>NC_142043.1:0-1200000 GCF_982192425.1 Myodes glareolus | reverse complement strand
ACATGCATTTCTCTGAAAGAGAAGCAGTCTGTTCCAACACTTCAATTCACTATACAAAGTGAATGGAGTGTTGCTTCACTTTCTAAATGCTGTCCTTTCAGAGAAAATCACTTTCCTTTGAAAGTGCCTTAAGCTACTTACAAGCATTCACCAGAAACTCACATGCGTTTCTCTGAAAGAAAAGCAGTCTGTTCCAACACTTCAATTCACTGTGTGAAGTGAATGGAGTGTTGCCTCACTTTCTAAATGCTGTCCTTTCAGAGAAAATCACTTTCCTTTGAAAGTGCCTTAAGCTACTTACAAGCATTCAACAGAAACTCAGATGCGTTTCTCTGAAAGAGAAGCAGTCTGTTCCAACACTTCAATTCAATGTGCGAAGTGAATGGAGTGTTGCTTCACTTTCTAAATGCTGTCCTTTCAGAGAAAATCACTTTCCTTTGAAAGTGCCTTAAGCTACTTGCAAGCATTCACAAGAAACACTAATGCGTTTCTATGTAAGAGAAGCAGTCTGTTCCAACACTTCAATTCACTGTGCGAAGTGAATGGAGTGTTGCATAACTTTCTAAATGCTGTCCTTTCAGAGAAAATCACTTTCCTTTGAAAGTGCCTTAAGCTACTTGCAAGCATTAGGAAGAAACTCACATGCGTTTCTCTGAAAGAGAAGCAGTCTGTTCCAACACTTCATTCACTCTGCGAAGTGAATGGAGTGTTGCTTCAGTTTCTAAATGCTGTCCTTTCAGGGAAAATCACTTTCCTTTGAAAGTGCCTTAAGCAACTTGCAAGAATTCACAAGAAACTCACATGCGTTTCTCTGAAAGAGAAGCAGTCTGTTCCAACACTTCAATTCACGGTGTGAAGTGAATGGAGTGTTGCCTCACTTTCTAAATGCTGTCCTTTCAGAGAAAATCACTTTCCTTTGAAAGTGCCCAAAACTACTTTCAAGCATTCACAAAAAACACACATGCGTTTCTCTGAAAGAGAAGCAGTCTGTTCCAACACTTCAATTCACTGTGCGAAGTGAATATAGTGTTGCTTCACTTTCTAAATGCTGTCCTTTCAGAGAAAATCACTTTCCTTTGAATGTGCCTTAAGCTACTTACAAGCATTCAACAGAAACTCACATGAATTTCTCTGAAAGAGACGCAATCTGTTCCAACACCTCAATTCTCTGTGCGAAGTGAATGGAGTGTTGCTTCACTTTCTAAATGCTGTCCTTTCAGAGAAAATTACTTTCCTTTGAAAGTGCCTTAAGCTACTTGCAAGCATTCACAAGAAACACTAATGCGTTTCTATGAAAGAGAAGCAGTCTGTTCCAACACTTCAATTCATTGCGCGAAGGGAATGGAGTGTTGCTTTACTTTCTAAATGCTGTCCTTTCAGAGAAAATCACTTTCCTTTGAAAGAGCATTTAGCTACTTACAAGCATTCAACAGAAACTCACATGCATTTCTCTGAAAGAGAAGCAGTCTGTTCCAACACTTCAATTCACTATACAAAGTGAATGGAGTGTTGCTTCACTTTCTAAATGCTGTCCTTTCAGAGAAAATCACTTTCCTTTGAAAGTGCCTTAAGCAACTTGCAAGAATTCACAAGAAACACTAATGCGTTTCTATGAAAGAGAAGCAGTCTGTTCCAACACTTCAATTCACTGCACGAAGGGAATGGAGTGTTGCTTCACTTTCTAAATGCTGTCCTTTCAGAGAAAATCACTTTCCTTTGAAAGTGCCTTAAGCTACTTACAAGCATTCACCAGAAACTCACATGCGTTTCTCTGAAAGAGAAGCAGTCTGTTCCAACACTTCAATTCACTGTGCGAAGTGAATGGAGTGTTGCTTCACTTTCTAAATGCTGTCCTTTCAGAGAAAAATCACTTTCCTTTGAAAGTGCCTTAAACTACTTTCAAGCATTCACAAAAAACTCACATGCGTTTCTCGTAAAGAGAAGCAGTCTGTTCCAACACTTCAATTCACTGTGCGAAGTGAATGGGGTGTTGCTTCAGTTTGTAAATGCTGTCCTTTCAGAGAAAATCACTTTCCTTTGAAAGTGCCTTAAGCTACTTACAAGCATTCACCAGAAACTCACATGCGTTTCTCTGAAAGAAAAGCAGTCTGTTCCAATACTTCAATTCACTCTGCGAAGTGAATGGAGTGTTACTTCACTTTCTAAATGCTGTCCTTTCAGAGAAAATCACTTTCCTTAGAAAGTGCCTTAAGCTACTTACAAGCATTCAACAGAAACTCACATGCATTTCTCTGAAAGAGAAGCAGTCTGTTCCAACACTTCAATTCACTGTGCGAAGTGAATGGAGTGTTGCTTCACTTTCTAAATGCTGTCCTTTCAGAGAAAATCACTTTCCTTTGAAAGTGCCTTAAGCTACTTGCAAGCATTAGGAAGAAACTCACATGCGTTTCTCTGAAAGAGAAGCAGTCTGTTCCAACACTTCAATTCACTGTGTGAAGTGAATGGAGTGTTGCCTCACTTTCTAAATGCTGTCCTTTCAGAGAAAATCACTTTCCTTTGAAAGTGCCTTAAGCTACTTACAAGCATTCAAGAGAAACTCAGATGCGTTTCTCTGAAAGAGAAGCAGTCTGTTCCAACACTTCAATTCAATGTGCGAAGTGAATGGAGTGTTGCTTCACTTTCTAAATGCTGTCCTTTCAGAGAAAATCACTTTCCTTTGAAAGTGCCTTAAGCTACTTGCAAGCATTCACAAGAAACACTAATGCGTTTCTATGAAAGAGAAGCAGTCTGTTCCAACACTTCAATTCACTGCACGAAGGGAATGGAGTGTTGCTTCACTTTCTAAATGCTGTCCTTTCAGAGAAAATCACTTTCCTTTGAAAGTGCCTTAAGCTACTTCCAAGCATTAGGAAGAAACTCACATGCGTTTCTCTGAAAGAGAAGCAGTCTGTTCCAACACTTCATTCACTCTGCGAAGTGAATGGAGTGTTGCTTCAGTTTCTAAATGCTGTCCTTTCAGAGAAAATCACTTTCCTTTGAAAGTGCCTTAAGCAACTTGCAAGAATTCACAAGAAACTCACATGCGTTTCTCTGAAAGAGAAGCAGTCTGTTCCAACACTTCAATTCACTGTGCGAAGTGAATGGAGTGTTGCTTCACTTTCTAAATGCTGTCCTTTCAGAGAAAATCACTTTCCTTTGAAAGTGCCTTAAGCTACTTACAAGCATTCACCAGAAACTCACATGCGTTTCTCTGAAAGAGAAGCAGTCTGTTCCAACACTTCAATTCACTGTGCGAAGTGAATGGAGTGTTGCTTCACTTTCTAAATGCTGTCCTTTCAGAGAAAAATCACTTTCCTTTGAAAGTGCCTTAAGCAACTTGCAAGCATTCACAAGAAACTCACATGCGTTTCTCTGAAAGAGAAGCAGTCTGTTCAAATACTTTAATTCACTGTGCGAAGTGAATGGAGTGTTGCTTCAGTTTCTAAATGCTGTCCTTTCAGAGAAAATCACTTTCCTTTGAAAGTGCCTTAAGCTACTTACAAGCATTCACCAGAAACTCACATGCGTTTCTCTGAAAGAAAAGCAGTCTGTTCCAATACTTCAATTCACTCTGCGAAGTGAATGGAGTGTTACTTCACTTTCTAAATGCTGTCCTTTCAGAGAAAATCACTTTCCTTTGAAAGTGCCTTAAGCTACTTGCAAGCATTGGGAAGAAACTCACATGCGTTTCTCTGAAAGAGAAGCAGTCTGTTCCAACACTTCAATTCACTGTGTGAAGTGAATGGAGTGTTGACTCACTTTCTAAATGATGTCCTTTCAGAGAAAATCACTTTCCTTTGAAAGTGCCTTAAGCTACTTACAAGCATTCAACAGAAACTCACATGCGTTTCTCTGAAAGAGAAGCAGTCTGTTCCAACACTTCATTCACTCTGCGAAGTGAATGGAGTGTTGCTTCAGTTTCTAAATGCTGTCCTTTCAGAGAAAATCACTTTCCTTTGAAAGTGCCTTAAGCAACTTGCAAGAATTCACAATTAACTCACATGCGTTTCTCTGAAAGAGAAGCAGTCTGTTCCAACACTTCAATTCACTGTGCGAAGTGAATGGAGTGTTGCTTCAGTTTGTAAATGCTGTCCTTTCAGAGAAAATCACTTTCCTTTGAAAGTGCCTTAAGCAACTTGCAAGCATTCACAAAAACTCACATGCGTTTCTCTGAAAGAGAAGCAGTCTGTTCCAACACTTCAATTCACTGTGCGAAGTGAATGGAGTGTTGCTTCAGTTTCTAAATGCTGTCCTTTCAGAGAAAATCACTTTCCTTTGAAAGTGCCTTAAGCTACTTACAAGCATTCACCAGAAACTCACATGCGTTTCTCTGAAAGAAAAGCAGTCTGTTCCAATACTTCAATTCACTCTGCGAAGTGAATAGAGTGTTGCATCACTTTCTAAATGCTGTCCTTTCAGAGAAAATCACTTTCCTTTGAAAGTGCCTTAAGCTACTTACAAGCATTCACCAGAAACTCACATGCGTTTCTCTGAAAGAGAAGCAGTCTGTTCCAATACTTCAATTCACTCTGCGAAGTGAATGGAGTGTTGCTTCACTTTCTAAATGCTGTCCATTCAGAGAAAATCACTTTCCTTTGAAAGCGCCTTAAGCTACTTACAAGCATTCAACAGAAACTCACATGCGTTTCTCTGAAAGAGAAGCAGTCTGTTCCAACACTTCAATTCACTGTGCAAAGTGAATGGAGTGTTGCTTCACTTTCTAAATGCTGTCCTTTCAGAGAAAATCACTTTCCTTTGAAAGTGCCTTAAGCTACTTGCAAGCATTAGGAAGAAACTCACATGCGTTTCTCTGAAAGAGAAGCAGTCTGTTCCAACACTTCAATTCACTGTGCGAAGTGCATGGAGTGTTGCTTCACTTTCTAAATGCTGTCCTTTCAGAGAAAATCACTTTCCTTTGAAAGTGCCTTAAGCTACTTGCAAGCATTAGGAAGAAACTCACATGCGTTTCTCTAAAAGAGACGCAGTCTGTTCCAACACTTCAATTCACTGTGTGAAGTGAATGGAGTGTTGCTTCACTTTCTAAATGCTGTCCTTTCAGAGAAAATCACTTTCCTTTGAATGTGCCTTAAGCTACTTACAAGCATTCAACAGAAACTCACATGAATTTCTCTGAAAGAGAAGCAATCTGTTCCAACACTTCAATTCACTGTGCGAAGTGAGTATAGTGTTGCTTCACTTTCTAAATGCTGTCCTTTCAGAGAAAATCACTTTCCTTTGAATGTGCCTTAAGCTACTTACAAGCATTCAACAGAAACTCACATGAATTTCTCTGAAAGAGAAGCAATCTGTTCCAACACTTCAATTCACTGTGCGAAGTGAATATAGTGTTGCTTCACTTTCTAAATGCTGTCCTTTCAGAGAAAATCACTTTCCTTTGAAAGAGCCTTAAACTACTTTCAAGCATTCACAAAAAACTCACATGCGTTTCTCGTAAAGAGAAGCAGTCTGTTCCAACACTTCAATTCACTGTGCGAAGTGAATGGAGTGTTGCATAACTTTCTAAATGCTGTCCTTTCAGAGAAAATCACTTTCCTTTGAAAGTGCCTTAAGCTACTTGCAAGCATTTGGAAGAAACTCACATGCGTTTCTCTGAAAGAGAAGCAGTCTGTTCCAACACTTCATTCACTCTGCGAAGTGAATGGAGTGTTGCTTCAGTTTCTAAATGCTGTCCTTTCAGAGAAAATCACTTTCCTTTGAAAGTGCCTTAAGCAACTTGCAAGAATTCACAAGAAACTCACATGCGTTTCTCTGAAAGAGAAGCAGTCTGTTCCAACACTTCAATTCACTGTGCGAAGTGAATGGAGTGTTGCTTCAGTTTGTAAATGCTGTCCTTTCAGAGAAAATCACTTTCCTTTGAAAGTGCCTTAAGCTACTTACAAGCATTCACCAGAAACTCACATGCGTTTCTCTGAACGAAAAGCAGTCTGTTCCAATACTTCAATTCACTCTGCGAAGTGAATGGAGTGTTACTTCACTTTCTAAATGCTGTCCTTTCAGAGAAAATCACTTTCCTTAGAAAGTGCCTTAAGCTACTTACAAGCATTCAACAGAAACTCTCATGCATTTCTCTGAAAGAGAAGCAGTCTGTTCCAACACTTCAATTCACTGTGCGCAGTGAATGGAGTGTTGCTTCACTTTCTAAATGCTGTCCTTTCAGAGAAAATCACTTTCCTTTGAAAGTGCCTTAAGCTACTTGCAAGCATTAGGAAGAAACTCACATGCGTTTCTCTGAAAGAGAAGGAGTCTGTTCCAACACTTCAATTCACGGTGTGAAGTGAATGGAGTGTTGCCTCACTTTCTAAATGCTGTCCTTTCAGAGAAAATCACTTTCCTTTGAAAGTGTTCAAAACTACTTTCAAGCATTCACAAAAAACACACATGCGTTTCTCTGAAAGAGAAGCAGTCTGTTCCAACACTTCAATTCACTGTGCGAAGTGAATATAGTGTTGCTTCACTTTCTAAATGCTGTCCTTTCAGAGAAAATCACTTTCCTTTGAATGTGCCTTAAGCTACTTACAAGCATTCAACAGAAACTCACATGAATTTCTCTGAAAGAGAAGCAATCTGTTCCAACACTTCAATTCTCTGTGCGAAGTGAATGGAGTGTTGCTTCACTTTCTAAATGCTGTCCTTTCAGAGAAAATCACTTTCCTTTGAAAGTGCCTTAACCTACTTGCAAGCATTCCCCAGAAACTCACATGCGTTTCTCTGAAAGAAAAGCAGTCTGTTCCAATACTTCAATTCACTCTGCGAAGTGAATGGAGTGTTACTTCACTTTCTAAATGCTGTCCTTTCAGAGAAAATCACTTTCCTTAGAAAGTGCCTTAAGCTACTTACAAGCATTCACAAGAAACTCACATGCGTTTCTCTGAAAGAGAAGCAGTCTGTTCCAACACTTCAATTCACTGTGTGAAGTGAATGGAGTGTTGCCTCACTTTCTAAATGCTGTTTTTCAGAGAAAATCACTTTCCTTTGAAAGTGCCTTAAGCTACTTACAAGCATTCAACAGAAACTCACATGCGTTTCTCTGAAAGAGAAGCAGTCTGTTCCAACACTTCAATTCACTGTGCGCAGTGAATGGAGTGTTGCTTCACTTTCTAAATGCTGTCCTTTCAGAGAAAATCACTTTCCTTTGAAAGTGCCTTAAGCAACTTGCAAGCATTGGGAAGAAACTCACATGCGTTTCTCTGAAAGAGAAGCAGTCTGTTCCAACACTTCAATTCACTGTACAAAGTGAATGGAGTGTTGCCTCACTTTCTAAATGCTGTCCTTTCAGAGAAAATCACTTTCCTTTGAAAGTGCCTTAAGCTACTTACAAGCATTCAACAGAAACTCACATGCGTTTCTCTGAAAGAGAAGCAGTCTGTTCCAACACTTCAATTCACTGTGCGAAGTGAATGGAGTGTTGCTTCAGTTTGTAAATGCTGTCCTTTCAGAGAAAATCACTTTCCTTTGAAAGTGCCTTAAGCAACTTGCAAGCATTCACAAGAAACTCACATGCGTTTCTCTGAAAGAGAAGCAGTCTGTTCCAATACTTTAATTCACTGTGCGAAGTGAATGGAGTGTTGCTTCAGTTTCTAAATGCTGTCCTTTCAGAGAAAATCACTTTCCTTTGAAAGTGCCTTAAGCTACTTACAAGCATTCACCAGAAACTCACATGCGTTTCTCTGAAAGAAAAGCAGTCTGTTCCAATACTTCAATTCACTCTGCGAAGAGAATGGAGTGTTACTTCACTTTCTAAATGCTGTCCTTTCAGAGAAAATCACTTTCCTTTGAAAGTGCTCAAAACTACTTTCAAGCATTCACAAAAAACACACATGCGTTTCTCTGAAAGAGAAGCAGTCTGTTCCAACACTTCAATTCACTGTGCGAAGTGAATGGAGTGTTGCTTCACTTTCTAAATGCTGTCCTTTCAGAGAAAATCACTTTCCTTTGAATGTGCCTTAAGCTACTTACAAGCATTCAACAGAAACTCACATGAATTTCTCTGAAAGAGAAGCAATCTGTTCTAACACTTCAGTTCTCTGTGCGAAGTGAATGGAGTGTTGCTTCACTTTCTAAATGCTGTCCTTTCAGAGAAAATCAGTTTCCTTTGAAAGTGCCTTAAGCTACTTGCAAGCATTCACAAGAAACACTAATGCGTTTCTATGAAAGAGAAGCACTCTGTTCCAACACTTCAATTCATTGCGAGAAGGGAATGGAGTGTTGCTTTACTTTCTAAATGCTGTCCTTTCAGAGAAAATCACTTTCCTTTGAAAGAGCCTTAAGGTACTTACAAGCATTCAACAGAAACTCACATGCATTTCTCTGAAAGAGAAGCAGTCTGTTCCAACACTTCAATTCACTGCACGAAGGGAATGGAGTGTTGCTTCACTTTCTAAATGCTGTCCTTTCAGAGAAAATCACTTTCCTTTGAAAGTGCCTTAAGCTACTTACAAGCATTCACCAGAAACTCACATGCATTTCTCTGAAAGAGAAGCAGTCTGTTCCAACACTTCAATTCACTGTACAAAGTGAATGGAGTGTTGCTTCACTTTCTAAATGCTGTCCTTTCAGAGAAAAATCACTTTCCTTTGAAGGTGCCTTAAACTACTTTCAAGCAGTCACAAAAAACTCACATGCGTTTCTCGTAAAGAGAAGCAGTCTGTTCCAACACTTCAATTCACTGTGCGAAGTAAATGGAGTGTTGCTTCAATTTGTAAATGCTGTCCTTTCAGAGAAAATCACTTTCCTTTGAAAGTGCCTTAAGCAACTTGCAAGCATTCACAAGAAACTCACATGCCTTTCTCTGAAAGAGAAGCAGTCTGTTCCAATACTTTAATTCACTGTGCGAAGTGAATGGAGCGTTGCTTCAGTTTCTAAATGCTGTCCTTTCAGAGAAAATCACTTTCCTTTGAAAGTGCCTTAAGCTACTTACAAGCATTCACCAGAAACTCACATGCGTTTCTCTGAAAGAAAAGCAGTCTGTTCCAATACTTCAATTCACTCTGCGAAGTGAATGGAGTGTTACTTCACTTTCTAAATGCTGTCCTTTCAGAGAAAATCACTTTCCTTAGAAAGTGCCTTAAGCTACTTACAAGCATTCAACAGAAACTCTCATGCATTTCTCTGAAAGAGAAGCAGTCTGTTCCAACACTTCAATTCACTGTGCGAAGTGAATGGAGTGTTGCTTCACTTTCTAAATGCTGTCCTTTCAGAGAAAATCACTTTCCTTTGAAAGTGCCTTAAGCTACTTGCAAGCATTAGGAAGAAACTCACATGCGTTTCTCTGAAAGAGAAGCAGTCTGTTCCAACACTTCAATTCACTGTGTGAAGTGAATGGAGTGTTGCCTCACTTTCTAAATGCTGTCCTTTCAGAGAAAATCACTTTCCTTTGAAAGTGCCTTAAGCTACTTACAAGCATTCAGCAGAAACTCACATGCGTTTCTCTGAAAGAGAAGCAGTCTGTTCCAACACTTCAATTCAATGTGCGAAGTGAATGGAGTGTTGCTTCACTTTCTAAATGCTGTCCTTTCAGAGAAAATCACTTTCCTTTGAAAGTGCCTTAAGCTACTTGCAAGCATTCACAAGAAACACTAATGCGTTTCTATGAAAGAGAAGCAGTCTGTTCCAACACTTCAATTCACTGTGCGAAGTGAATGGAGTGTTGCATAACTTTCTAAATGCTGTCCTTTCAGAGAAAATCACTTTCCTTTGAAAGTGCCTTAAGCTACTTGCAAGCATTAGGAGGAAACTCACATGCGTTTCTCTGAAAGAGAAGCAGTCTGTTCCAACACTTCATTCACTCTGCGAAGTGAATGGAGTGTTGCTTCAGTTTCTAAATGCTGTCCTTTCAGAGAAAATCACTTTCCTTTGAAAGTGCCTTAAGCAACTTGCAAGAATTCACAAGAAACTCACATGCGTTTCTCTGAAAGAGAAGCAGTCTGTTCCAACACTTCAATTCACTGTGCGAAGTGAATGGAGTGTTGCTTCAGTTTGTAAATGCTGTCCTTTCAGAGAAAATCACTTTCCTTTGAAAGTGCCTTAAGCAACTTGCAAGCATTCACAAGAAACTCACATGCGTTTCTCTGAAAGAGAAGCAGTCTGTTCCAATACTTTAATTCACTGTGCGAAGTGAATGGAGTGTTGCTTCAGTTTCTAAATGCTGTCCTTTCAGAGAAAATCACTTTCCTTTGATAGTGCCTTAAGCTACTTACAAGCATTCACCAGAAAATCACATGCGTTTCTCTGAAAGAAAAGCAGTCTGTTCCAATACTTCAATTCACTCTGCGAAGTGAATGGAGTGTTACTTCACTTTCTAAATGCTGTCCTTTCAGAGAAATTCACTTTGCTTAGAAAGTGCCTTAAGCTACTTACAAGCATTCAACAGAAACGCTCATGCATTTCTCTGAAAGAGAAGCAGTCTGTTCCAACACTTCAATTCACTGTGCGAAGTGAATGGAGTGTTGCTTCACTTTCTAAATGCTGTCCTTTCAGAGAAAATCACTTTCCTTTGAAAGTGCCTTAAGCTACTTACAAGCATTCACCAGAAACTCACATGCGTTTCTCTGAAAGAAAAGCAGTCTGTTCCAATACTTCAATTCACTCTGCGAAGTGAATGGAGTGTTACTTCACTTTCTAAATGCTGTCCTTTCAGAGAAAATCACTTTCCTTAGAAAGTGCCTTAAGCTACTTACAAGCATTCAACAGAAACTCTCATGCATTTCTCTGAAAGAGAAGCAGTCTGTTCCAACACTTCAATTCACTGTGCGAAGTGAATGGAGTGTTGCTTCACTTTCTAAATGCTGTCCTTTCAGAGAAAATCACTTTCCTTTGAAAGTGCCTTAAGCTACTTGCAAGCATTAGGAAGAAACTCACATGCGTTTCTCTGAAAGAGAAGCAGTCTGTTCCAACACTTCAATTCACTGTGTGAAGTGAATGGAGTGTTGCCTCACTTTCTAAATGCTGTCCTTTCAGAGAAAATCACTTTCCTTTGAAAGTGCCTTAAGCTACTTACAAGCATTCAGCAGAAACTCACATGCGTTTCTCTGAAAGAGAAGCAGTCTGTTCCAACACTTCCATTCAATGTGCGAAGTGAATGGAGTGTTGCTTCACTTTCTAAATGCTGTCCTTTCAGAGAAAATCACTTTCCTTTGAAAGTGCCTTAAGCTACTTGCAAGCATTCACAAGAAACACTAATGCGTTTCTATGAAAGAGAAGCAGTCTGTTCCAACACTTCAATTCACTGTGCGAAGTGAATGGAGTGTTGCATAACTTTCTAAATGCTGTCCTTTCAGAGAAAATCACTTTCCTTTGAAAGTGCCTTAAGCTACTTGCAAGCATTAGGAGGAAACTCACATGCGTTTCTCTGAAAGAGAAGCAGTCTGTTCCAACACTTCATTCACTCTGCGAAGTGAATGGAGTGTTGCTTCAGTTTCTAAATGCTGTCCTTTCAGAGAAAATCACTTTCCTTTGAAAGTGCCTTAAGCAACTTGCAAGAATTCACAAGAAACTCACATGCGTTTCTCTGAAAGAGAAGCAGTCTGTTCGAACACTTCAATTCACTGTGCGAAGTGAATGGAGTGTTGCTTCAGTTTGTAAATGCTGTCCTTTCAGAGAAAATCACTTTCCTTTGAAAGTGCCTTAAGCAACTTGCAAGCATTCACAAGAAACTCACATGCGTTTCTCTGAAAGAGAAGCAGTCTGTTCCAATACTTTAATTCACTGTGCGAAGTGAATGGAGTGTTGCTTCAGTTTCTAAATGCTGTCCTTTCAGAGAAAATCACTTTCCTTTGATAGTGCCTTAAGCTACTTACAAGCATTCACCAGAAACTCACATGCGTTTCTCTGAAAGAAAAGCAGTCTGTTCCAATACTTCAATTCACTCTGCGAAGTGAATGGAGTGTTACTTCACTTTCTAAATGCTGTCCTTTCAGAGAAATTCACTTTGCTTAGAAAGTGCCTTAAGCTACTTACAAGCATTCAACAGAAACGCTCATGCATTTCTCTGAAAGAGAAGCAGTCTGTTCCAACACTTCAATTCACTGTGTGAAGTGAATGGAGTGTTGCTTCACTTTCTAAATGCTGTCCTTTCAGAGAAAATCACTTTCCTTTGAAAGTGCCTTAAGCTACTTGCAAGCATTAGGAAGAAACTCACATGCGTTTCTCTGAAAGAGAAGCAGTCTGTTCCAACACTTCAATTCACTGTGTGAAGTGAATGGAGTATTGCCTCACTTTCTAAATGCTGTCCTTTCAGAGAAAATCACTTTCCTTTGAAAGTGCCTTAAGCTACTTACAAGCATTCAACAGAAACTCACATGCGTTTCTCTGAAAGAGAAGCAGTCTGTTCCAACACTTCAATTCACTGTGCGAAGTGAATGGAGTGTTGCTTCACTTTCTAAATGCTGTCCTTTCAGAGAAAATCACTTTCCTTTGAAAGTGCCTTAAGCTACTTGCAAGCATTAGGAAGAAACTCACATGCGTTTCTCTGAAAGAGAAGCAGTCTGTTCCAACACTTCAATTCACTATGTGAAGTGAATGGAGTGTTGCCTCACTTTCTAAATGCTGTCCTTTCAGAGAAAATCACTTTCCTTTGAAAGTGCCTTAAGCTACTTGCAAGCATTCAACAGAAACTCACATGCGTTTCTCTGAAAGAGAAGCAGTCTGTTCCAACACTTCAATTCAATGTGCGAAGTGAATGGAGTGTTGCTTCACTTTCTAAATGCTGTCCTTTCAGAGAAAATCACTTTCCTTTGAAAGCGCCTTAAGCTACTTGCAAGCATTCACAAGAAACACTAATGCGTTTCTATGAAAGAGAAGCAGTCTGTTCCAACACTTCAATTCACTGTGCGAAGTGAATGGAGTGTTGCATAACTTTCTAAATGCTGTCCTTTCAGAGAAAATCACTTTCCTTTGAAAGTGCCTTAAGCTACTTGCAAGCATTAGGAAGAAACTCACATGCGTTTCTCTGAAAGAGAAGCAGTCTGTTCCAACAATTCATTCACTCTGCGAAGTGAATGGAGTGTTGCTTCAGTTTCTAAATGCTGTCTTTTCAGAGAAAATCACTTTCCTTTGAAAGTGCCTTAAGCAACTTGCAAGAATTCACAAGAAATTCACATGCGTTTCTCTGAAAGAGAAGCAGTCTGTTCCAACACTTCAATTCACTGTGTGAAGTGAATGGAGTGTTGCTTCAGTTTGTAAATGCTGTCCTTTCAGAGAAAATCACTTTCCTTTGAAAGTGCCTTAAGCTACTTGCAAGCATTCACAAGAAACACTAATGCGTTTCTATGAAAGAGAAGCAGTCTGTTCCAACACTTCAATTCATTGCGCGAAGGGAATGGAGTGTTGCTTTACTTTCTAAATGCTGTCCTTTCAGAGAAAATCACTTTCCTTTGAAAGAGCCTTAAGCTACTTACAAGCATTCAACAGAAACTCACATGCATTTCTCTGAAAGAGAAGCAGTCTGTTCCAACACTTCAATTCACTGTACAAAGTGAATGGAGTGTTGCTTCACTTTCTAAATGCTGTCCTTTCAGAGAAAATCACTTTCCTTTGAAAGTGTCTTAAGCAACTTGCAAGAATTCACAAGAAACACTAATGCGTTTCTATGAAAGAGAAGCACTCTGTTCCAACACTTCAATTCACTGCACGAAGGGAATGGAGTGTTGCTTCACTTTCTAAATGCTGTCCTTTCAGAGAAAATCACTTTCCTTTGAAAGTGCCTTAAGCTACTTACAAGCATTCACCAGAAACTCACATGCGTTTCTCTGAAAGAGAAGCAGTCTGTTCCAATACTTCAATTCACTGTGCGAAGTGAATGGAGTGTTGCTTCACTTTCTAAATGCTGTCCTTTCAGAGAAAAATCACTTTCCTTTGAAGGTGCCTTAAACTACTTTCAAGCAGTCACAAAAAACTCACATGCATTTCTCGTAAAGAGAAGCAGTCTGTTCCAACACTTCAATTCACTGTGCGAAGTGAATGGAGTGTTGCTTAAGTTTGTAAATGCTGTCCTTTCAGAGAAAATCACTTTCCTTTGAAAGTGCCTTAAGCAACTTGCAAGCATTCACAAGAAACTCACATGCGTTTCTCTGAAAGAGAAGCAGTCTGTTCCAATACTTTAATTCACTGTGCGAAGTGAATGGAGTGTTGCTTCACTTTCTAAATGCTGTCCTTTCAGAGAAAATCACTTTCCTTTGAAAGTGCCTTAAGCTACTTGCAAGCATTCACAAGAAACACTAATGCGTTTCTATGAAAGAGAAGCAGTCTGTTCCAACACTTCAATTCATTGCGCGAAGGGAATGGAGTGTTGCTTTACTTTCTAAATGCTGTCCTTTCAGAGAAAATCACATTCCTTTGAAAGAGCCTTAAGCTACTTACAAGCATTCAACAGAAACTCACATGCATTTCTCTGAAAGAGAAGCAGTCTGTTCCAACACTTCAATTCACTGTACAAAGTGAATGGAGTGTTGCTTCTCTTTCTAAATGCTGTCCTTTCAGAGAAAAATCACTTTCCTTTGAAGGTGCCTTAAACTACTTTCAAGCAGTCACAAAAATCTCACATGCGTTTCTCGTAAAGAGAAGCAGTCTGTTCCAACACTTCAATTCACTGTGCGAAGTGAATGGAGTGTTGCTTCAGTTTGTAAATGCTGTCCTTTCAGAGAAAATCACTTTCCTTTGAAAGTGCCTTAAGCTACTTGCAAGCATTCACAAGAAACACTAATGCGTTTCTATGAAAGAGAAGCAGTCTGTTCCAACACTTCAATTCACTGCACGAAGGGAATGGAGTGTTGCTTCACTTTCTAAATGCTGTCCTTTCAGAGAAAATCACTTTCCTTGGAAAGTGCCTTAAGCTACTTACAAGCATTCAACAGAAACTCACATGCGTTTCTCTGAAAGAGAAGCAGTCTGTTCCAACACTTCATTCACTCTGCGAAGTGAATGGAGTGTTGCTTCAGTTTCTAAATGCTGTCCTTTCAGAGAAAATCACTTTCCTTTGAAAGTGCCTTAAGCAACTTGCAAGAATTCACAAGAAACTCACATGCGTTTCTCTGAAAGAGAAGCAGTCTGTTCCAACACTTCAATTCACTGTGCGAAGTGAATGGAGTGTTGCTTCAGTTTGTAAATGCTGTCCTTTCAGAGATTTTCACTTTCCTTTGAAAGTGCCTTAAGCAACTTGCAAGCATTCACAAGAAACTCACATGCGTTTCTCTGAAAGAGAAGCAGTCGGTTCCAATACTTTAATTCACTGTGCGAAGTGAATGGAGTGTTGCTTCAGTTTCTAAATGCTGTCCTTTCAGAGAAAATCACTTTCCTTGGAAAGTGCCTTAAGCTACTTACAAGCATTCACCAGAAACTCACATGCGTTTCTCTGAAAGAAAAGCAGTCTGTTCCAATACTTCAATTCACTCTGCGAAGTGAATGGAGTGTTGCCTCACTTTCTAAATGCTGTCCTTTCAGAGAAAATCACTTTCCTTTGAAAGTGCCTTAAGCTACTTGCAAGCATTAGGAAGAAACTCACATGCGTTTCTCTGAAAGAGAAGCAGTCTGTTCCAACACTTCAATTCACTGTGTGAAGTGAATGGAGTATTGCCTCACTTTCTAAATGCTGTCCTTTCAGAGAAAATCACTTTTCTTTGAAAGTGCCTTAAGCTACTTACAAGCATTCAACAGAAACTCACATGCGTTTCTCTGAAAGAGAAGCAGTCTGTTCCAACACTTCAATTCACTGTGCGAAGTGAATGGAGTGTTGCTTCACTTTCTAAATGCTGTCCTTTCAGAGAAAATCACTTTCCTTTGAAAGTGCCTTAAGCAACTTGCAAGCATTCACAAAAACTCACATGCGTTTCTCTGAAAGAGAAGCAGTCTGTTCCAACACTTCAATTCACTATGTGAAGTGAATGGAGTGTTGCCTCACTTTCTAAATGCTGTCCTTTCAGAGAAAATCACTTTCCTTTGAAAGTGCCTTAAGCTACTTGCAAGCATTCAACAGAAACTCACATGCGTTTCTCTGAAAGAGAAGCAGTCTGTTCCAACACTTCAATTCAATGTGCGAAGTGAATGGAGTGTTGCTTCACTTTCTAAATGCTGTCCTTTCAGAGAAAATCACTTTCCTTTGAAAGCGCCTTAAGCTACTTGCAAGCATTCACAAGAAACACTAATGCGTTTCTATGAAAGAGAAGCAGTCTGTTCCAACACTTCAATTCACTGTGCGAAGTGAATGGAGTGTTGCATAACTTTCTAAATGCTGTCCTTTCAGAGAAAATCACTTTCCTTTGAAAGTGCCTTAAGCTACTTGCAAGCATTAGGAAGAAACTCACATGCGTTTCTCTGAAAGAGAAGCAGTCTGTTCCAACAATTCATTCACTCTGCGAAGTGAATGGAGTGTTGCTTCAGTTTCTAAATGCTGTCTTTTCAGAGAAAATCACTTTCCTTTGAAAGTGCCTTAAGCAACTTGCAAGAATTCACAAGAAATTCACATGCGTTTCTCTGAAAGAGAAGCAGTCTGTTCCAACACTTCAATTCACTGTGTGAAGTGAATGGAGTGTTGCTTCAGTTTGTAAATGCTGTCCTTTCAGAGAAAATCACTTTCCTTTGAAAGTGCCTTAAGCTACTTGCAAGCATTCACAAGAAACACTAATGCGTTTCTATGAAAGAGAAGCAGTCTGTTCCAACACTTCAATTCATTGCGCGAAGGGAATGGAGTGTTGCTTTACTTTCTAAATGCTGTCCTTTCAGAGAAAATCACTTTCCTTTGAAAGAGCCTTAAGCTACTTACAAGCATTCAACAGAAACTCACATGCATTTCTCTGAAAGAGAAGCAGTCTGTTCCAACACTTCAATTCACTGTACAAAGTGAATGGAGTGTTGCTTCACTTTCTAAATGCTGTCCTTTCAGAGAAAATCACTTTCCTTTGAAAGTGTCTTAAGCAACTTGCAAGAATTCACAAGAAACACTAATGCGTTTCTATGAAAGAGAAGCATTCTGTTCCAACACTTCAATTCACTGCACGAAGGGAATGGAGTGTTGCTTCACTTTCTAAATGCTGTCCTTTCAGAGAAAATCACTTTCCTTTGAAAGTGCCTTAAGCTACTTACAAGCATTCACCAGAAACTCACATGCGTTTCTCTGAAAGAGAAGCAGTCTGTTCCAATACTTCAATTCACTGTGCGAAGTGAATGGAGTGTTGCTTCACTTTCTAAATGCTGTCCTTTCAGAGAAAATCACTTTCCTTTGAAAGTGCCTTAAGCTACTTACAAGCATTCACCAGAAACTCACATGCGTTTCTCTGAAAGAGAAGCAGTCTGTTCCAACACTTCAATTCAATGTGCGAAGTGAATGGAGTGTTGCTTCACTTTCTAAATGCTGTCCTTTCAGAGAAAATCACTTTCCTTTGAAAGTGCCTTAAGCTACTTACAAGCATTCACCAGAAACTCACATGCGTTTCTCTGAAAGAGAAGCAGTCTGTTCCAATACTTCAATTCACTGTGCGAAGTGAATGGAGTGTTGCTTCACTTTCTAAATGCTGTCCTTTCAGAGAAAAATCACTTTCCTTTGAAGGTGCCTTAAACTACTTTCAAGCAGTCACAAAAAACTCACATGCGTTTCTCGTAAAGAGAAGCAGTCTGTTCCAACACTTCAATTCACTGTGCGAAGTGAATGGAGTGTTGCTTCAGTTTGTAAATGCTGTCCTTTCAGAGAAAATCACTTTCCTTTGAAAGTGCCTTAAGCAACTTGCAAGCATTCACAAGAAACTCACATGCGTTTCTCTGAAAGAGAAGCAGTCTGTTCCAATACTTTAATTCACTGTGCGAAGTGAATGGAGTGTTGCTTCACTTTCTAAATGCTGTCCTTTCAGAGAAAATCACTTTCCTTTGAAAGTGCCTTAAGCTACTTGCAAGCATTCACAAGAAACACTAATGCGTTTCTATGAAAGAGAAGCAGTCTGTTCCAACACTTCAATTCATTGCGCGAAGGGAATGGAGTGTTGCTTTACTTTCTAAATGCTGTCCTTTCAGAGAAAATCACATTCCTTTGAAAGAGCCTTAAGCTACTTACAAGCATTCAACAGAAACTCACATGCATTTCTCTGAAAGAGAAGCAGTCTGTTCCAACACTTCAATTCACTGTACAAAGTGAATGGAGTGTTGCTTCTCTTTCTAAATGCTGTCCTTTCAGAGAAAAATCACTTTCCTTTGAAGGTGCCTTAAACTACTTTCAAGCAGTCACAAAAATCTCACATGCGTTTCTCGTAAAGAGAAGCAGTCTGTTCCAACACTTCAATTCACTGTGCGAAGTGAATGGAGTGTTGCTTCAGTTTGTAAATGCTGTCCTTTCAGAGAAAATCACTTTCCTTTGAAAGTGCCTTAAGCTACTTGCAAGCATTCACAAGAAACACTAATGCGTTTCTATGAAAGAGAAGCAGTCTGTTCCAACACTTCAATTCACTGCACGAAGGGAATGGAGTGTTGCTTCACTTTCTAAATGCTGTCCTTTCAGAGAAAATCACTTTCCTTGGAAAGTGCCTTAAGCTACTTACAAGCAATCAACAGAAACTCACATGCGTTTCTCTGAAAGAGAAGCAGTCTGTTCCAACACTTCATTCACTCTGCGAAGTGAATGGAGTGTTGCTTCAGTTTCTAAATGCTGTCCTTTCAGAGAAAATCACTTTCCTTTGAAAGTGCCTTAAGCAACTTGCAAGAATTCACAAGAAACTCACATGCGTTTCTCTGAAAGAGAAGCAGTCTGTTCCAACACTTCAATTCACTGTGCGAAGTGAATGGAGTGTTGCTTCAGTTTGTAAATGCTGTCCTTTCAGAGAAAATCACTTTCCTTTGAAAGTGCCTTAAGCAACTTGCAAGCATTCACAAGAAACTCACATGCGTTTCTCTGAAAGAGAAGCAGTCGGTTCCAATACTTTAATTCACTGTGCGAAGTGAATGGAGTGTTGCTTCACTTTCTAAATGCTGTCCTTTCAGAGAAAATCACTTTCCTTGGAAAGTGCCTTAAGCTACTTACAAGCATTCACCAGAAACTCACATGCGTTTCTCTGAAAGAAAAGCAGTCTGTTCCAATACTTCAATTCACTCTGCGAAGTGAATGGAGTGTTACTTCACTTTCTAAATGCTGTCCTTTCAGAGAAAATCACTTTCCTTAGAAAGTGCCTTAAGCTACTTACAAGCATTCAACAGAAACTCTCATGCATTTCTCTGAAAGAGAAGCAGTCTGTTCCAACACTTCAATTCACTGTGCAAAGTGAATGGAGTGTTGCTTCACTTTCTAAATGCTGTCCTTTCAGAGAAAATCTCTTTCCTTTGAAAGTGCCTTAAGCTACTTGCAAGCATTAGGAAGAAACTCACATGCGTTTCTCTGAAAGAGAAGCAGTCTGTTCTAACACTTCAATTCACTGTGTGAAGTGAAAGGAGTGTTGCCTCACTTTCTAAATGCTGTCCTTTCTGAGAAAATCACTTTCCTTTGAAAGTGCCTTAAGCTACTTACAAGCATTCAACAGAAACTCACATGCGTTTCTCTGAAAGAGAAGCAGTCTGTTCCAAAACTTCAATTCACTGTGCGAAGTGAATGGAGTGTTGCATAACTTTCTAAATGCTGTCCTTTCAGAGAAAATCACTTTCCTTTGAAAGTGCCTTAAGCTACTTGCAAGCATTAGGAAGAAACTCACATGCGTTTCTCTGAAAGAGAAGCAGTCTGTTCTAACACTTCAATTCACTGTGCGAAGTGAATGGAGTGTTGCTTCACTTTCTAAATGCTGTCCTTTCAGAGAAAAATCACTTTCCTTTGAAGGTGCCTTAAACTACTTTCAAGCAGTCACAAAAAACTCACATGCGTTTCTCGTAAAGAGAAGCAGTCTGTTCCAACACTTCAATTCACTGTGCGAAGTGAATGGAGTGTTGCTTCCGTTTGTAAATGCTGTCCTTTCAGAGAAAATCACTTTCCTTTGAAAGTGCCTTAAGCTACTTACAAGCATTCAACAGAAACTCACATGCGTTTCTCTGAAAGAGAAGCAGTCTGTTCCAACACTTCATTCACTCTGCGAAGTGAATGGAGTGTTGCTTCAGTTTCTAAATGCTGTCCTTTCAGAGAAAATCACTTTCCTTTGAAAGTGCCTTAAGCAACTTGCAAGAATTCACAAGAAACTCACATGCGTTTCTCTGAAAGAGAAGCAGTCTGTTCCAACACTTCAATTCACTGTGCGAAGTGAATGGAGTGTTTCTTCAGTTTGTAAATGCTGTCCTTTCAGAGAAAATCACTTTCCTTTGAAAGTGCCTTAAGCAACTTGCAAGCATTCACAAGAAACTCACATGCGTTTCTCTGAAAGAGAAGCAGTCTGTTCCAATACTTTAATTCACTGTGCGAAGTGAATGGAGTGTTGCTTCAGTTTCTAAATGCTGTCCTTTCAGAGAAAATCACTTTCCTTTAAATGTGCCTTAAGTTACTTACAAGCATTCAACAGAAACTCACTTGAATTTCTATGAAAGAGAAGCAATCTGTTCCAACACTTCAATTCTCTGTGCGAAGTGAATGGAGTGTTGCTTCACTTTCTAAATGCTGTCCTTTCAGAGAAAATCACTTTCCTTTGAAAGTGCCTTAAGCTACTTGCAAGCATTCACCAGAAACTCACATGCGTTTCTCTGAAAGAAAAGCAGTCTGTTCCAATACTTCAATTCACTCTGCGAAGTGAATGGAGTGTTACTTCACTTTCTAAATGCTGTCCTTTCAAAGAAAATCACTTTCCTTAGAAAGTGCCTTAAGCTACTTACAAGCATTCAACAGAAACTCTCATGCATTTCTCTGAAAGAGAAGCAGTCTGTTCCAACACTTCAATTCACTGTGCGCAGTGAATGGAGTGTTGCTTCACTTTCTAAATGCTGTCCTTTCAGAGAAAATCACTTTCCTTTGAAAGTGCCTTAAGCAACTTGCAAGCATTGGGAAGAAACTCACATGCATTTCTCTGAAAGAGAAGCAGTCTGTTCCAACACTTCAATTCACTGTACAAAGTGAATGGAGTGTTGCCTCACTTTCTAAATGCTGTCCTTTCAGAGAAAATCACTTTCCTTTGAAAGTGCCTTAAGCTACTTACAAGCATTCAACAGAAACTCACATGCGTTTCTCTGAAAGAGAAGCAGTCTGTTCCAACAATTCATTCACTCTGCGAAGTGAATGGAGTGTTGCTTCAGTTTCTAAATGCTGTCCTTTCAGAGAAAATCACTTTCTTTGAAAGTGCCTTAAGCAACTTGCAAGAATTCACAAGAAACTCACATGCGTTTCTCTGAAAGAGAAGCAGTCTGTTCCAACACTTCAATTCACTGTGCGAAGTGAATGGAGTGTTGCTTCAGTTTGTAAATGCTGTCCTTTCAGAGAAAATCACTTTCCTTTGAAAGTGCCTTAAGCAACTTGCAAGCATTCACAAGAAACTCACATGCGTTTCTCTGAAAGAGAAGCAGTCTGTTCCAATACTTTAATTCACTGTGCGAAGTGAATGGAGTGTTGCTTCAGTTTCTAAATGCTGTCCTTTCAGAGAAAATCACTTTCCTTTGAAAGTGCCTTAAGCTACTTACAAGCATTCACCAGAAACTCACATGCGTTTCTCTGAAAGAAAAGCAGTCTGTTCCAATACTTCAATTCACTCTGCGAAGTGAATGGAGTGTTACTTCACTTTCTAAATGCTGTCCTTTCAGAGAAAATCACTTTCCTTTGAAAGTGCTCAAAACTACTTTCAAGCATTCACAAAAAACACACATGCGTTTCTCTGAAAGAGAAGCAGTCTGTTCCAACACTTCAATTCACTGTGCGAAGTGAATGGAGTGTTGCTTCACTTTCTAAATGCTGTCCTTTCAGAGAAAATCACTTTCCTTTGAATGTGCCTTAAGCTACTTACAAGCATTCAACAGA
This sequence comes from Myodes glareolus, assembly GCF_982192425.1. Lineage (NCBI taxonomy): Eukaryota > Metazoa > Chordata > Mammalia > Rodentia > Cricetidae > Myodes > Myodes glareolus. Next base: position 1,178,093 of record NC_142043.1, on the reverse strand, counting down.
AACTCACATGAATTTCTCTGAAAGAGAAGCAATCTGTTCTAACACTTCAGTTCTCTGTGCGAAGTGAATGGAGTGTTGCTTCACTTTCTAAATGCTGTCCTTTCAGAGAAAATCAGTTTCCTTTGAAAGTGCCTTAAGCTACTTGCAAGCATTCACAAGAAACACTAATGCGTTTCTATGAAAGAGAAGCACTCTGTTCCAACACTTCAATTCATTGCGAGAAGGGAATGGAGTGTTGCTTTACTTTCTAAATGCTGTCCTTTCAGAGAAAATCACTTTCCTTTGAAAGAGCCTTAAGCTACTTACAAGCATTCAACAGAAACTCACATGCATTTCTCTGAAAGAGAAGCAGTCTGTTCCAACACTTCAATTCACTGCACGAAGGGAATGGAGTGTTGCTTCACTTTCTAAATGCTGTCCTTTCAGAGAAAATCACTTTCCTTTGAAAGTGCCTTAAGCTACTTACAAGCATTCACCAGAAACTCACATGCATTTCTCTGAAAGAGAAGCAGTCTGTTCCAACACTTCAATTCACTGTACAAAGTGAATGGAGTGTTGCTTCACTTTCTAAATGCTGTCCTTTCAGAGAAAAATCACTTTCCTTTGAAGGTGCCTTAAACTACTTTCAAGCAGTCACAAAAAACTCACATGCGTTTCTCGTAAAGAGAAGCAGTCTGTTCCAACACTTCAATTCACTGTGCGAAGTAAATGGAGTGTTGCTTCAATTTGTAAATGCTGTCCTTTCAGAGAAAATCACTTTCCTTTGAAAGTGCCTTAAGCAACTTGCAAGCATTCACAAGAAACTCACATGCCTTTCTCTGAAAGAGAAGCAGTCTGTTCCAATACTTTAATTCACTGTGCGAAGTGAATGGAGTGTTGCTTCAGTTTCTAAATGCTGTCCTTTCAGAGAAAATCACTTTCCTTTGAAAGTGCCTTAAGCTACTTACAAGCATTCACCAGAAACTCACATGCGTTTCTCTGAAAGAAAAGCAGTCTGTTCCAATACTTCAATTCACTCTGCGAAGTGAATGGAGTGTTACTTCACTTTCTAAATGCTGTCCTTTCAGAGAAAATCACTTTCCTTAGAAAGTGCCTTAAGCTACTTACAAGCATTCAACAGAAACTCTCATGCATTTCTCTGAAAGAGAAGCAGTCTGTTCCAACACTTCAATTCACTGTGCGAAGTGAATGGAGTGTTGCTTCACTTTCTAAATGCTGTCCTTTCAGAGAAAATCACTTTCCTTTGAAAGTGCCTTAAGCTACTTGCAAGCATTAGGAAGAAACTCACATGCGTTTCTCTGAAAGAGAAGCAGTCTGTTCCAACACTTCAATTCACTGTGTGAAGTGAATGGAGTGTTGCCTCACTTTCTAAATGCTGTCCTTTCAGAGAAAATCACTTTCCTTTGAAAGTGCCTTAAGCTACTTACAAGCATTCAGCAGAAACTCACATGCGTTTCTCTGAAAGAGAAGCAGTCTGTTCCAACACTTCAATTCAATGTGCGAAGTGAATGGAGTGTTGCTTCACTTTCTAAATGCTGTCCTTTCAGAGAAAATCACTTTCCTTTGAAAGTGCCTTAAGCTACTTGCAAGCATTCACAAGAAACACTAATGCGTTTCTATGAAAGAGAAGCAGTCTGTTCCAACACTTCAATTCACTGTGCGAAGTGAATGGAGTGTTGCATAACTTTCTAAATGCTGTCCTTTCAGAGAAAATCACTTTCCTTTGAAAGTGCCTTAAGCTACTTGCAAGCATTAGGAAGAAACTCACATGCGTTTCTCTGAAAGAGAAGCAGTCTGTTCCAACACTTCATTCACTCTGCGAAGTGAATGGAGTGTTGCTTCAGTTTCTAAATGCTGTCCTTTCAGAGAAAATCACTTTCCTTTGAAAGTGCCTTAAGCAACTTGCAAGAATTCACAAGAAACTCACATGCGTTTCTCTGAAAGAGAAGCAGTCTGTTCCAACACTTCAATTCACTGTGCGAAGTGAATGGAGTGTTGCTTCAGTTTGTAAATGCTGTCCTTTCAGAGAAAATCACTTTCCTTTGAAAGTGCCTTAAGCAACTTGCAAGCATTCACAAGAAACTCACATGCGTTTCTCTGAAAGAGAAGCAGTCTGTTCCAATACTTTAATTCACTGTGCGAAGTGAATGGAGTGTTGCTTCAGTTTCTAAATGCTGTCCTTTCAGAGAAAATCACTTTCCTTTGATAGTGCCTTAAGCTACTTACAAGCATTCACCAGAAACTCACATGCGTTTCTCTGAAAGAAAAGCAGTCTGTTCCAATACTTCAATTCACTCTGCGAAGTGAATGGAGTGTTACTTCACTTTCTAAATGCTGTCCTTTCAGAGAAATTCACTTTGCTTAGAAAGTGCCTTAAGCTACTTACAAGCATTCAACAGAAACGCTCATGCATTTCTCTGAAAGAGAAGCAGTCTGTTCCAACACTTCAATTCACTGTGCGAAGTGAATGGAGTGTTGCTTCACTTTCTAAATGCTGTCCTTTCAGAGAAAATCACTTTCCTTTGAAAGTGCCTTAAGCTACTTGCAAGCATTAGGAAGAAACTCACATGCGTTTCTCTGAAAGAGAAGCAGTCTGTTCCAACACTTCAATTCACTGTGTGAAGTGAATGGAGTAGTGCCTCACTTTCTAAATGCTGTCCTTTCAGAGAAAATCACTTTCCTTTGAAAGTGCCTTAAGCTACTTACAAGCATTCAACAGAAACTCACATGCGTTTCTCTGAAAGAGAAGCAGTCTGTTCCAACACTTCAATTCACTGTGCGAAGTGAATGGAGTGTTGCTTCACTTTCTAAATGCTGTCCTTTCAGAGAAAATCACTTTCCTTTGAAAGTGCCTTAAGCTACTTGCAAGCATTAGGAAGAAACTCACATGCGTTTCTCTGAAAGAGAAGCAGTCTGTTCCAACACTTCAATTCACTATGTGAAGTGAATGGAGTGTTGCCTCACTTTCTAAATGCTGTCCTTTCAGAGAAAATCACTTTCCTTTGAAAGTGCCTTAAGCTACTTGCAAGCATTCAACAGAAACTCACATGCGTTTCTCTGAAAGAGAAGCAGTCTGTTCCAACACTTCAATTCAATGTACGAAGTGAATGGAGTGTTGCTTCACTTTCTAAATGCTGTCCTTTCAGAGAAAATCACTTTCCTTTGAAAGCGCCTTAAGCTACTTGCAAGCATTCACAAGAAACACTAATGCGTTTCTATGAAAGAGAAGCAGTCTGTTCCAACACTTCAATTCACTGTGCGAAGTGAATGGAGTGTTGCATAACTTTCTAAATGCTGTCCTTTCAGAGAAAATCACTTTCCTTTGAAAGTGCCTTAAGCTACTTGCAAGCATTAGGAAGAAACTCACATGCGTGTCTCTGAAAGAGAAGCAGTCTGTTCCAACACTTCATTCACTCTGCGAAGTGAATGGAGTGTTGCTTCAGTTTCTAAATGCTGTCTTTTCAGAGAAAATCACTTTCCTTTGAAAGTGCCTTAAGCAACTTGCAAGAATTCACAAGAAATTCACATGTGTTTCTCTGAAAGAGAAGCAGTCTGTTCCAACACTTCAATTCACTGTGTGAAGTGAATGGAGTGTTGCTTCAGTTTGTAAATGCTGTCCTTTCAGAGAAAATCACTTTCCTTTGAAAGTGTCTTAAGCTACTTGCAAGAATTCACAAGAAACACTAATGCGTTTCTATGAAAGAGAAGCACTCTGTTCCAACACTTCAATTCACTGCACGAAGGGAATGGAGTGTTGCTTCACTTTCTAAATGCTGTCCTTTCAGAGAAAATCACTTTCCTTTGAAAGTGCCTTAAGCTACTTACAAGCATTCACCAGAAACTCACATGCGTTTCTCTGAAAGAGAAGCAGTCTGTTCCAATACTTCAATTCACTGTGCGAAGTGAATGGAGTGTTGCTTCACTTTCTAAATGCTGTCCTTTCAGAGGAAAATCACTTTCCTTTGAAGGTGCCTTAAACTACTTTCAAGCAGTCACAAAAAACTCACATGCGTTTCTCGTAAAGAGAAGCAGTCTGTTCCAACACTTCAATTCACTGTGCGAAGTGAATGGAGTGTTGCTTCAGTTTGTAAATGCTGTCCTTTCAGAGAAAATCACTTTCCTTTGAAAGTGCCTTAAGCAACTTGCAAGCATTCACAAGAAAGTCACATGCGTTTCTCTGAAAGAGAAGCATTCTGTTCCAATACTTTAATTCACTGTGCGAAGTGAATGGAGTGTTGCTTCAGTTTCTAAATGCTGTCCTTTCAGAGAAAATCACTTTCCTTTGAAAGTGCCTTAAGCTACTTGCAAGCATTCACAAGAAACACTAATGCGTTTCTATGAAAGAGAAGCAGTCTGTTCCAACACTTCAATTCATTGCGCGAAGGGAATGGAGTGTTGCTTTACTTTCTAAATGCTGTCCTTTCAGAGAAAATCACATTCCTTTGAAAGAGCCTTAAGCTACTTACAAGCATTCAACAGAAACTCACATGCATTTCTCTGAAAGAGAAGCAGTCTGTTCCAACACTTCAATTCACTGTACAAAGTGAATGGAGTGTTGCTTCTCTTTCTAAATGCTGTCCTTTCAGAGAAAAATCACTTTCCTTTGAAGGTGCCTTAAACTACTTTCAAGCAGTCACAAAAATCTCACATGCGTTTCTCGTAAAGAGAAGCAGTCTGTTCCAACACTTCAATTCACTGTGCGAAGTGAATGGAGTGTTGCTTCAGTTTGTAAATGCTGTCCTTTCAGAGAAAATCACTTTCCTTTGAAAGTGCCTTAAGCAACTTGCAAGCATTCACAAGAAACTCACATGCGTTTCTCTGAAAGAGAAGCAGTCGGTTCCAATACTTTAATTCACTGTGCGAAGTGAATGGAGTGTTGCTTCAGTTTCTAAATGCTGTCCTTTCAGAGAAAATCACTTTCCTTGGAAAGTGCCTTAAGCTACTTACAAGCATTCACCAGAAACTCACATGCGTTTCTCTGAAAGAAAAGCAGTCTGTTCCAATACTTCAATTCACTCTGCGAAGTGAATGGAGTGTTACTTCACTTTCTAAATGCTGTCCTTTCAGAGAAAATCACTTTCCTTAGAAAGTGCCTTAAGCTACTTACAAGCATTCAACAGAAACTCTCATGCATTTCTCTGAAAGAGAAGCAGTCTGTTCCAACACTTCAATTCACTGTGCGAAGTGAATGGAGTGTTGCTTCACTTTCTAAATGCTGTCCTTTCAGAGAAAATCACTTTCCTTTGAAAGTGCCTTAAGCTACTTGCAAGCATTAGGAAGAAACTCACATGCGTTTCTCTGAAAGAGAAGCAGTCTGTTCTAACACTTCAATTCACTGTGTGAATTGAAAGGAGTGTTGCCTCACTTTCTAAATGCTGTCCTTTCTGAGAAAATCACTTTCCTTTGAAAGTGCCTTAAGCTACTTACAAGCATTCAACAGAAACTCACATGCGTTTCTCTGAAAGAGAAGCAGTCTGTTCCAAAACTTCAATTCACTGTGCGAAGTGAATGGAGTGTTGCATAACTTTCTAAATGCTGTCCTTTCAGAGAAAATCACTTTCCTTTGAAAGTGCCTTAAGCTACTTGCAAGCATTAGGAAGAAACTCACATGCGTTTCTCTGAAAGAGAAGCAGTCTGTTCTAACACTTCAATTCACTGTGTGAAGTGAAAGGAGTGTTGCCTCACTTTCTAAATGCTGTCCTTTCTGAGAAAATCACTTTCCTTTGAAAGTGCCTTAAGCTACTTACAAGCATTCAACAGAAACTCACATGCGTTTCTCTGAAAGAGAAGCAGTCTGTTCCAAAACTTCAATTCACTGTGCGAAGTGAATGGAGTGTTGCATAACTTTCTAAATGCTGTCCTTTCAGAGAAAATCACTTTCCTTTGAAAGTGCCTTAAGCAACTTGCAAGAATTCACAAGAAACTCACATGCGTTTCTCTGAAAGAGAAGCAGTCTGTTCCAGTACTTTAATTCACTGTGCGAAGTGAATGGAGTGTTGCTTCAGTTTCTAAATGCTGTCCTTTCAGAGAAAATCACTTTCCTTTGAAAGTGCCTTAAGCTACTTACAAGCATTCACCAGAAACTCACATGCGTTTCTCTGAAAGAAAAGCAGTCTGTTCCAATACTTCAATTCACTCTGCGAAGTGAATGGAGTGTTACTTCACTTTCTAAATGCTGTCCTTTCAGAGAAAATCACTTTCCTTAGAAAGTGCCTTAAGCTACTTACAAGCATTCAACAGAAACTCTCATGCATTTCTCTGAAAGAGAAGCAGTCTGTTCCAATACTTCAATTCACTGTGCGAAGTGAATGGAGTGTTGCTTCACTTTCTAAATGCTGTCCTTTCAGAGAAAATCACTTTCCTTTGAAAGTGCCTTAAGCTACTTGCAAACATTAGGAAGAAACTCACATGCGTTTCTATGAAAGAGAAGCAGTCTGTTCCAACACTTCAATTCACTGTGTGAAGTGAATGGAGTGTTGCCTCACTTTCTAAATGCTGTCCTTTCAGAGAAAATCACTTTCCTTTGAAAGTGCCTTAAGCTACTTACAAGCATTCAACAGAAACTCACATGCGTTTCTCTGAAAGAGAAGCAGTCTGTTCCAACACTTCAATTCAATGTGCGAAGTGAATGGAGTGTTGCTTCACTTTCTAAATGCTGTCCTTTCAGAGAAAATCACTTTCCTTTGAAAGTGCCTTAAGCTACTTACAAGCATTCACAAGAAACACTAATGCGTTTCTATGAAAGAGAAGCAGTCTGTTCCAACACTTCAATTCACTGTGCGAAGTGAATGGAGTGTTGCATAACTTTCTAAATGCTGTCCTTTCAGAGAAAATCACTTTCCTTTGAAAGTGCCTTAAGCTACTTGCAAGCATTAGGAAGAAACTCACATGCGTTTCTCTAAAAGAGAAGCAGTCTGTTCCAACACTTCAATTCACTGTGTGAAGTGAATGGAGTGTTGCCTCACTTTCTAAATGCTGTCCTTTCAGAGAAAATCACTTTCCTTTGAAAGTGCCTTAAGCTACTTACAAGTATTCTACAGAAACTCACATGCATTTCTCTGAAAGAGAAGCAGTCGGTTCCAACAATTCAATTCACTGTGCGAAGTGAATGGAGTGTTGCTTCACTTTCTAAATGCTGTCCTTTCAGAGAAAATCACTTTCCTTTGAAAGTGCCTTAAGCTACTTACAAGCATTCAACAGAAACTCACATGCATTTCTCTGAAAGAGAAGCAGTCTGTTCCAACACTTCAATTCAGTGTGCGAAGGGAATGGAGTGTTGCTTCACTTTCTAAATTATGTCCTTTCAGAGAAAATCACTTTCCTTTGAAAGTGCCTTAAGCAACTTGCAAGAATTCACAAGAAACTCACATGCGTTTCTCTGAAAGAGAAGCAGTCTGTTCCAACACTTCAATTCACTGTGCGAAGTGAATGGAGTGTTGCTTCACTATCTAAATGCTGTCCTTTCAGAGAAAATCACTTTCCTTTGAAAGTGCCTTAAGCTACTTGCAAGCATTCGCAAGAAACACTAATGCGTTTCTATGAAAGAGAAGCAGTCTGTTCCAACACTCAATTCATTGCGAGAAGGGAATGGAGTGTTGCTTTACTTTCTAAATGCTGTCCTTTCATAGAAAATCACTTTCCTTTGAAAGAGCCTTAAGCTACTTACAAGCATTCAACAGAAACTCACATGCATTTCTCTGAAAGAGAAGGAGTCTGTTCCAACACTTCAATTCACTGTACAAAGTGAATTGAGTGTTGCTTCACTTTCTAAATGCTGTCCTTTCAGAGAAAATCACTTTCCTTTGAAAGTGCCTTAAGCAACTTGCAAGCATTCACAAGAAACACTAATGCGTTTCTATGAAAGAGAAGCACTCTGTTCCAACACTTCAATTCACTGCACGAAGGGAATGGAGTGTTGCTTTACTTTCTAAATGCTGTCCTTTCAGAGAAAATCACATTCCTTTGAAAGAGCCTTAAGCTACTTACAAGCATTCAACAGAAACTCACATGCATTTCTCTGAAAGAGAAGCAGTCTGTTCAAACACTTCAATTCACTGTACAAAGTGAATGGAGTGTTGCTTCACTTTCTAAATGCTGTCCTTTCAGAGAAAAATCACTTTCCTTTGAAGGTGCCTTAAACTACTTTCAAGCAGTCACAAAAAACTCACATGCGTTTCTCGTAAAGAGAAGCAGTCTGTTCCAACACTTCAATTCACTGTGCGAAGTGAATGGAGTGTTGCTTCAGTTTGTAAATGCTGTCCTTTCAGAGAAAATCACTTTCCTTTGAAAGTGCCTTAAGCAACTTGCAAGCATTCACAAGAAACTCACATGCGTTTCTCTGAAAGAGAAGCAGTCTGTTCCAATACTTTAATTCACTGTGCGAAGTGAATGGAGTGTTGCTTCAGTTTCTAAATGCTGTCCTTTCAGAGAAAATCACTTTCCTTGGAAAGTGCCTTAAGCTACTTACAAGCATTCACCAGAAAGTCACATGCGTTTCTCTGAAAGAAAAGCAGTCTGTTCCAATACTTCAATTCACTCTGCGAAGTGAATGGAGTGTTACTTCACTTTCTAAATGCTGTCCTTTCAGAGAAAATCACTTTCCTTAGAAAGTGCCTTAAGCTACTTACAAGCATTCAACAGAAACTCTCATGCATTTCTCTGAAAGATAAGCAGTCTGTTCCAACACTTCAATTCACTGTGCGAAGTGAATGGAGTGTTGCTTCACTTTCTAAATGCTGTCCTTTCAGAGAAAATCACTTTCCTTTGAAAGTGCCTTAAGCTACTTGCAAGCATTAGGAAGAAACTCACATGCGTTTCTCTGAAATAGAAGCAGTCTGTTCCAACACTTCAATTCACTGTGTGAAGTGAAAGGAGTGTTGCCTCACTTTCTAAATGCTGTCCTTTCTGAGAAAATCACTTTCCTTTGAAAGTGCCTTAAGCTACTTACAAGCATTCAACAGAAACTCACATGCGTTTCTCTGAAAGAGAAGCAGTCTGTTCCAAAACTTCAATTCACTGTGCGAAGTGAATGGAGTGTTGCATAACTTTCTAAATGCTGTCCTTTCAGAGAAAATCACTTTCCTTTGAAAGTGCCTTAAGCTACTTGCAAGCATTAGGAAGAAACTCACATGCGTTTCTCTGAAAGAGAAGCAGTCTGTTCCAACACTTCATTCACTCTGCGAAGTGAATGGAGTGTTGCTTCAGTTTCTAAATGCTGTCCTTTCAGAGAAAATCACTTTCCTTTGAAAGTGCCTTAAGCAACTTGCAAGAATTCACAAGAAACTCACATGCGTTTCTCTGAAGGAGAAGCAGTCTGTTCCAGTACTTTAATTCACTGTGCGAAGTGAATGGAGTGTTGCTTCAGTTTCTAAATGCTGTCCTTTCAGAGAAAATCACTTTCCTTTGAAAGTGCCTTAAGCTACTTACAAGCATTCACCAGAAACTCACATGCGTTTCTCTGAAAGAAAAGCAGTCTGTTCCAATACTTCAATTCACTCTGCGAAGTGAATGGAGTGTTACTTCACTTTCTAAATGCTGTCCTTTCAGATAAAATCACTTTCCTTAGAAAGTGCCTTAAGCTACTTACAAGCATTCAACAGAAACTCTCATGCATTTCTCTGAAAGAGAAGCAGTCTGTTCCAATACTTCAATTCACTGTGCGAAGTGAATGGAGTGTTGCTTCACTTTCTAAATGCTGTCCTTTCAGAGAAAATCACTTTCCTTTGAAAGTGCCTTAAGCTACTTGCAAACATTAGGAAGAAACTCACATGCGTTTCTCTGAAAGAGAAGCAGTCTGTTCCAACACTTCAATTCACTGTGTGAAGTGAATGGAGTGTTGCCTCACTTTCTAAATGCTGTCCTTTCAGAAAATCACTTTCCTTTGAAAGTGCCTTAAGCTACTTACAAGCATTCAACAGAAACTCACATGCGTTTCTCTGAAAGAGAAGCAGTCTGTTCCAACACTTCAATTCAATGTGCGAAGTGAATGGAGTGTTGCTTCACTTTCTAAATGCTGTCCTTTCAGAGAAAATCACTTTCCTTTGAAAGTGCCTTAAGCTACTTGCAAGCATTCACAAGAAACACTAATGCGTTTCTATGAAAGAGAAGCAGTCTGTTCCAACACTTCAATTCACTGTGCGAAGTGAATGGAGTGTTGCATAACTTTCTAAATGCTGTCCTTTCAGAGAAAATCACTTTCCTTTGAAAGTGCCTTAAGCTACTTGCAAGCATTAGGAAGAAACTCACATGCGTTTCTCTAAAAGAGAAGCAGTCTGTTCCAACACTTCAATTCACTGTGTGAAGTGAATGGAGTGTTGCCTCACTTTCTAAATGCTGTCCTTTCAGGAGAAAATCACTTTCCTTTGAAAGTGCCTTAAGCTACTTACAAGTATTCTACAGAAACTCACATGCATTTCTCTGAAAGAGAAGCAGTCGGTTCCAACAATTCAATTCACTGTGCGAAGTGAATGGAGTGTTGCTTCACTTTCTAAATGCTGTCCTTTCAGAGAAAATCACTTTCCTTTGAAAGTGCCTTAAGCTACTTACAAGCATTCAACAGAAACTCACATGCATTTCTCTGAAAGAGAAGCAGTCTGTTCCAACACTTCAATTCAGTGTGCGAAGGGAATGGAGTGTTGCTTCACTTTCTAAATTATGTCCTTTCAGAGAAAATCACTTTCCTTTGAAAGTGCCTTAAGCAACTTGCAAGAATTCACAAGAAACTCACATGCGTTTCTCTGAAAGAGAAGCAGTCTGTTCCAACACTTCAATTCACTGTGCGAAGTGAATGGAGTGTTGCTTCACTATCTAAATGCTGTCCTTTCAGAGAAAATCACATTCCTTTGAAAGTGCCTTAAGCTACTTGCAAGCATTCGCAAGAAACACTAATGCGTTTCTATGAAAGAGAAGCAGTCTGTTCCAACACTCAATTCATTGCGAGAAGGGAATGGAGTGTTGCTTTACTTTCTAAATGCTGTCCTTTCATAGAAAATCACTTTCCTTTGAAAGAGCCTTAAGCTACTTACAAGCATTCAACAGAAACTCACATGCATTTCTCTGAAAGAGAAGCAGTCTGTTCCAACACTTCAATTCACTGTACAAAGTGAATTGAGTGTTGCTTCACTTTCTAAATGCTGTCCTTTCAGAGAAAATCACTTTCCTTTGAAAGTGCCTTAAGCAACTTGCAAGCATTCACAAGAAACACTAATGCGTTTCTATGAAAGAGAAGCACTCTGTTCCAACACTTCAATTCACTGCACGAAGGGAAGGGAGTGTTGCTTCACTTTCTAAATGCTGTCCTTTCAGAGAAAATCACTTTCCTTTGAAAGTGCCTTAAGCTACTTACAAGCATTAGGAAGAAACTCACATGCGTTTCTCTGAAAGAGAAGCAGTCTGTTTCAACACTTCAATTCACTGTGCGAAGTGAATGGAGTGTTGCATCACTTTCTAAATACTGTCCTTTCAGAGAAAATCACTTTCCTTTGAAAGTGCCTTAAACTACTTTCAAGCATTCACAAAAAACTCACATGCGTTTCTCTTAAAGAGAAGCAGTGTGTTCCAACACTTCAATTCACTGTGCGAAGTGAATGGAGTGTTGCTTCACTTTCTAAATGCTGTCCTTTCAGAGAAAATCACTTTCCTTTGAAAGTGCCTTAAGCTACTTACAAGCATTCACCAGAAACTCACATGCGTTTCTCTGAAAGGGAAGCAGTCTGTTCCAACACTTCAATTCACTGCACGAAGGGAATGGAGTGTTGCTTCACTTTCTAAATGCTGTCCTTTCAGAGAAAATCACTTTCCTTTGAAAGTGCCTTAAGCTACTTACAAGCATTCACCAGAAACTCACATGCGTTTCTCTGAAAGAGAAGCAGTCTGTTCCAATACTTCAATTCACTCTGCGAAGTGAATGGAGTGTTGCTTCACTTTCTAAATGCTGTCCTTTCAGAGAAAATCACTTTCCTTTGAAAGTGCCTTAAGCTACTTACAAGCATTCAACTTAAACTCACATGAATTTATCTGAAAGAGAAGCAGTCTGTTCCAACACTTCAATTCACTGTGCGAAGTGAATGGAGTGTTGCTTCACTTTCTAAATGCTGTCCTTTCAGAGAAAATCACTTTCCTTTGAAAGTGCCTTAAGCTACTTACAAGCATTCACCAGAAACTCACATGCATTTCTCTGAAAGAGAGGCAGTCTGTTCCAACACTTCAATTCACTGTGCGAAGTGAATGGAGTGTTGCTTCACTTTCTAAATGCTGTCCTTTCAGAGAAAATCACTTTCCTTTGAAAGTGCCTTAAGCTACTTGCAAGCATTAGGAAGAAACTCACAGGCGTTTCTCTGAAAGAGAAGCAGACTGTTCCAACACTTCAATTCACTGTGCGAAGTGAATGGAGTGTTGCTTCACTTTCTAAATGCTGTCCTTTCAGAGAAAATCATTTTCCTTTGAAAGTGCCTTAAGCTACTTACAAGCATTCAACAGAAACTCACATGCATTTCTCTGAAAGAGAAACAGTCTGTTCCAACACTTCAATTCAGTGTGCGAAGTGAATGGAGTGTTGCTTCACTTTCTAAATTATGTCCTTTCAGAGAAAATTACTTTCCTTTGAAAGTGCCTTAAACAACTTGCAAGCATTCACAAGAAACACTAATGCGTTTATATGAAAGAGAAGCACTCTGTTCCAACACTTCAATTCACTGCACGAAGGGAATGGAGTGTTGCTTCACTTTCTAATTGCTGTCCTTTCAGAGAAAATCACTGTCCTTTGATAGTGCCTTAAGCTACTTACAAGCATTCACCAGAAACTCACATGCGTTTCACTGAAAGAGAAGCAGTCTGTTCCAACACTTCAATTCACTGTGCGAAGTGAATGGAGTGTTGCTTCACTTTCTAAATGCTGTCCTTTCAGAGAAAATCACTTTCCTTTGAAAGTGCCTTAAGCTACTTGCAAGCATTAGGAAGAAACTCACATGTGTTTCTCTGAAAGAGAAGCAGTCTGTTCCAACACTTCAATTCACTGTGCGAAGTGAATGGAGTGTTGCTTCACTTTCTAAATGCTGTCCTTTCAGAGAAAAACGCTTTTCTTTGAAAGTGCCTTAAACTACTTTCAAGCATTCACAAAAAACTCACATGCGTTTCTCTGAAAGAGAAGCAGTCTGTTCCAACACTTCAATTCACAGTGCGAAGTGAATGGAGTGTTGCTTCAGTTTCTAAATGCTGTCCTTTCAGAGAAAATCACTTTCCATTGAAAGTGCCTTAAGCAACTAGCAAGAATTCACAAGAAACTCACATGCGTTTCTCTGAAAGAGAAGCAGTCTGTTCCAACACTTCAATTCACTGTGAGAAGTGAATGGAGTGTTGCTTCACTATCTAAATGCTGTCCTTTCAGAGAAAATCACTTTCCTTTGAAAGTGCCTTAAGCAATTTGCAAGCATTCACAAGAAACACTAATGCGTTTCTATGAAAGAGAAGCACTCTGTTCCAACACTTCAATTCACTGCACGAAGGGAATGGAGTGTTGTTTCACTTTCTAAATGCTGTCCTTTCAGAGAAAATCACTTTCCTTTGAAAGTGCCTTAAGCTACTTACAAGCATTCAACAGAAACTCACATGCGTTTCTCTGAAAGAGAAGCAGTCTGTTCCAAAACTTCAATTCACTGTGTGAAGTGAATGGAGTGTTGCCTCACTTTCTAAATGCTGTCCTTTCAGAGAAAATCACTTTCCTTTGAAAGTGCCTTAAGCTACTTACAAGCATTCAACAGAAACTCACATGCGTTTCTCTGAAAGAGAAGCAGTCTGTTCCAACACTTCAATTCAATGTGCGAAGTGAATGGAGTGTTGCTTCACTTTCTAAATGCTGTCCTTTCAGAGAAAATCACTTTCCTTTGAAAGTGCCTTAAGCTACTTGCAAGCATTCACAAGAAACACTAATGCGTTTCTATGAAAGAGAAGCAGTCTGTTCCAACACTTCAATTCACTGTGCGTAGTGAATGGAGTGTTGCATAACTTTCTAAATGCTGTCATTTCAGAGAAAATCACTTTCCTTTGAAAGTGCCTTAAGCTACTTGCAAGCATTAGGAAGAAACTCACATGCGTTTCTCTAAAAGAGAAGCAGTCTGTTCCAACACTTCAATTCACTGTGTGAAGTGAATGGAGTGTTGCCTCACTTTCTAAATGCTGTCCTTTCAGAGAAAATCACTTTCCTTTGAAAGTGCCTTAAGCTACTTACAAGTATTCAACAGAAACTCACATGCATTTCTCTGAAAGAGAAGCAGTCGGTTCCAACAATTCAATTCAATGTGCGAAGTGAATGGAGTGTTGCTTCACTTTCTAAATGCTGTCCTTTCAGAGAAAATCACTTTCCTTTGAAAGTGCCTTAAGCTACTTACAAGCATTCAACAGAAACTCACATGCATTTCTCTGAAAGGGAAGCAGTCTGTTCCAACAGTTCAATTCAGTGTGCGAAGTGAATGGAGTGTTGCATAACTTTCTAAATGCTGTCCTTTCAGAGAAAATCACTTTCCTTTGAAAGTGCCTTAAGCTACTTGCAAGCATTCGCAAGAAACACGAATGCGTTTCTATGAAAGAGAAGCAGTCTGTTCCAACACTCAATTCATTTTGAGAAGGGAATGGAGTGTTGCTTTACTTTCTAAATGCTGTCCTTTCATAGAAAATCACTTTCCTTTGAAAGAGACTTAAGCTACTTACAAGCATTCAACAGAAACTCACATGCATTTCTCTGAAAGAGAAGCAGTCTGTTCCAACACTTCAATTCACTGTACAAAGTGAATTGAGTGTTGCATAACTTTCTAAATGCTGTCCTTTCAGAGAAAATCACTTTCCTTTGAAAGTGCCTTAAGCAACTTGCAAGCATTCACAAGAAACACTAATGCGTTTCTATGAAAGAGAAGCACTCTGTTCCAACACTTCAATTCACTGCACGAAGGGAAGGGAGTGTTGCTTCACTTTCTAAATGCTGTCCTTTCAGAGAAAATCACTTTCCTTTGAAAGTGCCTTAAGCTACTTACAAGCATTAGGAAGAAACTCACATGCGTTTCTCTGAAAGAGAAGCAGTCTGTTTCAACACTTCAATTCACTGTGCGAAGTGAATGGAGTGTTGCATCACTTTCTAAATTCTGTCCTTTCAGAGAAAATCACTTTCCTTTGAAAGTGCCTTAAACTACTTTCAAGCATTCACAAAAAACTCACATGCGTTTCTCTGAAAGAGAAGCAGTCTGTTCCAACACTTCAATTCACTGTGCGAAGTGAATGGAGTGTTGCTTCAGTTTCTAAATGCTGTCCTTTCAGAGAAAATCACTTTCCTTTGAAAGTGCCTTAAGCGACTTGCAATAATTCACCAGAAACTCACATGCGTTTCTCTGAAAGAGAAGCAGTCTGTTCCAACACTTCAATTCACTGTGCGAAGTGAATGGAGTGTTGCTTCACTTTCTAAATGCTGTCCTTTCAGAGAAAATCACTTTCCTTTGAAAGTGCCTTAAGCTACTTACAAGCATTCACCAGAAACTCACATGCGTTTCTCTGAAAGGGAAGCAGTCTGTTCCAACACTTCAATTAACTGCACGAAGGGAATGGAGTGTTGCTTCACTTTCTAAATGCTGTCCTTTCAGAGAAAATCACTTTCCTTTGAAAGTGCCTTAAGCTACTTACAAGCATTCACCAGAAACTCACATGCGTTTCTCTGAAAGAGAAGCAGTCTGTTCCAATACTTCAATTCACTCTGCGAAGTGAATGGAGTGTTGCTTCACTTTCTAAATGCTGTCCTTTCAGAGAAAATCACTTTCCTTTGAAAGTGCCTTAAGCTACTTACAAGCATTCAACTTAAACTCACATGAATTTCTCTGAAAGAGAAGCAGTCTGTTCCAACACTTCAATTCACTGTGCGAAGTGAATGGAGTGTTGCATAACTTTCTAAATGCTGTCCTTTCAGAGAAAATCACTTTCCTTTGAAAGTGCCTTAAGCTACTTACAAGCATTCACCAGAAACTCACATGCATTTCTCTGAAAGAGAGGCAGTCTGTTCCAACACTTCAATTCACTGTGCGAAGTGAATGGAGTGTTGCTTCACTTTCTAAATGCTGTCCTTTCAGAGAAAATCACTTTCCTTTGAAAGTGCCTTAAGCTACTTGCAAGCATTAGGAAGAAACTCACAGGCGTTTCTCTGAAAGAGAAGCAGACTGTTCCAACACTTCAATTCACTGTGCGAAGTGAATGGAGTGTTGCTTCACTTTCTAAATGCTGTCCTTTCAGAGAAAATCATTTTCCTTTGAAAGTGCCTTAAGCTACTTACAAGCATTCAACAGAAACTCACATGCATTTCTCTGAAAGAGAAGTAGTCTGTTCCAACACTTCAATTCAGTGTGCGAAGTGAATGGAGTGTTGCTTCACTTTCTAAATTATGTCCTTTCAGAGAAAATTACTTTCCTTTGAAAGTGCCTTAAACAACTTGCAAGCATTCACAAGAAACACTAATGCGTTTCTATGAAAGAGAAGCACTCTGTTCCAACACTTCAATTCACTGCACGAAGGGAATGGAGTGTTGTTTCACTTTTTAAATGCTGTCCTTTCAGAGAAAATCACTTTCCTTTGAAAGTGCCTTAAGCTACTTACAAGCATTCAACAGAAACTCACATGCGTTTCTCTGAAAGAGAAGCAGTCTGTTCCAACACTTCAATTCACTGTGTGAAGTGAATGGAGTGTTGCCTCACTTTCTAAATGCTGTCCTTTCAAAGAAAATCACTTTCCTTTGAAAGTGCCTTAAGCTACTTACAAGCATTCAACAGAAACTCACATGCGTTTCTCTGAAAGAGAAGCAGTCTGTTCCAACACTTCAATTCAATGTGCGAAGTGAATGGAGTGTTGCTTCACTTTCTAAATGCTGTCCTTTCAGAGAAAATCACTTTCCTTTGAAAGTGCCTTAAGCTACTTGCAAGCATTCACAAGAAACACTAATGCGTTTCTATGAAAGAGAAGCAGTCTGTTCCAACACTTCAATTCACTGTGCGAAGTGAATGGAGTGTTGCATAACTTTCTAAATGCTGTCCTTTCAGAGAAAATCACTTTCCTTTGAAAGTGCCTTAAGCTACTTGCAAGCATTAGGAAGAAACTCACATGCGTTTCTCTAAAAGAGAAGCAGTCTGTTCCAACACTTTAATTCACTGTGTGAAGTGAATGGAGTGTTGCCTCACTTTCTAAATGCTGTCCTTTCAGAGAAAATCACTTTCCTTTGAAAGTGCCTTAAGCTACTTACAAGTATTCAACAGAAACTCACATGCATTTCTCTGAAAGAGAAGCAGTCGGTTCCAACAATTCAATTCACTGTGCGAAGTGAATGGAGTGTTGCTTCACTTTCTAAATGCTGTCCTTTCAGAGAAAATCACTTTCCTTTGAAAGTGCCTTAAGCTACTTACAAGCATTCAACAGAAACTCACATGCATTTCTCTGAAAGAGAAGCAGTCTGTTCCAACAGTTCAATTCAGTGTGCGAAGTGAATGGAGTGTTGCTTCACTTTCTAAATTATGTCCTTTCAGAGAAAATCACTTTCCTTTGAAAGTGCCTTAAGCAACTTGCAAGAATTCACAAGAAACTCACATGCGTTTCTCTAAAGAGAAGCAGTCTGTTCCAACACTTCAATTCACTGTGCGAAGTGAATGGAGTGTTGCTTCACTATCTAAATGCTGTCCTTTCAGAGAAAATCACTTTCCTTTGAAAGTGCCTTAAGCTACTTGCAAGCATTCGCAAGAAACACTAATGCGTTTCTATGAAAGAGAAGCAGTCTGTTCCAACACTCAATTCATTGCGAGAAGGGAATGGAGTGTTGCTTTACTTTCTAAATGCTGTCCTTTCATAGAAAATCACTTTCCTTTGAAAGAGCCTTAAGCTACTTACAAGCATTCAACAGAAACTCACATGCATTTCTCTGAAAGAGAAGCAGTCTGTTCCAACACTTCAATTCACTGTACAAAGTGAATTGAGTGTTGCTTCACTTTCTAAATGCTGTCCTTTCAGAGAAAATCACTTTCCTTTGAAAGTGCCTTAAGCAACTTGCAAGCATTCACAAGAAACACTAATGCGTTTCTATGAAAGAGAAGCACTCTGTTCCAACACTTCAATTCACTGCACGAAGGGAAGGGAGTGTTGCTTCACTTTCTAAATGCTGTCCTTTCAGAGAAAATCACTTTCCTTTGAAAGTGCCTTAAGCTGCTTACAAGCATTAGGAAGAAACTCACATGCGTTTCTCTGAAAGAGAAGCAGTCTGTTTCAACACTTCAATTCACTGTGCGAAGTGAATGGAGTGTTGCATCACTTTCTAAATTCTGTCCTTTCAGAGAAAATCACTTTCCTTTGAAAGTGCCTTAAACTACTTTCAAGCATTCACAAAAAACTCACATGCGTTTCTCTGAAAGAGAAGCAGTCTGTTCCAACACTTCAATTCACTGTGCGAAGTGAATGGAGTGTTGCTTCAGTTTCTAAATGCTGTCCTTTCAGAGAAAATCACTTTCCTTTGAAAGTGCCTTAAGCGACTTGCAATAATTCACAAGAAACTCACATGCGTTTCTCTGAAAGAGAAGCAGTCTGTTCCAACACTTCAATTCACTGTGCGAAGTGAATGGAGTGTTGCTTCACTTTCTAAATGCTGTCCTTTCAGAGAAAATCACTTTCCTTTGAAAGTGCCTTAAGCTACTTACAAGCATTCACCAGAAACTCACATGCGTTTCTCTGAAAGGGAAGCAGTCTGTTCCAACACTTCAATTCACTGCACGAAGGGAATGGAGTGTTGCTTCACTTTCTAAATGCTGTCCTTTCAGAGAAAATCACTTTCCTTTGAAAGTGCCTTAAGCTACTTACAAGCATTCACCAGAAACTCACATGCGTTTCTCTGAAAGAGAAGCAGTCTGTTCCAATACTTCAATTCACTCTGCGAAGTGAATGGAGTGTTGCTTCACTTTCTAAATGCTGTCCTTTCAGAGAAAATCACTTTCCTTTGAAAGTGCCTTAAGCTACTTACAAGCATTCAACTTAAACTCACATGAATTTCTCTGAAAGAGAAGCAGTCTGTTCCAACACTTCAATTCACTGTGCGAAGTGAATGGAGTGTTGCTTCACTTTCTAAATGCTGTCCTTTCAGAGAAAATCACTTTCCTTTGAAAGTGCCTTAAGCTACTTACAAGCATTCACCAGAAACTCACATGCATTTCTCTGAAAGAGAGGCAGTCTGTTCCAACACTTCAATTCACTGTGCGAAGTGAATGGAGTGTTGCTTCACTTTCTAAATGCTGTCCTTTCAGAGAAAATCACTTTCCTTTGAAAGTGCCTTAAGCTACTTGCAAGCATTAGGAAGAAACTCACAGGCGTTTCTCTGAAAGAGAAGCAGACTGTTCCAACACTTCAATTCACTGTGCGAAGTGAATGGAGTGTTGCTTCACTTTCTAAATGCTGTCCTTTCAGAGAAAATCACTTTCCTTTGAAAGTGCCTTAAGCTACTTGCAAGCATTAGGAAGAAACTCACAGGCGTTTCTCTGAAAGAGAAGCAGACTGTTCCAACACTTCAATTCACTGTGCGAAGTGAATGGAGTGTTGCTTCACTTTCTAAATGCTGTCCTTTCAGAGAAAATCATTTTCCTTTGAATGTGCCTTAAGCTACTTACAAGCATTCAACAGAAACTCACATGCATTTCTCTGAAAGAGAAACAGTCTGTTCCAACACTTCAATTCAGTGTGCGAAGTGAATGGAGTGTTGCTTCACTTTCTAAATTATGTCCTTTCAGAGAAAATTACTTTCCTTTGAAAGTGCCTTAAACAACTTGCAAGCATTCACAAGAAACACTAATGCGTTTATATGAAAGAGAAGCACTCTGTTCCAACACTTCAATTCACTGCACGAAGGGAATGGAGTGTTGCTTCACTTTCTAATTGCTGTCCTTTCAGAGAAAATCACTGTCCTTTGATAGTGCCTTAAGCTACTTACAAGCATTCACCAGAAACTCACATGCGTTTCACTGAAAGAGAAGCAGTCTGTTCCAACACTTCAATTCACTGTGCGAAGTGAATGGAGTGTTGCTTCACTTTCTAAATGCTGTCCTTTCAGAGAAACTCACTTTCCTTTGAAAGTGCCTTAAGCTACTTGCAAGCATTAGGAAGAAACTCACATGTGTTTCTCTGAAAGAGAAGCAGTCTGTTCCAACACTTCAATTCACTGTGCGAAGTGAATGGAGTATTGCTTCACTTTCTAAATGCTGTCCTTTCAGAGAAAAACGCTTTTCTTTGAAAGTGCCTTAAACTACTTTCAAGCATTCACAAAAAACTCACATGCGTTTCTCTGAAAGAGAAGCAGTCTGTTCCAACACTTCAATTCACAGTGCGAAGTGAATGGAGTGTTGCTTCAGTTTCTAAATGCTGTCCTTTCAGAGAAAATCACTTTCCATTGAAAGTGCCTTAAGCAACTAGCAAGAATTCACAAGAAACTCACATGCGTTTCTCTGAAAGAGAAGCAGTCTGTTCCAACACTTCAATTCACTGTGAGAAGTGAATGGAGTGTTGCTTCACTATCTAAATGCTGTCCTTTCAGAGAAAATCACTTTCCTTTGAAAGTGCCTTAAGCAATTTGCAAGCATTCACAAGAAACACTAATGCGTTTCTATGAAAGAGAAGCACTCTGTTCCAACACTTCAATTCACTGCACGAAGGGAATGGAGTGTTGTTTCACTTTCTAAATGCTGTCCTTTCAGAGAAAATCACTTTCCTTTGAAAGTGCCTTAAGCTACTTACAAGCATTCAACAGAAACTCACATGCGTTTCTCTGAAAGAGAAGCAGTCTGTTCCAACACTTCAATTCACTGTGTGAAGTGAATGGAGTGTTGCCTCACTTTCTAAATGCTGTCCTTTCAGAGAAAATCACTTTCCTTTGAAAGTGCCTTAAGCTACTTACAAGCATTCAACAGAAACTCACATGCGTTTCTCTGAAAGAGAAGCAGTCTGTTCCAACACTTCAATTCAATGTGCGAAGTGAATGGAGTGTTGCTTCACTTTCTAAATGCTGTCCTTTCAGAGAAAATCACTTTCCTTTGAAAGTGCCTTAAGCTACTTGCAAGCATTCACAAGAAACACTAATGCGTTTCTATGAAAGAGAAGCAGTCTGTTCCAACACTTCAATTCACTGTGCGAAGTGAATGGAGTGTTGCATAACTTTCTAAATGCTGTCCTTTCAGAGAAAATCACTTTCCTTTGAAAGTGCCTTAAGCTACTTGCAAGCATTAGGAAGAAACTCACATGCGTTTCTCTAAAAGAGAAGCAGTCTGTTCCAACACTTCAATTCACTGTGTGAAGTGAATGGAGTGTTGCCTCACTTTCTAAATGCTGTCCTTTCAGAGAAAATCACTTTCCTTTGAAAGTGCCTTAAGCTACTTACAAGTATTCAACAGAAACTCACATGCATTTCTTTGAAAGAGAAGCAGTCGGTTCCAACAATTCAATTCACTGTGCGAAGTGAATGGAGTGTTGCTTCACTTTCTAAATGCTGTCCTTTCAGAGAAAATCACTTTCCTTTGAAAGTGCCTTAAGCTACTTACAAGCATTCAACAGAAACTCACATGCATTTCTCTGAAAGAGAAGCAGTCTGTTCCAACAGTTCAATTCAGTGTGCGAAGTGAATGGAGTGTTGCTTCACTTTCTAAATTATGTCCTTTCAGAGAAAATCACTTTCCTTTGAAAGTGCCTTAAGCAACTTGCAAGAATTCACAAGAAACTCATATGCGTTTCTCTGAAAGAGAAGCAGTCTGTTCCAACACTTCAATTCACTGTGCGAAGTGAATGGAGTGTTGCTTCACTATCTAAATGCTGTCCTTTCAGAGAAAATCACTTTCCTTTGAAAGTGCCTTAAGCTACTTGCAAGCATTCGCAAGAAACACTAATGCGTTTCTATGAAAGAGAAGCAGTCTGTTCCAACACTCAATTCATTGCGAGAAGGGAATGGAGTGTTGCTTTACTTTCTAAATGCTGTCCTTTCATAGAAAATCACTTTCCTTTGAAAGAGCCTTAAGCTACTTACAAGCATTCAACAGAAACTCACATGCATTTCTCTGAAAGAGAAGCAGTCTGTTCCAACACTTCAATTCACTGTACAAAGTGAATTGAGTGTTGCTTCACTTTCTAAATGCTGTCCTTTCAGAGAAAATCACTTTCCTTTGAAAGTGCCTTAAGCAACTTGCAAGCATTCACAAGAAACACTAATGCGTTTCTATGAAAGAGAAGCACTCTGTTCCAACACTTCAATTCACTGCACGAAGGGAAGGGAGTGTTGCTTCACTTTCTAAATGCTGTCCTTTCAGAGAAAATCACTTTCCTTTGAAAGTGCCTTAAGCTACTTACAAGCATTAGGAAGAAACTCACATGCGTTTCTCTGAAAGAGAAGCAGTCTGTTTCAACACTTCAATTCACTGTGCGAAGTGAATGGAGTGTTGCATCACTTTCTAAATTCTGTCCTTTCAGAGAAAATCACTTTCCTTTGAAAGTGCCTTAAACTACTTTCAAGCATTCACAAAAAACTCACATGCGTTTCTCTGAAAGAGAAGCAGTCTGTTCCAACACTTCAATTCACTGTGCGAAGTGAATGGAGTGTTGCTTCAGTTTCTAAATGCTGTCCTTTCAGAGAAAATCACTTTCCTTTGAAAGTGCCTTAAGCGACTTGCAATAATTCACCAGAAACTCACATGCGTTTCTCTGAAAGAGAAGCAGTCTGTTCCAACACTTCAATTCACTGTGCGAAGTGAATGGAGTGTTGCTTCACTTTCTAAATGCTGTCCTTTCAGAGAAAATCACTTTCCTTTGAAAGTGCCTTAAGCTACTTACAAGCATTCACCAGAAACTCACATGCGTTTCTCTGAAAGGGAAGCAGTCTGTTCCAACACTTCAATTCACTGCACGAAGGGAATGGAGTGTTGCTTCACTTTCTAAATGCTGTCCTTTCAGAGAAAATCACTTTCCTTTGAAAGTGCCTTAAGCTACTTACAAGCATTCACCAGAAACTCACATGCGTTTCTCTGAAAGAGAAGCAGTCTGTTCCAATACTTCAATTCACTCTGCGAAGTGAATGGAGTGTTGCTTCACTTTCTAAATGCTGTCCTTTCAGAGAAAATCACTTTCCTTTGAAAGTGCCTTAAGCTACTTACAAGCATTCAACTTAAACTCACATGAATTTATCTGAAAGAGAAGCAGTCTGTTCCAACACTTCAATTCACTGTGCGAAGTGAATGGAGTGTTGCTTCACTTTCTAAATGCTGTCCTTTCAGAGAAAATCACTTTCCTTTGAAAGTGCCTTAAGCTACTTACAAGCATTCACCAGAAACTCACATGCATTTCTCTGAAAGAGAGGCAGTCTGTTCCAACACTTCAATTCACTGTGCGAAGTGAATGGAGTGTTGCTTCACTTTCTAAATGCTGTCCTTTCAGAGAAAATCACTTTCCTTTGAAAGTGCCTTAAGCTACTTGCAAGCATTAGGAAGAAACTCACAGGCGTTTCTCTGAAAGAGAAGCAGACTGTTCCAACACTTCAATTCACTGTGCGAAGTGAATGGAGTGTTGCTTCACTTTCTAAATGCTGTCCTTTCAGAGAAAATCATTTTCCTTTGAAAGTGCCTTAAGCTACTTACAAGCATTCAACAGAAACTCACATGCATTTCTCTGAAAGAGAAGTAGTCTGTTCCAACACTTCAATTCAGTGTGCGAAGTGAATGGAGTGTTGCTTCACTTTCTAAATTATGTCCTTTCAGAGAAAATTACTTTCCTTTGAAAGTGCCTTAAACAACTTGCAAGCATTCACAAGAAACACTAATGCGTTTATATGAAAGAGAAGCACTCTGTTCCAACACTTCAATTCACTGCACGAAGGGAATGGAGTGTTGCTTCACTTTCTAATTGCTGTCCTTTCAGAGAAAATCACTGTCCTTTGATAGTGCCTTAAGCTACTTACAAGCATTCACCAGAAACTCACATGCGTTTCACTGAAAGAGAAGCAGTCTGTTCCAACACTTCAATTCACTGTGCGAAGTGAATGGAGTGTTGCTTCACTTTCTAAATGCTGTCCTTTCAGAGAAACTCACTTTCCTTTGAAAGTGCCTTAAGCTACTTGCAAGCATTAGGAAGAAACTCACATGTGTTTCTCTGAAAGAGAAGCAGTCTGTTCCAACACTTCAATTCACTGTGCGAAGTGAATGGAGTGTTGCTTCACTTTCTAAATGCTGTCCATTCAGAGAAAAACGCTTTTCTTTGAAAGTGCCTTAAACTACTTTCAAGAATTCACAAAAAACTGACATGCGTTTCTCTGAAAGAGAAGCAGTCTGTTCCAACACTTCAATTCACAGTGCGAAGTGAATGGAGTGTTGCTTCAGTTTCTAAATGCTGTCCTTTCAGAGAAAATCACTTTCCATTGAAAGTGCCTTAAGCAACTTGCAAGAATTCACAAGAAACTCACATGCGTTTCTCTGAAAGAGAAGCAGTCTGTTCCAACACTTCAATTCACTGTGAGAAGTGAATGGAGTGTTGCTTCACTATCTAAATGCTGTCCTTTCAGAGAAAATCACTTTCCTTTGAAAGTGCCTTAAGCAATTTGCAAGCATTCACAAGAAACACTAATGCGTTTCTATGAAAGAGAAGCACTCTGTTCCAACACTTCAATTCACTGCACGAAGGGAATGGAGTGTTGTTTCACTTTCTAAATGCTGTCCTTTCAGAGAAAATCACTTTCCTTTGAAAGTGCCTTAAGCTACTTACAAGCATTCAACAGAAACTCACATGCGTTTCTCTGAAAGAGAAGCAGTCTGTTCCAACACTTCAATTCACTGTGTGAAGTGAATGGAGTGTTGCCTCACTTTCTAAATGCTGTCCTTTCAGAGAAAATCACTTTCCTTTGAAAGTGCCTTAAGCTACTTACAAGCATTCAACAGAAACTCACATGCGTTTCTCTGAAAGAGAAGCAGTCTGTTCCAACACTTCAATTCAATGTGCGAAGTGAATGGAGTGTTGCTTCACTTTCTAAATGCTGTCCTTTCAGAGAAAATCACTTTCCTTTGAAAGTGCCTTAAGCTACTTGCAAGCATTCACAAGAAACACTAATGCGTTTCTATGAAAGAGAAGCAGTCTGTTCCAACACTTCAATTCACTGTGCGAAGTGAATGGAGTGTTGCATAACTTTCTAAATGCTGTCCTTTCAGAGAAAATCACTTTCCTTTGAAAGTGCCTTAAGCTACTTGCAAGCATTAGGAAGAAACTCACATGCGTTTCTCTAAAAGAGAAGCAGTCTGTTCCAACACTTCAATTCACTGTGTGAAGTGAATGGAGTGTTGCCTCACTTTCTAAATGCTGTCCTTTCAGAGAAAATCACTTTCCTTTGAAAGTGCCTTAAGCTACTTACAAGTATTCAACAGAAACTCACATGCATTTCTCTGAAAGAGAAGCAGTCGGTTCCAACAATTCAGTTCACTGTGCGAAGTGAATGGAGTGTTGCTTCACTTTCTAAATGCTGTCCTTTCAGAGAAAATCACTTTCCTTTGAAAGTGCCTTAAGCTACTTACAAGCATTCAACAGAAACTCACATGCATTTCTCTGAAAGAGAAGCAGTCTGTTCCAACAGTTCAATTCAGTGTGCGAAGTGAATGGAGTGTTGCTTCACTTTCTAAATTATGTCCTTTCAGAGAAAATCACTTTCCTTTGAAAGTGCCTTAAGCAACTTGCAAGAATTCACAAGAAACTCACATGCGTTTCTCTGAAAGAGAAGCAGTCTGTTCCAACACTTCAATTCACTGTGCGAAGTGAATGGAGTGTTGCTTCACTATCTAAATGCTGTCCTTTCAGAGAAAATCACTTTCCTTTGAAAGTGCCTTAAGCTACTTGCAAGCATTCGCAAGAAACACTAATGCGTTTCTATGAAAGAGAAGCAGTCTGTTCCAACACTCAATTCATTGCGAGAAGGGAATGGAGTGTTGCTTTACTTTCTTAATGCTGTCCTTTCATAGAAAATCACTTTCCTTTGAAAGAGCCTTAAGCTACTTACAAGCATTCAACAGAAACTCACATGCATTTCTCTGAAAGAGAAGCAGTCTGTTCCAACACTTCAATTCACTGTACAAAGTGAATTGAGTGTTGCTTCACTTTCTAAATGCTGTCCTTTCAGAGAAAATCACTTTCCTTTGAAAGTGCCTTAAGCAACTTGCAAGCATTCACAAGAAACACTAATGCGTTTCTATGAAAGAGAAGCACTCTGTTCCAACACTTCAATTCACTGCACGAAGGGAAGGGAGTGTTGCTTCACTTTCTAAATGCTGTCCTATCAGAGAAAATCACTTTCCTTTGAAAGTGCCTTAAGCTACTTACAAGCATTAGGAAGAAACTCACATGCGTTTTCTGAAAGAGAAGCAGTCTGTTTCAACACTTCAATTCACTCTGCGAAGTGAATGGAGTGTTGCATCACTTTCTAAATTCTGTCCTTTCAGAGAAAATCACTTTCCTTTGAAAGTGCCTTAAACTACTTTCAAGCATTCACAAAAAACTCACATGCGTTTCTCTTAAAGAGAAGCAGTGTGTTCCAACACTTCAATTCACTGTGCGAAGTGAATGGAGTGTTGCTTCAGTTTCTAAATGCTGTCCTTTCAGAGAAAATCACTTTCCTTTGAAAGTGCCATAAGCGACTTGCAATAATTCACAAGAAACTCACATGCGTTTCTCTGAAAGAGAAGCAGTCTGTTCCAACACTTCAATTCACTGTGCGAAGTGAATGGAGTGTTGCTTCACTTTCTAAATGCTGTCCTTTCAGAGAAAATCACTTTCCTTTGAAAGTGCCTTAAGCTACTTACAAGCATTCACCAGAAACTCACATGCGTTTCTCTGAAAGAGAAGCAGTCTGTTCCAATACTTCAATTCACTCTGCGAAGTGAATGGAGTGTTGCTTCACTTTCTAAATGCTGTCCTTTCAGAGAAAATCACTTTCCTTTGAAAGTGCCTTAAGCTACTTACAAGCATTCAACAGAAACTCACATGCGTTTCTCTGAAAGAGAAGCAGTCTGTTCCAACACTTCAATTCACTGTGTGAAGTGAATGGAGTGTTGCCTCACTTTCTAAATGCTGTCCTTTCAGAGAAAATCACTTTCCTTTGAAAGTGCCTTAAGCTACTTACAAGCATTCAACAGAAACTCACATGCGTTTCTCTGAAAGAGAAGCAGTCTGTTCCAACACTTCAATTCAATGTGCGAAGTGAATGGAGTGTTGCTTCACTTTCTAAATGCTGTCCTTTCAGAGAAAATCACTTTCCTTTGAAAGTGCCTTAAGCTACTTGCAAGCATTCACAAGAAACACTAATGCGTTTCTATGAAAGAGAAGCAGTCTGTTCCAACACTTCAATTCACTGTGCGAAGTGAATGGAGTGTTGCATAACTTTCTAAATGCTGTCCTTTCAGAGAAAATCACTTTCCTTTGAAAGTGCCTTAAGCTACTTGCAAGCATTAGGAAGAAACTCACATGCGTTTCTCTAAAAGAGAAGCAGTCTGTTCCAACACTTCAATTCACTGTGTGAAGTGAATGGAGTGTTGCCTCACTTTCTAAATGCTGTCCTTTCAGAGAAAATCACTTTCCTTTGAAAGTGCCTTAAGCTACTTACAAGTATTCAACAGAAACTCACATGCATTTCTCTGAAAGAGAAGCAGTCGGTTTCAACAATTCAATTCACTGTGCGAAGTGAATGGAGTGTTGCTTCACTTTCTAAATGCTGTCCTTTCAGAGAAAATCACTTTCCTTTGAAAGTGCCTTAAGCTACTTACAAGCATTAGGAAGAAACTCACATGCGTTTCTCTGAAAGAGAAGCAGTCTGTTTCAACACTTCAATTCACTGTGCGAAGTGAATGGAGTGTTGCATCACTTTCTAAATTCTGTCCTTTCAGAGAAAATCACTTTCCTTTGAAAGTGCCTTAAACTACTTTCAAGCATTCACAAAAAACTCACATGCGTTTCTCTTAATGAGAAGCAGTGTGTTCCAACACTTCAATTCACTGTGCGAAGTGAATGGAGTGTTGCTTCAGTTTCTAAATGCTGTCCTTTCAGAGAAAATCACTTTCCTTTGAAAGTGCCTTAAGCGACTTGCAATAATTCACAAGAAACTCACATGCGTTTCTCTGAAAGAGAAGCAGTCTGTTCCAACACTTCAATTCACTGTGCGAAGTGAATGGAGTGTTGCTTCACTTTCTAAATGCTGTCCTTTCAGAGAAAATCACTTTCCTTTGAAAGTGCCTTAAGCTACTTACAAGCATTCACCAGAAACTCACATGCGTTTCTCTGAAAGGTAAGCAGTCTGTTCCAACACTTCAATTCACTGCACGAAGGGAATGGAGTGTTGCTTCACTTTCTAAATGCTGTCCTTTCAGAGAAAATCACTTTCCTTTGAAAGTGCCTTAAGCTACTTACAAGCATTCACCAGAAACTCACATGCGTTTCTCTGAAAGAGAAGCAGTCTGTTCCAATACTTCAATTCACTCTGCGAAGTGAATGGAGTGTTGCTTCACTTTCTAAATGCTGTCCTTTCAGAGAAAATCACTTTCCTTTGAAAGTGCCTTAAGCTACTTACAAGCATTCAACTTAAACTCACATGAATTTATCTGAAAGAGAAGCAGTCTGTTCCAACACTTCAATTCACTGTGCGAAGTGAATGGAGTGTTGCTTCACTTTCTAAATGCTGTCCTTTCAGAGAAAATCACTTTGCTTTGAAAGTGCCTTAAGCTACTTACAAGCATTCACCAGAAACTCACATGCATTTCTCTGAAAGAGAGGCAGTCTGTTCCAACACTTCAATTCACTGTGCGAAGTGAATGGAGTGTTGATTCACTTTCTAAATGCTGTCCTTTCAGAGAAAATCACTTTCCTTTGAAAGTGCCTTAAGCTACTTGCAAGCATTAGGAAGAAACTCACAGGCGTTTCTCTGAAAGAGAAGCAGACTGTTCCAACACTTCAATTCACTGTGCGAAGTGAATGGAGTGTTGCTTCACTTTCTAAATGCTGTCCTTTCAGAGAAAATCATTTTCCTTTGAAAGTGCCTTAAGCTACTTACAAGCATTCAACAGAAACTCACATGCATTTCTCTGAAAGAGAAGTAGTCTGTTCCAACACTTCAATTCACTGTGAGAAGTGAATGGAGTGTTGCTTCACTATCTAAATGCTGTCCTTTCAGAGAAAATCACTTTCCTTTGAAAGTGCCTTAAGCAATTTGCAAGCATTCACAAGAAACACTAATGCGTTTCTATGAAAGAGAAGCACTCTGTTCCAACACTTCAATTCACTGCACGAAGGGAATGGAGTGTTGTTTCACTTTCTAAATGCTGTCCTTTCAGAGAAAATCACTTTCCTTTGAAAGTGCCTTAAGCTACTTACAAGCATTAGGAAGAAACTCACATGCGTTTCTCTGAAAGAGAAGCAGTCTGTTCCAACACTTCAATTCACTGTGCGAAGTGAATGGAGTGTTGCATCACTTTCTAAATTCTGTCCTTTCAGAGAAAATCACTTTCCTTTGAAAGTGCCTTAAACTACTTTCAAGCATTCACAAAAAACTCACATGCGTTTCTCTTAAAGAGAAGCAGTGTGTTCCAACACTTCAGTTCACTGTGCGAAGTGAATGGAGTGTTGCTTCAGTTTCTAAATGCTGTCCTTTCAGAGAAAATCACTTTCCTTTGAAAGTGCCTTAAGCGTCTTGCAATAATTCACAAGAAACTCACATGCGTTTCTCTGAAAGAGAAGCAGTCTGTTCCAACACTTCAATTCACTGTGCGAAGTGAATGGAGTGTTGCTTCACTTTCTAAATGCTGTCCTTTCAGAGAAAATCACTTTCCTTTGAAAGTGCCTTAAGCTACTTGCAAGCATTAGGAAGAAACTCACATGCGTTTCTCTGAAAGAGAAGCAGACTGTTCCAACACTTCAATTCACTGTGCGAAGTGAATGGAGTGTTGCTTCACTTTCCAAATGCTGTCCTTTCAGAGAAAATCACTTTCCTTTGAAAGTGCCTTAAGCTACTTACAAGCATTCAACAGAAACTCACATGCATTTCTCTGAAAGAGAAGCAGTCTGTTCCAACACTTCAATTCACTGTGCGAAGTGAATGGAGTGTTGCTTCACTTTCTAAATGCTGTCCTTTCAGAGAAAATCACTTTCCTTTGAAAGTGCCTTAAGCAACTTGCAAGCATTCACAAGAAACACTAATGCGTTTATATGAAAGAGAAGCACTCTGTTCCAACACTTCAATTCACTGCACGAAGGGAATGGAGTGTTGCTTCACTTTCTAAATGCTGTCCTTTCAGAGAAAATCACTGTCCTTTGAAAGTGCCTTGAGCTACTTACAAGCATTCACCAGAAACTCACATGCATTTCTCTGAAAGAGACGAAGTCTGTTCCAACACTTCAATTCACTGTGCGAAGTGAATGGAGTGTTGCTTCACTTTCTAAATGCTGTCCTTTCAGAGAAAATCACTTTCCTTTGATAGTGCCTTAAGCTACTTGCAAGCATTAGGAAGAAACTCACATGCGTTTCTCTGAAAGAGAAGCAGTCTGTTCCAACACTTCAATTCACTGTGTGAAGTGAATAGAGTGTTGCCTCACGTTCTAAATGCTGTCCTTTCAGAGAAAATCACTTTCCTTTGAAAGTGCCTTAAACTACTTTCAAGCATTCTAAGAAAACTCACATGCTTTTCTCTTAAAGAGAAGCAGTGTGTTCCAACACTTCAATTCACTGTGCGAAGTGAATGGAGTGTTGCTTCAGTTTCTAAATGCTGTCCTTTCAGAGAAAATCACTTTCCTTTGAAAGTGCCTTAAGCTACTTGCAAGCATTCACCAGAAACTCACATGCATTTCTCTGAAAGAGAAACAGTCTGTTCCAACACTTCAATTCACTGTGCGAAGTGAATGGAGTGTTGCTTCACTTTCTAAATGCTGTCCTTTCAGAGAAAATCACTTTCCTTTGAAAGTGCCTTAAGCTACTTACAAGCATTCACCAGAAACTCACATGCGTTTCTCTGAAAGAGAAGCAGTCTGTTCCAACACTTCAATTCACTGTGCAAAGTGAATGGAGTGTTGCTTCACTTTCTAAATGCTGTCCTTTCAGAGAAAATCACTTTCCTTTGAAAGTGCCTTAAGCTACTTACAAGCATTCACCGGAAACTCACATGCGTTTCTCTGAAAGAGAAGCAGTCTGTTCCAACACTTCAATTCACTGTGCGAAGTGAATGGAGTGTTGCTTCACTTTCTAAATGCTGTCCTTTCAGAGAAAATCACTTTCCTTTGAAAGTGCCTTAAGCTACTTGCAAGCATTAGGAAGAAACTCACATGCGTTTCTCTGAAAGAGAAGCAGTCTGTTCCAACACTTCAATTCACAGTGCGAAGGGAATGGAGTGTTGCTTCAGTTTCTAAATGCTGTCCTTTCAGAGAAAATCACTTTCCATTGAAAGTGCCTTAAGCAACTTGCAAGAATTCACAAGAAACTCACATGCGTTTCTCTGAAAGAGAAGCAGTCTGTTCCAACACTTCAATTCATTGCGCGAAGGGAATGGAGTGTTGCTTTACTTTCTAAATGCTGTCCTTTCATAGAAAATCACTTTCCTTTGAAAGAGCCTTAAGCTACTTACAAGCATTCAACAGAAACTCACATGCATTTCTCTGAAAGAGAAGCAGTCTGTTCCAACACTTCAATTCACTGTACAAAGTGAATTGAGTGATGCTTCACTTTCTAAATGCTGTCCTTTCAGAGAAAATCACTTTCCTTTGAAAGTGCCTTAAGCAATTTGCAAGCATTCACAAGAAACACTAATGCGTTTCTATGAAAGAGAAGCAGTCTGTTCCAACACTTCAATTCACTGTGCGAAGTGAATGGAGTGTTGCTTCACTTTCTAAATGCTGTCCTTTCAGAGAAAATCACTTTCCTTTGAAAGTGCCTTAAGCTACTTGCAAGCATTAGGAAGAAACTCACATGCGTTTCTCTGAAAGAGAAGCAGTCTGTTCCAACACTTCAATTCACTGTGCGACGTGAATGGAGTGTTGCTTCACTTTCTAAATGCTGTCCTTTCAGAGAAAATCACTTTCCTTTGAAAGTGCCTTAAACTACTTTCAAGTATTCACAAAAAACTCACATGCGTTTCTCTTAAAGAGAAGCAGTGTGTTCCAACACTTCAGTTCACTGTGCGAAGTGAATGGAGTGTTGCTTCACTTTCTAAATGCTGTCCTTTCAGAGAAAATCACTTTCCTTTGAAAGTGCCTTAAGCGACTTGCAATAATTCACAAGAAACTCACATGCGTTTCTCTGAAAGAGAAGCAGTCTGTTCCAACACTTCAATTCACTGTGCGAAGTGAATGGAGTGTTGCTTCACTTTCTAAATGCTGTCCTTTCAGAGAAAAACACTTTCCTTTGAAAGTGCCTTAAGCTACTTACAAGCATTCACCAGAAACTCACATGCGTTTCTCTGAAAGAGAAGCAGTCTGTTCCAACACTTCAATTCACTGTGCGAAGTGAATGGAGTGTTGCTTCAGTTTCTAAATGCTGTCCTTTCAGAGAAAATCACTTTCCTTTGAAAGTGCTTTAAGCTACTTACAAGCATTCACCAGAAACTCACATGCGTTTCTCTGAAAGAGAAGCAGTCTGTTCCAATACTTCAATTCACTCTGCGAAGTGAATGGAGTGTTGCTTCACTTTCTAAATGCTGTCCTTTCAGAGAAAATCACTTTCCTTTGAAAGTGCCTTAAGCTACTTACAAGCATTCAACTTAAACTCACATGAATTTCTCTGAAAGAGAAGCAGTCTGTTCCAATACTTCAATTCACTCTGCGAAGTGAATGGAGTGTTGCCTCACTTTCTAAATGCTGTCCTTTCAGAGAAAATCACTTTCCTTTGAAAGTGCCTTAAGCTACTTACAAGCATTCAACAGAAACTCACATGCATTTCTCTGAAAGAGAAGCAGTCTGTTCCAACACTTCAATTCACTGTGCGAAGTGAATGGAGTGTTGCTTCACTTTCTAAATTATGTCCTTTCAGAGAAAATCACTTTCCTTTGAAAGTGCCTTAAGCAACTTGCAAGCATTCACAAGAAACACTAATGCGTTTCTCTGAAAGAGAAGCACTCTGTTCCAACACTTCAATTCACTGCACGAAGGGAATGGAGTGTTGCTTCACTTTCTAAATGCTGTCCTTTCAGAGAAAATCACTTTCCTTTGAAAGTGCCTTAAGCTACTTGCAAGCATTAGGAAGAAACTCACATGCGTTTCTCTGAAAGAGAAGCAGTCTGTTCCAACACTTCAATTCACTGTGTGAAGTGAATGGAGTGTTGCCTCACTTTCTAAATGCTGTCCTTTCAGAGAAAATCACTTTCCATTGAAAGTGCCTTAAGCAACTTGCAAGAATTCACAAGAAACTCACATGCGTTTCTCTGAAAGAGAAGCAGTCTGTTCCAACACTTCAATTCATTGCGCGAAGGGAATGGAGTGTTGCTTTACTTTCTAAATGCTGTCCTTTCATAGAAAATCACTTTCCTTTGAAAGAGCCTTAAGCTACTTACAAGCATTCAACAGAAACTCACATGCATTTCTCTGAAAGAGAAGCAGTCTGTTCCAACACTTCAATTCACTGTACAAAGTGAATTGAGTGATGCTTCACTTTCTAAATGCTGTCCTTTCAGAGAAAATCACTTTCCTTTGAAAGTGCCTTAAGCAATTTGCAAGCATTCACAAGAAACACTAATGCGTTTCTATGAAA
Organism: Myodes glareolus; assembly: GCF_982192425.1. NCBI lineage: Eukaryota > Metazoa > Chordata > Mammalia > Rodentia > Cricetidae > Myodes > Myodes glareolus. Next base: position 1,144,318 of record NC_142043.1, on the reverse strand, counting down.
GAGAAGCAGTCTGTTCCAACACTTCAATTCACTGTGCGAAGTGAATGGAGTGTTGCTTCACTTTCTAAATGCTGTCCTTTCAGAGAAAATCACTTTCCTTTGAAAGTGCCTTAAGCTACTTGCAAGCATTAGGAAGAAACTCACATGCGTTTCTCTGAAAGAGAAGCAGTCTGTTCCAACACTTCAATTCACTGTGCGACGTGAATGGAGTGTTGCTTCACTTTCTAAATGCTGTCCTTTCAGAGAAAATCACTTTCCTTTGAAAGTGCCTTAAACTACTTTCAAGTATTCACAAAAAACTCACATGCGTTTCTCTTAAAGAGAAGCAGTGTGTTCCAACACTTCAGTTCACTGTGCGAAGTGAATGGAGTGTTGCTTCACTTTCTAAATGCTGTCCTTTCAGAGAAAATCACTTTCCTTTGAAAGTGCCTTAAGCGACTTGCAATAATTCACAAGAAACTCACATGCGTTTCTCTGAAAGAGAAGCAGTCTGTTCCAACACTTCAATTCACTGTGCGAAGTGAATGGAGTGTTGCTTCACTTTCTAAATGCTGTCCTTTCAGAGAAAAACACTTTCCTTTGAAAGTGCCTTAAGCTACTTACAAGCATTCACCAGAAACTCACATGCGTTTCTCTGAAAGAGAAGCAGTCTGTTCCAACACTTCAATTCACTGTGCGAAGTGAATGGAGTGTTGCTTCAGTTTCTAAATGCTGTCCTTTCAGAGAAAATCACTTTCCTTTGAAAGTGCTTTAAGCTACTTACAAGCATTCACCAGAAACTCACATGCGTTTCTCTGAAAGAGAAGCAGTCTGTTCCAATACTTCAATTCACTCTGCGAAGTGAATGGAGTGTTGCTTCACTTTCTAAATGCTGTCCTTTCAGAGAAAATCACTTTCCTTTGAAAGTGCCTTAAGCTACTTACAAGCATTCAACTTAAACTCACATGAATTTCTCTGAAAGAGAAGCAGTCTGTTCCAATACTTCAATTCACTCTGCGAAGTGAATGGAGTGTTGCCTCACTTTCTAAATGCTGTCCTTTCAGAGAAAATCACTTTCCTTTGAAAGTGCCTTAAGCTACTTACAAGCATTCAACAGAAACTCACATGCATTTCTCTGAAAGAGAAGCAGTCTGTTCCAACACTTCAATTCACTGTGCGAAGTGAATGGAGTGTTGCTTCACTTTCTAAATTATGTCCTTTCAGAGAAAATCACTTTCCTTTGAAAGTGCCTTAAGCAACTTGCAAGCATTCACAAGAAACACTAATGCGTTTCTATGAAAGAGAAGCACTCTGTTCCAACACTTCAATTCACTGCACGAAGGGAATGGAGTGTTGCTTTACTTTCTAAATGCTGTCCTTTCAGAGAAAATCACTTTCCTTTGAAAGTGCCTTAAGCTACTTGCAAGCATTAGGAAGAAACTCACATGCGTTTCTCTGAAAGAGAAGCAGTCTGTTCCAACACTTCAATTCACTGTGTGAAGTGAATGGAGTGTTGCCTCACTTTCTAAATGCTGTCCTTTCAGAGAAAATCACTTTCCATTGAAAGTGCCTTAAGCAACTTGCAAGAATTCACAAGAAACTCACATGCGTTTCTCTGAAAGAGAAGCAGTCTGTTCCAACACTTCAATTCATTGCGCGAAGGGAATGGAGTGTTGCTTTACTTTCTAAATGCTGTCCTTTCATAGAAAATCACTTTCCTTTGAAAGAGCCTTAAGCTACTTACAAGCATTCAACAGAAACTCACATGCATTTCTCTGAAAGAGAAGCAGTCTGTTCCAACACTTCAATTCACTGTACAAAGTGAATTGAGTGATGCTTCACTTTCTAAATGCTGTCCTTTCAGAGAAAATCACTTTCCTTTGAAAGTGCCTTAAGCAATTTGCAAGCATTCACAAGAAACACTAATGCGTTTCTATGAAAGAGAAGCAGTCTGTTCCAACACTTCAATTCACTGTGCGAAGTGAATGGAGTGTTGCTTCACTTTCTAAATGCTGTCCTTTCAGAGAAAATCACTTTCCTTTGAAAGTGCCTTAAGCTACTTGCAAGCATTAGGAAGAAACTCACATGCGTTTCTCTGAAAGAGAAGCAGTCTGTTCCAACACTTCAATTCACTGTGCGACGTGAATGGAGTGTTGCTTCACTTTCTAAATGCTGTCCTTTCAGAGAAAATCACTTTCCTTTGAAAGTGCCTTAAACTACTTTCAAGCATTCACAAAAAACTCACATGCGTTTCTCTTAAAGAGAAGCAGTGTGTTCCAACACTTCAGTTCACTGTGCGAAGTGAATGGAGTGTTGCTTCACTTTCTAAATGCTGTCCTTTCAGAGAAAATCACTTTCCTTTGAAAGTGCCTTAAGCGACTTGCAATAATTCACAAGAAACTCACATGCGTTTCTCTGAAAGAGAAGCAGTCTGTTCCAACACTTCAATTCACTGTGCGAAGTGAATGGAGTGTTGCTTCACTTTCTAAATGCTGTCCTTTCAGAGAAAAACACTTTCCTTTGAAAGTGCCTTAAGCTACTTACAAGCATTCACCAGAAACTCACATGCGTTTCTCTGAAAGAGAAGCAGTCTGTTCCAACACTTCAATTCACTGTGCGAAGTGAATGGAGTGTTGCTTCAGTTTCTAAATGCTGTCCTTTCAGAGAAAATCACTTTCCTTTGAAAGTGCCTTAAGCTACTTACAAGCATTCACCAGAAACTCACATGCGTTTCTCTGAAAGAGAAGCAGTCTGTTCCAATACTTCAATTCACTCTGCGAAGTGAATGGAGTGTTGCTTCACTTTCTAAATGCTGTCCTTTCAGAGAAAATCACTTTCCTTTGAAAGTGCCTTAAGCTACTTACAAGCATTCAACTTAAACTCACATGAATTTCTCTGAAAGAGAAGCAGTCTGTTCCAATACTTCAATTCACTCTGCGAAGTGAATGGAGTGTTGCCTCACTTTCTAAAGGCTGTCCTTTCAGAGAAAATCACTTTCCTTTGAAAGTGCCTTAAGCTACTTACAAGCATTCAACAGAAACTCACATGCATTTCTCTGAAAGAGAAGCAGTCTGTTCCAACATTTCAATTCACTGTGCGAAGTGAATGGAGTGTTGCTTCACTTTCTAAATTATGTCCTTTCAGAGAAAATCACTTTCCTTTGAAAGTGCCTTAAGCAACTTGCAAGCATTCACAAGAAACACTAATGCGTTTCTATGAAAGAGAAGCACTCTGTTCCAACACTTCAATTCACTGCACGAAGGGAATGGAGTGTTGCTTTACTTTCTAAATGCTGTCCTTTCAGAGAAAATCACTTTCCTTTGAAAGTGCCTTAAGCTACTTGCAAGCATTAGGAAGAAACTCACATGCGTTTCTCTGAAAGAGAAGCAGTCTGTTCCAACACTTCAATTCACTGTGTGAAGTTAATGGAGTGTTGCCTCACTTTCTAAATGCTGTCCTTTCAAAGAAAATCACTTTCCTTTGAAAGTGCCTTAAGCTACTTACAAGCATTCAACAGAAACTCACATGCGTTTCTCTGAAAGAGAAGCAGTCTGTTCCAACACTTCAATTCAATGTGCGAAGTGAATGGAGTGTTGCTTCACTTTCTAAATTCTGTCCTTTCAGAGAAAATCACTTTCCTTTGAAAGTGCCTTAAGCTACTTGCAAGCATTAGGAAGAAACTCACAGGCGTTTCTCTGAAAGAGAAGCAGACTGTTCCAACACTTCAATTCACTGTGCGAAGTGAATGGAGTGTTGCTTCACTTTCTAAATGCTGTCCTTTCAGAGAAAATCATTTTCCTTTGAAAGTGCCTTAAGCTACTTACAAGCATTCAACAGAAACTCACATGCATTTCTCTGAAAGAGAAGTAGTCTGTTCCAACACTTCAATTCACTGTGAGAAGTGAATGGAGTGTTGCTTCACTATCTAAATGCTGTCCTTTCAGAGAAAATCACTTTCCTTTGAAAGTGCCTTAAGCAATTTGCAAGCATTCACAAGAAACACTAATGCGTTTCTATGAAAGAGAAGCACTCTGTTCCAACACTTCAATTCACTGCACGAAGGGAATGGAGTGTTGTTTCACTTTCTAAATGCTGTCCTTTCAGAGAAAATCACTTTCCTTTGAAAGTGCCTTAAGCTACTTACAAGCATTAGGAAGAAACTCACATGCGTTTCTCTGAAAGAGAAGCAGTCTGTTCCAACACTTCAATTCACTGTGCGAAGTGAATGGAGTGTTGCATCACTTTCTAAATTCTGTCCTTTCAGAGAAAATCACTTTCCTTTGAAAGTGCCTTAAACTACTTTCAAGCATTCACAAAAAACTCACATGCGTTTCTCTTAAAGAGAAGCAGTGTGTTCCAACACTTCAGTTCACTGTGCGAAGTGAATGGAGTGTTGCTTCAGTTTCTAAATGCTGTCCTTTCAGAGAAAATCACTTTCCTTTGAAAGTGCCTTAAGCGACTTGCAATAATTCACAAGAAACTCACATGCGTTTCTCTGAAAGAGAAGCAGTCTGTTCCAACACTTCAATTCCCTGTGCGAAGTGAATGGAGTGTTGCTTCACTTTCTAAATGCTGTCCTTTCAGAGAAAATCACTTTCCTTTGAAAGTGCCTTAAGCTACTTACAAGCATTCACCAGAAACTCACATGCGTTTCTCTGAAAGAGAAGCAGTCTGTTCCAACATTTCAATTCACTGTGCGAAGTGAATGGAGTGTTGCTTCACTTTCTAAATGCTGTCCTTTCAGAGAAAATCACTTTCCTTTGAAAGTGCCTTAAGCTACTTACAAGCATTCAACTTAAACTCACATGAATTTCTCTGAAAGAGAAGCAGTCTGTTCCAACACTTCAATTCACTGTGCGAAGTGAATGGAGTGTTGCTTCAGTTTCTAAATGCTGTCCTTTCAGAGAAAATCACTTTCCTTTGAAAGTGCCTTAAGCTACTTACAAGCATTCAACTTAAACTCACATGAATTTCTCTGAAAGAGAAGCAGTCTGTTCCAACACTTCAATTCACTTTGCGAAGTGAATGGAGTGTTGCTTCACTTTCTAAATGCTGTCCATTCAGAGAAAATCACTTTCCTTTGAAAGTGCCTTAAGCTACTTGCAAGCATTAGGAAGAAACTCACATGCGTTTCTCTGAAAGAGAAGCAGACTGTTCCAACACTTCAATTCACTGTGCGAAGTGAATGGAGAGTTGCTTCACTTTCTAAATGCTGTCCTTTCAGAGAAACTCACTTTCCTTTGAAAGTGCCTTAAGCTACTTGCAAGCATTAGGAAGAAACTCACATGCGTTTCTCTGAAAGAGAAGCAGTCTGTTCCAACACTCAATTCATTGCGAGAAGGGAATGGAGTGTTGCTTTACTTTCTTAATGCTGTCCTTTCAGAGAAAATCACTTTCCTTTGAAAGTGCCTTAAGCAATTTGCAAGCATTCACAAGAAACACTAATGCGTTTCTATGAAAGAGAAGCACTCTGTTCCAACACTTCAATTCACTGCACGAAGGGAATGGAGTGTTGTTTCACTTTCTAAATGCTGTCCTTTCAGAGAAAATCACTTTCCTTTGAAAGTGCCTTAAGCTACTTACAAGCATTCAACAGAAACTCACATGCGTTTCTCTGAAAGAGAAGCAGTCTGTTCCAACACTTCAATTCACTGTGTGAAGTGAATGGAGTGTTGCCTCACTTTCTAAATGCTGTCCTTTCAGAGAAAATCACTTTCCTTTGAAAGTGCCTTAAGCTACTTACAAGCATTCAACAGAAACTCACATGCGTTTCTCTGAAAGAGAAGCAGTCTGTTCCAACACTTCAATTCAATGTGCGAAGTGAATGGAGTGTTGCTTCACTTTCTAAATGCTGTCCTTTCAGAGAAAATCACTTTCCTTTGAAAGTGCCTTAAGCTACTTGCAAGCATTCACAAGAAACACTAATGCGTTTCTATGAAAGAGAAGCAGTCTGTTCCAACACTTCAATTCACTGTGCGAAGTGAATGGAGTGTTGCATAACTTTCTAAATGCTGTCCTTTCAGAGAAAATCACTTTCCTTTGAAAGTGCCTTAAGCTACTTGCAAGCATTAGGAAGAAACTCACATGCGTTTCTCTAAAAGAGAAGCAGTCTGTTCCAACACTTCAATTCACTGTGTGAAGTGAATGGAGTGTTGCCTCACTTTCTAAATGCTGTCCTTTCAGAGAAAATCACTTTCCTTTGAAAGTGCCTTAAGCTACTTACAAGTATTCAACAGAAACTCACATGCATTTCTCTGAAAGAGAAGCAGTCGGTTCCAACAATTCAGTTCACTGTGCGAAGTGAATGGAGTGTTGCTTCACTTTCTAAATGCTGTCCTTTCAGAGAAAATCACTTTCCTTTGAAAGTGCCTTAAGCTACTTACAAGCATTCAACAGAAACTCACATGCATTTCTCTGAAAGAGAAGCAGTCTGTTCCAACAGTTCAATTCAGTGTGCGAAGTGAATGGAGTGTTGCTTCACTTTCTAAATTATGTCCTTTCAGAGAAAATCACTTTCCTTTGAAAGTGCCTTAAGCAACTTGCAAGAATTCACAAGAAACTCACATGCGTTTCTCTGAAAGAGAAGCAGTCTGTTCCAACACTTCAATTCACTGTGCGAAGTGAATGGAGTGTTGCTTCACTATCTAAATGCTGTCCTTTCAGAGAAAATCACTTTCCTTTGAAAGTGCCTTAAGCTACTTGCAAGCATGCGCAAGAAACACTAATGCGTTTCTATGAAAGAGAAGCAGTCTGTTCCAACACTCAATTCATTGCGAGAAGGGAATGGAGTGTTGCTTTACTTTCTTAATGCTGTCCTTTCATAGAAAATCACTTTCCTTTGAAAGAGCCTTAAGCTACTTACAAGCATTCAACAGAAACTCACATGCATTTCTCTGAAAGAGAAGCAGTGTGTTCCAACACTTCAATTCACTGTACAAAGTGAATTGAGTGTTGCTTCACTTTCTAAATGCTGTCCTTTCAGAGAAAATCACTTTCCTTTGAAAGTGCCTTAAGCAACTTGCAAGCATTCACAAGAAACACTAATGCGTTTCTATGAAAGAGAAGCACTCTGTTCCAACACTTCAATTCACTGCACGAAGGGAAGGGAGTGTTGCTTCACTTTCTAAATGCTGTCCTATCAGAGAAAATCACTTTCCTTTGAAAGTGCCTTAAGCTACTTACAAGCATTAGGAAGAAACTCACATGCGTTTTCTGAAAGAGAAGCAGTCTGTTTCAACACTTCAATTCACTCTGCGAAGTGAATGGAGTGTTGCATCACTTTCTAAATTCTGTCCTTTCAGAGAAAATCACTTTCCTTTGAAAGTGCCTTAAACTACTTTCAAGCATTCACAAAAAACTCACATGCGTTTCTCTTAAAGAGAAGCAGTGTGTTCCAACACTTCAATTCACTGTGCGAAGTGAATGGAGTGTTGCTTCAGTTTCTAAATGCTGTCCTTTCAGAGAAAATCACTTTCCTTTGAAAGTGCCTTAAGCGACTTGCAATAATTCACAAGAAACTCACATGCGTTTCTCTGAAAGAGAAGCAGTCTGTTCCAACACTTCAATTCACTGTGCGAAGTGAATGGAGTGTTGCTTCACTTTCTAAATGCTGTCCTTTCAGAGAAAATCACTTTCCTTTGAAAGTGCCTTAAGCTACTTACAAGCATTCACCAGAAACTCACATGCGTTTCTCTGAAAGAGAAGCAGTCTGTTCCAATACTTCAATTCACTCTGCGAAGTGAATGGAGTGTTGCTTCACTTTCTAAATGCTGTCCTTTCAGAGAAAATCACTTTCCTTTGAAAGTGCCTTAAGCTACTTACAAGCATTCAACAGAAACTCACATGCGTTTCTCTGAAAGAGAAGCAGTCTGTTCCAACACTTCAATTCACTGTGTGAAGTGAATGGAGTGTTGCCTCACTTTCTAAATGCTGTCCTTTCAGAGAAAATCACTTTCCTTTGAAAGTGCCTTAAGCTACTTACAAGCATTCAACAGAAACTCACATGCGTTTCTCTGAAATAGAAGCAGTCTGTTCCAACACTTCAATTCAATGTGCGAAGTGAATGGAGTGTTGCTTCACTTTCTAAATGCTGTCCTTTCAGAGAAAATCACTTTCCTTTGAAAGTGCCTTAAGCTACTTGCAAGCATTCACAAGAAACACTAATGCGTTTCTATGAAAGAGAAGCAGTCTGTTCCAACACTTCAATTCACTGTGCGAAGTGAATGGAGTGTTGCATAACTTTCTAAATGCTGTCCTTTCAGAGAAAATCACTTTCCTTTGAAAGTGCCTTAAGCTACTTGCAAGCATTAGGAAGAAACTCACATGCGTTTCTCTAAAAGAGAAGCAGTCTGTTCCAACACTTCAATTCACTGTGTGAAGTGAATGGAGTGTTGCCTCACTTTCTAAATGCTGTCCTTTCAGAGAAAATCACTTTCCTTTGAAAGTGCCTTAAGCTACTTACAAGTATTCAACAGAAACTCACATGCATTTCTCTGAAAGAGAAGCAGTCGGTTCCAACAATTCAATTCACTGTGCGAAGTGAATGGAGTGTTGCTTCACTTTCTAAATGCTGTCCTTTCAGAGAATATCACTTTCCTTTGAAAGTGCCTTAAGCTACTTACAAGCATTAGGAAGAAACTCACATGCGTTTCTCTGAAAGAGAAGCAGTCTGTTTCAACACTTCAATTCACTGTGCGAAGTGAATGGAGTGTTGCATCACTTTCTAAATTCTGTCCTTTCAGAGAAAATCACTTTCCTTTGAAAGTGCCTTAAACTACTTTCAAGCATTCACAAAAAACTCACATGCGTTTCTCTTAAAGAGAAGCAGTGTGTTCCAACACTTCAATTCACTGTGCGAAGTGAATGGAGTGTTGCTTCAGTTTCTAAATGCTGTCCTTTCAGAGAAAATCACTTTCCTTTGAAAGTGCCTTAAGCGACTTGCAATAATTCACAAGAAACTCACATGCGTTTCTCTGAAAGAGAAGCAGTCTGTTCCAACACTTCAATTCACTGTGCGAAGTGAATGGAGTGTTGCTTCACTTTCTAAATGCTGTCCTTTCAGAGAAAATCACTTTCCTTTGAAAGTGCCTTAAGCTACTTACAAGCATTCACCAGAAACTCACATGCGTTTCTCTGAAAGGGAAGCAGTCTGTTCCAACACTTCAATTCACTGCACGAAGGGAATGGAGTGTTGCTTCACTTTCTAAATGCTGTCCTTTCAGAGAAAATCACTTTCCTTTGAAAGTGCCTTAAGCTACTTACAAGCATTCACCAGAAACTCACATGCGTTTCTCTGAAAGAGAAGCAGTCTGTTCCAATACTTCAATTCACTCTGCGAAGTGAATGGAGTGTTGCTTCACTTTCTAAATGCTGTCCTTTCAGAGAAAATCACTTTCCTTTGAAAGTGCCTTAAGCTACTTACAAGCATTCAACTTAAACTCACATGAATTTATCTGAAAGAGAAGCAGTCTGTTCCAACACTTCAATTCACTGTGCGAAGTGAATGGAGTGTTGCTTCACTTTCTAAATGCTGTCCTTTCAGAGAAAATCACTTTGCTTTGAAAGTGCCTTAAGCTACTTACAAGCATTCACCAGAAACTCACATGCATTTCTCTGAAAGAGAGGCAGTCTGTTCCAACACTTCAATTCACTGTGCGAAGTGAATGGAGTGTTGATTCACTTTCTAAATGCTGTCCTTTCAGAGAAAATCACTTTCCTTTGAAAGTGCCTTAAGCTACTTGCAAGCATTAGGAAGAAACTCACAGGCGTTTCTCTGAAAGAGAAGCAGACTGTTCCAACACTTCAATTCACTGTGCGAAGTGAATGGAGTGTTGCTTCACTTTCTAAATGCTGTCCTTTCAGAGAAAATCATTTTCCTTTGAAAGTGCCTTAAGCTACTTACAAGCATTCAACAGAAACTCACATGCATTTCTCTGAAAGAGAAGTAGTCTGTTCCAACACTTCAATTCACTGTGAGAAGTGAATGGAGTGTTGCTTCACTATCTAAATGCTGTCCTTTCAGAGAAAATCACTTTCCTTTGAAAGTGCCTTAAGCAATTTGCAAGCATTCACAAGAAACACTAATGCGTTTCTATGAAAGAGAAGCACTCTGTTCCAACACTTCAATTCACTGCACGAAGGGAATGGAGTGTTGTTTCACTTTCTAAATGCTGTCCTTTCAGAGAAAATCACTTTCCTTTGAAAGTGCCTTAAGCTACTTACAAGCATTAGGAAGAAACTCACATGCGTTTCTCTGAAAGAGAAGCAGTCTGTTCCAACACTTCAATTCACTGTGCGAAGTGAATGGAGTGTTGCATCACTTTCTAAATTCTGTCCTTTCAGAGAAAATCACTTTCCTTTGAAAGTGCCTTAAACTACTTTCAAGCATTCACAAAAAACTCACATGCGTTTCTCTTAAAGAGAAGCAGTGTGTTCCAACACTTCAGTTCACTGTGCGAAGTGAATGGAGTGTTGCTTCAGTTTCTAAATGCTGTCCTTTCAGAGAAAATCACTTTCCTTTGAAAGTGCCTTAAGCGTCTTGCAATAATTCACAAGAAACTCACATGCGTTTCTCTGAAAGAGAAGCAGTCTGTTCCAACACTTCAATTCACTGTGCGAAGTGAATGGAGTGTTGCTTCACTTTCTAAATGCTGTCCTTTCAGAGAAAATCACTTTCCTTTGAAAGTGCCTTAAACTACTTACAAGCATTCACCAGAAACTCACATGCGTTTCTCTGAAAGAGAAGCAGTCTGTTCCAACATTTCAATTCACTGTGCGAAGTGAATGGAGTGTTGCTTCACTTTCTAAATGCTGTCCTTTCAGAGAAAATCACTTTCCTTTGAAAGTGCCTTAAGCTACTTACAAGCATTCAACTTAAACTCACATGAATTTCTCTGAAAGAGAAGCAGTCTGTTCCAACACTTCAATTCACTGTGCGAAGTGAATGGAGTGTTGCTTCACTTTCTAAATGCTGTCCTTTCAGAGAAAATCACTTTCCTTTGAAAGTGCCTTAAGCTACTTACAAGCATTCAACTTAAACTCACATGAATTTCTCTGAAAGAGAAGCAGTCTGTTCCAACACTTCAATTCACTGTGCGAAGTGAATGGAGTGTTGCTTCACTTTCTAAATGCTGTCCATTCAGAGAAAATCACTTTCCTTTGAAAGTGCCTTAAGCTACTTGCAAGCATTAGGAAGAAACTCACATGCGTTTCTCTGAAAGAGAAGCAGACTGTTCCAACACTTCAATTCACTGTGCGAAGTGAATGGAGTGTTGCTTCACTTTCCAAATGCTGTCCTTTCAGAGAAAATCACTTTCCTTTGAAAGTGCCTTAAGCTACTTACAAGCATTCAACAGAAACTCACATGCATTTCTCTGAAAGAGAAGCAGTCTGTTCCAACACTTCAATTCACTGTGCGAAGTGAATGGAGTGTTGCTTCACTTTCTAAATGCTGTCCTTTCAGAGAAAATCACTTTCCTTTGAAAGTGCCTTAAGCAACTTGCAAGCATTCACAAGAAACACTAATGCGTTTATATGAAAGAGAAGCACTCTGTTCCAACACTTCAATTCACTGCACGAAGGGAATGGAGTGTTGCTTCACTTTCTAAATGCTGTCCTTTCAGAGAAAATCACTGTCCTTTGAAAGTGCCTTGAGCTACTTACAAGCATTCACCAGAAACTCACATGCATTTCTCTGAAAGAGACGAAGTCTGTTCCAACACTTCAATTCACTGTGCGACGTGAATGGAGTGTTGCTTCACTTTCTAAATGCTGTCCTTTCAGAGAAAATCACTTTCCTTTGAAAGTGCCTTAAACTACTTTCAAGCATTCTAAGAAAACTCACATGCTTTTCTCTTAAAGAGAAGCAGTGTGTTCCAACACTTCAATTCACTGTGCGAAGTGAATGGAGTGTTGCTTCAGTTTCTAAATGCTGTCCTTTCAGAGAAAATCACTTTCCTTTGAAAGTGCCTTAAGCTACTTGCAAACATTCACCAGAAACTCACATGCATTTCTCTGAAAGAGAAACAGTCTGTTCCAACACTTCAATTCACTGTGCGAAGTGAATGGAGTGTTGCTTCACTTTCTAAATGCTGTCCTTTCAGAGAAAATCACTTTCCTTTGAAAGTGCCTTAAGCTACTTACAAGCATTCACCAGAAACTCACATGCGTTTCTCTGAAAGAGAAGCAGTCTGTTCCAACACTTCAATTCACTGTGCGAAGTGAATGGAGTGTTGCTTCACTTTCTAAATGCTGTCCTTTCAGAGAAAATCACTTTCCTTTGAAAGTGCCTTAAGCTACTTACAAGCATTCACCGGAAACTCACATGCGTTTCTCTGAAAGAGAAGCAGTCTGTTCCAACACTTCAATTCACTGTGCGTAGTGAATGGAGTGTTGCTTCACTTTCTAAATGCTGTCCTTTCAGAGAAAATCACTTTCCTTTGAAAGTGCCTTAAGCGACTTGCAATAATTCACAAGAAACTCACATGCGTTTCTCTGAAAGAGAAGCAGTCTGTTCCAACACTTCAATTCACAGTGCGAAGGGAATGGAGTGTTGCTTCAGTTTCTAAATGCTGTCCTTTCAGAGAAAATCACTTTCCATTGAAAGTGCCTTAAGCAACTTGCAAGAATTCACAAGAAACTCACATGCGTTTCTCTGAAAGAGAAGCAGTCTGTTCCAACACTTCAATTCATTGCGCGAAGGGAATGGAGTGTTGCTTTACTTTCTAAATGCTGTCCTTTCATAGAAAATCACTTTCCTTTGAAAGAGCCTTAAGCTACTTACAAGCATTCAACAGAAACTCACATGCATTTCTCTGAAAGAGAAGCAGTCTGTTCCAACACTTCAATTCACTGTACAAAGTGAATTGAGTGATGCTTCACTTTCTAAATGCTGTCCTTTCAGAGAAAATCACTTTCCTTTGAAAGTGCCTTAAGCAATTTGCAAGCATTCACAAGAAACACTAATGCGTTTCTATGAAAGAGAAGCAGTCTGTTCCAACACTTCAATTCACTGTGCGAAGTGAATGGAGTGTTGCTTCACTTTCTAAATGCTGTCCTTTCAGAGAAAATCACTTTCCTTTGAAAGTGCCTTAAGCTACTTGCAAGCATTAGGAAGAAACTCACATGCGTTTCTCTGAAAGAGAAGCAGTCTGTTCCAACACTTCAATTCACTGTGCGACGTGAATGGAGTGTTGCTTCACTTTCTAAATGCTGTCCTTTCAGAGAAAATCACTTTCCTTTGAAAGTGCCTTAAACTACTTTCAAGTATTCACAAAAAACTCACATGCGTTTCTCTTAAAGAGAAGCAGTGTGTTCCAACACTTCAATTCACTGTGCGAAGTGAATGGAGTGTTGCTTCACTTTCTAAATGCTGTCCTTTCAGAGAAAATCACTTTCCTTTGAAAGTGCCTTAAGCGACTTGCAATAATTCACAAGAAACTCACATGCGTTTCTCTGAAAGAGAAGCAGTCTGTTCCAACACTTCAATTCACTGTGCGAAGTGAATGGAGTGTTGCTTCACTTTCTAAATGCTGTCCTTTCAGAGAAAAACACTTTCCTTTGAAAGTGCCTTAAGCTACTTACAAGCATTCACCAGAAACTCACATGCGTTTCTCTGAAAGAGAAGCAGTCTGTTCCAACACTTCAATTCACTGTGCGAAGTGAATGGAGTGTTGCTTCAGTTTCTAAATGCTGTCCTTTCAGAGAAAATCACTTTCCTTTGAAAGTGCTTTAAGCTACTTACAAGCATTCACCAGAAACTCACATGCGTTTCTCTGAAAGAGAAGCAGTCTGTTCCAATACTTCAATTCACTCTGCGAAGTGAATGGAGTGTTGCTTCACTTTCTAAATGCTGTCCTTTCAGAGAAAATCACTTTCCTTTGAAAGTGCCTTAAGCTACTTACAAGCATTCAACTTAAACTCACATGAATTTCTCTGAAAGAGAAGCAGTCTGTTCCAATACTTCAATTCACTCTGCGAAGTGAATGGAGTGTTGCCTCACTTTCTAAATGCTGTCCTTTCAGAGAAAATCACTTTCCTTTGAAAGTGCCTTAAGCTACTTACAAGCATTCAACAGAAACTCACATGCATTTCTCTGAAAGAGAAGCAGTCTGTTCCAACACTTCAATTCACTGTGCGAAGTGAATGGAGTGTTGCTTCACTTTCTAAATTATGTCCTTTCAGAGAAAATCACTTTCCTTTGAAAGTGCCTTAAGCAACTTGCAAGCATCACAAGAAACACTAATGCGTTTCTATGAAAGAGAAGCACTCTGTTCCAACACTTCAATTCACTGCACGAAGGGAATGGAGTGTTGCTTCACTTTCTAAATGCTGTCCTTTCAGAGAAAATCACTTTCCTTTGAAAGTGCCTTAAGCTACTTGCAAGCATTAGGAAGAAACTCACATGCGTTTCTCTGAAAGAGAAGCAGTCTGTTCCAACACTTCAATTCACTGTGTGAAGTGAATGGAGTGTTGCCTCACTTTCTAAATGCTGTCCTTTCAGAGAAAATCACTTTCCATTGAAAGTGCCTTAAGCAACTTGCAAGAATTCACAAGAAACTCACATGCGTTTCTCTGAAAGAGAAGCAGTCTGTTCCAACACTTCAATTCATTGCGCGAAGGGAATGGAGTGTTGCTTTACTTTCTAAATGCTGTCCTTTCATAGAAAATCACTTTCCTTTGAAAGAGCCTTAAGCTACTTACAAGCATTCAACAGAAACTCACATGCATTTCTCTGAAAGAGAAGCAGTCTGTTCCAACACTTCAATTCACTGTACAAAGTGAATTGAGTGATGCTTCACTTTCTAAATGCTGTCCTTTCAGAGAAAATCACTTTCCTTTGAAAGTGCCTTAAGCAATTTGCAAGCATTCACAAGAAACACTAATGCGTTTCTATGAAAGAGAAGCAGTCTGTTCCAACACTTCAATTCACTGTGCGAAGTGAATGGAGTGTTGCTTCACTTTCTAAATGCTGTCCTTTCAGAGAAAATCACTTTCCTTTGAAAGTGCCTTAAGCTACTTGCAAGCATTAGGAAGAAACTCACATGCGTTTCTCTGAAAGAGAAGCAGTCTGTTCCAACACTTCAATTCACTGTGCGACGTGAATGGAGTGTTGCTTCACTTTCTAAATGCTGTCCTTTCAGAGAAAATCACTTTCCTTTGAAAGTGCCTTAAACTACTTTCAAGTATTCACAAAAAACTCACATGCGTTTCTCTTAAAGAGAAGCAGTGTGTTCCAACACTTCAGTTCACTGTGCGAAGTGAATGGAGTGTTGCTTCACTTTCTAAATGCTGTCCTTTCAGAGAAAATCACTTTCCTTTGAAAGTGCCTTAAGCGACTTGCAATAATTCACAAGAAACTCACATGCGTTTCTCTGAAAGAGAAGCAGTCTGTTCCAACACTTCAATTCACTGTGCGAAGTGAATGGAGTGTTGCTTCACTTTCTAAATGCTGTCCTTTCAGAGAAAAACACTTTCCTTTGAAAGTGCCTTAAGCTACTTACAAGCATTCACCAGAAACTCACATGCGTTTCTCTGAAAGAGAAAAAGTCTGTTCCAACACTTCAATTCACTGTGCGAAGTGAATGGAGTGTTGCTTCAGTTTCTAAATGCTGTCCTTTCAGAGAAAATCACTTTCCTTTGAAAGTGCTTTAAGCTACTTACAAGCATTCACCAGAAACTCACATGCGTTTCTCTGAAAGAGAAGCAGTCTGTTCCAATACTTCAATTCACTCTGCGAAGTGAATGGAGTGTTGCTTCACTTTCTAAATGCTGTCCTTTCAGAGAAAATCACTTTCCTTTGAAAGTGCCTTAAGCTACTTACAAGCATTCAACTTAAACTCACATGAATTTCTCTGAAAGAGAAGCAGTCTGTTCCAATACTTCAATTCACTCTGCGAAGTGAATGGAGTGTTGCCTCACTTTCTAAATGCTGTCCTTTCAGAGAAAATCACTTTCCTTTGAAAGTGCCTTAAGCTACTTACAAGCATTCAACAGAAACTCACATGCATTTCTCTGAAAGAGAAGCAGTCTGTTCCAACACTTCAATTCACTGTGCGAAGTGAATGGAGTGTTGCTTCACTTTCTAAATTATGTCCTTTCAGAGAAAATCACTTTCCTTTGAAAGTGCCTTAAGCAACTTGCAAGCATTCACAAGAAACACTAATGCGTTTCTATGAAAGAGAAGCACTCTGTTCCAACACTTCAATTCACTGCACGAAGGGAATGGAGTGTTGCTTTACTTTCTAAATGCTGTCCTTTCAGAGAAAATCACTTTCCTTTGAAAGTGCCTTAAGCTACTTGCAAGCATTAGGAAGAAACTCACATGCGTTTCTCTGAAAGAGAAGCAGTCTGTTCCAACACTTCAATTCACTGTGTGAAGTGAATGGAGTGTTGCCTCACTTTCTAAATGCTGTCCTTTCAGAGAAAATCACTTTCCATTGAAAGTGCCTTAAGCAACTTGCAAGAATTCACAAGAAACTCACATGCGTTTCTCTGAAAGAGAAGCAGTCTGTTCCAACACTTCAATTCATTGCGCGAAGGGAATGGAGTGTTGCTTTACTTTCTAAATGCTGTCCTTTCATAGAAAATCACTTTCCTTTGAAAGAGCCTTAAGCTACTTACAAGCATTCAACAGAAACTCACATGCATTTCTCTGAAAGAGAAGCAGTCTGTTCCAACACTTCAATTCACTGTACAAAGTGAATTGAGTGATGCTTCACTTTCTAAATGCTGTCCTTTCAGAGAAAATCACTTTCCTTTGAAAGTGCCTTAAGCAATTTGCAAGCATTCACAAGAAACACTAATGCGTTTCTATGAAAGAGAAGCAGTCTGTTCCAACACTTCAATTCACTGTGCGAAGTGAATGGAGTGTTGCTTCACTTTCTAAATGCTGTCCTTTCAGAGAAAATCACTTTCCTTTGAAAGTGCCTTAAGCTACTTGCAAGCATTAGGAAGAAACTCACATGCGTTTCTCTGAAAGAGAAGCAGTCTGTTCCAACACTTCAATTCACTGTGCGACGTGAATGGAGTGTTGCTTCACTTTCTAAATGCTGTCCTTTCAGAGAAAATCACTTTCCTTTGAAAGTGCCTTAAACTACTTTCAAGCATTCACAAAAAACTCACATGCGTTTCTCTTAAAGAGAAGCAGTGTGTTCCAACACTTCAGTTCACTGTGCGAAGTGAATGGAGTGTTGCTTCACTTTCTAAATGCTGTCCTTTCAGAGAAAATCACTTTCCTTTGAAAGTGCCTTAAGCGACTTGCAATAATTCACAAGAAACTCACATGCGTTTCTCTGAAAGAGAAGCAGTCTGTTCCAACACTTCAATTCACTGTGCGAAGTGAATGGAGTGTTGCTTCACTTTCTAAATGCTGTCCTTTCAGAGAAAAACACTTTCCTTTGAAAGTGCCTTAAGCTACTTACAAGCATTCACCAGAAACTCACATGCGTTTCTCTGAAAGAGAAGCAGTCTGTTCCAACACTTCAATTCACTGTGCGAAGTGAATGGAGTGTTGCTTCAGTTTCTAAATGCTGTCCTTTCAGAGAAAATCACTTTCCTTTGAAAGTGCCTTAAGCTACTTACAAGCATTCACCAGAAACTCACATGCGTTTCTCTGAAAGAGAAGCAGTCTGTTCCAATACTTCAATTCACTCTGCGAAGTGAATGGAGTGTTGCTTCACTTTCTAAATGCTGTCCTTTCAGAGAAAATCACTTTCCTTTGAAAGTGCCTTAAGCTACTTACAAGCATTCAACTTAAACTCACATGAATTTCTCTGAAAGAGAAGCAGTCTGTTCCAATACTTCAATTCACTCTGCGAAGTGAATGGAGTGTTGCCTCACTTTCTAAATGCTGTCCTTTCAGAGAAAATCACTTTCCTTTGAAAGTGCCTTAAGCTACTTACAAGCATTCAACAGAAACTCACATGCATTTCTCTGAAAGAGAAGCAGTCTGTTCCAACACTTCAATTCACTGTGCGATGTGAATGGAGTGTTGCTTCACTTTCTAAATTATGTCCTTTCAGAGAAAATCACTTTCCTTTGAAAGTGCCTTAAGCAACTTGCAAGCATTCACAAGAAACACTAATGCGTTTCTATGAAAGAGAAGCACTCTGTTCCAACACTTCAATTCACTGCACGAAGGGAATGGAGTGTTGCTTTACTTTCTAAATGCTGTCCTTTCAGAGAAAATCACTTTCCTTTGAAAGTGCCTTAAGCTACTTGCAAGCATTAGGAAGAAACTCACATGCGTTTCTCTGAAAGAGAAGCAGTCTGTTCCAACACTTCAATTCACTGTGTGAAGTGAATGGAGTGTTGCCTCACTTTCTAAATGCTGTCCTTTCAAAGAAAATCACTTTCCTTTGAAAGTGCCTTAAGCTACTTACAAGCATTCAACAGAAACTCACATGCGTTTCTCTGAAAGAGAAGCAGTCTGTTCCAACACTTCAATTCAATGTGCGAAGTGAATGGAGTGTTGCTTCACTTTCTAAATTCTGTCCTTTCAGAGAAAATCACTTTCCTTTGAAAGTGCCTTAAGCTACTTGCAAGCATTAGGAAGAAACTCACAGGCGTTTCTCTGAAAGAGAAGCAGACTGTTCCAACACTTCAATTCACTGTGCGAAGTGAATGGAGTGTTGCTTCACTTTCTAAATGCTGTCCTTTCAGAGAAAATCATTTTCCTTTGAAAGTGCCTTAAGCTACTTACAAGCATTCAACAGAAACTCACATGCATTTCTCTGAAAGAGAAGTAGTCTGTTCCAACACTTCAATTCACTGTGCGAAGTGAATGGAGTGTTGCTTCACTATCTAAATGCTGTCCTTTCAGAGAAAATCACTTTCCTTTGAAAGTGCCTTAAGCAATTTGCAAGCATTCACAAGAAACACTAATGCGTTTCTATGAAAGAGAAGCACTCTGTTCCAACACTTCAATTCACTGCACGAAGGGAATGGAGTGTTGTTTCACTTTCTAAATGCTGTCCTTTCAGAGAAAATCACTTTCC
Organism: Myodes glareolus; assembly: GCF_982192425.1. Classification (NCBI taxonomy): domain Eukaryota; kingdom Metazoa; phylum Chordata; class Mammalia; order Rodentia; family Cricetidae; genus Myodes; species Myodes glareolus. Next base: position 1,125,344 of record NC_142043.1, on the reverse strand, counting down.
TTTGAAAGTGCCTTAAGCTACTTACAAGCATTAGGAAGAAACTCACATGCGTTTCTCTGAAAGAGAAGCAGTCTGTTCCAACACTTCAATTCACTGTGCGAAGTGAATGGAGTGTTGCATCACTTTCTAAATTCTGTCCTTTCAGAGAAAATCACTTTCCTTTGAAAGTGCCTTAAACTACTTTCAAGCATTCACAAAAAACTCACATGCGTTTCTCTTAAAGAGAAGCAGTGTGTTCCAACACTTCAGTTCACTGTGCGAAGTGAATGGAGTGTTGCTTCAGTTTCTAAATGCTGTCCTTTCAGAGAAAATCACTTTCCTTTGAAAGTGCCTTAAGCGACTTGCAATAATTCACAAGAAACTCACATGCGTTTCTCTGAAAGAGAAGCAGTCTGTTCCAACACTTCAATTCACTGTGCGAAGTGAATGGAGTGTTGCTTCACTTTCTAAATGCTGTCCTTTCAGAGAAAATCACTTTCCTTTGAAAGTGCCTTAAGCTACTTACAAGCATTCACCAGAAACTCACATGCGTTTCTCTGAAAGAGAAGCAGTCTGTTCCAACATTTCAATTCACTGTGCGAAGTGAATGGAGTGTTGCTTCACTTTCTAAATGCTGTCCTTTCAGAGAAAATCACTTTCCTTTGAAAGTGCCTTAAGCTACTTACAAGCATTCAACTTAAACTCACATGAATTTCTCTGAAAGAGAAGCAGTCTGTTCCAACACTTCAATTCACTGTGCGAAGTGAATGGAGTGTTGCTTCAGTTTCTAAATGCTGTCCTTTCAGAGAAAATCACTTTCCTTTGAAAGTGCCTTAAGCTACTTACAAGCATTCAACTTAAACTCACATGAATTTCTCTGAAAGAGAAGCAGTCTGTTCCAACACTTCAATTCACTGTGCGAAGTGAATGGAGTGTTGCTTCACTTTCTAAATGCTGTCCATTCAGAGAAAATCACTTTCCTTTGAAAGTGCCTTAAGCTACTTGCAAGCATTAGGAAGAAACTCACATGCGTTTCTCTGAAAGAGAAGCAGACTGTTCCAACACTTCAATTCACTGTGCGAAGTGAATGGAGTGTTGCTTCACTTTCCAAATGCTGTCCTTTCAGAGAAAATCACTTTCCTTTGAAAGTGCCTTAAGCTACTTACAAGCATTCAACAGAAACTCACATGCATTTCTCTGAAAGAGAAGCAGTCTGTTCCAACACTTCAATTCACTGTGCGAAGTGAATGGAGTGTTGCTTCACTTTCTAAATGCTGTCCTTTCAGAGAAAATCACTTTCCTTTGAAAGTGCCTTAAGCAACTTGCAAGCATTCACAAGAAACACTAATGCGTTTATATGAAAGAGAAGCACTCTGTTCCAACACTTCAATTCACTGCACGAAGGGAATGGAGTGTTGCTTCACTTTCTAAATGCTGTCCTTTCAGAGAAAATCACTGTCCTTTGAAAGTGCCTTGAGCTACTTACAAGCATTCACCAGAAACTCACATGCATTTCTCTGAAAGAGACGAAGTCTGTTCCAACACTTCAATTCACTGTGCGAAGTGAATGGAGTGTTGCTTCACTTTCTAAATGCTGTCCTTTCAGAGAAAATCACTTTCCTTTGATAGTGCCTTAAGCTACTTGCAAGCATTAGGAAGAAACTCACATGCGTTTCTCTGAAAGAGAAGCAGTCTGTTCCAACACTTCAATTCACTGTGTGAAGTGAATAGAGTGTTGCCTCACGTTCTAAATGCTGTCCTTTCAGAGAAAATCACTTTCCTTTGAAAGTGCCTTAAACTACTTTCAAGCATTCTAAGAAAACTCACATGCTTTTCTCTTAAAGAGAAGCAGTGTGTTCCAACACTTCAATTCACTGTGCGAAGTGAATGGAGTGTTGCTTCAGTTTCTAAATGCTGTCCTTTCAGAGAAAATCACTTTCCTTTGAAAGTGCCTTAAGCTACTTGCAAGCATTCACCAGAAACTCACATGCGTTTCTCTGAAAGAGAAGCAGTCTGTTCCAACACTTCAATTCACTGTGCGAAGTGAATGGAGTGTTGCTTCACTTTCTAAATGCTGTCCTTTCAGAGAAAATCACTTTCCTTTGAAAGTGCCTTAAGCTACTTACAAGCATTCACCGGAAACTCACATGCGTTTCTCTGAAAGAGAAGCAGTCTGTTCCAACACTTCAATTCACTGTGCGAAGTGAATGGAGTGTTGCTTCACTTTCTAAATGCTGTCCTTTCAGAGAAAATCACTTTCCTTTGAAAGTGCCTTAAGCTACTTACAAGCATTCACCGGAAACTCACATGCGTTTCTCTGAAAGAGAAGCAGTCTGTTCCAACACTTCAATTCACTGTGCGAAGTGAATGGAGTGTTGCTTCACTTTCTAAATGCTGTCCTTTCAGAGAAAATCACTTTCCTTTGAAAGTGCCTTAAGCTACTTGCAAGCATTAAAAAGAAACTCACATGCGTTTCTCTGAAAGAGAAGCAGTCTGTTCCAACACTTCAATTCACAGTGCGAAGGGAATGGAGTGTTGCTTCAGTTTCTAAATGCTGTCCTTTCAGAGAAAATCACTTTCCATTGAAAGTGCCTTAAGCAACTTGCAAGAATTCACAAGAAACTCACATGCGTTTCTCTGAAAGAGAAGCAGTCTGTTCCAACACTTCAATTCATTGCGCGAAGTGAATGGAGTGTTGCTTTACTTTCTAAATGCTGTCCTTTCATAGAAAATCACTTTCCTTTGAAAGAGCCTTAAGCTACTTACAAGCATTCAACAGAAACTCACATGCATTTCTCTGAAAGAGAAGCAGTCTGTTCCAACACTTCAATTCACTGTACAAAGTGAATTGAGTGATGCTTCACTTTCTAAATGCTGTCCTTTCAGAGAAAATCACTTTCCTTTGAAAGTGCCTTAAGCAATTTGCAAGCATTCACAAGAAACACTAATGCGTTTCTATGAAAGAGAAGCAGTCTGTTCCAACACTTCAATTCACTGTGCGAAGTGAATGGAGTGTTGCTTCACTTTCTAAATGCTGTCCTTTCAGAGAAAATCACTTTCCTTTGAAAGTGCCTTAAGCTACTTGCAAGCATTAGGAAGAAACTCACATGCGTTTCTCTGAAAGAGAAGCAGTCTGTTCCAACACTTCAATTCACTGTGCGACATGAATGGAGTGTTGCTTCACTTTCTAAATGCTGTCCTTTCAGAGAAAATCACTTTCCTTTGAAAGTGCCTTAAACTACTTTCAAGCATTCACAAAAAACTCACATGCGTTTCTCTTAAAGAGAAGCAGTGTGTTCCAACACTTCAGTTCACTGTGCGAAGTGAATGGAGTGTTGCTTCACTTTCTAAATGCTGTCCTTTCAGAGAAAATCACTTTCCTTTGAAAGTGCCTTAAGCGACTTGCAATAATTCACAAGAAACTCACATGCGTTTCTCTGAAAGAGAAGCAGTCTGTTCCAACACTTCAATTCACTGTGCGAAGTGAATGGAGTGTTGCTTCACTTTCTAAATGCTGTCCTTTCAGAGAAAAACACTTTCCTTTGAAAGTGCCTTAAGCTACTTACAAGCATTCACCAGAAACTCACATGCGTTTCTCTGAAAGAGAAGCAGTCTGTTCCAACACTTCAATTCACTGTGCGAAGTGAATGGAGTGTTGCTTCAGTTTCTAAATGCTGTCCTTTCAGAGAAAATCACTTTCCTTTGAAAGTGCTTTAAGCTACTTACAAGCATTCACCAGAAACTCACATGCGTTTCTCTGAAAGAGAAGCAGTCTGTTCCAATACTTCAATTCACTCTGCGAAGTGAATGGAGTGTTGCTTCACTTTCTAAATGCTGTCCTTTCAGAGAAAATCACTTTCCTTTGAAAGTGCCTTAAGCTACTTACAAGCATTCAACTTAAACTCTCATGAATTTCTCTGAAAGAGAAGCAGTCTGTTCCAATACTTCAATTCACTCTGCGAAGTGAATGGAGTGTTGCCTCACTTTCTAAATGCTGTCCTTTCAGAGAAAATCACTTTCCTTTGAAAGTGCCTTAAGCTACTTACAAGCATTCAACAGAAACTCACATGCATTTCTCTGAAAGAGAAGCAGTCTGTTCCAACACTTCAATTCACTGTGCGAAGTGAATGGAGTGTTGCTTCACTTTCTAATTATGTCCTTTCAGAGAAAATCACTTTCCTTTGAAAGTGCCTTAAGCAACTTGCAAGCATTCACAAGAAACACTAATGCATTTCTATGAAAGAGAAGCACTCTGTTCCAACACTTCAATTCACTGCACGAAGGGAATGGAGTGTTGCTTTACTTTCTAAATGCTGTCCTCTCAGAGAAAATCACTTTCCTTTGAAAGTGCCTTAAGCTAATTGCAAGCATTAGGAAGAAACTCACATGCGTTTCTCTGAAAGAGAAGCAGTCTGTTCCAACACTTCAATTCACTGTGTGAAGTGAATGGAGTGTTGCCTCACTTTCTAAATGCTGTCCTTTCAGAGAAAATCACTTTCCATTGAAAGTGCCTTAAGCAACTTGCAAGAATTCACAAGAAACTCACATGCGTTTCTCTGAAAGAGAAGCAGTCTGTTCCAACACTTCAATTCATTGCGCGAAGGGAATGGAGTGTTGCTTTACTTTCTAAATGCTGTCCTTTCATAGAAAATCACTTTCCTTTGAAAGAGCCTTAAGCTACTTACAAGCATTCAACAGAAACTCACATGCATTTCTCTGAAAGAGAAGCAGTCTGTTCCAACACTTCAATTCACTGTACAAAGTGAATTGAGTGATGCTTCACTTTCTAAATGCTGTCCTTTCAGAGAAAATCACTTTCCTTTGAAAGTGCCTTAAGCAATTTGCAAGCATTCACAAGAAACACTAATGCGTTTCTATGAAAGAGAAGCAGTCTGTTCCAACACTTCAATTCACTGTGCGAAGTGAATGGAGTGTTGCATAACTTTCTAAATGCTGTCCTTTCAGAGAAAATCACTTTCCTTTAAAGTGCCTTAAGCTACTTGCAAGCATTAGGAAGAAACTCACATGCGTTTCTCTGAAAGAGAAGCAGTCTGTTCCAACACTTCAATTCACTGTGCGACGTGAATGGAGTGTTGCTTCACTTTCTAAATGCTGTCCTTTCAGAGAAAATCACTTTCCTTTGAAAGTGCCTTAAACTACTTTCAAGCATTCACAAAAAACTCACATGCGTTTCTCTTAAAGAGAAGCAGTGTGTTCCAACACTTCAGTTCACTGTGCGAAGTGAATGGAGTGTTGCTTCACTTTCTAAATGCTGTCCTTTCAGAGAAAATCACTTTCCTTTGAAAGTGCCTTAAGCGACTTGCAATAATTCACAAGAAACTCACATGCGTTTCTCTGAAAGAGAAGCAGTCTGTTTCAACACTTCAATTCACTGTGCGAAGTGAATGGAGTGTTGCTTCACTTTCTAAATGCTGTCCTTTCAGAGAAAAACACTTTCCTTTGAAAGTGCCTTAAGCTACTTACAAGCATTCACCAGAAACTCACATGCGTTTCTCTGAAAGAGAAGCAGTCTGTTCCAACACTTCAATTCACTGTGCGAAGTGAATGGAGTGTTGCTTCAGTTTCTAAATGCTGTCCTTTCAGAGAAAATCACTTTCCTTTGAAAGTGCCTTAAGCTACTTACAAGCATTCACCAGAAACTCACATGCGTTTCTCTGAAAGAGAAGCAGTCTGTTCCAATACTTCAATTCACTCTGCGAAGTGAATGGAGTGTTGCTTCACTTTCTAAATGCTGTCCTTTCAGAGAAAATCACTTTCCTTTGAAAGTGCCTTAAGCTACTTACAAGCATTCAACTTAAACTCACATGAATTTCTCTGAAAGAGAAGCAGTCTGTTCCAATACTTCAATTCACTCTGCGAAGTGAATGGAGTGTTGCCTCACTTTCTAAATGCTGTCCTTTCAGAGAAAATCACTTTCCTTTGAAAGTGCCTTAAGCTACTTACAAGCATTCAACAGAAACTCACATGCATTTCTCTGAAAGAGAAGCAGTCTGTTCCAACACTTCAATTCACTGTGCGAAGTGAATGGAGTGTTGCTTCACTTTCTAAATTATGTCCTTTCAGAGAAAATCACTTTCCTTTGAAAGTGCCTTAAGCAACTTGCAAGCATTCACAAGAAACACTAATGCGTTTCTATGAAAGAGAAGCACTCTGTTCCAACACTTCAATTCACTGCACGAAGGGAATGGAGTGTTGCTTTACTTTCTAAATGCTGTCCTTTCAGAGAAAATCACTTTCCTTTGAAAGTGCCTTAAGCTACTTGCAAGCATTAGGAAGAAACTCACATGCGTTTCTCTGAAAGAGAAGCAGTCTGTTCCAACACTTCAATTCACTGTGTGAAGTGAATGGAGTGTTGCCTCACTTTCTAAATGCTGTCCTTTCAAAGAAAATCACTTTCCTTTGAAAGTGCCTTAAGCTACTTACAAGCATTCAACAGAAACTCACATGCGTTTCTCTGAAAGAGAAGCAGTCTGTTCCAACACTTCAATTCAATGTGCGAAGTGAATGGAGTGTTGCTTCACTTTCTAAATTCTGTCCTTTCAGAGAAAATCACTTTCCTTTGAAAGTGCCTTAAGCTACTTGCAAGCATTCACAAGAAACACTAATGCGTTTCTCTGAAAGAGAAGCAGTCTGTTCCAACACTTCAATTCACTGTGCGAAGTGAATGGAGTGTTGCATAACTTTCTAAATGCTGTCCTTTCAGAGAAAATCACTTTCCTTTGAAAGTGCCTTAAGCTACTTGCAAGCATTCCCAAGAAACACTAATGCGTTTCTATGAAAGAGAAGCAGTCTGTTCCAACACTTCAATTCATTGCGCGAAGGGAATGGAGTGTTGCTTTACTTTCTAAATGCTGTCCTTTCATAGAAAATCACTTTCCTTTGAAAGTGCCTTAAGCAATTTGCAAGCATTCACAAGAAACACTAATGCGTTTCTATGAAAGAGAAGCAGTCTGTTCCAACACTTCAATTCACTGTGCGAAGTGAATGGAGTGTTGCATAACTTTCTAAATGCTGTCCTTTCAGAGAAAATCACTTTCCTTTGAAAGTGCCTTAAGCTACTTGCAAGCATTAGGAAGAAAATCACATGCGTTTCTCTGAAAGAGAAGCAGTCTGTTCCAACACTTCAATTCACTGTGCGAAGTGAATGGAGTGTTGCTTCACTTTCTAAATGCTGTCCTTTCAGAGAAAATCACTTTCCTTTGAAAGTGCCTTAAACTACTTTCAAGCATTCACAAAAAACTCACATGCGTTTCTCTTAAAGAGAAGCAGTGTGTTCCAACACTTCAGTTCACTGTGCGAAGTGAATGGAGTGTTGCTTCATTTTCTAAATGCTGTCCTTTCAGAGAAAATCACTTTCCTTTGAAAGTGCCTTAAGGTACTTACAAGCATTCAACAGAAACTCACATGCGTTTCTCTGAAAGAGAAGCAGTCTGTTCCAACACTTCAATTCACTGTGCGAAGTGAATGGAGTGTTGCTTCACTTTCTAAATGCTGTCCTTTCAGAGAAAATCACTTTCCTTTGAAAGTGCCTTAAGCTACTTACAAGCATTCACCAGAAACTCACATGCGTTTCTCTGAAAGAGAATCAGTCTGTTCCAACATTTCAATTCACTGTGCGAAGTGAATGGAGTGTTGCTTCACTTTCTAAATGCTGTCCTTTCAGAGAAAATCACTTTCCTTTGAAAGTGCCTTAAGCTACTTACAAGCATTCAACTTAAACTCACATGAATTTCTCTGAAAGAGAAGCAGTCTGTTCCAACACTTCAATTCACTGTGCGAAGTGAATGGAGTGTTGCTTCACTTTCTAAATGCTGTCCTTTCAGAGAAAATCACTTTCCTTTGAAAGTGCCTTAAGCTACTTACAAGCATTCAACTTAAACTCACATGAATTTCTCTGAAAGAGAAGCAGTCTGTTCCAACACTTCAATTCACTGTGCGAAGTGAATGGAGTGTTGCTTCACTTTCTAAATGCTGTCCATTCAGAGAAAATCACTTTCCTTTGAAAGTGCCTTAAGCTACTTGCAAGCATTAGGAAGAAACTCACATGCGTTTCTCTGAAAGAGAAGCAGACTGTTCCAACACTTCAATTCACTGTGCGAAGTGAATGGAGTGTTGCTTCACTTTCCAAATGCTGTCCTTTCAGAGAAAATCACTTTCCTTTGAAAGTGCCTTAAGCTACTTACAAGCATTCAACAGAAACTCACATGCATTTCTCTGAAAGAGAAGCAGTCTGTTCCAACACTTCAATTCACTGTGCGAAGTGAATGGAGTGTTGCTTCACTTTCTAAATGCTGTCCTTTCAGAGAAAATCACTTTCCTTTGAAAGTGCCTTAAGCAACTTGCAAGCATTCACAAGAAACACTAATGCGTTTATATGAAAGAGAAGCACTCTGTTCCAACACTTCAATTCACTGCACGAAGGGAATGGAGTGTTGCTTCAGTTTCTAAATGCTGTCCTTTCAGAGAAAATCACTGTCCTTTGAAAGTGCCTTGAGCTACTTACAAGCATTCACCAGAAACTCACATGCATTTCTCTGAAAGAGACGAAGTCTGTTCCAACACTTCAATTCACTGTGCGAAGTGAACGGAGTGTTGCTTCACTTTCTAAATGCTGTCCTTTCAGAGAAAATCACTTTCCTTTGATAGTGCCTTAAGCTACTTGCAAGCATTAGGAAGAAACTCACATGCGTTTCTCTGAAAGAGAAGCAGTCTGTTCCAACACTTCAATTCACTCTGTGAAGTGAATCGAGTGTTGCCTCACGTTCTAAATGCTGTCCTTTCAGAGAAAATCACTTTCCTTTGAAAGTGCCTTAAACTACTTTCAAGCATTCTAAGAAAACTCACATGCTTTTCTCTTAAAGAGAAGCAGTGTGTTCCAACACTTCAATTCACTGTGCGAAGTGAATGGAGTGTTGCTTCAGTTTCTAAATGCTGTCCTTTCAGAGAAAATCACTTTCCTTTGAAAGTGCCTTAAGCTACTTGCAAGCATTCACCAGAAACTCACATGCATTTCTCTGAAAGAGAAACAGTCTGTTCCAACACTTCAATTCACTGTGCGAACTGAATGGAGTGTTGCTTCACTTTCTAAATGCTGTCCTTTCAGAGAAAATCACTTTCCTTTGAAAGTGCCTTAAGCTACTTACAAGCATTCACCAGAAACTCACATGCGTTTCTCTGAAAGAGAAGCAGTCTGTTCCAACACTTCAATTCACTGTGCGAAGTGAATGGAGTGTTGCTTCACTTTCTAAATGCTGTCCTTTCAGAGAAAATCACTTTCCTTTGAAATTGCCTTAAGCTACTTACAAGAATTCACCGGAAACTCACATGCGTTTGTCTGAAAGAGAAGCAGTCTGTTCCAACACTTCAATTCACTGTGCGAAGTGAATGGAGTGTTGCTTCACTTTCTAAATGCTGTCCTTTCAGAGAAAATCACTTTCCTTTGAAAGTGCCTTAAGCTACTTGCAAGCATTAAAAAGAAACTCACATGCGTTTCTCTGAAAGAGAAGCAGTCTGTTCCAACACTTCAATTCACAGTGCGAAGGGAATGGAGTGTTGCTTCAGTTTCTAAATGCTGTCCTTTCAGAGAAAATCACTTTCCTTTGAAAGTGCCTTAAGCGACTTGCAATAATTCACCAGAAACTCACATGCGTTTCTCTGAAAGAGAAGCAGTCTGTTCCAACACTTCAATTCACTGTGCGAAGTGAATGGAGTGTTGCTTCACTTTCTAAATGCTGTCCATTCAGAGAAAAACACTTTCCTTTGAAAGTGCCTTAAGCTACTTACAAGCATTCAACTTAAACTCACATGAATTTCTCTGAAAGAGAAGCAGTCTGTTCCAATACTTCAATTCACTCTGCGAAGTGAATGGAGTGTTGCCTCACTTTCTAAATGCTGTCCTTTCAGAGAAAATCACTTTCCTTTGAAAGTGCCTTATGCTACTTACAAGCATTCAACAGAAACTCACATGCATTTCTCTGAAAGAGAAGCAGTCTGTTCCAACACTTCAATTCACTGTGCGAAGTGAATGGAGTGTTGCTTCACTATCTAAATGCTGTCCTTTCAGAGAAAATCACTTTCCTTTGAAAGTGCCTTAAGCTACTTGCAAGCATTCCCAAGAAACACTAATGCGTTTCTATGAAAGAGAAGCAGTCTGTTCCAACACTTCAATTCATTGCGCGAAGGGAATGGAGTGTTGCTTTACTTTCTAAATACTGTCCTTTCATAGAAAATCACTTTCCTTTGAAAGAGCCTTAAGCTACTTACAAGCATTCAACAGAAACTCACATGCATTTCTCTGAAAGAGAAGCAGTCTGTTCCAACACTTCAATTCACTGTACAAAGTGAATTGAGTGTTGCTTCACTTTCTAAATGCTGTCCTTTCAGAGAAAATCACTTTCCTTTGAAAGTGCCTTAAGCTATTTGCAAGCATTCACAAGAAACACTAATGCGTTTCTATGAAAGAGAAGCAGTCTGTTCCAACACTTCAATTCACTGTGCGAAGTGAATGGAGTGTTGCTTCACTTTCTAAATGCTGTCCTTTCAGAGAAAATCACTTTCCTTTGAAAGTGCCTTAAGCTACTTGCAAGCATTAGGAAGAAACTCACATGCGTTTCTCTGAAAGAGAAGCAGTCTGTTCCAACACTTCAATTCACTGTGCGAAGTGAATGGAGTGTTGCTTCACTTTCTAAATGCTGTCCTTTCAGAGAAAATCACTTTCCTTTGAAAGTGCCTTAAACTACTTTCAAGCATTCACAAAAAACTCACATGCGTTTCTCTTAAAGAGAAGCAGTGTGTTCCAACACTTCAGTTCACTGTGCGAAGTGAATGGAGTGTTGCTTCACTTTCTAAATGCTGTCCTTTCAGAGAAAATCACTTTCCTTTGAAAGTGCCTTAAGCGACTTGCAATAATTCACAAGAAACTCACATGCGTTTCTCTGAAAGAGAAGCAGTCTGTTCCAACACTTCAATTCACTGTGCGAAGTGAATGGAGTGTTGCTTCACTTTCTAAATGCTGTCCTTTCAGAGAAAATCACTTTCCTTTGAAAGTGCCTTAAGCTACTTACAAGCATTCACCAGAAACTCACATGCGTTTCTCTGAAAGAGAAGCAGTCTGTTCCAACACTTCAATTCACTGTGCGAAGTGAATGGAGTGTTGCTTCACTTTCTAAATGCTGTCCTTTCAGAGAAAATCACTTTCCTTTGAAAGTGCCTTAAGCTACTTACAAGCATTCACCAGAAACTCACATGCGTTTCTCTGAAAGAGAAGCAGTCTGTTCCAATACTTCAATTCACTCTGCGAAATGAATGGAGTGTTGCTTCACTTTCTAAATGCTGTCCTTTCAGAGAAAATCACTTTCCTTTGAAAGTGCCTTAAGCTACTTACAAGCATTCAACTTAAACTCACATGAATTTCTCTGAAAGAGAAGCAGTCTGTTCCAATACTTCAATTCACTCTGCGAAGTGAATGGAGTGTTGCCTCACTTTCTAAATGCTGTCCTTTCAGAGAAAATCACTTTCCTTTGAAAGTGCCTTAAGCTACTTACAAGCATTCAACAGAAACTCACATGCATTTCTCTGAAAGAGAAGCAGTCTGTTCCAACACTTCAATTCACTGTGCGAAGTGAATGGAGTGTTGCTTCACTTTCTAAATTATGTCCTTTCAGAGAAAATCACTTTCCTTTGAAAGTGCCTTAAGCAACTTGCAAGCATTCACAAGAAACACTAATGCGTTTCTATGAAAGAGAAGCACTCTGTTCCAACACTTCAATTCACTGCACGAAGGGAATGGAGTGTTGCTTCACTTTCTAAATGCTGTCCTTTCAGAGAAAATCACTTTCCTTTGAAAGTGCCTTAAGCTACTTGCAAGCATTAGGAAGAAACTCACATGCGTTTCTCTGAAAGAGAAGCAGTCTGTTCCAACACTTCAATTCACTGTGTGAAGTGAATGGAGTGTTGCCTCACTTTCTAAATGCTGTCCTTTCAAAGAAAATCACTTTCCTTTGAAAGTGCCTTAAGCTACTTACAAGCATTCAATAGAAACTCACATGCGTTTCTCTGAAAGAGAAGCAGTCTGTTCCAACACTTCAATTCAATGTGCGAAGTGAATGGAGTGTTGCTTCACTTTCTAAATTCTGTCCTTTCAGAGAAAATCACTTTCCTTTGAAAGTGCCTTAAGCTACTTGCAAGCATTCACAAGAAACACTAATGCGTTTCTATGAAAGAGAAGCAGTCTGTTCCAACACTTCAATTCATTGCGCGAAGGGAATGGAGTGTTGCTTTACTTTCTAAATGCTGTCCTTTCATAGAAAATCACTTTCCTTTGAAAGAGCCTTAAGCTACTTACAAGCATTCAACAGAAACTCACATGCATTTCTCTGAAAGAGAAGCAGTCTGTTCCAACACTTCAATTCACTGTACAAAGTGAATTGAGTGTTGCTTCACTTTCTAAATGCTGTCCTTTCAGAGAAAATCACTTTCCTTTGAAAGTGCCTTAAGCAATTTGCAAGCATTCACAAGAAACACTAATGCGTTTCTCTGAAAGAGAAGCAGTCTGTTCCAACACTTCAATTCACTGTGCGAAGTGAATGGAGTGTTGCTTCACTTTCTAAATGCTGTCCTTTCAGAGAAAATCACTTTCCTTTGAAAGTGCCTTAAACTACTTTCAAGCATTCACAAAAAACTCACATGCGTTTCTCTTAAAGAGAAGCAGTGTGTTCCAACACTTCAGTTCACTGTGCGAAGTGAATGGAGTGTTGCTTCAGTTTCTAAATGCTGTCCTTTCAGAGAAAATCACTTTCCTTTGAAAGTGCCTTAAGCGACTTGCAATAATTCACAAGAAACTCACATGCGTTTCTCTGAAAGAGAAGCAGTCTGTTCCAACACTTCAATTCACTGTGCGAAGTGAATGGAGTGTTGCTTCACTTTCTAAATGCTGTCCTTTCAGAGAAAATCACTTTCCTTTGAAAGTGCCTTAAGCTACTTACAAGCATTCACCAGAAACTCACATGCGTTTCTCTGAAAGAGAAGCAGTCTGTTCCAACACTTCAATTCACTGTGCGAAGTGAATGGAGTGTTGCTTCAGTTTCTAAATGCTGTCCTTTCAGAGAAAATCACTTTCCTTTGAAAGTGCCTTAAGCTACTTACAACTTTCACCAGAAACTCACATGCGTTTCTCTGAAAGAGAAGCAGTCTGTTCCAATACTTCAATTCACTCTGCGAAGTGAATGGAGTGTTGCTTCACTTTCTAAATGCTGTCCTTTCAGAGAAAATCACTTTCCTTTGAAAGTGCCTTAAGCAACTTGCAAGCATTCACAAGAAACACTAATGCGTTTATATGAAAGAGAAGCACTCTGTTCCAACACTTCAATTCACTGCACGAAGGGAATGGAGTGTTGCTTCACTTTCTAAATGCTGTCCTTTCAGAGAAAATCACTTTCCTTTGAAAGTGCCTTAAGCTACTTGCAAGCATTAGGAAGAAACTCACATGCGTTTCCCTGAAAGAGAAGCAGTCTGTTCCAACACTTCAATTCACTGTGTGAAGTGAATGGAGTGTTGCCTCACTTTCTAAATGCTGTCCTTTCAAAGAAAATCACTTTCCTTTGAAAGTGCCTTAAGCTACTTACAAGCATTCAACAGAAACTCACATGCGTTTCTCTGAAAGAGAAGCAGTCTGTTCCAACACTTCAATTCAATGTGCTAAGTGAATGGAGTGTTGCTTCACTTTCTAAATGCTGTCCTTTCAGAGAAAATCACTTTCCTTTGAAAGTGCCTTAAGCTACTTGCAAGCATTCACAAGAAACACTAATGCGTTTCTCTGAAAGAGAAGCAGTCTGTTCCAACACTTCAATTCACTGTGCGAAGTGAATGGAGTGTTGCATAACTTACTAAATGCTGTCCTTTCAGAGAAAATCACTTTCCTTTGAAAGTGCCTTAAGCTACTTGTAAGCATTAGGAAGAAACTCACATGCGTTTCTCTGAAAGAGAAGCAGTCTGTTCCAACACTTCATTCACTCTGCGAAGTGAATGGAGTGTTGCTTCAGTTTCTAAATGCTGTCCTTTCAGAGAAAATCACTTTCCTTTGAAAGTGCCTTAAGCAACTTGCAAGAATTCACAAGAAACTCACATGCGTTTCTCTGAAAGAGAAGCAGTCTGTTCCAACACTTCAATTCACTGTGCGAAGTGAATAGAGTGTTGCTTCACTTTCTAAATGCTGTCCTTTCAGAGAAAATCACTTTCCTTTGAAAGTGCCTTAAGCTAATTACAAGCATTCACCAGAAACTCACATGCGTTTCTCTGAAAGAGAAGAGTCCGTTCCAACACTTCAATTCACTGTGTGAAGTGAATGGAGTGTTGCCTCACTTTCTAAATGCTGTCCTTTCAGAGAAAATTACTTTCCTTTGAAAGTGCCTTAAGCTACTTGCAAGCATTCACAAGAAACACTAATGCGTTTCTATGAAAGAGAAGCAGTCTGTTCCAACAGTTCAATTCATTGCGCGAAGGGAATGGAGTGTTGCTTTACTTTCTAAATGCTGTCCTTTCAGAGAAAATCACTTTCCTTTGAAAGAGCTTTAAGTTACTTACAAGCATTCAACAGAAACTCACATGCGTTTCTCTGAAAGAGAAGCAGTCTGTTCCAACACTTCAAATCACTGTGCGAAGTGAATGGAGTGTTGCTTCAGTTTGTAAATGCTGTCCTTTCAGAGAAAATCACTTTCCTTTGAAAGTGCCTTAAGCAACATGCAAGCATTCAAAAGAAACTCACATGCGTTTCTCTGAAAGAGAAGCAGTCTGTTCCAATACTTTAATTCACTGTGCGAAGTGAATGGAGTGTTGCTTCAGTTTCTAAATGCTGTCCTTTCAGAGAAAATCACTTTCCTTTGAAAGTGCCTTAAGCTACTTACAAGCATTCACCAGAAACTCACATGCGTTTTTCGGAAAGAAAAGCAGTCTGTTCCAATACTTCAATTCACTCTGCGAAGTGAATGGAGTGTTACTTCACTTTCTAAATGCTGTCCTTTCAGAGAAAATCACTTTCCTTAGAAAGTGCCTTAAGCTACTTACAAGCATTCAACAGAAACTCTCATGCATTTCTCTGAAAGAGAAGCACTCTGTTCCAACACTTTAATTCACTGTGCGAAGTGAATGGAGTGTTGCTTCACTTTCTAAATGCTGTCCTTTCAGAGAAAATCACTTTCCTTTGAAAGTGCCTTAAGCTACTTGCAAGCATTAGGAAGAAACTCACATGCGTTTCTCTGAAAGAGAAGCAGTCTGTTCCAACACTTCAATTCACTGTGTGAAGTGAATGGAGTGTTGCCTCACTTTCTAAATGCTGTCCTTTCAGAGAAAATCACTTTCCTTTGAAAGTGCCTTAAGCTACTTGCAAGCATTAGGAAGAAACTCACATGCGTTTCTCTGAAAGAGAAGCAGTCTGTTCCAACACTTCAATTCACTGTGCGAAGTGAATGGAGTGTTGCTTCACTTTCTAAATGCTGTCCTTTCAGAGAAAATCACTTTCCTTTGAAAGTGCCTTAAGCTACTTACAAGCATTCAACAGAAACTCACATGCGTTTCTCTGAAAGAGAAGCAGTCTGTTCCAACACTTCAATTCACTGTGTGAAGTGAATGGAGTGTTGCCTCACTTTCTAAATGCTGTCCTTTCAGAGAAAATCACTTTCCTTTGAAAGTGCCTTAAGCTACTTACAAGCATTCAACAGAAACTCACATGCGTTTCTCTGAAAGAGAAGCAGTCTGTTCCAACACTTCAATTCAATGTGCGAAGTGAATGGAGTGTTGCTTCACTTTCTAAATGCTGTCCTTTCAGAGAAAATCACTTTCCTTTGAAAGTGCCTTAAGCTACTTGCAAGCATTCACTAGAAACACTAATGCGTTTCTATGTAAGAGAAGCAGTCTGTTCCAACACTTCAATTCACTGTGCGAAGTGAATGGAGTGTTGCATAACTTTCTAAATGCTGTCCTTTCAGAGAAAATCACTTTCCTTTGAAAGTGCCTTAAGCTACTTGCAAGCATTAGGAAGAAACTCACATGCGTTTCTCTGAAAGAGAAGCAGTCTGTTCCAACACTTCAATTCACAGTGCGAAGTGAATGGAGTGTTACTTCAGTTTCTAAATGCTGTCCTTTCAGAGAAAATCACTTTCCATTGAAAGTGCCTTAAGCAACTTGCAAGAATTCACAAGAAACTCACATGCGTTTCTCTGAAAGAGAAGCAGTCTGTTCCAACACTTCAATTCACTGTGCGAAGTGAATGGAGTGTTGCTTCACTATCTAAATGCTGTCCTTTCAGAGAAAATCACTTTCCTTTGAAAGTGCCTTAAGCTACTTGCAAGCATTCCCAAGAAACACTAATGCGTTTCTATGAAAGAGAAGCAGTCTGTTCCAACAGTTCAATTCATTGCGCGAAGGGAATGGAGTGTTGCTTTACTTTCTAAATGCTGTCCTTTCAGAGAAAATCACTTTCCTTTGAAAGAGCTTTAAGTTACTTACAAGCATTCAACAGAAACTCACATGCGTTTCTCTGAAAGAGAAGCAGTCTGTTCCAACACTTCAATTCACTGTGCGAAGTGAATGGAGTGTTGCTTCAGTTTGTAAATGCTGTCCTTTCAGAGAAAATCACTTTCCTTTGAAAGTGCCTTAAGCAACATGCAAGCATTCAAAAGAAACTCACATGCGTTTCTCTGAAAGAGAAGCAGTCTGTTCCAATACTTTAATTCACTGTGCGAAGTGAATGGAGTGTTGCTTCAGTTTCTAAATGCTGTCCTTTCAGAGAAAATCACTTTCCTTTGAAAGTGCCTTAAGCTACTTACAAGCATTCACCAGAAACTCACATGCGTTTTTCTGAAAGAAAAGCAGTCTGTTCCAATACTTCAATTCACTCTGCGAAGTGAATGGAGTGTTACTTCACTTTCTAAATGCTGTCCTTTCAGAGAAAATCACTTTCCTTAGAAAGTGCCTTAAGCTACTTACAAGCATTCAACAGAAACTCTCATGCATTTCTCTGAAAGAGAAGCACTCTGTTCCAACGCTTTAATTCACTGTGCGAAGTGAATGGAGTGTTGCTTCACTTTCTAAATGCTGTCCTTTCAGAGAAAATCACTTTCCTTTGAAAGTGCCTTAAGCTACTTGCAAGCATTAGGAAGAAACTCACATGCGTTTCTCTGAAAGAG
This sequence comes from Myodes glareolus, assembly GCF_982192425.1. Taxonomy (NCBI): domain Eukaryota; kingdom Metazoa; phylum Chordata; class Mammalia; order Rodentia; family Cricetidae; genus Myodes; species Myodes glareolus. The sequence goes on along the minus strand of NC_142043.1, from coordinate 1,108,164 downwards.
AAGCAGTCTGTTCCAACACTTCAATTCACTGTGTGAAGTGAATGGAGTGTTGCCTCACTTTCTAAATGCTGTCCTTTCAGAGAAAATCACTTTCCTTTGAAAGTGCCTTAAGCTACTTGCAAGCATTAGGAAGAAACTCACATGCGTTTCTCTGAAAGAGAAGCAGTCTGTTCCAACACTTCAATTCAATGTGCGAAGTGAATGGAGTGTTGCTTCACTATCTAAATGCTGTCCTTTCAGAGAAAATCACTTTCCTTTGAAAGTGCCTTAAGCTACTTGCAAGCATTCACAAGAAACACTAATGCGTTTCTCTGAAAGAGAAGCAGTCTGTTCCAACACTTCAATTCACTGTGCGAAGTGAATGGAGTGTTGCATAACTTTCTAAATGCTGTCCTTTCAGAGAAAATCACTTTCCTTTGAAAGTGCCTTAAGCTACTTGCAAGCATTAGGAAGAAACTCACATGCGTTTCTCTGAAAGAGAAGCAGTCTGTTCCAACACTTAATTCACTCTGCGAAGTGAATGGAGTGTTGCTTCAGTTTCTAAATGCTGTCCTTTCAGAGAAAATCACTTTCCTTTGAAAGTGCCTTAAGCAACTTGCAAGAATTCACAAGAAACTCACATGCGTTTCTCTGAAAGAGAAGCAGTCTGTTCCAACACTTCAATTCACTGTGCGAAGTGAATAGAGTGTTGCTTCACTTTCTAAATGCTGTCCTTTCAGAGAAAATCACTTTCCTTTGAAAGTGCCTTAAGCTACTTACAAGCATTCACCAGAAACTCACATGCGTTTCTCTGAAAGAGAAGCAGTCTGTTCCAATACTTCAATTCACTCTGCGAAGTGAATGGAGTGTTCCTTCACTTTCTAAATGCTGTCCATTCAGAGAAAATCACTTTCCTTTGAAAGTGCCTTAAGCTACTTACAAGCATTCAACAGAAACTCACATGCGTTTCTCTGAAAGAGAAGCAGTCTGTTCCAACACTTCAATTCACTGTGCGAAGTGAATGGAGTGTTGCTTCACTTTCTAAATGCTGTCCTTTCAGAGAAAATCACTTTCCTTTGAAAGTGCCTTAAGCTACTTACAAGCATTCAACAGAAACTCACATGCGTTTCTCTGAAAGAGAAGCAGTCTGTTCCAACACTTCAATTCACTGTGTGAAGTGAATGGAGTGTTGCCTCACTTTCTAAATGCTGTCCTTTCAGAGAAAATCACTTTCCTTTGAAAGTGCCTTAAGCTACTTACAAGCATTCAACAGAAACTCACATGCGTTTCTCTGAAAGAGAAGCAGTCTGTTCCAACACTTCAATTCAATGTGCGAAGTGAATGGAGTGTTGCTTCACTTTCTAAATGCTGTCCTTTCAGAGAAAATCACTTTCCTTTGAAAGTGCCTTAGGCTACTTGCAAGCATTCACAAGAAACACTAATGCGTTTCTATGTAAGAGAAGCAGTCTGTTCCAACACTTCAATTCACTGTGCGAAGTGAATGGAGTGTTGCATAACTTTCTAAATGCTGTCCTTTCAGAGAAAATCACTTTCCTTTGAAAGTGCCTTAAGCTACTTGCAAGCATTAGGAAGAAACTCACATGCGTTTCTCTGAAAGAGAAGCAGTCTGTTCCAACACTTCAATTCACAGTGCGAAGTGAATGGAGTGTTGCTTCAGTTTCTAAATGCTGTCCTTTCAGAGAAAATCACTTTCCATTGAAAGTGCCTTAAGCAACTTGCAAGAATTCAAAAGAAACTCACATGCGTTTCTCTGAAAGAGAAGCAGTCTGTTCCAACACTTCAATTCACTGTGCGAAGTGAATGGAGTGTTGCTTCACTATCTAAATGCTGTCCTTTCAGAGAAAATCACTTTCCTTTGAAAGTGCCTTAAGCTACTTGCAAGCATTCCCAAGAAACACTAATGCGTTTCTATGAAAGAGAAGCAGTCTGTTCCAACACTTCAATTCATTGCGCGAAGGGAATGGAGTGTTGCTTTACTTTCTAAATGCTGTCCTTTCATAGAAAATCACTTTCCTTTGAAAGAGCCTTAAGCTACTTACAAGCATTCAACAGAAACTCACATGCATTTCTCTGAAAGAGAAGCAGTCTGTTACAACACTTCAATTCACTGTACAAAGTGAATTGAGTGTTGCTTCACTTTCTAAATGCTGTCCTTTCAGAGAAAATCACTTTCCTTTGAAAGTGCCTTAAGCAATTTGCAAGCATTCACAAGAAACACTAATGCGTTTCTATGAAAGAGATGCACTCTGTTCCAACACTTCAATTCACTGCACGAAGGGAATGGAGTGTTGCTTCACTTTCTAAATGCTGTCCTTTCAGAGAAAATCACTTTCCTTTGAAAGTGCCTTAAGCTACTTACAAGCATTAGGAAGAAACTCACATGCAATTCTCTGAAAGAGAAGCAGTCTGTTCCAACACTTCAATTCACTGTGCGAAGTGAATGGAGTGTTGCATCACTTTCTAAATTCTGTCCTTTCAAAGAAAATCACTTTCCTTTGAAAGTGCCTTAAACTACTTTCAAGCATTCACAAAAATCTCACATGCGTTTCTCTTAAAGAGAAGCAGTGTGTTCCAACACTTCAGTTTACTGTGCGAAGTGAATGGAGTGTTGCTTCACTTTCTAAATGCTGTCCTTTCAGAGAAAATCACTTTCCTTTGAAAGTGCCTTAAGCGACTTGCAATAATTCACAAGAAACTCACATGCGTTTCTCTGAAAGAGAAGCAGTCTGTTCCAACACTTCAATTCACTGTGCGAAGTGAATGGAGTGTTGCTTCACTTTCTAAATGCTGTCCTTTCAGAGAAAATCACTTTCCTTTGAAAGTGCCTTAAGCTACTTACAAGCATTCACCAGAAACTCACATGCGTTTCTCTGAAAGAGAAGCAGTCTGTTCCAACATTTCAATTCACTGTGCGAAGTGAATGGAGTGTTGCTTCACTTTCTAAATGCTGTCCTTTCAGAGAAAATCACTTTCCTTTGAAAGTGCCTTAAGCTACTTACAAGCATTCAACTTAAACTCACATGAATTTCTCTGAAAGAGAAGCAGTCTGTTCCAACACTTCAATTCACTGTGCGAAGTGAATGGAGTGTTGCTTCACTTTCTAAATGCTGTCCTTTCAGAGAAAATCACTTTCCTTTGAAAGTGCCTTAAGCTACTTACAAGCATTCAACTTAAACTCACATGAATTTCTCTGAAAGAGAAGCAGTCTGTTCCAACACTTCAATTCACTGTGCGAAGTGAATGGAGTGTTGCTTCACTTTCTAAATGCTGTCCATTCAGAGAAAATCAGTTTCCTTTAAAGTGCCTTAAGCTACTTGCAAGCATTAGGAAGAAACTCACATTCGTTTCTCTGAAAGAGAAGCAGACCGTTCCAACACTTCAATTCACTGTGCGAAGTGAATGGAGTGTTGCTTCACTTTCCAAATGCTGTCCTTTCAGAGAAAATCACTTTCCTTTTAAAGTGCCTTAAGCTACTTACAAGCATTCAACAGAAACTCACATGCATTTCTCTGAAAGAGAAGCAGTCTGTTCCAACACTTCAATTCACTGTGCAAAGTGAATGGAGTGTTGCTTCACTTTCTAAATTATGTCCTTTCAGAGAAAATCACTTTCCTTTGAAAGTGCCTTAAGCAACTTGCAAGCATTCACAAGAAACACTAATGCGTTTATATGAAAGAGAAGCACTCTGTTCCAACACTTCAATTCACTGCACGAAGGGAATGGAGTGTTGCTTCACTTTCTAAATGCTGTCCTTTCAGAGAAAATCACTGTCCTTTGAAAGTGCCTTGAGCTACTTACAAGCATTCACCAGAAACTCACATGCATTTCTCTGAAAGAGACGAAGTCTGTTCCAACACTTCAATTCACTGTGCGAAGTGAATGGAGTGTTGCTTCACTTTAAAAATGCTGTCCTTTCAGAGAAAATCACTTTCCTTTGATAGTGCCTTAAGCTACTTGCAAGCATTAGGTAGAAACTCACATGCGTTTCTCTGAAAGAGAAGCAGTCTGTTCCAACACTTCAATTCACTGTGTGAAGTGAATAGAGTGTTGCCTCACGTTCTAAATGCTGTCCTTTCAGAGAAAATCACTTTCCTTTGAAAGTGCCTTAAACTACTTTCAAGCATTCACAGAAAACTCACATGCGTTTCTCTTAAAGAGAAGCAGTGTGTTCCAACACTTCAATTCACTGTGCGAAGTGAATGGAGTGTTGCTTCAGTTTCTAAATGCTGTCCTTTCAGAGAAAATCACTTTCCTTTGAAAGTGCCTAAGCTACTTGCAAGCATTCACCAGAAACTCACATGCATTTCTCTGAAAGAGAAGCAGTCTGTTCCAACACTTCAATTCACTGTGCGAAGTGAATGGAGTGTTGCTTCACTTTCTAAATGCTGTCCTTTCAGAGAAAATCACTTTCCTTTGAAAGTGCCTTAAGCTACTTACAAGCATTCATCAGAAACTCACATGCGTTTCTCTGAAAGAGAAGCCGTCTGTTCCAACACTTCAATTCACTGTGCGAAGTGAATGGAGTGTTGCTTCACTTTCTAAATGCTGTCCTTTCAGAGAAAATCACTTTCCTTTGAAAGTGCCTTAAGCTACTTACAAGCATTCACCGGAAACTCACATGCGTTTCTCTGAAAGAGAAGCAGTCTGTTCCAACACTTCAATTCACTGTGCGAAGTGAATGGAGCGTTGCTTCACTTTCTAAATGCTGTCCTTTCAGAGAAAATCACTTTCCTTTGAAAGTGCCTTAAGCTACTTGCAAGCATTAAAAAGAAACTCACATGCGTTTCTCTGAAAGAGAAGCAGTCTGTTCCAACACTTCAATTCACAGTGCGAAGGGAATGGAGTGTTGCTTCAGTTTCTAAATGCTGTCCTTTCAGAGAAAATCACTTTCCATTGAAAGTGCCTTAAGCAACTTGCAAGAATTCACAAGAAACTCACATGCGTTTCTCTGAAAGAGAAGCAGTCTGTTCCAACACTTCAATTCACTGTGCGAAGTGAATGGAGTGTTGCTTCACAATCTAAATGCTGTCCTTTCAGAGAAAATCACTTTCCTTTGAAAGTGCCTTAAACTACTTGCAAGCATTCCCAAGAAACACTAATGCGTTTCTATGAAAGAGAAGCAGTCTGTTCCAACACTTCAATTCATTGCGCGAAGGGAATGGAGTGTTGCTTTACTTTCTAAATGCTGTCCTTTCAGAGAAAATCACTTTCCTTTGAAAGTGCCTTAAGCTACTTACAAGCATTCACCAGAAACTCACATGCGTTTCTCTGAAAGAGAAGCAGTCTGTTCCAACACTTCAATTCACTGTGCGAAGTGAATGGAGTGTTGCTTCACTTTCTAAATGCTGTCCTTTCAGAGAAAATCACTTTCCTTTGAAAGTGCCTTAAGCTACTTACAAGCATTCAACAGAAACTCACATGCGTTTCTCTGAAAGAGAAGCAGTCTGTTCCAACACTTCAATTCACTGTGTGAAGTGAATGGAGTGTTGCCTCACTTTCTAAATGCTGTCCTTTCAGAGAAAATCACTTTCCTTTGAAAGTGCCTTAAGCTACTTACAAGCATTCAACAGAAACTCACATGCGTTTCTCTGAAAGAGAAGCAGTCTGTTCCAACACTTCAATTCAATGTGCGAAGTGAATGGAGTGTTGCTTCACTTTCTAAATGCTGTCCTTTCAGAGAAAATCACTTTCCTTTGAAAGTGCCTTAAGCAACTTGCAAGCATTCACAAGAAACACTAATGCGTTTCTATGTAAGAGAAGCAGTCTGTTCCAACACTTCAATTCACTGTGCGAAGTGAATGGAGTGTTGCATAACTTTCTAAATGCTGTCCTTTCAGAGAAAATCACTTTCCTTTGAAAGTGCCTTAAGCTACTTGCAAGCATTAGGAAGAAACTCACATGCGTTTCTCTGAAAGAGAAGCAGTCTGTTCCAACACTTCAATTCACAGTGCGAAGTGAATGGAGTGTTGCTTCAGTTTCTGAATGCTGTCCTTTCAGAGAAAATCACTTTCCATTGAAAGTGCCTTAAGCAACTTGCAAGAATTCACAAGAAACTCACATGCGTTTCTCTGAAAGAGAAGCAGTCTGTTCCAACACTTCAATTCACTGTGCGAAGTGAATGGAGTGTTGCTTCACTATCTAAATGCTGTCCTTTCAGAGAAAATCACTTTCCTTTGAAAGTGCCTTAAGCTACTTGCAAGCATTCCCAAGAAACACTAATGCGTTTCTATGAAAGAGAAGCAGTCTGTTCCAACACTTCAATTCATTGCGCGAAGGGAATGGAGTGTTGCTTTACTTTCTAAATGCTGTCCTTTCATAGAAAATCACTTTCCTTTGAAAGAGCCTTAAGCTACTTACAAGCATTCAACAGAAACTCACATGCATTTCTCTGAAAGAGAAGCAGTCTGTTACAACACTTCAATTCACTGTACAAAGTGAATTGAGTGTTGCTTCACTTTCTAAATGCTGTCCTTTCAGAGAAAATCACTTTCCTTTGAAAGTGCCTTAAGCAATTTGCAAGCATTCACAAGAAACACTAATGCGTTTTTATGAAAGAGATGCACTCTGTTCCAACACTTCAATTCACTGCACGAAGGGAATGGAGTGTTGCTTCACTTTCTAAATGCTGTCCTTTCAGAGAAAATCACTTTCCTTTGAAAGTGCCTTAAGCTACTTACAAGCATTAGGAAGAAACTCACATGCGTTTCTCTGAAAGAGAAGCAGTCTGTTCCAACACTTCAATTCACTGTGCGAAGTGAATGGAGTGTTGCATCACTTTCTAAATTCTGTCCTTTCAAAGAAAATCACTTTCCTTTGAAAGTGCCTTAAACTACTTTCAAGCATTCACAAAAATCTCACATGCGTTTCTCTAAAAGAGAAGCAGTGTGTTCCAACACTTCAGTTCACTGTGCGAAGTGAATGGAGTGTTGCTTCACTTTCTAAATGCTGTCCTTTCAGAGAAAATCACTTTCCCTTGAAAGTGCCTTAAGCGACTTGCAATAATTCACAAGAAACTCACATGCGTTTCTCTGAAAGAGAAGCAGTCTGTTCCAACACTTCAATTCACTGTGCGAAGTGAATGGAGTGTTGCTTCACTTTCTAAATGCTGTCCTTTCAGAGAAAATCACTTTCCTTTGAAAGTGCCTTAAGCTACTTACAAGCATTCACCAGAAACTCACATGCGTTTCTCTGAAAGAGAAGCAGTCTGTTCCAACATTTCAATTCACTGTGCGAAGTGAATGGAGTGTTGCTTCACTTTCTAAATGCTGTCCTTTCAGAGAAAATCACTTTCCTTTGAAAGTGCCTTAAGCTACTTACAAGCATTCAACTTAAACTCACATGAATTTCTCTGAAAGAGAAGCAGTCTGTTCCAACACTTCAATTCACTGTGCGAAGTGAATGGAGTGTTGCTTCACTTTCTAAATGCTGTCCTTTCAGAGAAAATCACTTTCCTTTGAAAGTGCCTTAAGCTACTTACAAGCATTCAACTTAAACTCACATGAATTTCTCTGAAAGAGAAGCAGTCTGTTCCAACACTTCAATTCACTGTACGAAGTGAATGGAGTGTTGCTTCACTTTCTAAATGCTGTCCATTCAGAGAAAATCAGTTTCCTTTAAAGTGCCTTAAGCTACTTGCAAGCATTAGGAAGAAACTCACATGCGTTTCTCTGAAAGAGAAGCAGACCGTTCCAACACTTCAATTCACTGTGCGAAGTGAATGGAGTGTTGCTTCACTTTCCAAATGCTGTCCTTTCAGAGAAAATCACTTTCCTTTGAAAGTGCCTTAAGCAACTTGCAAGCATTCACAAGAAACACTAATGCGTTTATATGAAAGAGAAGCACTCTGTTCCAACACTTCAATTCACTGCACGAAGGGAATGGAGTGTTGCTTCACTTTCGAAATGCTGTCCTTTCAGAGAAAATCACTGTCCTTTGAAAGTGCCTTGAGCTACTTACAAGCATTCACCAGAAACTCACATGCATTTCTCTGAAAGAGACGAAGTCTGTTCCAACACTTCAATTCACTGTGCGAAGTGAATGGAGTGTTGCTTCACTTTAAAAATGCTGTCCTTTCAGAGAAAATCACTTTCCTTTGATAGTGCCTTAAGCTACTTGCAAGCATTAGGAAGAAACTCACATGCGTTTCTCTTAAAGAGAAGCAGTGTGTTCCAACACTTCAATTCACTGTGCGAAGTGAATGGAGTGTTGCTTCAGTTTCTAAATGCTGTCCTTTCAGAGAAAATCACTTTCCTTTGAAAGTGCCTAAGCTACTTGCAAGCATTCACCAGAAACTCACATGCATTTCTCTGAAAGAGAAGCAGTCTGTTCCAACACTTCAATTCACTGTGCGAAGTGAATGGAGTGTTGCTTCACTTTCTAAATGCTGTCCTTTCAGAGAAAATCACTTTCCTTTGAAAGTGCCTTAAGCTACTTACAAGCATTCATCAGAAACTCACATGCGTTTCTCTGAAAGAGAAGCCGTCTGTTCCAACACTTCAATTCACTGTGCGAAGTGAATGGAGTGTTGCTTCACTTTCTAAATGCTGTCCTTTCAGAGAAAATCACTTTCCTTTGAAAGTGCCTTAAGCTACTTACAAGCATTCACCGGAAACTCACATGCGTTTCTCTGAAAGAGAAGCAGTCTGTTCCAACACTTCAATTCACTGTGCGAAGTGAATGGAGCGTTGCTTCACTTTCTAAATGCTGTCCTTTCAGAGAAAATCACTTTCCTTTGAAAGTGCCTTAAGCTACTTGCAAGCATTAAAAAGAAACTCACATGCGTTTCTCTGAAAGAGAAGCAGTCTGTTCCAACACTTCAATTCACAGTGCGAAGGGAATGGAGTGTTGCTTCAGTTTCTAAATGCTGTCCTTTCAGAGAAAATCACTTTCCATTGAAAGTGCCTTAAGCAACTTGCAAGAATTCACAAGAAACTCACATGCGTTTCTCTGAAAGAGAAGCAGTCTGTTCCAACACTTCAATTCACTGTGCGAAGTGAATGGAGTGTTGCTTCACTATCTAAATGCTGTCCTTTCAGAGAAAATCACTTTCCTTTGAAAGTGCCTTAAACTACTTGCAAGCATTCCCAAGAAACACTAATGCGTTTCTATGAAAGAGAAGCAGTCTGTTCCAACACTTCAATTCATTGCGCGAAGGGAATGGAGTGTTGCTTTACTTTCTAAATGCTGTCCTTTCATAGAAAATCACTTTCCTTTGAAAGAGCCTTAAGCTACTTACAAGCATTCACCAGAAACTCACATGCGTTTTTCTGAAAGAAAAGCAGTCTGTTCCAATGCTTCAATTCACTCTGCGAAGTGAATGGAGTGTTACTTCACTTTCTAAATGCTGTCCTTTCAGAGAAAATCACTTTCCTTAGAAAGTGCCTTAAGCTACTTACAAGCATTCAACAGAAACTCTCATGCATTTCTCTGAAAGAGAAGCACTCTGTTCCAACACTTTAATTCACTGTGCGAAGTGAATGGAGTGTTGCTTCACTTTCTAAATGCTGTCCTTTCAGAGAAAATCACTTTCCTTTGAAAGTGCCTTAAGCTACTTGCAAGCATTAGGAAGAAACTCACATGCGTTTCTCTGAAAGAGAAGCAGTCTGTTCCAACACTTCAATTCACTGTGTGAAGTGAATGGAGTGTTGCCTCACTTTCTAAATGCTGTCCTTTCAGAGAAAATCACTTTCCTTTGAAAGTGCCTTAAGCTACTTGCAAGCATTAGGAAGAAACTCACATGCGTTTCTCTGAAAGAGAAGCAGTCTGTTCCAACACTTCAATTCAATGTGCAAAGTGAATGGAGTGTTGCTTCACTATCTAAATGCTGTCCTTTCAGAGAAAATCACTTTCCTTTGAAAGTGCCTTAAGCTACTTGCAAGCATTCACAAGAAACACTAATGCGTTTCTCAGAAAGAGAAGCAGTCTGTTCCAACACTTCAATTCACTGTGCGAAGTGAATGGAGTGTTGCATAACTTTCTAAATGCTGTCCTTTCAGAGAAAATCACTTTCCTTTGAAAGTGCCTTAAGCTACTTGCAAGCATTAGGAAGAAACTCACATGCGTTTCTCTGAAAGAGAAGCAGTCTGTTCCAACACTTAATTCACTCTGCGAAGTGAATGGAGTGTTGCTTCAGTTTCTAAATGCTGTCCTTTCAGAGAAAATCACTTTCCTTTGAAAGTGCCTTAAGCAACTTGCAAGAATTCACAAGAAACTCACATGCGTTTCTCTGAAAGAGAAGCAGTCTGTTCCAACACTTCAATTCACTGTGCGAAGTGAATAGAGTGTTGCTTCACTTTCTAAATGCTGTCCTTTCAGAGAAAATCACTTTCCTTTGAAAGTGCCTTAAGCTACTTACAAGCATTCACCAGAAACTCACATGCGTTTCTCTGAAAGAGAAGCAGTCTGTTCCAATACTTCAATTCACTCTGCGAAGTGAATGGAGTGTTCCTTCACTTTCTAAATGCTGTCCATTCAGAGAAAATCACTTTCCTTTGAAAGTGCCTTAAGCTACTTACAAGCATTCAACAGAAACTCACATGCGTTTCTCTGAAAGAGAAGCAGTCTGTTCCAACACTTCAATTCACTGTGCGAAGTGAATGGAGTGTTGCTTCACTTTCTAAATGCTGTCCTTTCAGAGAAAATCACTTTCCTTTGAAAGTGCCTTAAGCTACTTACAAGCATTCAACAGAAACTCACATGCGTTTCTCTGAAAGAGAAGCAGTCTGTTCCAACACTTCAATTCACTGTGTGAAGTGAATGGAGTGTTGCCTCACTTTCTAAATGCTGTCCTTTCAGAGAAAATCACTTTCCTTTGAAAGTGCCTTAAGCTACTTACAAGCATTCAACAGAAACTCACATGCGTTTCTCTGAAAGAGAAGCAGTCTGTTACAACACTTCAATTCACTGTACAAAGTGAATTGAGTGTTGCTTCACTTTCTAAATGCTGTCCTTTCAGAGAAAATCACTTTCCATTGAAAGTGCCTTAAGCAACTTGCAAGAATTCACAAGAAACTCACATGCGTTTCTCTGAAAGAGAAGCAGTCTGTTCCAACACTTCAATTCACTGTGCGAAGTGAATGGAGTGTTGCTTCACTATCTAAATGCTGTCCTTTCAGAGAAAATCACTTTCCTTTGAAAGTGCCTTAAGCTACTTGCAAGCATTCCCAAGAAACACTAATGCGTTTCTATGAAAGAGAAGCAGTCTGTTCCAACACTTCAATTCATTGCGCGAAGGGAATGGAGTGTTGCTTTACTTTCTAAATGCTGTCCTTTCATAGAAAATCACTTTCCTTTGAAAGAGCCTTAAGCTACTTACAAGCATTCAACAGAAACTCACATGCATTTCTCTGAAAGAGAAGCAGTCTGTTACAACACTTCAATTCACTGTACAAAGTGAATTGAGTGTTGCTTCACTTTCTAAATGCTGTCCTTTCAGAGAAAATCACTTTCCTTTGAAAGTGCCTTAAGCAATTTGCAAGCATTCACAAGAAACACTAATGCGTTTCTATGAAAGAGAAGCACTCTGTTCCAACACTTCAATTCACTGCACGAAGGGAATGGAGTGTTGCTTCACTTTCTAAATGCTGTCCTTTCAGAGAAAATCACTTTCCTTTGAAAGTGCCTTAAGCTACTTACAAGCATTAGGAAGAAACTCACATGCGTTTCTCTGAAAGAGAAGCAGTCTGTTCCAACACTTCAATTCACTGTGCGAAGTGAATGGAGTGTTGCATCACTTTCTAAATTCTGTCCTTTCAAAGAAAATCACTTTCCTTTGAAAGTGCCTTAAGCTACTTTCAAGCATTCACAAAAATCTCACATGCGTTTCACTTAAAGAGAAGCAGTGTGTTCCAACACTTCAGTTCACTGTGCGAAGTGAATGGAGTGTTGCTTCACTTTCTAAATGCTGTCCTTTCAGAGAAAATCACTTTCCTTTGAAAGTGCCTTAAGCTACTTACAAGCATTCACCAGAAACTCACATGCGTTTCTCTGAAAGAGAAGCAGTCTGTTCCAACATTTCAATTCACTGTGCGAAGTGAATGGAGTGTTGCTTCACTTTCTAAATGCTGTCCTTTCAGAGAAAATCACTTTCCTTTGAAAGTGCCTTAAGCTACTTACAAGCATTCAACTTAAACTCACATGAATTTCTCTGAAAGAGAAGCAGTCTGTTCCAACACTTCAATTCACTGTGCGAAGTGAATGGAGTGTTGCTTCACTTTCTAAATGCTGTCCTTTCAGAGAAAATCACTTTCCTTTGAAAGTGCCTTAAGCTACTTACAAGCATTCAACTTAAACTCACATGAATTTCTCTGAAAGAGAAGCAGTCTGCTCCAACACTTCAATTCACTGTGCGAAGTGAATGGAGTGTTGCTTCACTTTCTAAATGCTGTCCATTCAGAGAAAATCAGTTTCCTTTGAAAGTGCCTTAAGCTACTTGCAAGCATTAGGAAGAAACTCACATGCGTTTCTCTGAAAGAGAAGCAGACCGTTCCAACATTTCAATTCACTGTGCGAAGTGAATGGAGTGTTGCTTCACTTTCCAAATGCTGTCCTTTCAGAGAAAATCACTTTCCTTTTAAAGTGCCTTAAGCTACTTACAAGCATTCAACAGAAACTCACATGCATTTCTCTGAAAGAGAAGCAGTCTGTTCCAACACTTCAATTCACTGTGCGAAGTGAATGGAGTGTTGCTTCACTTTCTAAATTATGTCCTTTCAGAGAAAATCACTTTCCTTTGAAAGTGCCTTAAGCAACTTGCAAGCATTCACAAGAAACACTAATGCGTTTATATGAAAGAGAAGCACTCTGTTCCAACACTTCAATTCACTGCACGAAGGGAATGGAGTGTTGCTTCACTTTCTAAATGCTGTCCTTTCAGAGAAAATCACTGTCCTTTGAAAGTGCCTTGAGCTACTTACAAGCATTCACCAGAAACTCACATGCATTTCTCTGAAAGAGACGAAGTCTGTTCCAACACTTCAATTCACTGTGCGAAGTGAATGGAGTGTTGCTTCACTTTAAAAATGCTGTCCTTTCAGAGAAAATCACTTTCCTTTGATAGTGCCTTAAGCTACTTGCAAGCATTAGGAAGAAACTCACATGCGTTTCTCTGAAAGAGAAGCAGTCTGTTCCAACACTTCAATTCACTGTGTGAAGTGAATAGAGTGTTGCCTCACGTTCTAAATGCTGTCCTTTCAGAGAAAATCACTTTCCTTTGAAAGTGCCTTAAACTACTTTCAAGCATTCACAGAAAACTCACATGCGTTTCTCTTAAAGAGAAGCAGTGTGTTCCAACACTTCAATTCACTGTGCGAAGTGAATGGAGTGTTGCTTCAGTTTCTAAATGCTGTCCTTTCAGAGAAAATCACTTTCCTTTGAAAGTGCCTAAGCTACTTGCAAGCATTCACCAGAAACTCACATGCATTTCTCTGAAAGAGAAGCAGTCTGTTCCAACACTTCAATTTACTGTGCGAAGTGAATGGAGTGTTGCTTCACTTTCTAAATGCTGTCCTTTCAGAGAAAATCACTTTCCTTTGAAAGTGCCTTAAGCTACTTACAAGCATTCATCAGAAACTCACATGCGTTTCTCTGAAAGAGAAGCAGTCTGTTCCAACACTTCAATTCACTGTGCGAAGTGAATGGAGTGTTGCTTCACTTTCTAAATGCTGTCCTTTCAGAGAAAATCACTTTCCTTTGAAAGTGCCTTAAGCTACTTACAAGCATTCACCGGAAACTCACATGCGTTTCTCTGAAAGAGAAGCAGTCTGTTCCAACACTTCAATTCACTGTGCGAAGTGAATGGAGCGTTGCTTCACTTTCTAAATGCTGTCCTTTCAGAGAAAATCACTTTCCTTTGAAAGTGCCTTAAGCTACTTGCAAGCATTAAAAAGAAACTCACATGCGTTTCTCTGAAAGAGAAGCAGTCTGTTCCAACACTTCAATTCACAGTGCGAAGGGAATGGAGTGTTGCTTCAGTTTCTAAATGCTGTCCTTTCAGAGAAAATCACTTTCCATTGAAAGTGCCTTAAGCAACTTGCAAGAATTCACAAGAAACTCACATGCGTTTCTCTGAAAGAGAAGCAGTCTGTTCCAACACTTCAATTCACTGTGCGAAGTGAATGGAGTGTTGCTTCACTATCTAAATGCTGTCCTTTCAGAGAAAATCACTTTCCTTTGAAAGTGCCTTAAGCTACTTACAAGCATTCACCGGAAACTCACATGCGTTTCTCTGAAAGAGAAGCAGTCTGTTCCAACACTTCAATTCACTGTGCGAAGTGAATGGAGCGTTGCTTCACTTTCTAAATTATGTCCTTTCAGAGAAAATCACTTTCCTTTGAAAGTGCCTTTAACTACTTGCAAGCATTCCCAAGAAACACTAATGCGTTTCTATGAAAGAGAAGCAGTCTGTTCCAACACTTCAATTCATTGCGCGAAGGGAATGGAGTGTTGCTTTACTTTCTAAATGCTGTCCTTTCATAGAAAATCACTTTCCTTTGAAAGAGCCTTAAGCTACTTACAAGCATTCAACAGAAACTCACATGCATTTCTCTGAAAGAGAAGCAGTCTGTTCCAACACTTCAATTCACTGTACAAAGTGAACTGAGTGTTGCTTCACTTTCTAAATGCTGTCCTTTCAGAGAAAATCACTTTCCTTTGAAAGTGCCTTAAGCAATTTGCAAGCATTCACAAGAAACACTAATGCGTTTCTATGAAAGAGAAGCAGTCTGTTCCAACACTTCAATTCACTGTGCGAAGTGAATGGAGTGTTGCATAACTTTCTAAATGCTGTCCTTTCAGAGAAAATCACTTTCCTTTGAAAGTGCCTTAAGCTACTTGCAAGCATTAGGAAGAAACTCACATGCGTTTCTCTGAAAGAGAAGCAGTCTGTTCCAACACTTCAATACACTGTGCGAAGTGAATGGAGTGTTGCTTCACTTTCTAAATGCTGTCCTTTCAGAGAAAATCACTTTCCTTTGAAAGTGCCTTAAACTACTTTCAAGCATTCACAAAAAACTCACATGCGTTTCTCTTAAAGAGAAGCAGTCTGTTCCAACACTTCAATTCACTGTGCGAAGTGAATGGAGTGTTGCTTCACTTTCTAAATGCTGTCCTTTCAGAGAAAATCACTTTCCTTTGAAAGTGCCTTAAGCTACTTACAAGCATTCACCAGAAACTCACATGCGTTTCTCTGAAAGAGAAGCAGTCTGTTCCAACACTTCAATTCACTGTGCGAAGTGAATGGAGTGTTGCTTCAGTTTCTAAATGCTGTCCTTTCAGAGAAAATCACTTTCCTTTGAAAGTGCCTTAAGCTACTTACAAGCATTCACCAGAAACTCACATGCGTTTCTCTGAAAGAGAAGCAGTCTGTTCCAATACTTCAATTCACTCTGCGAAGTGAATGGAGTGTTGCTTCACTTTCTAAATGCTGTCCTTTCAGAGAAAATCACTTTCCTTTGAAAGTGCCTTAAGCTACTTACAAGCATTCAACTTAAACTCACATGAATTTCTCTGAAAGAGAAGCAGTCTGTTCCAATACTACAATTCACTCTGCGAAGTGAATGGAGTGTTGCCTCACTTTCTAAATGCTGTCCTTTCAGAGAAAATCACTTTCCTTTGAAAGTGCCTTAAGCTACTTACAAGCATTCAACTTAAACTCACATGAATTTCTCTGAAAGAGAAGCAGTCTGCTCCAACACTTCAATTCACTGTGCGAAGTGAATGGAGTGTTGCTTCACTTTCTAAATGCTGTCCATTCAGAGAAAATCAGTTTCCTTTGAAAGTGCCTTAAGCTACTTGCAAGCATTAGGAAGAAACTCACAGCGTTTCTCTGAAAGAGAAGCAGACCGTTCCAACACTTCAATTCACTGTGCGAAGTGAATGGAGTGTTGCTTCACTTTCCAAATGCTGTCCTTTCAGAGAAAATCACTTTCCTTTTAAAGTGCCTTAAGCTACTTACAAGCATTCAACAGAAACTC
This sequence comes from Myodes glareolus, assembly GCF_982192425.1. Classification (NCBI taxonomy): domain Eukaryota; kingdom Metazoa; phylum Chordata; class Mammalia; order Rodentia; family Cricetidae; genus Myodes; species Myodes glareolus. The sequence goes on along the minus strand of NC_142043.1, from coordinate 1,092,193 downwards.
ACATGCATTTCTCTGAAAGAGAAGCAGTCTGTTCCAACACTTCAATTCACTGTGCGAAGTGAATGGAGTGTTGCTTCACTTTCTAAATTATGTCCTTTCAGAGAAAATCACTTTCCTTTGAAAGTGCCTTAAGCAACTTGCAAGCATTCACAAGAAACACTAATGCGTTTATATGAAAGAGAAGCACTCTGTTCCAACACTTCAATTCACTGCACGAAGGGAATGGAGTGTTGCTTCACTTTCTAAATGCTGTCCTTTCAGAGAAAATCACTGTCCTTTGAAAGTGCCTTGAGCTACTTACAAGCATTCACCAGAAACTCACATGCATTTCTCTGAAAGAGACGAAGTCTGTTCCAACACTTCAATTCACTGTGCGAAGTGAATGGAGTGTTGCTTCACTTTAAAAATGCTGTCCTTTCAGAGAAAATCACTTTCCTTTGATAGTGCCTTAAGCTACTTGCAAGCATTAGGAAGAAACTCACATGCGTTTCTCTGAAAGAGAAGCAGTCTGTTCCAACACTTCAATTCACTGTGTGAAGTGAATAGAGTGTTGCCTCACGTTCTAAATGCTGTCCTTTCAGAGAAAATCACTTTCCTTTGAAAGTGCCTTAAACTACTTTCAAGCATTCACAGAAAACTCACATGCGTTTCTCTTAAAGAGAAGCAGTGTGTTCCAACACTTCAATTCACTGTGCGAAGTGAATGGAGTGTTGCTTCAGTTTCTAAATGCTGTCCTTTCAGAGAAAATCACTTTCCTTTGAAAGTGCCTAAGCTACTTGCAAGCATTCACCAGAAACTCACATGCATTTCTCTGAAAGAGAAGCAGTCTGTTCCAACACTTCAATTCACTGTGCGAAGTGAATGGAGTGTTGCTTCACTTTCTAAATGCTGTCCTTTCAGAGAAAATCACTTTCCTTTGAAAGTGCCTTAAGCTACTTACAAGCATTCATCAGAAACTCACATGCGTTTCTCTGAAAGAGAAGCAGTCTGTTCCAACACTTCAATTCACTGTGCGAAGTGAATGGAGTGTTGCTTCACTTTCTAAATGCTGTCCTTTCAGAGAAAATCACTTTCCTTTGAAAGTGCCTTAAGCTACTTACAAGCATTCACCGGAAACTCACATGCGTTTCTCTGAAAGAGAAGCAGTCTGTTCCAACACTTCAATTCACTGTGCGAAGTGAATGGAGCGTTGCTTCACTTTCTAAATGCTGTCCTTTCAGAGAAAATCACTTTCCTTTGAAAGTGCCTTAAGCTACTTGCAAGCATTAAAAAGAAACTCACATGCGTTTCTCTGAAAGAGAAGCAGTCTGTTCCAACACTTCAATTCACAGTGCGAAGGGAATGGAGTGTTGCTTCAGTTTCTAAATGCTGTCCTTTCAGAGAAAATCACTTTCCATTGAAAGTGCCTTAAGCAACTTGCAAGAATTCACAAGAAACTCACATGCGTTTCTCTGAAAGAGAAGCAGTCTGTTCCAACACTTCAATTCACTGTGCGAAGTGAATGGAGTGTTGCTTCACTATCTAAATGCTGTCCTTTCAGAGAAAATCACTTTCCTTTGAAAGTGCCTTTAACTACTTGCAAGCATTCCCAAGAAACACTAATGCGTTTCTATGAAAGAGAAGCAGTCTGTTCCAACACTTCAATTCATTGCGCGAAGGGAATGGAGTGTTGCTTTACTTTCTAAATGCTGTCCTTTCATAGAAAATCACTTTCCTTTGAAAGAGCCTTAAGCTACTTACAAGCATTCAACAGAAACTCACATGCATTTCTCTGAAAGAGAAGCAGTCTGTTCCAACACTTCAATTCACTGTACAAAGTGAACTGAGTGTTGCTTCACTTTCTAAATGCTGTCCTTTCAGAGAAAATCACTTTCCTTTGAAAGTGCCTTAAGCAATTTGCAAGCATTCACAAGAAACACTAATGCGTTTCTATGAAAGAGAAGCAGTCTGTTCCAACACTTCAATTCACTGTGCGAAGTGAATGGAGTGTTGCATAACTTTCTAAATGCTGTCCTTTCAGAGAAAATCACTTTCCTTTGAAAGTGCCTTAAGCTACTTGCAAGCATTAGGAAGAAACTCACATGCGTTTCTCTGAAAGAGAAGCAGTCTGTTCCAACACTTCAATTCACTGTGCGAAGTGAATGGAGTGTTGCTTCACTTTCTAAATGCTGTCCTTTCAGAGAAAATCACTTTCCTTTGAAAGTGCCTTAAACTACTTTCAAGCATTCACAAAAAACTCACATGCGTTTCTCTTAAAGAGAAGCAGTCTGTTCCAACACTTCAATTCACTGTGCGAAGTGAATGGAGTGTTGCTTCACTTTCTAAATGCTGTCCTTTCAGAGAAAATCACTTTCCTTTGAAAGTGCCTTAAGCTACTTACAAGCATTCACCAGAAACTCACATGCGTTTCTCTGAAAGAGAAGCAGTCTGTTCCAACACTTCAATTCACTGTGCGAAGTGAATGGAGTGTTGCTTCAGTTTCTAAATGCTGTCCTTTCAGAGAAAATCACTTTCCTTTGAAAGTGCCTTAAGCTACTTACAAGCATTCACCAGAAACTCACATGCGTTTCTCTGAAAGAGAAGCAGTCTGTTCCAATACTTCAATTCACTCTGCGAAGTGAATGGAGTGTTGCTTCACTTTCTAAATGCTGTCCTTTCAGAGAAAATCACTTTCCTTTGAAAGTGCCTTAAGCTACTTACAAGCATTCAACTTAAACTCACATGAATTTCTCTGAAAGAGAAGCAGTCTGTTCCAATACTACAATTCACTCTGCGAAGTGAATGGAGTGTTGCCTCACTTTCTAAATGCTGTCCTTTCAGAGAAAATCACTTTCCTTTGAAAGTGCCTTAAACTACTTTCAAGTATTCACAAAAAACTCACATGCGTTTCTCTTAAAGAGAAGCAGTGTGTTCCAACACTTCAGTTCACTGTGCGAAGTGAATGGAGTGTTGCTTCAGTTTCTAAATGCTGTCCTTTCAGAGAAAATCACTTTCCTTTGAAAGTGCCTTAAGCGACTTGCAATAATTCACAAGAAACTCACATGCGTTTCTCTGAAAGAGAAGCAGTCTGTTCCAACTCTTCAATTCACTGTGCGAAGTGAATGGAGTGTTGCTTCACTTTCTAAATGCTGTCCTTTCAGAGAAAATCACTTTCCTTTGAAAGTGCCTTAAGCTACTTACAAGCATTCACCAGAAACTCACATGCGTTTCTCTGAAAGGGAAGCAGTCTGTTCCAACACTTCAATTCACTACACGAAGGGAATGGAGTGTTGCTTCACTTTCTAAATGCTGTCCTTTCAGAGAAAATCACTTTCCTTTGAAAGTGACTTAAGCTACTTACAAGCATTCACCAGAAACTCACATGCGTTTCTCTGAAAGAGAAGCAGTCTGTTCCAATACTTCAATTCACTCTGCGAAGTGAATGGAGTGTTGCTTCACTTTCTAAATGCTGTCCTTTCAGAGAAAATCACTTTCCTTTGAAAGTGCCTTAAGCTACTTACAAGCATTCAACTTAAACTCACATGAATTTATCTGAAAGAGAAGCAGTCTGTTCCAACACTTCAATTCACTGTGCGAAGTGAATGGAGTGTTGCTTCACTTTCTAAATTATGTCCTTTCAGAGAAAATCACTTTCCTTTGAAAGTGCCTTAAGCAACTTGCAAGCATTCACAAGAAACACTAATGCGTTTATATGAAAGAGAAGCACTCTGTTCCAACACTTCAATTCACAGTGCGAAGTGAATGGAGTGTTGCTTCACTTTCTAAATGCTGTCCTTTCAGAGAAAAACGCTTTTCTTTGAAAGTGCCTTAAACTACTTTCAAGCATTCACAAAAAACTCACATGCGTTTCTCTGAAAGAGAAGCAGTCTGTTCCAACACTTCAATTCACAGTGCGAAGTGAATGGAGTGTTGCTTCAGTTTCTAAATGCTGTCCTTTCAGAGAAAATCACTTTCCATTGAAAGTGCCTTAAGCAACTTGCAAGAATTCACAAGAAACTCACATGCGTTTCTCTGAAAGAGAAGCAGTCTGTTCCAACAATTCAATTCACTGCACGAAGGGAATGGAGTGTTGTTTCACTTTCTAAATGCTGTCCTTTCAGAGAAATCACTTTCCTTTGAAAGTGCCTTAAGCTACTTACAAGCATTAGGAAGAAACTCACATGCGTTTCTCTGAAAGAGAAGCAGACCGTTCCAACACTTCAATTCACTGTGCGAAGTGAATGGAGTGTTGCTTCACTTTCCAAATGCTGTCCTTTCAGAGAAAATCACTTTCCTTTTAAAGTGCCTTAAGCTACTTACAAGCATTCAACAGAAACTCACATGCATTTCTCTGAAAGAGAAGCAGTCTGTTCCAACACTTCAATTCACTGTGCGAAGTGAATGGAGTGTTGCTTCACTTTCTAAATTATGTCCTTTCAGAGAAAATCACTTTCCTTTGAAAGTGCCTTAAGCAACTTGCAAGCATTCACAAGAAACACTAATGCGTTTATATGAAAGAGAAGCACTCTGTTCCAACACTTCAATTCACTGCACGAAGGGAATGGAGTGTTGCTTCACTTTCTAAATGCTGTCCTTTCAGAGAAAATCACTGTCCTTTGAAAGTGCCTTGAGCTACTTACAAGCATTCACCAGAAACTCACATGCATTTCTCTGAAAGAGACGAAGTCTGTTCCAACACTTCAATTCACTGTGCGAAGTGAATGGAGTGTTGCTTCACTTTAAAAATGCTGTCCTTTCAGAGAAAATCACTTTCCTTTGATAGTGCCTTAAGCTACTTGCAAGCATTAGGAAGAAACTCACATGCGTTTCTCTGAAAGAGAAGCAGTCTGTTCCAACACTTCAATTCACTGTGTGAAGTGAATAGAGTGTTGCCTCACGTTCTAAATGCTGTCCTTTCAGAGAAAATCACTTTCCTTTGAAAGTGCCTTAAACTACTTTCAAGCATTCACAGAAAACTCACATGCGTTTCTCTTAAAGAGAAGCAGTGTGTTCCAACACTTCAATTCACTGTGCGAAGTGAATGGAGTGTTGCTTCAGTTTCTAAATGCTGTCCTTTCAGAGAAAATCACTTTCCTTTGAAAGTGCCTAAGCTACTTGCAAGCATTCACCAGAAACTCACATGCATTTCTCTGAAAGAGAAGCAGTCTGTTCCAACACTTCAATTCACTGTGCGAAGTGAATGGAGTGTTGCTTCACTTTCTAAATGCTGTCCTTTCAGAGAAAATCACTTTCCTTTGAAAGTGCCTTAAGCTACTTACATGCATTCATCAGAAACTCACATGCGTTTCTCTGAAAGAGAAGCAGTCTGTTCCAACACTTCAATTCACTGTGCGAAGTGAATGGAGTGTTGCTTCACTTTCTAAATGCTGTCCTTTCAGAGAAAATCACTTTCCTTTGAAAGTGCCTTAAGCTACTTACAAGCATTCACCGGAAACTCACATGCGTTTCTCTGAAAGAGAAGCAGTCTGTTCCAACACTTCAATTCACTGTGCGAAGTGAATGGAGCGTTGCTTCACTTTCTAAATGCTGTCCTTTCAGAGAAAATCACTTTCCTTTGAAAGTGCCTTAAGCTACTTGCAAGCATTAAAAAGAAACTCACATGCGTTTCTCTGAAAGAGAAGCAGTCTGTTCCAACACTTCAATTCACAGTGCGAAGGGAATGGAGTGTTGCTTCAGTTTCTAAATGCTGTCCTTTCAGAGAAAATCACTTTCCATTGAAAGTGCCTTAAGCAACTTGCAAGAATTCACAAGAAACTCACATGCGTTTCTCTGAAAGAGAAGCAGTCTGTTCCAACACTTCAATTCACTGTGCGAAGTGAATGGAGTGTTGCTTCACTATCTAAATGCTGTCCTTTCAGAGAAAATCACTTTCCTTTGAAAGTGCCTTTAACTACTTGCAAGCATTCCCAAGAAACACTAATGCGTTTCTATGAAAGAGAAGCAGTCTGTTCCAACACTTCAATTCATTGCGCGAAGGGAATGGAGTGTTGCTTTACTTTCTAAATGCTGTCCTTTCATAGAAAATCACTTTCCTTTGAAAGAGCCTTAAGCTACTTACAAGCATTCAACAGAAACTCACATGCATTTCTCTGAAAGAGAAGCAGTCTGTTCCAACACTTCAATTCACTGTACAAAGTGAACTGAGTGTTGCTTCACTTTCTAAATGCTGTCCTTTCAGAGAAAATCACTTTCCTTTGAAAGTGCCTTAAGCAATTTGCAAGCATTCACAAGAAACACTAATGCGTTTCTATGAAAGAGAAGCAGTCTGTTCCAACACTTCAATTCACTGTGCGAAGTGAATGGAGTGTTGCATAACTTTCTAAATGCTGTCCTTTCAGAGAAAATCACTTTCCTTTGAAAGTGCCTTAAGCTACTTGCAAGCATTAGGAAGAAACTCACATGCGTTTCTCTGAAAGAGAAGCAGTCTGTTCCAACACTTCAATTCACTGTGCGAAGTGAATGGAGTGTTGCTTCACTTTCTAAATGCTGTCCTTTCAGAGAAAATCACTTTCCTTTGAAAGTGCCTTAAACTACTTTCAAGCATTCACAAAAAACTCACATGCGTTTCTCTTAAAGAGAAGCAGTCTGTTCCAACACTTCAATTCACTGTGCGAAGTGAATGGAGTGTTGCTTCACTTTCTAAATGCTGTCCTTTCAGAGAAAATCACTTTCCTTTGAAAGTGCCTTAAGCTACTTACAAGCATTCACCAGAAACTCACATGCGTTTCTCTGAAAGAGAAGCAGTCTGTTCCAACACTTCAATTCACTGTGCGAAGTGAATGGAGTGTTGCTTCAGTTTCTAAATGCTGTCCTTTCAGAGAAAATCACTTTCCTTTGAAAGTGCCTTAAGCTACTTACAAGCATTCACCAGAAACTCACATGCGTTTCTCTGAAAGAGAAGCAGTCTGTTCCAATACTTCAATTCACTCTGCGAAGTGAATGGAGTGTTGCTTCACTTTCTAAATGCTGTCCTTTCAGAGAAAATCACTTTCCTTTGAAAGTGCCTTAAGCTACTTACAAGCATTCAACTTAAACTCACATGAATTTCTCTGAAAGAGAAGCAGTCTGTTCCAATACTACAATTCACTCTGCGAAGTGAATGGAGTGTTGCCTCACTTTCTAAATGCTGTCCTTTCAGAGAAAATCACTTTCCTTTGAAAGTGCCTTAAACTACTTTCAAGTATTCACAAAAAACTCACATGCGTTTCTCTTAAAGAGAAGCAGTGTGTTCCAACACTTCAGTTCACTGTGCGAAGTGAATGGAGTGTTGCTTCAGTTTCTAAATGCTGTCCTTTCAGAGAAAATCACTTTCCTTTGAAAGTGCCTTAAGCGACTTGCAATAATTCACAAGAAACTCACATGCGTTTCTCTGAAAGAGAAGCAGTCTGTTCCAACACTTCAATTCACTGTGCGAAGTGAATGGAGTGTTGCTTCACTTTCTAAATGCTGTCCTTTCAGAGAAAATCACTTTCCTTTGAAAGTGCCTTAAGCTACTTACAAGCATTCACCAGAAACTCACATGCGTTTCTCTGAAAGGGAAGCAGTCTGTTCCAACACTTCAATTCACTACACGAAGGGAATGGAGTGTTGCTTCACTTTCTAAATGCTGTCCTTTCAGAGAAAATCACTTTCCTTTGAAAGTGACTTAAGCTACTTACAAGCATTCACCAGAAACTCACATGCGTTTCTCTGAAAGAGAAGCAGTCTGTTCCAATACTTCAATTCACTCTGCGAAGTGAATGGAGTGTTGCTTCACTTTCTAAATGCTGTCCTTTCAGAGAAAATCACTTTCCTTTGAAAGTGCCTTAAGCTACTTACAAGCATTCAACTTAAACTCACATGAATTTATCTGAAAGAGAAGCAGTCTGTTCCAACACTTCAATTCACTGTGCGAAGTGAATGGAGTGTTGCTTCACTTTCTAAATTATGTCCTTTCAGAGAAAATCACTTTCCTTTGAAAGTGCCTTAAGCAACTTGCAAGCATTCACAAGAAACACTAATGCGTTTATATGAAAGAGAAGCACTCTGTTCCAACACTTCAATTCACTGCACGAAGGGAATGGAGTGTTGCTTCACTTTCTAATTGCTGTCCTTTCAGAGAAAATCACTGTCCTTTGATAGTGCCTTAAGCTACTTACAAGCATTCACCAGAAACTCACATGCGTTTCACTGAAAGAGAAGCAGTCTGTTCCAACACTTCAATTCACTGTGCGAAGTGAATGGAGTGTTGCTTCACTTTCTAAATGCTGTCCTTTCAGAGAAAATCACTTTCCTTTGAAAGTGCCTTAAGCTACTTGCAAGCATTAGGAAGAAACTCACATGTGTTTCTCTGAAAGAGAAGCAGTCTGTTCCAACACTTCTATTCACTGTGCGAAGTGAATGGAGTGTTGCTTCACTTTCTAAATGCTGTCCTTTCAGAGAAAAACGCTTTTCTTTGAAAGTGCCTTAAACTACTTTCAAGCATTCACAAAAAACTCACATGCGTTTCTCTGAAAGAGAAGCAGTCTGTTCCAACACTTCAATTCACAGTGCGAAGTGAATGGAGTGTTGCTTCAGTTTCTAAATGCTGTCCTTTCAGAGAAAATCACTTTCCATTGAAAGTGCCTTAAGCAACTTGCAAGAATTCACAAGAAACTCACATGCGTTTCTCTGAAAGAGAAGCAGTCTGTTCCAACACTTCAATTCACTGCACGAAGGGAATGGAGTGTTGTTTCACTTTCTAAATGCTGTCCTTTCAGAGAAATCACTTTCCTTTGAAAGTGCCTTAAGCTACTTACAAGCATTAGGAAGAAACTCACATGCGTTTCTCTGAAAGAGAAGCAGTCTGTTCCAACACTTCAATTCACTGTGCGAAGTGAATGGAGTGTTGCATCACTTTCTAAATTCTGTCCTTTCAGAGAAAATCACTTTCCTTTGAAAGTGCCTTAAACTACTTTCAAGCATTCACAAAAAACTCACATGCGTTTCTCTTAAAGAGAAGCAGTGTGTTCCAACACTTCAGTTCACTGTGCGAAGTGAATGGAGTGTTGCTTCAGTTTCTAAATGCTGTCCTTTCAGAGAAAATCACTTTCCTTTGAAAGTGCCTTAAGCGACTTGCAATAATTCACAAGAAACTCACATGCGTTTCTCTGAAAGAGAACCAGTCTGTTCCAACACTTCAATTCACTGTGCGAAGTGAATGGAGTGTTGCTTCACTTTCTAAATGCTGTCCTTTCAGAGAAAATCACTTTCCTTTGAAAGTGCCTTAAGCTACTTACAAGCATTCACCAGAAACTCACATGCGTTTCTCTGAAAGAGAAGCAGTCTGTTCCAACATTTCAATTCACTGTGCGAAGTGAATGGAGTGTTGCTTCACTTTCTAAATGCTGTCCATTCAGAGAAAATCACTTTCCTTTGAAAGTGCCTTAAGCTACTTGCAAGCATTAGGAAGAAACTCACATGCGTTTCTCTGAAAGAGAAGTAGACTGTTCCAACACTTCAATTCACTGTGCGAAGTGAATGGAGTGTTGCTTCACTTTCCAAATGCTGTCCTTTCAGAGAAAATCACTTTCCTTTGAAAGTGCCTTAAGCTACTTACAAGCATTCAACAGAAACTCACATGCATTTCTCTGAAAGAGAAGCAGTCTGTTCCAACACTTCAATTCACTGTGCGAAGTGAATGGAGTGTTGCTTCACTTTCTAAATGCTGTCCTTTCAGAGAAAATCACTTTCCTTTGAAAGTGCCTTAAGCAACTTGCAAGCATTCACAAGAAACACTAATGCGTTTATATGAAAGAGAAGCACTCTGTTCCAACACTTCAATTCACTGCACGAAGGGAATGGAGTGTTGCTTCACTTTCTAAATGCTGTCCTTTCAGAGAAAATCACTGTCCTTTGAAAGTGCCTTGAGCTACTTACAAGCATTCACCAGAAACTCACATGCGTTTCTCTGAAAGAGACGAAGTCTGTTCCAACACTTCAATTCACTGTGCAAAGTGAATGGAGTGTTGCTTCACTTTCTAAATGCTGTCCTTTCAGAGAAAATCACTTTCCTTTGATAGTGCCTTAAGCTACTTGCAAGCATTAGGAAGAAACTCACATGCGTTTCTCTGAAAGAGAAGCAGTCTGTTCCAACACTTCAATTCACTGTGTGAAGTGAATAGAGTGTTGCCTCACGTTCTAAATGCTGTCCTTTCAGAGAAAATCACTTTCCTTTGAAAGTGCCTTAAACTACTTTCAAGCATTCTAAGAAAACTCACATGCTTTTCTCTTAAAGAGAAGCAGTGTGTTCCAACACTTCAATTCACTGTGCGAAGTGAATGGAGTGTTGCTTCAGTTTCTAAATGCTGTCCTTTCAGAGAAAATCACTTTCCTTTGAAAGTGCCTTAAGCTACTTGCAAGCATTCACCAGAAACTCACATGCATTTCTCTGAAAGAGAAACAGTCTGTTCCAACACTTCAATTCACTGTGCGAAGTGAATGGAGTGTTGCTTCACTTTCTAAATGCTGTCCTTTCAGAGAAAATCACTTTCCTTTGAAAGTGCCTTAAGCTACTTACAAGCATTCACCAGAAACTCACATGCGTTTCTCTGAAAGAGAAGCAGTCTGTTCCAACACTTCAATTCACTGTGCGAAGTGAATGGAGTGTTGCTTCACTTTCTAAATGCTGTCCTTTCAGAGAAAATCACTTTCCTTTGAAAGTGCCTTAAGCTACTTACAAGCATTCACCGGAAACTCACATGCGTTTCTCTGAAAGAGAAGCAGTCTGTTCCAACACTTCAATTCACTGTGCGAAGTGAATGGAGTGTTGCTTCTCTTTCTAAATGCTGTCCTTTCAGAGAAAATCACTTTCCTTTGAAAGTGCCTTAAGCTACTTGCAAGCATTAAAAAGAAACTCACATGCGTTTCTCTGAAAGAGAAGCAGTCTGTTCCAACACTTCAATTCACAGTGCGAAGGGAATGGAGTGTTGCTTCAGTTTCTAAATGCTGTCCTTTCAGAGAAAATCACTTTCCTTTGAAAGTGCCTTAAGCAACTTGCAAGAATTCACAAGAAACTCACATGCGTTTCTCTGAAAGAGAAGCAGTCTGTTCCAACACTTCAATTCACTGTGCGAAGTGAATGGAGTGTTGCTTCACTATCTAAATGCTGTCCTTTCAGAGAAAATCACTTTCCTTTGAAAGTGCCTTAAGCTACTTGCAAGCATTCCCAAGAAACACTAATGCGTTTCTATGAAAGAGAAGCAGTCTGTTCCAACACTTCAATTCATTGCGCAAAGGGAATGGAGTGTTGCTTTACTTTCTAAATGCTGTCCTTTCATAGAAAATCACTTTCCTTTGAAAGAGCCTTAAGCTACTTACAAGCATTCAACAGAAACTCACATGCATTTCTCTGAAAGAGAAGCAGTCTGTTCCAACACTTCAATTCACTGTACAAAGTGAATTGAGTGTTGCTTCACTTTCTAAATGCTGTCCTTTCAGAGAAAATCACTTTCCTTTGAAAGTGCCTTAAGCAATTTGCAAGCATTCACAAGAAACACTAATGCGTTTCTATGAAAGAGAAGCAGTCTGTTCCAACACTTCAATTCACTGTGCGAAGTGAATGGAGTGTTGCTTCACTTTCTAAATGCTGTCCTTTCAGAGAAAATCACTTTCCTTTGAAAGTGCCTTAAGCTACTTGCAAGCATTAGGAAGAAACTCACATGCGTTTCTCTGAAAGAGAAGCAGTCTGTTCCAACACTTCAGTTCACTGTGCGAAGTGAATGGAGTGTTGCTTCAGTTTGTAAATGCTGTCCTTTCAGAGAAAATCACTTTCCTTTGAAAGTGCCTTAAGCGACTTGCAATAATTCACAAGAAACTCACATGCGTTTCTCTGAAAGAGAAGCAGTCTGTTCCAACACTTCAATTCACTGTGCGAAGTGAATGGAGTGTTGCTTCACTTTCTAAATGCTGTCCTTTCAGAGAAAATCACTTTCCTTTGAAAGTGCCTTAAGCTACTTACAAGCATTCACCAGAAACTCACATGCGTTTCTCTGAAAGAGAAGCAGTCTGTTCCAACACTTCAATTCACTGTGCGAAGTGAATGGAGTGTTGCTTCAGTTTCTAAATGCTGTCCTTTCAGAGAAAATCACTTTCCTTTGAAAGTGCCTTAAGCTACTTACAAGCATTCACCAGAAACTCACATGCGTTTCTCTGAAAGAGAAGCAGTCTGTTCCAATACTTCAATTCACTCTGCGAAGTGAATGGAGTGTTGCTTCACTTTCTAAATGCTGTCCTTTCAGAGAAAATCACTTTCCTTTGAAAGTGCCTTAAGCTACTTACAAGCATTCAACAGAAACTCACATGCGTTTCTCTGAAAGAGAAGCAGTCTGTTCCAACACTTCAATTCACTGTGCGAAGTGAATGGAGTGTTGCTTCACTTTCTAAATTATGTCCTTTCAGAGAAAATCACTTTCCTTTGAAAGTGCCTTAAGCAACTTGCAAGCATTCACAAGAAACACTAATGCGTTTCTATGAAAGAGAAGCACTCTGTTCCAACACTTCAATTCACTGCACGAAGGGAATGGAGTGTTGCTTCACTTTCTAAATGCTGTCCTTTCAGAGAAAATCACTTTCCTTTGAAAGTGCCTTAAGCTACTTGCAAGCATTAGGAAGAAACTCACATGCGTTTCTCTGAAAGAGAAGCAGTCTGTTCCAACACTTCAATTCACTTCAATTCACTGTGTGAAGTGAATGGAGTGTTGCCTCACTTTCTAAATGCTGTCCTTTCAAAGAAAATCACTTTCCTTTGAAAGTGCCTTAAGCTACTTACAAGCATTCAACAGAAACTCACATGCGTTTCTCTGAAAGAGAAGCAGTCTGTTCCAACACTTCAATTCAATGTGCGAAGTGAATGGAGTGTTGCTTCACTTTCTAAATTCTGTCCTTTCAGAGAAAATCACTTTCCTTTGAAAGTGCCTTAAGCTACTTGCAAGCATTCACAAGAAACACTAATGCGTTTCTCTGAAAGAGAAGCAGTCTGTTCCAACACTTCAATTCACTGTGCGAAGTGAATGGAGTGTTGCATAACTTTCTAAATGCTGTCCTTTCAGAGAAAATCACTTTCCTTTGAAAGTGCCTTAAGCTACTTGCAAGCATTCCCAAGAAACACTAATGCGTTTCTATGAAAGAGAAGCAGTCTGTTCCAACACTTCAATTCATTGCGCGAAGGGAATGGAGTGTTGCTTTACTTTCTAAATGCTGTCCTTTCATAGAAAATCACTTTCCTTTGAAAGAGCCTTAAGCTACTTACAAGCATTCAACAGAAACTCACTTGCATTTCTCTGAAAGAGAAGCAGTCTGTTCCAACACTTCAATTCACTGTACAAAGTGAATTGAGTGTTGCTTCACTTTCTAAATGCTGTCCTTTCAGAGAAAATCACTTTCCTTTGAAAGTGCCTTAAGCAATTTGCAAGCATTCACAAGAAACACTAATGCGTTTCTATGAAAGAGAAGCAGTCTGTTCCAACACTTCAATTCACTGTGCGAAGTGAATGGAGTGTTGCTTCACTTTCTAAATGCTGTCCTTTCAGAGAAAATCACTTTCCTTTGAAAGTGCCTTAAGCTACTTGCAAGCATTAGGAAGAAACTCACATGCGTTTCTCTGAAAGAGAAGCAGTCTGTTCCAACACTTCAATTCACTGTGCGAAGTGAATGGAGTGTTGCTTCACTTTCTAAATGCTGTCCTTTCAGAGAAAATCACTTTCCTTTGAAAGTGCCTTAAACTACTTTCAAGCATTCACAAAAAACTCACATGCGTTTCTCTTAAAGAGAAGCAGTGTGTTCCAACACTTCAGTTCACTGTGCGAAGTGAATGGAGTGTTGCTTCAGTTTCTAAATGCTGTCCTTTCAGAGAAAATCACTTTCCTTTGAAAGTACCTTAAGCGACTTGCAATAATTCACAAGAAACTCACATGCGTTTCTCTGAAAGAGAAGCAGTCTGTTCCAACACTTCAATTCACTGTGCAAAGTGAATGGAGTGTTGCTTCACTTTCTAAATGCTGTCCTTTCAGAGAAAATCACTTTCCTTTGAAAGTGCCTTAATCTACTTACAAGCATTCACCAGAAACTCACATGCATTTCTCTGAAAGAGAAGCAGTCTGTTCCAACATTTCAATTCACTGTGCGAAGTGAATGGAGTGTTGCTTCACTTTCTAAATGCTGTCCTTTCAGAGAAAATCACTTTCCTTTGAAAGTGCCTTAAGCTACTTACAAGCATTCAACTTAAACTCACATGAATTTCTCTGAAAGAGAAGCAGTCTGTTCCAACACTTCAATTCACTGTGCGAAGTGAATGGAGTGTTGCTTCACTTTCTAAATGCTGTCCTTTCAGAGAAAATCACTTTCCTTTGAAAGTGCCTTAAGCTACTTACAAGCATTCAACTTAAACTCACATGAATTTCTCTGAAAGAGAAGCAGTCTGTTCCAACATTTCAATTCACTGTGCGAAGTGAATGGAGTGTTGCGTCACTTTCTAAATGCTGTCCATTCAGAGAAAATCACTTTCCTTTGAAAGTGCCTTAAGCTACTTGCAAGCATTAGGAAGAAACTCACATGCGTTTCTCTGAAAGAGAAGCAGACTGTTCCAACACTTCAATTCACTGTGCGAAGTGAATGGAGTGTTGCTTCACTTTCCAAATGCTGTCCTTTCAGAGAAAATCACTTTCCTTTGAAAGTGCCTTAAGCTACTTACAAGCATTCAACAGAAACTCACATGCATTTCTCTGAAAGAGAAGCAGTCTGTTCCAACACTTCAATTCACTGTGCGAAGTGAATGGAGTGTTGCTTCACTTTCTAAATGCTGTCCTTTCAGAGAAAATCACTTTCCTTTGAAAGTGCCTTAAGCAACTTGCAAGCATTCACAAGAAACACTAATGCGTTTATATGAAAGAGAAGCACTCTGTTCCAACACTTCAATTCACTGCACGAAGGGAATGGAGTGTTGCTTCACTTTCTAAATGCTGTCCTTTCAGAGAAAATCACTGTCCTTTGAAAGTGCCTTGAGCTACTTACAAGCATTCACCAGAAACTCACATGCATTTCTCTGAAAGAGACGAAGTCTGTTCCAACACTTCAATTCACTGTGCGAAGTGAATGGAGTGTTGCTTCACTTTCTAAATGCTGTCCTTTCAGAGAAAATCACTTTCCTTTGATAGTGCCTTAAGCTACTTGCAAGCATTAGGAAGAAACTCACATGCGTTTCTCTGAAAGAGAAGCAGTCTGTTCCAACACTTCAATTCACTGTGCGAAGTGAATGGAGTGTTGCTTCTCTTTCTAAATGCTGTCCTTTCAGAGAAAATCACTTTCCTTTGAAAGTGCCTTAAGCTACTTGCAAGCATTAAAAAGAAACTCACATGCGTTTCTCTGAAAGAGAAGCAGTCTGTTCCAACAGTTCAATTCACAGTGCGAAGGGAATGGAGTGTTGCTTCAGTTTCTAAATGCTGTCCTTTCAGAGAAAATCACTTTCCTTTGAAAGTGCCTTAAGCAACTTGCAAGAATTCACAAGAAACTCACATGCGTTTCTCTGAAAGAGAAGCAGTCTGTTCCAACACTTCAATTCACTGTGCGAAGTGAATGGAGTGTTGCTTCACTATCTAAATGCTGTCCTTTCAGAGAAAATCACTTTCCTTTGAAAGTGCCTTAAGCTACTTGCAAGCATTCCCAAGAAACACTAATGCGTTTCTATGAAAGAGAAGCAGTCTGTTCCAACACTTCAATTCATTGCGCAAAGGGAATGGAGTGTTGCTTTACTTTCTAAATGCTGTCCTTTCATAGAAAATCACTTTCCTTTGAAAGAGCCTTAAGCTACTTACAAGCATTCAACAGAAACTCACATGCATTTCTCTGAAAGAGAAGCAGTCTGTTCCAACACTTCAATTCACTGTACAAAGTGAATTGAGTGTTGCTTCACTTTCTAAATGCTGTCCTTTCAGAGAAAATCACTTTCCTTTGAAAGTGCCTTAAGCAATTTGCAAGCATTCACAAGAAACACTAATGCGTTTCTATGAAAGAGAAGCAGTCTGTTCCAACACTTCAATTCACTGTGCGAAGTGAATGGAGTGTTGCTTCACTTTCTAAATGCTGTCCTTTCAGAGAAAATCACTTTCCTTTGAAAGTGCCTTAAGCTACTTGCAAGCATTAGGAAGAAACTCACATGCGTTTCTCTGAAAGAGAAGCAGTCTGTTCCAACACTTCAGTTCACTGTGCGAAGTGAATGGAGTGTTGCTTCAGTTTCTAAATGCTGTCCTTTCAGAGAAAATCACTTTCCTTTGAAAGTGCCTTAAGCGACTTGCAATAATTCACAAGAAACTCACATGCGTTTCTCTGAAAGAGAAGCAGTCTGTTCCAACACTTCAATTCACTGTGCGAAGTGAATGGAGTGTTGCTTCACTTTCTAAATGCTGTCCTTTCAGAGAAAATCACTTTCCTTTGAAAGTGCCTTAAGCTACTTACAAGCATTCAACAGAAACTCACATGCGTTTCTCTGAAAGAGAAGCAGTCTGTTCCAACATTTCAATTCACTGTGCGAAGTGAATGGAGTGTTGCTTCACTTTCTAAATGCTGTCCATTCAGAGAAAATCACTTTCCTTTGAAAGTGCCTTAAGCTACTTGCAAGCATTAGGAAGAAACTCACATGCGTTTCTCTGAAAGAGAAGTAGACTGTTCCAACACTTCAATTCACTGTGCGAAGTGAATGGAGTGTTGCTTCACTTTCCAAATGCTGTCCTTTCAGAGAAAATCACTTTCCTTTGAAAGTGCCTTAAGCTACTTACAAGCATTCAACAGAAACTCACATGCATTTCTCTGAAAGAGAAGCAGTCTGTTCCAACACTTCAATTCACTGTGCGAAGTGAATGGAGTGTTGCTTCACTTTCTAAATGCTGTCCTTTCAGAGAAAATCACTTTCCTTTGAAAGTGCCTTAAGCAACTTGCAAGCATTCACAAGAAACACTAATGCGTTTATATGAAAGAGAAGCACTCTGTTCCAACACTTCAATTCACTGCACGAAGGGAATGGAGTGTTGCTTCACTTTCTAAATGCTGTCCTTTCAGAGAAAATCACTGTCCTTTGAAAGTGCCTTGAGCTACTTACAAGCATTCACCAGAAACTCACATGCGTTTCTCTGAAAGAGACGAAGTCTGTTCCAACACTTCAATTCACTGTGCAAAGTGAATGGAGTGTTGCTTCACTTTCTAAATGCTGTCCTTTCAGAGAAAATCACTTTCCTTTGATAGTGCCTTAAGCTACTTGCAAGCATTAGGAAGAAACTCACATGCGTTTCTCTGAAAGAGAAGCAGTCTGTTCCAACACTTCAATTCACTGTGTGAAGTGAATAGAGTGTTGCCTCACGTTCTAAATGCTGTCCTTTCAGAGAAAATCACTTTCCTTTGAAAGTGCCTTAAACTACTTTCAAGCATTCTAAGAAAACTCACATGCTTTTCTCTTAAAGAGAAGCAGTGTGTTCCAACACTTCAATTCACTGTGCGAAGTGAATGGATTGTTGCTTCAGTTTCTAAATGCTGTCCTTTCAGAGAAAATCACTTTCCTTTGAAAGTGCCTTAAGCTACTTGCAAGCATTCACCAGAAACTCACATGCATTTCTCTGAAAGAGAAACAGTCTGTTCCAACACTTCAATTCACTGTGCGAAGTGAATGGAGTGTTGCTTCACTTTCTAAATGCTGTCCTTTCAGAGAAAATCACTTTCCTTTGAAAGTGCCTTAAGCTACTTACAAGCATTCACCAGAAACTCACATGCGTTTCTCTGAAAGAGAAGCAGTCTGTTCCAACACTTCAATTCACTGTGCGAAGTGAATGGAGTGTTGCTTCACTTTCTAAATGCTGTCCTTTCAGAGAAAATCACTTTCCTTTGAAAGTGCCTTAAGCTACTTACAAGCATTCACCGGAAACTCACATGCGTTTCTCTGAAAGAGAAGCAGTCTGTTCCAACACTTCAATTCACTGTGCGAAGTGAATGGAGTGTTGCTTCTCTTTCTAAATGCTGTCCTTTCAGAGAAAATCACTTTCCTTTGAAAGTGCCTTAAGCTACTTGCAAGCATTAAAAAGAAACTCACATGCGTTTCTCTGAAAGAGAAGCAGTCTGTTCCAACACTTCAATTCACAGTGCGAAGGGAATGGAGTGTTGCTTCAGTTTCTAAATGCTGTCCTTTCAGAGAAAATCACTTTCCTTTGAAAGTGCCTTAAGCAACTTGCAAGAATTCACAAGAAACTCACATGCGTTTCTCTGAAAGAGAAGCAGTCTGTTCCAACACTTCAATTCACTGTGCGAAGTGAATGGAGTGTTGCTTCACTATCTAAATGCTGTCCTTTCAGAGAAAATCACTTTCCTTTGAAAGTGCCTTAAGCTACTTGCAAGCATTCCCAAGAAACACTAATGCGTTTCTATGAAAGAGAAGCAGTCTGTTCCAACACTTCAATTCATTGCGCAAAGGGAATGGAGTGTTGCTTTACTTTCTAAATGCTGTCCTTTCATAGAAAATCACTTTCCTTTGAAAGAGCCTTAAGCTACTTACAAGCATTCAACAGAAACTCACATGCATTTCTCTGAAAGAGAAGCAGTCTGTTCCAACACTTCAATTCACTGTACAAAGTGAATTGAGTGTTGCTTCACTTTCTAAATGCTGTCCTTTCAGAGAAAATCACTTTCCTTTGAAAGTGCCTTAAGCAATTTGCAAGCATTCACAAGAAACACTAATGCGTTTCTATGAAAGAGAAGCAGTCTGTTCCAACACTTCAATTCACTGTGCGAAGTGAATGGAGTGTTGCTTCACTTTCTAAATGCTGTCCTTTCAGAGAAAATCACTTTCCTTTGAAAGTGCCTTAAGCTACTTGCAAGCATTAGGAAGTAACTCACATGCGTTTCTCTGAAAGAGAAGCAGTCTGTTCCAACACTTCAGTTCACTGTGCGAAGTGAATGGAGTGTTGCTTCAGTTTCTAAATGCTGTCCTTTCAGAGAAAATCACTTTCCTTTGAAAGTGCCTTAAGCGACTTGCAATAATTCACAAGAAACTCACATGCGTTTCTCTGAAAGAGAAGCAGTCTGTTCCAACACTTCAATTCACTGTGCGAAGTGAATGGAGTGTTGCTTCACTTTCTAAATGCTGTCCTTTCAGAGAAAATCACTTTCCTTTGAAAGTGCCTTAAGCTACTTACAAGCATTCACCAGAAACTCACATGCGTTTCTCTGAAAGAGAAGCAGTCTGTTCCAACACTTCAATTCACTGTGCGAAGTGAATGGAGTGTTGCTTCAGTTTCTAAATGCTGTCCTTTCAGAGAAAATCACTTTCCTTTGAAAGTGCCTTAAGCTACTTACAAGCATTCACCAGAAACTCACATGCGTTTCTCTGAAAGAGAAGCAGTCTGTTCCAATACTTCAATTCACTCTGCGAAGTGAATGGAGTGTTGCTTCACTTTCTAAATGCTGTCCTTTCAGAGAAAATCACTTTCCTTTGAAAGTGCCTTAAGCTACTTACAAGCATTCAACTTAAACTCACATGAATTTCTCTGAAAGAGAAGCAGTCTGTTCCAATACTTCAATTCACTCTGCAAAGTGAATGGAGTGTTGCCTCACTTTCTAAATGCTGTCCTTTCAGAGAAAATCACTTTCCTTTGAAAGTGCCTTAAGCTACTTACAAGCATTCAACAGAAACTCACATGCGTTTCTCTGAAAGAGAAGCAGTCTGTTCCAACACTTCAATTCACTGTGCGAAGTGAATGGAGTGTTGCTTCACTTTCTAAATTATGTCCTTTCAGAGAAAATCACTTTCCTTTGAAAGTGCCTTAAGCAACTTGCAAGCATTCACAAGAAACACTAATGCGTTTCTATGAAAGAGAAGCACTCTGTTCCAACACTTCAATTCACTGCACGAAGGGAATGGAGTGTTGCTTCACTTTCTAAATGCTGTCCTTTCAGAGAAAATCACTTTCCTTTGAAAGTGCCTTAAGCTACTTGCAAGCATTAGGAAGAAACTCACATGCGTTTCTCTGAAAGAGAAGCAGTCTGTTCCAACACTTCAATTCACTTCAATTCACTGTGTGAAGTGAATGGAGTGTTGCCTCACTTTCTAAATGCTGTCCTTTCAGAGAAAATCACTTTCCTTTGAAAGTGCCTTAAGCTACTTACAAGCATTCAACAGAAACTCACATGCGTTTCTCTGAAAGAGAAGCAGTCTGTTCCAACACTTCAATTCAATGTGCGAAGTGAATGGAGTGTTGCTTCACTTTCTAAATTCTGTCCTTTCAGAGAAAATCACTTTCCTTTGAAAGTGCCTTAAGCTACTTGCAAGCATTCACAAGAAACACTAATGCGTTTCTCTGAAAGAGAAGCAGTCTGTTCCAACACTTCAATTCACTGTGCGAAGTGAATGGAGTGTTGCATAACTTTCTAAATGCTGTCCTTTCAGAGAAAATCACTTTCCTTTGAAAGTGCCTTAAGCTACTTGCAAGCATTCCCAAGAAACACTAATGCGTTTCTATGAAAGAGAAGCAGTCTGTTCCAACACTTCAATTCATTGCGCGAAGGGAATGGAGTGTTGCTTTACTTTCTAAATGCTGTCCTTTCATAGAAAATCACTTTCCTTTGAAAGAGCCTTAAGCTACTTACAAGCATTCAACAGAAACTCACTTGCATTTCTCTGAAAGAGAAGCAGTCTGTTCCAACACTTCAATTCACTGTACAAAGTGAATTGAGTGTTGCTTCACTTTCTAAATGCTGTCCTTTCAGAGAAAATCACTTTCCTTTGAAAGTGCCTTAAGCAATTTGCAAGCATTCACAAGAAACACTAATGCGTTTCTATGAAAGAGAAGCAGTCTGTTCCAACACTTCAATTCACTGTGCGAAGTGAATGGAGTGTTGCTTCACTTTCTAAATGCTGTCCTTTCAGAGAAAATCACTTTCCTTTGAAAGTGCCTTAAGCTACTTGCAAGCATTAGGAAGAAACTCACATGCGTTTCTCTGAAAGAGAAGCAGTCTGTTCCAACACTTCAATTCACTGTGCGAAGTGAATGGAGTGTTGCTTCACTTTCTAAATGCTGTCCTTTCAGAGAAAATCACTTTCCTTTGAAAGTGCCTTAAACTACTTTCAAGCATTCACAAAAAACTCACATGCGTTTCTCTTAAAGAGAAGCAGTGTGTTCCAACACTTCAGTTCACTGTGCGAAGTGAATGGAGTGTTGCTTCAGTTTCTAAATGCTGTCCTTTCAGAGAAAATCACTTTCCTTTGAAAGTACCTTAAGCGACTTGCAATAATTCACAAGAAACTCACATGCGTTTCTCTGAAAGAGAAGCAGTCTGTTCCAACACTTCAATTCACTGTGCAAAGTGAATGGAGTGTTGCTTCACTTTCTAAATGCTGTCCTTTCAGAGAAAATCACTTTCCTTTGAAAGTGCCTTAATCTACTTACAAGCATTCACCAGAAACTCACATGCATTTCTCTGAAAGAGAAGCAGTCTGTTCCAACATTTCAATTCACTGTGCGAAGTGAATGGAGTGTTGCTTCACTTTCTAAATGCTGTCCTTTCAGAGAAAATCACTTTCCTTTGAAAGTGCCTTAAGCTACTTACAAGCATTCAACTTAAACTCACATGAATTTCTCTGAAAGAGAAGCAGTCTGTTCCAACACTTCAATTCACTGTGCGAAGTGAATGGAGTGTTGCTTCACTTTCTAAATGCTGTCCTTTCAGAGAAAATCACTTTCCTTTGAAAGTGCCTTAAGCTACTTACAAGCATTCAACTTAAACTCACATGAATTTCTCTGAAAGAGAAGCAGTCTGTTCCAACATTTCAATTCACTGTGCGAAGTGAATGGAGTGTTGCGTCACTTTCTAAATGCTGTCCATTCAGAGAAAATCACTTTCCTTTGAAAGTGCCTTAAGCTACTTGCAAGCATTAGGAAGAAACTCACATGCGTTTCTCTGAAAGAGAAGCAGACTGTTCCAACACTTCAATTCACTGTGCGAAGTGAATGGAGTGTTGCTTCACTTTCCAAATGCTGTCCTTTCAGAGAAAATCACTTTCCTTTGAAAGTGCCTTAAGCTACTTACAAGCATTCAACAGAAACTCACATGCATTTCTCTGAAAGAGAAGCAGTCTGTTCCAACACTTCAATTCACTGTGCGAAGTGAATGGAGTGTTGCTTCACTTTCTAAATGCTGTCCTTTCAGAGAAAATCACTTTCCTTTGAAAGTGCCTTAAGCAACTTGCAAGCATTCACAAGAAACACTAATGCGTTTATATGAAAGAGAAGCACTCTGTTCCAACACTTCAATTCACTGCACGAAGGGAATGGAGTGTTGCTTCACTTTCTAAATGCTGTCCTTTCAGAGAAAATCACTGTCCTTTGAAAGTGCCTTGAGCTACTTACAAGCATTCACCAGAAACTCACATGCATTTCTCTGAAAGAGACGAAGTCTGTTCCAACACTTCAATTCACTGTGCGAAGTGAATGGAGTGTTGCTTCACTTTCTAAATGCTGTCCTTTCAGAGAAAATCACTTTCCTTTGATAGTGCCTTAAGCTACTTGCAAGCATTAGGAAGAAACTCACATGCGTTTCTCTGAAAGAGAAGCAGTCTGTTCCAACACTTCAATTCACTGTGCGAAGTGAATGGAGTGTTGCTTCTCTTTCTAAATGCTGTCCTTTCAGAGAAAATCACTTTCCTTTGAAAGTGCCTTAAGCTACTTGCAAGCATTAAAAAGAAACTCACATGCGTTTCTCTGAAAGAGAAGCAGTCTGTTCCAACACTTCAATTCACAGTGCGAAGGGAATGGAGTGTTGCTTCAGTTTCTAAATGCTGTCCTTTCAGAGAAAATCACTTTCCTTTGAAAGTGCCTTAAGCAACTTGCAAGAATTCACAAGAAACTCACATGCGTTTCTCTGAAAGAGAAGCAGTCTGTTCCAACACTTCAATTCACTGTGCGAAGTGAATGGAGTGTTGCTTCACTATCTAAATGCTGTCCTTTCAGAGAAAATCACTTTCCTTTGAAAGTGCCTTAAGCTACTTGCAAGCATTCCCAAGAAACACTAATGCGTTTCTATGAAAGAGAAGCAGTCTGTTCCAACACTTCAATTCATTGCGCAAAGGGAATGGAGTGTTGCTTTACTTTCTAAATGCTGTCCTTTCATAGAAAATCACTTTCCTTTGAAAGAGCCTTAAGCTACTTACAAGCATTCAACAGAAACTCACATGCATTTCTCTGAAAGAGAAGCAGTCTGTTCCAACACTTCAATTCACTGTACAAAGTGAATTGAGTGTTGCTTCACTTTCTAAATGCTGTCCTTTCAGAGAAAATCACTTTCCTTTGAAAGTGCCTTAAGCAATTTGCAAGCATTCACAAGAAACACTAATGCGTTTCTATGAAAGAGAAGCAGTCTGTTCCAACACTTCAATTCACTGTGCGAAGTGAATGGAGTGTTGCTTCACTTTCTAAATGCTGTCCTTTCAGAGAAAATCACTTTCCTTTGAAAGTGCCTTAAGCTACTTGCAAGCATTAGGAAGAAACTCACATGCGTTTCTCTGAAAGAGAAGCAGTCTGTTCCAACACTTCAGTTCACTGTGCGAAGTGAATGGAGTGTTGCTTCAGTTTCTAAATGCTGTCCTTTCAGAGAAAATCACTTTCCTTTGAAAGTGCCTTAAGCGACTTGCAATAATTCACAAGAAACTCACATGCGTTTCTCTGAAAGAGAAGCAGTCTGTTCCAACACTTCAATTCACTGTGCGAAGTGAATGGAGTGTTGCTTCACTTTCTAAATGCTGTCCTTTCAGAGAAAATCACTTTCCTTTGAAAGTGCCTTAAGCTACTTACAAGCATTCACCAGAAACTCACATGCGTTTCTCTGAAAGAGAAGCAGTCTGTTCCAATACTTCAATTCACTCTGCGAAGTGAATGGAGTGTTGCTTCACTTTCTAAATGCTGTCCTTTCAGAGAAAATCACTTTCCTTTGAAAGTGCCTTAAGCTACTTACAAGCATTCAACTTAAACTCACATGAATTTCTCTGAAAGAGAAGCAGTCTGTTCCAATACTTCAATTCACTCTGCAAAGTGAATGGAGTGTTGCCTCACTTTCTAAATGCTGTCCTTTCAGAGAAAATCACTTTCCTTTGAAAGTGCCTTAAGCTACTTACAAGCATTCAACAGAAACTCACATGCGTTTCTCTGAAAGAGAAGCAGTCTGTTCCAACACTTCAATTCACTGTGCGAAGTGAATGGAGTGTTGCTTCACTTTCTAAATTATGTCCTTTCAGAGAAAATCACTTTCCTTTGAAAGTGCCTTAAGCAACTTGCAAGCATTCACAAGAAACACTAATGCGTTTCTATGAAAGAGAAGCACTCTGTTCCAACACTTCAATTCACTGCACGAAGGGAATGGAGTGTTGCTTCACTTTCTAAATGCTGTCCTTTCAGAGAAAATCACTTTCCTTTGAAAGTGCCTTAAGCTACTTGCAAGCATTAGGAAGAAACTCACATGCGTTTCTCTGAAAGAGAAGCAGTCTGTTCCAACACTTCAATTCACTTCAATTCACTGTGTGAAGTGAATGGAGTGTTGCCTCACTTTCTAAATGCTGTCCTTTCAAAGAAAATCACTTTCCTTTGAAAGTGCCTTAAGCTACTTACAAGCATTCAACAGAAACTCACATGCGTTTCTCTGAAAGAGAAGCAGTCTGTTCCAACACTTCAATTCAATGTGCGAAGTGAATGGAGTGTTGCTTCACTTTCTAAATTCTGTCCTTTCAGAGAAAATCACTTTCCTTTGAAAGTGCCTTAAGCTACTTGCAAGCATTCACAAGAAACACTAATGCGTTTCTCTGAAAGAGAAGCAGTCTGTTCCAACACTTCAATTCACTGTGCGAAGTGAATGGAGTGTTGCATAACTTTCTAAATGCTGTCCTTTCAGAGAAAATCACTTTCCTTTGAAAGTGCCTTAAGCTACTTGCAAGCATTCCCAAGAAACACTAATGCGTTTCTATGAAAGAGAAGCAGTCTGTTCCAACACTTCAATTCATTGCGCGAAGGGAATGGAGTGTTGCTTTACTTTCTAAATGCTGTCCTTTCATAGAAAATCACTTTCCTTTGAAAGAGCCTTAAGCTACTTACAAGCATTCAACAGAAACTCACTTGCATTTCTCTGAAAGAGAAGCAGTCTGTTCCAACACTTCAATTCACTGTACAAAGTGAATTGAGTGTTGCTTCACTTTCTAAATGCTGTCCTTTCAGAGAAAATCACTTTCCTTTGAAAGTGCCTTAAGCAATTTGCAAGCATTCACAAGAAACACTAATGCGTTTCTATGAAAGAGAAGCAGTCTGTTCCAACACTTCAATTCACTGTGCGAAGTGAATGGAGTGTTGCTTCACTTTCTAAATGCTGTCCTTTCAGAGAAAATCACTTTCCTTTGAAAGTGCCTTAAGCTACTTGCAAGCATTAGGAAGAAACTCACATGCGTTTCTCTGAAAGAGAAGCAGTCTGTTCCAACACTTCAATTCACTGTGCGAAGTGAATGGAGTGTTGCTTCACTTTCTAAATGCTGTCCTTTCAGAGAAAATCACTTTCCTTTGAAAGTGCCTTAAACTACTTTCAAGCATTCACAAAAAACTCACATGCGTTTCTCTTAAAGAGAAGCAGTGTGTTCCAACACTTCAGTTCACTGTGCGAAGTGAATGGAGTGTTGCTTCAGTTTCTAAATGCTGTCCTTTCAGAGAAAATCACTTTCCTTTGAAAGTACCTTAAGCGACTTGCAATAATTCACAAGAAACTCACATGCGTTTCTCTGAAAGAGAAGCAGTCTGTTCCAACACTTCAATTCACTGTGCAAAGTGAATGGAGTGTTGCTTCACTTTCTAAATGCTGTCCTTTCAGAGAAAATCACTTTCCTTTGAAAGTGCCTTAATCTACTTACAAGCATTCACCAGAAACTCACATGCATTTCTCTGAAAGAGAAGCAGTCTGTTCCAACATTTCAATTCACTGTGCGAAGTGAATGGAGTGTTGCTTCACTTTCTAAATGCTGTCCTTTCAGAGAAAATCACTTTCCTTTGAAAGTGCCTTAAGCTACTTACAAGCATTCAACTTAAACTCACATGAATTTCTCTGAAAGAGAAGCAGTCTGTTCCAACACTTCAATTCACTGTGCGAAGTGAATGGAGTGTTGCTTCACTTTCTAAATGCTGTCCTTTCAGAGAAAATCACTTTCCTTTGAAAGTGCCTTAAGCTACTTACAAGCATTCAACTTAAACTCACATGAATTTCTCTGAAAGAGAAGCAGTCTGTTCCAACATTTCAATTCACTGTGCGAAGTGAATGGAGTGTTGCGTCACTTTCTAAATGCTGTCCATTCAGAGAAAATCACTTTCCTTTGAAAGTGCCTTAAGCTACTTGCAAGCATTAGGAAGAAACTCACATGCGTTTCTCTGAAAGAGAAGCAGACTGTTCCAACACTTCAATTCACTGTGCGAAGTGAATGGAGTGTTGCTTCACTTTCCAAATGCTGTCCTTTCAGAGAAAATCACTTTCCTTTGAAAGTGCCTTAAGCTACTTACAAGCATTCAACAGAAACTCACATGCATTTCTCTGAAAGAGAAGCAGTCTGTTCCAACACTTCAATTCACTGTGCTAAGTGAATGGAGTGTTGCTTCACTTTCTAAATGCTGTCCTTTCAGAGAAAATCACTTTCCTTTGAAAGTGCCTTAAGCAACTTGCAAGCATTCACAAGAAACACTAATGCGTTTATATGAAAGAGAAGCACTCTGTTCCAACACTTCAATTCACTGCACGAAGGGAATGGAGTGTTGCTTCACTTTCTAAATGCTGTCCTTTCAGAGAAAATCACTGTCCTTTGAAAGTGCCTTGAGCTACTTACAAGCATTCACCAGAAACTCACATGCATTTCTCTGAAAGAGACGAAGTCTGTTCCAACACTTCAATTCACTGTGCGAAGTGAATGGAGTGTTGCTTCACTTTCTAAATGCTGTCCTTTCAGAGAAAATCACTTTCCTTTGATAGTGCCTTAAGCTACTTGCAAGCATTAGGAAGAAACTCACATGCGTTTCTCTGAAAGAGAAGCAGTCTGTTCCAACACTTCAATTCACTGTGTGAAGTGAATCGAGTGTTGCCTCACGTTCTAAATGCTGTCCTTTCAGAGAAAATCACTTTCCTTTGAAAGTGCCTTAAACTACTTTAAAGCATTCTAAGAAAACTCACATGCTTTTCTCTTAAAGAGAAGCAGTGTGTTCCAACACTTCAATTCACTGTGCGAAGTGAATGGAGTGTTGCTTCAGTTTCTAAATGCTGTCCTTTCAGAGAAAATCACTTTCCTTTGAAAGTTCCTTAAGCTACTTGCAAGCATTCACC
Organism: Myodes glareolus; assembly: GCF_982192425.1. Taxonomy (NCBI): domain Eukaryota; kingdom Metazoa; phylum Chordata; class Mammalia; order Rodentia; family Cricetidae; genus Myodes; species Myodes glareolus. Next base: position 1,064,815 of record NC_142043.1, on the reverse strand, counting down.
AGAAACTCACATGCATTTCTTTGAAAGAGAAACAGTCTGTTCCAACACTTCAATTCACTGTGCGAAGTGAATGGAGTGTTGCTTCACTTTCTAAATGCTGTCCTTTCAGAGAAAATCACTTTCCTTTGAAAGTGCCTTAAGCTACTTACAAGCATTCACCAGAAACTCACATGCGTTTCTCTGAAAGAGAAGCAGTCTGTTCCAGCACTTCAATTCACTGTGCGAAGTGAATGGAGTGTTGCTTCACTTTCTAAATGCTGTCCTTTCAGAGAAAATCACTTTCCTTTGAAAGTGCCTTAAGCTACTTACAAGCATTCACCGGAAACTCACTTGCGTTTCTCTGAAAGAGAAGCAGTCTGTTCCAACACTTCAATTCACTGTGCGAAGTGAATGGAGTGTTGCTTCACTTTCTAAATGCTGTCGTTTCAGAGAAAATCACTTTCCTTTGAAAGTGCCTTAAGCTACTTGCAAGCATTAAAAAGAAACTCACATGCGTTACTCTGAAAGAGAAGCAGTCTGTTCCAACACTTCAATTCACAGTGCGAAGGGAATGGAGTGTTGCTTCAGTTTCTAAATGCTGTCCTTTCAGAGAAAATCACTTTCCATTGAAAGTGCCTTAAGCAACTTGCAAGAATTCACAAGAAACTCACATGCGTTTCTCTGAAAGAGAAGCAGTCTGTTCCAACACTTCAATTCACTGTGCGAAGTGAATGGAGTGTTGCTTCACTATCTAAATGCTGTCCTTTCAGAGAAAATCACTTTCCTTTGAAAGTGCCTTAAGCTACTTGCAAGCATTCCCAAGAAACACTAATGCGTTTCTATGAAAGAGAAGCAGTCTGTTCCAACACTTCAATTCATTGCGCGAAGGGAATGGAGTGTTGCTTTACTTTCTAAATGCTGTCCTTTCATAGAAAATCACTTTCCTTTGAAAGAGCCTTAAGCTACTTACAAGCATTCAACAGAAACTCACATGCATTTCTCTGAAAGAGAAGCAGTCTGTTCCAACACTTCAATTCACTGTACAAAGTGAATTGAGTGTTGCTTCACTTTCTAAATGCTGTCCTTTCAGAGAAAATCACTTTCCTTTGAAAGTGCCTTAAGCAATTTGCAAGCATTCACAAGAAACACTAATGCGTTTCTATGAAAGAGAAGCAGTCTGTTCCAACACTTCAATTCACTGTGCGAAGTGAATGGAGTGTTGCTTCACTTTCTAAATGCTGTCCTTTCAGAGAAAATCACTTTCCTTTGAAAGTGCCTTAAGCTACTTGCAAGCATTCCCAAGAAACACTAATGCGTTTCTATGAAAGAGAAGCAGTCTGTTCCAACACTTCAATTCACTGTGCGAAGTGAATGGAGTGTTGCTTCACTTTCTAAATGCTGTCCTTTCAGAGAAAATCACTTTCCTTTGAAAGTGCCTTAAACTACTTTCAAGCATTCACAAAAAACTCACATGCGTTTCTCTTAAAGAGAAGCAGTGTGTTCCAACACTTCAGTTCACTGTGCGAAGTGAATGGAGTGTTGCTTCACTTTCTAAATGCTGTCCTTTCAGAGAAAATCACTTTCCTTTGAAAGTGCCTTAAGCGACTTGCAATAATTCACAAGAAACTCACATGCGTTTCTCTGAAAGAGAAGCAGTCTGTTCCAACACTTCAATTCACTGTGCGAAGTGAATGGAGTGTTGCTTCACTTTCTAAATGCTGTCCTTTCAGAGAAAATCACTTTCCTTTGAAAGTGCCTTAAGCTACTTACAAGCATTCACCAGAAACTCACATGCGTTTCTCTGAAAGAGAAGCAGTCTGTTCCAACACTTCAATTCACTGTGCGAAGTGAATGGAGTGTTGCTTCAGTTTCTAAATGCTGTCCTTTCAGAGAAAATCACTTTCCTTTGAAAGTGCCTTAAGCTACTTACAAGCATTCACCAGAAACTCACATGCGTTTCTCTGAAAGAGAAGCAGTCTGTTCCAATACTTCAATTCACTCTGCGAAGTGAATGGAGTGTTGCTTCACTTTCTAAATGCTGTCCTTTCAGAGAAAATCACTTTCCTTTGAAAGTGCCTTAAGCTACTTACAAGCATTCAACAGAAACTCACATGAATTTCTCTGAAAGAGAAGCAGTCTGTTCCAATACTTCAATTCACTCTGCCAAGTGAATGGAGTGTTGCCTCACTTTCTAAATGCTGTCCTTTCAGAGAAAATCACTTTCCTTTGAAAGTGCCTTAAGCTACTTACAAGCATTCAACAGAAACTCACATGCATTTCTCTGAAAGAGAAGCAGTCTGTTCCAACACTTCAATTCACTGTGCGAAGTGAATGGAGTGTTGCTTCACTTTCTAAATTATGTCCTTTCAGAGAAAATCACTTTCCTTTGAAAGTGCCTTAAGAAACTTGCAAGCATTCACAAGAAACACTAATGCGTTTCTATGAAAGAGAAGCACTCTGTTCCAACACTTCAATCACTGCACGAAGGGAATGGAGTGTTGCTTCACTTTCTAAATGCTGTCCTTTCAGAGAAAATCACTTTCCTTTGAATGTGCCTTAAGCTACTTGCAAGCATTAGGAAGAAACTCACATGCGTTTCTCTGAAAGAGAAGCAGTCTGTTCCAACACTTCAATTCACTGTGTGAAGTGAATGGAGTGTTGCCTCACTTTCTAAATGCTGTCCTTTCAAAGAAAATCACTTTCCTTTGAAAGTGCCTTAAGCTACTTACAAGCATTCAACAGAAACTCACATGCGTTTCTCTGAAAGAGAAGCAGTCTGTTCCAACACTTCAATTCAATGTGCGAAGTGAATGGAGTGTTGCTTCACTTTCTAAATTCTGTCCTTTCAGAGAAAATCACTTTCCTTTGAAAGTGCCTTAAGCTACTTGCAAGCATTCACAAGAAACACTAATGCGTTTCTCTGAAAGAGAAGCAGTCTGTTCCAACACTTCAATTCACTGTGCGAAGTGAATGGAGTGTTGCATAACTTTCTAAATGCTGTCCTTTCAGAGAAAATCACTTTCCTTTGAAAGTGCCTTAAGCTACTTGCAAGCATTCCCAAGAAACACTAATGCGATTCTATGAAAGAGAAGCAGTCTGTTCCAACACTTCAATTCATTGCGCGAAGGGAATGGAGTGTTGCTTTACTTTCTAAATGCTGTCCTTTCATAGAAAATCACTTTCCTTTGAAAGAGCCTTAAGCTACTTACAAGCATTCAACAGAAACTCACATGCATTTCTCTGAAAGAGAAGCAGTCTGTTCCAACACTTCAATTCACTGTACAAAGTGAATTGAGTGTTGCTTCACTTTCTAAATGCTGTCCTTTCAGAGAAAATCACTTTCCTTTGAAAGTGCCTTAAGCAATTTGCAAGCATTCACAAGAAACACTAATGCGTTTCTATGAAAGAGAAGCAGTCTGTTCCAACACTTCAATTCACTGTGCGAAGTGAATGGAGTGTTGCTTCACTTTCTAAATGCTGTCCTTTCAGAGAAAATCACTTTCCTTTGAAAGTGCCTTAAGCTACTTGCAAGCATTCCCAAGAAACACTAATGCGTTTCTATGAAAGAGAAGCAGTCTGTTCCAACACTTCAATTCACTGTGCGAAGTGAATGGAGTGTTGCTTCACTTTCTAAATGCTGTCCTTTCAGAGAAAATCACTTTCCTTTGAAAGTGCCTTAAACTACTTTCAAGCATTCACAAAAAACTCACATGCGTTTCTCTTAAAGAGAAGCAGTGTGTTCCAACACTTCAGTTCACTGTGCGAAGTGAATGGAGTGTTGCTTCACTTTCTAAATGCTGTCCTTTCAGAGAAAATCACTTTCCTTTGAAAGTGCCTTAAGCGACTTGCAATAATTCACAAGAAACTCACATGCGTTTCTCTGAAAGAGAAGCAGTCTGTTCCAACACTTCAATTCACTGTGCGAAGTGAATGGAGTGTTGCTTCACTTTCTAAATGCTGTCCTTTCAGAGAAAATCACTTTCCTTTGAAAGTGCCTTAAGCTACTTACAAGCATTCACCAGAAACTCACATGCGTTTCTCTGAAAGAGAAGCAGTCTGTTCCAACACTTCAATTCACTGTGCGAAGTGAATGGAGTGTTGCTTCAGTTTCTAAATGCTGTCCTTTCAGAGAAAATCACTTTCCTTTGAAAGTGCCTTAAGCTACTTACAAGCATTCACCAGAAACTCACATGCGTTTCTCTGAAAGAGAAGCAGTCTGTTCCAATACTTCAATTCACTCTGCGAAGTGAATGGAGTGTTGCTTCACTTTCTAAATGCTGTCCTTTCAGAGAAAATCACTTTCCTTTGAAAGTGCCTTAAGCTACTTACAAGCATTCAACAGAAACTCACATGAATTTCTCTGAAAGAGAAGCAGTCTGTTCCAATACTTCAATTCACTCTGCCAAGTGAATGGAGTGTTGCCTCACTTTCTAAATGCTGTCCTTTCAGAGAAAATCACTTTCCTTTGAAAGTGCCTTAAGCTACTTACAAGCATTCAACAGAAACTCACATGCATTTCTCTGAAAGAGAAGCAGTCTGTTCCAACACTTCAATTCACTGTGCGAAGTGAATGGAGTGTTGCTTCACTTTCTAAATTATGTCCTTTCAGAGAAAATCACTTTCCTTTGAAAGTGCCTTAAGAAACTTGCAAGCATTCACAAGAAACACTAATGCGTTTCTATGAAAGAGAAGCACTCTGTTCCAACACTTCAATCACTGCACGAAGGGAATGGAGTGTTGCTTCACTTTCTAAATGCTGTCCTTTCAGAGAAAATCACTTTCCTTTGAATGTGCCTTAAGCTACTTGCAAGCATTAGGAAGAAACTCACATGCGTTTCTCTGAAAGAGAAGCAGTCTGTTCCAACACTTCAATTCACTGTGTGAAGTGAATGGAGTGTTGCCTCACTTTCTAAATGCTGTCCTTTCAAAGAAAATCACTTTCCTTTGAAAGTGCCTTAAGCTACTTACAAGCATTCAACAGAAACTCACATGCGTTTCTCTGAAAGAGAAGCAGTCTGTTCCAACACTTCAATTCAATGTGCGAAGTGAATGGAGTGTTGCTTCACTTTCTAAATTCTGTCCTTTCAGAGAAAATCACTTTCCTTTGAAAGTGCCTTAAGCTACTTGCAAGCATTCACAAGAAACACTAATGCGTTTCTCTGAAAGAGAAGCAGTCTGTTCCAACACTTCAATTCACTGTGCGAAGTGAATGGAGTGTTGCATAACTTTCTAAATGCTGTCCTTTCAGAGAAAATCACTTTCCTTTGAAAGTGCCTTAAGCTACTTGCAAGCATTCCCAAGAAACACTAATGCGATTCTATGAAAGAGAAGCAGTCTGTTCCAACACTTCAATTCATTGCGCGAAGGGAATGGAGTGTTGCTTTACTTTCTAAATGCTGTCCTTTCATAGAAAATCACTTTCCTTTGAAAGAGCCTTAAGCTACTTACAAGCATTCAACAGAAACTCACATGCATTTCTCTGAAAGAGAAGCAGTCTGTTCCAACACTTCAATTCACTGTACAAAGTGAATTGAGTGTTGCTTCACTTTCTAAATGCTGTCCTTTCAGAGAAAATCACTTTCCTTTGAAAGTGCCTTAAGCAATTTGCAAGCATTCACAAGAAACACTAATGCGTTTCTATGAAAGAGAAGCAGTCTGTTCCAACACTTCAATTCACTGTGCGAAGTGAATGGAGTGTTGCATAACTTTCTAAATGCTGTCCTTTCAGAGAAAATCACTTTCCTTTGAAAGTGCCTTAAGCTACTTGCAAGCATTAGGAAGAAACTCACATGCGTTTCTCTGAAAGAGAAGCAGTCTGTTCCAACACTTCAATTCACTGTGCGAAGTGAATGGAGTGTTGCTTCACTTTCTAAATGCTGTCCTTTCAGAGAAAATCACTTTCCTTTGAAAGTGCCTTAAACTACTTTCAAGCATTCACAAAAAACTCACATGCGTTTCTCTTAAAGAGAAGCAGTGTGTTCCAACACTTCAGTTCACTGTGCGAAGTGAATGGAGTGTTGCTTCAGTTTCTAAATGCTGTCCTTTCAGAGAAAATCACTTTCCTTTGAAAGTGCCTTAAGCGACTTGCAATAATTCACAAGAAACTCACATGCGTTTCTCTGAAAGAGAAGCAGTCTGTTCCAACACTTCAATTCACTGTGCGAAGTGAATGGAGTGTTGCTTCACTTTCTAAATGCTGTCCTTTCAGAGAAAATCACTTTCCTTTGAAAGTGCCTTAAGCTACTTACAAGCATTCACCAGAAACTCACATGCGTTTCTCTGAAAGAGAAGCAGTCTGTTCCAACACTTCAATTCACTGTGCGAAGTGAATGGAGTGTTGCTTCAGTTTCTAAATGCTGTCATTTCAGAGAAAATCACTTTCCTTTGAAAGTGCCTTAAGCTACTTACAAGCATTCACCAGAAACTCACATGCGTTTCTCTGAAAGAGAAGCAGTCTGTTCCAATACTTCAATTCACTGTGCGAAGTGAATGGAGTGTTGCTTCACTTTCTAAATGCTGTCCTTTCAGAGAAAATCACTTTCCTTTGAAAGTGCCTTAAGCAACTTGCAAGCATTCACAAGAAACACTAATGCGTTTATATGAAAGAGAAGCACTCTGTTCCAACACTTCAATTCACTGCACGAAGGGAATGGAGTGTTGCTTCACTTTCTAAATGCTGTCCTTTCAGAGAAAATCACTTTCCTTTGAAAGTGCCTTAAGCTACTTGCAAGCATTAGGAAGAAACTCACATGCGTTTCTCTGAAAGAGAAGCAGTCTGTTCCAACACTTCAATTCACTGTGTGAAGTGAATGGAGTGTTGCCTCACTTTCTAAATGCTGTCCTTTCAAAGAAAATCACTTTCCTTTGAAAGTGCCTTAAGCTACTTACAAGCATTCAACAGAAACTCACATGCGTTTCTCTGAAAGAGAAGCAGTCTGTTCCAACACTTCAATTCAATGTGCGAAGTGAATGGAGTGTTGCTTCACTTTCTAAATGCTGTCCTCTCAGAGAAAATCACTTTCCTTTGAACGTGCCTTAAGCTACTTGCAAGCATTCACAAGAAACACTAATGCGTTTCTCTGAAAGAGAAGCAGTCTGTTCCAACACTTCAATTCACTGTGCGAAGTGAATGGAGTGTTGCATAACTTACTAAATGCTGTCCTTTCAGAGAAAATCACTTTCCTTTGAAAGTGCCTTAAGCTACTTGCAAGCATTAGGAAGAAACTCACATGCGTTTCTCTGAAAGAGAAGCAGTCTGTTCCAACACTTCATTCACTCTGCGAAGTGAATGGAGTGTTGCTTCAGTTTCTAAATGCTGTCCTTTCAGAGAAAATCACTTTCCTTTGAAAGTGCCTTAAGCAACTTGCAAGAATTCACAAGAAACTCACATGCGTTTCTCTGAAAGAGAAGCAGTCTGTTCCAACACTTCAATTCACTGTGCGAAGTGAATAGAGTGTTGCTTCACTTTCTAAATGCTGTCCTTTCAGAGAAAATCACTTTCCTTTGAAAGTGCCTTAAGCTAATTACAAGCATTCACCAGAAACTCACATGCGTTTCTCTGAAAGAGAAGCAGTCTGTTCCAATACTTCAATTCACTCTGCGAAGTGAATGGAGTGTTGCTTCACTTTCTAAATGCTGTCCATTCAGAGAAAATCACTTTCCTTTGAAAGTGCCTTAAGCTACTTACAAGCATTCACCAGAAAGTCACATGCGTTTCTCTGAAAGAGAAGGAGTCTGTTCCAACACTTCAATTCACTGTGCGAAGTGAATGGAGTGTTGCTTCACTTTCTAAATACTGTCCTTTCAGAGAAAATCACTTTCCTTTGAAAGTGCCTTAAGCTACTTGCAAGCATTAGGAAGAAACTCACATGCGTTTCTCTGAAAGAGAAGAGTCCGTTCCAACACTTCAATTCACTGTGTGAAGTGAATGGAGTGTTGCCTCACTTTCTAAATGCTGTCCTTTCAGAGAAAATTACTTTCCTTTGAAAGTGCCTTAAGCTACTTGCAAGCATTCACAAGAAACACTAATGCGTTTCTATGAAAGAGAAGCAGTCTGTTCCAACAGTTCAATTCATTGCGCGAAGGGAATGGAGTGTTGCTTTACTTTCTAAATGCTGTCCTTTCAGAGAAAATCACTTTCCTTTGAAAGAGCCTTAAGCTACTTACAAGCATTCAACAGAAACTCACATGCGTTTCTCTGAAAGAGAAGCAGTCTGTTCCAACACTTCAATTCACTGTGCGAAGTGAATGGAGTGTTGCTTCAGTTTGTAAATGCTGTCCTTTCAGAGAAAATCACTTTCCTTTGAAAGTGCCTTAAGCAACATGCAAGCATTCAAAAGAAACTCACATGCGTTTTTCTGAAAGAAAAGCAGTCTGTTCCAATACTTCAATTCACTCTGCGAAGTGAATGGAGTGTTACTTCAGTTTCTAAATGCTGTCCTTTCAGAGAAAATCACTTTCCTTAGAAAGTGCCTTAAGCTACTTACAAGCATTCAACAGAAACTCTCATGCATTTCTCTGAAAGAGAAGCACTCTGTTCCAACACTTCAATTCACTGTGCGAAGTGAATGGAGTGTTGCTTCACTTTCTAAATGCTGTCCTTTCAGAGAAAATCACTTTCCTTTGAAAGTGCCTTAAGCTACTTGCAAGCATTAGGAAGAAACCCACATGCGTTTCTCTGAAAGAGAAGCAGTCTGTTCCAACACTTCAATTCACTGTGTGAAGTGAATGGAGTGTTGCCTCACATTCTAAATGCTGTCCTTTCAGAGAAAATCACTTTCCTTTGAAAGTGCCTTAAGCTACTTGCAAGCATTAGGAAGAAACTCACATGCGTTTCTCTGAAAGAGAAGCAGTCTGTTCCAACACTTCAATTCAATGTGCGAAGTGAATGGAGTGTTGCTTCACTTTCTAAATGCTGTCCTTTCAGAGAAAATCACTTTCCTTTGAAAGTGCCTTAAGCTACTTGCAAGCATTCCCAAGAAACACTAATGCATTTCTATGAAAGAGAAGCAGTCTGTTCCAACACTTCAATTCACTGTGCGAAGTGAATGGAGTGTTGCTTCACTTTCTAAATGCTGTCCTTTCAGAGAAAATCACTTTCCTTTGAAAGTGCCTTAAGCTACTTACAAGCATTCACCAGAAACTCACATGCGTTTCTCTGAAAGAGAAGCAGTCTGTTCCAACACTTCAATTCACTGTGCGAAGTGAATGGAGTGTTGCTTCAGTTTCTAAATGCTGTCCTTTCAGAGAAAATCACTTTCCTTTGAAAGTGCCTTAAGCTACTTACAAGCATTCACCAGAAACTCACATGCGTTTCTCTGAAAGAGAAGCAGTCTGTTCCAATACTTCAATTCACTCTGCGAAGTGAATGGAGTGTTGCTTCACTTTCTAAATGCTGTCCTTTCAGAGAAAATCACTTTCCTTTGAAAGTGCCTTAAGCAACTTGCAAGCATTCACAAGAAACACTAATGCGTTTATATGAAAGAGAAGCACTCTGTTCCAACACTTCAATTCACTGCACGAAGGGAATGGAGTGTTGCTTCACTTTCTAAATGCTGTCCTTTCAGAGAAAATCACTTTCCTTTGAAAGTGCCTTAAGCTACTTGCAAGCATTAGGAAGAAACTCACATGCGTTTCTCTGAAAGAGAAGCAGTCTGTTCCAACACTTCAATTCACTGTGTGAAGTGAATGGAGTGTTGCCTCACTTTCTAAATGCTGTCCTTTCAAAGAAAATCACTTTCCTTTGAAAGTGCCTTAAGCTACTTACAAGCATTCAACAGAAACTCACATGCGTTTCTCTGAAAGAGAAGCAGTCTGTTCCAACACTTCAATTCAATGTGCGAAGTGAATGGAGTGTTGCTTCACTTTCTAAATTCTGTCCTCTCAGAGAAAATCACTTTCCTTTGAACGTGCCTTAAGCTACTTGCAAGCATTCACAAGAAACACTAATGCGTTTCTCTGAAAGAGAAGCAGTCTGTTCCAACACTTCAATTCACTGTGCGAAGTGAATGGAGTGTTGCATAACTTACTAAATGCTGTCCTTTCAGAGAAAATCACTTTCCTTTGAAAGTGCCTTAAGCTACTTGCAAGCATTAGGAAGAAACTCACATGCGTTTCTCTGAAAGAGAAGCAGTCTGTTCCAACACTTCATTCACTCTGCGAAGTGAATGGAGTGTTGCTTCAGTTTCTAAATGCTGTCCTTTCAGAGAAAATCACTTTCCTTTGAAAGTGCCTTAAGCAACTTGCAAGAATTCACAAGAAACTCACATGCGTTTCTCTGAAAGAGAAGCAGTCTGTTCCAACACTTCAATTCACTGTGCGAAGTGAATAGAGTGTTGCTTCACTTTCTAAATGCTGTCCTTTCAGAGAAAATCACTTTCCTTTGAAAGTGCCTTAAGCTAATTACAAGCATTCACCAGAAACTCACATGCGTTTCTCTGAAAGAGAAGCAGTCTGTTCCAATACTTCAATTCACTCTGCGAAGTGAGTGGAGTGTTGCTTCACTTTCTAAATGCTGTCCATTCAGAGAAAATCACTTTCCTTTGAAAGTGCCTTAAGCTACTTACAAGCATTCACCAGAAAGTCACATGCGTTTCTCTGAAAGAGAAGGAGTCTGTTCCAACACTTCAATTCACTGTGCGAAGTGAATGGAGTGTTGCTTCACTTTCTAAATACTGTCCTTTCAGAGAAAATCACTTTCCTTTGAAAGTGCCTTAAGCTACTTGCAAGCATTAGGAAGAAACTCACATGCGTTTCTCTGAAAGAGAAGAGTCCGTTCCAACACTTCAATTCACTGTGTGAAGTGAATGGAGTGTTGCCTCACTTTCTAAATGCTGTCCTTTCAGAGAAAATTACTTTCCTTTGAAAGTGCCTTAAGCTACTTGCAAGCATTCACAAGAAACACTAATGCGTTTCTATGAAAGAGAAGCAGTCTGTTCCAACACTTCAATTCACTGTGCGAAGTGAATGGAGTGTTGCTTCAGTTTGTAAATGCTGTCCTTTCAGAGAAAATCACTTTCCTTTGAAAGTGCCTTAAGCAACATGCAAGCATTCAAAAGAAACTCACATGCGTTTTTCTGAAAGAAAAGCAGTCTGTTCCAATACTTCAATTCACTCTGCGAAGTGAATGGAGTGTTACTTCAGTTTCTAAATGCTGTCCTTTCAGAGAAAATCACTTTCCTTAGAAAGTGCCTTAAGCTACTTACAAGCATTCAACAGAAACTCTCATGCATTTCTCTGAAAGAGAAGCACTCTGTTCCAACACTTCAATTCACTGTGCGAAGTGAATGGAGTGTTGCTTCACTTTCTAAATGCTGTCCTTTCAGAGAAAATCACTTTCCTTTGAAAGTGCCTTAAGCTACTTGCAAGCATTAGGAAGAAACCCACATGCGTTTCTCTGAAAGAGAAGCAGTCTGTTCCAACACTTCAATTCACTGTGTGAAGTGAATGGAGTGTTGCCTCACTTTCTAAATGCTGTCCTTTCAGAGAAAATCACTTTCCTTTGAAAGTGCCTTAAGCTACTTGCAAGCATTAGGAAGAAACTCACATGCGTTTCTCTGAAAGAGAAGCAGTCTGTTCCAACACTTCAATTCAATGTGCGAAGTGAATGGAGTGTTGCTTCACTTTCTAAATGCTGTCCTTTCAGAGAAAATCACTTTCCTTTGAAAGTGCCTTAAGCTACTTGCAAGCATTCCCAAGAAACACTAATGCATTTCTATGAAAGAGAAGCAGTCTGTTCCAACACTTCAATTCACTGTGCGAAGTGAATGGAGTGTTGCTTCACTTTCTAAATGCTGTCCTTTCAGAGAAAATCACTTTCCTTTGAAAGTGCCTTAAACTACTTTCAAGCATTCACAAAAAACTCACATGCGTTTCTCTTAAAGAGAAGCAGTGTGTTCCAACACTTCAGTTCACTGTGCGAAGTGAATGGAGTGTTGCTTCACTTTCTAAATGCTGTCCTTTCAGAGAAAATCACTTTCCTTTGAAAGTGCCTTAAGCGACTTGCAATAATTCACAAGAAACTCACATGCGTTTCTCTGAAAGAGAAGCAGTCTGTTCCAACACTTCAATTCACTGTGCGAAGTGCATGGAGTGTTGCTTCACTTTCTAAATGCTGTCCTTTCAGAGAAAATCACTTTCCTTTGAAAGTGCCTTAAGCTACTTACAAGCATTCACCAGAAACTCACATGCGTTTCTCTGAAAGAGAAGCAGTCTGTTCCAACACTTCAATTCACTGTGCGAAGTGAATGGAGTGTTGCTTCAGTTTCTAAATGCTGTCCTTTCAGAGAAAATCACTTTCCTTTGAAAGTGCCTTAAGCTACTTACAAGCATTCACCAGAAACTCACATGCGTTTCTCTGAAAGAGAAGCAGTCTGTTCCAATACTTCAATTCACTCTGCGAAGTGAATGGAGTGTTGCTTCACTTTCTAAATGCTGTCCTTTCAGAGAAAATCACTTTCCTTTGAAAGTGCCTTAAGCTACTTACAAGCATTCAACTTAAACTCACATGAATTTCTCTGAAAGAGAAGTAGTCTGTTCCAATACTTCAATTCACTCTGCCAAGTGAATGGAGTGTTGCCTCACTTTCTAAATGCTGTCCTTTCAGAGAAAATCACTTTCCTTTGAAAGTGCCTTAAGCTACTTACAAGCATTCAACAGAAACTCACATGCATTTCTCTGAAAGAGAAGCAGTCTGTTCCAACACTTCAATTCACTGTGCGAAGTGAATGGAGTGTTGCTTCACTTTCTAAATTATGTCCTTTCAGAGAAAATCACTTTCCTTTGAAAGTGCCTTAAGCAACTTGCAAGCATTCACAAGAAACACTAATGCGTTTCTATGAAAGAGAAGCACTCTGTTCCAACACTTCAATTCACTGCACGAAGGGAATGGAGTGTTGCTTCACTTTCTAAATGCTGTCCTTTCAGAGAAAATCACTTTCCTTTGAATGTGCCTTAAGCTACTTGCAAGCATTAGGAAGAAACTCACATGCGTTTCTCTGAAAGAGAAGCAGTCTGTTCCAACACTTCAATTCACTGTGTGAAGTGAATGGAGTGTTGCCTCACTTTCTAAATGCTGTCCTTTCAAAGAAAATCACTTTTCTTTGAAAGTGCCTTAAGCTACTTACAAGCATTCAACAGAAACTCACATGCGTTTCTCTGAAAGAGAAGCAGTCTGTTCCAACACTTCAATTCAATGTGCGAAGTGAATGGAGTGTTGCTTCACTTTCTAAATTCTGTCCTTTCAGAGAAAATCACTTTCCTTTGAAAGTGCCTTAAGCTACTTGCAAGCATTCACAAGAAACACTAATGCGTTTCTCTGAAAGAGAAGCAGTCTGTTCCAACACTTCAATTCACTGTGCGAAGTGAATGGAGTGTTGCATAACTTTCTAAATGCTGTCCTTTCAGAGAAAATCACTTTCCTTTGAAAGTGCCTTAAGCTACTTGCAAGCATTCCCAAGAAACACTAATGCGTTTCTATGAAAGAGAAGCAGTCTGTTCCAACACTTCAATTCATTGCGCGAAGGGAATGGAGTGTTGCTTTACTTTCTAAATGCTGTCCTTTCATAGAAAATCACTTTCCTTTGAAAGAGCCTTAAGCTACTTACAAGCATTCAACAGAAACTCACATGCATTTCTCTGAAAGAGAAGCAGTCTGTTCCAACACTTCAATTCACTGTACAAAGTGAATTGAGTGTTGCTTCACTTTCTAAATGCTGTCCTTTCAGAGAAAATCACTTTCCTTTGAAAGTGCCTTAAGCAATTTGCAAGCATTCACAAGAAACACTAATGCGTTTCTATGAAAGAGAAGCAGTCTGTTCCAACACTTCAATTCACTGTGCGAAGTGAATGGAGTGTTGCATAACTTTCTAAATGCTGTCCTTTCAGAGAAAATCACTTTCCTTTGAAAGTGCCTTAAGCTACTTGCAAGCATTAGGAAGAAACTCACATGCGTTTCTCTGAAAGAGAAGCAGTCTGTTCCAACACTTCAATTCACTGTGCGAAGTGAATGGAGTGTTGCTTCACTTTCTAAATGCTGTCCTTTCAGAGAAAATCACTTTCCTTTGAAAGTGCCTTAAACTACTTTCAAGCATTCACAAAAAACTCACATGCGTTTCTCTTAAAGAGAAGCAGTGTGTTCCAACACTTCAGTTCACTGTGCGAAGTGAATGGAGTGTTGCTTCAGTTTCTAAATGCTGTCCTTTCAGAGAAAATCACTTTCCTTTGAAAGTGCCTTAAGCGACTTGCAATAATTCACAAGAAACTCACATGCGTTTCTCTGAAAGAGAAGCAGTCTGTTCCAATACTTCAATTCACTGTGCGAAGTGAATGGAGTGTTGCTTCACTTTCTAAATGCTGTCCTTTCAGAGAAAATCACTTTCCTTTGAAAGTGCCTTAAGCTACTTACAAGCATTCACCAGAAACTCACATGCGTTTCTCTGAAAGAGAAGCAGTCTGTTCCAACACTTCAATTCACTGTGCGAAGTGAATGGAGTGTTGCTTCAGTTTCTAAATGCTGTCCTTTCAGAGAAAATCACTTTCCTTTGAAAGTGCCTTAAGCTACTTACAAGCATTCACCAGAAACTCACATGCGTTTCTCTGAAAGGGAAGCAGTCTGTTCCAATACTTCAATTCACTCTGCGAAGTGAATGGAGTGTTGCTTCACTTTCTAAATGCTGTCCTTTCAGAGAAAATCACTTTCCTTTGAAAGTGCCTTAAGCAACTTGCAAGCATTCACAAGAAACACTAATGCGTTTATATGAAAGAGAAGCACTCTGTTCCAACACTTCAATTCACTGCACGAAGGGAATGGAGTCTTGCTTCACTTTCTAAATGCTGTCCTTTCAGAGAAAATCACTTTCCTTTGAAAGTGCCTTAAGCTACTTGCAAGCATTAGGAAGAAACTCACATGCGTTTCTCTGAAAGAGAAGCAGTCTGTTCCAACACTTCAATTCACTGTGTGAAGTGAATGGAGTGTTGCCTCACTTTCTAAATGCTGTCCTTTCAAAGAAAATCACTTTCCTTTGAAAGTGCCTTAAGCTACTTACAAGCATTCAACAGAAACTCACATGCGTTTCTCTGAAAGAGAAGCAGTCTGTTCCAACACTTCAATTCAATGTGCGAAGTGAATGGAGTGTTGCTTCACTTTCTAAATGCTGTCCTTTCAGAGAAAATCACTTTCCTTTGAAAGTGCCTTAAGCTACTTGCAAGCATTCACAAGAAACACTAATGCGTTTCTCTGAAAGAGAAGCAGTCTGTTCCAACACTTCAATTCACTGTGCGAAGTGAATGGAGTGTTGCATAACTTTCTAAATGCTGTCCTTTCAGAGAAAATCACTTTCCTTTGAAAGTGCCTTAAGCTACTTGCAAGCATTAGGAAGAAACTCACATGCATTTCTCTGAAAGAGAAGCAGTCTGTTCCAACACTTCAATTCACTGTGCGAAGTGAATGGAGTGTTGCTTCACTTTCTAAATGCTGTCCTTTCAGAGAAAATCACTTTCCTTTGAAAGTGCCTTAAACTACTTTCAAGCATTCACAAAAAACTCACATGCGTTTCTCTTAAAGAGAAGCAGTGTGTTCCAACACTTCAGTTCACTGTGCGAAGTGAATGGAGTGTTGCTTCAGTTTCTAAATGCTGTCCTTTCAGAGAAAATCACTTTCCTTTGAAAGTGCCTTAAGCGACTTGCAATAATTCACAAGAAACTCACATGCGTTTCTCTGAAAGAGAAGCAGTCTGTTCCAACACTTCAATTCACTGTGCGAAGTGAATGGAGTGTTGCTTCACTTTCTAAATGCTGTCCTTTCAGAGAAAATCACTTTCCTTTGAAAGTGCCTTAAGCTACTTACAAGCATTCACCAGAAACTCACATGCGTTTCTCTGAAAGAGAAGCAGTCTGTTCCAACACTTCAATTCACTGTGCGAAGTGAATGGAGTGTTGCTTCAGTTTCTAAATGCTGTCCTTTCAGAGAAAATCACTTTCCTTTGAAAGTGCCTTAAGCTACTTACAAGCATTCACCAGAAACTCACATGCGTTTCTCTGAAAGAGAAGCAGTCTGTTCCAATACTTCAATTCACTGTGCGAAGTGAATGGAGTGTTGCTTCACTTTCTAAATGCTGTCCTTTCAGAGAAAATCACTTTCCTTTGAAAGTGCCTTAAGCAACTTGCAAGCATTCACAAGAAACACTAATGCGTTTATATGAAAGAGAAGCACTCTGTTCCAACACTTCAATTCACTGCACGAAGGGAATGGAGTGTTGCTTCACTTTCTAAATGCTGTCCTTTCAGAGAAAATCACTTTCCTTTGAAAGTGCCTTAAGCTACTTGCAAGCATTAGGAAGAAACTCACATGCGTTTCTCTGAAAGAGAAGCAGTCTGTTCCAACACTTCAATTCACTGTGTGAAGTGAATGGAGTGTTGCCTCACTTTCTAAATGCTGTCCTTTCAAAGAAAATCACTTTCCTTTGAAAGTTCCTTAAGCTACTTGCAAGCATTAGGAAGAAACTCACATGCGTTTCTCTGAAAGAGAAGCAGTCTGTTCCAACACTTCAATTCACTGTTCGAAGTGAATGGAGTGTTGCCTCACTTTCTAAATGCTGTCTTTTCAGAGAAAATCACTTTCCTTTGAAAGTGCCTTAAGCTACTTGCAAGCATTCACAAGAAACACTAATGCGTTTCTCTGAAAGAGAAGCAGTCTGTTCCAACACTTCAATTCACTGTGCGAAGTGAATGGAGTGTTGCATAACTTACTAAATGCTGTCCTTTCAGAGAAAATCACTTTCCTTTGAAAGTGCCTTAAGCTACTTGCAAGCATTAGGAAGAAACTCACATGCGTTTCTCTGAAAGAGAAGCAGTCTGTTCCAACACTTCATTCACTCTGCGAAGTGAATGGAGTGTTGCTTCAGTTTCTAAATTATGTCCTTTCAGAGAAAATCACTTTCCTTTGAAAGTGCCTTAAGCAACTTGCAAGCATTCACAAGAAACTCACATGCGTTTCTCTGAAAGAGAAGCAGTCTGTTCCAACACTTCAATTCACTGTGCGAAGTGAATAGAGTGTTGCTTCACTTTCTAAATGCTGTCCTTTCAGAGAAAATCACTTTCCTTTGAAAGTGCCTTAAGCTACTTACAAGCATTCACCAGAAACTCACATGCGTTTCTCTGAAAGAGAAGCAGTCTGTTCCAACACTTCAATTCACTCTGCGAAGTGAATGGAGTGTTGCTTCACTTTCTAAATGCTGTCCATTCAGAGAAAATCACTTTCCTTTGAAAGTGCCTTAAGCTACTTACAAGCATTCAACAGAAACTCACATGCGTTTCTCTGAAAGAGAAGCAGTCTGTTCCAACACTTCAATTCAATGTGCGAAGTGAATGGAGTGTTGCTTCACTTTCTAAATGCTGTCCTTTCAGAGAAAATCACTTTCCTTTGAAAGTGCCTTAAGCTACTTGCAAGCATTCACAAGAAACACTAATGCGTTTCTCTGAAAGAGAAGCAGTCTGTTCCAACACTTCAATTCACTGTGCGAAGTGAATGGAGTGTTGCATAACTTTCTAAATGCTGTCCTTTCAGAGAAAATCACTTTCCTTTGAAAGTGCCTTAAGCTACTTGCAAGCATTCCCAAGAAACACTAATGCGTTTCTATGAAAGAGAAGCAGTCTGTTCCAACACTTCAATTCATTGCGCGAAGGGAATGGAGTGTTGCTTTACTTTCTAAATGCTGTCCTTTCATAGAAAATCACTTTCCTTTGAAAGAGCCTTAAGCTACTTACAAGCATTCAACAGAAACTCACATGCATTTCTCTGAAAGAGAAGCAGTCTGTTCCAACACTTCAATTCACTGTACAAAGTGAATTGAGTGTTGCTTCACTTTCTAAATGCTGTCCTTTCAGAGAAAATCACTTTCCTTTGAAAGTGCCTTAAGCAATTTGCAAGCATTCACAAGAAACACTAATGCGTTTCTATGAAAGAGAAGCAGTCTGTTCCAACACTTCAATTCACTGTGCGAAGTGAATGGAGTGTTGCATAACTTTTTAAATGCTGTCCTTTCAGAGAAAATCACTTTCCTTTGAAAGTGCCTTAAGCTACTTGCAAGCATTAGGAAGAAACTCACATGCGTTTCTCTGAAAGAGAAGCAGTCTGTTCCAACACTTCAATTCACTGTGCGAAGTGAATGGAGTGTTGCTTCACTTTCTAAATGCTGTCCTTTCAGAGAAAATCACTTTCCTTTGAAAGTGCCTTAAACTACTTTCAAGCATTCACAAAAAACTCACATGCGTTTCTCTTAAAGAGAAGCAGTGTGTTCCAACACTTCAGTTCACTGTGCGAAGTGAATGGAGTGTTGCTTCAGTTTCTAAATGCTGTCCTTTCAGAGAAAATCACTTTCCTTTGAAAGTGCCTTAAGCGACTTGCAATAATTCACAAGAAACTCACATGCGTTTCTCTGAAAGAGAAGCAGTCTGTTCCAATACTTCAATTCACTGTGCGAAGTGAATGGAGTGTTGCTTCACTTTCTAAATGCTGTCCTTTCAGAGAAAATCACTTTCCTTTGAAAGTGCCTTAAGCTACTTACAAGCATTCACCAGAAACTCACATGCGTTTCTCTGAAAGAGAAGCAGTCTGTTCCAACACTTCAATTCACTGTGCGAAGTGAATGGAGTGTTGCTTCAGTTTCTAAATGCTGTCCTTTCAGAGAAAATCACTTTCCTTTGAAAGTGCCTTAAGCTACTTACAAGCATTCACCAGAAACTCACATGCGTTTCTCTGAAAGGGAAGCAGTCTGTTCCAATACTTCAATTCACTCTGCGAAGTGAATGGAGTGTTGCTTCACTTTCTAAATGCTGTCCTTTCAGAGAAAATCACTTTCCTTTGAAAGTGCCTTAAGCAACTTGCAAGCATTCACAAGAAACACTAATGCGTTTATATGAAAGAGAAGCACTCTGTTCCAACACTTCAATTCACTGCACGAAGGGAATGGAGTGTTGCTTCACTTTCTAAATGCTGTCCTTTCAGAGAAAATCACTTTCCTTTGAAAGTGCCTTAAGCTACTTGCAAGCATTAGGAAGAAACTCACATGCGTTTCTCTGAAAGAGAAGCAGTCTGTTCCAACACTTCAATTCACTGTGTGAAGTGAATGGAGTGTTGCCTCACTTTCTAAATGCTGTCCTTTCAAAGAAAATCACTTTCCTTTGAAAGTGCCTTAAGCTACTTACAAGCATTCAACAGAAACTCACATGCGTTTCTCTGAAAGAGAAGCAGTCTGTTCCAACACTTCAATTCAATGTGCGAAGTGAATGGAGTGTTGCTTCACTTTCTAAATGCTGTCCTTTCAGAGAAAATCACTTTCCTTTGAAAGTGCCTTAAGCTACTTGCAAGCATTCACAAGAAACACTAATGCGTTTCTCTGAAAGAGAAGCAGTCTGTTCCAACACTTCAATTCACTGTGCGAAGTGAATGGAGTGTTGCATAACTTTCTAAATGCTGTCCTTTCAGAGAAAATCACTTTCCTTTGAAAGTGCCTTAAGCTACTTGCAAGCATTAGGAAGAAACTCACATGCGTTTCTCTGAAAGAGAAGCAGTCTGTTCCAACACTTCAATTCACTGTGCGAAGTGAATGGAGTGTTGCTTCACTTTCTAAATGCTGTCCTTTCAGAGAAAATCACTTTCCTTTGAAAGTGCCTTAAACTACTTTCAAGCATTCACAAAAAACTCACATGCGTTTCTCTTAAAGAGAAGCAGTGTGTTCCAACACTTCAGTTCACTGTGCGAAGTGAATGGAGTGTTGCTTCAGTTTCTAAATGCTGTCCTTTCAGAGAAAATCACTTTCCTTTGAAAGTGCCTTAAGCGACTTGCAATAATTCACAAGAAACTCACATGCGTTTCTCTGAAAGAGAAGCAGTCTGTTCCAACACTTCAATTCACTGTGCGAAGTGAATGGAGTGTTGCTTCACTTTCTAAATGCTGTCCTTTCAGAGAAAATCACTTTCCTTTGAAAGTGCCTTAAGCTACTTACAAGCATTCACCAGAAACTCACATGCGTTTCTCTGAAAGAGAAGCAGTCTGTTCCAACACTTCAATTCACTGTGCGAAGTGAATGGAGTGTTGCTTCAGTTTCTAAATGCTGTCCTTTCAGAGAAAATCACTTTCCTTTGAAAGTGCCTTAAGCTACTTACAAGCATTCACCAGAAACTCACATGCGTTTCTCTGAAAGAGAAGCAGTCTGTTCCAATACTTCAATTCACTGTGCGAAGTGAATGGAGTGTTGCTTCACTTTCTAAATGCTGTCCTTTCAGAGAAAATCACTTTCCTTTGAAAGTGCCTTAAGCAACTTGCAAGCATTCACAAGAAACACTAATGCGTTTATATGAAAGAGAAGCACTCTGTTCCAACACTTCAATTCACTGCACGAAGGGAATGGAGTGTTGCTTCACTTTCTAAATGCTGTCCTTTCAGAGAAAATCACTTTCCTTTGAAAGTGCCTTAAGCTACTTGCAAGCATTAGGAAGAAACTCACATGCGTTTCTCTGAAAGAGAAGCAGTCTGTTCCAACACTTCAATTCACTGTGTGAAGTGAATGGAGTGTTGCCTCACTTTCTAAATGCTGTCCTTTCAAAGAAAATCACTTTCCTTTGAAAGTTCCTTAAGCTACTTGCAAGCATTAGGAAGAAACTCACATGCGTTTCTCTGAAAGAGAAGCAGTCTGTTCCAACACTTCAATTCACTGTTCGAAGTGAATGGAGTGTTGCCTCACTTTCTAAATGCTGTCTTTTCAGAGAAAATCACTTTCCTTTGAAAGTGCCTTAAGCTACTTGCAAGCATTCACAAGAAACACTAATGCGTTTCTCTGAAAGAGAAGCAGTCTGTTCCAACACTTCAATTCACTGTGCGAAGTGAATGGAGTGTTGCATAACTTACTAAATGCTGTCCTTTCAGAGAAAATCACTTTCCTTTGAAAGTGCCTTAAGCTACTTGCAAGCATTAGGAAGAAACTCACATGCGTTTCTCTGAAAGAGAAGCAGTCTGTTCCAACACTTCATTCACTCTGCGAAGTGAATGGAGTGTTGCTTCAGTTTCTAAATTATGTCCTTTCAGAGAAAATCACTTTCCTTTGAAAGTGCCTTAAGCAACTTGCAAGCATTCACAAGAAACTCACATGCGTTTCTCTGAAAGAGAAGCAGTCTGTTCCAACACTTCAATTCACTGTGCGAAGTGAATAGAGTGTTGCTTCACTTTCTAAATGCTGTCCTTTCAGAGAAAATCACTTTCCTTTGAAAGTGCCTTAAGCTACTTACAAGCATTCACCAGAAACTCACATGCGTTTCTCTGAAAGAGAAGCAGTCTGTTCCAACACTTCAATTCACTCTGCGAAGTGAATGGAGTGTTGCTTCACTTTCTAAATGCTGTCCATTCAGAGAAAATCACTTTCCTTTGAAAGTGCCTTAAGCTACTTACAAGCATTCAACAGAAACTCACATGCGTTTCTCTGAAAGAGAAGCAGTCTGTTCCAACACTTCAATTCAATGTGCGAAGTGAATGGAGTGTTGCTTCACTTTCTAAATGCTGTCCTTTCAGAGAAAATCACTTTCCTTTGAAAGTGCCTTAAGCTACTTGCAAGCATTCACAAGAAACACTAATGCGTTTCTATGTAAGAGAAGCAGTCTGTTCCAACACTTCAATTCACTGTGTGAAGTGAATGGAGTGTTGCATAACTTTCTAAATGCTGTCCTTTCAGAGAAAATCACTTTCCTTTGAAAGTTCCTTAAGCTACTTGCAAGCATTAGGAAGAAACTCACATGCGTTTCTCTGAAAGAGAAGCAGTCTGTTCCAACACTTCAATTCACTGTTCGAAGTGAATGGAGTGTTGCTTCACTTTCTAAATGCTGTCCTTTCAGAGAAAATCACTTTCCTTTGAAAGTGCCTTAAGCTACTTACAAGCATTCAACTTAAACTCACATGAATTTCTCTGAAAGAGAAGCAGTCTGTTCCAACACTTCAATTCACTGTGCGAAGTGAATGGAGTGTTGCTTCACTTTCTAAATGCTGTCCATTCAGAGAAAATCACTTTCCTTTGAAAGTGCCTTAAGCTACTTGCAAGCATTAGGAAGAAACTCACATGCGTTTCTCTGAAAGAGAAGCAGACCGTTCAAACACTTCAATTCACTGTGCGAAGTGAATGGAGTGTTGCTTCACTTTCCAAATGCTGTCCTTTCAGAGAAAATCACTTTCCTTTGAAAGTGCCCTAAGCTACTTACAAGCATTCAACAGAAACTCACATGCATTTCTCTGAAAGAGAAGCAGTCTGTTCCAACACTTCAATTCACTGTGCGAAGTGAATGGAGTGTTGCTTCACTTTCTAAATTATGTCCTTTCAGAGAAAATCACTTTCCTTTGAAAGTGCCTTAAGCAACTTGCAAGCATTCACAAGAAACACTAATGCGTTTATATGAAAGAGAAGCACTCTGTTCCAACACTTCAATTCACTGCACGAAGGGAATGGAGTGTTGCTTCACTTTCTAAATGCTGTCCTTTCAGAGAAAATCACTTTCCTTTGAAAGTGCCTTAAGCTACTTGCAAGCATTAGGAAGAAACTCACATGCGTTTCTCTGAAAGAGAAGCAGTCTGTTCCAACACTTCAATTCACTGTGTGAAGTGAATGGAGTGTTGCCTCACTTTCTAAATGCTGTCCTTTCAAAGAAAATCACTTTCCTTTGAAAGTGCCTTAAGCTACTTACAAGCATTCAACAGAAACTCACATGCGTTTCTCTGAAAGAGAAGCAGTCTGTTCCAACACTTCAATTCAATGTGCGAAGTGAATGGAGTGTTGCTTCACTTTCTAAATGCTGTCCTTTCAGAGAAAATCACTTTCCTTTGAAAGTGCCTTAAGCTACTTGCAAGCATTCACAAGAAACACTAATGCGTTTCTCTGAAAGAGAAGCAGTCTGTTCCAACACTTCAATTCACTGTGCGAAGTGAATGGAGTGTTGCATAACTTACTAAATGCTGTCCTTTCAGAGAAAATCACTTTCCTTTGAAAGTGCCTTAAGCTACTTGCAAGCATTAGGAAGAAACTCACATGCGTTTCTCTGAAAGAAAAGCAGTCTGTTCCAACACTTCATTCACTCTGCGAAGTGAATGGAGTGTTGCTTCAGTTTCTAAATGCTGTCCTTTCAGAGAAAATCACTTTCCTTTGAAAGTGCCTTAAGCAACTTGCAAGCATTCACAAGAAACTCACATGCGTTTCTCTGAAAGAGAAGCAGTCTGTTCCAACACTTCAATTCACTGTGCGAAGTGAATAGAGTGTTGCTTCACTTTCTAAATGCTGTCCTTTCAGAGAAAATCACTTTCCTTTGAAAGTGCCTTAAGCTACTTACAAGCATTCACCAGAAACTCACATGCGTTTCTCTGAAAGAGAAGCAGTCTGTTCCAATACTTCAATTCACTCTGCGAAGTGAATGGAGTGTTGCTTCACTTTCTAAATGCTGTCCATTCAGAGAAAATCACTTTCCTTTGAAAGTGCCTTAAGCTACTTACAAGCATTCAACAGAAACTCACATGCGTTTCTCTGAAAGAGAAGCAGTCTGTTCCAACACTTCAATTCACTGTGCGAAGTGAATGGAGTGTTGCTTCACTTTCTAAATGCTGTCCTTTCAGAGAAAATCACTTTCCTTTGAAAGTGCCTTAAGCAACTTGCAAGCATTAGGAAGAAACTCACATGCGTTTCTCTGAAAGAGAAGCAGTCTGTTCCAACACTTCAATTCACTGTGTGAAGTGAATGGAGTGTTGCCTCACTTTCTAAATGCTGTCCTTTCAGAGAAAATCACTTTCCTTTGAAAGTGCCTTAAGCTACTTACAAGCATTCAACAGAAACTCACATGCGTTTCTCTGAAAGAGAAGCAGTCTGTTCCAACACTTCAATTCACTGTGCGAAGTGAATGGAGTGTTGCTTCACTTTCTAAATGCTGTCCTTTCAGAGAAAATCACTTTCCTTTGAAAGTGCCTTAAGCTACTTGCAAGCATTCACAAGAAACACTAATGCGTTTCTATGTAAGAGAAGCAGTCTGTTCCAACACTTCAATTCACTGTGCGAAGTGAATGGAGTGTTGCATAACTTTCTAAATGCTGTCCTTTCAGAGAAAATCACTTTCCTTTGAAAGTTCCTTAAGCTACTTGCAAGCATTAGGAAGAAACTCACATGCGTTTCTCTGAAAGAGAAGCAGTCTGTTCCAACACTTCAATTCACTGTTCGAAGTGAATGGAGTGTTGCTTCACTTTCTAAATGCTGTCCTTTCAGAGAAAATCACTTTCCTTTGAAAGTGCCTTAAGCTACTTACAAGCATTCAACTTAAACTCACATGAATTTCTCTGAAAGAGAAGCAGTCTGTTCCAACACTTCAATTCACTGTGCGAAGTGAATGGAGTGTTGCTTCACTTTCTAAATGCTGTCCATTCAGAGAAAATCACTTTCCTTTGAAAGTGCCTTAAGCTACTTGCAAGCATTAGGAAGAAACTCACATGCGTTTCTCTGAAAGAGAAGCAGACCGTTCAAACACTTCAATTCACTGTGCGAAGTGAATGGAGTGTTGCTTCACTTTCCAAATGCTGTCCTTTCAGAGAAAATCACTTTCCTTTGAAAGTGCCTTAAGCTACTTACAAGCATTCAACAGAAACTCACATGCATTTCTCTGAAAGAGAAGCAGTCTGTTCCAACACTTCAATTCACTGTGCGAAGTGAATGGAGTGTTGCTTCACTTTCTAAATTATGTCCTTTCAGAGAAAATCACTTTCCTTTGAAAGTGCCTTAAGCAACTTGCAAGCATTCACAAGAAACACTAATGCGTTTATATGAAAGAGAAGCACTCTGTTCCAACACTTCAATTCACTGCACGAAGGGAATGGAGTGTTGCTTCACTTTCTAAATGCTGTCCTTTCAGAGAAAATCACTTTCCTTTGAAAGTGCCTTAAGCTACTTGCAAGCATTAGGAAGAAACTCACATGCGTTTCTCTGAAAGAGAAGCAGTCTGTTCCAACACTTCAATTCACTGTGTGAAGTGAATGGAGTGTTGCCTCACTTTCTAAATGCTGTCCTTTCAAAGAAAATCACTTTCCTTTGAAAGTGCCTTAAGCTACTTACAAGCATTCAACAGAAACTCACATGCGTTTCTCTGAAAGAGAAGCAGTCTGTTCCAACACTTCAATTCAATGTGCGAAGTGAATGGAGTGTTGCTTCACTTTCTAAATGCTGTCCTTTCAGAGAAAATCACTTTCCTTTGAAAGTGCCTTAAGCTACTTGCAAGCATTCACAAGAAACACTAATGCGTTTCTCTGAAAGAGAAGCAGTCTGTTCCAACACTTCAATTCACTGTGCGAAGTGAATGGAGTGTTGCATAACTTACTAAATGCTGTCCTTTCAGAGAAAATCACTTTCCTTTGAAAGTGCCTTAAGCTACTTACAAGCATTCAACAGAAACTCACATGCGTTTCTCTGAAAGAGAAGCAGTCTGTTCCAACACTTCAATTCACTGTGCGAAGTGAATGGAGTGTTGCTTCACTTTCTAAATGCTGTCCTTTCAGAGAAAATCACTTTCCTTTGAAAGTGCCTTAAGCTACTTGCAAGCATTAGGAAGAAACTCACATGCGTTTCTCTGAAAGAGAAGCAGTCTGTTCCAACACTTCAATTCACTGTGTGAAGTGAATGGAGTGTTGCCTCACTTTCTAAATGCTGTCCTTTCAGAGAAAATCACTTTCCTTTGAAAGTGCCTTAAGCTACTTACAAGCATTCAACAGAAACTCACATGCGTTTCTCTGAAAGAGAAGCAGTCTGTTCCAACACTTCAATTCAATGTGCGAAGTGAATGGAGTGTTGCTTCACTTTCTAAATGCTGTCCTTTCAGAGAAAATCACTTTCCTTTGAAAGTGCCTTAAGCTACTTGCAAGCATTCACAAGAAACACTAATGCGTTTCTATGTAAGAGAAGCAGTCTGTTCCAACACTTCAATTCACTGTGCGAAGTGAATGGAGTGTTGCATAACTTTCTAAATGCTGTCCTTTCAGAGAAAATCACTTTCCTTTGAAAGTTCCTTAAGCTACTTGCAAGCATTAGGAAGAAACTCACATGCGTTTCTCTGAAAGAGAAGCAGTCTGTTCCAACACTTCAATTCACTGTTCGAAGTGAATGGAGTGTTGCTTCACTTTCTAAATGCTGTCCTTTCAGAGAAAATCACTTTCCTTTGAAAGTGCCTTAAGCTACTTACAAGCATTCAACTTAAACTCACATGAATTTCTCTGAAAGAGAAGCAGTCTGTTCCAACACTTCAATTCACTGTGCGAAGTGAATGGAGTGTTGCTTCACTTTCTAAATGCTGTCCATTCAGAGAAAATCACTTTCCTTTGAAAGTGCCTTAAGCTACTTGCAAGCATTAGGAAGAAACTCACATGCGTTTCTCTGAAAGAGAAGCAGACCGTTCAAACACTTCAATTCACTGTGCGAAGTGAATGGAGTGTTGCTTCACTTTCCAAATGCTGTCCTTTCAGAGAAAATCACTTTCCTTTGAAAGTGCCTTAAGCTACTTACAAGCATTCAACAGAAACTCACATGCATTTCTCTGAAAGAGAAGCAGTCTGTTCCAACACTTCAATTCACTGTGCGAAGTGAATGGAGTGTTGCTTCACTTTCTAAATTATGTCCTTTCAGAGAAAATCACTTTCCTTTGAAAGTGCCTTAAGCAACTTGCAAGCATTCACAAGAAACACTAATGCGTTTATATGAAAGAGAAGCACTCTGTTCCAACACTTCAATTCACTGCACGAAGGGAATGGAGTGTTGCTTCACTTTCTAAATGCTGTCCTTTCAGAGAAAATCACTTTCCTTTGAAAGTGCCTTAAGCTACTTGCAATCATTAGGAAGAAACTCACATGCGTTTCTCTGAAAGAGAAGCAGTCTGTTCCAACACTTCAATTCACTGTGTGAAGTGAATGGAGTGTTGCCTCACTTTCTAAATGCTGTCCTTTCAAAGAAAATCACTTTCCTTTGAAAGTGCCTTAAGCTACTTACAAGCATTCAACAGAAACTCACATGCGTTTCTCTGAAAGAGAAGCAGTCTGTTCCAACACTTCAATTCAATGTGCGAAGTGAATGGAGTGTTGCTTCACTTTCTAAATGCTGTCCTTTCAGAGAAAATCACTTTCCTTTGAAAGTGCCTTAAGCTACTTGCAAGCATTCACAAGAAACACTAATGCGTTTCTCTGAAAGAGAAGCAGTCTGTTCCAACACTTCAATTCACTGTGCGAAGTGAATGGAGTGTTGCATAACTTACTAAATGCTGTCCTTTCAGAGAAAATCACTTTCCTTTGAAAGTGCCTTAAGCTACTTGCAAGCATTAGGAAGAAACTCACATGCGTTTCTCTGAAAGAGAAGCAGTCTGTTCCAACACTTCATTCACTCTGCGAAGTGAATGGAGTGTTGCTTCAGTTTCTAAATGCTGTCCTTTCAGAGAAAATCACTTTCCTTTGAAAGTGCCTTAAGCAACTTGCAAGCATTCACAAGAAACTCACATGCGTTTCTCTGAAAGAGAAGCAGTCTGTTCCAACACTTCAATTCACTGTGCGAAGTGAATAGAGTGTTGCTTCACTTTCTAAATGCTGTCCTTTCAGAGAAAATCACTTTCCTTTGAAAGTGCCTTAAGCTACTTACAAGCATTCACCAGAAACTCACATGCGTTTCTCTGAAAGAGAAGCAGTCTGTTCCAATACTTCAATTCACTCTGCGAAGTGAATGGAGTGTTGCTTCACTTTCTAAATGCTGTAAATTCAGAGAAAATCACTTTCCTTTGAAAGTGCCTTAAGCTACTTACAAGCATTCAACAGAAACTCACATGCGTTTCTCTGAAAGAGAAGCAGTCTGTTCCAACACTTCAATTCACTGTGCGAAGTGAATGGAGTGTTGCTTCACTTTCTAAATGCTGTCCTTTCAGAGAAAATCACTTTCCTTTGAAAGTGCCTTAAGCAACTTGCAAGCATTAGGAAGAAACTCACATGCGTTTCTCTGAAAGAGAAGCAGTCTGTTCCAACACTTCAATTCACTGTGTGAAGTGAATGGAGTGTTGCCTCACTTTCTAAATGCTGTCCTTTCAGAGAAAATCACTTTCCTTTGAAAGTGCCTTAAGCTACTTACAAGCATTCAACAGAAACTCACATGCGTTTCTCTGAAAGAGAAGCAGTCTGTTCCAACACTTCAATTCACTGTGCGAAGTGAATGGAGTGTTGCTTCACTTTCTAAATGCTGTCCTTTCAGAGAAAATCACTTTCCTTTGAAAGTGCCTTAAGCTACTTGCAAGCATTCACAAGAAACACTAATGCGTTTCTATGTAAGAGAAGCAGTCTGTTCCAACACTTCAATTCACTGTGCGAAGTGAATGGAGTGTTGCATAACTTTCTAAATGCTGTCCTTTCAGAGAAAATCACTTTCCTTTGAAAGTTCCTTAAGCTACTTGCAAGCATTAGGAAGAAACTCACATGCGTTTCTCTGAAAGAGAAGCAGTCTGTTCCAACACTTCAATTCACTGTTCGAAGTGAATGGAGTGTTGCTTCACTTTCTAAATGCTGTCCTTTCAGAGAAAATCACTTTCCTTTGAAAGTGCCTTAAGCTACTTACAAGCATTCAACTTAAACTCACATGAATTTCTCTGAAAGAGAAGCAGTCTGTTCCAACACTTCAATTCACTGTGCGAAGTGAATGGAGTGTTGCTTCACTTTCTAAATGCTGTCCATTCAGAGAAAATCACTTTCCTTTGAAAGTGCCTTAAGCTACTTGCAAGCATTAGGAAGAAACTCACATGCGTTTCTCTGAAAGAGAAGCAGTCCGTTCAAACACTTCAATTCACTGTGCGAAGTGAATGGAGTGTTGCTTCACTTTCCAAATGCTGTCCTTTCAGAGAAAATCACTTTCCTTTGAAAGTGCCTTAAGCTACTTACAAGCATTCAACAGAAACTCACATGCATTTCTCTGAAAGAGAAGCAGTCTGTTCCAACACTTCAATTCACTGTGCGAAGTGAATGGAGTGTTGCTTCACTTTCTAAATTATGTCCTTTCAGAGAAAATCACTTTCCTTTGAAAGTGCCTTAAGCAACTTGCAAGCATTCACAAGAAACACTAATGCGTTTATATGAAAGAGAAGCACTCTGTTCCAACACTTCAATTCACTGCACGAAGGGAATGGAGTGTTGCTTCACTTTCTAAATGCTGTCCTTTCAGAGAAAATCACTTTCCTTTGAAAGTGCCTTAAGCTACTTGCAAGCATTAGGAAGAAACTCACATGCGTTTCTCTGAAAGAGAAGCAGTCTGTTCCAACACTTCAATTCACTGTGTGAAGTGAATGGAGTGTTGCCTCACTTTCTAAATGCTGTCCTTTCAAAGAAAATCACTTTCCTTTGAAAGTGCCTTAAGCTACTTACAAGCATTCAACAGAAACTCACATGCGTTTCTCTGAAAGAGAAGCAGTCTGTTCCAACACTTCAATTCAATGTGCGAAGTGAATGGAGTGTTGCTTCACTTTCTAAATGCTGTCCTTTCAGAGAAAATCACTTTCCTTTGAAAGTGCCTTAAGCTACTTGCAAGCATTCACAAGAAACACTAATGCGTTTCTCTGAAAGAGAAGCAGTCTGTTCCAACACTTCAATTCACTGTGCGAAGTGAATGGAGTGTTGCATAACTTACTAAATGCTGTCCTTTCAGAGAAAATCACTTTCCTTTGAAAGTGCCTTAAGCTACTTGCAAGCATTAGGAAGAAACTCACATGCGTTTCTCTGAAAGAGAAGCAGTCTGTTCCAACACTTCATTCACTCTGCGAAGTGAATGGAGTGTTGCTTCAGTTTCTAAATGCTGTCCTTTCAGAGAAAATCACTTTCCTTTGAAAGTGCCTTAAGCAACTTGCAAGCATTCACAAGAAACTCACATGCGTTTCTCTGAAAGAGAAGCAGTCTGTTCCAACACTTCAATTCACTGTGCGAAGTGAATAGAGTGTTGCTTCACTTTCTAAATGCTGTCCTTTCAGAGAAAATCACTTTCCTTTGAAAGTGCCTTAAGCTACTTACAAGCATTCACCAGAAACTCACATGCGTTTCTCTGAAAGAGAAGCAGTCTTTTCCAATACTTCAATTCACTCTGCGAAGTGAATGGAGTGTTGCTTCACTTTCTAAATGCTGTCCATTCAGAGAAAATCACTTTCCTTTGAAAGTGCCTTAAGCTACTTACAAGCATTCAACAGAAACTCACATGCGTTTCTCTGAAAGAGAAGCAGTCTGTTCCAACACTTCAATTCACTGTGCGAAGTGAATGGAGTGTTGCTTCACTTTCTAAATGCTGTCCTTTCAGAGAAAATCACTTTCCTTTGAAAGTGCCTTAAGCAACTTGCAAGCATTCACAAGAAACTCACATGCGTTTCTCTGAAAGAGAAGCAGTCTGTTCCAACACTTCAATTCACTGTGTGAAGTGAATGGAGTGTTGCCTCACTTTCTAAATGCTGTCCTTTCAGAGAAAATCACTTTCCTTTGAAAGTGCCTTAAGCTACTTGCAAGCATTCACAAGAAACACTAATGCGTTTCTATGTAAGAGAAGCAGTCTGTTCCAACACTTCAATTCACTGTGCGAAGTGAATGGAGTGTTGCATAACTTTCTAAATGCTGTCCTTTCAGAGAAAATCACTTTCCTTTGAAAGTTCCTTAAGCTACTTGCAAGCATTAGGAAGAAACTCACATGCGTTTCTCTGAAAGAGAAGCAGTCTGTTCCAACACTTCAATTCACTGTTCGAAGTGAATGGAGTGTTGCTTCACTTTCTAAATGCTGTCCTTTCAGAGAAAATCACTTTCCTTTGAAAGTGCCTTAAGCTACTTACAAGCATTCAACTTAAACTCACATGAATTTCTCTGAAAGAGAAGCAGTCTGTTCCAACACTTCAATTCACTGTGTGAAGTGAATGGAGTGTTGCTTCACTTTCTAAATGCTGTCCATTCAGAGAAAATCACTTTCCTTTGAAAGTGCCTTAAGCTACTTGCAAGCATTAGGAAGAAACTCACATGCGTTTCTCTGAAAGAGAAGCAGACCGTTCAAACACTTCAATTCACTGTGCGAAGTGAATGGAGTGTTGCTTCACTTTCCAAATGCTGTCCTTTCAGAGAAAATCACTTTCCTTTGAAAGTGCCTTAAGCTACTTACAAGCATTCAACAGAAACTCACATGCATTTCTCTGAAAGAGAAGCAGTCTGTTCCAACACTTCAATTCACTGTGCGAAGTGAATGGAGTGTTGCTTCACTTTCTAAATTATGTCCTTTCAGAGAAAATCACTTTCCTTTGAAAGGGCCTTAAGCAACTTGCAAGCATTCACAAGAAACACTAATGCGTTTATATGAAAGAGAAGCACTCTGTTCCAACACTTCAATTCACTGCACGAAGGGAATGGAGTGTTGCTTCAGTTTCTAAATGCTGTCCTTTCAGAGAAAATCACTTTCCTTTGAAAGTGCCTAAGCTACTTGCAAGCATTCACCAGAAACTCACATGCATTTCTCTGAAAGAGAAGCAGTCTGTTCCAACACTTCAATTCACTGTGCGAAGTGAATGGAGTGTTGCTTCACTTTCTAAATGCTGTCCTTTCAGAGAAAATCACTTTCCTTTGAAAGTGCCTTAAGCTACTTGCAAGCATTAGGAAGAAACTCACATGCATTTTCTGAAAGAGAAGCAGTCTGTTCCAACACTTCAATTCACTGTGTGAAGTGAATAGAGTGTTGCCTCACGTTCTAAATGCTGTCCTTTCAGAGAAAATCACTTTCCTTTGAAAGTGCCTTAAACTACTTTCAAGCATTCACAGAAAACTCACATGCGTTTCTCTTAAAGAGAAGCAGTGTGTTCCAACACTTCAATTCACTGTGCGAAGTGAATGGAGTGTTGCTTCAGTTTCTAAATGCTGTCCTTTCAGAGAAAATCACTTTCCTTTGAAAGTGCCTAAGCTACTTGCAAGCATTCACCAGAAACTCACATGCATTTCTCTGAAAGAGAAGCAGTCTGTTCCAACACTTCAATTCACTGTGCGAAGTGAATGGAGTGTTGCTTCACTTTCTAAATGCTGTCCTTTCAGAGAAAATCACTTTCCTTTGAAAGTGCCTTAAGCTACTTACAAGCATTCATCAGAAACTCACATGCGTTTCTCTGAAAGAGAAGCAGTCTGTTCCAACACTTCAATTCACTGTGCGAAGTGAATGGAGTGTTGCTTCACTTTCTAAATGCTGTCCTTTCAGAGAAAATCACTTTCCTTTGAAAGTGCCTTAAGCTACTTACAAGCATTCACCGGAAACTCACATGCGTTTCTCTGAAAGAGAAGCAGTCTGTTCCAACACTTCAATTCACTGCACGAAGGGAATGGAGTGTTGCTTCACTATCTAAATGCTGTCCTTTCAGAGAAAATCACTTTCCTTTGAAAGTGCCTTAAGCTACTTGCAAGCATTCCCAAGAAACACTAATGCGTTTCTATGAAAGAGAAGCAGTCTGTTCCAACACTTCAATTCATTGCGCGAAGGGAATGGAGTGTTGCTTTACTTTCTAAATGCTGTCCTTTCAGAGAAAATCACTTTCCTTTGAAAGAGCCTTAAGCTACTTACAAGCATTCAACAGAAACTCACATGCATTTCTCTGAAAGAGAAGCAGTCTGTTCCAACACTTCAATTCACTGTACAAAGTGAACTGAGTGTTGCTTCACTTTCTAAATGCTGTCCTTTCAGAGAAAATCACTTTCCTTTGAAAGTGCCTTAAGCAATTTGCAAGCATTCACAAGAAACACTAATGCGTTTCTATGAAAGAGAAGCAGTCTGTTCCAACACTTCAATTCACTGTGCGAAGTGAATGGAGTGTTGCATAACTTTCTAAATGCTGTCCTTTCAGAGAAAATCACTTTCCTTTGAAAGTGCCTTAAGCTACTTGCAAGCATTAGGAAGAAACTCACATGCGTTTCTCTGAAAAAGAAGCAGTCTGTTCCAACACTTCAATTCACTGTGCGAAGTGAATGGAGTGTTGCTTCACTTTCTAAATGCTGTCCTTTCAGAGAAAATCACTTTCCTTTGAAAGTGCCTTAAGCTACTTACAAGCATTCACCAGAAACTCACATGCGTTTCTCTGAAAGAGAAGCAGTCTGTTCCAACACTTCAATTCACTGTGCGAAGTGAATGGAGTGTTGCTTCACTTTCTAAATTATGTCCTTTCAGAGAAAATCACTTTCCTTTGAAAGTGCCTTAAGCAACTTGCAAGCATTCACCAGAAACACTAATGCGTTTATATGAAAGAGAGGCACTCTGTTCCAACACTTCAATTCACTGCACGAAGGGAATGGAGTGTTGCTTCACTTTCTAAATGCTGTCCTTTCAGAGAAAATCACTTTCCTTTGAAAGTGCCTTAAGCTACTTGCAAGCAATAGGAAGAAACTCACATGCGTTTCTCTGAAAGAGAAGCAGTCTGTTCCAACACTTCAATTCACTGTGTGAAGTGAATGGAGTGTTGCCTCACTTTCTAAATGCTGTCCTTTCAAAGAAAATCACTTTCCTTTGAAAGTTCCGTAAGCTACTTACAAGCATTCAACAGAAACTCACATGCGTTTCTCTGAAAGAGAAGCAGTCTGTTCCAACACTTCATTCACTCTGCGAAGTGAATGGAGTGTTGCTTCAGTTTCTAAATGCTGTCCTTTCAGAGAATATCACTTTCCTTTGAAAGTGCCTTAAGCAACTTGCAAGAATTCACAAAAAACTCACATGCGTTTCTCTGAAAGAGAAGCAGTCTGTTCCAACACTTCAATTCACAGTGCGAAGTGAATGGAATGTTGCTTCAGTTTCTAAATGCTGTCCTTTCAGAGAAAATCACTTTCCATTGAAAGTGCCTTAAGCAACTTGCAAGAATTCACAAGAAACTCACATGCGTTTCTCTGAAAGAGAAGCAGTCTGTTCCAACACTTCAATTCACTGTGCGAAGTGAATGGAGTGTTGCTTCACTATCTAAATGCCGTCCTTTCAGAGAAAATCACTTTCCTTTGAAAGTGCCTTAAGCTACTTGCAAGCATTCCCAAGAAACACTAATGCGTTTCTATGAAAGAGAAGCAGTCTGTTCCAACACTTCAATTCATTGCGCGAAGGGAATGGAGTGTTGCTTTACTTTCTAAATGCTGTCCTTTCATAGAAAATCACTTTCCTTTGAATGAGCCTTAAGCTACTTACAAGCATTCAACAGAAACTCACATGCATTTCTCTGAAAGAGAAGCAGTCTGTTCCAACACTTCAATTCACTGTACAAAGTGAAGTGAGTGTTGCTTCACTTTCTAAATGCTGTCCTTTCAGAGAAAATCACTTTCCTTTGAAAGTGCCTTAAGCAATTTGCAAGCATTCACAAGAAACCCTAATGCGTTTCTATGAAAGAGAAGCACTCTGTTCCAACACTTCAATTCACTGCACGAAGGGAATGGAGTGTTGCTTCACATTCTAAATGCTGTCCTTTCAGAGAAAATCACTTTCCTTTGAAAGTGCCTTAAGCTACTTACAAGCATTAGGAAGAAACTCACATGCGTTTCTCTGAAAGAGAAGCAGTCTGTTCCAACACTTCAATTCACAGTGCGAAGTGAATGGAGGGTTGCATCACTTTCTAAATTCTGTCCTTTCAGAGAAAATCACTTTCCTTTGAAAGTGCCTTAAACTACTTTCAAGCATTCACAAAAAACTCACATGCGTTTCTCTTAAAGAGAAGCAGTGTGTTCCAACACTTCAGTTCACTGTGCGAAGTGAATGGAGTGTTGCTTCACTTTCTAAATGCTGTCCTTTCAGAGAAAATCACTTTCCTTTGAAAGTGCCTTAAGCGACTTGCAATAATTCACAAGAAACTCACATGCGTTTCTCTGAAAGAGAAGCAGTCTGTTCCAACACTTCAATTCACTGTGCGAAGTGAATGGAGTGTTGCTTCACTTTCTAAATGCTGTCCTTTCAGAGAAAATCACTTTCCTTTGAAAGTGCCTTAAGCTACTTACAAGCATTCACCAGAAACTCACATGCGTTTCTCTGAAAGAGAAGCAGTCTGTTCCAACATTTCAATTCACTGTGCGAAGTGAATGGAGTGTTGCTTCACTTTCTAAATGCTGTCCTTTCAGAGAAAATCACTTTCCTTTGAAAGTGCCTTAAGCTACTTACAAGCATTCAACTTAAACTCACATGAATTTCTCTGAAAGAGAAGCAGTCTGTTCCAACACTTCAATTCACTGTGCGAAGTGAATGGAGTGTTGCTTCACTTTCTAAATGCTGTCCTTTCAGAGAAAATCACTTTCCTTTGAAAGTGCCTTAAGCTACTTACAAGCATTCAACTTAAACTCACATGAATTTCTCTGAAAGAGAAGCAGTCTGTTCCAACACTTCAATTCACTGTGCGAAGTGAATAGAGTGTTGCTTCACTTTCTAAATGCTGTCCATTCAGAGAAAATCACTTTCCTTTGAAAGTGCCTTCAGCTACTTGCAAGCATTAGGAAGAAACTCACATGCGTTTCTCTGAAAGAGAAGCAGACTGTTCCAACACTTCAATTCACTGTGCGAAGTGAATGGAGTGTTGCTTCACTTTCCAAATGCTGTCCTTTCAGAGAAAATCACTTTCCATTGAAAGTGCCTTAAGCTACTTACAAGCATTCAACAGAAACTCTCATGCATTTCTCTGAAAGAGAAGCAGTCTGTTACAACACTTCAATTCACTGTGCGAAGTGAATGGAGTGTTGCTTCACTTTCTAAATTATGTCCTTTCAGAGAAAATCACTTTCCTTTGAAAGTGCCTTAAGCAACTTGCAAGCATTCACAAGAAACACTAATGCGTTTATATGAAAGAGAAGCACTCTGTTCCAACACTTCAATTCACTGCACGAAGGGAATGGAGTGTTGCTTCACTTTCTAAATGCTGTCCTTTCAGAGAAAATCACTGTCCTTTGAAAGTGCCTTGAGCTACTTACAAGCATTCACCAGAAACTCACATGCATTTCTCTGAAAGAGACGAAGTCTGTTCCAACACTTCAATTCACTTTGCGAAGTGAATGGAGTGTTGCTTCACTTTCTAAATGCTGTTCTTTCAGAGAAAATCACTTTCCTTTGATAGTGCCTTAAGCTACTTGCAAGCATTAGGAAGAAACTCACATGCGTTTCTCTGAAAGAGAAGCTGTCTGTTCCAACACTTCAATTCACTGTGTGAAGTGAATAGAGTGTTGCCTCACGTTCTAAATGCTGTCCTTTCAGAGAAAATCACTTTCCTTTGAAAGTGCCTTAAACTACTTTCAAGCATTCACAGAAAACTCACATGCGTTTCTCTTAAAGAGAAGCAGTGTGTTCCAACACTTCAATTCACTGTGCGAAGTGAATGGAGTGTTGCTTCAGTTTCTAAATGCTGTCCTTTCAGAGAAAATCACTTTCCTTTGAAAGTGCCTTAAGCTACTTGCAAGCATTCACCAGAAACTCACATGCATTTCTCTGAAAGAGAAGCAGTCTGTTCCAACACTTCAATTCACTGTGCGAAGTGAATGGAGTGTTGCTTCACTTTCTAAATGCTGTCCTTTCAGAGAAAATCACTTTCCTTTGAAAGTGCCTTAAGCTACTTACAAGCATTCACCAGAAACTCACATGCGTTTCTCTGAAAGAGAAGCAGTCTGTTCCAACACTTCAATTCACTGTGCGAAGTGAATGGAGTGTTGCTTCACTTTCTAAATGCTGTCCTTTCAGAGAAAATCACTTTCCTTTGAAAGTGCCTTAAGCTACTTACAAGCATTCACCGGAAACTCACATGCGTTTCTCTGAAAGAGAAGCAGTCTGTTCCAACACTTCAATTCACTGGGCGAAGTGAATGGAGCGTTGTTTCACTTTCTAAATGCTGTCCTTTCAGAGAAAATCACTTTCCTTTGAAAGTGCCTTAAGCTACTTGCAAGCATTCAAAAGAAACTCACATGCGTTTCTCTGAAAGAGAAGCAGTCTGTTCCAACACTTCAATTCACTGTGTGAAGTGAATGGAGTGTTGCCTCACTTTCTAAATGCTGTCCTTTCAAAGAACATCACTTTCCTTTGAAAGTGCCGTAAGCTACTTACAAGCATTCAACAGAAACTCACATGCGTTTCTCTGAAAGAGAAGCAGTCTGTTCCAACATTTCAATTCAATGTGCGAAGTGAATGGAGTGTTGCTTCACTTTCTAAATGCTGTCCTTTCAGAGAAAATCACTTTCCTTTGAAAGTGCCTTAAGCTACTTGCAAGCATTCACAAGAAACACTAATGCATTTCTCTGAAAGAGAAGCAGTCTGTTCCAACACTTCAATTCACTGTTCGAAATGGAGTGTTGCTTCACTTTCTAAATGCTGTCCATTCAGAGAAAATCACTTTCCTTTGAAAGTGCCTTAAGCTACTTGCAAGCATTCCCAAGAAACACTAATGCGTTTCTATGAAAGAGAAGCAGTCTGTTCCAACACTTCAATTCATTGCGCGAAGGGAATGGAGTGTTGCTTTACTTTCTAAATGCTGTCCTTTCATAGAAAATCACTTTCCTTTGAATGAGCCTTAAGCTACTTACAAGCATTCAACAGAAACTCACATGCATTTCTCTGAAAGAGAAGCAGTCTGTTCCAACACTTCAATTCACTGTACAAAGTGAAGTGAGTGTTGCTTCACTTTCTAAATGCTGTCCTTTCAGAGAAAATCACTTTCCTTTGAAAGTGCCTTAAGCAATTTGCAAGCATTCACAAGAAACCCTAATGCGTTTCTATGAAAGAGAAGCACTCTGTTCCAACACTTCAATTCACTGCACGACGGGAATGGAGTGTTGCTTCACATTCTAAATGCTGTCCTTTCAGAGAAAATCACTTTCCTTTGAAAGTGCCTTAAGCTACTTACAAGCATTAGGAAGAAACTCACATGCGTTTCTCTGAAAGAGAAGCAGTCTGTTCCAACACTTCAATTCACTGTGCGAAGTGAATGGAGGGTTGCATCACTTTCTAAATTCTGTCCTTTCAGAGAAAATCACTTTCCTTTGAAAGTGCCTTAAACTACTTTCAAGCATTCACAAAAAACTCACATGCGTTTCTCTTAAAGAGAAGCAGTGTGTTCCAACACTTCAGTTCACTGTGCGAAGTGAATGGAGTGTTGCTTCACTTTCTAAATGCTGTCCTTTCAGAGAAAATCACTTTCCTTTGAAAGTGCCTTAAGCGACTTGCAATAATTCACAAGAAACTCACATGCGTTTCTCTGAAAGAGAAGCAGTCTGTTCCAACACTTCAATTCACTGTGCGAAGTGAATGGAGTGTTGCTTCACTTTCTAAATGCTGTCCTTTCAGAGAAAATCACTTTCCTTTGAAAGTGCCTTAAGCTACTTACAAGCATTCACCAGAAACTCACATGCGTTTCTCTGAAAGAGAAGCAGTCTGTTCCAACATTTCAATTCACTGTGCGAAGTGAATGGAGTGTTGCTTCACTTTCTAAATGCTGTCCTTTCAGAGAAAATCACTTTCCTT
Organism: Myodes glareolus; assembly: GCF_982192425.1. Lineage (NCBI taxonomy): Eukaryota > Metazoa > Chordata > Mammalia > Rodentia > Cricetidae > Myodes > Myodes glareolus. Next base: position 1,026,308 of record NC_142043.1, on the reverse strand, counting down.
TGAAAGTGCCTTAAGCTACTTACAAGCATTCAACTTAAACTCACATGAATTTCTCTGAAAGAGAAGCAGTCTGTTCCAACACTTCAATTCACTGTGCGAAGTGAATGGAGTGTTGCTTCACTTTCTAAATGCTGTCCTTTCAGAGAAAATCACTTTCCTTTGAAAGTGCCTTAAGCTACTTACAAGCATTCAACTTAAACTCACATGAATTTCTCTGAAAGAGAAGCAGTCTGTTCCAACACTTCAATTCACTGTGCGAAGTGAATAGAGTGTTGCTTCACTTTCTAAATGCTGTCCATTCAGAGAAAATCACTTTCCTTTGAAAGTGCCTTCAGCTACTTGCAAGCATTAGGAAGAAACTCACATGCATTTCTCTGAAAGAGAAGCAGACTGTTCCAACACTTCAATTCACTGTGCGAAGTGAATGGAGTGTTGCTTCACTTTCTAAATGCTGTCCTTTCAGAGAAAATCACTTTCCTTTGAAAGTGCCTTAAGCTACTTACAAGCATTCAACAGAAACTCACATGCATTTCTCTGAAAGAGAAGCAGTCTGTTACAACACTTCAATTCACTGTGCGAAGTGAATGGAGTGTTGCTTCACTTTCTAAATTATGTCCTTTCAGAGAAAATCACTTTCCTTTGAAAGTGCCTTAAGCAACTTGCAAGCATTCACAAGAAACACTAATGCGTTTATATGAAAGAGAAGCACTCTGTTCCAACACTTCAATTCACTGCACGAAGGGAATGGAGTGTTGCTTCACTTTCTAAATGCTGTCCTTTCAGAGAAAATCACTGTCCTTTGAAAGTGCCTTGAGCTACTTACAAGCATTCACCAGAAACTCACATGCATTTCTCTGAAAGAGACAAAGTCTGTTCCAACACTTCAATTCACTTTGCGAAGTGAATGGAGTGTTGCTTCACTTTCTAAATGCTGTTCTTTCAGAGAAAATCACTTTCCTTTGATAGTGCCTTAAGCTACTTGCAAGCATTAGGAAGAAACTCACATGCGTTTCTCTGAAAGAGAAGCTGTCTGTTCCAACACTTCAATTCACTGTGTGAAGTGAATAGAGTGTTGCCTCACGTTCTAAATGCTGTCCTTTCAGAGAAAATCACTTTCCTTTGAAAGTGCCTTAAACTACTTTCAAGCATTCACAGAAAACTCACATGCGTTTCTCTTAAAGAGAAGCAGTGTGTTCCAACACTTCAATTCACTGTGCGAAGTGAATGGAGTGTTGCTTCAGTTTCTAAATGCTGTCCTTTCAGAGAAAATCACTTTCCTTTGAAAGTGCCTTAAGCTACTTGCAAGCATTCACCAGAAACTCACATGCATTTCTCTGAAAGAGAAGCAGTCTGTTCCAACACTTCAATTCACTGTGCGAAGTGAATGGAGTGTTGCTTCACTTTCTAAATGCTGTCCTTTCAGAGAAAATCACTTTCCTTTGAAAGTGCCTTAAGCTACTTACAAGCATTCACCAGAAACTCACATGCGTTTCTCTGAAAGAGAAGCAGTCTGTTCCAACACTTCAATTCACTGTGCGAAGTGAATGGAGTGTTGCTTCACTTTCTAAATGCTGTCCTTTCAGAGAAAATCACTTTCCTTTGAAAGTGCCTTAAGCTACTTACAAGCATTCACCGGAAACTCACATGCGTTTCTCTGAAAGAGAAGCAGTCTGTTCCAACACTTCAATTCACTGTGCGAAGTGAATGGAGCGTTGTTTCACTTTCTAAATGCTGTCCTTTCAGAGAAAATCACTTTCCTTTGAAAGTGCCTTAAGCTACTTGCAAGCATTCAAAAGAAACTCACATGCGTTTCTCTGAAAGAGAAGCAGTCTGTTCCAACACTTCAATTCACTGTGTGAAGTGAATGGAGTGTTGCCTCACTTTCTAAATGCTGTCCTTTCAAAGAAAATCACTTTCCTTTGAAAGTGCCGTAAGCTACTTACAAGCATTCAACAGAAACTCACATGCGTTTCTCTGAAAGAGAAGCAGTCTGTTCCAACATTTCAATTCAATGTGCGAAGTGAATGGAGTGTTGCTTTACTTTCTAAATGCTGTCCTTTCAGAGAAAATCACTTTCCTTTGAAAGTGCCTTAAGCTACTTGCAAGCATTCACAAGAAACACTAATGCATTTCTCTGAAAGAGAAGCAGTCTGTTCCAACACTTCAATTCACTGTGCGAAGTGAATGGAGTGTTGCATAACTTTCTAAATGCTGTCCTTTCAGAGAAAATCACTTTCCTTTGTAAGTACCTTAAGCTACTTGCAAGCATTAGGAAGAAACTCACATGCGTTTCTCTGAAAGAGAAGCAGTCTGTTCCAACACTTCATTCACTCTGCGAAGTGAATGGAGTGTTGCTTCAGTTTCTAAATGCTGTCCTATCAGAGAAAATCACTTTCCTTTGAAAGTGCCTTAAGCAACTTGCAAGAATTCACAAGAAACTCACATGCGTTTCTCTGAAAGAGAAGCAGTCTGTTCCAACACTTCAATTCACTGTGCAAAGTGAATAGAGTGTTGCTTCACTTTCTAAATGCTGTCCTTTCAGAGAAAATCACTTTCCTTTGAAAGTGCCTTAAGCTAATTACAAGCATTCACCAGAAACTCACATGCGTTTCTCTGAAAGAGAAGCAGTCTGTTCCAATACTTCAATTCACTCTGCGAAGTGAATGGAGTGTTGCTTCACTTTCTAAATACTGTCCATTCAGAGAAAATCACTTTCCTTTGAAAGTGCCTTAAGCTACTTACAAGCATTCAACAGAAACTCACATGCGTTTCTCTGAAAGAGAAGCAGTCTGTTCCAACACTTCAATTCACTGTGCGAAGTGAATGGAGTGTTGCTTCACTTTCTAAAAGCTGTCCTTTCAGAGAAAATCACTTTCCTTTGAAAGTGCCTTTAGCTACTTGCAAGCATTAGGAAGAAACTCACATGCGTTTCTCTGAAAGAGAAGAGTCCGTTCCAACACTTCAATTCACTGTGTGAAGTGAATGGAGTGTTGCCTCACTTTCTAAATGCTGTCCTTTCAGAGAAAATTACTTTCCTTTGAAAGTGCCTTAAGCTACTTGCAAGCATTCACAAGAAACACTAATGCGTTTCTATGAAAGAGAAGCAGTCTGTTCCAACAGTTCAATTCATTGCGCGAAGGGAATGGAGTGTTGCTTTACTTTCTAAATGCTGTCCTTTCAGAGAAAATCACTTTCCTTTGAAAGAGCCTTAAGCTACTTACAAGCCTTGAACAGAAACTCACATGCATTTCTCTGAAAGAGAAGCAGTCTGTTCCAACACTTCAATTCACTATACAAAGTGAATGGAGTGTTGCTTCACTTTCTAAATGCTGTCCTTTCAGAGAAAATCACTTTCCTTTGAAAGTGCCTAAAGCTACTTGCAAGCATTCACCAGAAACTCACATGCGTTTCTCTGAAAGAAAAGCAGTCTGTTCCAATACTTCAATTCACTCTGCGAAGTGAATGGAGTGTTACTTCACTTTCTAAATGCTGTCCTTTCAGAGAAAATCACTTTCCTTTGAAAGTGCCTTAAGCTACTTACAAGCATTCAACAGAAACTCTCATGCATTTCTCTGAAAGAGAAGCAGTCTGTTCGAACACTTCAATTCACTGTGCGAAGTGAATGGAGTGTTGCTTCACTTTCTAAATTATGTCCTTTCAGAGAAAATCACTTTCCTTTGAAAGGGCCTTAAGCAACTTGCAAGCATTCACAAGAAACACTAATGCGTTTATATGAAAGAGAAGCACTCTGTTCCAACACTTCAATTCACTGCACGAAGGGAATGGAGTGTTGCTTCAGTTTCTAAATGCTGTCCTTTCAGAGAAAATCACTTTCCTTTGAAAGTGCCTAAGCTACTTGCAAGCATTCACCAGAAACTCACATGCATTTCTCTGAAAGAGAAGCAGTCTGTTCCAACACTTCAATTCACTGTGCGAAGTGAATGGAGTGTTGCTTCACTTTCTAAATGCTGTCCTTTCAGAGAAAATCACTTTCCTTTGAAAGTGCCTTAAGCTACTTGCAAGCATTAGGAAGAAACTCACATGCATTTTCTGAAAGAGAAGCAGTCTGTTCCAACACTTCAATTCACTGTGTGAAGTGAATAGAGTGTTGCCTCACGTTCTAAATGCTGTCCTTTCAGAGAAAATCACTTTCCTTTGAAAGTGCCTTAAACTACTTTCAAGCATTCACAGAAAACTCACATGCGTTTCTCTTAAAGAGAAGCAGTGTGTTCCAACACTTCAATTCACTGTGCGAAGTGAATGGAGTGTTGCTTCAGTTTCTAAATGCTGTCCTTTCAGAGAAAATCACTTTCCTTTGAAAGTGCCTAAGCTACTTGCAAGCATTCACCAGAAACTCACATGCATTTCTCTGAAAGAGAAGCAGTCTGTTCCAACACTTCAATTCACTGTGCGAAGTGAATGGAGTGTTGCTTCACTTTCTAAATGCTGTCCTTTCAGAGAAAATCACTTTCCTTTGAAAGTGCCTTAAGCTACTTACAAGCATTCATCAGAAACTCACATGCGTTTCTCTGAAAGAGAAGCAGTCTGTTCCAACACTTCAATTCACTGTGCGAAGTGAATGGAGTGTTGCTTCACTTTCTAAATGCTGTCCTTTCAGAGAAAATCACTTTCCTTTGAAAGTGCCTTAAGCTACTTACAAGCATTCACCGGAAACTCACATGCGTTTCTCTGAAAGAGAAGCAGTCTGTTCCAACACTTCAATTCACAGTGCGAAGGGAATGGAGTGTTGCTTCACTTTCTAAATGCTGTCCTTTCAGAGAAAATCACTTTCCTTTGAAAGTGCCTTAAGCAACTTGCAAGAATTCACAAGAAACTCACATGCGTTTCTCTGAAAGAGAAGCAGTCTGTTCCAACACTTCAATTCACTGTGCGAAGTGAATGGAGTGTTGCTTCACTATCTAAATGCTGTCCTTTCAGAGAAAATCACTTTCCTTTGAAAGTGCCTTAAGCTACTTGCAAGCATTCCCAAGAAACACTAATGCGTTTCTATGAAAGAGAAGGAGTCTGTTCCAACACTTCAATTCATTGCGAGAAGGGAATGGAGTGTTGCTTTACTTTCTAAATGCTGTCCTTTCAGAGAAAATCACTTTCCTTTGAAAGAGCCTTAAGCTACTTACAAGCATTCAACAGAAACTCACATGCATTTCTCTGAAAGAGAAGCAGTCTGTTCCAACACTTCAATTCACTGTACAAAGTGAACTGAGTGTTGCTTCACTTTCTAAATGCTGTCCTTTCAGAGAAAATCACTTTCCTTTGAAAGTGCCTTAAGCAATTTGCAAGCATTCACAAGAAACACTAATGCGTTTCTATGAAAGAGAAGCAGTCTGTTCCAACACTTCAATTCACTGTGCGAAGTGAATGGAGTGTTGCATAACTTTCTAAATGCTGTCCTTTCAGAGAAAATCACTTTCCTTTGAAAGTGCCTTAAGCTACTTGCAAGCATTAGGAAGAAACTCACATGCGTTTCTCTGAAAAAGAAGCAGTCTGTTCCAACACTTCAATTCACTGTGCGAAGTGAATGGAGTGTTGCTTCACTTTCTAAATGCTGTCCTTTCAGAGAAAATCACTTTCCTTTGAAAGTGCCTTAAGCTACTTACAAGCATTCACCAGAAACTCACATGCGTTTCTCTGAAAGAGAAGCAGTCTGTTCCAACACTTCAATTCACTGGGCGAAGTGAATGGAGTGTTGCTTCACTTTCTAAATTATGTCCTTTCAGAGAAAATCACTTTCCTTTGAAAGTGCCTTAAGCAACTTGCAAGCATTCACCAGAAACACTAATGCGTTTATATGAAAGAGAGGCACTCTGTTCCAACACTTCAATTCACTGCACGAAGGGAATGGAGTGTTGCTTCACTTTCTAAATGCTGTCCTTTCAGAGAAAATCACTTTCCTTTGAAAGTGCCTTAAGCTACTTGCAAGCATTCAAAAGAAACTCACATGCGTTTCTCTGAAAGAGAAGCAGTCTGTTCCAACACTTCAATTCACTGTGTGAAGTGAATGGAGTGTTGCCTCACTTTCTAAATGCTGTCCTTTCAAAGAAAATCACTTTCCTTTGAAAGTTCCGTAAGCTACTTACAAGCATTCAACAGAAACTCACATGCGTTTCTCTGAAAGAGAAGCAGTCTGTTCCAACACTTCATTCACTCTGCGAAGTGAATGGAGTGTTGCTTCAGTTTCTAAATGCTGTCCTTTCAGAGAAAATCACTTTCCTTTGAAAGTGCCTTAAGCAACTTGCAAGAATTCACAAAAAACTCACATGCGTTTCTCTGAAAGAGAAGCAGTCTGTTCCAACACTTCAATTCACAGTGCGAAGTGAATGGAATGTTGCTTCAGTTTCTAAATGCTGTCCTTTCAGAGAAAATCACTTTCCATTGAAAGTGCCTTAAGCAACTTGCAAGAATTCACAAGAAACTCACATGCGTTTCTCTGAAAGAGAAGCAGTCTGTTCCAACACTTCAATTCACTGTGCGAAGTGAATGGAGTGTTGCTTCACTATCTAAATGCCGTCCTTTCAGAGAAAATCACTTTCCTTTGAAAGTGCCTTAAGCTACTTGCAAGCATTCCCAAGAAACACTAATGCGTTTCTATGAAAGAGAAGCAGTCTGTTCCAACACTTCAATTCATTGCGCGAAGGGAATGGAGTGTTGCTTTACTTTCTAAATGCTGTCCTTTCATAGAAAATCACTTTCCTTTGAATGAGCCTTAAGCTACTTACAAGCATTCAACAGAAACTCACATGCATTTCTCTGAAAGAGAAGCAGTCTGTTCCAACACTTCAATTCACTGTACAAAGTGAAGTGAGTGTTGCTTCACTTTCTAAATGCTGTCCTTTCAGAGAAAATCACTTTCCTTTGAAAGTGCCTTAAGCAATTTGCAAGCATTCACAAGAAACCCTAATGCGTTTCTATGAAAGAGAAGCACTCTGTTCCAACACTTCAATTCACTGCACGAAGGGAATGGAGTGTTGCTTCACATTCTAAATGCTGTCCTTTCAGAGAAAATCACTTTCCTTTGAAAGTGCCTTAAGCTACTTACAAGCATTAGGAAGAAACTCACATGCGTTTCTCTGAAAGAGAAGCAGTCTGTTCCAACACTTCAATTCACTGTGCGAAGTCAATGGAGGGTTGCATCACTTTCTAAATTCTGTCCTTTCAGAGAAAATCACTTTCCTTTGAAAGTGCCTTAAACTACTTTCAAGCATTCACAAAAAACTCACATGGGTTTCTCTTAAAGAGAAGCAGTGTGTTCCAACACTTCAGTTCACTGTGCGAAGTGAATGGAGTGTTGCTTCACTTTCTAAATGCTGTCCTTTCAGAGAAAATCACTTTCCTTTGAAAGTGCCTTAAGCGACTTGCAATAATTCACAAGAAACTCACATGCGTTTCTCTGAAAGAGAAGCAGTCTGTTCCAACACTTCAATTCACTGTGCGAAGTGAATGGAGTGTTGCTTCACTTTCTAAATGCTGTCCTTTCAGAGAAAATCACTTTCCTTTGAAAGTGCCTTAAGCTACTTACAAGCATTCACCAGAAACTCACATGCGTTTCTCTGAAAGAGAAGCAGTCTGTTCCAACATTTCAATTCACTGTGCGAAGTGAATGGAGTGTTGCTTCACTTTCTAAATGCTGTCCTTTCAGAGAAAATCACTTTCCTTTGAAAGTGCCTTAAGCTACTTACAAGCATTCAACTTAAACTCACATGAATTTCTCTGAAAGAGAAGCAGTCTGTTCCAACACTTCAATTCACTGTGCGAAGTGAATGGAGTGTTGCTTCACTTTCTAAATGCTGTCCTTTCAGAGAAAATCACTTTCCTTTGAAAGTGCCTTAAGCTACTTACAAGCATTCAACTTAAACTCACATGAATTTCTCTGAAAGAGAAGCAGTCTGTTCCAACACTTCAATTCACTGTGCGAAGTGAATAGAGTGTTGCTTCACTTTCTAAATGCTGTCCATTCAGAGAAAATCACTTTCCTTTGAAAGTGCCTTCAGCTACTTGCAAGCATTAGGAAGAAACTCACATGCGTTTCTCTGAAAGAGAAGCAGACTGTTCCAACACTTCAATTCACTGTGCGAAGTGAATGGAGTGTTGCTTCACTTTCCAAATGCTGTCCTTTCAGAGAAAATCACTTTCCTTTGAAAGTGCCTTAAGCTACTTACAAGCATTCAACAGAAACTCACATGCATTTCTCTGAAAGAGAAGCAGTCTGTTAAAACACTTCAATTCACTGTGCGAAGTGAATGGAGTGTTGCTTCACTTTCTAAATTATGTCCTTTCAGAGAAAATCACTTTCCTTTGAAAGTGCCTTAAGCAACTTGCAAGCATTCACAAGAAACACTAATGCGTTTATATGAAAGAGAAGCACTCTGTTCCAACACTTCAATTCACTGCACGAAGGGAATGGAGTGTTGCTTCACTTTCTAAATGCTGTCCTTTCAGAGAAAATCACTGTCCTTTGAAAGTGCCTTGAGCTACTTACAAGCATTCACCAGAAACTCACATGCATTTCTCTGAAAGAGACGAAGTCTGTTCCAACACTTCAATTCACTTTGCGAAGTGAATGGAGTGTTGCTTCACTTTCTAAATGCTGTTCTTTCAGAGAAAATCACTTTCCTTTGATAGTGCCTTAAGCTACTTGCAAGCATTAGGAAGAAACTCACATGCGTTTCTCTGAAAGAGAAGCTGTCTGTTCCAACACTTCAATTCACTGTGTGAAGTGAATAGAGTGTTGCCTCACTTTCTAAATGCTGTCCTTTCAGAGAAAATCACTTTCCTTTGAAAGTGCCTTAAACTACTTTCAAGCATTCACAGAAAACTCACATGCGTTTCTCTTAAAGAGAAGCAGTGTGTTCCAACACTTCAATTCACTGTGCGAAGTGAATGGAGTGTTGCTTCAGTTTCTAAATGCTGTCCTTTCAGAGAAAATCACTTTCCTTTGAAAGTGCCTTAAGCTACTTGCAAGCATTCACCAGAAACTCACATGCATTTCTCTGAAAGAGAAGCAGTCTGTTCCAACACTTCAATTCACTGTGCGAAGTGAATGGAGTGTTGCTTCACTTTCTAAATGCTGTCCTTTCAGAGAAAATCACTTTCCTTTGAAAGTGCCTTAAGCTACTTACAAGCATTCACCAGAAACTCACATGCGTTTCTCTGAAAGAGAAGCAGTCTGTTCCAACACTTCAATTCACTGTGCGAAGTGAATGGAGTGTTGCTTCACTTTCTAAATGCTGTCCTTTCAGAGAAAATCACTTTCCTTTGAAAGTGCCTTAAGCTACTTACAAGCATTCACCGGAAACTCACATGCGTTTCTCTGAAAGAGAAGCAGTCTGTTCCAACACTTCAATTCACTGTGCGAAGTGAATGGAGCGTTGTTTCACTTTCTAAATGCTGTCCTTTCAGAGAAAATCACTTTCCTTAGAAAGTGCCTTAAGCTACTTGCAACCATTCAAAAGAAACTCACATGCGTTTCTCTGAAAGAGAAGCAGTCTGTTCCAACACTTCAATTCACTGTGTGAAGTGAATGGAGTGTTGCCTCACTTTCTAAATGCTGTCCTTTCAAAGAAAATCACTTTCCTTTGAAAGTGCCGTAAGCTACTTACAAGCATTCAACAGAAACTCACATGCGTTTCTCTGAAAGAGAAGCAGTCTGTTCCAACATTTCAATTCAATGTGCGAAGTGAATGGAGTGTTGCTTCACTTTCTAAATGCTGTCCTTTCAGAGAAAATCACTTTCCTTTGAAAGTGCCTTAAGCTACTTGCAAGCATTCACAAGAAACACTAATGCATTTCTCTGAAAGAGAAGCAGTCTGTTCCAACACTTCAATTCACTGTGCGAAGTGAATGGAGTGTTGCATAACTTTCTAAATGCTGTCCTTTCAGAGAAAATCACTTTCCTTTGAAAGTACCTTAAGCTACTTGCAAGCATTAGGAAGAAATTCACATGCGTTTCTCTGAAAGAGAAGCAGTCTGTTCCAACACTTCATTCACTCTGCGAAGTGAATGGAGTGTTGCTTCAGTTTCTAAATGCTGTCCTTTCAGAGAAAATCACTTTCCTTTGAAAGTGCCTTAAGCAACTTGCAAGAATTCACAAGAAACTCACATGCGTTTCTCTGAAAGAGAAGCAGTCTGTTCCAACACTTCAATTCACTGTGCGAAGTGAATAGAGTGTTGCTTCACTTTCTAAATGCTGTCCTTTCAGAGAAAATCACTTTCCTTTGAAAGTGCCTTAAGCTAATTACAAGCATTCACCAGAAACTCACATGCGTTTCTCTGAAAGAGAAGCAGTCTGTTCCAATACTTCAATTCACTCTGCGAAGTGAATGGAGTGTTGCTTCACTTTCTAAATACTGTCCATTCAGAGAAAATCACTTTCCTTTGAAAGTGCCTTAAGCTACTTACAAGCATTCAACAGAAACTCACATGCGTTTCTCTGAAAGAGAAGCAGTCTGTTCCAACACTTCAATTCACTGTGCGAAGTGAATGGAGTGTTGCTTCACTTTCTAAAAGCTGTCCTTTCAGAGAAAATCACTTTCCTTTGAAAGTGCCTTTAGCTACTTGCAAGCATTAGGAAGAAACTCACATGCGTTTCTCTGAAAGAGAAGAGTCCGTTCCAACACTTCAATTCACTGTGTGAAGTGAATGGAGTGTTGCCTCACTTTCTAAATGCTGTCCTTTCAGAGAAAATTACTTTCCTTTGAAAGTGCCTTAAGCTACTTGCAAGCATTCACAAGAAACACTAATGCGTTTCTATGAAAGAGAAGCAGTCTGTTCCAACAGTTCAATTCATTGCACGAAGGGAATGGAGTGTTGCTTTACTTTCTAAATGCTGTCCTTTCAGAGAAAATCACTTTCCTTTGAAAGAGCCTTAAGCTACTTACAAGCCTTCAACAGAAACTCACATGCATTTCTCTGAAAGAGAAGCAGTCTGTTCCAACACTTCAATTCACTATACAAAGTGAATGGAGTGTTGCTTCACTTTCTAAATGCTGTCCTTTCAGAGAAAATCACTTTCCTTTGAAAGTGCCTAAAGCTACTTGCAAGCATTCACCAGAAACTCACATGCGTTTCTCTGAAAGAAAAGCAGTCTGTTCCAATACTTCAATTCACTCTGCGAAGTGAATGGAGTGTTACTTCACTTTCTAAATGCTGTCCTTTCAGAGAAAATCACTTTCCTTTGAAAGTGCCTTAAGCTACTTACAAGCATTCAACAGAAACTCTCATGCATTTCTCTGAAAGAGAAGCAGTCTGTTCCAACACTTCAATTCACTGTGCGAAGTGAATGGAGTGTTGCTTCACTTTCTAAATGCTGTCCTTTCAGAGAAAATCACTTTCCTTTGAAAGTGCCTTAAGCTACTTACAAGCATTCACCGGAAACTCACATGCGTTTCTCTGAAAGAGAAGCAGTCTGTTCCAACACTTCAATTCACTGTGCGAAGTGAATGGAGTGTTGCTTCACTTTCTAAATGCTGTCCTTTCAGAGAAAATCACTTTCCTTTGAAAGTGCCTTAAGCTACTTGCAATCATTCACAAGAAACTCACATGCGTTTCTCTGAAAGAGAAGCAGTCTGTTCCAACACTTCAATTCACAGTGCGAAGGGAATGGAGTGTTGCTTCAGTTTCTAAATGCTGTCCTTTCAGAGAAAATCACTTTCCATTGAAAGTGCCTTAAGCAACTTGCAAGAATTCACAAGAAACTCACATGCGTTTCTCTGAAAGAGAAGCAGTCTGTTCCAACACTTCAATTCACTGTGCGAAGTGAATGGAGTGTTGCTTCCCTATCTAAATGCTGTCCTTTCAGAGAAAATCACTTTCCTTTGAAAGTGCCTTAAGCTACTTGCAAGCATTCCCAAGAAACACTAATGCGTTTTTATGAAAGAGAAGCAGTCTGTTCCAACACTTCAATTCATTGCGCGAAGGGAATGGAGTGTTGCTTTACTTTCTAAATGCTGTCCTTTCATAGAAAATCACTTTCCTTTGAAAGAGCCTTAAGCTACTTACAAGCATTCAACAGAAACTCACATGCATTTCTCTGAAAGAGAAGCAGTCTGTTCCAACACTTCAATTCACTGTACAAAGTGAATTGAGTGTTGCTTCACTTTCTAAATGCTGTCCTTTCAGAGAAAATCACTTTCCTTTGAAAGTGCCTTAAGCAATTTGCAAGCATTCACAAGAAACACTAATGCGTTTCTATGAAAGAGAAGCAGTCTGTTCCAACACTTCAATTCACTGTGCGAAGTGAATGGAGTGTTGCTTCACTTTCTAAATGCTGTCCTTTCAGAGAAAATCACTTTCCTTTGAAAATGCCTTAAGCTACTTGCAAGCATTAGGAAGAAACTCACATGCGTTTCTCTGAAAGAGAAGCAGTCTGTTCCAACACTTCAATTCACTGTGCGAAGTGAATGGAGTGTTGCTTCACTTTCTAAATGCTGTCCATTCAGAGAAAATCACTTTCCTTTGAAAGTGCCTTAAGCTACTTACAAGCATTTACCAGAAACTCACATGCGTTTCTCTGAAAGAGAAGCAGTCTGTTCCAACACTTCAATTCACTGTGCGAAGTGAATGGAGTGTTGCTTCAGTTTCTAAATGCTGTCCTTTCAGAGAAAATCACTTTCCTTTGAAAGTGCCTTAAGCTACTTACAAGCATTCACCAGAAACTCACATGCGTTTCTCTGAAAGAGAAGCAGTCTGTTCCAATACTTCAATTCACTCTGCGAAGTGAATGGAGTGTTGCTTCACTTTCTAAATGCTGTCCTTTCAGAGAAAATCACTTTCCTTTGAAAGTGCCTTAAGCTACTTACAAGCATTCAACTTAAACTCACATGAATTTCTCTGAAAGAGAAGCAGTCTGTTCCAATACTTCAATTCACTCTGCGAAGTGAATGGAGTGTTGCCTCACTTTCTAAATGCTGTCCTTTCAGAGAAAATCACTTTCCTTTGAAAGTGCCTTAAGCTACTTACAAGCATTCAACAGAAACTCACATGCATTTCTCTGAAAGAGAAGCAGTCTGTTCCAACACTTCAATTCACTGTGCGAAGTGAATGGAGTGTTGCTTCACTTTCTAAATTATGTCCTTTCAGAGAAAATCACTTTCCTTTGAAAGTGCCTTAAGCAACTTGCAAGCATTCACAAGAAACACTAATGCGTTTATATGAAAGAGAAGCACTCTGTTCCAACACTTCAATTCACTGCACGAAGGGAATGGAGTGTTGCTTCACTTTCTAAATGCTGTCCTTTCAGAGAAAATCACTTTCCTTTGAAAGTGCCTTAAGCTACTTGCAAGCATTAGGAAGAAACTCACATGCGTTTCTCTGAAAGAGAAGCAGTCTGTTCCAACACTTCAATTCACTGTGTGAAGTGAATGGAGTGTTGCCTCACTTTCTAAATGCTGTCCTTTCAAAGAATATCACTTTCCTTTGAAAGTGCCTTAAGCTACTTATAAGCATTCAACAGAAACTCACATGCGTTTCTCTGAAAGAGAAGCAGTCTGTTCCAACACTTCAATTCAATGTGCGAAGTGAATGGAGTGTTGCTACACTTTCTAAATGCTGTCCTTTCAGAGAAAATCACTTTCCTTTGAAAGTGCCTTAAGCTACTTGCAAGCATTCACAAGAAACACTAATGCGTTTCTCTGAAAGAGAAGCAGTCTGTTCCAACACTTCAATTCACTGTGCGAAGTGAATGGAGTGTTGCTTCACTTTCTAAATGCTGTCCTTTCAGAGAAAATCACTTTCCTTTGAAAGTGCCTTAAGCTACTTGCAAGCATTAGGAAGAAACTCACATGCGTTTCTCTGAAAGAGAAGCAGTCTGTTCCAACACTTCATTCACTCTGCGAAGTGAATGGAGTGTTGCTTCAGTTTCTAAATGCTGTCCTTTCAGAGAAAATCACTTTCCTTTGAAAGTGCCTTAAGCAACTTGCAAGAATTCACAAGAAACTCACATGCGTTTCTCTGAAAGAGAAGCAGTCTGTTCCAACACTTCAATTCACTGTGCGAAGTGAATAGAGTGTTGCTTCACTTTCTAAATGCTGTCCTTTCAGAGAAAATCACTTTCCTTTGAAAGTGCCTTAAGCTAATTACAAGCATTCACCAGAAACTCACATGCGTTTCTCTGAAAGAGAAGCAGTCTGTTCCAATACTTCAATTCACTCTGCGAAGTGAATGGAGTGTTGCTTCACTTTCTAAATGCTGTCCATTCAGAGAAAATCACTTTCCTTTGAAAGTGCCTTAAGCTACTTACAAGCATTCAACAGAAACTCACATGCGTTTCTCTGAAAGAGAAGCAGTCTGTTCCAACACTTCAATTCACTGTGCGAAGTGAATGAAGTGTTGCTTCACTTTCTAAATGCTGTCCTTTCATAGAAAATCACTTTCTTTGAAAGTGCCTTAAGCTACTTGCAAGCATTAGGAAGAAACTCACATGCGTTTCTCTGAAAGAGAAGAGTCCGTTCCAACCCTTCAATTCACTGTGTGAAGTGAATGGAGTGTTGCCTCACTTTCTAAATGCTGTCCTTTCAGAGAAAATTACTTTCCTTTGAAAGTGCCTTAAGCTACTTGCAAGCATTCACAAGAAACACTAATGCGTTTCTATGAAAGAGAAGCAGTCTGTTCCAACAGTTCAATTCATTGCGCGAAGGGAATGGAGTGTTGCTTTACTTTCTAAATGCTGTCCTTTCAGAGAAAATCACTTTCCTTTGAAAGAGCCTTAAGCTACTTACAAGCATTCAACAGAAACTCACATGCATTTCTCTGAAAGAGAAGCAGTCTGTTCCAACACTTCAATTCACTATACAAAGTGAATGGAGTGTTGCTTCACTTTCTAAATGCTGTCCTTTCAGAGAAAATCACTTTCCTTTGAAAGTGCCTTAAGCTACTTGCAAGCATTCACCAGAAACTCACATGCGTTTCTCTGAAAGAAAAGCAGTCTGTTCCAATACTTCAATTCACTCTGCGAAGTGAATGTAGTGTTACTTCACTTTCTAAATGCTGTCCTTTCAGAGGAAATCACTTTCCTTAGAAAGTGCCTTAAGCTACTTACAAGCATTCAACAGAAACTCTCATGCATTTCTCTGAAAGAGAAGCACTCTGTTCCAACACTTCAATTCACTGTGCGAAGTGAATGGAGTGTTGCTTCACTTTCTAAATGCTGTCCTTTCAGAGAAAATCACTTTCCTTTGAAAGTGCCTTAAGCTACTTACAAGCATTCACCGGAAACTCACATGCGTTTCTCTGAAAGAGAAGCAGTCTGTTCCAACACTTCAATTCACTGTGCGAAGTGAATGGAGTGTTGCTTCACTTTCTAAATGCTGTCCTTTCAGAGAAAATCACTTTCCTTTGAAAGTGCCTTAAGCTACTTGCAAGCATTAAAAAGAAACTCACATGCGTTTCTCTGAAAGAGAAGCAGTCTGTTCCAACACTTCAATTCACTGTGCGAAGTGAATGGAGTGTTGCTTCACTATCTAAATGCTGTCCTTTCAGAGAAAATCACTTTCCTTTGAAAGTGCCTTAAGCTACTTGCAAGCATTCCCAAGAAACACTAATGCATTTCTATGAAAGAGAAGCAGTCTGTTCCAACACTTCAATTCATTGCGCGAAGGGAATGGAGTGTTGCTTTACTTTCTAAATGCTGTCCTTTCATAGAAAATCACTTTCCTTTGAAAGAGCCTTAAGCTACTTACAAGCATTCAACAGAAACTCACATGCGTTTCTCTGAAAGAGAAGCAGTCTGTTCCAACACTTCAATTCACTGTGCGAAGTGAATGGAGTGTTGCTTCACTTTCTAAATGCTGTCCTTTCAGAGAAAATCACTTTCCTTTGAAAGTGCCTTTAGCTACTTGCAAGCATTAGGAAGAAACTCACATGCGTTTCTCTGAAAGAGAAGAGTCCGTTCCAACACTTCAATTCACTGTGTGAAGTGAATGGAGTGTTGCCTCACTTTCTAAATGCTGTCCTTTCAGAGAAAATTACTTTCCTTTGAAAGTGCCTTAAGCTACTTGCAAGCATTCACAAGAAACACTAATGCGTTTCTATGAAAGAGAAGCAGTCTGTTCCAACAGTTCAATTCATTGCGCGAAGGGAATGGAGTGTTGCTTTGCTTTCTAAATGCTGTCCTTTCAGAGAAAATCACTTTCCTTTGAAAGAGCCTTAAGCTACTTACAAGCATTCAACAGAAACTCACATGCATTTCTCTGAAAGAGAAGCAGTCTGTTCCAACACTTCAATTCACTATACAAAGTGAATGGAGTGTTGCTTCACTTTCTAAATGCTGTCCTTTCAGAGAAAATCACTTTCCTTTGAAAGTGCCTAAAGCTACTTGCAAGCATTCACCAGAAACTCACATGCGTTTCTCTGAAAGAAAAGCAGTCTGTTCCAATACTTCAATTCACTCTGCGAAGTGAATGGAGTGTTACTTCACTTTCTAAATGCTGTCCTTTCAGAGAAAATCACTTTCCTTTGAAAGTGCCTTAAGCTACTTACAAGCATTCAACAGAAACTCTCATGCATTTCTCTGAAAGAGAAGCAGTCTGTTCCAACACTTCAATTCACTGTGCGAAGTGAATGGAGTGTTGCTTCACTTTCTAAATGCTGTCCTTTCAGAGAAAATCACTTTCCTTTGAAAGTGCCTTAAGCTACTTACAAGCATTCACCGGAAACTCACATGCGTTTCTCTGAAAGAGAAGCAGTCTGTTCCAACACTTCAATTCACTGTGCGAAGTGAATGGAGTGTTGCTTCACTTTCTAAATGCTGTCCTTTCAGAGAAAATCACTTTCCTTTGAAAGTGCCTTCAGCTACTTGCAAGCATTCACAAGAAACTCACATGCGTTTCTCTGAAAGAGAAGCAGTCTGTTCCAACACTTCAATTCACAGTGCGAAGGGAATGGAGTGTTGCTTCAGTTTCTAAATGCTGTCCTTTCAGAGAAAATCACTTTCCATTGAAAGTGCCTTAAGCAACTTGCAAGAATTCACAAGAAACTCACATGCGTTTCTCTGAAAGAGAAGCAGTCTGTTCCAACACTTCAATTCACTGTGCGAAGTGAATGGAGTGTTGCTTCACTATCTAAATGCTGTCCTTTCAGAGAAAATCACTTTCCTTTGAAAGTGCCTTAAGCTACTTGCAAGCATTCCCAAGAAACACTAATGCGTTTCTATGAAAGAGAAGCAGTCTGTTCCAACACTTCAATTCATTGCGCGAAGGGAATGGAGTGTTGCTTTACTTTCTAAATGCTGTCCTATCATAGAAAATCACTTTCCTTTGAAAGAGCCTTAAGCTACTTACAAGCATTCAACAGAAACTCACATGCATTTCTCTGAATGAGAAGCAGTCTGTTCCAACACTTCAATTCACTGTACAAAGTGAATTGAGTGTTGCTTCACTTTCTAAATGCTGTCCTTTCAGAGAAAATCACTTTCCTTTGAAAGTGCCTTAAGCAATTTGCAAGCATTCACAAGAAAAACTAATGCGTTTCTATGAAAGAGAAGCAGTCTGTTCCAACACTTCAATTCACTGTGCGAAGTGAATGGAGTGTTGCTTCACTTTCTAAATGCTGTCCTTTCAGAGAAAATCACTTTCCTTTGAAAGTGCCTTAAGCTACTTGCAAGCATTAGGCAGAAACTCACATGCGTTTCTCTGAAAGAGAAGCAGTCTGTTCCAACACTTCAATTCACTGTGCGAAGTGAATGGAGTGTTGCTTCACTTTCTAAATGCTGTCCTTTCAGAGAAAATCACTTTCCTTTGAAAGTCCCTTAAACTACTTTCAAGCATTCACAAAAAACTCACATGCGTTTCTCTTAAAGAGAAGCAGTGTGTTCCAACACTTCAGTTCACTGTGCGAAGTGAATGGAGTGTTGCTTCAGTTTCTAAATGCTGTCCTTTCAGAGAAAATCACTTTCCTTTGAAAGTGCCTTAAGCGACTTGCAATAATTCACCAGAAACTCACATGCGTTTCTCTGAAAGAGAAGCAGTCTGTTCCAACACTTCAATTCACTGTGCGAAGTGAATGGAGTGTTGCTTCACTTTCTAAATGCTGTCCATTCAGAGAAAATCACTTTCCTTTGAAAGTGCCTTAAGCCACTTACAAGCATTCAACTTAAACTCACATGAATTTCTCTGAAAGAGAAGCAGTCTGTTCCAATACTTCAATTCACTCTGCGAAGTGAATGGAGTGTTGCCTCACTTTCTAAATGCTGTCCTTTCAGAGAAAATCACTTTCCTTTGAAAGTGCCTTATGCTACTTACAAGCATTCAACAGAAACTCACATGCATTTCTCTGAAAGAGAAGCAGTCTGTTCCAACACTTCAATTCACTGTGCGAAGTGAATGGAGTGTTGCTTCACTTTCTAAATTATGTCCTTTCAGAGAAAATCACTTTCCTTTGAAAGTGCCTTAAGCAACTTGCAAGCATTCACAAGAAACACTAATGCGTTTATATGAAAGAGAAGCAGTCTGTTCCAACAGTTCAATTCATTGCGCGAAGGGAATGGAGTGTTGCTTTACTTTCTAAATGCTGTCCTTTCAGAGAAAATCACTTTCCTTTGAAAGAGCCTTAAGCTACTTACAAGCATTCAACAGAAACTCACATGCGTTTCTCTGAAAGAGAAGCAGTCTGTTCCAACACTTCAATTCACTGTGCGAAGTGAATGGAGTGTTGCTTCACTTTCTAAATGCTGTCCTTTCAGAGAAAATCACTTTCCTTTGAAAGTGCCTTTAGCTACTTGCAAGCATTAGGAAGAAACTCACATGCGTTTCTCTGAAAGAGAAGAGTCCGTTCCAACACTTCAATTCACTGTGTGAAGTGAATGGAGTGTTGCCTCACTTTCTAAATGCTGTCCTTTCAGAGAAAATTACTTTCCTTTGAAAGTGCCTTAAGCTACTTGCAAGCATTCACAAGAAACACTAATGCGTTTCTATGAAAGAGAAGCAGTCTGTTCCAACAGTTCAATTCATTGCGCGAAGGGAATGGAGTGTTGCTTTGCTTTCTAAATGCTGTCCTTTCAGAGAAAATCACTTTCCTTTGAAAGAGCCTTAAGCTACTTACAAGCATTCAACAGAAACTCACATGCATTTCTCTGAAAGAGAAGCAGTCTGTTCCAACACTTCAATTCACTATACAAAGTGAATGGAGTGTTGCTTCACTTTCTAAATGCTGTCCTTTCAGAGAAAATCACTTTCCTTTGAAAGTGCCTAAAGCTACTTGCAAGCATTCACCAGAAACTCACATGCGTTTCTCTGAAAGAAAAGCAGTCTGTTCCAATACTTCAATTCACTCTGCGAAGTGAATGGAGTGTTACTTCACTTTCTAAATGCTGTCCTTTCAGAGAAAATCACTTTCCTTTGAAAGTGCCTTAAGCTACTTACAAGCATTCAACAGAAACTCTCATGCATTTCTCTGAAAGAGAAGCAGTCTGTTCCAACACTTCAATTCACTGTGCGAAGTGAATGGAGTGTTGCTTCAGTTTCTAAATGCTGTCCTTTCAGAGAAAATCACTTTCCTTTGAAAGTGCCTTAAGCTACTTACAAGCATTCACCGGAAACTCACATGCGTTTCTCTGAAAGAGAAGCAGTCTGTTCCAACACTTCAATTCACTGTGCGAAGTGAATGGAGTGTTGCTTCACTTTCTAAATGCTGTCCTTTCAGAGAAAATCACTTTCCTTTGAAAGTGCCTTAAGCTACTTGCAAGCATTCACAAGAAACTCACATGCGTTTCTCTGAAAGAGAAGCAGTCTGTTCCAACACTTCAATTCACAGTGCGAAGGGAATGGAGTGTTGCTTCAGTTTCTAAATGCTGTCCTTTCAGAGAAAATCACTTTCCATTGAAAGTGCCTTAAGCAACTTGCAAGAATTCACAAGAAACTCACATGCGTTTCTCTGAAAGAGAAGCAGTATGTTCCAACACTTCAATTCACTGTGCGAAGTGAATGGAGTGTTGCTTCACTATCTAAATGCTGTCCTTTCAGAGAAAATCACTTTCCTTTGAAAGTGCCTTAAGCTACTTGCAAGCATTCCCAAGAAACACTAATGCGTTTCTATGAAAGAGAAGCAGTCTGTTCCAACACTTCAATTCATTGCGCGAAGGGAATGGAGTGTTGCTTTACTTTCTAAATGCTGTCCTTTCATAGAAAATCACTTTCCTTTGAAAGAGCCTTAAGCTACTTACAAGCATTCAACAGAAACTCACATGCATTTCTCTGAATGAGAAGCAGTCTGTTCCAACACTTCAATTCACTGTACAAAGTGAATTGAGTGTTGCTTCACTTTCTAAATGCTGTCCTTTCAGAGAAAATCACTTTCCTTTGAAAGTGCCTTAAGCAATTTGCAAGCATTCACAAGAAAAACTAATGCGTTTCTATGAAAGAGAAGCAGTCTGTTCCAACACTTCAATTCACTGTGCGAAGTGAATGGAGTGTTGCTTCACTTTCTAAATGCTGTCCTTTCAGAGAAAATCACTTTCCTTTGAAAGTGCCTTAAGCTACTTGCAAGCATTAGGAAGAAACTCACATGCGTTTCTCTGAAAGAGAAGCAGTCTGTTCCAACACTTCAATTCACTGTGCGAAGTGAATGGAGTGTTGCTTCACTTTCTAAATGCTGTCCTTTCAGAGAAAATCACTTTCCTTTGAAAGTCCCTTAAACTACTTTCAAGCATTCACAAAAAACTCACATGCGTTTCTCTTAAAGAGAAGCAGTGTGTTCCAACACTTCAGTTCACTGTGCGAAGTGAATGGAGTGTTGCTTCAGTTTCTAAATGCTGTCCTTTCAGAGAAAATCACTTTCCTTTGAAAGTGCCTTAAGCGACTTGCAATAATTCACCAGAAACTCACATGCGTTTCTCTGAAAGAGAAGCAGTCTGTTCCAACACTTCAATTCACTGTGCGAAGTGAATGGAGTGTTGCTTCACTTTCTAAATGCTGTCCATTCAGAGAAAATCACTTTCCTTTGAAAGTGCCTTAAGCTACTTACAAGCATTCAACTTAAACTCACATGAATTTCTCTGAAAGAGAAGCAGTCTGTTCCAATACTTCAATTCACTCTGCGAAGTGAATGGAGTGTTGCCTCACTTTCTAAATGCTGTCCTTTCAGAGAAAATCACTTTCCTTTGAAAGTGCCTTAAGCTACTTGCAAGCATTCACCAGAAACTCACATGCGTTTCTCTGAAAGAAAAGCAGTCTGTTCCAATACTTCAATTCACTCTGCGAAGTGAATGGAGTGTTACTTCACTTTCTAAATGCTGTCCTTTCAGAGAAAATCACTTTCCTTAGAAAGTGCCTTAAGCTACTTACAAGCATTCAACAGAAACTCTCATGCATTTCTCTGAAAGAGAAGCACTCTGTTCCAACACTTCAATTCACTGTGCGAAGTGAATGGAGTGTTGCTTCACTTTCTAAATGCTGTCCTTTCAGAGAAAATCACTTTCCTTTGAAAGTGCCTTAAGCTACTTACAAGCATTCACCGGAAACTCACATGCGTTTCTCTGAAAGAGAAGCAGTCTGTTCCAACACTTCAATTCACTGTGCGAAGTGAATGGAGTGTTGCTTCACTATCTAAATGCTGTCCTTTCAGAGAAAATCACTTTCCTTTGAAAGTGCCTTAAGCTACTTGCAAGCATTCCCAAGAAACACTAATGCATTTCTATGAAAGAGAAGCAGTCTGTTCCAACACTTCAATTCATTGCGCGAAGGGAATGGAGTGTTGCTTTACTTTCTAAATGCTGTCCTTTCATAGAAAATCACTTTCCTTTGAAAGAGCCTTAAGCTACTTACAAGCATTCAACAAAAACTCACATGCGTTTCCCTGAAAGAGAAGCAGTCTGTTCCAACACTTCAATTCACTGTGCGAAGTGAATGGAGTGTTGCTTCACTTTCTAAATGCTGTCCTTTCAGAGAAAATCACTTTCCTTTGAAAGTGCCTTTAGCTACTTGCAAGCATTAGGAAGAAACTCACATGCGTTTCTCTGAAAGAGAAGAGTCCGTTCCAACACTTCAATTCACTGTGTGAAGTGAATGGAGTGTTGCCTCACTTTCTAAATGCTGTCCTTTCAGAGAAAATTACTTTCCTTTGAAAGTGCCTTAAGCTACTTGCAAGCATTCACAAGAAACACTAATGCGTTTCTATGAAAGAGAAGCAGTCTGTTCCAACAGTTCAATTCATTGCGCGAAGGGAATGGAGTGTTGCTTTGCTTTCTAAATGCTGTCCTTTCAGAGAAAATCACTTTCCTTTGAAAGAGCCTTAAGCTACTTACAAGCATTCAACAGAAACTCACATGCATTTCTCTGAAAGAGAAGCAGTCTGTTCCAACACTTCAATTCACTATACAAAGTGAATGGAGTGTTGCTTCACTTTCTAAATGCTGTCCTTTCAGAGAAAATCACTTTCCTTTGAAAGTGCCTAAAGCTACTTGCAAGCATTCACCAGAAACTCACATGCGTTTCTCTGAAAGAAAAGCAGTCTGTTCCAATACTTCAATTCACTCTGCGAAGTGAATGGAGTGTTACTTCACTTTCTAAATGCTGTCCTTTCAGATAAAATCACTTTCCTTTGAAAGTGCCTTAAGCTACTTACAAGCATTCAACAGAAACTCTCATGCATTTCTCTGAAAGAGAAGCAGTCTGTTCCAACACTTCAATTCACTGTGCGAAGTGAATGGAGTGTTGCTTCACTTTCTAAATGCTGTCCTTTCAGAGAAAATCACTTTCCTTTGAAAGTGCCTTAAGCTACTTACAAGCATTCACCGGAAACTCACATGCGTTTCTCTGAAAGAGAAGCAGTCTGTTCCAACACTTCAATTCACTGTGCGAAGTGAATGGAGTGTTGCTTCACTTTTTAAATGCTGTCCTTTCAGAGAAAATCACTTTCCTTTAAAAGTGCCTTAAGCTACTTGCAAGCATTCACAAGAAACTCACATGCGTTTCTCTGAAAGAGAAGCAGTCTGTTCCAACACTTCAATTCACAGTGCGAAGGGAATGGAGTGTTGCTTCAGTTTCTAAATGCTGTCCTTTCAGAGAAAATCACTTTCCATTGAAAGTGCCTTAAGCAACTTGCAAGAATTCACAAGAAACTCACATGCGTTTCTCTGAAAGAGAAGCAGTATGTTCCAACCCTTCAATTCACTGTGCGAAGTGAATGGAGTGTTGCTTCACTATCTAAATGCTGTCCTTTCAGAGAAAATCACTTTCCTTTGAAAGTGCCTTAAGCTACTTGCAAGCATTCCCAAGAAACACTAATGCGTTTCTATGAAAGAGAAGCAGTCTGTTCCAACACTTCAATTCATTGCGCGAAGGGAATGGAGTGTTGCTTTACTTTCTAAATGCTGTCCTTTCATAGAAAATCACTTTCCTTTGAAAGAGCCTTAAGCTACTTACAAGCATTCAACAGAAACTCACATGCATTTCTCTGAAAGAGAAGCAGTCTGTTCCAACACTTCAATTCACTGTACAAAGTGAATTGAGTGTTGCTTCGCTTTCTAAATGCTGTCCTTTCAGAGAAAATCACTTTCCTTTGAAAGTGCCTTAAGCAATTTGCAAGCATTCACAAGAAACACTAATGCGTTTCTATGAAAGAGAAGCAGTCTGTTCCAACACTTCAATTCACTGTGCGAAGTGAATGGAGTGTTGCTTCACTTTCTAAATGCTGTCCTTTCAGAGAAAATCACTTTCCTTTGAAAGTGCCTTAAACTACTTTCAAGCATTCACAAAAAACTCACATGCGTTTCTCTTAAAGAGAAGCAGTGTGTTCGAACACTTCAGTTCACTGTGCGAAGTGAATGGAGTGTTGCTTCAGTTTCTAAATGCTGTCCTTTCAGAGAAAATCACTTTCCTTTGAAAGTGCCTTAAGCGACTTGCAATAATTCACAAGAAACTCACATGCGTTTCTCTGAAAGAGAAGCAGTCTGTTCCAACACTTCAATTCACTGTGCGAAGTGAATGGAGTGTTGCTTCACTTTCTAAATGCTGTCCTTTCAGAGAAAATCACTTTCCTTTGAAAGTGCCTTAAGCTACTTACAAGCATTCACCAGAAACTCACATGCGTTTCTCTGAAAGAGAAGCAGTCTGTTCCAACACTTCAATTCACTGTGCGAAGTGAATGGAGTGTTGCTTCACTTTCTAAATGCTGTCCTTTCAGAGAAAATCACTTTCCTTTGAAAGTGCCTTAAGCTACTTACAAGCATTCACCAGAAACTCACATGCGTTTCTCTGAAAGAGAAGCAGTCTGTTCCAATACTTCAATTCACTCTGCGAAGTGAATGGAGTGTTGCTTCACTTTCTAAATGCTGTCCTTTCAGAGAAAATCACTTTCCTTTGAAAGTGCCTAAAGCTACTTACAAGCATTCAACTTAAACTCACATGAATTTCTCTGAAAGAGAAGCAGTCTGTTCCAATACTTCAATTCACTCTGCGAAGTGAATGGAGTGTTGCCTCACTTTCTAAATGCTGTCCTTTCAGAGAAAATCACTTTCCTTTGAAAGTGCCTTAAGCTACTTACAAGCATTCAACAGAAACTCACATGCATTTCTCTGAAAGAGAAGCAGTCTGTTCCAACACTTCAATTCACTGTGCGAAGTGAATGGAGTGTTGCTTCACTTTCTAAATTATGTCCTTTCAGAGAAAATCACTTTCCTTTGAAAGTGCCTTAAGCAACTTGCAAGCATTCACAAGAAACACTAATGCGTTTATATGAAAGAGAAGCACTCTGTTCCAACACTTCAATTCACTGCACGAAGGGAATGGAGTGTTGCTTCACTTTCTAAATGCTGTCCTTTCAGAGAAAATCACTTTCCTTTGAAAGTGCCTTAAGCTACTTGCAAGCATTAGGAAGAAACTCACATGCGTTTCTCTGAAAGAGAAGCAGTCTGTTCCAACACTTCAATTCACTGTGTGAAGTGAATGGAGTGTTGCCTCACTTTCTAAATGCTGTCCTTTCAAAGAATATCACTTTCCTTTGAAAGTGCCTTAAGCTACTTACAAGCATTCAACAGAAACTCACATGCGTTTCTCTGAAAGAGAAGCAGTCTGTTCCAACACTTCAATTCAATGTGCGAAGTGAATGGAGTGTTGCTTCACTTTCTAAATGCTGTCCTTTCAGAGAAAATCACTTTCCTTTGAAAGTGCCTTAAGCTACTTGCAAGCATTCACAAGAAACACTAATGCGTTTCTCTGAAAGAGAAGCAGTCTGTTCCAACACTTCAATTCACTGTGCGAAGTGAATGGAGTGTTGCTTCACTTTCTAAATGCTGTCCTTTCAGAGAAAATCACTTTCCTTTGAAAGTGCCTTAAGCTACTTGCAAGCATTAGGAAGAAACTCACATGCGTTTCTCTGAAAGAGAAGCAGTCTGTTCCAACACTTCATTCACTCTGCGAAGTGAATGGAGTGTTGCTTCAGTTTCTAAATGCTGTCCTTTCAGAGAAAATCACTTTCCTTTGAAAGTGCCTTAAGCAACTTGCAAGAATTCACAAGAAACTCACATGCGTTTCTCTGAAAGAGAAGCAGTCTGTTCCAACACTTCAATTCACTGTGCGAAGTGAATAGAGTGTTGCTTCACTTTCTAAATGCTGTCCTTTCAGAGAAAATCACTTTCCTTTGAAAGTGCCTTAAGCTAATTACAAGCATTCACCAGAAACTCACATGCGTTTCTCTGAAAGAGAAGCAGTCTGTTCCAATACTTCAATTCACTCTGCGAAGTGAATGGAGTGTTGCTTCACTTTCTAAATGCTGTCCATTCAGAGAAAATCACTTTCCTTTGAAAGTGCCTTAAGCTACTTACAAGCATTCAACAGAAACTCACATGCGTTTCTCTGAAAGAGAAGCAGTCTGTTCCAACACTTCAATTCACTGTGCGAAGTGAATGGAGTGTTGCTTCACTTTCTAAATGCTGTCCTTTCATAGAAAATCACTTTCTTTGAAAGTGCCTTAAGCTACTTGCAAGCATTAGGAAGAAACTCACATGCGTTTCTCTGAAAGAGAAGAGTCCGTTCCAACACTTCAATTCACTGTGTGAAGTGAATGGAGTGTTGCCTCACTTTCTAAATGCTGTCCTTTCAGAGAAAATTACTTTCCTTTGAAAGTGCCTTAAGCTACTTGCAAGCATTCACAAGAAACACTAATGCGTTTCTATGAAAGAGAAGCAGTCTGTTCCAACAGTTCAATTCATTGCGCGAAGGGAATGGAGTGTTGCTTTACTTTCTAAATGCTGTCCTTTCAGAGAAAATCACTTTCCTTTGAAAGAGCCTTAAGCTACTTACAAGCATTCAACAGAAACTCACATGCATTTCTCTGAAAGAGAAGCAGTCTGTTCTAACACTTCAATTCACTATACAAAGTGAATGGAGTGTTGCTTCACTTTCTAAATGCTGTCCTTTCAGAGAAAATCACTTTCCTTTGAAAGTGCCTTAAGCTACTTGCAAGCATTCACCAGAAACTCACATGCGTTTCTCTGAAAGAAAAGCAGTCTGTTCCAATACTTCAATTCACTCTGCGAAGTGAATGGAGTGTTACTTCACTTTCTAAATGCTGTCCTTTCAGAGAAAATCACTTTCCTTAGAAAGTGCCTTAAGCTACTTACAAGCATTCAACAGAAACTCTCATGCATTTCTCTGAAAGAGAAGCACTCTGTTCCAACACTTCAATTCACTGTGCGAAGTGAATGGAGTGTTGCTTCACTTTCTAAATGCTGTCCTTTCAGAGAAAATCACTTTCCTTTGAAAGTGCCTTAAGCTACTTACAAGCATTCACCGGAAACTCACATGCGTTTCTCTGAAAGAGAAGCAGTCTGTTCCAACACTTCAATTCACTGTGCGAAGTGAATGGAGTGTTGCTTCACTTTCTAAATGCTGTCCTTTCAGAGAAAATCACTTTCCTTTGATAGTGCCTTAAGCTACTTGCAAGCATTAAAAAGAAACTCACATGCGTTTCTCTGAAAGAGAAGCAGTCTGTTCCAACACTTCAATTCACAGTGCGAAGGGAATGGAGTGTTGCTTCAGTTTCTAAATGCTGTCCTTTCAGAGAAAATCACTTTCCTTTGAAAGTGCCTTTAGCTACTTGCAAGCATTAGGAAGAAACTCACATGCGTTTCTCTGAAAGAGAAGAGTCCGTTCCAACACTTCAATTCACTGTGTGAATTGAATGGAGTGTTGCCTCACTTTCTAAATGCTGTCCTTTCAGAGAAAATTACTTTCCTTTGAAAGTGCCTTAAGCTACTTGCAAGCATTCACAAGAAACACTAATGCGTTTCTATGAAAGAGAAGCAGTCTGTTCCAACAGTTCAATTCATTGTGCGAAGGGAATGGAGTGTTGCTTTGCTTTCTAAATGCTGTCCTTTCAGAGAAAATCACTTTCCTTTGAAAGAGCCTTAAGCTACTTACAAGCATTCAACAGAAACTCACATGCATTTCTCTGAAAGAGAAGCAGTCTGTTCCAACACTTCAATTCACTATACAAAGTGAATGGAGTGTTGCTTCACTTTCTAAATGCTGTCCTTTCAGAGAAAATCACTTTCCTTTGAAAGTGCCTAAAGCTACTTGCAAGCATTCACCAGAAACTCACATGCGTTTCTCTGAAAGAAAAGCAGTCTGTTCCAATACTTCAATTCACTCTGCGAAGTGAATGGAGTGTTACTTCACTTTCTAAATGCTGTCCTTTCAGAGAAAATCACTTTCCTTTGAAAGTGCCTTAAGCTACTTACAAGCATTCAACAGAAACTCTCATGCATTTCTCTGAAAGAGAAGCAGTCTGTTCCAACACTTCAATTCACTGTGCGAAGTGAATGGAGTGTTGCTTCACTTTCTAAATGCTGTCCTTTCAGAGAAAATCACTTTCCTTTGAAAGTGCCTTAAGCTACTTACAAGCATTCACCGGAAACTCACATGCGTTTCTCTGAAAGAGAAGCAGTCTGTTCCAACACTTCAATTCACTGTGCGAAGTGAATGGAGTGTTGCTTCACTTTCTAAATGCTGTCCTTTCAGAGAAAATCACTTTCCTTTGAAAGTGCCTTAAGCTACTTGCAAGCATTCACAAGAAACTCACATGCGTTTCTCTGAAAGAGAAGCAGTCTGTTCCAACACTTCAATTCACAGTGCGAAGGGAATGGAGTGTTGCTTCAGTTTCTAAATGCTGTCCTTTCAGAGAAAATCACTTTCCATTGAAAGTGCCTTAAGCAACTTGCAAGAATTCACAAGAAACTCACATGCGTTTCTCTGAAAGAGAAGCAGTATGTTCCAACACTTCAATTCACTGTGCGAAGTGAATGGAGTGTTGCTTCACTATCTAAATGCTGTCCTTTCAGAGAAAATCACATTCCTTTGAAAGTGCCTTAAGCTACTTGCAAGCATTCCCAAGAAACACTAATGCGTTTCTATGAAAGAGAAGCAGTCTGTTCCAACACTTCAATTCATTGCGCGAAGGGAATGGAGTGTTGCTTTACTTTCTAAATGCTGTCCTTTCATAGAAAATCACTTTCCTTTGAAAGAGCCTTAAGCTACTTACAAGCATTCAACAGAAACTCACATGCATTTCTCTGAATGAGAAGCAGTCTGTTCCAACACTTCAATTCACTGTACAAAGTGAATTGAGTGTTGCTTCACTTTCTAAATGCTGTCCTTTCAGAGAAAATCACTTTCCTTTGAAAGTGCCTTAAGCAATTTGCAAGCATTCACAAGAAAAACTAATGCGTTTCTATGAAAGAGAAGCAGTCTGTTCCAACACTTCAATTCACTGTGCGAAGTGAATGGAGTGTTGCTTCACTTTCTAAATGCTGTCCTTTCAGAGAAAATCACTTTCCTTTGAAAGTGCCTTAAGCTACTTGCAAGCATTAGGAAGAAACTCACATGCGTTTCTCTGAAAGAGAAGCAGTCTGTTCCAACACTTCAATTCACTGTGCGAAGTGAATGGAGTGTTGCTTCACTTTCTAAATGCTGTCCTTTCAGAGAAAATCACTTTCCTTTGAAAGTCCCTTAAACTACTTTCAAGCATTCACAAAAAACTCACATGCGTTTCTCTTAAAGAGAAGCAGTGTGTTCCAACACTTCAGTTCACTGTGCGAAGTGAATGGAGTGTTGCTTCAGTTTCTAAATGCTGTCCTTTCAGAGAAAATCACTTTCCTTTGAAAGTGCCTTAAGCGACTTGCAATAATTCACCAGAAACTCACATGCGTTTCTCTGAAAGAGAAGCAGTCTGTTCCAACACTTCAATTCACTGTGCGAAGTGAATGGAGTGTTGCTTCACTTTCTAAATGCTGTCCATTCAGAGAAAATCACTTTCCTTTGAAAGTGCCTTAAGCTACTTACAAGCATTCAACTTAAACTCACATGAATTTCTCTGAAAGAGAAGCAGTCTGTTCCAATACTTCAATTCACTCTGCGAAGTGAATGGAGTGTTGCCTCACTTTCTAAATGCTGTCCTTTCAGAGAAAATCACTTTCCTTTGAAAGTGCCTTATGCTACTTACAAGCATTCAACAGAAACTCACATGCATTTCTCTGAAAGAGAAGCAGTCTGTTCCAACACTTCAATTCACTGTGCGAAGTGAATGGAGTGTTGCTTCACTTTCTAAATTATGTCCTTTCAGAGAAAATCACTTTCCTTTGAAAGTGCCTTAAGCAACTTGCAAGCATTCACAAGAAACACTAATGCGTTTATATGAAAGAGAAGCAGTCTGTTCCAACAGTTCAATTCATTGCGCGAAGGGAATGGAGTGTTGCTTTACTTTCTAAATGCTGTCCTTTCAGAGAAAATCACTTTCCTTTGAAAGAGCCTTAAGCTACTTACAAGCATTCAACAGAAACTCACATGCGTTTCTCTGAAAGAGAAGCAGTCTGTTCCAACACTTCAATTCACTGTGCGAAG
This sequence comes from Myodes glareolus, assembly GCF_982192425.1. Lineage (NCBI taxonomy): Eukaryota > Metazoa > Chordata > Mammalia > Rodentia > Cricetidae > Myodes > Myodes glareolus. The sequence continues at coordinate 996,465 of NC_142043.1, read as the reverse complement.
TGAATGGAGTGTTGCTTCACTTTCTAAATGCTGTCCTTTCAGAGAAAATCACTTTCCTTTGAAAGTGCCTTTAGCTACTTGCAAGCATTAGGAAGAAACTCACATGCGTTTCTCTGAAAGAGAAGAGTCCGTTCCAACACTTCAATTCACTGTGTGAAGTGAATGGAGTGTTGCCTCACTTTCTAAATGCTGTCCTTTCAGAGAAAATTACTTTCCTTTGAAAGTGCCTTAAGCTACTTGCAAGCATTCACAAGAAACACTAATGCGTTTCTATGAAAGAGAAGCAGTCTGTTCCAACAGTTCAATTCATTGCGCGAAGGGAATGGAGTGTTGCTTTGCTTTCTAAATGCTGTCCTTTCAGAGAAAATCACTTTCCTTTGAAAGAGCCTTAAGCTACTTACAAGCATTCAACAGAAACTCACATGCATTTCTCTGAAAGAGAAGCAGTCTGTTCCAACACTTCAATTCACTATACAAAGTGAATGGAGTGTTGCTTCACTTTCTAAATGCTGTCCTTTCAGAGAAAATCACTTTCCTTTGAAAGTGCCTAAAGCTACTTGCAAGCATTCACCAGAAACTCACATGCGTTTCTCTGAAAGAAAAGCAGTCTGTTCCAATACTTCAATTCACTCTGCGAAGTGAATGGAGTGTTACTTCACTTTCTAAATGCTGTCCTTTCAGAGAAAATCACTTTCCTTTGAAAGTGCCTTAAGCTACTTACAAGCATTCAACAGAAACTCTCATGCATTTCTCTGAAAGAGAAGCAGTCTGTTCCAACACTTCAATTCACTGTGCGAAGTGAATGGAGTGTTGCTTCACTTTCTAAATGCTGTCCTTTCAGAGAAAATCACTTTCCTTTGAAAGTGCCTTAAGCTACTTACAAGCATTCACCGGAAACTCACATGCGTTTCTCTGAAAGAGAAGCAGTCTGTTCCAACACTTCAATTCACTGTGCGAAGTGAATGGAGTGTTGCTTCACTTTCTAAATGCTGTCCTTTCAGAGAAAATCACTTTCCTTTGAAAGTGCCTTAAGCTACTTGCAAGCATTCACAAGAAACTCACATGCGTTTCTCTGAAAGAGAAGCAGTCTGTTCCAACACTTCAATTCACAGTGCGAAGGGAATGGAGTGTTGCTTCAGTTTCTAAATGCTGTCCTTTCAGAGAAAATCACTTTCCATTGAAAGTGCCTTAAGCAACTTGCAAGAATTCACAAGAAACTCACATGCGTTTCTCTGAAAGAGAAGCAGTATGTTCCAACACTTCAATTCACTGTGCGAAGTGAATGGAGTGTTGCTTCACTATCTAAATGCTGTCCTTTCAGAGAAAATCACTTTCCTTTGAAAGTGCCTTAAGCTACTTGCAAGCATTCCCAAGAAACACTAATGCGTTTCTATGAAAGAGAAGCAGTCTGTTCCAACACTTCAATTCATTGCGCGAAGGGAATGGAGTGTTGCTTTACTTTCTAAATGCTGTCCTTTCATAGAAAATCACTTTCCTTTGAAAGAGCCTTAAGCTACTTACAAGCATTCAACAGAAACTCACATGCATTTCTCTGAATGAGAAGCAGTCTGTTCCAACACTTCAATTCACTGTACAAAGTGAATTGAGTGTTGCTTCACTTTCTAAATGCTGTCCTTTCAGAGAAAATCACTTTCCTTTGAAAGTGCCTTAAGCAATTTGCAAGCATTCACAAGAAAAACTAATGCGTTTCTATGAAAGAGAAGCAGTCTGTTCCAACACTTCAATTCACTGTGCGAAGTGAATGGAGTGTTGCTTCACTTTCTAAATGCTGTCCTTTCAGAGAAAATCACTTTCCTTTGAAAGTGCCTTAAGCTACTTGCAAGCATTAGGAAGAAACTCACATGCGTTTCTCTGAAAGAGAAGCAGTCTGTTCCAACACTTCAATTCACTGTGCGAAGTGAATGGAGTGTTGCTTCACTTTCTAAATGCTGTCCTTTCAGAGAAAATCACTTTCCTTTGAAAGTCCCTTAAACTACTTTCAAGCATTCACAAAAAACTCACATGCGTTTCTCTTAAAGAGAAGCAGTGTGTTCCAACACTTCAGTTCACTGTGCGAAGTGAATGGAGTGTTGCTTCAGTTTCTAAATGCTGTCCTTTCAGAGAAAATCACTTTCCTTTGAAAGTGCCTTAAGCGACTTGCAATAATTCACCAGAAACTCACATGCGTTTCTCTGAAAGAGAAGCAGTCTGTTCCAACACTTCAATTCACTGTGCGAAGTGAATGGAGTGTTGCTTCACTTTCTAAATGCTGTCCATTCAGAGAAAATCACTTTCCTTTGAAAGTGCCTTAAGCTACTTACAAGCATTCAACTTAAACTCACATGAATTTCTCTGAAAGAGAAGCAGTCTGTTCCAATACTTCAATTCACTCTGCGAAGTGAATGGAGTGTTGCCTCACTTTCTAAATGCTGTCCTTTCAGAGAAAATCACTTTCCTTTGAAAGTGCCTTATGCTACTTACAAGCATTCAACAGAAACTCACATGCATTTCTCTGAAAGAGAAGCAGTCTGTTCCAACACTTCAATTCACTGTGCGAAGTGAATGGAGTGTTGCTTCACTTTCTAAATTATGTCCTTTCAGAGAAAATCACTTTCCTTTGAAAGTGCCTTAAGCAACTTGCAAGCATTCACAAGAAACACTAATGCGTTTATATGAAAGAGAAGCAGTCTGTTCCAACAGTTCAATTCATTGCGCGAAGGGAATGGAGTGTTGCTTTACTTTCTAAATGCTGTCCTTTCAGAGAAAATCACTTTCCTTTGAAAGAGCCTTAAGCTACTTACAAGCATTCAACAGAAACTCACATGCGTTTCTCTGAAAGAGAAGCAGTCTGTTCCAACACTTCAATTCACTGTGCGAAGTGAATGGAGTGTTGCTTCACTTTCTAAATGCTGTCCTTTCAGAGAAAATCACTTTCCTTTGAAAGTGCCTTTAGCTACTTGCAAGCATTAGGAAGAAACTCACATGCGTTTCTCTGAAAGAGAAGAGTCCGTTCCAACACTTCAATTCACTGTGTGAAGTGAATGGAGTGTTGCCTCACTTTCTAAATGCTGTCCTTTCAGAGAAAATTACTTTCCTTTGAAAGTGCCTTAAGCTACTTGCAAGCATTCACAAGAAACACTAATGCGTTTCTATGAAAGAGAAGCAGTCTGTTCCAACAGTTCAATTCATTGCGCGAAGGGAATGGAGTGTTGCTTTGCTTTCTAAATGCTGTCCTTTCAGAGAAAATCACTTTCCTTTGAAAGTGCCTTAAGCTACTTGCAAGCATTCACCAGAAACTCACATGCGTTTCTCTGAAAGAAAAGCAGTCTGTTCCAATACTTCAATTCACTCTGCGAAGTGAATGGAGTGTTACTTCACTTTCTAAATGCTGTCCTTTCAGAGAAAATCACTTTCCTTAGAAAGTGCCTTAAGCTACTTATAAGCATTCAACAGAAACTCTCATGCATTTCTCTGAAAGAGAAGCACTCTGTTCCAACACTTCAATTCACTGTGCGAAGTGAATGGAGTGTTGCTTCACTTTCTAAATGCTGTCCTTTCAGAGAAAATCACTTTCCTTTGAAAGTGCCTTTAGCTACTTGCAAGCATTAGGAAGAAACTCACATGCGTTTCTCTGAAAGAGAAGAGTCCGTTCCAACAGTTCAATTCACTGTGTGAAGTGAATGGAGTGTTGCCTCACTTTCTAAATGCTGTCCTTTCAGAGAAAATTACTTTCCTTTGAAAGTGCCTTAAGCTACTTATAAGCATTCAACAGAAACTCTCATGCATTTCTCTGAAAGAGAAGCACTCTGTTCCAACACTTCAATTCACTGTGCGAAGTGAATGGAGTGTTGCTTCACTTTCTAAATGCTGTCCTTTTAGAGAAAATCACTTTCCTTTGAAAGTGCCTTAAGCTACTTACAAGCATTCACCGGAAACTCACATGCGTTTCTCTGAAAGAGAAGCAGTCTGTTCCAACACTTCAATTCACTGTGCGAAGTGAATGGAGTGTTGCTTCACTATCTGAATGCTGTCCTTTCAGAGAAAATCACTTTCCTTTGAAAGTGCCTTAAGCTACTTGCAAGCATTCCCAAGAAACACTAATGCATTTCTATGAAAGAGAAGCAGTCTGTTCAAACACTTCAATTCATTGCGCGAAGGGAATGGAGTGTTGCTTTACTTTCTAAATGCTGTCCTTTCATAGAAAATCACTTTCCTTTGAAAGAGCCTTAAGCTACTTACAAGCATTCAACAAAAACTCACATGCGTTTCCCTGAAAGAGAAGCAGTCTGTTCCAACACTTCAATTCACTGTGCGAAGTGAATGGAGTGTTGCTTCACTTTCTAAATGCTGTCCTTTCAGAGAAAATCACTTTCCTTTGAAAGTGCCTTTAGCTACTTGCAAGCATTAGGAAGAAACTCACATGCGTTTCTCTGAAAGAGAAGAGTCCGTTCCAACAGTTCAATTCACTGTGTGAAGTGAATGGAGTGTTGCCTCACTTTCTAAATGCTGTCCTTTCAGAGAAAATTACTTTCCTTTGAAAGTGCCTTAAGCTACTTGCAAGCATTCACAAGAAACACTAATGCGTTTCTATGAAAGAGAAGCAGTCTGTTCCAACAGTTCAATTCATTGCGCGAAGGGAATGGAGTGTTGCTTTGCTTTCTAAATGCTGTCCTTTCAGAGAAAATCACTTTCCTTTGAAAGAGCCTTAAGCTACTTACAAGCATTCAACAGAAACTCACATGCATTTCTCTGAAAGAGAAGCAGTCTGTTCCAACACTTCAATTCACTATACAAAGTGAATGGAGTGTTGCTTCACTTTCTAAATGCTGTCCTTTCAGAGAAAATCACTTTCCTTTGAAAGTGCCTAAAGCTACTTGCAAGCATTCACCAGAAACTCACATGCGTTTCTCTGAAAGAAAAGCAGTCTGTTCCAATACTTCAATTCACTCTGCGAAGTGAATGGAGTGTTACTTCACTTTCTAAATGCTGTCCTTTCAGAGAAAATCACTTTCCTTTGAAAGTGCCTTAAGCTACTTACAAGCATTCAACAGAAACTCTCATGCATTTCTCTGAAAGAGAAGCAGTCTGTTCCAACACTTCAATTCACTGTGCGAAGTGAATGGAGTGTTGCTTCACTTTCTAAATGCTGTCCTTTCAGAGAAAATCACTTTCCTTTGAAAGTGCCTTAAGCTACTTACAAGCATTCACCGGAAACTCACATGCGTTTCTCTGAAAGAGAAGCAGTGTGTTCCAACACTTCAATTCACTGTGCGAAGTGAATGGAGTGTTGCTTCACTTTTTAAATGCTGTCCTTTCAGAGAAAATCACTTTCCTTTGAAAGTGCCTTAAGCTACTTGCAAGCATTCACAAGAAACTCACATGCGTTTCTCTGAAAGAGAAGCAGTCTGTTCCAACACTTCAATTCACAGTGCGAAGGGAATGGAGTGTTGCTTCAGTTTCTAAATGCTGTCCTTTCAGAGAAAATCACTTTCCATTGAAAGTGCCTTAAGCAACTTGCAAGAATTCACAAGAAACTCACATGCGTTTCTCTGAAAGAGAAGCAGTATGTTCCAACACTTCAATTCACTGTGCGAAGTGAATGGAGTGTTGCTTCACTATCTAAATGCTGTCCTTTCAGAGAAAATCACTTTCCTTTGAAAGTGCCTTAAGCTACTTGCAAGCATTCCCAAGAAACACTAATGCGTTTCTATGAAAGAGAAGCAGTCTGTTCCAACACTTCAATTCATTGCGCGAAGGGAATGGAGTGTTGCTTTACTTTCTAAATGCTGTCCTTTCATAGAAAATCACTTTCCTTTGAAAGAGCCTTAAGCTACTTACAAGCATTCAACAGAAACTCACATGCATTTCTCTGAATGAGAAGCAGTCTGTTCCAACACTTCAATTCACTGTACAAAGTGAATTGAGTGTTGCTTCACTTTCTAAATGCTGTCCTTTCAGAGAAAATCACTTTCCTTTGAAAGTGCCTTAAGCAATTTGCAAGCATTCACAAGAAAAACTAATGCGTTTCTATGAAAGAGAAGCAGTCTGTTCCAACACTTCAATTCACTGTGCGAAGTGAATGGAGTGTTGCTTCACTTTCTAAATGCTGTCCTTTCAGAGAAAATCACTTTCCTTTGAAAGTGCCTTAAGCTACTTGCAAGCATTAGGCAGAAACTCACATGCGTTTCTCTGAAAGAGAAGCAGTCTGTTCCAACACTTCAATTCACTGTGCGAAGTGAATGGAGTGTTGCTTCACTTTCTAAATGCTGTCCTTTCAGAGAAAATCACTTTCCTTTGAAAGTCCCTTAAACTACTTTCAAGCATTCACAAAAAACTCACATGCGTTTCTCTTAAAGAGAAGCAGTGTGTTCGAACACTTCAGTTCACTGTGCGAAGTGAATGGAGTGTTGCTTCAGTTTCTAAATGCTGTCCTTTCAGAGAAAATCACTTTCCTTTGAAAGTGCCTTAAGCGACTTGCAATAATTCACAAGAAACTCACATGCGTTTCTCTGAAAGAGAAGCAGTCTGTTCCAACACTTCAATTCACTGTGCGAAGTGAATGGAGTGTTGCTTCACTTTCTAAATGCTGTCCTTTCAGAGAAAATCACTTTCCTTTGAAAGTCCCTTAAACTACTTTCAAGCATTCACAAAAAACTCACATGCGTTTCTCTTAAAGAGAAGCAGTGTGTTCCAACACTTCAGTTCACTGTGCGAAGTGAATGGAGTGTTGCTTCAGTTTCTAAATGCTGTCCTTTCAGAGAAAATCACTTTCCTTTGAAAGTGCCTTAAGCGACTTGCAATAATTCACCAGAAACTCACATGCGTTTCTCTGAAAGAGAAGCAGTCTGTTCCAACACTTCAATTCACTGTGCGAAGTGAATGGAGTGTTGCTTCACTTTCTAAATGCTGTCCATTCAGAGAAAATCACTTTCCTTTGAAAGTGCCTTAAGCTACTTACAAGCATTCAACTTAAACTCACATGAATTTCTCTGAAAGAGAAGCAGTCTGTTCCAATACTTCAATTCACTCTGCGAAGTGAATGGAGTGTTGCCTCACTTTCTAAATGCTGTCCTTTCAGAGAAAATCACTTTCCTTTGAAAGTGCCTTATGCTACTTACAAGCATTCAACAGAAACTCACATGCATTTCTCTGAAAGAGAAGCAGTCTGTTCCAACACTTCAATTCACTGTGCGAAGTGAATGGAGTGTTGCTTCACTTTCTAAATTATGTCCTTTCAGAGAAAATCACTTTCCTTTGAAAGTGCCTTAAGCAACTTGCAAGCATTCACAAGAAACACTAATGCGTTTATATGAAAGAGAAGCAGTCTGTTCCAACAGTTCAATTCATTGCGCGAAGGGAATGGAGTGTTGCTTTACTTTCTAAATGCTGTCCTTTCAGAGAAAATCACTTTCCTTTGAAAGAGCCTTAAGCTACTTACAAGCATTCAACAGAAACTCACATGCGTTTCTCTGAAAGAGAAGCAGTCTGTTCCAACACTTCAATTCACTGTGCGAAGTGAATGGAGTGTTGCTTCACTTTCTAAATGCTGTCCTTTCAGAGAAAATCACTTTCCTTTGAAAGTGCCTTTAGCTACTTGCAAGCATTAGGAAGAAACTCACATGCGTTTCTCTGAAAGAGAAGAGTCCGTTCCAACACTTCAATTCACTGTGTGAAGTGAATGGAGTGTTGCCTCACTTTCTAAATGCTGTCCTTTCAGAGAAAATTACTTTCCTTTGAAAGTGCCTTAAGCTACTTGCAAGCATTCACAAGAAACACTAATGCGTTTCTATGAAAGAGAAGCAGTCTGTTCCAACAGTTCAATTCATTGCGCGAAGGGAATGGAGTGTTGCTTTGCTTTCTAAATGCTGTCCTTTCAGAGAAAATCACTTTCCTTTGAAAGAGCCTTAAGCTACTTACAAGCATTCAACAGAAACTCACATGCATTTCTCTGAAAGAGAAGCAGTCTGTTCCAACACTTCAATTCACTATACAAAGTGAATGGAGTGTTGCTTCACTTTCTAAATGCTGTCCTTTCAGAGAAAATCACTTTCCTTTGAAAGTGCCTAAAGCTACTTGCAAGCATTCACCAGAAACTCACATGCGTTTCTCTGAAAGAAAAGCAGTCTGTTCCAATACTTCAATTCACTCTGCGAAGTGAATGGAGTGTTACTTCACTTTCTAAATGCTGTCCTTTCAGAGAAAATCACTTTCCTTTGAAAGTGCCTTAAGCTACTTACAAGCATTCAACAGAAACTCTCATGCATTTCTCTGAAAGAGAAGCAGTCTGTTCCAACACTTCAATTCACTGTGCGAAGTGAATGGAGTGTTGCTTCACTTTCTAAATGCTGTCCTTTCAGAGAAAATCACTTTCCTTTGAAAGTGCCTTAAGCTACTTACAAGCATTCACCGGAAACTCACATGCGTTTCTCTGAAAGAGAAGCAGTCTGTTCCAACACTTCAATTCACTGTGCGAAGTGAATGGAGTGTTGCTTCACTTTCTAAATGCTGTCCTTTCAGAGAAAATCACTTTCCTTTGAAAGTGCCTTAAGCTACTTGCAAGCATTCACAAGAAACTCACATGCGTTTCTCTGAAAGAGAAGCAGTCTGTTCCAACACTTCAATTCACAGTGCGAAGGGAATGGAGTGTTGCTTCAGTTTCTAAATGCTGTCCTTTCAGAGAAAATCACTTTCCATTGAAAGTGCCTTAAGCAACTTGCAAGAATTCACAAGAAACTCACATGCGTTTCTCTGAAAGAGAAGCAGTATGTTCCAACACTTCAATTCACTGTGCGAAGTGAATGGAGTGTTGCTTCACTATCTAAATGCTGTCCTTTCAGAGAAAATCACTTTCCTTTGAAAGTGCCTTAAGCTACTTGCAAGCATTCCCAAGAAACACTAATGCGTTTCTATGAAAGAGAAGCAGTCTGTTCCAACACTTCAATTCATTGCGCGAAGGGAATGGAGTGTTGCTTTACTTTCTAAATGCTGTCCTTTCATAGAAAATCACTTTCCTTTGAAAGAGCCTTAAGCTACTTACAAGCATTCAACAGAAACTCACATGCATTTCTCTGAATGAGAAGCAGTCTGTTCCAACACTTCAATTCACTGTACAAAGTGAATTGAGTGTTGCTTCACTTTCTAAATGCTGTCCTTTCAGAGAAAATCACTTTCCTTTGAAAGTGCCTTAAGCAATTTGCAAGCATTCACAAGAAAAACTAATGCGTTTCTATGAAAGAGAAGCAGTCTGTTCCAACACTTCAATTCACTGTGCGAAGTGAATGGAGTGTTGCTTCACTTTTTAAATGCTGTCCTTTCAGAGAAAATCACTTTCCTTTGAAAGTGCCTTAAGCTACTTGCAAGCATTCACAAGAAACTCACATGCGTTTCTCTGAAAGAGAAGCAGTCTGTTCCAACACTTCAATTCACAGTGCGAAGGGAATGGAGTGTTGCTTCAGTTTCTAAATGCTGTCCTTTCAGAGAAAATCACTTTCCATTGAAAGTGCCTTAAGCAACTTGCAAGAATTCACAAGAAACTCACATGCGTTTCTCTGAAAGAGAAGCAGTATGTTCCAACACTTCAATTCACTGTGCGAAGTGAATGGAGTGTTGCTTCACTATCTAAATGCTGTCCTTTCAGAGAAAATCACTTTCCTTTGAAAGTGCCTTAAGCTACTTGCAAGCATTCCCAAGAAACACTAATGCGTTTCTATGAAAGAGAAGCAGTCTGTTCCAACACTTCAATTCATTGCGCGAAGGGAATGGAGTGTTGCTTTACTTTCTAAATGCTGTCCTTTCATAGAAAATCACTTTCCTTTGAAAGAGCCTTAAGCTACTTACAAGCATTCAACAGAAACTCACATGCATTTCTCTGAAAGAGAAGCAGTCTGTTCCAACACTTCAATTCACTGTACAAAGTGAATTGAGTGTTGCTTCGCTTTCTAAATGCTGTCCTTTCAGAGAAAATCACTTTCCTTTGAAAGTGCCTTAAGCAATTTGCAAGCATTCACAAGAAACACTAATGCGTTTCTATGAAAGAGAAGCAGTCTGTTCCAACACTTCAATTCACTGTGCGAAGTGAATGGAGTGTTGCTTCACTTTCTAAATGCTGTCCTTTCAGAGAAAATCACTTTCCTTTGAAAGTGCCTTAAACTACTTTCAAGCATTCACAAAAAACTCACATGCGTTTCTCTTAAAGAGAAGCAGTGTGTTCCAACACTTCAGTTCACTGTGCGAAGTGAATGGAGTGTTGCTTCAGTTTCTAAATGCTGTCCTTTCAGAGAAAATCACTTTCCTTTGAAAGTGCCTTAAGCGACTTGCAATAATTCACCAGAAACTCACATGCGTTTCTCTGAAAGAGAAGCAGTCTGTTCCAACACTTCAATTCACTGTGCGAAGTGAATGGAGTGTTGCTTCACTTTCTAAATGCTGTCCATTCAGAGAAAATCACTTTCCTTTGAAAGTGCCTTAAGCTACTTACAAGCATTCAACTTAAACTCACATGAATTTCTCTGAAAGAGAAGCAGTCTGTTCCAATACTTCAATTCACTCTGCGAAGTGAATGGAGTGTTGCCTCACTTTCTAAATGCTGTCCTTTCAGAGAAAATCACTTTCCTTTGAAAGTGCCTTATGCTACTTACAAGCATTCAACAGAAACTCACATGCATTTCTCTGAAAGAGAAGCAGTCTGTTCCAACACTTCAATTCACTGTGCGAAGTGAATGGAGTGTTGCTTCACTTTCTAAATTATGTCCTTTCAGAGAAAATCACTTTCCTTTGAAAGTGCCTTAAGCAACTTGCAAGCATTCACAAGAAACACTAATGCGTTTATATGAAAGAGAAGCAGTCTGTTCCAACAGTTCAATTCATTGCGCGAAGGGAATGGAGTGTTGCTTTACTTTCTAAATGCTGTCCTTTCAGAGAAAATCACTTTCCTTTGAAAGAGCCTTAAGCTACTTACAAGCATTCAACAGAAACTCACATGCGTTTCTCTGAAAGAGAAGCAGTCTGTTCCAACACTTCAATTCACTGTGCGAAGTGAATGGAGTGTTGCTTCACTTTCTAAATGCTGTCCTTTCAGAGAAAATCACTTTCCTTTGAAAGTGCCTTTAGCTACTTGCAAGCATTAGGAAGAAACTCACATGCGTTTCTCTGAAAGAGAAGAGTCCGTTCCAACACTTCAATTCACTGTGTGAAGTGAATGGAGTGTTGCCTCACTTTCTAAATGCTGTCCTTTCAGAGAAAATTACTTTCCTTTGAAAGTGCCTTAAGCTACTTGCAAGCATTCACAAGAAACACTAATGCGTTTCTATGAAAGAGAAGCAGTCTGTTCCAACAGTTCAATTCATTGCGCGAAGGGAATGGAGTGTTGCTTTGCTTTCTAAATGCTGTCCTTTCAGAGAAAATCACTTTCCTTTGAAAGAGCCTTAAGCTACTTACAAGCATTCAACAGAAACTCACATGCATTTCTCTGAAAGAGAAGCAGTCTGTTCCAACACTTCAATTCACTATACAAAGTGAATGGAGTGTTGCTTCACTTTCTAAATGCTGTCCTTTCAGAGAAAATCACTTTCCTTTGAAAGTGCCTAAAGCTACTTGCAAGCATTCAACAGAAACTCACATGCGTTTCTCTGAAAGAAAAGCAGTCTGTTCCAATACTTCAATTCACTCTGCGAAGTGAATGGAGTGTTACTTCACTTTCTAAATGCTGTCCTTTCAGAGAAAATCACTTTCCTTTGAAAGTGCCTTAAGCTACTTACAAGCATTCAACAGAAACTCTCATGCATTTCTCTGAAAGAGAAGCAGTCTGTTCCAACACTTCAATTCACTGTGCGAAGTGAATGGAGTGTTGCTTCACTTTCTAAATGCTGTCCTTTCAGAGAAAATCACTTTCCTTTGAAAGTGCCTTAAGCTACTTACAAGCATTCACCGGAAACTCACATGCGTTTCTCTGAAAGAGAAGCAGTCTGTTCCAACACTTCAATTCACTGTGCGAAGTGAATGGAGTGTTGCTTCACTTTCTAAATGCTGTCCTTTCAGAGAAAATCACTTTCCTTTGAAAGTGCCTTAAGCTACTTGCAAGCATTCACAAGAAACTCACATGCGTTTCTCTGAAAGAGAAGCAGTCTGTTCCAACACTTCAATTCACAGTGCGAAGGGAATGGAGTGTTGCTTCAGTTTCTAAATGCTGTCCTTTCAGAGAAAATCACTTTCCATTGAAAGTGCCTTAAGCAACTTGCAAGAATTCACAAGAAACTCACATGCGTTTCTCTGAAAGAGAAGCAGTATGTTCCAACACTTCAATTCACTGTGCGAAGTGAATGGAGTGTTGCTTCACTATCTAAATGCTGTCCTTTCAGAGAAAATCACTTTCCTTTGAAAGTGCCTTAAGCTACTTGCAAGCATTCCCAAGAAACACTAATGCGTTTCTATGAAAGAGAAGCAGTCTGTTCCAACACTTCAATTCATTGCGCGAAGGGAATGGAGTGTTGCTTTACTTTCTAAATGCTGTCCTTTCATAGAAAATCACTTTCCTTTGAAAGAGCCTTAAGCTACTTACAAGCATTCAACAGAAACTCACATGCATTTCTCTGAATGAGAAGCAGTCTGTTCCAACACTTCAATTCACTGTACAAAGTGAATTGAGTGTTGCTTCACTTTCTAAATGCTGTCCTTTCAGAGAAAATCACTTTCCTTTGAAAGTGCCTTAAGCAATTTGCAAGCATTCACAAGAAAAACTAATGCGTTTCTATGAAAGAGAAGCAGTCTGTTCCAACACTTCAATTCACTGTGCGAAGTGAATGGAGTGTTGCTTCACTTTCTAAATGCTGTCCTTTCAGAGAAAATCACTTTCCTTTGAAAGTGCCTTAAGCTACTTGCAAGCATTAGGAAGAAACTCACATGCGTTTCTCTGAAAGAGAAGCAGTCTGTTCCAACACTTCAATTCACTGTGCGAAGTGAATGGAGTGTTGCTTCACTTTCTAAATGCTGTCCTTTCAGAGAAAATCACTTTCCTTTGAAAGTCCCTTAAACTACTTTCAAGCATTCACAAAAAACTCACATGCGTTTCTCTTAAAGAGAAGCAGTGTGTTCCAACACTTCAGTTCACTGTGCGAAGTGAATGGAGTGTTGCTTCAGTTTCTAAATGCTGTCCTTTCAGAGAAAATCACTTTCCTTTGAAAGTGCCTTAAGCGACTTGCAATAATTCACCAGAAACTCACATGCGTTTCTCTGAAAGAGAAGCAGTCTGTTCCAACACTTCAATTCACTGTGCGAAGTGAATGGAGTGTTGCTTCACTTTCTAAATGCTGTCCATTCAGAGAAAATCACTTTCCTTTGAAAGTGCCTTAAGCTACTTACAAGCATTCAACTTAAACTCACATGAATTTCTCTGAAAGAGAAGCAGTCTGTTCCAATACTTCAATTCACTCTGCGAAGTGAATGGAGTGTTGCCTCACTTTCTAAATGCTGTCCTTTCAGAGAAAATCACTTTCCTTTGAAAGTGCCTTATGCTACTTACAAGCATTCAACAGAAACTCACATGCATTTCTCTGAAAGAGAAGCAGTCTGTTCCAACACTTCAATTCACTGTGCGAAGTGAATGGAGTGTTGCCTCACTTTCTAAATGCTGTCCTTTCAGAGAAAATTACTTTCCTTTGAAAGTGCCTTAAGCTACTTGCAAGCATTCACAAGAAACACTAATGCGTTTCTATGAAAGAGAAGCAGTCTGTTCCAACAGTTCAATTCATTGCGCGAAGGGAATGGAGTGTTGCTTTGCTTTCTAAATGCTGTCCTTTCAGAGAAAATCACTTTCCTTTGAAAGAGCCTTAAGCTACTTACAAGCATTCAACAGAAACTCACATGCATTTCTCTGAAAGAGAAGCAGTCTGTTCCAACACTTCAATTCACTATACAAAGTGAATGGAGTGTTGCTTCACTTTCTAAATGCTGTCCTTTCAGAGAAAATCACTTTCCTTTGAAAGTGCCTAAAGCTACTTGCAAGCATTCACCAGAAACTCACATGCGTTTCTCTGAAAGAAAAGCAGTCTGTTCCAATACTTCAATTCACTCTGCGAAGTGAATGGAGTGTTACTTCACTTTCTAAATGCTGTCCTTTCAGAGAAAATCACTTTCCTTTGAAAGTGCCTTAAGCTACTTACAAGCATTCAACAGAAACTCTCATGCATTTCTCTGAAAGAGAAGCAGTCTGATCCAACACTTCAATTCACTGTGCGAAGTGAATGGAGTGTTGCTTCACTTTCTAAATGCTGTCCTTTCAGAGAAAATCACTTTCCTTTGAAAGTGCCTTAAGCTACTTACAAGCATTCACCGGAAACTCACATGCGTTTCTCTGAAAGAGAAGCAGTCTGTTCCAACACTTCAATTCACTGTGCGAAGTGAATGGAGTGTTGCTTCACTTTTTAAATGCTGTCCTTTCAGAGAAAATCACTTTCCTTTGAAAGTGCCTTAAGCTACTTGCAAGCATTCACAAGAAACTCACATGCGTTTCTCTGAAAGAGAAGCAGTCTGTTCCAACACTTCAATTCACAGTGCGAAGGGAATGGAGTGTTGCTTCAGATTCTAAATGCTGTCCTTTCAGAGAAAATCACTTTCCATTGAAAGTGCCTTAAGCAACTTGCAAGAATTCACAAGAAACTCACATGCGTTTCTCTGAAAGAGAAGCAGTATGTTCCAACACTTCAATTCACTGTGCGAAGTGAATGGAGTGTTGCTTCACTATCTAAATGCTGTCCTTTCAGAGAAAATCACTTTCCTTTGAAAGTGCCTTAAGCTACTTGCAAGCATTCCCAAGAAACACTAATGCGTTTCTATGAAAGAGAAGCAGTCTGTTCCAACACTTCAATTCATTGCGCGAAGGGAATGGAGTGTTGCTTTACTTTCTAAATGCTGTCCTTTCATAGAAAATCACTTTCCTTTGAAAGAGCCTTAAGCTACTTACAAGCATTCAACAGAAACTCACATGCATTTCTCTGAAAGAGAAGCAGTCTGTTCCAACACTTCAATTCACTGTACAAAGTGAATTGAGTGTTGCTTCGCTTTCTAAATGCTGTCCTTTCAGAGAAAATCACTTTCCTTTGAAAGTGCCTTAAGCAATTTGCAAGCATTCACAAGAAACACTAATGCGTTTCTATGAAAGAGAAGCAGTCTGTTCCAACACTTCAATTCACTGTGCGAAGTGAATGGAGTGTTGCTTCACTTTCTAAATGCTGTCCTTTCAGAGAAAATCACTTTCCTTTGAAAGTGCCTTAAACTACTTTCAAGCATTCACAAAAAACTCACATGCGTTTCTCTTAAAGAGAAGCAGTGTGTTCGAACACTTCAGTTCACTGTGCGAAGTGAATGGAGTGTTGCTTCAGTTTCTAAATGCTGTCCTTTCAGAGAAAATCACTTTCCTTTGAAAGTGCCTTAAGCGACTTGCAATAATTCACAAGAAACTCACATGCGTTTCTCTGAAAGAGAAGCAGTCTGTTCCAACACTTCAATTCACTGTGCGAAGTGAATGGAGTGTTGCTTCACTTTCTAAATGCTGTCCTTTCAGAGAAAATCACTTTCCTTTGAAAGTGCCTTAAGCTACTTACAAGCATTCACCAGAAACTCACATGCGTTTCTCTGAAAGAGAAGCAGTCTGTTCCAACACTTCAATTCACTGTGCGAAGTGAATGGAGTGTTGCTTCAGTTTCTAAATGCTGTCCTTTCAGAGAAAATCACTTTCCTTTGAAAGTGCCTTAAGCTACTTACAAGCATTCACCAGAAACTCACATGCGTTTCTCTGAAAGAGAAGCAGTCTGTTCCAATACTTCAATTCACTCTGCGAAGTGAATGGAGTGTTGCTTCACTTTCTAAATGCTGTCCTTTCAGAGAAAATCACTTTCCTTTGAAAGTGCCTTAAGCTACTTACAAGCATTCAACTTAAACTCACATGAATTTCTCTGAAAGAGAAGCAGTCTGTTCCAATACTTCAATTCACTCTGCGAAGTGAATGGAGTGTTGCCTCACTTTCTAAATGCTGTCCTTTCAGAGAAAATCACTTTCCTTTGAAAGTGCCTTAAGCTACTTACAAGCATTCAACAGAAACTCACATGCATTTCTCTGAAAGAGAAGCAGTCTGTTCCAACACTTCAATTCACTGTGCGAAGTGAATGGAGTGTTGCTTCACTTTCTAAATGCTGTCCTTTCAGAGAAAATCACTTTCCTTTGAAAGTGCCTTAAGCAACTTGCAAGCATTCACAAGAAACACTAATGCGTTTATATGAAAGAGAAGCACTCTGTTCCAACACTTCAATTCACTGCACGAAGGGAATGGAGTGTTGCTTCACTTTCTAAATGCTGTCCTTTCAGAGAAAATCACTTTCCTTTGAAAGTGCCTTAAGCTACTTGCAAGCATTAGGAAGAAACTCACATGCGTTTCTCTGAAAGAGAAGCAGTCTGTTCCAACACTTCAATTCACTGTGTGAAGTGAATGGAGTGTTGCCTCACTTTCTAAATGCTGTCCTTTCAAAGAATATCACTTTCCTTTGAAAGTGCCTTAAGCTACTTACAAGCATTCAACAGAAACTCACATGCGTTTCTCTGAAAGAGAAGCAGTCTGTTCCAACACTTCAATTCAATGTGCGAAGTGAATGGAGTGTTGCTTCACTTTCTAAATGCTGTCCTTTCAGAGAAAATCACTTTCCTTTGAATGTGCCTTAAGCTACTTGCAAGCATTAGGAAGAAACACTAATGCGTTTCTCTGAAAGAGAAGCAGTCTGTTCCAACACTTCAATTCACTGTGCGAAGTGAATGGAGTGTTGCTTCACTTTCTAAATGCTGTCCTTTCAGAGAAAATCACTTTCCTTTGAAAGTGCCTTAAGCTACTTGCAAGCATTAGGAAGAAACTCACATGCGTTTCTCTGAAAGAGAAGCAGTCTGTTCCAACACTTCATTCACTCTGCGAAGTGAATGGAGTGTTGCTTCAGTTTCTAAATGCTGTCCTTTCAGAGAAAATCACTTTCCTTTGAAAGTGCCTTAAGCAACTTGCAAGAATTCACAAGAAACTCACATGCGTTTCTCTGAAAGAGAAGCAGTCTGTTCCAACACTTCAATTCACTGTGCGAAGTGAATAGAGTGTTGCTTCACTTTCTAAATGCTGTCCTTTCAGAGAAAATCACTTTCCTTTGAAAGTGCCTTAAGCTAATTACAAGCATTCACCAGAAACTCACATGCGTTTCTCTGAAAGAGAAGCAGTCTGTTCCAATACTTCAATTCACTCTGCGAAGTGAATGGAGTGTTGCTTCACTTTCTAAATGCTGTCCATTCAGAGAAAATCACTTTCCTTTGAAAGTGCCTTAAGCTACTTACAAGCATTCAACAGAAACTCACATGCGTTTCTCTGAAAGAGAAGCAGTCTGTTCCAACACTTCAATTCACTGTGCGAAGTGAATGGAGTGTTGCTTCACTTTCTAAATGCTGTCCTTTCATAGAAAATCACTTTCTTTGAAAGTGCCTTAAGCTACTTGCAAGCATTAGGAAGAAACTCACATGCGTTTCTCTGAAAGAGAAGAGTCCGTTCCAACACTTCAATTCACTGTGTGAAGTGAATGGAGTGTTGCCTCACTTTCTAAATGCTGTCCTTTCAGAGAAAATTACTTTCCTTTGAAAGTGCCTTAAGCTACTTGCAAGCATTCACAAGAAACACTAATGCGTTTCTATGAAAGAGAAGCAGTCTGTTCCAACAGTTCAATTCATTGCGCGAAGGGAATGGAGTGTTGCTTTACTTTCTAAATGCTGTCCTTTCAGAGAAAATCACTTTCCTTTGAAAGAGCCTTAAGCTACTTACAAGCATTCAACAGAAACTCACATGCATTTCTCTGAAAGAGAAGCAGTCTGTTCCAACACTTCAATTCACTATACAAAGTGAATGGAGTGTTGCTTCACTTTCTAAATGCTGTCCTTTCAGAGAAAATCACTTTCCTTTGAAAGTGCCTTAAGCTACTTGCAAGCATTCACCAGAAACTCACATGCGTTTCTCTGAAAGAAAAGCAGTCTGTTCCAATACTTCAATTCACTCTGCGAAGTGAATGGAGTGTTACTTCACTTTCTAAATGCTGTCCTTTCAGAGAAAATCACTTTCCTTAGAAAGTGCCTTAAGCTACTTACAAGCATTCAACAGAAACTCTCATGCATTTCTCTGAAAGAGAAGCACTCTGTTCCAACACTTCAATTCACTGTGCGAAGTGAATGGAGTGTTGCTTCACTTTCTAAATGCTGTCCTTTCAGAGAAAATCACTTTCCTTTGAAAGTGCCTTAAGCTACTTACAAGCATTCACCGGAAACTCACATGCGTTTCTCTGAAAGAGAAGCAGTCTGTTCCAACACTTCAATTCACTGTGCGAAGTGAATGGAGTGTTGCTTCACTTTCTAAATGCTGTCCTTTCAGAGAAAATCACTTTCCTTTGATAGTGCCTTAAGCTACTTGCAAGCATTAAAAAGAAACTCACATGCGTTTCTCTGAAAGAGAAGCAGTCTGTTCCAACACTTCAATTCACAGTGCGAAGGGAATGGAGTGTTGCTTCAGTTTCTAAATGCTGTCCTTTCAGAGAAAATCACTTTCCATTGAAAGTGCCTTAAGCAACTTGCAAGAATTCACAAGAAACTCACATGCGTTTCTCTGAAAAAGAAGCAGTCTGTTCCAACACTTCAATTCACTGTGCGAAGTGAATGGAGTGTTGCTTCACTATCTTAATGCTGTCCTTTCAGAGAAAATCACTTTCCTTTGAAAGTGCCTTAAGCTACTTGCAAGCATTCCCAAGAAACACTAATGCGTTTCTATGAAAGAGAAGCAGTCTGTTCCAACACTTCAATTCATTGCGCGAAGGGAATGGAGTGTTGCTTTACTTTCTAAATGCTGTCCTTTCATAGAAAATCACTTTCCTTTGAAAGAGCCTTAAGCTACTTACAAGCATTCAACAGAAACTCACATGCATTTCTCTGAAAGAGAAGCAGTCTGTTCCAACACTTCAATTCACTGTACAAAGTGAATTGAGTGTTGCTTCGCTTTCTAAATGCTGTCCTTTCAGAGAAAATCACTTTCCTTTGAAAGTGCCTTAAGCAATTTGCAAGCATTCACAAGAAACACTAATGCGTTTCTATGAAAGAGAAGCAGTCTGTTCCAACACTTCAATTCACTGTGCGAAGTGAATGGAGTGTTGCATAACTTTCTAAATGCTGTCCTTTCAGAGAAAATCACTTTCCTTTGAAAGTGCCTTAAGCGACTTGCAATAATTCACAAGAAACTCACATGCGTTTCTCTGAAAGAGAAGCAGTCTGTTCCAACACTTCAATTCACTGTGCGAAGTGAATGGAGTGTTGCTTCACTTTCTAAATGCTGTCCTTTCAGAGAAAATCACTTTCCTTTGAAAGTGCCTTAAGCTACTTACAAGCATTCACCAGAAACTCACATGCGTTTCTCTGAAAGAGAAGCAGTCTGTTCCAACACTTCAATTCACTGTGCGAAGTGAATGGAGTGTTGCTTCAGTTTCTAAATGCTGTCCTTTCAGAGAAAACACTTTCCTTTGAAAGTGCCTTAAGCTACTTACAAGCATTCACCAGAAACTCACATGCGTTTCTCTGAAAGAGAAGCAGTCTGTTCCAATACTTCAATTCACTCTGCGAAGTGAATGGAGTGTTGCTTCACTTTCTAAATGCTGTCCTTTCAGAGAAAATCACTTTCCTTTGAAAGTGCCTTAAGCTACTTACAAGCATTCAACTTAAACTCACATGAATTTCTCTGAAAGAGAAGCAGTCTGTTCCAATACTTCAATTCACTCTGCGAAGTGAATGGAGTGTTGCCTCACTTTCAAAATGCTGTCCTTTCAGAGAAAATCACTTTCCTTTGAAAGTGCCTTAAGCTACTTACAAGCATTCAACAGAAACTCACATGCATTTCTCTGAAAGAGAAGCAGTCTGTTCCAACACTTCAATTCACTGTGCGAAGTGAATGGAGTGTTGCTTCACTTTCTAAATTATGTCCTTTCAGAGAAAATCACTTTCCTTTGAAAGTGCCTTAAGCAACTTGCAAGCATTCACAAGAAACACTAATGCGTTTATATGAAAGAGAAGCACTCTGTTCCAACACTTCAATTCACTGCACGAAGTGAATGGAGTGTTGCATAACTTTCTAAATGCTGTCCTTTCAGAGAAAATCACTTTCCTTTGAAAGTGCCTTAAGCTACTTGCAAGCATTAGGAAGAAACTCACATGCGTTTCTCTGAAAGAGAAGCAGTCTGTTCCAACACTTCATTCACTCTGCGAAGTGAATGGAGTGTTGCTTCAGTTTCTAAATGCTGTCCTTTCAGAGAAAATCACTTTCCTTTGAAAGTGCCTTAAGCAACTTGCAAGAATTCACAAGAAACTCACATGCGTTTCTCTGAAAGAGAAGCAGTCTGTTCCAACACTTCAATTCACTCTGCGAAGTGAATGGAGTGTTGCTTCACTTTCTAAATGCTGTCCTTTCAGAGAAAATCACTTTCCTTTGAAAGTGCCTTAAGCTACTTGCAAGCATTAGGAAGAAACTCACATGCGTTTCTCTGAAAGAGAAGAGTCCGTTCCAACACTTCAATTCACTGTGTGAAGTGAATGGAGTGTTGCCTCACTTTCTAAATGCTGTCCTTTCAGAGAAAATTACTTTCCTTTGAAAGTGCTTTAAGCTACTTGCAAGCATTCACAAGAAACACTAATGCATTTCTCTGAAAGAAAAGCAGTCTGTTCCAATACTTCAATTCACTCTGCGAAGTGAATGGAGTGTTACTTCACTTTCTAAATGCTGTCCTTTCAGAGAAAATCACTTTCCTTAGAAAGTGCCTTAAGCTACTTACAAGCATTCAACAGAAACTCTCATGCATTTCTCTGAAAGAGAAGCACTCTGTTCCAACACTTCAATTCACTGTGCGAAGTGAATGGAGTGTTGCTTCACTTTCTAAATGCTGTCCTTTCAGAGAAAATCACTTTCCTTTGAAAGTGCCTTAAGCTACTTGCAAGCATTAGGAAGAAACTCACATGCGTTTCTCTGAAAGAGAAGCAGTCTGTTCCAACACTTCATTCACTCTGCGAAGTGAATGGAGTGTTGCTTCAGTTTCTAAATGCTGTCCTTTCAGAGAAAATCACTTTCCTTGGAAAGTGCCTTAAGCAACTTGCAAGAATTCACAAGAAACTCACATGCGTTTCTCTGAAAGAGAAGCAGTCTGTTCCAACACTTCAATTCACTGTGCGAAGTGAATGGAGTGTTGCTTCACTTTCTAAATGCTGTCCTTTCAGAGAAAATCACTTTCCTTTGAAAGTGCCTTAAGCAACATGCAAGCATTCACAAGAAACTCACATGCGTTTCTCTGAAAGAGAAGCAGTCTGTTCCAATACTTTAATTCACTGTGCGAAGTGAATGGAGTGTTGCTTCAGTTTCTAAATGCTGTCCTTTCAGAGAAAATCACTTTCCTTTGAAAGTGCCTTAAGCTACTTACAAGCATTCACCAGAAACTCACATGCATTTCTCTGAAAGAAAAGCAGTCTGTTCCAATACTTCAATTCACTCTGCGAAGTGAATGGAGTGTTACTTCACTTTCTAAATGCTGTCCTTTCAGAGAAAATCACTTTCCTTTGAAAGTACCTTAAGCTACTTACAAGCATTCAACAGAAACTCTCATGCATTTCTCTGAAAGAGAAGCACTCTGTTCCAACACTTCAATTCACTGTGCGAAGTGAATGGAGTGTTGCTTCACTTTCTAAATGCTGTCCTTTCAGAGAAAATCACTTTCCTTTGAAAGTGCCTTAAGCTACTTGCAAGCATTAGGAAGAAACTCACATGCGTTTCTCTGAAAGAGAAGCAGTCTGTTCCAACACTTCAATTCACTGTGTGAAGTGAATGGAGTGTTGCCTCACTTTCTAAATGCTGTCCTTTCAGAGAAAATCACTTTCCTTTGAAAGTGCCTTAAGCTACTTACAAGCATTCAACAGAAACTCACATGCGTTTCTCTGAAAGAGAAGCAGTCTGTTCCAACACTTCAATTCAATGTGCGAAGTGAATGGAGTGTTGCTTCAGTTTCTAAATGCTGTCCTTTCAGAGAAAATCACTTTCCTTTGAAAGTGCCTTAAGCTACTTACAAGCATTCACCAGAAACTCACATGCGTTTCTCTGAAAGAAAAGCAGTCTGTTCCAATACTTCAATTCACTCTGCGAAGTGAATGGAGTGTTACTTCACTTTCTAAATGCTGTCCTTTCAGAGAAAATCACTTTCCTTTGAAAGTGCCTTAAGCTACTTGCAAGCATTCACAAGAAACACTAATGCGTTTCTCTGAAAGAGAAGCAGTCTGTTCCAACACTTCAATTCACTGTGCGAAGTGAATGGAGTGTTCCTTCAGTTTGTAAATGCTGTCCTTTCAGAGAAAATCACTTTCCTTTGAAAGTGCCTTAAGCAACATGGTAGCATTCACAAGAAACTCACATGCGTTTCTCTGAAAGAGAAGCAGTCTGTTCCAATACTTTAATTCACTGTGCGAAGTGAATGGAGTGTTGCTTCAGTTTCTAAATGCTGTCCTTTCAGAGAAAATCACTTTCCTTTGAAAGTGCCTTAAGCTACTTACAAGCATTCACCAGAAACTCACATGCGTTTCTCTGAAAGAAAAGCAGTCTGTTCCAATACTTCAATTCACTCTGCGAAGTGAATGGAGTGTTACTTCACTTTCTAAATGCTGTCCTTTCAGAGAAAATCACTTTCCTTTGAAAGTGCCTTAAGCTACTTACAAGCATTCAACAGAAACTCTCATGCATTTCTCTGAAAGAGAAGCACTCTGTTCCAACACTTCAATTCACTGTGCGAAGTGAATGGAGTGTTGCTTCACTTTCTAAATGCTGTCCTTTCAGAGAAAATCACTTTCCTTTGAAAGTGCCTTAAGCTACTTGCAAGCATTAGGAAGAAACTCACATGCGTTTCTCTGAAAGAGAAGCAGTCTGTTCCAACACTTCAATTCACTGTGCGAAGTGAATGGAGTGTTGCTTCAGTTTCTAAATGCTGTCCTTTCAGAGAAAATCACTTTCCTTTGAAAGTGCCTTAAGCTACTTACAAGCATTCACCAGAAACTCACATGCGTTTCTCTGAAAGAGAAGCAGTCTGTTCCAATACTTCAATTCACTCTGCGAAGTGAATGGAGTGTTGCTTCACTTTCTAAATGCTGTCCTTTCAGAGAAAATCACTTTCCTTTGAAAGTGCCTTAAGCTACTTACAAGCATTCAACTTAAACTCACATGAATTTCACTGAAAGAGAAGCAGTCTGTTCCAATACTTCAATTCACTCTGCGAAGTGAATGGAGTGTTGCCTCACTTTCTAAATGCTGTCCTTTCAGAGAAAATCACTTTCCTTTGAAAGTGCCTTAAGCTACTTACAAGCATTCAACAGAAACTCACATGCATTTCTCTGAAAGAGAAGCAGTCTGTTCCAACACTTCAATTCACTGTGCGAAGTGAATGGAGTGTTGCTTCACTTTCTAAATTATGTCCTTTCAGAGAAAATCACTTTCCTTTGAAAGTGCCTTAAGCAACTTGCAAGCATTCACAAGAAACACTAATGCGTTTATATGAAAGAGAAGCACTCTGTTCCAACACTTCAATTCACTGCACGAAGTGAATGGAGTGTTGCATAACTTTCTAAATGCTGTCCTTTCAGAGAAAATCACTTTCCTTTGAAAGTGCCTTAAGCTACTTGCAAGCATTAGGAAGAAACTCACATGCGTTTCTCTGAAAGAGAAGCAGTCTGTTCCAACACTTCATTCACTCTGCGAAGTGAATGGAGTGTTGCTTCAGTTTCTAAATGCTGTCCTTTCAGAGAAAATCACTTTCCTTTGAAAGTGCCTTAAGCAACTTGCAAGAATTCACAAGAAACTCACATGCGTTTCTCTGAAAGAGAAGCAGTCTGTTCCAACACTTCAATTCACTGTGCGAAGTGAATAGAGTGTTGCTTCACTTTCTAAATGCTGTCCTTTCAGAGAAAATCACTTTCCTTTGAAAGTGCCTTAAGCTAATTACAAGCATTCACCAGAAACTCACATGCGTTTCTCTGAAAGAGAAGCAGTCTGTTCCAATACTTCAATTCACTCTGCGAAGTGAATGGAGTGTTGCTTCACTTTCTAAATGCTGTCCATTCAGAGAAAATCACTTTCCTTTGAAAGTGCCTTAAGCTACTTACAAGCATTCAACAGAAACTCACATGCGTTTCTCCGAAAGAGAAGCAGTCTGTTCCAACACTTCAATTCACTGTGCGAAGTGAATGGAGTGTTGCTTCACTTTCTAAATGCTGTCCTTTCAGAGAAAATCACTTTCCTTTGAATGTGCCTTAAGCTACTTGCAAGCATTAGGAAGAAACTCACATGCGTTTCTCTGAAAGAGAAGCAGTCTGTTCCAACACTTCAATTCACTGTGCGAATTGCATGGAGTGTTGCTTCACTTTCTAAATGCTGTCCTTTCAGAGAAAATCACTTTCCTTTGAAAGTGCCTTAAGCTACTTACAAGCATTCACCAGAAACTCACATGCGTTTCTCTGAAAGAGAAGCAGTCTGTTCCAATACTTCAATTCACTCTGCGAAGTGAATGGAGTGTTGCTTCACTTTCTAAATGCTGTCCTTTCAGAGAAAATCACTTTCCTTTGAAAGTGCCTTAAGCTACTTACAAGCATTCAACTTAAACTCTCATGAATTTCTCTGAAAGAGAAGCAGTCTGTTCCAATACTTCAATTCACTCTGCGAAGTGAATGGAGTGTTGCCTCACTTTCTAAATGCTGTCCTTTCAGAGAAAATCACTTTCCTTTGAAAGTGCCTTAAGCTACTTACAAGCATTCAACAGAAACTCACATGCATTTCTCTGAAAGAGAAGCAGTCTGTTCCAACACTTCAATTCACTGTGCGAAGTGAATGGAGTGTTGCTTCACTTTCTAAATTATGTCCTTTCAGAGAAAATCACTTTCCTTTGAAAGTGCCTTAAGCAACTTGCAAGCATTCACAAGAAACACTAATGCGTTTATATGAAAGAGAAGCACTCTGTTCCAACACTTCAATTCACTGCACGAAGTGAATGGAGTGTTGCATAACTTTCTAAATGCTGTCCTTTCAGAGAAAATCACTTTCCTTTGAAAGTGCCTTAAGCTACTTGCAAGCATTAGGAAGAAACTCACATGCGTTTCTCTGAAAGAGAAGCAGTCTGTTCCAACACTTCATTCACTCTGCGAAGTGAATGGAGTGTTGCTTCAGTTTCTAAATGCTGTCCTTTCAGAGAAAATCACTTTCCTTTGAAAGTGCCTTAAGCAACTTGCAAGAATTCACAAGAAACTCACATGCGTTTCTCTGAAAGAGAAGCAGTCTGTTCCAACACTTCAATTCACTGTGCGAAGTGAATAGAGTGTTGCTTCACTTTCTAAATGCTGTCCTTTCAGAGAAAATCACTTTCCTTTGAAAGTGCCTTAAGCTAATTACAAGCATTCACCAGAAACTCACATGCGTTTCTCTGAAAGAGAAGCTGTCTGTTCCAATACTTCAATTCACTCTGCGAAGTGAATGGAGTGTTGCTTCACTTTCTAAATGCTGTCCATTCAGAGAAAATCACTTTCCTTTGAAAGTGCCTTAAGCTACTTACAAGCATTCAACAGAAACTCACATGCGTTTCTCTGAAAGAGAAGCAGTCTGTTCCAACACTTCAATTCACTGTGCGAAGTGAATGGAGTGTTGCTTCACTTTCTAAATGCTGTCCTTTCAGAGAAAATCACTTTCCTTTGAAAGTGCCTTAAGCTACTTACAAGCATTCAACTTAAACTCACATGAATTTCTCTGAAAGAGAAGCAGTCTGTTCCAATACTTCAATTCACTCTGCGAAGTGAATGGAGTGTTGCCTCACTTTCTAAATGCTGTCCTTTCAGAGAAAATCACTTTCCTTTGAAAGTGCCTTAAGCTACTTACAAGCATTCAACAGAAACTCACATGCATTTCTCTGAAAGAGAAGCAGTCTGTTCCAACACTTCAATTCACTGTGCGACGTGAATGGAGTGTTGCTTCACTTTCTAAATTATGTCCTTTCAGAGAAAATCACTTTCCTTTGAAAGTGCCTTAAGCAACTTGCAAGCATTCACAAGAAACACTAATGCGTTTATATGAAAGAGAAGCACTCTGTTCCAACACTTCAATTCACTGCACGAAGTGAATGGAGTGTTGCATAACTTTCTAAATGCTGTCCTTTCAGAGAAAATCACTTTCCTTTGAAAGTGCCTTAAGCTACTTGCAAGCATTAGGAAGAAACTCACATGCGTTTCTCTGAAAGAGAAGCAGTCTGTTCCAACACTTCATTCACTCTGCGAAGTGAATGGAGTGTTGCTTCAGTTTCTAAATGCTGTCCTTTCAGAGAAAATCACTTTCCTTTGAAAGTGCCTTAAGCAACTTGCAAGAATTCACAAGAAACTCACATGCGTTTCTCTGAAAGAGAAGCAGTCTGTTCCAACACTTCAATTCACTGTGCGAAGTGAATAGAGTGTTGCTTCACTTTCTAAATGCTGTCCTTTCAGAGAAAATCACTTTCCTTTGAAAGTGCCTTAAGCTAATTACAAGCATTCACCAGAAACTCACATGCGTTTCTCTGAAAGAGAAGCAGTCTGTTCCAATACTTCAATTCACTCTGCGAAGTGAATGGAGTGTTGCTTCACTTTCTAAATGCTGTCCATTCAGAGAAAATCACTTTCCTTTGAAAGTGCCTTAAGCTACTTACAAGCATTCAACAGAAACTCACATGCGTTTCTCTGAAAGAGAAGCAGTCTGTTCCAACACTTCAATTCACTGTGCGAAGTGAATGGAGTGTTGCTTCACTTTCTAAATGCTGTCCTTTCAGAGAAAATCACTTTCCTTTGAAAGTGCCTTAAGCTACTTGCAAGCATTAGGAAGAAACTCACATGCGTTTCTCTGAAAGAGAAGAGTCCGTTCCAACACTTCAATTCACTGTGTGAAGTGAATGGAGTGTTGCCTCACTTTCTAAATGCTGTCCTTTCAGAGAAAATTACTTTCCTTTGAAAGTGCCTTAAGCTACTTGCAAGCATTCACAAGAAACACTAATGCGTTTCTCTGAAAGAAAAGCAGTCTGTTCCAATACTTCAATTCACTCTGCGAAGTGAATGGAGTGTTACTTCACTTTCTAAATGCTGTCCTTTCAGAGAAAATCACTTTCCTTAGAAAGTGCCTTAAGCTACTTACAAGCATTCAACAGAAACTCTCATGCATTTCTCTGAAAGAGAAGCAGTCTGTTCCAACACTTCAATTCACTGTGCGAAGTGAATGGAGTGTTGCTTCACTTTCTAAATGCTGTCCTTTCAGAGAAAATCACTTTCCTTTGAAAGTGCCTTAAGCTACTTGCAAGCATTAGGAAGAAACTCACATGCGTTTCTCTGAAAGAGAAGCAGTCTGTTCCAACACTTCATTCACTCTGCGAAGTGAATGGAGTGTTGCTTCACTTTCTAAATGCTGTCCTTTCAGAGAAAATCACTTTCCTTTGAAAGTGCCTTAAGCAACTTGCAAGAATTCACAAGAAACTCACATGCGATTCTCTGAAAGAGAAGCAGTCTGTTCCAACACTTCAATTCACTGTGCGAAGTGAATGGAGTGTTGCTTCAGTTTGTAAATGCTGTCCTTTCAGAGAAAATCACTTTCCTTTGAAAGTGCCTTAAGCTACTTACAAGCATTCAACAGAAACTCTCATGCATTTCTCTGAAAGAGAAGAACTCTGTTCCAACACTTCAATTCACTGTGCGAAGTGAATGGAGTGTTGCTTCACTTTCTAAATGCTGTCCTTTCAGAGAAAATCACTTTCCTTTGAAAGTGCCTTAAGCTACTTGCAAGCATTAGGAAGAAACTCACATGCGTTTCTCTGAAAGAGAAGCAGTCTGTTCCAACACTTCAATTCACTGTGCGAAGTGAATGGAGTGTTGCTTCAGTTTCTATATGCTGTCCTTTCAGAGAAAATCACTTTCCTTTGAAAGTGCCTTAAGCTACTTACAAGCATTCACCAGAAACTCACATGCGTTTCTCTGAAAGAGAAGCAGTCTGTTCCAATACTTCAATTCACTCTGCGAAGTGAATGGAGTGTTGCTTCACTTTCTAAATGCTGTCCTTTCAGAGAAAATCACTTTCTTTTGAAAGTGCCTTAAGCTACTTACAAGCATTCAACTTAAACTCACATGAATTTCTCTGAAAGAGAAGCAGTCTGTTCCAATACTTCAATTCACTCTGCGAAGTGAATGGAGTGTTGCCTCACTTTCTAAATGCTGTCCTTTCAGAGAAAATCACTTTCCTTTGAAAGTGCCTTAAGCTACTTACAAGCATTCAACAGAAACTCACATGCATTTCTCTGAAAGAGAAGCAGTCTGTTCCAACACTTCAATTCACTGTGCGAAGTGAATGGAGTGTTGCTTCACTTTCTAAATTATGTCCTTTCAGAGAAAATCACTTTCCTTTGAAAGTGCCTTAAGCAACTTGCAAGCATTCACAAGAAACACTAATGCGTTTATATGAAAGAGAAGCACTCTGTTCCAACACTTCAATTCACTGCACGAAGGGAATGGAGTGTTGCTTCACTTTCTAAATGCTGTCCTTTCAGAGAAAATCACTTTCCTTTGAAAGTGCCTTAAGCTACTTGCAAGCATTAGGAAGAAACTCACATGCGTTTCTCTGAAAGAGAAGCAGTCTGTTCCAACACTTCAATTCACTGTGTGAAGTGAATGGAGTGTTGCCTCACTTTCTAAATGCTGTCCTTTCAAAGAAAATCACTTTCCTTTGAAAGTGCCTTAAGCTACTTACAAGCATTCAACAGAAACTCACATGCGTTTCTCTGAAAGAGAAGCAGTCTGTTCCAACACTTCAATTCAATGTGCGAAGTGAATGGAGTGTTGCTTCACTTTCTAAATGCTGTCCTTTCAGAGAAAATCACTTTCCTTTGAAAGTGCCTTAAGCTACTAGCAAGCATTCACAAGAAACACTAATGCGTTTCTCTGAAAGAGAAGCAGTCTGTTCCAACACTTCAATTCACTGTGCGAAGTGAATGGAGTGTTGCATAACTTTCTAAATGCTGTCCTTTCAGAGAAAATCACTTTCCTTTGAAAGTGCCTTAAGCTACTTGCAAGCATTAGGAAGAAACTCACATGCGTTTCTCTGAAAGAGAAGCAGTCTGTTCCAACACTTCATTCACTCTGCGAAGTGAATGGAGTGTTGCTTCAGTTTCTAAATGCTGTCCTTTCAGAGAAAATCACTTTCCTTTGAAAGTGCCTTAAGCAACTTGCAAGAATTCACAAGAAACTCACATGCGTTTCTCTGAAAGAGAAGCAGTCTGTTCCAACACTTCAATTCACTGTGCGAAGTGAATTGAGTGTTGCTTCACTTTCTAAATGCTGTCCTTTCAGAGAAAATCACTTTCCTTTGAAAGTGCCTTAAGCTAATTACAAGCATTCACCAGAAACTCACATGCGTTTCTCTGAAAGAGAAGCTGTCTGTTCCAATACTTCAATTCACTCTGCGAAGTGAATGGAGTGTTGCTTCACTTTCTAAATGCTGTCCATTCAGAGAAAATCACTTTCCTTTGAAAGTGCCTTAAGCTACTTACAAGCATTCAACAGAAACTCACATGCGTTTCTCTGAAAGAGAAGCAGTCTGTTCCAACACTTCAATTCACTGTGCGAAGTGAATGGAGTGTTGCTTCACTTTCTAAATGCTGTCCTTTCATAGAAAATCACTTTCTTTGAAAGTGCCTTAAGCTACTTGCAAGCATTAGGAAGAAACTCACATGCGTTTCTCTGAAAGAGAAGAGTCCGTTCCAACACTTCAATTCACTGTGTGAAGTGAATGGAGTGTTGCCTCACTTTCTAAATGCTGTCCTTTCAGAGAAAATTACTTTCCTTTGAAAGTGCCTTAAGCTACTTGCAAGCATTCACAAGAAACACTAATGCGTTTCTATGAAAGAGAAGCAGTCTGTTCCAACAGTTCAATTCATTGCGCGAAGGGAATGGAGTGTTGCTTTACTTTCTAAATGCTGTCCTTTCAGAGAAAATCACTTTCCTTTGAAAGAGCCTTAAGCTACTTACAAGCATTCAACAGAAACTCACATGCATTTCTCTGAAAGAGAAGCAGTCTGTTCCAACACTTCAATTCACTATACAAAGTGAATGGAGTGTTGCTTCACTTTCTAAATGCTGTCCTTTCAGAGAAAATCACTTTCCTTTGAAAGTGCCTTAAGCTACTTGCAAGCATTCACCAGAAACTCACATGCGTTTCTCTGAAAGAAAAGCAGTCTGTTCCAATACTTCAATTCACTCTGCGAAGTGAATGGAGTGTTACTTCACTTTCTAAATGCTGTCATTTCAGAGAAAATCACTTTCCTTAGAAAGTGCCTTAAGCTACTTACAAACATTCAACAGAAACTCTCATGCATTTCTCTGAAAGAGAAGCAGTCTGTTCCAACACTTCAATTCACTGTGCGAAGTGAATGGAGTGTTGCTTCACTTTCTAAATGCTGTCCTTTCAGAGAAAATCACTTTCCTTTGAAAGTGCCTTAAGCTACTTACAAGCATTCACCGGAAACTCACATGCGTTTCTCTGAAAGAGAAGCAGTCTGTTCCAACACTTCAATTCACTGTGCGAAGTGAATGGAGTGTTGCTTCACTTTCTAAATGCTGTCCTTTCAGAGAAAATCACTTTCCTTTGAAAGTGCCTTAAGCTACTTTCAAGCATTAAAAAGAAACTCACATGCGTTTCTCTGAAAGAGAAGCAGTCTGTTCCAATACTTCAATTCACTCTGCGAAGTGAATGGAGTGTTGCTTCACTTTCTAAATGCTGTCCTTTCAGAGAAAATCACTTTCCTTTGAAAGTGCCTTAAGCTACTTACAAGCATTCACCAGAAACTCACATGCGTTTCTCTGAAAGAGAAGCAGTCTGTTCCAATACTTCAATTCACTCTGCGAAGTGAATGGAGTGTTGCTTCACTTTCTAAATGCTGTCCTTTCAGAGAAAATCACTTTCCTTTGAAAGTGCCTTAAGCTACTTACAAGCATTCAACTTAAACTCACATGAATTTCTCTGAAAGAGAAGCAGTCTGTTCCAATACTTCAATTCACTGTGCGAAGTGAATGGAGTGTTGCCTCACTTTCTAAATGCTGTCCTTTCAGAGAAAATCACTTTCCTTTGAAAGTGCCTTAAGCAACTTGCAAGCATTCACAAGAAACACTAATGCGTTTATATGAAAGAGAAGCACTCTGTTCCAACACTTCAATTCACTGTGCGAAGTGAATGGAGTGTTGCTTCACTTTCTAAATTATGTCCTTTCAGAGAAAATCACTTTCCTTTGAAAGTGCCTTAAGCAACTTGCAAGCATTCACAAGAAACACTAATGCGTTTATATGAAAGAGAAGCACTCTGTTCCAACACTTCAATTCACTGTGCGAAGTGAATGGAGTGTTGCTTCACTTTCTAAATGCTGTCCTTTCAGAGAAAATCACTTTCCTTTGAAAGTGCCTTAAGCTACTTGCAAGCATTAGGAAGAAACTCACATGCGTTTCTCTGAAAGAGAAGCAGTCTGTTCCAACACTTCAATTCACTGTGTGAAGTGAATGGAGTGTTGCCTCACTTTCTAAATGCTGTCCTTTCAAAGAAAATCACTTTCCTTTGAAAGTGCCTTAAGCTACTTACAAGCATTCAACAGAAACTCACATTCGTTTCTCTGAAAGAGAAGCAGTCTGTTCCAACACTTCAATTCAATGTGCGAAGTGAATGGAGTGTTGCTTCACTTTCTAAATTATGTCCTTTCAGAGAAAATCACTTTCCTTTGAAAGTGCCTTAAGCTACTTGCAAGCATTCACAAGAAACACTAATGCGTTTCTCTGAAAGAGAAGCAGTCTGTTCCAACACTTCAATTCACTGTGCGAAGTGAATGGAGTGTTGCATAACTTTCTAAATGCTGTCCTTTCAGAGAAAATCACTTTCCTTTGAAAGTGCCTTAAGCTACTTGCAAGCATTAGGAAGAAACTCACATGCGTTTCTCTGAAAGAGAAGCAGTCTGTTCCAACACTTCATTCACTCTGCGAAGTGAATGGAGTGTTGCTTCAGTTTCTAAATGCTGTCCTTTCAGAGAAAATCACTTTCCTTTGAAAGTGCCTTAAGCAACTTGCAAGAATTCACAAGAAACTCACATGCGTTTCTCTGAAAGAGAAGCAGTCTGTTCCAACACTTCAATTCACTGTGCGAAGTGAATTGAGTGTTGCTTCACTTTCTAAAT
The DNA here is from genome assembly GCF_982192425.1 of Myodes glareolus. Lineage (NCBI taxonomy): Eukaryota > Metazoa > Chordata > Mammalia > Rodentia > Cricetidae > Myodes > Myodes glareolus. The sequence goes on along the minus strand of NC_142043.1, from coordinate 964,138 downwards.
GCTGTCCTTTCAGAGAAAATCACTTTCCTTTGAAAGTGCCTTAAGCTAATTACAAGCATTCACCAGAAACTCACATGCGTTTCTCTGAAAGAGAAGCTGTCTGTTCCAATACTTCAATTCACTCTGCGAAGTGAATGGAGTGTTGCTTCACTTTCTAAATGCTGTCCATTCAGAGAAAATCACTTTCCTTTGAAAGTGCCTTAAGCTACTTACAAGCATTCAACAGAAACTCACATGCGTTTCTCTGAAAGAGAAGCAGTCTGTTCCAACACTTCAATTCACTGTGCGAAGTGAATGGAGTGTTGCTTCACTTTCTAAATGCTGTCCTTTCATAGAAAATCACTTTCTTTGAAAGTGCCTTAAGCTACTTGCAAGCATTAGGAAGAAACTCACATGCGTTTCTCTGAAAGAGAAGAGTCCGTTCCAACACTTCAATTCACTGTGTGAAGTGAATGGAGTGTTGCCTCACTTTCTAAATGCTGTCCTTTCAGAGAAAATTACTTTCCTTTGAAAGTGCCTTAAGCTACTTGCAAGCATTCACAAGAAACACTAATGCGTTTCTATGAAAGAGAAGCAGTCTGTTCCAACAGTTCAATTCATTGCGCGAAGGGAATGGAGTGTTGCTTTACTTTCTAAATGCTGTCCTTTCAGAGAAAATCACTTTCCTTTGAAAGAGCCTTAAGCTACTTACAAGCATTCAACAGAAACTCACATGCATTTCTCTGAAAGAGAAGCAGTCTGTTCCAACACTTCAATTCACTATGCAAAATGAATGGAGTGTTGCTTCACTTTCTAAATGCTGTCCTTTCAGAGAAAATCACTTTCCTTTGAAAGTGCCTTAAGCTACTTGCAAGCATTAGGAAGAAACTCACATGCGTTTCTCTGAAAGAGAAGCAGTCTGTTCCAACACTTCAATTCACTGTGCGAAGTGAATGGAGTGTTGCTTCACTTTCTAAATGCTGTCCTTTCAGAGAAAATCACTTTCCTTTGAAAGTGCCTTAAACTACTTTCAAGCATTCACAAAAAACTAACATGCGTTTCTCTTAAAGAGAAGCAGTGTGTTCCAACACTTCAGTTCACTGTGCGAAGTGAATGGAGTGTTGCTTCAGTTTCTAAATGCTGTCCTTTCAGAGAAAATCACTTTCCTTTGAAAGTGCCTTAAGCGACTTGCAATAATTCACAAGAAACTCACATGCGTTTCTCTGAAAGAGAAGCAGTCTGTTCCAACACTTCAATTCACTGTGCGAAGTGAATGGAGTGTTGCTTCACTTTCTAAATGCTGTCCTTTCAGAGAAAATCACTTTTCTTTAAAGTGCCTTAAGCTACTTACAAGCATTCAACAGAAACTCACATGCATTTCTCTGAAAGAGAAGCAGTCTGTTCCAACACTTCAATTCACTGTGCGAAGTGAATGGAGTGTTGCTTCACTTTCTAAATTATGTCCTTTCAGAGAAAATCACTTTCCTTTGAAAGTGCCTTAAGCAACTTGCAAGCATTCACAAGAAACACTAATGCGTATATATGAAAGAGAAGCACTCTGTTCCAACACTTCAATTCACTGCACGAAGGGAATGGAGTGTTGCTTCACTTTCTAAATGCTGTCCTTTCAGAGAAAAACACTGTCCTTTGAAAGTGCCTTGAGCTACTTACAAGCATTCACCAGAAACTCACATGCGTTTCTCTGAAAGAGACGCAGTCTGTTCCAACACTTCAATTCACTGTGCGAAGTGAATGGAGTGTTGCTTCACTTTCTAAATGCTGTCCTTTCAGAGAAAATCACTTTCCTTTGATAGTGCCTTAAGCTACTTGCAAGCATTAGGAAGAAACTCACATGCGTTTCTCTGAAAGAGAAGCAGTCTGTTCCAACACTTCAATTCACTGTGTGAAGTGAATAGAGTGTTGCCTCACGTTCTAAATGCTGTCCTTTCAGAGAAAATCACTTTCCTTTGAAAGTGCCTTAAGCTACTTACAAGCATTCACCAGAAACTCACATGCGTTTCTCTGAAAGAGAAGCAGTCTGTTCCAACACTTCAATTCACTGTGCGAAGTGAATGGATTGTTGCTTCACTTTCTAAATGCTGTCCTTTCAGAGAAAATCACTTTCCTTTGAAAGTGCCTTAAACTAATTTCAAGCATTCACAGAAAACTCACATGCGTTTCTCTTAAAGAGAAGCAGTGTGTTCCAACACTTCAATTCACTGTGCGAAGTGAATGGAGTGTTGCTTCAGTTTCTAAATGCTGTCCTTTCAGAGAAAATCACTTTCCTTTGAAAGTGCCTTAAGCTACTTACAAGCATTCACCAGAAACTCACATGCATTTCTCTGAAAGAGAAGCAGTCTGTTCCAACACTTCAATTCACTGTGCGAAGTGAATGGAGTGTTGCTTTACTTTCTAAATGCTGTCATTTCAGAGAAAATCACTTTCCTTTGAAAGTGCCTTAAGCTACTTACAAGCATTCACCAGAAACTCACATGCGTTTCTCTGAAAGAGAAGCAGTCTGTTCCAACACTTCAATTCACTATGCGAAGTGAATGGAGTGTTGCTTCAGTTTCTAAATGCTGTCCTTTCAGAGAAAATCACTTTCCTTTGAAAGTGCCTTAAGCAACTTGAAAGAATTCACAAGAAACTCACATGCGTTTCTCTGAAAGAGAAGCAGTCTGTTCCAACACTTCAATTCGCTGTGCGAAGTGAATGGAGTGTTGCTTCACTATCTAAATGCTGTCCTTTCAGAGAAAATCACTTTCCTTTGAAAGTGCCTTAAGCTACTTGCAAGCATTCGCAAGAAACACTAATGCGTTTCTATGAAAGAGAAGCAGTCTGTTCCAGCACTTCAATTCATTGCGAGAAGGGAATGGAGTGTTGCTTTACTTTCTAAATGCTGTCCTTTCATAGAAAATCACTTTCCTTTGAAAGAGCCTTAAGCTACTTACAAGCATTCAACAGAAACTCACATGCATTTCTCTGAAAGCGAAGCAGTCTGTTCCAACACTTCAATTCACTGTACAAAGTGAATTGAGTGTTGCTTCACTTTCTAAATGCTGTCCTTTCAGAGAAAATCACTTTCCTTTGAAAGTGCCTTAAGCTACTTGCAAGCATTAGGAAGAAACTCACATGCGTTTCTCTGAAAGAGACGCAGTCTGTTCCAACACTTCAATTCACTGTGCGAAGTGAATGGAGTGTTGCTTCACTTTCTAAATTATGTCCTTTCAGAGAAAATCACTTTCCTTTGAAAGTGCCTTAAGCAACTTGCAAGCATTCACAAGAAACACTAATGCGTTTCTATGAAAGAGAAGCACTCTGTTCCAACACTTCAATTCACTGCACGAAGGGAATGGAGTGTGGCTTCACTTTCTAAATGCTGTCCTTTCAGAGAAAATCACTGTCCGTTAAAAGTGCCTTGAGCTACTTACAAGCATTCACCAGAAACTCACATGCGTTTCTCTGAAAGAGACGCAGTCTGTTCCAACACTTCAATTCACTGTGCGAAGTGAATGGAGTGTTGCTTCACTTTCTAAATGCTGTCCTTTCAGAGAAAATCACTTTCCTTTGATAGTGCCTTAAGCTACTTGCAAGCATTAGGAAGAAACTCACATGCGTTTCTCTGAAAGAGAAGCAGTCTGTTCCAACACTTCAATTCACTGTGTGAAGTGAATAGAGTGTTGCCTCACGTTCTAAATGCTGTCCTTTCAGAGAAAATCACTTTCCTTTGAAAGTGCCTTAAACTACTTTCAAGCATTCACAGAAAACTCACATGCGTTTCTCTGAATGAGAAGCAGTCTGTTCCAACACTTCAATTCACTGTGCGAAGTGAATGGAGTGTTGCTTCACTTTCTAAATGCTGTCCTTTCAGAGAAAATCACTTTCCTTCGAAAGTGCCTTAAGCTACTTACAAGCATTCACCAGAAACTCACATGCGTTTCTCTGAAAGAGAAGCAGACTGTTCCAACACTTCAATTCACTGCGCGAAGTGAATGGAGTGTTGCTTCACTTTCTAAATGCTGTCCTTTCAGAGAAAATCACTTTCCTTTGAAAGTGCCTTTAGCAACTTGCAAGAATTCACAAGAAACTCACATGCGTTTCTCTGAAAGAGACGCAGTCTGTTCCAACACTTCAATTCACTGTGCGAAGTGAATGGAGTGTTGCTTCACTTTCTAAATGCTGTCCTTTCAGAGAAAATCACTTTCCTTTGATAGTGCCTTAAGCTACTTGCAAGCATTAGGAAGAAACTCACATGCGTATCTCTGACAGAGAAGCAGTCTGTTCCAACACTTGAATTCACTGTGTGAAGTGAATAGAGTGTTGCCTCACGAACTAAATGCTGTCCTTTCAGAGAAAATCACTTTCCTTTGAAAGTGCCTTAAGCTACTTACAAGCATTCACCAGAAACTCACATGCGCTTCTCTGAAAGAGAAGCAGTCTGTTCCAACACTTCAATTCACTGTGCGAAGTGAATGGAGTGTTGCTTCACTTTCTAAATGCTGTCCTTTCAGAGAAAATCACTTTCCTTTGAAAGTGCCTTAAACTACTTTCAAGCATTCACAGAAAACTCACATGCGTTTCTCTGAATGAGAAGCAGTCTGTTCCAACACTTCAATTCATTGCTAGAAGGGAATGGAGTGTTGCTTCACTTTCTAAATGCTGTCCTTTCAGAGAAAATCACTTTCCTTTGATAGTGCCTTAAGCTACTTGCAAGCATTAGGAAGAAACTCACATGCGTATCTCTGAAAGAGAAGCAGTCTGTTCCAACACTTCAATTCACTGTGTGAAGTGAATAGAGTGTTGCCTCACGTTCTAAATGCTGTCCTTTCAGAGAAAATCACTTTTCTTTGAAAGTGCCTTAAGCTACTTGCAAGCATTTTTAAGAAACACTAATGCGTTTCTATGAAAGAGAAGCAGTCTGTTCCAACACTTCAATTCATTGCGAGAAGGGAATGGAGTGTTGCTTTACTTTCTAAATGCTGTCCTTTCATAGAAAATCACTTTCCTTTGAAAGAGCCTTAAGCTATTTACAAGCATTCAACAGAAACTCACATGCATTTCTCTGAAAGAGAAGCAGTCTGTTCCAACACTTCAATTCACTGTACAAAGTGAATTGAGTGTTGCTTCACTTTCTAAATGCTGTCCTTTCAGAGAAAATCACTTTCCTTTGAAAGTGCCTTAAGCAACTTGCAAGCATTCACAAGAAACACTAATGCGTTTCTATGAAAGAGAAGCGCTCTGTTCCAACACTTCAATTCACTGTGCGAAGTGAATGGAGTGTTGCTTCAGTTTCTCAATGCTGTCCTTTCAGAGAAAATCACTTTCCTTTGAAAGTGCCTTAAGCTACTTACAAGCATTAGGAAGAAACTCACATGCGTTTCTCTGAAAGAGAAGCAGTCTGTTCCAACACTTCAATTCACTGTGCGAAGTGAATGGAGTGTTGCTTCACTTTCTAAATGCTGTCCTTTCAGAGAAAATCACTTTCCTTTGAAAGTGCCTTAAGCTACTTACAAGCATTCAACTTAAACTCACATGAATTTCTCTGAAAGAGAAGCAGTCTGTTCCAACACTTCAATTCACTGTGCGAAGTGAATGGAGTGTTGCTTCACTTTCTGAATGCTGTCCTTTCAGAGAAAATCACTTTCCTTTGAAAGTGCCTTAAGCTACTTACAAGCATTCACCAGAAACTCACATGCGTTTCTCTGAAAGAGAAGCAGTCTGTTCCAACACTTCAATTCACTCTGCGAAGTGAATGGAGTGTTGCTTCACTTTCTAAATGCTGTCCTTTCAGAGAAAATCACGTTCCTTTGAAAGTGCCTTAAGCTACTTGCAAGCATTAGGAAGAAACTCACATGCGTATCTCTGAAAGAGAAGCAGACTGGTCCAACACTTCAATTCACTGTGCGAAGTGAATGGAGTTTGCTTCACTTTCTAAATGCTGTCCTTTCAGAGAAAATCACTTTCCTTTGAAAGTGCCTTAAGCTACTTGCAAGCATTAGGAAGAAACTCACATGCGTTTCTCTGAAAGAGAAGCAGTCTGTTCCACCACTTCAATTCACTGTGCGAAGTGAATGGAGTGTTGCCTCACTTTCTAAATGCTGTCCTTTCCGAGAAAATCACTTTCCTTTGAAAGTGACTTAAGCTACTTACAAGCATTCACCAGAAACTCACATGCGTTTCTCTAAAAGAGAAGCAGTCTGTTCCAACACTTCAATTCAATGTGCGAAGTGAATGGAGTGTTGCTTCACTTTCTAAATGCTGTCCTTTCAGAGAAAATCACTTTCCTTTGAAAGTGCCTTAAGCTCCTTACAAGCATTCAACAGAAACTCACATGCATTTCTCTGAAAGAGAAGCAGTCTGTTCCAACACTTCAATTCACTGTGCGAAGTGAATGGAGTGTTGCTTCACTTTCTAAATGCTGTCCTTTCAGAGAAAATCACTTTCCTTTGAAAGTGCCTTAAGCTACTTGCAAGCATTAGGAAGAAACTCACATGCGTTTCTCTGAAAGAGAAGCAGTCTGTTCCAACACTTCAATTCACAGTGCGAAGTGAATGGAGTATTGCTTCAGTTTCTAAATGCTGTCCTTTCAGAGAAAGTCACTTTCCTTTGAAAGTGCCTTAAGCAACTTACAAGAATTCACAAGAAACTCACATGCGTTTCTCTGAAAGAGAAGCAGTCTGTTCCAACACTTCAATTCACTGTGCGAAGTGAATGGAGTGTTGCTTCACTATCTAAATGCTGTCCTTTCAGAGAAAATCACTTTTCTTTGAAAGTGCCTTAAGCTACTTGCAAGCATTTGCAAGAAACACTAATGCGTTTCTATGAAAGAGAAGCAGTCTGTTCCAACACTTCAATTCATTTCGAGAAGGGAATGGAGTGTTGCTTTACTTTCTAAATGCTGTCCTTTCATAGAAAATCACTTTCCTTTGAAAGAGCCTTAAGCTATTTACAAGCATTCAACAGAAACTCACATGCATTTCTCTGAAAGAGAAGCAGTCTGTTCCAACACTTCAATTCACTGTACAAAGTGAATTGAGTGTTGCTTCACTTTCTAAATGCTGTCCTTTCAGAGAAAATCACTTTCCTTTGAAAGTGCCTTAAGCAACTTGCAAGCATTCACAAGAAACACTAATGCGTTTCTATGAAAGAGAAGCGCTCTGTTCCAACACTTCAATTCACTGTGCGAAGTGAATGGAGTGTTGCTTCAGTTTCTAAATGCTGTCCTTTCAGAGAAAATCACTTTCCTTTGAAAGTGCCTTAAGCTACTTACAAGCATTAGGAAGAAACTCACATGCGTTTCTCTGAAAGAGAAGCAGTCTGTTCCAACACTTCAATTCACTGTGCGAAGTGAATGGAGTGTTGCTTCACTTTCTAAATGCTGTCCTTTCAGAGAAAATCACTTTCCTTTGAAAGTGCCTTAAGCTACTTACAAGCATTCAACTTAAACTCACATGAATTTCTCTGAAAGAGAAGCAGTCTGTTCCAACACTTCAATTCACTGTGCGAAGTGAATGGAGTGTTGCTTCACTTTCTGAATGCTGTCCTTTCAGAGAAAATCACTTTCCTTTGAAAGTGCCTTAAGCTACTTACAAGCATTCACCAGAAACTCACATGCGTTTCTCTGAAAGAGAAGCAGTCTGTTCCAACACTTCAATTCACTCTGCGAAGTGAATGGAGTGTTGCTTCACTTTCTTAATGCTGTCCTTTCAGAGAAAATCACGTTCCTTTGAAAGTGCCTTAAGCTACTTGCAAGCATTAGGAAGAAACTCACATGCGTATCTCTGAAAGAGAAGCAGACTGTTCCAACACTTCAATTCACTGTGCGAAGTGAATGGAGTGTTGCTTCACTTTCTAAATGCTGTCCTTTCAGAGAAAATCACTTTCCTTTGAAAGTGCCTTAAGCTACTTGCAAGCATTAGGAAGAAACTCACATGCGTTTCTCTGAAAGAGAAGCAGTCTGTTCCAACACTTCAATTCACTGTGCGAAGTGAATGGAGTGTTGCCTCACTTTCTAAATGCTGTCCTTTCAGAGAAAATCACTTTCCTTTGAAAGTGACTTAAGCTACTTACAAGCATTCACCAGAAACTCACATGCGTTTCTCTAAAAGAGAAGCAGTCTGTTCCAACACTTCAATTCAATGTGCGAAGTGAATGGAGTGTTGCTTCACTTTCTAAATGCTGTCCTTTCAGAGAAAATCACTTTCCTTTGAAAGTGCCTTAAGCTCCTTACAAGCATTCAACAGAAACTCACATGCATTTCTCTGAAAGAGAAGCAGTCTGTTCCAACACTTCAATTCACTGTGCGAAGTGAATGGAGTGTTGCTTCACTTTCTAAATGCTGTCCTTTCAGAGAAAATCACTTTCCTTTGAAAGTGCCTTAAGCTACTTGCAAGCATTAGGAAGAAACTCACATGCGTTTCTCTGAAAGAGAAGCAGTCTGTTCCAACACTTCAATTCACAGTGCGAAGTGAATGGAGTATTGCTTCAGTTTCTAAATGCTGTCCTTTCAGAGAAAGTCACTTTCCTTTGAAAGTGCCTTAAGCAACTTGCAAGAATTCACAAGAAACTCACATGCGTTTCTCTGAAAGAGAAGCAGTCTGTTCCAACACTTCAATTCACTGTGCGAAGTGAATGGAGTGTTGCTTCACTATCTAAATGCTGTCCTTTCAGAGAAAATCACTTTTCTTTGAAAGTGCCTTAAGCTACTTGCAAGCATTTGCAAGAAACACTAATGCGTTTCTATGAAAGAGAAGCAGTCTGTTCCAACACTTCAATTCATTGCGAGAAGGGAATGGAGTGTTGCTTTACTTTCTAAATGCTGTCCTTTCATAGAAAATCACTTTCCTTTGAAAGAGCCTTAAGCTATTTACAAGCATTCAACAGAAACTCACATGCATTTCTCTGAAAGAGAAGCAGTCTGTTCCAACACTTCAATTCACTGTGCGAAGTGAATGGAGTGTTGCTTCACTTTCTAAATGCTGTCCTTTCAGAGAAAATCACTTTCCTTTGAAAGTGCCTTAAGCTACTTACAAGCATTAGGAAGAAACTCACATGCGTTTCTCTGAAAGAGAAGCAGTCTGTTCCAACACTTCAATTCACTGTGCGAAGTGAATGGAGTGTTGCTTCACTTTCTAAATGCTGTCCTTTCAGAGAAAATCACTTTCCTTTGAAAGTGCCTTAAGCTACTTACAAGCATTCAAGTTAAACTCACATGAATTTCTCTGAAAGAGAAGCAGTCTGTTCCAACACTTCAATTCACTGTGCGAAGTGAATGGAGTGTTGCTTCACTTTCTGAATGCTGTCCTTTCAGAGAAAATCACTTTCCTTTGAAAGTGCCTTAAGCTACTTACAAGCATTCACCAGAAACTCACATGCGTTTCTCTGAAAGAGAAGCAGTCTGTTCCAACACTTCAATTCACTGTGCGAAGTGAATGGAGTGTTGCTTCACTTTCTTAATGCTGTCCTTTCAGAGAAAATCACGTTCCTTTGAAAGTGCCTTAAGCTACTTGCAAGCATTAGGAAGAAACTCACATGCGTATCTCTGAAAGAGAAGCAGACTGTTCCAACACTTCAATTCACTGTGCGAAGTGAATGGAGTGTTGCTTCACTTTCTAAATGCTGTCCTTTCAGAGAAAATCACTTTCCTTTGAAAGTGCCTTAAGCAACTTGCAAGCATTCACAAGAAACACTAATGCGTTTATATGAAAGAGAAGCACTCTGTTCCAACACTTCAATTCACTGCACGAAGGGAATGGAGTGTTGCTTCACTTTCTAAATGCTGTCCTTTCAGAGAAAATCACTGTCCTTTAAAAGTGCCTTGAGCTACTTACAAGCATTCACCAGAAACTCACATGCGTTTCTCTGAAAGAGACGCAGTCTGTTCCAACACTTCAATTCACTGTGCGAAGTGAATGGAGTGTTGCTTCACTTTCTAAATGCTGTCCTTTCAGAGAAAATCACTTTCCTTTGATAGTGCCTTAAGCTACTTGCAAGCATTAGGAAGAAACTCACATGCGTATCTCTGAAAGAGAAGCAGTCTGTTCCAACACTTCAATTCACTGTGTGAAGTGAATAGAGTGTTGCCTCACGTTCTAAATGCTGTCCTTTCAGAGAAAATCACTTTCCTTTGAAAGTGCCTTAAGCTACTTACAAGCATTCACCAGAAACTCACATGCGCTTCTCTGAAAGAGAAGCAGTCTGTTCCAACACTTCAATTCACTGTGCGAAGTGAATGGAGTGTTGCTTCACTTTCTAAATATTGTCCTTTCAGAGAAAATCACTTTCCTTTGAAAGTGCCTTAAACTACTTTCAAGCATTCACAGAAAACTCACATGCGTTTCTCTGAATGAGAAGCAGTCTGTTCCAACACTTCAATTCACTGTGCGAAGTGAATGGAGTGTTGCTTCACTTTCTAAATGCTGTCCTTTCAGAGAAAATCACTTTCCTTTGAAAGTGCCTTAAGCTACTTACAAGCATTCACCAGAAACTCACATGCGTATCTCTGAAAGTGAAGCAGACTGTTCCAACACTTCAATTCACTGTGCGAAGTGAATGGAGTGTTGCTTCACTTTCTAAATGCTGTCCTTTCAGAGAAAATCACTTTCCTTTGAAAGTGCCTTAAGCTACTTGCAAGCATTAGGAAGAAACTCACATGCGTTTCTCTGAAAGAGAAGCAGTCTGTTCCAACACTTCAATTCACAGTGCGAAGTGAATGGAGTATTGCTTCAGTTTCTAAATGCTGTCCTTTCAGAGAAAGTCACTTTCCTTTGAAAGTGCCTTAAGCAACTTGCAAGAATTCACAAGAAACTCACATGCGTTTCTCTGAAAGAGAAGCAGTCTGTTCCAACACTTCAATTCACTGTGCGAAGTGAATGGAGTGTTGCTTCACTTTCTAAATTATGTCCTTTCAGAGAAAATCACTTTCCTTTGAAAGTGCCTTAAGCAACTTGCAAGCATTCACAAGAAACACTAATGCGTTTATATGAAAGAGAAGCACTCTGTTCCAACACTTCAATTCACTGCACGAAGGGAATGGAGTGTTGCTTCACTTTCTAAATGCTGTCCTTTCAGAGAAAATCACTGTCCTTTGAAAGTGCCTTAAGCTACTAACAAGCATTCACCAGAAACTCACATGCGTTTCTCTGAAAGAGAAGCAGTCGGTTCCAACACTTCAATTCACTGTGCGAAGTGAATGAAGTGTTGCTTCACTTTCTAAATGCTGTCCTTTCAGAGAAAATCACTTTCCTTTGAAAGTGCCTTAAGCTACTTGCAAGCATTAGGAAGAAACTCACATGTGTTTCTCTGAAAGAGAAGCAGTCTGTTCCAACACTTCAATTCACTGTGCGAAGTGAATGGAGTGTTGCTTCACTTTCTAAATGCTGTCCTTTCAGAGAAAATCACTTTCCTTTGATAGTGCCTTAAGCTACTTGCAAGCATTAGGAAGAAACTCACATGCGTTTCTCTGAAAGAGAAGCAGTCTGTTCCAACACTTCAATTCACTGTGTGAAGTGAATAGAGTGTTGCCTCACGTTCTAAATGCTGTCCTTTCAGAGAAAATCACTTTCCTTTGAAAGTGCCTTAAACTACTTTCAAGCATTCACAGAAAACTCACATGCGTTTCTCTGAATGAGAAGCAGTCTGTTCCAACACTTCAATTCACTGTGCGAAGTGAATGGAGTGTTGCTTCACTTTCTAAATGCTGTCCTTTCAGAGAAAATCACTTTCGTTTGATAGTGCCTTAAGCTACTTGCAAGCATTAGGAAGAAACTCACATGCGTATCTCTGACAGAGAAGCAGTCTGTTCCAACACTTCAATTCACTGTGTGAAGTGAATAGAGTGTTGCCTCACGTACTAAATGCTGTCCTTTCAGAGAAAATCACTTTCCTTTGAAAGTGCCTTAAGCTACTTACAAGCATTCACCAGAAACTCACATGCGCTTCTCTGAAAGAGAAGCAGTCTGTTCCAACACTTCAATTCACTGTGCGAAGTGAATGGAGTGTTGCTTCACTTTCTAAATGCTGTCCTTTCAGAGAAAATCACTTTCCTTTGAAAGTGCCTTAAACTACTTTCAAGCATTCACAGAAAACTCACATGCGTTTCTCTGAATGAGAAGCAGTCTGTTCCAACACTTCAATTCATTGCGAGAAGGGAATGGAGTGTTGCTTCACTTTCTAAATGCTGTCCTTTCAGAGAAAATCACTTTCCTTTGATAGTGCCTTAAGCTACTTGCAAGCATTAGGAAGAAACTCACATGCGTATCTCTGAAAGAGAAGCAGTCTGTTCCAACACTTCAATTCACTGTGTGAAGTGAATAGAGTGTTGCCTCACGTTCTAAATGCTGTCCTTTCAGAGAAAATCACTTTTCTTTGAAAGTGCCTTAAGCTACTTGCAAGCATTTGCAAGAAACACTAATGCGTTTCTATGAAAGAGAAGCAGTCTGTTCCAACACTTCAATTCATTGCGAGAAGGGAATGGAGTGTTGCTTTACTTTCTAAATGCTGTCCTTTCATAGAAAATCACTTTCCTTTGAAAGAGCCTTAAGCTATTTACAAGCATTCAACAGAAACTCACATGCATTTCTCTGAAAGAGAAGCAGTCTGTTCCAACACTTCAATTCACTGTACAAAGTGAATTGAGTGTTGCTTCACTTTCTAAATGCTGTCCTTTCAGAGAAAATCACTTTCCTTTGAAAGTGCCTTAAGCAACTTGCAAGCATTCACAAGAAACACTAATGCGTTTCTATGAAAGAGAAGCGCTCTGTTCCAACACTTCAATTCACTGTGCGAAGTGAATGGAGTGTTGCTTCAGTTTCTAAATGCTGTCCTTTCAGAGAAAATCACTTTCCTTTGAAAGTGCCTTAAGCTACTTACAAGCATTAGGAAGAAACTCACATGCGTTTCTCTGAAAGAGAAGCAGTCTGTTCCAACACTTCAATTCACTGTGCGAAGTGAATGGAGTGTTGCTTCACTTTCTAAATGCTGTCCTTTCAGAGAAAATCACTTTCCTTTGAAAGTGCCTTAAGCTACTTACAAGCATTCAACTTAAACTCACATGAATTTCTCTGAAAGAGAAGCAGTCTGTTCCAACACTTCAATTCACTGTGCGAAGTGAATGGAGTGTTGCTTCACTTTCTGAATGCTGTCCTTTCAGAGAAAATCACTTTCCTTTGAAAGTGCCTTAAGCTACTTACAAGCATTCACCAGAAACTCACATGCGTTTCTCTGAAAGAGAAGCAGTCTGTTCCAACACTTCAATTCACTCTGCGAAGTGAATGGAGTGTTGCTTCACTTTCTTAATGCTGTCCTTTCAGAGAAAATCACGTTCCTTTGAAAGTGCCTTAAGCTACTTGCAAGCATTAGGAAGAAACTCACATGCGTATCTCTGAAAGAGAAGCAGACTGTTCCAACACTTCAATTCACTGTGCGAAGTGAATGGAGTGTTGCTTCACTTTCTAAATGCTGTCCTTTCAGAGAAAATCACTTTCCTTTGAAAGTGCCTTAAGCTACTTACAAGCATTCACCAGAAACTCACATGCGTATCTCTGAAAGAGAAGCAGACTGTTCCAACACTTCAATTCACTGTGCGAAGTGAATGGAGTGTTGCTTCACTTTCTAAATGCTGTCCTTTCAGAGAAAATCACTTTCCTTTGAAAGTGCCTTAAGCTACTTGCAAGCATTAGGAAGAAACTCACATGCGTTTCTCTGAAAGAGAAGCAGTCTGTTCCAACACTTCAATTCACAGTGCGAAGTGAATGGAGTATTGCTTCAGTTTCTAAATGCTGTCCTTTCAGAGAAAGTCACTTTCCTTTGAAAGTGCCTTAAGCAACTTGCAAGAATTCACAAGAAACTCACATGCGTTTCTCTGAAAGAGAAGCAGTCTGTTCCAACACTTCAATTCACTGTGCGAAGTGAATGGAGTGTTGCTTCACTTTCTAAATTATGTCCTTTCAGAGAAAATCACTTTCCTTTGAAAGTGCCTTAAGCAACTTGCAAGCATTCACAAGAAACACTAATGCGTTTATATGAAAGAGAAGCACTCTGTTCCAACACTTCAATTCACTGCACGAAGGGAATGGAGTGTTGCTTCACTTTCTAAATGCTGTCCTTTCAGAGAAAATCACTGTCCTTTGAAAGTGCCTTAAGCTACTAACAAGCATTCACCAGAAACTCACATGCGTTTCTCTGAAAGAGAAGCAGTCGGTTCCAACACTTCAATTCACTGTGCGAAGTGAATGAAGTGTTGCTTCACTTTCTAAATGCTGTCCTTTCAGAGAAAATCACTTTCCTTTGAAAGTGCCTTAAGCTACTTGCAAGCATTAGGAAGAAACTCACATGTGTTTCTCTGAAAGAGAAGCAGTCTGTTCCAACACTTCAATTCACTGTGCGAAGTGAATGGAGTGTTGCTTCACTTTCTAAATGCTGTCCTTTCAGAGAAAATCACTTTCCTTTGATAGTGCCTTAAGCTACTTGCAAGCATTAGGAAGAAACTCACATGCGTTTCTCTGAAAGAGAAGCAGTCTGTTCCAACACTTCAATTCACTGTGTGAAGTGAATAGAGTGTTGCCTCACGTTCTAAATGCTGTCCTTTCAGAGAAAATCACTTTCCTTTGAAAGTGCCTTAAACTACTTTCAAGCATTCACAGAAAACTCACATGCGTTTCTCTGAATGAGAAGCAGTCTGTTCCAACACTTCAATTCACTGTGCGAAGTGAATGGAGTGTTGCTTCACTTTCTAAATGCTGTCCTTTCAGAGAAAATCACTTTCCTTTGATAGTGCCTTAAGCTACTTGCAAGCATTAGGAAGAAACTCACATGCGTATCTCTGACAGAGAAGCAGTCTGTTCCAACACTTCAATTCACTGTGTGAAGTGAATAGAGTGTTGCCTCACGTACTAAATGCTGTCCTTTCAGAGAAAATCACTTTCCTTTGAAAGTGCCTTAAGCTACTTACAAGCATTCACCAGAAACTCACATGCGCTTCTCTGAAAGAGAAGCAGTCTGTTCCAACACTTCAATTCACTGTGCGAAGTGAATGGAGTGTTGCTTCACTTTCTAAATGCTGTCCTTTCAGAGAAAATCACTTTCCTTTGAAAGTGCCTTAAACTACTTTCAAGCATTCACAGAAAACTCACATGCGTTTCTCTGAATGAGAAGCAGTCTGTTCCAACACTTCAATTCATTGCGAGAAGGGAATGGAGTGTTGCTTTACTTTCTAAATGCTGTCCTTTCATAGAAAATCACTTTCCTTTGAAAGAGCCTTAAGCTATTTACAAGCATTCAACAGAAACTCACATGCATTTCTCTGAAAGAGAAGCAGTCTGTTCCAACACTTCAATTCACTGTACAAAGTGAATTGAGTGTTGCTTCACTTTCTAAATGCTGTCCTTTCAGAGAAAATCACTTTCCTTTGAAAGTGCCTTAAGCAACTTGCAAGCATTCACAAGAAACACTAATGCGTTTCTATGAAAGAGAAGCGCTCTGTTCCAACACTTCAATTCACTGTGCGAAGTGAATGGAGTGTTGCTTCAGTTTCTAAATGCTGTCCTTTCAGAGAAAATCACTTTCCTTTGAAAGTGCCTTAAGCTACTTACAAGCATTAGGAAGAAACTCACATGCGTTTCTCTGAAAGAGAAGCAGTCTGTTCCAACACTTCAATTCACTGTGCGAAGTGAATGGAGTGTTGCTTCACTTTCTAAATGCTGTCCTTTCAGAGAAAATCACTTTCCTTTGAAAGTGCCTTAAGCTACTTACAAGCATTCAACTTAAACTCACATGAATTTCTCTGAAAGAGAAGCAGTCTGTTCCAACACTTCAATTCACTGTGCGAAGTGAATGGAGTGTTGCTTCACTTTCTGAATGCTGTCCTTTCAGAGAAAATCACTTTCCTTTGAAAGTGCCTTAAGCTACTTACAAGCATTCACCAGAAACTCACATGCGTTTCTCTGAAAGAGAAGCAGTCTGTTCCAACACTTCAATTCACTCTGCGAAGTGAATGGAGTGTTGCTTCACTTTCTTAATGCTGTCCTTTCAGAGAAAATCACGTTCCTTTGAAAGTGCCTTAAGCTACTTGCAAGCATTAGGAAGAAACTCACATGCGTATCTCTGAAAGAGAAGCAGACTGTTCCAACACTTCAATTCACTGTGCGAAGTGAATGGAGTGTTGCTTCACTTTCTAAATGCTGTCCTTTCAGAGAAAATCACTTTCCTTTGAAAGTGCCTTAAGCTACTTGCAAGCATTAGGAAGAAACTCACATGCGTTTCTCTGAAAGAGAAGCAGTCTGTTCCAACACTTCAATTCACTGTGCGAAGTGAATGGAGTGTTGCCTCACTTTCTAAATGCTGTCCTTTCAGAGAAAATCACTTTCCTTTGAAAGTGACTTAAGCTACTTACAAGCATTCACCAGAAACTCACATGCGTTTCTCTAAAAGAGAAGCAGTCTGTTCCAACACTTCAATTCAATGTGCGAAGTGAATGGAGTGTTGCTTCACTTTCTAAATGCTGTCCTTTCAGAGAAAATCACTTTCCTTTGAAAGTGCCTTAAGCTCCTTACAAGCATTCAACAGAAACTCACATGCATTTCTCTGAAAGAGAAGCAGTCTGTTCCAACACTTCAATTCACTGTGCGAAGTGAATGGAGTGTTGCTTCACTTTCTAAATGCTGTCCTTTCAGAGAAAATCACTTTGCTTTGAAAGTGCCTTAAGCTACTTGCAAGCATTAGGAAGAAACTCACATGCGTTTCTCTGAAAGAGAAGCAGTCTGTTCCAACACTTCAATTCACAGTGCGAAGTGAATGGAGTATTGCTTCAGTTTCTAAATGCTGTCCTTTCAGAGAAAGTCACTTTCCTTTGAAAGTGCCTTAAGCAACTTGCAAGAATTCACAAGAAACTCACATGCGTTTCTCTGAAAGAGAAGCAGTCTGTTCCAACACTTCAATTCACTGTGCGAAGTGAATGGAGTGTTGCTTCACTATCTAAATGCTGTCCTTTCAGAGAAAATCACTTTTCTTTGAAAGTGCCTTAAGCTACTTGCAAGCATTTGCAAGAAACACTAATGCGTTTCTATGAAAGAGAAGCAGTCTGTTCCAACACTTCAATTCATTGCGAGAAGGGAATGGAGTGTTGCTTTACTTTCTAAATGCTGTCCTTTCATAGAAAATCACTTTCCTTTGAAAGAGCCTTAAGCTATTTACAAGCATTCAACAGAAACTCACATGCATTTCTCTGAAAGAGAAGCAGTCTGTTCCAACACTTCAATTCACTGTACAAAGTGAATTGAGTGTTGCTTCACTTTCTAAATGCTGTCCTTTCAGAGAAAATCACTTTCCTTTGAAAGTGCCTTAAGCAACTTGCAAGCATTCACAAGAAACACTAATGCGTTTCTATGAAAGAGAAGCGCTCTGTTCCAACACTTCAATTCACTGTGCGAAGTGAATGGAGTGTTGCTTCAGTTTCTAAATGCTGTCCTTTCAGAGAAAATCACTTTCCTTTGAAAGTGCCTTAAGCTACTTACAAGCATTAGGAAGAAACTCACATGCGTTTCTCTGAAAGAGAAGCAGTCTGTTCCAACACTTCAATTCACTGTGCGAAGTGAATGGAGTGTTGCTTCACTTTCTAAATGCTGTCCTTTCAGAGAAAATCACTTTCCTTTGAAAGTGCCTTAAGCTACTTACAAGCATTCAACTTAAACTCACATGAATTTCTCTGAAAGAGAAGCAGTCTGTTCCAACACTTCAATTCACTGTGCGAAGTGAATGGAGTGTTGCTTCACTTTCTGAATGCTGTCCTTTCAGAGAAAATCACTTTCCTTTGAAAGTGCCTTAAGCTACTTACAAGCATTCACCAGAAACTCACATGCGTTTCTCTGAAAGAGAAGCAGTCTGTTCCAACACTTCAATTCACTCTGCGAAGTGAATGGAGTGTTGCTTCACTTTCTTAATGCTGTCCTTTCAGAGAAAATCACGTTCCTTTGAAAGTGCCTTAAGCTACTTGCAAGCATTAGGAAGAAACTCACATGCGTATCTCTGAAAGAGAAGCAGACTGTTCCAACACTTCAATTCACTGTGCGAAGTGAATGGAGTGTTGCTTCACTTTCTAAATTATGTCCTTTCAGAGAAAATCACTTTCCTTTGAAAGTGCCTTAAGCAACTTGCAAGCATTCACAAGAAACACTAATGCGTTTATATGAAAGAGAAGCACTCTGTTCCAACACTTCAATTCACTGCACGAAGGGAATGGAGTGTTGCTTCACTTTCTAAATGCTGTCCTTTCAGAGAAAATCACTGTCCTTTAAAAGTGCCTTTAGCTACTTACAAGCATTCACCAGAAACTCACATGCGTTTCTCTGAAAGAGACGCAGTCTGTTCCAACACTTCAATTCACTGTGCGAAGTGAATGGAGTGTTGCTTCACTTTCTAAATGCTGTCCTTTCAGAGAAAATCACTTTCCTTTGATAGTGCCTTAAGCTACTTGCAAGCATTAGGAAGAAACTCACATGCGTATCTCTGACAGAGAAGCAGTCTCTTCCAACACTTCAATTCACTGTGTGAAGTGAATAGAGTGTTGCCTCACGTTCTAAATGCTGTCCTTTCAGAGAAAATCACTTTCCTTTGAAAGTGCCTTAAGCTACTTACAAGCATTCACCAGAAACTCACATGCGCTTCTCTGAAAGAGAAGCAGTCTGTTCCAACACTTCAAATCACTGTGCGAAGTGAATGGAGTGTTGCTTCACTTTCTAAATGCTGTCCTTTCAGAGAAAATCACTTTCCTTTGAAAGTGCCTTAAACTACTTTCAAGCATTCACAGAAAACTCACATGCGTTTCTCTGAATGAGAAGCAGTCTGTTCCAACACTTCAATTCATTGCGAGAAGGGAATGGAGTGTTGCTTCACTTTCTAAATGCTGTCCTTTCAGAGAAAATCACTTTCCTTTGATAGTGCCTTAAGCTACTTGCAAGCATTAGGAAGAAACTCACATGCGTATCTCTGAAAGAGAAGCAGTCTGTTCCAACACTTCAATTCACTGTGTGAAGTGAATAGAGTGTTGCCTCACGTTCTAAATGCTGTCCTTTCAGAGAAAATCACTTTTCTTTGAAAGTGCCTTAAGCTACTTGCAAGCATTTGCAAGAAACACTAATGCGTTTCTATGAAAGAGAAGCAGTCTGTTCCAACACTTCAATTCATTGCGAGAAGGGAATGGAGTGTTGCTTTACTTTCTAAATGCTGTCCTTTCATAGAAAATCACTTTCCTTTGAAAGAGCCTTAAGCTATTTACAAGCATTCAACAGAAACTCACATGCATTTCTCTGAAAGAGAAGCAGTCTGTTCCAACACTTCAATTCACTGTACAAAGTGAATTGAGTGTTGCTTCACTTTCTAAATGCTGTCCTTTCAGAGAAAATCACTTTCCTTTGAAAGTGCCTTAAGCAACTTGCAAGCATTCACCAGAAACTCACATGCGCTTCTCTGAAAGAGAAGCAGTCTGTTCCAACACTTCAATTCACTGTGCGAAGTGAATGGAGTGTTGCTTCACTTTCTAAATGCTGTCCTTTCAGAGAAAATCACTTTCCTTTGAAAGTGCCTTAAACTACTTTCAAGCATTCACAGAAAACTCACATGCGTTTCTCTGAATGAGAAGCAGTCTGTTCCAACACTTCAATTCATTGCGAGAAGGGAATGGAGTGTTGCTTCACTTTCTAAATGCTGTCCTTTCAGAGAAAATCACTTTCCTTTGATAGTGCCTTAAGCTACTTGCAAGCATTAGGAAGAAACTCACATGCGTATCTCTGAAAGAGAAGCGCTCTGTTCCAACACTTCAATTCACTGTGCGAAGTGAATGGAGTGTTGCTTCAGTTTCTAAATGCTGTCCTTTCAGAGAAAATCACTTTCCTTTGAAAGTGCCTTAAGCTACTTACAAGCATTAGGAAGAAACTCACATGCGTTTCTCTGAAAGAGAAGCAGTCTGTTCCAACACTTCAATTCACTGTGCGAAGTGAATGGAGTGTTGCTTCACTTTCTAAATGCTGTCCTTTCAGAGAAAATCACTTTCCTTTGAAAGTGCCTTAAGCTACTTACAAGCATTCAACTTAAACTCACATGAATTTCTCTGAAAGAGAAGCAGTCTGTTCCAACACTTCAATTCACTGTGCGAAGTGAAAGGAGTGTTGCTTCACTTTCTGAATGCTGTCCTTTCAGAGAAAATCACTTTCCTTTGAAAGTGCCTTAAGCTACTTACAAGCATTCACCAGAAACTCACATGCGTTTCTCTGAAAGAGAAGCAGTCTGTTCCAACACTTCAATTCACTCTGCGAAGTGAATGGAGTGTTGCTTCACTTTCTTAATGCTGTCCTTTCAGAGAAAATCACGTTCCTTTGAAAGTGCCTTAAGCTACTTGCAAGCATTAGGAAGAAACTCACATGCGTATCTCTGAAAGAGAAGCAGACTGTTCCAACACTTCAATTCACTGTGCGAAGTGAATGGAGTGTTGCTTCACTTTCTAAATGCTGTCCTTTCAGAGAAAATCACTTTCCTTTGAAAGTGCCTTAAGCAACATGCAAGCATTCACAAGAAACACTAATGCGTTTATATGAAAGAGAAGCACTCTGTTCCAACACTTCAATTCACTGCACGAAGGGAATGGAGTGTTGCTTCACTTTCTAAATGCTGTCCTTTCAGAGAAAATCACTGTCCTTTAAAAGTGCCTTTAGCTACTTACAAGCATTCACCAGAAACTCACATGCGTTTCTCTGAAAGAGAAGCAGTCTATTCCAACACTTCAATTCACTGTGCGAAGTGAATGGAGTGTTGCTTCACTTTCTAAATGCTGTCCTTTCAGAGAAAATCACTTTCCTTTGATAGTGCCTTAAGCTACTTGCAAGCATTAGGAAGAAACTCACATGCGTATCTCTGAAAGAGAAGCAGTCTGTTCCAACACTTCAATTCACTGTGTGAAGTGAATAGAGTGTTGCCTCACGTTCTAAATGCTGTCCTTTCAGAGAAAATCACTTTCCTTTGAAAGTGCCTTAAGCTACTTACAAGCATTCACCAGAAACTCACATGCGCTTCTCTGAAAGAGAAGCAGTCTGTTCCAACACTTCAATTCACTGTGCGAAGTGAATGGAGTGTTGCTTCACTTTCTAAATGCTGTCCTTTCAGAGAAAATCACTTTCCTTTGAAAGTGCCTTAAACTACTTTCAAGCATTCACAGAAAACTCACATGCGTTTCTCTGAATGAGAAGCAGTCTGTTCCAACACTTCAATTCACTGTGCGAAGTGAATGGAGTGTTGCTTCACTTTCTAAATGCTGTCCTTTCAGAGAAAATCACTTTCCTTTGAAAGTGCCTTAAGCTACTTACAAGCATTCACCAGAAACTCACATGCGTTTCTCTGAAAGAGAAGCAGACTGTTCCAACACTTCAATTCACTGTGCGAAGTGAATGGAGTGTTGCTTCACTTTCTAAATGCTGTCCTTTCAGAGAAAATCACTTTCCTTTGAAAGTGCCTTAAGCTACTTGCAAGCATTAGGAAGAAACTCACATGCGTTTCTCTGAAAGAGAAGCAGTCTGTTCCAACACTTCAAATCACAGTGCGAAGTGAATGGAGTATTGCTTCAGTTTCTAAATGCTGTCCTTTCAGAGAAAGTCACTTTCCTTTGAAAGTGCCTTAAGCAACTTGCAAGAATTCACAAGAAACTCACATGCGTTTCTCTGAAAGAGAAGCAGTCTGTTCCAACACTTCAATTCACTGTGCGAAGTGAATGGAGTGTTGCTTCACTATCTAAATGCTGTCCTTTCAGAGAAAATCACTTTTCTTTGAAAGTGCCTTAAGCTACTTGCAAGCATTTGCAAGAAACACTAATGCGTTTCTATGAAAGAGAAGCAGTCTGTTCCAACACTTCAATTCATTGCGAGAAGGGAATGGAGTGTTGCTTTACTTTCTAAATGCTGTCCTTTCATAGAAAATCACTTTCCTTTGAAAGAGCCTTAAGCTACTTACAAGCATTCAACAGAAACTCACATGCATTTCTCTGAAAGAGAAGCAGTCTGTTCCAACACTTCAGTTCACTGTACAAAGTAAATTGAGTGTTGCTTCACTTTCTAAATGCTGTCCTTTCTGAGAAAATCACTTTCCTTTGAAAGTGCCTTAAGCAACTTGCAAGCATTCACAAGAAACACTAATGCGTTTCTATGAAAGAGAAGCACTCTGTTCCAACACTTCAATTCACTGTGCGAAGTGAATGGAGTGTTGCTTCAGTTTCTAAATGCTGTCCTTTCAGAGAAAATCACTTTCCTTTGAAAGTGCCTTAAGCAACTTGCAAGCATTCACAAGAAACACTAATGCGTTTCTATGAAAGAGAAGCGCTCTGTTCCAACACTTCAATTCACTGTGCGAAGTGAATGGAGTGTTGCTTCAGTTTCTAAATGCTGTCCTTTCAGAGAAAATCACTTTCCTTTGAAAGTGCCTTAAGCTACTTACAAGCATTAGGAAGAAACTCACATGCGTTTCTCTGAAAGAGAAGCAGTCTGTTCCAACACTTCAATTCACTGTGCGAAGTGAATGGAGTGTTGCTTCACTTTCTAAATGCTGTCCTTTCAGAGAAAATCACTTTCCTTTGAAAGTGCCTTAAGCTACTTACAAGCATTCAACTTAAACTCACATGAATTTCTCTGAAAGAGAAGCAGTCTGTTCCAACACTTCAATTCACTGTGCGAAGTGAATGGAGTGTTGCTTCACTTTCTGAATGCTGTCCTTTCAGAGAAAATCACTTTCCTTTGAAAGTGCCTTAAGCTACTTACAAGCATTCACCAGAAACTCACATGCGTTTCTCTGAAAGAGAAGCAGTCTGTTCCAACACTTCAATTCACTCTGCGAAGTGAATGGAGTGTTGCTTCACTTTCTTAATGCTGTCCTTTCAGAGAAAATCACGTTCCTTTGAAAGTGCCTTAAGCTACTTGCAAGCATTAGGAAGAAACTCACATGCGTATCTCTGAAAGAGAAGCAGACTGTTCCAACACTTCAATTCACTGTGCGAAGTGAATGGAGTGTTGCTTCACTTTCTAAATGCTGTCCTTTCAGAGAAAATCACTTTCCTTTGAAAGTGCCTTAAGCTACTTGCAAGCATTAGGAAGAAACTCACATGCGTTTCTCTGAAAGAGAAGCAGTCTGTTCCAACACTTCAATTCACTGTGCGAAGTGAATGGAGTGTTGCCTCACTTTCTAAATGCTGTCCTTTCAGAGAAAATCACGTTCCTTTGAAAGTGACTTAAGCTACTTACAAGCATTCACCAGAAACTCACATGCGTTTCTCTAAAAGAGAAGCAGTCTGTTCCAACACTTCAATTCAATGTGCGAAGTGAATGGAGTGTTGCTTCACTTTCTAAATGCTGTCCTTTCAGAGAAAATCACTTTCCTTTGAAAGTGCCTTAAGCTCCTTACAAGCATTCAACAGAAACTCACATGCATTTCTCTGAAAGAGAAGCAGTCTGTTCCAACACTTCAATTCACTGTGCGAAGTGAATGGAGTGTTGCTTCACTTTCTAAATTATGTCCTTTCAGAGAAAATCACTTTCCTTTGAAAGTGCCTTAAGCAACTTGCAAGCATTCACAAGAAACACTAATGCGTTTATATGAAAGAGAAGCACTCTGTTCCAACACTTCAATTCACTGCACGAAGGGAATGGAGTGTTGCTTCACTTTCTAAATGCTGTCCTTTCAGAGAAAATCACTGTCCTTTAAAAGTGCCTTTAGCTACTTACAAGCATTCACCAGAAACTCACATGCGTTTCTCTGAAAGAGACGCAGTCTGTTCCAACACTTCAATTCACTGTGCGAAGTGAATGGAGTGTTGCTTCACTTTCTAAATGCTGTCCTTTCAGAGAAAATCACTTTCCTTTGATAGTGCCTTAAGCTACTTGCAAGCATTAGGAAGAAACTCACATGCGTATCTCTGACAGAGAAGCAGTCTGTTCCAACACTTCAATTCACTGTGTGAAGTGAATAGAGTGTTGCCTCACGTTCTAAATGCTGTCCTTTCAGAGAAAATCACTTTCCTTTGAAAGTGCCTTAAGCTACTTACAAGCATTCACCAGAAACTCACATGCGCTTCTCTGAAAGAGAAGCAGTCTGTTCCAACACTTCAATTCACTGTGCGAAGTGAATGGAGTGTTGCGTCACTTTCTAAATGCTGTCCTTTCAGAGAAAATCACTTTCCTTTGAAAGTGCCTTAAAGTACTTTCAAGCATTCACAGAAAACTCACATGCGTTTCTCTGAATGAGAAGCAGTCTGTTCCAACACTTCAATTCATTGCGAGAAGGGAATGGAGTGTTGCTTCACTTTCTAAATGCTGTCCTTTCAGAGAAAATCACTTTCCTTTGATAGTGCCTTAAGCTACTTGCAAGCATTAGGAAGAAACTCACATGCGTATCTCTGAAAGAGAAGCGCTCTGTTCCAACACTTCAATTCACTGTGCGAAGTGAATGGAGTGTTGCTTCAGTTTCTAAATGCTGTCCTTTCAGAGAAAATCACTTTCCTTTGAAAGTGCCTTAAGCTACTTACAAGCATTAGGAAGAAACTCACATGCGTTTCTCTGAAAGAGAAGCAGTCTGTTCCAACACTTCAATTCACTGTGCGAAGTGAATGGAGTGTTGCTTCACTTTCTAAATGCTGTCCTTTCAGAGAAAATCACTTTCCTTTGAAAGTGCCTTAAGCTACTTACAAGCATTCAACTTAAACTCACATGAATTTCTCTGAAAGAGAAGCAGTCTGTTCCAACACTTCAATTCACTGTGCGAAGTGAAAGGAGTGTTGCTTCACTTTCTGAATGCTGTCCTTTCAGAGAAAATCACTTTCCTTTGAAAGTGCCTTAAGCTACTTACAAGCATTCACCAGAAACTCACATGCGTTTCTCTGAAAGAGAAGCAGTCTGTTCCAACACTTCAATTCACTGTGCGAAGTGAATGGAGTGTTGCTTCACTTTCTTAATGCTGTCCTTTCAGAGAAAATCACGTTCCTTTGAAAGTGCCTTAAGCTACTTGCAAGCATTAGGAAGAAACTCACATGCGTATCTCTGAAAGAGAAGCAGACTGTTCCAACACTTCAATTCACTGTGCGAAGTGAATGGAGTGTTGCTTCACTTTCTAAATGCTGTCCTTTCAGAGAAAATCACTTTCCTTTGAAAGTGCCTTAAGCAACTTGCAAGCATTCACAAGAAACACTAATGCGTTTATATGAAAGAGAAGCACTCTGTTCCAACACTTCAATTCACTGCACGAAGGGAATGGAGTGTTGCTTCACTTTCTAAATGCTGTCCTTTCAGAGAAAATCACTGTCCTTTAAAAGTGCATTTAGCTACTTACAAGCATTCACCAGAAACTCACATGCGTTTCTCTGAAAGAGACGCAGTCTGTTCCAACACTTCAATTCACTGTGCGAAGTGAATGGAGTGTTGCTTCACTTTCTAAATGCTGTCCTTTCAGAGAAAATCACTTTCCTTTGATAGTGCCTTAAGCTACTTGCAAGCATTAGGAAAAAACTCACATGCGTATCTCTGAAAGAGAAGCAGTCTGTTCCAACACTTCAATTCACTGTGTGAAATGAATAGAGTGTTGCCTCACGTTCTAAATGCTGTCCTTTCAGAGAAAATCACTTTCCTTTGAAAGTGCCTTAAGCTACTTACAAGCATTCACCAGAAACTCACATGCGCTTCTCTGAAAGAGAAGCAGTCTGTTCCAACACTTCAATTCACTGTGCGAAGTGAATGGAGTGTTGCTTCACTTTCTAAATGCTGTCCTTTCAGAGAAAATCACTTTCCTTTGAAAGTGCCTTAAACTACTTTCAAGCATTCACAGAAAACTCACATGCGTTTCTCTGAATGAGAAGCAGTCTGTTCCAACACTTCAATTCACTGTGCGAAGTGAATGGAGTGTTGCTTCACTTTCTAAATGCTGTCCTTTCAGAGAAAATCACTTTCCTTTGAAAGTGCCTTAAGCTACTTACAAGCATTCACCAGAAACTCACATGCGTTTCTCTGAAAGAGAAGCAGACTGTTCCAACACTTCAATTCACTGTGCGAAGTGAATGGAGTGTTGCTTCACTTTCTAAATGCTGTCCTTTCAGAGAAAATCACTTTCCTTTGAAAGTGCCTTAAGCTACTTGCAAGCATTAGGAAGAAACTCACATGCGTTTCTCTGAAAGAGAAGCAGTCTGTTCCAACACTTCAAATCACAGTGCGAAGTGAATGGAGTATTGCTTCAGTTTCTAAATGCTGTCCTTTCAGAGAAAGTCACTTTCCTTTGAAAGTGCCTTAAGCAACTTGCAAGAATTCACAAGAAACTCACATGCGTTTCTCTGAAAGAGAAGCAGTCTGTTCCAACACTTCAATTCACTGTGCGAAGTGAATGGAGTGTTGCTTCACTATCTAAATGCTGTCCTTTCAGAGAAAATCACTTTTCTTTGAAAGTGCCTTAAGCTACTTGCAAGCATTTGCAAGAAACACTAATGCGTTTCTATGAAAGAGAAGCAGTCTGTTCCAACACTTCAATTCATTGCGAGAAGGGAATGGAGTGTTGCTTTACTTTCTAAATGCTGTCCTTTCATAGAAAATCACTTTCCTTTGAAAGAGCCTTAAGCTACTTACAAGCATTCAACAGAAACTCACATGCATTTCTCTGAAAGAGAAGCAGTCTGTTCCAACACTTCAGTTCACTGTACAAAGTAAATTGAGTGTTGCTTCACTTTCTAAATGCTGTCCTTTCTGAGAAAATCACTTTCCTTTGAAAGTGCCTTAAGCAACTTGCAAGCATTCACAAGAAACACTAATGCGTTTCTATGAAAGAGAAGCACTCTGTTCCAACACTTCAATTCACTGTGCGAAGTGAATGGAGTGTTGCTTCAGTTTCTAAATGCTGTCCTTTCAGAGAAAATCACTTTCCTTTGAAAGTGCCTTAAGCTACTTACAAGCATTAGGAAGAAACTCACATGCGTTTCTCTGAAAGAGAAGCAGTCTGTTCCAACACTTCAATTCACTGTGCGAAGTGAATGGAGTGTTGCATCACTTTCTAAATTCTGTCCATTCAGAGAAAATCACTTTCCTTTGAAAGTGCCTTAAACTACTTTCAAGCATTCACAAAAAACTCACATGCGTTTCTCTTAAAGAGAAGCAGTGTGTTCCAACACTTCAATTCACTGTGTGAAGTGAATGGAGTGTTGCTTCAGTTTCTAAATGCTGTCCTTTCAGAGAAAATCACTTCCCTTTGAAAGTGCCTTAAGCGACTTGCAATAATTCACAAGAAACTCACATGCGTTTCTCTGAAAGAGAAGCAGTCTGTTCCAACACTTCAATTCACTGTGCGAAGTGAATGGAGTGTTGCTTCACTTTCTAAATGCTGTCCTTTCAGAGAAAATCACTTTCCTTTGAAAGTGCCTTAAGCTACTTACAAGCATTCACCATAAACTCAAATGCGTTTCTCTGAAATGGAAGCAGTCTGTTCCAACACTTCAATTCACTGTGCGAAGTGAATGGAGTGTTGCTTCACTTTCGAAATGCTGTCCTTTCAGAGAAAATCACTTTCCTTTGAAATTGCCTTAAGCTACTTACAAGCATTCACCAGAAACTCACATGCGTTTCTCTGAAAGAGAAGCAGTCTGTTCCAATACTTCAATTCACTCTGCGAAGTGAATGGAGTGTTCCTTCACTTTCTAAATGCTGTCCTTTCAGAGAAAATCACTTTCCTTTGAAAGTGCCTTAAGCTACTTACAAGCATTCAACTTAAACTCACATGAATTTCTCTGAAAGAGAAGCAGTCTGTTCCAACACTTCAATTCACTGTGCGAAGTGAATGGAGTGTTGCTTCACTTTCTAAATGCTGTCCTTTCAGAGAAAATCACTTTCCTTTGAAAGTGCCTTAAGCTACTTACAAGCATTCACCAAAAACTCACATGCGTTTCTCTGAAAGAGAGGCAGTCTGTTCCAACACTTCAATTCACTGTGCGAAGTGAATGGAGTGTTGCTTCACTTTCTAAATGCTGTCCTTTCAGAGAAAATCACTTTCCTATGAAAGTGCCTTAAGCTACTTGCAAGCATTAGGAAGAAACTCACATGCGTTTCTCTGAAAGAGAAGCAGACTGTTCCAACACTTCAATTCACTGTGCGAAGTGAATGGAGTGTTGCTTCACTTTCTAAATGCTGTCCTTTCAGAGAAAATCACTTTCCTTTGAAAGTGCCTTAAGCTACTTGCAAGCATTAGGAAGAAACTCACATGCGTTTCTCTGAAAGAGAAGCAGTCTGTTCCAACACTTCAATTCACTGTGTGAAGTGAATGGAGTGTTGCCTCACTTTCTAAATGCTGTCCTTTCAGAGAAAATCACTTTCCTTTGAAAGTGCCTTAAGCTACTTACAAGCATTCACCAGAAACTCACATGCGTTTCTCTGAAAGAGAAGCAGTCTGTTCCAACACTTCAATTCAATGTGCGAAGTGAATGGAGTGTTGCTGCACATTCTAAATGCTGTCCTTTCAGAGAAAATCACTTTCCTTTGAAAGTGCCTTAAGCTACTTACAAGCATTCAACAGAAACTCACATGCATTTCTCTCAAAGAGAAGCAGTCTGTTCCAACACTTCAATTCAGTGTGCGAAGTGATTGGAGTGTTGCTTCACTTTCTAAATGCTGTCCTTTCAGAGAAAATCACTTTCCTTTGAAAGTGCCTTAAGCTACTTACAAGCATTCACCAGAAACTCACATGCGTTTCTCTGAAAGAGACGCAATCTGTTCCAAGACTTCAATTCACTGTGCGAAGTGAATGGAGTGTTGCTTCACTTTCTAAATGCTGTCCTTTCAGAGAAAATCACTTTCCCTTGAAAGAGCCTTAAGCTACTTACAAGCATTCAACAGAAACTCACATGCATTTCTCTGAAAGAGAAGCAGTGTGTTCCAACACTTCAATTCACTGTACAAAGTGAATTGAGTGTTGCTTCACTTTCTAAATGCTGTCCTTTCAGAGAAAATCACTTTCCTTTGAAATTGCCTTAAGCAACTTGCAAGCATTCACAAGAAACACTAATGCGTTTATATGAAAGAGAAGCAGTGTGTTCCAACACTTCAGTTCACTGTGCGAAGTGAATGGAGTGTTGCTTCAGTTTCTAAATGCTGTCCTTTCAGAGAAAATCACTTTCCTTTGAAAGTGCCTTAAGCGACTTGCAATAATTCACAAGAAACTCACATGCGTTTCTCTGAAAGAGAAGCAGTCGGTTCCAACACTTCAATTCACTGTGCGAAGTGAATGGAGTGTTGCTTCACTTTCTAAATGCTGTCCTTTCAGAGAAAATCACTTTCCTTTGAAAGTGCCTTAAGCTACTTGCAAGCATTAGGAAGAAACTCATATGCGTTTCTCTGAAAGAGAAGCAGTCTGTTCCAACACTTCAATTCACTGTGTGAAGTGAATGGAGTGTTGCCTCACTTTCTAAATGCTGTCCTTTCAGAGAAAATCACTTTCCTTTGAAAGTGCCTTAAGCTACTTACAAGCATTCACCAGAAACTCACATGCGTTTCTCTGAAAGAGAAGCAGTCTGTTCCAACACTTCAATTCAATGTGCGAAGTGAATGGAGTGTTGCTGCACTTTCTAAATGCTGTCCTTTCAGAGAAAATCACTTTCCTTTGAAAGTGCCTTAAGCTACTTACAAGCATTCAACAGAAACTCACATGCATTTCTCTCAAAGAGAAGCAGTCTGTTCCAACACTTCAATTCAGTGTGCGAAGTGATTGGAGTGTTGCTTCACTTTCTAAATGCTGTCCTTTCAGAGAAAATCACTTTCCTTTGAAAGTGCCTTAAGCTACTTACAAGCATTCACCAGAAACTCACATGCGTTTCTCTGAAAGAGACGCAGTCTGTTCCAAGATTTCAATTCACTGTGCGAAGTGAATGGAGTGTTGCTTCACTTTCTAAATGCTGTCCTTTCAGAGAAAATCACTTTTCCTTGAAAGAGCCTTAAGCTACTTACAAGCATTCAACAGAAACTCACATGCATTTCTCTGAAAGAGAAGCAGTGTGTTCCAACACTTCAATTCACTGTACAAAGTGAATTGAGTGTTGCTTCACTTTCTAAATGCTGTCCTTTCAGAGAAAATCACTTTCCTTTGAAAGTGCCTAAAGCAATTTGCAAGCATTCACAAGAAACACTAATGCGTTTCTATGAAAGAGAAGCACTCTGTTCCAACACTTCAATTCACTGCACGAAGTGAATGGAGTGTTGCATCACTTTCTAAATGCTGTCCTTTCAGAGAAAATCACTTTCCTTTGAAATTGCCTTAAGCAACTTGCAAGCATTCACAAGAAACACTAATGCGTTTATATGAAAGAGAAGCAGTGTGTTCCAACACTTCAGTTCACTGTGCGAAGTGAATGGAGTGTTGCTTCAGTTTCTAAATGCTGTCCTTTCAGAGAAAATCACTTTCCTTTGAAAGTGCCTTAAGCGACTTGCAATAATTCACAAGAAACTCACATGCGTTTCTCTGAAAGAGAAGCAGTCTGTTCCAACACTTCAATGCACTGTGCGAATTGAATGGAGTGTTGCTTCACTTTCTAAATGCTGTCCTTTCAGAGAAAATCACTTTCCTTTGAAAGTGCCTAAAGCTACTTACAAACATTCACCAGAAACTCACATGCGTTTCTCTGAAAGAGACGCAGTCTGTTCCAAGACTTCAATTCACTGTGCGAAGTGAATGGAGTGTTGCTTCACTTTCTAAATGCTGTCCTTTCAGAGAAAATCACTTTCCTTTGATAGTGCCTAAGCTACTTGCAAGCATTAGGAAGAAACTCACATGCGTTTCTCTGAAAGAGAAGCAGTCTGTTCCAACACTTCAATTCACTGTGTGAAGTGAATAGAGTGTTGCCTCACGTTCTAAATGCTGTCCTTTCAGAGAAAATCACTTTCCTTTGAAAGTGCCTTAAGCTACTTGCAAGCATTAGGAAGAAACTCACATGCGTTTCTCTGAAAGAGAAGCAGTCTGTTCCAACACTTCAATTCACAGTGCGAAGTGAATGGAGTGTTGCTTCAGTTTCTAAATGCTGTCCTTTCAGAGAAAATCACTTTCCTTTGAAAGTGCCTTAAGCAACTTGCAAGAATTCACAAGAAACTCACATGCGTTTCTCTGAAAGAGAAGCAGTCTGTTCCAACACTTCAATTCACTGTGCGAAGTGAATGGAGTGTTGCTTCACTATCTAAATGCTGTCCTTTCAGAGAAAATCACTTTCCTTTGAAAGTGCCTTAAGCTACTTGCAAGCATTCCCAAGAAACACTAATGCGTTTCTATGAAAGAGAAGCAGTCTGTTCCAACACTTCAATTCATTGCGAGAAGGGAATGGAGTGTTGCTTTACTTTCTAAATGCTGTCCTTTCATAGAAAACCACTTTCCTTTGAAAGAGCCTTAAGCTACTTACAAGCATTCAACAGAAACTCACATGCATTTCTCTGAAAGAGAAGCAGTCTGTTCCAACACTTCAATTCACTGTACAAAGTGAATTGAGTGTTGCTTCACTTTCTAAATGCTGTCCTTTCAGAGAAAATCACTTTCCTTTGAAAGTGCCTTAAGCAATTTGCAAGCATTCACAAGAAACACTAATGCGTTTCTATGAAAGAGAAGCAGTCTGTTCCAACACTTCAATTCACTGTGCGAAGTGAATTGAGTGTTGCATCACTTTCTAAATTCTGTACTTTCAGAGAAAATCACTTTCCTTTGAAAGTGCCTTAAACTACTTTCAAGCATTCACAAAAAACTCACATGCGTTTCTCTTAAAGAGAAGCAGTGTGTTCCAACACTTCAATTCACTGTGCGAAGTGAATGGAGTGTTGCTTCAGTTTCTAAATGCTGTCCTTTCAGAGAAAATCACTTTCCTTTGAAAGTGCGTTAAGCGACTTGCAATAATTCACAAGAAACTCACATGCGTTTCTCTGAAAGAGAAGCAGTCTGTTCCAACACTTCAATTCACTGTGCGAAGTGAATGGAGTGTTGCTTCACTTTCTAAATGCTGTCCTTTCAGAGAAAATCACTTTCCTTGAAAGTGCCTTAAGCTACTTACAAGCATTCACCAGAAACTCACATGCGTTTCTCTGAAAGAGAAGCAGTCTGTTTCAACACTTCAATTCACTGTGCGAAGTGAATCGAGTGTTGCTTCACTTTCTAAATGCTGTCCTTTCAGAGAAAATCACTTTCCTTTGAAAGTGCCTTAAGCTACTTACAAGCATTCACCAGAAACTCACATGCGTTTCTCTGAAAGAGAAGCAGTACGTTCCAATACTTCAATTCACTCTGCGAAGTGAATGGAGTGTTGCTTCACTTTCTAAATGCTGTCCTTTCAGAGAAAATCACTTTCCTTTGAAAGTGCCTTAAGCTACTTACAAGCATTCAACTTAAACTCACATGAATTTCTCTGAAAGAGAAGCAGTCTGTTCCAATACTTCAATTCACTCTGCGAAGTGAATGGAGTGTTGCCTCACTTTCTAAATGCTGTCCTTTCAGAGAAAATCACTTTCCTTTGAAAGTGCCTTAAATACTTACAAGCATTCAACAGAAACTCACATGCATTTCTCTGAAAGAGAAGCAGTGTGTTCCAACACTTCAATTCACTGTGCGAAGTGAATGGAGTGTTGCTTCACTTTCTAAATTATGTCCTTTCAGAGAAAATCACTTTCCTTTGAAAGTGCCTTAAGCAACTTGCAAGCATTCACAAGAAACACTAATGCGTTTATATGAAAGAGAAGCACTCTGTTCCAACACTTCAATTCACTGCACGAAGGGAATGGAGTGTTGCTTCACTTTCTAAATGCTGTCCTTTCAGAGAAAATCACTGTCCTTTGAAAGTGCCTTAAGCTACTAACAAGCATTCACCAGAAACTCACATGCGTTTCTCTGAAAGAGAAGCAGTCGGTTCCAACACTTCAATTCACTGTGCGAAGTGAATGGAGTGTTGCTTCACTTTCTAAATGCTGTCCTTTCAGAGAAAATCACTTTCCTTTGAAAGTGCCTTAAGCTACTTGCAAGCATTAGGAAGAAACTCATATGCGTTTCTCTGAAAGAGAAGCAGTCTGTTCCAACACTTCAATTCACTGTGTGAAGTGAATGGAGTGTTGCCTCACTTTCTAAATGCTGTCCTTTCAGAGAAAATCACTTTCCTTTGAAAGTGCCTTAAGCTACTTACAAGCATTCACCAGAAACTCACATGCGTTTCTCTGAAAGAGAAGCAGTCTGTTCCAACACTTCAATTCAATGTGCGAAGTGAATGGAGTGTTGCTGCACTTTCTAAATGCTGTCCTTTCAGAGAAAATCACTTTCCTTTGAAAGTGCCTTAAGCTACTTACAAGCATTCAACAGAAACTCACATGCATTTCTCTCAAAGAGAAGCAGTCTGTTCCAACACTTCAATTCAGTGTGCGAAGTGATTGGAGTGTTGCTTCACTTTCTAAATGCTGTCCTTTCAGAGAAAATCACTTTCCTTTGAAAGTGCCTTAAGCTACTTACAAGCATTCACCAGAAACTCACATGCGTTTCTCTGAAAGAGACGCAGTCTGTTCCAAGACTTCAATTCACTGTGCGAAGTGAATGGAGTGTTGCTTCACTTTCTAAATGCTGTCCTTTCAGAGAAAATCACTTTCCCTTGAAAGAGCCTTAAGCTACTTACAAGCATTCAACAGAAACTCACATGCATTTCTCTGAAAGAGAAGCAGTGTGTTCCAACACTTCAATTCACTGTACAAAGTGAATTGAGTGTTGCTTCACTTTCTAAATGCTGTCCTTTCAGAGAAAATCACTTTCCTTTGAAAGTGCCTAAAGCAATTTGCAAGCATTCACAAGAAACACTAATGCGTTTCTATGAAAGAGAAGCACTCTGTTCCAACACTTCAATTCACTGCACGAAGTGAATGGAGTGTTGCTTCACTTTCTAAATGCTGTCCTTTCAGAGAAAATCACTTTCCTTTGAAATTGCCTTAAGCAACTTGCAAGCATTCACAAGAAACACTAATGCGTTTATATGAAAGAGAAGCAGTGTGTTCCAACACTTCAGTTCACTGTGCGAAGTGAATGGAGTGTTGCTTCAGTTTCTAAATGCTGTCCTTTCAGAGAAAATCACTTTCCTTTGAAAGTGCCTTAAGCGACTTGCAATAATTCACAAGAAACTCACATGCGTTTCTCTGAAAGAGAAGCAGTCTGTTCCAACACTTCAATTCACTGTGTGAAGTGAATAGAGTGTTGCCTCACGTTCTAAATGCTGTCCTTTCAGAGAAAATCACTTTCCTTTGAAAGTGCCTTAAGCTACTTGCAAGCATTAGGAAGAAACTCACATGCGTTTCTCTGAAAGAGAAGCAGTCTGTTCCAACACTTCAATTCACAGTGCGAAGTGAATGGAGTGTTGCTTCAGTTTCTAAATGCTGTCCTTTCAGAGAAAATCACTTTCCTTTGAAAGTGCCTTAAGCAACTTGCAAGAATTCACAAGAAACTCACATGCGTTTCTCTGAAAGAGAAGCAGTCTGTTCCAACACTTCAATTCACTGTGCGAAGTGAATGGAGTGTTGCTTCACTATCTAAATGCTGTCCTTTCAGAGAAAATCACTTTCCTTTGAAAGTGCCTTAAGCTACTTGCAAGCATTCCCAAGAAACACTAATGCGTTTCTATGAAAGAGAAGCAGTCTGTTCCAACACTTCAATTCATTGCGAGAAGGGAATGGAGTGTTGCTTTACTTTCTAAATGCTGTCCTTTCATAGAAAACCACTTTCCTTTGAAAGAGCCTTAAGCTACTTACAAGCATTCAACAGAAACTCACATGCATTTCTCTGAAAGAGAAGCAGTCTGTTCCAACACTTCAATTCACTGTACAAAGTGAATTGAGTGTTGCTTCACTTTCTAAATGCTGTCCTTTCAGAGAAAATCACTTTCCTTTGAAAGTGCCTTAAGCAATTTGCAAGCATTCACAAGAAACACTAATGCGTTTCTGTGAAAGAGAAGCACTCTGTTCCAACACTTCAATTCACTGCACGAAGGGAATGGAGTGTTGCTTCACTTTCTAAATGCTGTCCTTTCAGAGAAAATCACTTTCCTTTGAAAGTGCCTTAAGCTACTTACAAGCATTAGGAAGAAACTCACATGCGTTTCTCTGAAAGAGAAGCAGTCTGTTCCAACACTTCAATTCACTGTGCGAAGTGAATGGAGTGTTGCATCACTTTCTAAATTCTGTACTTTCAGAGAAAATCACTTTCCTTTGAAAGTGCCTTAAACTACTTTCAAGCATTCACAAAAAACTCACATGCGTTTCTCTTAAAGAGAAGCAGTGTGTTCCAACACTTCAATTCACTGTGCGAAGTGAATGGAGTGTTGCTTCAGTTTCTAAATGCTGTCCTTTCAGAGAAAATCACTTTCCTTTGAAAGTGCGTTAAGCGACTTGCAATAATTCACAAGAAACTCACATGCGTTTCTCTGAAAGAGAAGCAGTCTGTTCCAACACTTCAATTCACTGTGCGAAGTGAATGGAGTGTTGCTTCACTTTCTAAATGCTGTCCTTTCAGAGAAAATCACTTTCCTTGAAAGTGCCTTAAGCTACTTACAAGCATTCACCAGAAACTCACATGCGTTTCTCTGAAAGAGAAGCAGTCTGTTTCAACACTTCAATTCACTGTGCGAAGTGAATCGAGTGTTGCTTCACTTTCTAAATGCTGTCCTTTCAGAGAAAATCACTTTCCTTTGAAAGTGCCTTAAGCTACTTACAAGCATTCACCAGAAACTCACATGCGTTTCTCTGAAAGAGAAGCAGTATGTTCCAATACTTCAATTCACTCTGCGAAGTGAATGGAGTGTTGCTTCACTTTCTAAATGCTGTCCTTTCAGAGAAAATCACTTTCCTTTGAAAGTGCCTTAAGCTACTTACAAGCATTCAACTTAAACTCACATGAATTTCTCTGAAAGAGAAGCAGTCTGTTCCAATACTTCAATTCACTCTGCGAAGTGAATGGAGTGTTGCCTCACTTTCTAAATGCTGTCCTTTCTGAGAAAATCACTTTCCTTTGAAAGTGCCTTAAGCTACTTACAAGCATTCAACAGAAACTCACATGCATTTCTCTGAAAGAGAAGCAGTGTGTTCCAACACTTCAATTCACTGTGCGAAGTGAATGGAGTGTTGCTTCACTTTCTAAATTATGTCCTTTCAGAGAAAATCACTTTCCTTTGAAAGTGCCTTAAGCAACTTGCAAGCATTCACAAGAAACACTAATGTGTTTATATGAAAGAGAAGCACTCTGTTCCAACACTTCAATTCACTGCACGAAGGGAATGGAGTGTTGCTTCACTTTCTAAATGCTGTCCTTTCAGAGAAAATCACTGTCCTTTGAAAGTGCCTTAAGCTACTAACAAG
The DNA here is from genome assembly GCF_982192425.1 of Myodes glareolus. Classification (NCBI taxonomy): domain Eukaryota; kingdom Metazoa; phylum Chordata; class Mammalia; order Rodentia; family Cricetidae; genus Myodes; species Myodes glareolus. Next base: position 927,770 of record NC_142043.1, on the reverse strand, counting down.
CATTCACCAGAAACTCACATGCGTTTCTCTGAAAGAGAAGCAGTCGGTTCCAACACTTCAATTCACTGTGCGAAGTGAATGGAGTGTTGCTTCACTTTCTAAATGCTGTCCTTTCAGAGAAAATCACTTTCCTTTGAAAGTGCCTTAAGCTACTTGCAAGCATTAGGAAGAAACTCATATGCGTTTCTCTGAAAGAGAAGCAGTCTGTTCCAACACTTCAATTCACTGTGCGAAGTGAATGGAGTGTTGCCTCACTTTCTAAATGCTGTCCTTTCAGAGAAAATCACTTTCCTTTGAAAGTGCCTTAAACTACTTTCAAGCATTCATAAAAAACTCACATGCGTTTCTCTGAAAGAGATGCAGTCTGTTCCAACACTTCAATTCACTGTGCGAAGTGAATGGAGTGTTGCTTCACTTTCTAAATGCTGTCCTTTCAGAGAAAATCACTTTCCTTTGAAAGTGCCTTAAGCTACTTACAAGCATTCACCAGAAACTCACATGCGTTTCTCTGAAAGAGAAGCAGTCTGTTCCAACACTTCAATTCACTGTGCGAAGTGAATGGAGTGTTGCTTCACTTTCTACATGCTGTCCTTTCAGAGAAAATCACTTTCCTTTGAAAGTGCCTTAAGCTACTTACAAGCATTCAACTTAAACTCACATGAATTTCTCTGAAAGAGAAGCAGTCTGTTCCAACACTTCAATTCACTGTGCGAAGTGAATGGAGTGTTGCTTCATTTTCTAAATGCTGTCCTTTCAGAGAAAATCACTTTCCTTTGAAAGTGCCTTAAGCTACTTACAAGCATTCACCAGAAACTCACATGCGTTTCTCTGAAAGAGAAGCAGTCTGTTCCAACACTTCAATTCACTGTGCGAAGTGAATGGAGTGTTGCTTCACTTTCTAAATGCTGTCCTTTCAGAGAAAATCACGTTCCTTTGAAAGTGCCTTAAGCTACTTGCAAGCATTTGGAAGAAACTCACATGCGTATCTCTGAAAGAGAAGCAGACTGTTCCAACACTTCAATTCACTGTGCGAAGTGAATGGAGTGTTGCTTCACTTTCTAAATGCTGTCCTTTCAGAGAAAATCACTTTCCTTTGAAAGTGCCTTAAGCTACTTGCAAGCATTCCCAAGAAACACTAATGCGTTTCTATGAAAGAGAAGCAGTCTGTTCCAACACTTCAATTCATTGCGCGAAGGGAATGGAGTGTTGCTTTACTTTCTAAATGCTGTCCTTTCATAGAAAATCACTTTCCTTTGAAAGAGCCTTAAGCTACTTACAAGCATTCAACAGAAACTCACATGCATTTCTCTGAAAGAGAAGCAGTCTGTTCCAACACTTCAATTCACTGTACAAAGTGAATTGAGTGTTGCTTCACTTTCTAAATGCTGTCCTTTCAGAGAAAATCACTTTCCTTTGAAAGTGCCTTAAGCAATTTGCAAGCATTCACAAGAAACACTAATGCGTTTCTATGAAAGAGAAGCACTCTGTTCCAACACTTCAATTCACTGCACGAAGGGAATGGAGTGTTGCTTCACTTTCTAAATGCTGTCCTTTCAGAGAAAATCACTTTCCTTTGAAAGTGCCTTAAGCTACTTACAAGCATTAGGAAGAAACTCACATGCGTTTCTCTGAAAGAGAAGCAGTCTGTTCCAACACTTCAATTCACTGTGCGAAGTGAATGGAGTGTTGCTTCACTTTCTAAATGCTGTCCTTTCAGAGAAAATCACGTTCCTTTGAAAGTGCCTTAAGCTACTTGCAAGCATTTGGAAGAAACTCACATGCGTATCTCTGAAAGAGAAGCAGACTGTTCCAACACTTCAATTCACTGTGCGAAGTGAATGGAGTGTTGCTTCACTTTCTAAATGCTGTCCTTTCAGAGAAAATCACTTTCCTTTGAAAGTGCCTTAAGCTACTTGCAAGCATTCCCAAGAAACACTAATGCGTTTCTATGAAAGAGAAGCAGTCTGTTCCAACACTTCAATTCATTGCGCGAAGGGAATGGAGTGTTGCTTTACTTTCTAAATGCTGTCCTTTCATAGAAAATCACTTTCCTTTGAAAGAGCCTTAAGCTACTTACAAGCATTCAACAGAAACTCACATGCATTTCTCTGAAAGAGAAGCAGTCTGTTCCAACACTTCAATTCACTGTACAAAGTGAATTGAGTGTTGCTTCACTTTCTAAATGCTGTCCTTTCAGAGAAAATCACTTTCCTTTGAAAGTGCCTTAAGCAATTTGCAAGCATTCACAAGAAACACTAATGCGTTTCTATGAAAGAGAAGCACTCTGTTCCAACACTTCAATTCACTGCACGAAGGGAATGGAGTGTTGCTTCACTTTCTAAATGCTGTCCTTTCAGAGAAAATCACTTTCCTTTGAAAGTGCCTTAAGCTACTTACAAGCATTAGGAAGAAACTCACATGCGTTTCTCTGAAAGAGAAGCAGTCTGTTCCAACACTTCAATTCACTGTGCGAAGTGAATGGAGTGTTGCTTCACTATCTAAATGCTGTCCTTTCAGAGAAAATCACTTTCCTTTGAAAGTGCCTTAAGCTACTTACAAGCATTCAACTTAAACTCACATGAATTTCTCTGAAAGAGAAGCAGTCTGTTCCAACACTTCAATTCACTGTGCGAAGTGAATGGAGTGTTGCTTCAGTTTCTAAATGCTGTCCTTTCAGAGAAAATCACTTTCCTTTGAAAGTGCCTTAAGCTACTTGCAAGCATTAGGAAGAAACTCACATGCGTTTCTCTGAAAGAGAAGCAGACTGTTCCAACACTTCAATTCACTGTGCGAAGTGAATGGAGTGTTGCTTCACTTTCGAAATGCTGTCCTTTCAGAGAAAATCACTTTCCTTTGAAAGTGCCTTAAGCTACTTGCAAGCATTAGGAAGAAACTCACATGCGTTTCTCTGAAAGAGAAGCAGTCTGTTCCAACACTTCAATTCACTGTGTGAAGTGAATGGAGTGTTGGGTCACTTTCTAAATGCTGTCCTTTCAGAGAAAATCACTTTCCTTTGAAAGTGCCTTAAGCAACTTGCAAGCATTCACCAGAAACTCACATGCGTTTCTCTGAAAGAGAAGCAGTCTGTTCCAACACTTCAATTCAATGTGCGAAGTGAATGGAGTGTTGGGTCACTTTCTAAATGCTGTCCTTTCAGAGAAAATCACTTTCCTTTGAAAGTGCCTTAAGCTACTTACAAGCATTCAACTTAAACTCACATGAATTTCTCTGAAAGAGAAGCAGTCTGTTCCAACACTTCAATTCACTGTGTGAAGTGAATGGAGTGTTGCCTCACTTTCTAAATGCTGTCCTTTCAGAGAAAATCACTTTCCTTTGAAAGTGACTTAAGCTACTTACAAGCATTCACCAGACACTCACAAGCGTTTCTCTGAAAGAGAAGCAGTCTGTTCCAACACTTCAATTCAATGTGCGAAGTGAATGGAGTGTTGCTTCACTTTCTAAATGCTGTCCTTTCAGAGAAAATCACTTTCATTTGAAAGTGCCTTAAGCTACTTACAAGCATTCAACAGAAACTCACATGCATTTCTCTGAAAGAGAAGCAGTCTGTTCCAACACTTCAATTCACTGTGCGAAGTGAATGGAATGTTGCTTCACTTTCTAAATTATGTCCTTTCAGAGAAAATCACTTTCCTTTGAAAGTGCCTTAAGCAAATTGCAAGCATTCACAAGAAACACTAATGCGTTTATATGAAAGACAAGCACTCTGTTCCAACACTTCAATTCACTGCACGAAGGGAATGGAGTGTTGCTTCACTTTCTAAATGCTGTCCTTTCAGAGAAAATCACTGTCCTTTGAAAGTGCCTTGAGCTACTTACAAGCATTCGCCAGAAACTCACATGCGTTTCTCTGAAAGAGACGCAGTCTGTTCCAAGACTTCAATTCACTGTGCGAAGTGAATGGAGTGTTGCTTCACTTTCTAAATGCTGTCCTTTCAGAGAAAATCACTTTCCTTTGAAAGTGCCTAAGCTACTTGCAAGCATTAGGAAGAAACTCACATGCGTTTCTCTGAAAGAGAAGCAGTCTGTTCCAACACTTCAATTCACTGTGTGAAGTGAATAGAGTGTTGCCTCACGTTCTAAATGCTGTCCTTTCAGAGAAAATCACTTTCCTTTGAAAGTGCCTTAAGCTACTTGCAAGCATTAGGAAGAAACTCACATGCGTTTCTCTGAAAGAGAAGCAGTCTGTTCCAACACTTCAATTCACTGTGTGAAGTGAATGGAGTGTTGGGTCACTTTCTAAATGCTGTCCTTTCAGAGAAAATCACTTTCCTTTGAAAGTGCCTTAAGCTACTTACAAGCATTCACCAGAAACTCACATGCGTTTCTCTGAAAGAGAAGCAGTCTGTTCCAACACTTCAATTCAATGTGCGAAGGGAATGGAGTGTTGGGTCACTTTCTAAATGCTGTCCTTTCAGAGAAAATCACTTTCCTTTGAAAGTGCCTTAAGCTACTTACAAGCATTCAACTTAAACTCACATGAATTTCTCTGAAAGAGAAGCAGTCTGTTCCAACACTTCAATTCACTGTGTGAAGTGAATGGAGTGTTGCCTCACTTTCTAAATGCTGTCCTTTCAGAGAAAATCACTTTCCTTTGAAAGTGACTTAAGCTACTTACAAGCATTCACCAGAAACTCACATGCGTTTCTCTGAAAGAGAAGCAGTCTGTTCCAACACTTCAATTCAATGTGCGAAGTGAATGGAGTGTTGCTTCACTTTCTAAATGCTGTCCTTTCAGAGAAAATCACTTTCATTTGAAAGTGCCTTAAGCTACTTACAAGCATTCAACAGAAACTCACATGCATTTCTCTGAAAGAGAAGCAGTCTGTTCCAACACTTCAATTCACTGTGCGAAGTGAATGGAGTGTTGCTTCACTTTCTAAATTATGTCCTTTCAGAGAAAATCACTTTCCTTTGAAAGTACCTTAAGCAACTTGCAAGAATTCACAAGAAACTCACAAGCGTTTCTCTGAAAGAGAAGCAGTCTGTTCCAACACTTCAATTTACTGTGCGAAGTGAATGGAGTGTTGCTTCACTATCTAAATGCTGTCCTTTCAGAGAAAATCACTTTCCTTTGAAAGTGCCTTAAGCTACTTGCAAGCATTTGCAAGAAACACTAATGCGTTTCTATGAAAGAGAAGCAGTCTGTTCCAACACTTCAATTCATTGCGAGAAGGGAATGGAGTGTTGCTTTACTTTCTAAATGCTGTCCTTTCATAGAAAATCACTTTCCTTTGAAAGAGCCTTAAGCTACTTACAAGCATTCAACAGAAACTCACATGCATTTCTCTGAAAGAGAAGCAGTCTGTTCCAACACTTCAATTCACTGTACAAAGTGAATTGAGTGTTGCTTCACTTTCTAAATGTGTCCTTTCAGAGAAAATCACTTTCCTTTGAAAGTGCCTTAAGCTACTTACAAGCATTCACCAGAAACTCACATGCGTTTCTCTGAAAGAGTAGCAGTCTGTTCCAATACCTCAATTCACTCTGCGAAGTGAATGGAGTGTTGCTTCACTTTCTAAATGCTGTCCTTTCAGAGAAAATCACTTTCCTTTGAAAGTGCCTTAAGCTACTTACAAGCATTCACCAGAAACTCACATGCGTTTCTCTGAAAGAGAAGCAGTCTGTTCCAATACTTCAATTCACTCTACGAAGTGAATGGAGTGTTGCTTCACTTTCTAAATGCTGTCCTTTCAGAGAAAATCACTTTCCTTTGAAAGTGCCTTAAGCTACTTACAAGCATTCAACTTAAACTCACATGAATTTCTCTGAAAGAGAAGCAGTCTGTTCCAATACTTCAATTCACTCTGCGAAGTGAATGGAGTGTTGCCTCACTTTCTAAATGCTGTCCTTTCAGAGAAAATCACTTTCCTTTGAAAGTGCCTTAAGCTACTTACAAGCATTCAACAGAAACTCACATGCATTTCTCTGAAAGAGAAGCAGTCTGTTCCAACACTTCAATTCACTGTGCGAAGTGAATGGAGTGTTGCTTCACTTTCTAAATGCTGTCCTTTCAGAGAAAATCACTTTCCTTTGAAAGTGCCTTAAGCAACTTGCAAGCATTCACAAGAAACACTAATGCGTTTATATGAAAGAGAAGCACTCTGTCCCAACACTTCAATTCACTGCACGAAGGGAAAGGAGTGTTGCTTCACTTTCTAAATGCTGTCCTTTCAGAGAAAATCACTGTCCTTTGAAAGTGCCTTAAGCTACTAACAAGCATTCACCAGAAACTCACATGCGTTTCTCTGAAAGAGAAGCAGTCGGTTCCAACACTTCAATTCACTGTGCGAAGTGAATGGAGTGTTGCTTCACTTTCTAAATGCTGTCCTTTCAGAGAAAATCACTTTCCTTTGAAAGTGCCTTAAGCTACTTGCAAGCATTAGGAAGAAACTCACATGTGTTTCTCTGAAAGAGAAGCAGTCTGTTCCAACACTTCAATTCACTGTGCGAAGTGAATGGAGTGTTGCTTCACTTTCTAAATGCTGTCCTTTCAGAGAAAATCACTTTCCTTTGAAAGTGCCTTAAGCTACTTACAAGCATTCAACTTAAACTCACATGAATTTCTCTGAAAGAGAAGCAGTCTGTTCCAACACTTCAATTCACTGTGCGAAGTGAATGGAGTGTTGCTTCACTTTCTAAATGCTGTCCTTTCAGAGAAAATCACTTTCCTTTGAAAGTGCCTTAAGCTACTTGCAAGCATTAGGAAGAAACTCACACGCTTTTCTCTGAAAGAGAAGCAGACTGTTCCAACACTTCAATTCACTGTGCGAAGTGAATGGAGTGTTGCTTCACTTTCTAAATGCTGTCCTTTCAGAGAAAATCACTTTCCTTTGAAAGTGCCTTAAGCTACTTGCAAGCATTAGGAAGAAACTCACATGCGTTTCTCTGAAAGAGAAGCAGTCTGTTCCAACACTTCAATTCACTGTGTGAAGTGAATGGAGTGTTGGGTCACTTTCTAAATGCTGTCCTTTCAGAGAAAATCACTTTCCTTTGAAAGTGCCTTAAGCTACTTACAAGCATTCACCAGAAACTCACATGCGTTTCTCTGAAAGAGAAGCAGTCTGTTCCAACACTTCAATTCAATGTGCGAAGTGAATGGAGTGTTGGGTCACTTTCTAAATGCTGTCCTTTCAGAGAAAATCACTTTCCTTTGAAAGTGCCTTAAGCTACTTACAAGCATTCAAATTAAACTCACATGAATTTCTCTGAAAGAGAAGCAGTCTGTTCCAACACTTCAATTCACTGTGTGAAGTGAATGGAGTGTTACCTCACTTTCTAAATGCTGTCCTTTCAGAGAAAATCACTTTCCTTTGAAAGTGACTTAAGCTACTTACAAGCATTCACCAGAAACTCACATGCGTTTCTCTGAAAGAGAAGCAGTCTGTTCCAACACTTCAATTCAATGTGCGAAGTGAATGGAGTGTTGCTTCACTTTCTAAATGCTGTCCTTTCAGAGAAAATCACTTTCATTTGAAAGTGCCTTAAGCTACTTACAAGCATTCAACAGAAACTCACATGCATTTCTCTGAAAGAGAAGCAGTCTGTTCCAACACTTCAATTCACTGTGCGAAGTGAATGGAGTGTTGCTTCACTTTCTAAATTATGTCCTTTCAGAGAAAATCACTTTCCTTTGAATGTGCCTTAAGCAAATTGCAAGCATTCACAAGAAACACTAATGCGTTTATATGAAAGAGAAGCACTCTGTTCCAACACTTCAATTCACTGCACGAAGGGAATGGAGTGTTGCTTCACTTTCTAAATGCTGTCCTTTCAGAGAAAATCACTGTCCTTTGAAAGTGCCTTGAGCTACTTACAAGCATTCACCAGAAACTCACATGCGTTTCTCTGAAAGAGACGCAGTCTGTTCCAAGACTTCAATTCACTGTGCGAAGTGAATGGAGTGTTGCTTCACTTTCTAAATGCTGTCCTTTCAGAGAAAATCACTTTCCTTTGATAGTGCCTTAAGCTACTTGCAAGCATTAGGAAGAAACTCACATGCGTTTCTCTGAAAGAGAAGCAGTCTGTTCCAACACTTCAATTCACTGTGTGAAGTGAATAGAGTGTTGCCTCACGTTCTAAATGCTGTCCTTTCAGAGAAAATCACTTTCCTTTGAAAGTGCCTTAAGCTACTTGCAAGCATTAGGAAGAAACTCACATGCGTTTCTCTGAAAGAGAAGCAGTCTGTTCCAACACTTCAATTCACAGTGCGAAGTGAATGGAGTGTTGCTTCAGTTTCTAAATGCTGTCCTTTCAGAGAAAATCACTTTCCTTTGAAAGTGCCTTAAGCAACTTGCAAGAATTCACAAGAAACTCACATGCGTTTCTCTGAAAGAGAAGCAGTCTGTTCCAACACTTCAATTCACTGTGCGAAGTGAATGGAGTGTTGCTTCACTATCTAAATGCTGTCCTTTCAGAGAAAATCACTTTCCTTTGAAAGTGCCTTAAGCTACTTGCAAGCATTCGCAAGAAACACTAATGCGTTTCTATGAAAGAGAAGCAGTCTGTTCCAACACTTCAATTCATTGCGAGAAGGGAATGGAGTGTTGCCTTACTTTCTAAATGCTGTCTTTCATAGAAAATCACTTTCCTTTGAAAGAGCCTTAAGCTACTTACAAGCATTCAACAGAAACTCACATGCATTTCTCTGAAAGAGAAGCAGTCTGTTCCAACACTTCAATTCACTGTACAAAGTGAATTGAGTGTTGCTTCACTTTCTAAATGCTGTCCTTTCAGAGAAAATCACTTTCCTTTGAAAGTGCCTTAAGCTACTTACAAGCATTCACCAGAAACTCACATGCGTTTCTCTGAAAGAGAAGCAGTCTGTTCCAACACTTCAATTCAATGTGCGAAGTGAATGGAGTGTTGGGTCACTTTCTAAATGCTGTCCTTTCAGAGAAAATCACTTTCCTTTGAAAGTGCCTTAAGCTACTTACAAGCATTCAAATTAAACTCACATGAATTTCTCTGAAAGAGAAGCAGTCTGTTCCAACACTTCAATTCACTGTGTGAAGTGAATGGAGTGTTACCTCACTTTCTAAATGCTGTCCTTTCAGAGAAAATCACTTTCCTTTGAAAGTGACTTAAGCTACTTACAAGCATTCACCAGAAACTCACATGCGTTTCTCTGAAAGAGAAGCAGTCTGTTCCAACACTTCAATTCAATGTGCGAAGTGAATGGAGTGTTGCTTCACTTTCTAAATGCTGTTCTTTCAGAGAAAATCACTTTCATTTGAAAGTGCCTTAAGCTACTTACAAGCATTCAACAGAAACTCACATGCATTTCTCTGAAAGAGAAGCAGTCTGTTCCAACACTTCAATTCACTGTGCGAAGTGAATGGAGTGTTGCTTCACTTTCTAAATTATGTCCTTTCAGAGAAAATCACTTTCCTTTGAATGTGCCTTAAGCAAATTGCAAGCATTCACAAGAAACACTAATGCGTTTATATGAAAGAGAAGCACTCTGTTCCAACACTTCAATTCACTGCACGAAGGGAATGGAGTGTTGCTTCACTTTCTAAATGCTGTCCTTTCAGAGAAAATCACTGTCCTTTGAAAGTGCCTTGAGCTACTTACAAGCATTCACCAGAAACTTACATGCGTTTCTCTGAAAGAGACGCAGTCTGTTCCAAGACTTCAATTCACTGTGCGAAGTGAATGGAGTGTTGCTTCACTTTCTAAATGCTGTCCTTTCAGAGAAAATCACTTTCCTTTGATAGTGCCTTAAGCTACTTGCAAGCATTAGGAAGAAACTCACATGCGTTTCTCTGAAAGAGAAGCAGTCTGTTCCAACACTTCAATTCACTGTGTGAAGTGAATAGAGTGTTGCCTCACGTTCTAAATGCTGTCCTTTCAGAGAAAATCACTTTCCTTTGAAAGTGCCTTAAGCTACTTGCAAGCATTAGGAAGAAACTCACATGCGTTTCTCTGAAAGAGAAGCAGTCTGTTCCAACACTTCAATTCACAGTGCGAAGTGAATGGAGTGTTGCTTCAGTTTCTAAATGCTGTCCTTTCAGAGAAAATCACTTTCCTTTGAAAGTGCCTTAAGCAACTTGCAAGAATTCACAAGAAACTCACATGCGTTTCTCTGAAAGAGAAGCAGTCTGTTCCAACACTTCAATTCACTGTGCGAAGTGAATGGAGTGTTGCTTCACTATCTAAATGCTGTCCTTTCAGAGAAAATCACTTTCCTTTGAAAGTGCCTTAAGCTACTTGCAAGCATTCGCAAGAAACACTAATGCGTTTCTATGAAAGAGAAGCAGTCTGTTCCAACACTTCAATTCATTGCGAGAAGGGAATGGAGTGTTGCCTTACTTTCTAAATGCTGTCTTTCATAGAAAATCACTTTCCTTTGAAAGAGCCTTAAGCTACTTACAAGCATTCAACAGAAACTCACATGCATTTCTCTGAAAGAGAAGCAGTCTGTTCCAACACTTCAATTCACTGTACAAAGTGAATTGAGTGTTGCTTCACTTTCTAAATGCTGTCCTTTCAGAGAAAATCACTTTCCTTTGAAAGTGCCTTAAGCTACTTACAAGCATTCACCAGAAACTCACATGCGTTTCTCTGAAAGAGATGCAGTCTGTTCCAATACCTCAATTCACTCTGCGAAGTGAATGGAGTGTTGCTTCACTTTCTAAATGCTGTCCTTTCAGAGAAAATCACTTTCCTTTGAAAGTGCCTTAAGCTACTTACAAGCATTCACCAGAAACTCACATGCGTTTCTCTGAAAGAGAAGCAGTCTGTTCCAATACTTCAATTCACTCTGCGAAGTGAATGGAGTGTTGCTTCACTTTCTAAATGCTGTCCTTTCAGAGAAAATCACTTTCCTTTGAAAGTGCCTTAAGCTACTTACAAGCATTCAACTTAAACTCACATGAATTTCTCTGACAGAGAAGCAGTCTGTTCCAATACTTCAATTCACTCTGCGAAGTGAATGGAGTGTTGCCTCACTTTCTAAATGCTGTCCTTTCAGAGAAAATCACTTTCCTTTGAAAGTGCCTTAAGCTACTTACAAGCATTCAACAGAAACTCACATGCATTTCTCTGAAAGAGAAGCAGTCTGTTCCAACACTTCAATTCACTGTGCGAAGTGAATGGAGTGTTGCTTCACTTTCTAAATGCTGTCCTTTCAGAGAAAATCACTTTCCTTTGAAAGTGCCTTAAGCTACTTACAAGCATTCAACTTAAACTCACATGAATTTCTCTGAAAGAGAAGCAGTCTGTTCCAACACTTCAATTCACTGTGCGAAGTGAATGGAGTGTTGGGTCACTTTCTAAATGCTGTCCTTTCAGAGAAAATCACTTTCCTTTGAAAGTGCCTTAAGCTACTTACAAGCATTCACCAGAAACTCACATGCGTTTCTCTGAAAGAGAAGCAGTCTGTTCCAACACTTCAATTCAATGTGCGAAGTGAATGGAGTGTTGGGTCACTTTCTAAATGCTGTCCTTTCAGAGAAAATCACTTTCCTTTGAAAGTGCCTTAAGCTACTTACAAGCATTCAACTTAAACTCACATGAATTTCTCTGAAAGAGAAGCAGTCTGTTCCAACACTTCAATTCACTGTGTGAAGTGAATGGAGTGTTGCCTCACTTTCTAAATGCTGTCCTTTCAGAGAAAATCACTTTCCTTTGAAAGTGACTTAAGCTACTTACAAGCATTCACCAGACACTCACATGCGTTTCTCTGAAAGAGAAGCAGTCTGTTCCAACACTTCAATTCAATGTGCGAAGTGAATGGAGTGTTGCTTCACTTTCTAAATGCTGTCCTTTCAGAGAAAATCACTTTCATTTGAAAGTGCCTTAAGCTACTTACAAGCATTCACCAGAGACTCACAAGAGTTTCTCTGATATTGAAGCAGTCTGTTCCAACACTTCAATTCACTGTGCGAAGTGAATGGAGTGTTGCTTCACTTTCTAAATTATGTCCTTTCAGAGAAAATCACTTTGCTTTGAAAGTGCCTTAAGCAAATTGCAAGCATTCACAAGAAACACTAATGCGTTTATATGAATGAGAAGCACTCTGTTCCAACACTTCAATTCAATGCACGAAGGGAATGGACTGTTGCTTCACTTTCTAAATGCTGTCCTTTCAGAAAAAATCACTGTCCTTTGAAAGTGCCTTGAGCTACTTACAAGCATTCACCAGAAACTCACATGCGTTTCTCTGAAAGAGACGCAGTCTGTTCCAAGACTTCAATTCACTGTGCGAAGTGAATGGAGTGTTGCTTCACTTTCTAAATGCTGTCCTTTCAGAGAAAATCACTTTCCTTTGATAGTGCCTTAAGCTACTTGCAAGCATTAGGAAGAAACTCACATGCGTTTCTCTGAAAGAGACGCAGTCTGTTCCAACACTTCAATTCACTGTGTGAAGTGAATAGAGTGTTTCCTCACGTTCTAAATGCTGTCCTTTAAGAGAAAATCACTTTCCTTTGAAAGTGCCTTAAGCTACTTGCAAGCATTAGGAAGAAACTCACATGCGTTTCTCTGAAAGAGAAGCAGTCTGTTCCAACACTTCAATTCACAGTGCGAAGTGAATGGAGTGTTGCTTCAGTTTCTAAATGCTGTCCTTTCAGAGAAAATCACTTTCCTTTGAAAGTGCCTTAAGCAACTCGCAAGAATTCACAAGAAACTCACATGCGTTACTCTGAAAGAGAAGCAGTCTGTTCCAACACTTCAATTCACTGTGCGAAGTGAATGGAGTGTTGCTTCACTATCTAAATGCTGTCCTTTCAGAGAAAATCACTTTCCTTTGAAAGTGCCTTAAGCTACTTGCAAGCATTCGCAAGAAACACTAATGCGTTTCTATGAAAGAGAAGCAGTCTGTTCCAACACTTCAATTCATTGCGAGAAGGGAATGGAGTGTTGCTTTACTTTCTAAATGCTGTCCTTTCATAGAAAATCACTTTCCTTTGAAAGAGCCTTAAGCTACTTACAAGCATTCAACAGAAACTCACATGCATTTCTCTGAAAGAGAAGCAGTCTGTTCCAACACTTCAATTCACTGTACAAAGTGAATTGAGTGTTGCTTCACTTTCTAAATGCTGTCCTTTCAGAGAAAATCACTTTCCTTTGAAAGTGCCTTAAGCAACTTGCAAGCATTCACAAGAAACACTAATGCGTTTCTATGAAAGAGAAGTACTCTGTTCCAACACTTCAATTCACTGCACGAAGGGAATGGAGTGTTGCTTCACTTTCTAAATGCTGTCCTTTCAGAGAAAATCACTTTCCTTTGAAAGTGCCTTAAGCTACTTACAAGCATTAGGAAGAAACTCACATGCGTTTCTCTGAAAGAGAAGCAGTCTGTTCCAACACTTCAATTCACTGTGCGAAGTGAATGGAGTGTTGCATCACTTTCTAAATTCTGTCCTTTCAGAGAAAATCACTTTCCTTTGAAAGTGCCTTAAACTACTTTCAAGCATTCACAAAAAACTCACATGCGTTTCTCTTAAAGAGAAGCAGTGTGTTCCAACACTTCAATTCACTGTGCGAAGTGAATGGAGTGTTGCTTCAGTTTCTAAATGCTGTCCTTTCAGAGAAAATCACTTTCCTTTGAAAGTGGGTTTAGCGACTTGCAATAATTCACAAGAAACTCACATGCGTTTCTCTGAAAGAGAAGCAGTCTGTTCCAACACTTCAATTCACTGTGCGAAGTGAATGGAGTGTTGCTTCACTTTCTAAATGCTGTCCTTTCAGAGAAAATCACTTTCCTTTGAAAGTGCCTTAAGCTCCTTCAAGCACTCACCAGAAACTCACATGCGTTTCTCTGAAAGAGAAGCAGTCTGTTCCAACACTTCAATTCACTGTGCGAAGTGAATGGAGTGTTGCTTCACTTTCTAAATGCTGTCCTTTCAGAGAAAATCACTTTCCTTTGAAAGTGCCTTAAGCTACTTACAAGCATTCACCAGAAACTCACATGCGTTTCTCTGAAAGAGAAGCAGTATGTTCCAATACTTCAATTCACTCTGCGAAGTGAATGGAGTGTTGCTTCACTTTCAAAATGCTGTCCTTTCAGAGAAAATCACTTTCCTTTGAAAGTGCCTTAAGCACTTTGCAAGCATTCACAAGAAACACTAATGCGTTTATATGAAAGAGAAGCACTCTGTTCCAACACTTCAATTCACTGCACAAAGGGAATGGAGTGTTGCTTCACTTTCTAAATGCTGTCCTTTCAGAGAAAATCACTGTCCTTTGAAAGTGCCTTAAGCTACTAACAAGCATTCACCAGAAACTCACATGCGTTTCTCTGAAAGAGAAGCAGTCTGTTCCAACACTTCAATTCACTGTGCGAAGTGAATGGAGTGTTACTTCACTTTCTAAATGCTGTCCTTTCAGAGAAAATCACTTTCCTTTGAAAGTGCCTTAAGCTACTTGCAAGCATTAGGAAGAAACTCACATGTGTTTCTCTGAAAGAGTAGCAGTCTGTTCCAACACTTCAATTCACTGTGCGAAGTGAATGGAGTGTTGCCTCACTTTCTAAATGCTGTCCTTTCAGAGAAAATCACTTTCCTTTGAAAGTGCCTTAAATTAATTTCAAGCATTCATAAAAAACTCACTTGCGTTTCTCTGAAAGAGAAGCAGTCTGTTCCAACACTTCAATTCACTGTGCGAAGTGAATGGAGTGTTACTTCACTTTCTAAATGCTGTCCTTTCAGAGAAAATCACTTTCCTTTGAAAGTGCCTTAAGCTACTTACAAGCATTCACCAGAAACTCACATGCGTTTCTCTGAAAGAGAAGCAGTCTGTTCCAACACTTCAATTCACTGTGCGAAGTGAATGGAGTGTTGCTTCACTTTCTAAATGCTGTCTTTTCAGAGAAAATCACTTTCCTTTGAAAGTGCCTTAAGCTACTTACAAGCATTCAACTTAAACTCACATGCATTTCTCTGAAAGAGAAGCAGTCTGTTCCAACACTTCAATTCACTGTGCGAAGTGAATGGAGTGTTGCTTCACTTTCTAAATGCTGTCCTTTCAGAGAAAATCACTTTCCTTTGAAAGTGCCTTAAGCTACTTACAAGCATTCACCAGAAACTCACATGCGTTTCTCTGAAAGAGAAGCAGTCTGTTCCAACACTTCAATTCTCTGTGAGAAGTGAATGGAGTGTTGCTTCACTTTCTAAATGCTGTCCTTTCAGAGAAAATCACGTTCCTTTGAATGTGCCTTAAGCTACTTGCAAGCATTTGGAAGAAACTCACATGCGTATCTCTGAAAGAGAAGCAGACTGTTCCAACACTTCAATTCACTGTGCGAAGTGAATGGAGTGTTGCTTCACTTTCTAAATGCTGTCCTTTCAGAGAAAATCACTTTCCTTTGAAAGTGCCTTAAGCTACTTACAAGCATTCACCAGAAACTCACATGCGTTTCTCTGAAAGAGATGCAGTCTGTTCCAATACCTCATTTCACTCTGCGAAGTGAATGGAGTGTTGCTTCACTTTCTAAATGCTGTCCTTTCAGAGAAAATCACTTTCCTTTGAAAGTGCCTTAAGCTACTTACAAGCATTCACCAGAAACTCACATGCGTTTCTCTGAAAGAGAAGCAGTCTGTTCCAATACTTCAATTCACTCTGCGAAGTGAATGGAGTGTTGCTTCACTTTCTAAATGCTGTCCTTTCAGAGAAAATCACTTTCCTTTGAAAGTGCCTTAAGCTACTTACAAGCATTCAACTTAAACTCACATGAATTTCTCTGAAAGAGAAGCAGTCTGTTCCAATACTTCAATTCACTCTGCGAAGTGAATGGAGTGTTGCCTCACTTTCTAAATGCTGTCCTTTCAGAGAAAATCACTTTCCTTTGAAAGTGCCTTAAGCTACTTACAAGCATTCAACAGAAACTCACATGCATTTCTCTGAAAGAGAAGCAGTCTGTTCCAACACTTCAATTCACTGTGCGAAGTGAATGGAGTGTTGCTTCACTTTCTAAATGCTGTCCTTTCAGAGAAAATCACTTTCCTTTGAAAGTGCCTTAAGCTACTTACAAGCATTCAACTTAAACTCACATGAATTTCTCTGAAAGAGAAGCAGTCTGTTCCAACACTTCAATTCACTGTGCGAAGTGAATGGAGTGTTGGGTCACTTTCTAAATGCTGTCCTTTCAGAGAAAATCACTTTCCTTTGAAAGTGCCTTAAGCTACTTACAAGCATTCACCAGAAACTCACATGCGTTTCTCTGAAAGAGAAGCAGTCTGTTCCAACACTTCAATTCAATGTGCGAAGTGAATGGAGTGTTGGGTCACTTTCTAAATGCTGTCCTTTCAGAGAAAATCACTTTCCTTTGAAAGTGCCTTAAGCTACTTACAAGCATTCAACTTAAACTCACATGAATTTCTCTGAAAGAGAAGCAGTCTGTTCCAACACTTCAATTCACTGTGTGAAGTGAATGGAGTGTTGCCTCACTTTCTAAATGCTGTCCTTTCAGAGAAAATCACTTTCCTTTGAAAGTGACTTAAGCTACTTACAAGCATTCACCAGACACTCACATGCGTTTCTCTGAAAGAGAAGCAGTCTGTTCCAACACTTCAATTCAATGTGCGAAGTGAATGGAGTGTTGCTTCACTTTCTAAATGCTGTCCTTTCAGAGAAAATCACTTTCATTTGAAAGTGCCTTAAGCTACTTACAAGCATTCACCAGAGACTCACAAGAGTTTCTCTGATATTGAAGCAGTCTGTTCCAACACTTCAATTCACTGTGCGAAGTGAATGGAGTGTTGCTTCACTTTCTAAATTATGTCCTTTCAGAGAAAATCACTTTCCTTTGAAAGTGCCTTAAGCAAATTGCAAGCATTCACAAGAAACACTAATGCGTTTATATGAAAGAGAAGCACTCTGTTCCAACACTTCAATTCACTGCACGAAGGGAATGGAGTGTTGCTTCACTTTCTAAATGCTGTCCTTTCAGAGAAAATCACTGTCCTTTGAAAGTGCCTTGAGCTACTTACAAGCATTCACCAGAAACTCACATGCGTTTCTCTGAAAGAGACGCAGTCTGTTCCAAGACTTCAATTCACTGTGCGAAGTGAATGGAGTGTTGCTTCACTTTCTAAATGCTGTCCTTTCAGAGAAAATCACTTTCCTTTGATAGTGCCTTAAGCTACTTGCAAGCATTAGGAAGAAACTCACATGCGTTTCTCTGAAAGAGAAGCAGTCTGTTCCAACACTTCAATTCACTGTGTGAAGTGAATAGAGTGTTGCCTCACGTTCTAAATGCTGTCCTTTCAGAGAAAATCACTTTCCTTTGAAAGTGCCTTAAGCTACTTGCAAGCATTAGGAAGAAACTCACATGCGTTTCTCTGAAAGAGAAGCAGTCTGTTCCAACACTTCAATTCACAGTGCGAAGTGAATGGAGTGTTGCTTCAGTTTCTAAATGCTGTCCTTTCAGAGAAAATCACTTTCCTTTGAAAGTGCCTTAAGCAACTTGCAAGAATTCACAAGAAACTCACATGCGTTTCTCTGAAAGAGAAGCAGTCTGTTCCAACACTTCAATTCACTGTGCGAAGTGAATGGAGTGTTGCTTCACTATCTAAATGCTGTCCTTTCAGAGAAAATCACTTTCCTTTGAAAGTGCCTTAAGCTACTTGCAAGCATTCGCAAGAAACACTAATGCGTTTCTATGAAAGAGAAGCAGTCTGTTCCAACACTTCAATTCATTGCGAGAAGGGAATGGAGTGTTGCCTTACTTTCTAAATGCTGTCTTTCATAGAAAATCACTTTCCTTTGAAAGAGCCTTAAGCTACTTACAAGCATTCAACAGAAACTCACATGCATTTCTCTGAAAGAGAAGCAGTCTGTTCCAACACTTCAATTCACTGTACAAAGTGAATTGAGTGTTGCTTCACTTTCTAAATGCTGTCCTTTCAGAGAAAATCACTTTCCTTTGAAAGTGCCTTAAGCTACTTACAAGCATTCACCAGAAACTCACATGCGTTTCTCTGAAAGAGATGCAGTCTGTTCCAATACCTCAATTCACTCTGCGAAGTGAATGGAGTGTTGCTTCACTTTCTAAATGCTGTCCTTTCAGAGAAAATCACTTTCCTTTGAAAGTGCCTTAAGCTACTTACAAGCATTCACCAGAAACTCACATGCGTTTCTCTGAAAGAGAAGCAGTCTGTTCCAATACTTCAATTCACTCTGCGAAGTGAATGGAGTGTTGCTTCACTTTCTAAATGCTGTCCTTTCAGAGAAAATCACTTTCCTTTGAAAGTGCCTTAAGCTACTTACAAGCATTCAACTTAAACTCACATGAATTTCTCTGACAGAGAAGCAGTCTGTTCCAATACTTCAATTCACTCTGCGAAGTGAATGGAGTGTTGCCTCACTTTCTAAATGCTGTCCTTTCAGAGAAAATCACTTTCCTTTGAAAGTGCCTTAAGCTACTTACAAGCATTCAACAGAAACTCACATGCATTTCTCTGAAAGAGAAGCAGTCTGTTCCAACACTTCAATTCACTGTGCGAAGTGAATGGAGTGTTGCTTCACTTTCTAAATGCTGTCCTTTCAGAGAAAATCACTTTCCTTTGAAAGTGCCTTAAGCTACTTACAAGCATTCAACTTAAACTCACATGAATTTCTCTGAAAGAGAAGCAGTCTGTTCCAACACTTCAATTCACTGTGCGAAGTGAATGGAGTGTTGGGTCACTTTCTAAATGCTGTCCTTTCAGAGAAAATCACTTTCCTTTGAAAGTGCCTTAAGCTACTTACAAGCATTCACCAGAAACTCACATGCGTTTCTCTGAAAGAGAAGCAGTCTATTCCAACACTTCAATTCAATGTGCGAAGTGAATGGAGTGTTGGGTCACTTTCTAAATGCTGTCCTTTCAGAGAAAATCACTTTCCTTTGAAAGTGCCTTAAGCTACTTACAAGCATTCAACTTAAACTCACATGAATTTCTCTGAAAGAGAAGCAGTCTGTTCCAACACTTCAATTCACTGTGTGAAGTGAATGGAGTGTTGCCTCACTTTCTAAATGCTGTCCTTTCAGAGAAAATCACTTTCCTTTGAAAGTGACTTAAGCTACTTACAAGCATTCACCAGACACTCACATGCGTTTCTCTGAAAGAGAAGCAGTCTGTTCCAACACTTCAATTCAATGTGCGAAGTGAATGGAGTGTTGCTTCACTTTCTAAATGCTGTCCTTTCAGAGAAAATCACTTTCATTTGAAAGTGCCTTAAGCTACTTACAAGCATTCACCAGAGACTCACAAGAGTTTCTCTGATATTGAAGCAGTCTGTTCCAACACTTCAATTCACTGTGCGAAGTGAATGGAGTGTTGCTTCACTTTCTAAATTATGTCCTTTCAGAGAAAATCACTTTGCTTTGAAAGTGCCTTAAGCAAATTGCAAGCATTCACAAGAAACACTAATGCGTTTATATGAATGAGAAGCACTCTGTTCCAACACTTCAATTCAATGCACGAAGGGAATGGACTGTTGCTTCACTTTCTAAATGCTGTCCTTTCAGAGAAAATCACTGTCCTTTGAAAGTGCCTTGAGCTACTTACAAGCATTCACCAGAAACTCACATGCGTTTCTCTGAAAGAGACGCAGTCTGTTCCAAGACTTCAATTCACTGTGCGAAGTGAATGGAGTGTTGCTTCACTTTCTAAATGCTGTCCTTTCAGAGAAAATCACTTTCCTTTGATAGTGCCTTAAGCTACTTGCAAGCATTAGGAAGAAACTCACATGCGTTTCTCTGAAAGAGACGCAGTCTGTTCCAACACTTCAATTCACTGTGTGAAGTGAATAGAGTGTTTCCTCACGTTCTAAATGCTGTCCTTTAAGAGAAAATCACTTTCCTTTGAAAGTGCCTTAAGCTACTTGCAAGCATTAGGAAGAAACTCACATGCGTTTCTCTGAAAGAGAAGCAGTCTGTTCCAACACTTCAATTCACAGTGCGAAGTGAATGGAGTGTTGCTTCAGTTTCTAAATGCTGTCCTTTCAGAGAAAATCACTTTCCTTTGAAAGTGCCTTAAGCAACTCGCAAGAATTCACAAGAAACTCACATGCGTTACTCTGAAAGAGAAGCAGTCTGTTCCAACACTTCAATTCACTGTGCGAAGTGAATGGAGTGTTGCTTCACTATCTAAATGCTGTCCTTTCAGAGAAAATCACTTTCCTTTGAAAGTGCCTTAAGCTACTTGCAAGCATTCGCAAGAAACACTAATGCGTTTCTATGAAAGAGAAGCAGTCTGTTCCAACACTTCAATTCATTGCGAGAAGGGAATGGAGTGTTGCTTTACTTTCTAAATGCTGTCCTTTCATAGAAAATCACTTTCCTTTGAAAGAGCCTTAAGCTACTTACAAGCATTCAACAGAAACTCACATGCATTTCTCTGAAAGAGAAGCAGTCTGTTCCAACACTTCAATTCACTGTACAAAGTGAATTGAGTGTTGCTTCACTTTCTAAATGCTGTCCTTTCAGAGAAAATCACTTTCCTTTGAAAGTGCCTTAAGCAACTTGCAAGCATTCACAAGAAACACTAATGCGTTTCTATGAAAGAGAAGTACTCTGTTCCAACACTTCAATTCACTGCACGAAGGGAATGGAGTGTTGCTTCACTTTCTAAATGCTGTCCTTTCAGAGAAAATCACTTTCCTTTGAAAGTGCCTTAAGCTACTTACAAGCATTAGGAAGAAACTCACATGCGTTTCTCTGAAAGAGAAGCAGTCTGTTCCAACACTTCAATTCACTGTGCGAAGTGAATGGAGTGTTGCATCACTTTCTAAATTCTGTCCTTTCAGAGAAAATCACTTTCCTTTGAAAGTGCCTTAAACTACTTTCAAGCATTCACAAAAAACTCACATGCGTTTCTCTTAAAGAGAAGCAGTGTGTTCCAACACTTCAATTCACTGTGCGAAGTGAATGGAGTGTTGCTTCAGTTTCTAAATGCTGTCCTTTCAGAGAAAATCACTTTCCTTTGAAAGTGGGTTAAGCGACTTGCAATAATTCACAAGAAACTCACATGCGTTTCTCTGAAAGAGAAGCAGTCTGTTCCAACACTTCAATTCACTGTGCGAAGTGAATGGAGTGTTGCTTCACTTTCTAAATGCTGTCCTTTCAGAGAAAATCACTTTCCTTTGAAAGTGCCTTAAGCTCCTTCAAGCACTCACCAGAAACTCACATGTGTTTCTCTGAAAGAGAAGCAGTCTGTTCCAACACTTCAATTCACTGTGCGAAGTGAATGGAGTGTTGCTTCACTTTCTAAATGCTGTCCTTTCAGAGAAAATCACTTTCCTTTGAAAGTGCCTTAAGCTACTTACAAGCATTCACCAGAAACTCACATGCGTTTCTCTGAAAGAGAAGCAGTATGTTCCAATACTTCAATTCACTCTGCGAAGTGAATGGAGTGTTGCTTCACTTTCTAAATGCTGTCCTTTCAGAGAAAATCACTTTCCTTTGAAAGTGCCTTAAGCACTTTGCAAGCATTCACAAGAAACACTAATGCGTTTATATGAAAGAGAAGCACTCTGTTCCAACACTTCAATTCACTGCACAAAGGGAATGGAGTGTTGCTTCACTTTCTAAATGCTGTCCTTTCAGAGAAAATCACTGTCCTTTGAAAGTGCCTTAAGCTACTAACAAGCATTCACCAGAAACTCACATGCGTTTCTCTGAAAGAGAAGCAGTCTGTTCCAACACTTCAATTCACTGTGCGAAGTGAATGGAGTGTTACTTCACTTTCTAAATGCTGTCCTTTCAGAGAAAATCACTTTCCTTTGAAAGTGCCTTAAGCTACTTGCAAGCATTAGGAAGAAACTCACATGTGTTTCTCTGAAAGAGTAGCAGTCTGTTCCAACACTTCAATTCACTGTGCGAAGTGAATGGAGTGTTGCCTCACTTTCTAAATGCTGTCCTTTCAGAGAAAATCACTTTCCTTTGAAAGTGCCTTAAACTAATTTCAAGCATTCATAAAAAACTCACTTGCGTTTCTCTGAAAGAGAAGCAGTCTGTTCCAACACTTCAATTCACTGTGCGAAGTGAATGGAGTGTTACTTCACTTTCTAAATGCTGTCCTTTCAGAGAAAATCACTTTCCTTTGAAAGTGCCTTAAGCTACTTACAAGCATTCACCAGAAACTCACATGCGTTTCTCTGAAAGAGAAGCAGTCTGTTCCAACACTTCAATTCACTGTGCGAAGTGAATGGAGTGTTGCTTCACTTTCTAAATGCTGTCCTTTCAGAGAAAATCACTTTCCTTTGAAAGTGCCTTAAGCTACTTACAAGCATTCAACTTAAACTCACATGCATTTCTCTGAAAGAGAAGCAGTCTGTTCCAACACTTCAATTCACTGTGCGAAGTGAATGGAGTGTTGCTTCACTTTCTAAATGCTGTCCTTTCAGAGAAAATCACTTTCCTTTGAAAGTGCCTTAAGCTACTTACAAGCATTCACCAGAAACTCACATGCGTTTCTCTGAAAGAGAAGCAGTCTGTTCCAACACTTCAATTCTCTGTGCGAAGTGAATGGAGTGTTGCTTCACTTTCTAAATGCTGTCCTTTCAGAGAAAATCACGTTCCTTTGAATGTGCCTTAAGCTACTTGCAAGCATTTGGAAGAAACTCACATGCGTATCTCTGAAAGAGAAGCAGACTGTTCCAACACTTCAATTCACTGTGCGAAGTGAATGGAGTGTTGCTTCACTTTCTAAATGCTGTCCTTTCAGAGAAAATCACTTTCCTTTGAAAGTGCCTTAAGCTACTTACAAGCATTCACCAGAAACTCACATGCGTTTCTCTGAAAGAGATGCAGTCTGTTCCAATACCTCAATTCACTCTGCGAAGTGAATGGAGTGTTGCTTCACTTTCTAAATGCTGTCCTTTCAGAGAAAATCACTTTCCTTTGAAAGTGCCTTAAGCTACTTACAAGCATTCACCAGAAACTCACATGCGTTTCTCTGAAAGAGAAGCAGTCTGTTCCAATACTTCAATTCACTCTGCGAAGTGAATGGAGTGTTGCTTCACTTTCTAAATGCTGTCCTTTCAGAGAAAATCACTTTCCTTTGAAAGTGCCTTAAGCTACTTACAAGCATTCAACTTAAACTCACATGAATTTCTCTGAAAGAGAAGCAGTCTGTTCCAATACTTCAATTCACTCTGCGAAGTGAATGGAGTGTTGCCTCACTTTCTAAATGCTGTCCTTTCAGAGAAAATCACTTTCCTTTGAAAGTGCCTTAAGCTACTTACAAGCATTCAACAGAAACTCACATGCATTTCTCTGAAAGAGAAGCAGTCTGTTCCAACACTTCAATTCACTGTGCGAAGTGAATGGAGTGTTGCTTCACTTTCTAAATGCTGTCCTTTCAGAGAAAATCACTTTCCTTTGAAAGTGCCTTAAGCTACTTACAAGCATTCAACTTAAACTCACATGAATTTCTCTGAAAGAGAAGCAGTCTGTTCCAACACTTCAATTCACTGTGCGAAGTGAATGGAGTGTTGGGTCACTTTCTAAATGCTGTCCTTTCAGAGAAAATCACTTTCCTTTGAAAGTGCCTTAAGCTACTTACAAGCATTCACCAGAAACTCACATGCGTTTCTCTGAAAGAGAAGCAGTCTGTTCCAACACTTCAATTCAATGTGCGAAGTGAATGGAGTGTTGGGTCACTTTCTAAATGCTGTCCTTTCAGAGAAAATCACTTTCCTTTGAAAGTGCCTTAAGCTACTTACAAGCATTCAACTTAAACTCACATGAATTTCTCTGAAAGAGAAGCAGTCTGTTCCAACACTTCAATTCACTGTGTGAAGTGAATGGAGTGTTGCCTCACTTTCTAAATGCTGTCCTTTCAGAGAAAATCACTTTCCTTTGAAAGTGACTTAAGCTACTTACAAGCATTCACCAGACACTCACATGCGTTTCTCTGAAAGAGAAGCAGTCTGTTCCAACACTTCAATTCACAGTGCGAAGTGAATGGAGTGTTGCTTCAGTTTCTAAATGCTGTCCTTTCAGAGAAAATCACTTTCCTTTGAAAGTGCCTTAAGCAACTCGCAAGAATTCACAAGAAACTCACATGCGTTACTCTGAAAGAGAAGCAGTCTGTTCCAACACTTCAATTCACTGTGCGAAGTGAATGGAGTGTTGCTTCACTATCTAAATGCTGTCCTTTCAGAGAAAATCACTTTCCTTTGAAAGTGCCTTAAGCTACTTGCAAGCATTCGCAAGAAACACTAATGCGTTTCTATGAAAGAGAAGCAGTCTGTTCCAACACTTCAATTCATTGCGAGAAGGGAATGGCGTGTTGCTTTACTTTCTAAATGCTGTCCTTTCATAGAAAATCACTTTCCTTTGAAAGAGCCTTAAGCTACTTACAAGCATTCAACAGAAACTCACATGCATTTCTCTGAAAGAGAAGCAGTCTGTTCCAACACTTCAATTCACTGTACAAAGTGAATTGAGTGTTGCTTCACTTTCTAAATGCTGTCCTTTCAGAGAAAATCACTTTCCTTTGAAAGTGCCTTAAGCAACTTGCAAGCATTCACAAGAAACACTAATGCGTTTCTATGAAAGAGAAGTACTCTGTTCCAACACTTCAATTCACTGCACGAAGGGAATGGAGTGTTGCTTCACTTTCTAAATGCTGTCCTTTCAGAGAAAATCACTTTCCTTTGAAAGTGCCTTAAGCTACTTACAAGCATTAGGAAGAAACTCACATGCGTTTCTCTGAAAGAGAAGCAGTCTGTTCCAACACTTCAATTCACTGTGCGAAGTGAATGGAGTGTTGCATCACTTTCTAAATTCTGTCCTTTCAGAGAAAATCACTTTCCTTTGAAAGTGCCTTAAACTACTTTCAAGCATTCACAAAAAACTCACATGCGTTTCTCTTAAAGAGAAGCAGTGTGTTCCAACACTTCAATTCACTGTGCGAAGTGAATGGAGTGTTGCTTCAGTTTCTAAATGCTGTCCTTTCAGAGAAAATCACTTTCCTTTGAAAGTGGGTTAAGCGACTTGCAATAATTCACAAGAAACTCACATGCGTTTCTCTGAAAGAGAAGCAGTCTGTTCCAACACTTCAATTCACTGTGCGAAGTGAATGGAGTGTTGCTTCACTTTCTAAATGCTGTCCTTTCAGAGAAAATCACTTTCCTTTGAAAGTGCCTTAAGCTCCTTCAAGCACTCACCAGAAACTCACATGCGTTTCTCTGAAAGAGAAGCAGTCTGTTCCAACACTTCAATTCACTGTGCGAAGTGAATGGAGTGTTGCTTCACTTTCTAAATGCTGTCCTTTCAGAGAAAATCACTTTCCTTTGAAAGTGCCTTAAGCTACTTACAAGCATTCACCAGAAACTCACATGCGTTTCTCTGAAAGAGAAGCAGTATGTTCCAATACTTCAATTCACTCTGCGAAGTGAATGGAGTGTTGCTTCACTTTCTAAATGCTGTCCTTTCAGAGAAAATCACTTTCCTTTGAAAGTGCCTTAAGCACCTTGCAAGCATTCACAAGAAACACTAATGCGTTTATATGAAAGAGAAGCACTCTGTTCCAACACTTCAATTCACTGCACGAAGGGAATGGAGTGTTGCTTCACTTTCTAAATGCTGTCCTTTCAGAGAAAATCACTGTCCTTTGAAAGTGCCTTAAGCAACTAACAAGCATTCACCAGAAACTCACATGCGTTTCTCTGAAAGAGAAGCAGTCTCTTCCAACACTTCAATTCACTGTGCGAAGTGAATGGAGTGTTACTTCACTTTCTAAATGCTGTCCTTTCAGAGAAAATCACTTTCCTTTGAAAGTGCCTTAAGCTACTTGCAAGCATTAGGAAGAAACTCACATGTGTTTCTCTGAAAGAGAAGCAGTCTGTTCCAACACTTCAATTCACTGTGCGAAGTGAATGGAGTGTTGCCTCACTTTCTAAATGCTGTCCTTTCAGAGAAAATCACTTTCCTTTGAAAGTGCCTTAAACTAATTTCAAGCATTCATAAAAAAACTCACTTGCGTTTCTCTGAAAGAGAAGCAGTCTGTTCCAACACTTCAATTCACTGTGCGAAGTGAATGGAGTGTTACTTCACTTTCTAAATGCTGTCCTTTCAGAGAAAATCACTTTCCTTTGAAAGTGCCTTAAGCTACTTACAAGCATTCACCAGAAACTCACATGCGTTTCTCTGAAAGAGAAGCAGTCTGTTCCAACACTTCAATTCACTGTGCGAAGTGAATGGAGTGTTGCTTCACTTTCTAAATGCTGTCCTTTCAGAGAAAATCACTTTCCTTTGAAAGTGCCTTAAGCTACTTACAAGCATTCAACATAAACTCACATGCATTTCTCTGAAAGAGAAGCAGTCTGTTCCAACACTTCAATTCACTGTGCGAAGTGAATGGAGTGTTGCTTCACTTTCTAAATGCTGTCCTTTCAGAGAAAATCACTTTCCTTTGAAAGTGCCTTAAGCTACTTACAAGCATTCACCAGAAACTCACATGCGTTTCTCTGAAAGAGAAGCAGTCTGTTCCAACACTTCAATTCACTGTGCGAAGTGAATGGAGTGTTGCTTCACTTTCTAAATGCTGTCCTTTCAGAGAAAATCACGTTCCTTTGAAAGTGCCTTAAGCTACTTGCAAGCATTTGGAAGAAACTCACATGCGTATCTCTGAAAGAGAAGCAGACTGTTCCAACATTTCAATTCACTGTGCGAAGTGAATGGAGTGTTGCTTCACTTTCTAAATGCTGTCCTTTCAGAGAAAATCACTTTCCTTTGAAAGTGCCTTAAGCTACTTGCAAGCATTCCCAAGAAATACTAATGCGTTTCTATGAAAGAGAAGCAGTCTGTTCCAACACTTCAATTCATTGCGCGAAGGGAATGGAGTGTTGCTTTGCTTTCTAAATGCTGTCCTTTCAGAGAAAATCACTTTCCTTTGAAAGTGCCTTAAGCTACTTACAAGCATTCACCAGAAACTCACATGCGTTTCTCTGAAAGAGAAGCAGTCTGTTCCAACACTTCAATTCACTGTGCGAAGTGAATGGAGTGTTGCTTCACTTTCTAAATGCTGTCCTTTCAGAGAAAATCACTTTCCTTTGAAAGTGCCTTAAGCTACTTACAAGCATTCAACTTAAACTCACATGCATTTCTCTGAAAGAGAAGCAGTCTGTTCCAACACTTCAATTCACTGTGCGAAGTGAATGGAGTGTTGCTTCACTTTCTAAATGCTGTCCTTTCAGAGAAAATCACTTTCCTTTGAAAGTGCCTTAAGCTACTTACAAGCATTCACCAGAAACTCACATGCGTTTCTCTGAAAGAGAAGCAGTCTGTTCCAACACTTCAATTCACTGTGCGAAGTGAATGGAGTGTTGCTTCACTTTCTAAATGCTGTCCTTTCAGAGAAAATCACTTTCCTTTGAAAGTGCCTTAAGCTACTTACAAGCATTCAACTTAAACTCACATGAATTTCTCTGAAAGAGAAGCAGTCTGTTCCAACACTTCAATTCACTGTGCGAAGTGAATGGAGTGTTGCTTCACTTTCTAAATGCTGTCCTTTCAGAGAAAATCACTTTCCTTTGAAAGTGCCTTAAGCTACTTACAAGCATTCACCAGAAACTCACATGCGTTTCTCTGAAAGAGAAGCAGTCTGTTCCAACACTTCAATTCACTGTGCGAAGTGAATGGAGTGTTGCTTCACTTTCTAAATGCTGTCCTTTCAGAGAAAATCAAGTTCCTTTGAAAGTGCCTTAAGCTACTTGCAAGCATTTGCAAGAAACTCACATGCGTATCTCTGAAAGAGAAGCAGACTGTTCCAACACTTCAATTCACTGTTCGAAGTGAATGGAGTGTTGCTTCACTTTCTAAATGCTGTCCTTTCAGAGAAAATCACTTTCCTTTAAAAGTGCCTTAAGCTACTTGCAAGCATTAGGAAGAAACTCACATGCGTTTCTCTGAAAGAGAAGCAGTCTGTTCCAACACTTCAATTCACTGTGTGAAGTGAATGGAGTGTTGCCTCACTTTCTAAATGCTGTCCTTTCAGAGAAAATCACTTTCCTTTGAAAGTGACTTAAGCTACTTACAAGCATTCACCAGAAACTCACATGCGTTTCTCTAAAAGAGAAGCAGTCTGTTCCAACACTTCAATTCAATGTGCGAAGTGAATGGAGTGTTGCTTCACTTTCTAAATGCTGTCCTTTCAGAGAAAATCACTTTCCTTTTAAAGTGCCTTAAGCTACTTACAAGCATTCAACAGAAACTCACATGCATTTCTCTGAAAGAGAAGCAGTCTGTTCCAACACTTCAATTCACTGTGCGAAGTGAATGGAGTGTTGCTTTACTTTCTAAATTATGTCCTTTCAGAGAAAATCACTTTCCTTTGAAAGTGCCTTAAGGAACTTGCAAGCATTCACAAGAAACACTAATGCGTTTATATGAAAGAGAAGCACTCTGTTCCAACACTTCAATTCACTGCACGAAGGGAATGGAGTGTTGCTTCACTTTCTAAATGCTGTCCTTTCAGAGAAAATCACTTTCCTTTGAAAGTGCCTTAAGCTACTTACAAGCATTCAACTTAAACTCACATGCATTTCTCTGAAAGAGAAGCAGTCTGTTCCAACACTTCAATTCACTGTGCGAAGTGAATGGAGTGTTGCTTCACTTTCTAAATGCTGTCCTTTCAGAGAAAATCACTTTCCTTTGAAAGTGCCTTAAGCTACTTACAAGCATTCACCAGAAACTCACATGCGTTTCTCTGAAAGAGAAGCAGTCTGTTCCAACACTTCAATTCACTGTGCGAAGTGAATGGAGTGTTGCTTCACTTTCTAAATGCTGTCCTTTCAGAGAAAATCACGTTCCTTTGAAAGTGCCTTAAGCTACTTGCAAGCATTTGGAAGAAACTCACATGCGTATCTCTGAAAGAGAAGCAGACTGTTCCAACACTTCAATTCACTGTGCGAAGTGAATGGAGTGTTGCTTCACTTTCTAAATGCTGTCCTTTCAGAGAAAATCACTTTCCTTTGAAAGTGCCTTAAACTACTTTCAAGCATTCATAAAAAACTCACATGCGTTTCTCTGAAAGAGAAGCAGTCTGTTCCAACACTTCAATTCACTATGCGAAGTGAATGGAGTGTTGCTTCACTTTCTAAATGCTGTCCTTTCAGAGAAAATCACTTTCCTTTGAAAGTGCCTTAAGCTACTTAGAAGCATTCACCAGAAACTCACATGCGTTTCTCTGAAAGAGAAGCAGTCTGTTCCAACACTTCAATTCACTGTGCGAAGTGAATGGAGTGTTGCTTCACTTTCTCAATGCTGTCCTTTCAGAGAAAATCACTTTCCTTTGAAAGCGCCTTAAGCTACTTACAAGCATTCAACTTAAACACACATGAATTTCTCTGAAAGAGAAGCAGTCTGTTCCAACACTTCAATTCACTGTGCGAACTGAATGGAGTGTTTCTTCACTTTCTAAATGCTGTCCTTTCAGAGAAAATCACTTTCCTTTGAAAGTGCCTTAAGCTACTTACAAGCATTCACCAGAAACTCACATGCGTTTCTCTGAAAGAGAAGCAGTCTGTTCCAACACTTCAATTCACTGTGTGAAGTGAATGGAGTGTTGCTTCACTTTCTAAATGCTGTCCTTTCAGAGAAAATAACGTTCCTTTGAAAGTGCCTTAAGCTACTTGCAAGCATTTGGAAGAAACTCACATGCGTATCTCTGAAAGAGAAGCAGACTGTTCCAACACTTCAATTCACTGTGCGAAGTGAATGGAGTGTTGCTTCACTTTCTAAATGCTGTCCTTTCAGAGAAAATCACTTTCCTTTAAAAGTGCCTTAAGCTACTTGCAAGCATTAGGAGGAAACTCACATGCGTTTCTCTGAAAGAGAAGCAGTCTGTTCCAACACTTCAATTCACTGTGTGAAGTGAATGGAGTGTTGCCTGACTTTCTAAATGCTGTCCTTTCAGAGAAAATCACTTTCCTTTGAAAGTGACTTAAGCTACTTACAAGCATTCACCAGAAACTCACATGCGTTTCTCTAAAAGAGAAGCAGTCTGTTCCAACACTTCAATTCAATGTGCGAAGTGAATGGAGTGTTGCTTCACTTTCTAAATGCTGTCCTTTCAGAGAAAATCACTTTCCTTTTAAAGTGCCTTAAGCTACTTACAAGCATTCAACAGAAACTCACATGCATTTCTCTGAAAGAGAAGCAGTCTGTTCCAACACTTCAATTCACTGTGCGAAGTGAATGGAGTGTTGCTTTACTTTCTAAATTATGTCCTTTCAGAGAAAATCACTTTCCTTTGAAAGTGCCTTAAGGAACTTGCAAGCATTCACAAGAAACACTAATGCGTTTATATGAAAGAGAAGCACTCTGTTCCAACACTTCAATTCACTGCACGAAGGGAATGGAGTGTTGCTTCACTTTCTAAATGCTGTCCTTTCAGAGAAAATCACGTTCCTTTGAAAGTGCCTTAAGCTACTAACAAGCATTCACCAGAAACTCACATGCGTTTCTCTGAAAGAGAAGCAGTCTGTTCCAACACTTCAATTCACTGTGCGAAGTGAATGGAGTGTTACTTCACTTTCTAAATGCTGTCCTTTCAGAGAAAATCACTTTCCTTTGAAAGTGCCTTAAGCTACTTGCAAGCATTAGGAAGAAACTCACATGTGTTTCTCTGAAAGAGAAGCAGTCTGTTCCAACACTTCAATTCACTGTGCGAAGTGAATGGACTGTTGCCTCACTTTCTAAATGCTGTCCTTTCAGAGAAAATCACTTTCCTTTGAAAGTGCCTTAAACTACTTTCAAGCATTCATAAAAAACTCACTTGCGTTTCTCTGAAAGAGAAGCAGTCTGTTCCAACACTTCAATTCACTGTGCGAAGTGAATGGAGTGTTGCTTCACTTTCTAAATGCTGTCCTTTCAGAGAAAATCACTTTCCTTTGAAAGTGCCTTAAGCTACTTAAAAGCATTCACCAGAAACTCACATGCGTTTCTCTGAAAGAGAAGCAGTCTGTTCCAACACTTCAATTCACTGTGCGAAGTGAATGGAGTGTTGCTTCACTTTCTAAATGCTGTCCTTTCAGAGAAAATCACGTTCCTTTGAAAGTGCCTTAAGCTACTTGCAAGCATTTGGAAGAAACTCACATGCGTATCTCTGAAAGAGAAGCAGACTGTTCCAACACTTCAATTCACTGTGCGAAGTGAATGGAGTGTTGCTTCACTTTCTAAATGCTGTCTTTTCAGAGAAAATCACTTTCCTTTGAAAGTGCCTTAAGCTACTTGCAAGCATTCCCAAGAAACACTAATGCGTTTCTATGAAAGAGAAGCAGTCTGTTCCAACACTTCAATTCATTGCGCGAAGGGAATGGAGTGTTGCGTTGCTTTCTAAATGCTGTCCTTTCATAGAAAATCACTTTCCTTTGAAAGAGCCTTAAGCTACTTACAAGCATTCAACAGAAACTCACATGCATTTCTCTGAAAGAGAAGCAGTCTGTTCCAACACTTCAATTCACTGTACAAAGTGAATTGAGTGTTGCTTCACTTTCAAAATGCTGTCCTTTCAGAGAAAATCACTTTCCTTTGAAAGTGCCTTAAGCAATTTGCAAGCATTCACAAGAAACACTAATGCGTTTCTATGAAAGAGAAGCACTCTGTTCCAACACTTCAATTCACTGCACGAAGGGAATGGAGTGTTGCTTCACTTTCTAAATGCTGTCCTTTCAGAGAAAATCACTTTCCTTTGAAAGTGCCTTAAGCTACTTACAAGCATTAGGAAGAAACTCACATGCGTTTCTCTGAAAGAGAAGCAGTCTGTTCCAACACTTCAATTCACTGTGCGAAGTGAATGGAGTGTTGCATCACTTTCTAAATTCTGTCCTTTCAGAGAAAATCACTTTCCTTTGAAAGTGCCTTAAACTACTTTCAAGCATTCACAAAAAACTCACATGCGTTTCTCTTAAAGAGAAGCAGTGTGTTCCAACACTTCAGTTCACTGTGCGAAGTGAATGGAGTGTTGCTTCAGTTTCTAAATGCTGTCCTTTCAGAGAAAATCAATTTCCTTTGAAAGTGCCTTAAGCGACTTGCAATAATTCACAAGAAACTCACATGCGTTTCTCTGAAAGAGAAGCAGTCTGTTCCAACACTTCAATTCACTGTGCGAATTGAATGGAGTGTTGCTTCACTTTCTAAATGCAGTCCTTTCAGAGAAAATCACTTTCCTTTGAAAGTGCCTTAAGCTACTTACAAGCATTCACCAGAAACTCACATGCGTTTCTCTGAAAGAGAAGCAGTCTGTTCCAACACTTCAATTCACTGTGCGAAGTGAATGGAGTGTTGCTTCACTTTCTAAATGCTGTCCTTTCAGAGAAAATCACTTTCCTTTGAAAGTGCCTTAAGCAACTTGCAAGCATTCACAAGAAACACTAATGCGTTTCTATGAAAGAGAAGCACTCTGTTCCAACACTTCAATTCACTGCACGAAGGGAATGGAGTGTTGCTTCACTTTCTAAATGCTGTCCTTTCAGAGAAAATCACTTTCCTTTGAAAGTGCCTTAAGCTACTTGCAAGCATTAGGAAGAAACTCACATGCGTTTCTCTGAAAGAGAAGCAGACTGTTCCAACACTTCAATTCACTGTGCGAAGTGAATGGAGTGTTGCTTCACTTTCTAAATGCTGTCCTTTCAGAGAAAATCACTTTCCTTTTTTAAGTGCCTTAAGCTACTTGCAAGCATTAGGAAGAAACTCACATGCGTTTCTCTGAAAGAGAAGCAGTCTGTTCCAACACTTCAATTCACTGTGTGAAGTGAATGGAGTGTTGGGTCACTTTCTAAATGCTGTCCTTTCAGAGAAAATCACTTTCCTTTGAAAGTGCCTTAAGCTACTTACAAGCATTCACCAGAAACTCACATGCGTTTCTCTGAAAGAGAAGCAGTCTGTTCCAACACTTCAATTCACTGTGCGAAGTGAATGGAGTGTTGCTTCACTTTCTAAATGCTGTCCTTTCAGAGAAAATCACTTTCCTTTGAAAGTGCCTTAAGCAACTTGCAAGCATTCACAAGAAACACTAATGCGTTTCTATGAAAGAGAAGCACTCTGTTCCAACACTTCAATTCACTGCACGAAGGGAATGGAGTGTTGCTTCACTTTCTAAATGCTGTCCTTTCAGAGAAAATCACTTTCCTTTGAAAGTGCCTTAAGCTACTTGCAAGCATTAGGAAGAAACTCACATGCGTTTCTCTGAAAGAGAAGCAGACTGTTCCAACACTTCAATTCACTGTGCGAAGTGAATGGAGTGTTGCTTCACTTTCTAAATGCTGTCCTTTCAGAGAAAATCACTTTCCTTTTTTAAGTGCCTTAAGCTACTTGCAAGCATTAGGAAGAAACTCACATGCGTTTCTCTGAAAGAGAAGCAGTCTGTTCCAACACTTCAATTCACTGTGTGAAGTGAATGGAGTGTTGGGTCACTTTCTAAATGCTGTCCTTTCAGAGAAAATCACTTTCCTTTGAAAGTGCCTTAAGCTACTTACAAGCATTCACCAGAAACTCACATGCGTTTCTCTGAAAGAGAAGCAGTCTGTTCCAACACTTCAATTCAATGTGCGAAGTGAATGGAGTGTTGCTTCACTTTCTAAATGCTGTCCTTTCAGAGAAAATCACTTTCATTTGAAAGTGCCTTAAGCTACTTACAAGCATTCAACAGAAACTCACATGCATTTCTCTGAAAGAGAAGCAGTCTGTTCCAACACTTCAATTCACTGTGCGAAGTGAATGGAGTGTTGCTTCACTTTCTAAATTATGTCCTTTCAGAGAAAATCACTTTCCTTTGAAAGTGCCTTAAGCAAATTGCAAGCATTCACAAGAAACACTAATGCGTTTATATGAAAGAGAAGCACTCTGTTCCAACACTTCAATTCACTGCACGAAGGGAATGGAGTGTTGCTTCACTTTCTAAATGCTGTCCTTTCAGAGAAAATCACTGTCCTTTGAAAGTGCCTTGAGCTACTTACAAGCATTCACCAGAAACTCACATGCGTTTCTCTGAAAGAGACGCAGTCTGTTCCAAGACTTCAATTCACTGTGCGAAGTGAATGGAGTGTTGCTTCACTTTCTAAATGCTGTCCTTTCAGAGAAAATCACTTTCCTTTGATAGTGCCTTAAGCTACTTGCAAGCATTAGGAAGAAACTCACATGCGTTTTTCTGAAAGAGAAGCAGTCTGTTCCAACACTTCAATTCACTGTGTGAAGTGAATAGAGTGTTGCCTCACGTTCTAAATGCTGTCCTTTCAGAGAAAATCACTTTCCTTTGAAAGTGCCTTAAGCTACTTGCAAGCATTAGGAAGAAACTCACATGCGTTTCTCTGAAAGAGAAGCAGTCTGTTCCAACACTTCAATTCACAGTGCAAAGTGAATGGAGTGTTGCTTCAGTTTCTAAATGCTGTCCTTTCAGAGAAAATCACTTTCCTTTGAAAGTGCCTTAAGCAACTTGCAAGAATTCACAAGAAACTCACATGCGTTTCTCTGAAAGAGAAGCAGTCTGTTCCAACACATCAATTCACTGTGCGAAGTGAATGGAGTGTTGCTTCACTATCTAAATGCTGTCCTTTCAGAGAAAATCACTTTCCTTTGAAAGTGCCTTAAGCTACTTGCAAGCATTCGCAAGAAACACTAATGCGTTTCTATGAAAGAGAAGCTGTCTGTTCCAACACTTCAATTCATTGCGAGAAGGGAATGGAGTGTTGCTTTACTTTCTAAATGCTGTCCTTTCAGAGAAAATCACTTTCCTTTGAAAGAGCCTTAAGCTACTTACAAGCATTCAACAGAAACTCACATGCATTTCTCTGAAAGAGAAGCAGTCTGTTCCAACACTTCAATTCACTGTACAAAGTGAATTGAGTGTTGCTTCACTTTCTAAATGCTGTCCTTTCAGAGAAAATCACTTTCCTTTGAAAGTGCCTTAAGCAACTTGCAAGCATTCACAAGAAACACTAATGCGTTTCTATGAAAGAGAAGCACTCTGTTCCAACACTTCAATTCACTGCACGAAGGGAATGGAGTGTTGCTTCACTTTCTAAATGCTGTCCTTTCAGAGAAAATCACTTTCTTTTGAAAGTGCCTTAAGCTACTTACAAGCATTAGGAAGAAACTCACATGCGTTTCTCTGAAAGAGAAGCAGTCTGTTCCAACACTTCAATTCACTGTGCGAAGTGAATGGAGTGTTGCTTCACTTTCTAAATGCTGTCCTTTCAGAGAAAATCACTTTCCTTTGAAAGTGCCTTAAGCTACTTACAAGCATTCACCAGAAACTCACATGCATTTCTCTGAAAGAGAAGCAGTCTGTTCCAACACTTCAATTCACTGTGCGAAGTGAATGGAGTGTTGCTTCACTTTCTAAATGCTGTCCTTTCAGAGAAAATCACTTTCCTTTGAAAGTGCCTTAAGCTACTTACAAGCATTCACCAGAAACTCACATGCGTTTCTCTGAAAGAGAAGCAGTCTGTTCCAATACTTCAATTCACTCTGCGAAGTGAATGGAGTGTTGCTTCACTTTCTAAATGCTGTCCTTTCAGAGAAAATCACTGTCCTTTGAAAGTGCCTTAAGCTACTAACAAGCATTCACCAGAAACTCACATGCGTTTCTCTGAAAGAGAAGCAGTCAGTTCCAACACTTCAATTCACTGTGCGAAGTGAATGGAGTGTTGCTTCACTTTCTTAATGCTGTCCTTTCAGAGAAAATCACTTTCCTTTGAAAGTGCCTTAAGCTACTTGCAAGCATTAGGAAGAAACTCACATGTGTTTCTCTGAAAGAGAAGCAGTCTGTTCCAACACTTCAATTCACTGTGCGACGTGAATGGAGTGTTGCCTCACGTTCTAAATGCTGTCCTTTCAGAGAAAATCACTTTCCTTTGAAAGTGCCTTAAACTACTTTCAAGCATTCATAAAAAACTCACATGCGTTTCTCTGAAAGAGAAGCAGTCTGTTCCAACACTTCAATTCACTGTGCGAAGTGAATGGAGTGTTGCTTCACTTTCTAAATGCTGTCCTTTCAGAGAAAATCACTTTCCTTTGAAAGTGCCTTAAGCTACTTACAAGCATTCACCAGAAACTTACATGCGTTTCTCTGAAAGAGAAGCAGTCTGTTCCAACACTTCAATTCACTGTGCGAAGTGAATGGAGTGTTGCTTCACTTTCTAAATGCTGTCCTTTCAGAGAAAATCACTTTCCTTTGAAAGTGCCTTAAGCTACTTACAAGCATTCAACTTAAACTCACATGAATTTCTCTGAAAGAGAAGCAGTCTGTTCCAACACTTCAATTCACTGTGCGAAGTGAATGGAGTGTTGCTTCACTTTCTAAATGCTGTCCTTTCAGAGAAAATCACTTTCCTTTGAAAGTGCCTTAAGCAACTTGCAAGCATTCAAAAGAAACACTAATGCGTTTCTATGAAAGAGAAGCACTCTGTTCCAACACTTCAATTCACTGCACGAAGGGAATGGAGTGTTGCTTCACTTTCTAAATGCTGTCCTTTCAGAGAAAATCACTTTCCTTTGAAAGTGCCTTAAGCTACTTACAAGCATTAGGAAGAAACTCACATGCGTTACTCTGAAAGAGAAGCAGTCTGTTCCAAGACTTCAATTCACTGTGCGAAGTGAATGGAGTGTTGCTTCACTTTCTAAATGCTGTCCTTTCAGAGAAAATCACTTTCCTTTGAAAGTGCCTTAAGCTACTTACAAGCATTCACCAGAAACTCACATGCGTTTCTCTGAAAGAGAAGCAGTCTGTTCCAACACTTCAATTCACTGTGCGAAGTGAATCGAGTGTTGCTTCACTTTCTAAATGCTGTCCGTTCAGAGAAAATCACTTTCCTTTGAAAGTGCCTTAAGCTACTTACAAGCATTCACCAGAAACTCACATGCGTTTCTCTGAAAGAGAAGCAGTCTGTTCCAATACTTCAATTCACTCTGCGAAGTGAATGGAGTGTTGCTTCACTTTCTAAATGCTGTCCTTTCAGAGAAAATCACTTTCCTTTGAAAGTGCCTTAAGCTACTTACAAGCATTCAACTTAAACTCACATGAATTTCTCTGAAAGAGAAGCAGTCTGTTCCAATACTTCAATTCACTCTGCGAAGTGAATGGAGTGTTGCCTCACTTTC
This sequence comes from Myodes glareolus, assembly GCF_982192425.1. Taxonomy (NCBI): domain Eukaryota; kingdom Metazoa; phylum Chordata; class Mammalia; order Rodentia; family Cricetidae; genus Myodes; species Myodes glareolus. The sequence goes on along the minus strand of NC_142043.1, from coordinate 890,716 downwards.
TAAATGCTGTCCTTTCAGAGAAAATCACTTTCCTTTGAAAGTGCCTTAAGCTACTTACAAGCATTCAACAGAAACTCACATGCATTTCTCTGAAAGAGAAGCAGTCTGTTCCAACACTTCAATTCACTGTGCGAAGTGAATGGAGTGTTGCTTCACTTTCTAAATTATGTCCTTTCAGAGAAAATCACTTTCCTTTGAAAGTGCCTTAAGCAACTTGCAAGCATTCACAAGAAAAACTAATGCGTTTATATGAAAGAGAAGCACTCTGTTCCAACACTTCAATTCACTGCACGAAGGGAATGGAGTGTTGCTTCACTTTCTAAATGCTGTCCTTTCAGAGAAAATCACTTTCCTTTGAAAGTGCCTTAAGCTACTTGCAAGCATTAGGAAGAAACTCGCATGCGTTTCTCTGAAAGAGAACCAGTCGGTTCCAACACTTCAATTCACTGTGCGAAGTGAATGGAGTGTTGCTTCACTTTCTAAATGCTGTCCTTTCAGAGAAAATCACTTTCCTTTGAAAGTGCCTTAAGCTACTTGCAAGCATTAGGAAGAAACTCACATGTGTTTCTCTGAAAGAGAAGCAGTCTGTTCCAACACTTCAATTCACTGTGCGAAGTGAATGGAGTGTTGCCTCACTTTCTAAATGCTGTCCTTTCAGAGAAAATCACTTTCCTTTGAAAGTGCCTTAAACTACTTTCAAGCATTCATAAAAAACTCACATGCGTTTCTCTGAAAGAGAAGCAGTCTGTTCCAACACTTCAATTCACTGTGCGAAGTGAATGGAGTGTTGCTTCACTTTCTAAATGCTGTCCTTTCAGAGAAAATCACTTTCCTTTGAAAGTGCCTTAAGCTACTTACAAGCATTCACCAGAAACTCACATGCGTTTCTCTGAAAGAGAAGCAGTCTGTTCCAACACTTCAATTCACTGTGCGAAGTGAATGGAGTGTTGCTTCACTTTCTAAATGCTGTCCTTTCAGAGAAAATCACTTTCCTTTGAAAGTGCCTTAAGCTACTTACAAGCATTCAACTTAAACTCACATGAATTTCTCTGAAAGAGAAGCAGTCTGTCCAACACTTCAATTCACTGTGCGAAGTGAATGGAGTGTTGCTTCACTTTCTAAATGCTGTCCTTTCAGAGAAAATCACTTTCCTTTGAAAGTGCCTTAAGCTACTTACAAGCATTCACCAGAAACTCACATGCGTTTCTCTGAAAGAGAAGCAGTCTGTTCCAACACGTCAATTCACTGTGCGAAGTGAATGGAGTGTTGCTTCACTTTCTAAATGCTGTCCTTTCAGAGAAAATCACGTTCCTTTGAAAGTGCCTTAAGCTACTTGCAAGCATTTGGAAGAAACTCACATGCGTATCTCTGAAAAAGAAGCAGACTGTTCCAACACTTCAATTCACTGTGCGAAGTGAATGGAGTGTTGCTTCACTTTCTAAATGCTGTCCTTTCAGAGAAAATCACTTTCCTTTAAAAGTGCCTTAAGCTACTTGCAAGCATTAGGAAGAAACTCACATGCGTTTCTCTGAAAGAGAAGCAGTCTGTTCCAACACTTCAATTCACTGTGTGAAGTGAATGGAGTGTTGCCTCACTTTCTAAATGCTGTCCTTTCAGAGAAAATCACTTTCCTTTGAAAGTGACTTAAGCTACTTACAAGCATTCACCAGAAACTCACATGCGTTTCTCTAAAAGAGAAGCAGTCTGTTCCAACACTTCAATTCAATGTGCGAAGTGAATGGAGTGTTGCTTCACTTTCTAAATGCTGTCCTTTCAGAGAAAATCACTTTCCTTTTAAAGTGCCTTAAGCTACTTACAAGCATTCAACAGAAACTCACATGCATTTCTCTGAAAGAGAAGCAGTCTGTTCCAACACTTCAATTCACTGTGCGAAGGGAATGGAGTGTTGCTTTACTTTCTAAATTATGTCCTTTCAGAGAAAATCACTTTCCTTTGAAAGTGCCTTAAGGAACTTGCAAGCATTCACAAGAAACACTAATGCGTATATATGAAAGAGAAGCACTCTGTTCCAACACTTCAATTCAAGCACGAAGGGAATGGAGTGTTGCTTCACTTTCTAAATGCTGTCCTTTCAGAGAAAATCACTGTCCTTAGAAAGTGCCTTAAGCTACTTACAAGCATTCACCAGAAACTCACATGCGTTTCTCTGAAAGAGAAGCAGTCTGTTCCAACACTTCAATTCACTGTGTGAAGTGAATAGAGTGTTGCCTCACGTTCTAAATGCTGTTCTTTCAGAGAAAATCACTTTCCTTTGAAAGTGCCTTAAGCTACTTACAAGCATTCACCAGAAACTCACATGCGTTTCTCTGAAAGAGAAGCAGTCTGTTCCAACACTTCAATTCACTGTGCGAAGTGAATGGAGTGTTGCTTCACTTTCTAAATGCTGTCCTTTCAGAGAAAATCACTTTCCTTTGAAAGTGCCTTAAACTACTTTCAAGCATTCACAGAAAACTCACATGCGTTTCTCTGAATGAGAAGCAGTCTGTTCCAACACTTCAATTCACTGTGCGAAGTGAATGGAGTGTTGCTTCACTTTCTAAATGCTGTCCTTTCAGAGAAAATCACTTTCCTTTTAAAGTGCCTTAAGCTACTTACAAGCATTCACCAGAAACTCACATGCGTTTCTCTGAAAGAGAAGCAGTCTGTTCCAACACTTCAATTCACTGTTCGAAGTGAATGGAGTGTTGCTTCACTTTCTAAATGCTGTCCTTTCAGAGAAAATCACTTTCCTTTGAAAGTGCCTTAAGCTACTTACAAGCTTTCACCGGAAACTCACATGCGTTTCTCTGAAAGAGAAGCAGACTGTTCCAACACTTCAATTCACTGTGCGAAGTGAATGGAGTGTTGCTTCACTTTCTAAATGCTGTCCTTTCAGAGAAAATCACTTTCCTTTGAAAGTGCCTTAAGCTACTTGCAAGCATTAGGAAGAAACTCACATGCGTTTCTCTGAAAGAGAAGCAGTCTGTTCCAACACTTCAATTCACAGTGCGAAGTGAATGGAGTGTTGCTTCAGTTTCTAAATGCTGTCCTTTCAGAGAAAATCACTTTCCTTTGAAAGTGCCTTAAGCAACTTGCAAGAATTCACAAGAAACTCACATGCGTTTCTCTGAAAGAGAAGCAGTCTGTTCCAACACTTAAATTCACTGTGCGAAGTGAATGGAGTGTTGCTTCACTATCTAAATGCTGTCCTTTCAGAGAAAATCACTTTCCTTTGAAAGTGCCTTAAGCTACTTGCAAGCATTCGCAAGAAACACTAATGCGTTTCTATGAAAGAGAAGCAGTCTGTTCCAACACTTCAATTCATTGCGAGAAGGGAATGGAGTGTTGCTTTACTTTCTAAATGCTGTCCTTTCATAGAAAATCACTTTCCTTTGAAAGAGACTTAAGCTACTTAAAAGCATTCAACAGAAACTCACATGCATTTCTCTGAAAGAGAAGCAGTCTGTTCCAACACTTCAGTTCAATGTACAAAGTGAATTGAGTGTTGCTTCACTTTCTAAATTATGTCCTTTCAGAGAAAATCACTTTCCTTTGAAAGTGCCTTAAGCAACTTCCAAGCATTCACAAGAAACACTAATGCGTTTCTATGAAAGGGAAGCACTCTGTTCCAACACTTCAATTCACTGCACGAAGGGAATGGAGTGTTGCTTCACTTTCTAAATGCTGTCCTTTCAGAGAAAATCACTTTCCTTTGAAAGTGCCTTAAGCTACTTACAAGCATTCAACTTAAACTCACATGAATTTCTCTGAAAGAGAAGCAGTCTGTTCCAACACTTCAATTCACTGTGCGAAGTGAATGGAGTGTTGCTTCACTTTTTAAATGCTGTCCTTTCAGAGAAAATCACTGTCCTTTGAAAGTGCCTTAAGCTACTTACAAGCATTCACCAGAAACTCACATGCGTTTCTCTGAAAGAGAAGCAGTCTGTTCCAACACTTCAATTCACTGTGCGAAGTGAATGGAGTGTTGCTTCACTTTCTAAATGCTGTCCTTTCAGAGAAAATCACGTTCCTTTGAAAGTGCCTTAAGCTACTTGCAAGCACTTGGAAGAAACTCACATGCGTATCTCTGAAAGAGAAGCAGACTGTTCCAACACTTCAATTCACTGTGCGAAGTGAATGGAGTGTTGCTTCACTTTCTAAATGCTGTCCTTTCAGAGAAAATCACTTTCCTTTGAAAGTGACTTAAGCTACTTACAAGCATTCACCAGAAACTCACATGCGTTTCTCTGAAAGAGAAGCAGTCTGTTCCAACACTTCAATTCACTGTGCGAAGTGAATGGAGTGTTGCTTCACTTTCTAAATGCTGTCCTTTCAGAGAAAATCACTTTCCTTTGAAAGTGCCTTAAGCTACTTACAAGCATTCAACAGAAACTCACATGCATTTCTCTGAAAGAGAAGCAGTCTTTTCCAACACTTCAATTCACTGTGCGAAGTGAATGGAGTGTTGCTTTACTTTCTAAATTATGTCCTTTCAGAGAAAATCACTTTCCTTTGAAAGTGCCTTAAGGAACTGGCAAGCATTCACAAGAAACACTAATGCGTTTATATGAAAGAGAAGCACTCTGTTCCAACACTTCAATTCACTGCACGAAGGGAATGGAGTGTTGCTTCACTTTCTAAATGCTGTCCTTTCAGAGAAAATCACTGTCCTTTAAAAGTGCCTTGAGCTACTTACAAGCATTCACCAGAAACTCACATGCGTTTCTCTGAAAGAGACGCAGTCTGTTCCAACACTTCAATTCACTGTGCGAAGTGAATGGAGTGTTGCTTCACTTTCTAAATGCTGTCCTTTCAGAGAAAATCACTTTCCTTTGAAAGTGCCTTAAGCTACTTACAAGCATTCACCAGAAACTCACATGCGTTTCTCTGAAAGAGAAGCAGTCTGTTCCAACACTTCAATTCACTGTGCGAAGTGAATGGAGTGTTGCTTCACTTTCTAAATGCTGTCCTTTCAGAGAAAATCACTTTCCTTTGAAAGTGCCTTAAGCTACTTACAAGCATTCACCGGAAACTCACATGCGTTTCTCTGAAAGAGAAGCAGACTGTTCCAACACTTCAATTCACTGTGCGAAGTGAATGGAGTGTTGCTTCACTTTCTAAATGCTGTCCTTTCAGAGAAAATCACTTTCCTTTGAAAGTGCCTTAAGCTACTTGCAAGCATTAGGAAGAAACTCACATGCGTTTCTCTGAAAGAGAAGCAGTCTGTTCCAACACTTCAATTCACAGTGCGAAGTGAATGGAGTGTTGCTTCAGTTTCTAAATGCTGTCCTTTCAGAGAAAATCACTTTCCTTTGAAAGTGCCTTAAGCAACTTGCAAGAATTCACAAGAAACTCACATGCGTTTCTCTGAAAGAGAAGCAGTCTGTTCCAACACTTCAATTCACTGTGCGAAGTGAATGGAGTGTTGCTTCACTATCTAAATGCTGTCCTTTCAGAGAAAATCACTTTCCTTTGAAAGTGCCTTAAGCTACTTGCAAGCATTCGCAAGAAACACTAATGCGTTTCTATGAAAGAGAAGCAGTCTGTTCCAACACTTCAATTCATTGCGCGAAGGGAATGGAGTGTTGCTTTGCTTTCTAAATGCTGTCCTTTCATAGAAAATCACTTTCCTTTGAAAGAGCCTTAAGCTACTTACAAGCATTCAACAGAAACTCACATGCATTTCTCTGAAAGAGAAGCAGTCTGTTCCAACACTTCAATTCACTGTACAAAGTGAATTGAGTGTTGCTTCACTTTCAAAATGCTGTCCTTTCAGAGAAAATCACTTTCCTTTGAAAGTGCCTTAAGCAATTTGCAAGCATTCACAAGAAACACTAATGCGTTTCTATGAAAGAGAAGCACTCTGTTCCAACACTTCAATTCACTGCACGAAGGGAATGGAGTGTTGCTTCACTTTCTAAATGCTGTCCTTTCAGAGAAAATCACTTTCCTTTGAAAGTGCCTTAAGCTACTTACAAGCATTAGGAAGAAACTCACATGCGTTTCTCTGAAAGAGAAGCAGTCTGTTCCAACACTTCAATTCACTGTGCGAAGTGAATGGAGTGTTGCATCACTTTCTAAATTCTGTCCTTTCAGAGAAAATCACTTTCCTTTGAAAGTGCCTTAAACTACTTTCAAGCATTCACAAAAAACTCACATGCGTTTCTCTTAAAGAGAAGCAGTGTGTTCCAACACTTCAGTTCACTGTGCGAAGTGAATGGAGTGTTGCTTCAGTTTCTAAATGCTGTCCTTTCAGAGAAAATCAATTTCCTTTGAAAGTGCCTTAAGCGACTTGCAATAATTCACAAGAAACTCACATGCGTTTCTCTGAAAGAGAAGCAGTCTGTTCCAACACTTCAATTCACTGTGCGAATTGAATGGAGTGTTGCTTCACTTTCTAAATGCTGTCCTTTCAGAGAAAATCACTTTCCTTTGAAAGTGCCTTAAGCTACTTACAAGCATTCACCAGAAACTCACATGCGTTTCTCTGAAAGAGAAGCAGTCTGTTCCAACACTTCAATTCACTGTGCGAAGTGAATGGAGTGTTGCTTCACTTTCTAAATGCTGTCCTTTCAGAGAAAATCACGTTCCTTTGAAAGTGCCTTAAGCTACTTGCAAGCACTTGGAAGAAACTCACATGCGTATCTCTGAAAGAGAAGCAGACTGTTCCAACACTTCAATTCACTGTGCGAAGTGAATGGAGTGTTGCTTCACTTTCTAAATGCTGTCCTTTCAGAGAAAATCACTTTCCTTTGATAGTGACTTAAGCTACTTACAAGCATTCACCAGAAACTCACATGTGTTTCTCTGAAAGATAAGCAGTCTGTTCCAACACTTCAATTCACTGTGCGAAGTGAATGGAGTGTTGCTTCACTTTCTAAATGCTGTCCTTTCAGAGAAAATCACTTTCCTTTGAAAGTGCCTTAAGCTACTTACAAGCATTCAACAGAAACTCACATGCATTTCTCTGAAAGAGAAGCAGTCTTTTCCAACACTTCAATTCACTGTGCGAAGTGAATGGAGTGTTGCTTTACTTTCTAAATTATGTCCTTTCATAGAAAATCACTTTCCTTTGAAAGTGCCTTAAGGAACTGGCAAGCATTCACAAGAAACACTAATGCGTTTATATGAAAGAGAAGCACTCTGTTCCAACACTTCAATTCACTGCACGAAGGGAATGGAGTGTTGCTTCACTTTCTAAATGCTGTCCTTTCAGAGAAAATCACTGTCCTTTAAAAGTGCCTTGAGCTACTTACAAGCATTCACCAGAAACTCACATGCGTTTCTCTGAAAGAGACGCAGTCTGTTCCAACACTTCAATTCACTGTGCGAAGTGAATGGAGTGTTGCTTCACTTTCTAAATGCTGTCCTTTCAGAGAAAATCACTTTCCTTTGAAAGTGCCTTAAGCTACTTACAAGCATTCACCAGAAACTCACATGCGTTTCTCTGAAAGAGAAGCAGTCTGTTCCAACACTTCAATTCACTGTGCGAAGTGAATGGAGTGTTGCTTCACTTTCTAAATGCTGTCCTTTCAGAGAAAATCACTTTCCTTTGAAAGTGCCTTAAGCTACTTACAAGCATTCACCGGAAACTCACATGCGTTTCTCTGAAAGAGAAGCAGACTGTTCCAACACTTCAATTCACTGTGCGAAGTGAATGGAGTGTTGCTTCACTTTCTAAATGCTGTCCTTTCAGAGAAAATCACTTTCCTTTGAAAGTGCCTTAAGCTACTTGCAAGCATTAGGAAGAAACTCACATGCGTTTCTCTGAAAGAGAAGCAGTCTGTTCCAACACTTCAATTCACAGTGCGAAGTGAATGGAGTGTTGCTTCAGTTTCTAAATGCTGTCCTTTCAGAGAAAATCACTTTCCTTTGAAAGTGCCTTAAGCAACTTGCAAGAATTCACAAGAAACTCACATGCGTTTCTCTGAAAGAGAAGCAGTCTGTTCCAACACTTCAATTCACTGTGCGAAGTGAATGGAGTGTTGCTTCACTATCTAAATGCTGTCCTTTCAGAGAAAATCACTTTCCTTTGAAAGTGCCTTAAGCTACTTGCAAGCATTCGCAAGAAACACTAATGCGTTTCTATGAAAGAGAAGCAGTCTGTTCCAACACTTCAATTCATTGCGCGAAGGGAATGGAGTGTTGCTTTGCTTTCTAAATGCTGTCCTTTCATAGAAAATCACTTTCCTTTGAAAGAGCCTTAAGCTACTTACAAGCATTCAACAGAAACTCACATGCATTTCTCTGAAAGAGAAGCAGTCTGTTCCAACACTTCAATTGACTGTACAAAGTGAATTGAGTGTTGCTTCACTTTCAAAATGCTGTCCTTTCAGAGAAAATCACTTTCCTTTGAAAGTGCCTTAAGCAATTTGCAAGCATTCACAAGAAACACTAATGCGTTTCTATGAAAGAGAAGCACTCTGTTCCAACACTTCAATTCACTGCACGAAGGGAATGGAGTGTTGCTTCACTTTCTAAATGCTGTCCTTTCAGAGAAAATCACTTTCCTTTGAAAGTGCCTTAAGCTACTTACAAGCATTAGGAAGAAACTCACATGCGTTTCTCTGAAAGAGAAGCAGTCTGTTCCAACACTTCAATTCACTGTGCGAAGTGAATGGAGTGTTGCATCACTTTCTAAATTCTGTCCTTTCAGAGAAAATCACTTTCCTTTGAAAGTGCCTTAAACTACTTTCAAGCATTCACAAAAAACTCACATGCGTTTCTCTTAAAGAGAAGCAGTGTGTTCCAACACTTCAGTTCACTGTGCGAAGTGAATGGAGTGTTGCTTCACTTTCTAAATGCTGTCCTTTCAGAGAAAATCAATTTCCTTTGAAAGTGCCTTAAGCGACTTGCAATAATTCACAAGAAACTCACATGCGTTTCTCTGAAAGGGAAGCAGTCTGTTCCAACACTTCAATTCACTGTGCGAATTGAATGGAGTGTTGCTTCACTTTCTAAATGCTGTCCTTTCAGAGAAAATCACTTTCCTTTGAAAGTGCCTTAAGCTACTTACAAGCATTCACCAGAAACTCACATGCGTTTCTCTGAAAGAGAAGCAGTCTGTTCCAACACTTCAATTCACTGTGCGAAGTGAATGGAGTGTTGCTTCACTTTCTAAATGCTGTCCTTTCAGAGAAAATCACTTTCCTTTGAAAGTGCCTTAAGCAACTTGCAAGCATTCACAAGAAACACTAATGCGTTTCTATGAAAGAGAAGCACTCTGTTCCAACACTTCAATTCACTGCACGAAGGGAATGGAGTGTTGCTTCACTTTCTAAATGTTGTCCTTTCAGAGAAAATCACTTTCCTTTGAAAGTGCCTTAAGCTACTTGCAAGCATTAGGAAGAAACTCACATGCGTTTCTCTGAAAGAGAAGCAGACTGTTCCAACACTTCAATTCACTGTGCGAAGTGAATGGAGTGTTGCTTCACTTTCTAAATGCTGTCCTTTCAGAGAAAATCACTTTCCTTTTTTAAGTGCCTTAAGCTACTTGCAAGCATTAGGAAGAAACTCACATGCGTTTCTCTGAAAGAGAAGCAGTCTGTTCCAACACTTCAATTCACTGTGTGAAGTGAATGGAGTGTTGGGTCACTTTCTAAATGCTGTCCTTTCAGAGAAAATCACTTTCCTTTGAAAGTGCCTTAAGCTACTTACAAGCATTCACCAGAAACTCACATGCGTTTCTCTGAAAGAGAAGCAGTCTGTTCCAACACTTCAATTCACTGTGTGAAGTGAATGGAGTGTTGCTTCACTTTCTAAATGCTGTCCTTTCAGAGAAAATCACTTTCCTTTGAAAGTGCCTTAAGCAACTTGCAAGCATTCACAAGAAACACTAATGCGTTTCTATGAAAGAGAAGCACTCTGTTCCAACACTTCAATTCACTGCACGAAGGGAATGGAGTGTTGCTTCACTTTCTAAATGCTGTCCTTTCAGAGAAAATCACTTTCCTTTGAAAGTGCCTTAAGCTACTTGCAAGCATTAGGAAGAAACTCACATGCGTTTCTCTGAAAGAGAAGCAGACTGTTCCAACACTTCAATTCACTGTGCGAAGTGAATGGAGTGTTGCTTCACTTTCTAAATGCTGTCCTTTCAGAGAAAATCACTTTCCTTTTTTAAGTGCCTTAAGCTACTTGCAAGCATTAGGAAGAAACTCACATGCGTTTCTCTGAAAGAGAAGCAGTCTGTTCCAACACTTCAATTCACTGTGTGAAGTGAATGGAGTGTTGGGTCACTTTCTAAATGCTGTCCTTTCAGAGAAAATCACTTTCCTTTGAAAGTGCCTTAAGCTACTTACAAGCATTCACCAGAAACTCACATGCGTTTCTCTGAAAGAGAAGCAGTCTGTTCCAACACTTCAATTCAATGTGCGAAGTGAATGGAGTGTTGCTTCACTTTCTAAATGCTGTCCTTTCAGAGAAAATCACTTTCATTTGAAAGTGCCTTAAGCTACTTACAAGCATTCACCAGAGACTCACAAGAGTTTCTCTGATATTGAAGCAGTCTGTTCCAACACTTCAATTCACTGTGCGAAGTGAATGGAGTGTTGCTTCACTTTCTAAATTATGTCCTTTCAGAGAAAATCACTTTGCTTTGAAAGTGCCTTAAGCAAATTGCAAGCATTCACAAGAAACACTAATGCGTTTATATGAATGAGAAGCACTCTGTTCCAACACTTCAATTCAATGCACGAAGGGAATGGAGTGTTGCTTCACTTTCTAAATGCTGTCCTTTCAGAGAAAATCACTGTCCTTTGAAAGTGCCTTGAGCTACTTACAAGCATTCACCAGAAACTCACATGCGTTTCTCTGAAAGAGACGCAGTCTGTTCCAAGACTTCAATTCACTGTGCGAAGTGAATGGAGTGTTGCTTCACTTTCTAAATGCTGTCCTTTCAGAGAAAATCACTTTCCTTTGATAGTGCCTTAAGCTACTTGCAAGCATTAGGAAGAAACTCACATGCGTTTTTCTGAAAGAGAAGCAGTCTGTTCCAACACTTCAATTCACTGTGTGAAGTGAATAGAGTGTTGCCTCACGTTCTAAATGCTGTCCTTTCAGAGAAAATCACTTTCCTTTGAAAGTGCCTTAAGCTACTTGCAAGCATTAGGAAGAAACTCACATGCGTTTCTCTGAAAGAGAAGCAGTCTGTTCCAACACTTCAATTCACAGTGCAAAGTGAATGGAGTGTTGCTTCAGTTTCTAAATGCTGTCCTTTCAGAGAAAATCACTTTCCTTTGAAAGTGCCTTAAGCAACTTGCAAGAATTCACAAGAAACTCACATGCGTTTCTCTGAAAGAGAAGCAGTCTGTTCCAACACATCAATTCACTGTGCGAAGTGAATGGAGTGTTGCTTCACTATCTAAATGCTGTCCTTTCAGAGAAAATCACTTTCCTTTGAAAGTGCCTTAAGCTACTTGCAAGCATTCGCAAGAAACACTAATGCGTTTCTATGAAAGAGAAGCTGTCTGTTCCAACACTTCAATTCATTGCGAGAAGGGAATGGAGTGTTGCTTTACTTTCTAAATGCTGTCCTTTCAGAGAAAATCACTTTCCTTTGAAAGAGCCTTAAGCTACTTACAAGCATTCAACAGAAACTCACATGCATTTCTCTGAAAGAGAAGCAGTCTGTTCCAACACTTCAATTCACTGTACAAAGTGAATTGAGTGTTGCTTCACTTTCTAAATGCTGTCCTTTCAGAGAAAATGACTTTCCTTTGAAAGTGCCTTAAGCAACTTGCAAGCATTCACAAGAAACACTAATGCGTTTCTATGAAAGAGAAGCACTCTGTTCCAACACTTCAATTCACTGCACGAAGGGAATGGAGTGTTGCTTCACTTTCTAAATGCTGTCCTTTCAGAGAAAATCACTTTCTTTTGAAAGTGCCTTAAGCTACTTACAAGCATTAGGAAGAAACTCACATGCGTTTCTCTGAAAGAGAAGCAGTCTGTTCCAACACTTCAATTCACTGTGCGAAGTGAATGGAGTGTTGCTTCACTTTCTAAATGCTGTCCTTTCAGAGAAAATCACTTTCCTTTGAAAGTGCCTTAAGCTACTTACAAGCATTCACCAGAAACTCACATGCATTTCTCTGAAAGAGAAGCAGTCTGTTCCAACACTTCAATTCACTGTGCGAAGTGAATGGAGTGTTGCTTCACTTTCTAAATGCTGTCCTTTCAGAGAAAATCACTTTCCTTTGAAAGTGCCTTAAGCTACTTACAAGCATTCACCAGAAACTCACATGCGTTTCTCTGAAAGAGAAGCAGTCTGTTCCAATACTTCAATTCACTCTGCGAAGTGAATGGAGTGTTGCTTCACTTTCTAAATGCTGTCCTTTCAGAGAAAATCACTTTCCTTTGAAAGTGCCTTAAGCTACTTACAAGCATTCAACTTAAACTCACATGAATTTCTCTGAAAGAGAAGCAGTCTGTTCCAATACTTCAATTCACTCTGCGAAGTGAATGGAGTGTTGCCTCACTTTCTAAATGCTGTCCTTTCAGAGAAAATCACTTTCCTTTGAAAGTGCCTTAAGCTACTTACAAGCATTCAACAGAAACTCACATGCATTTCTCTGAAACAGAAGCAGTCTGTTCCAACACTTCAATTCAGTGTGCGAAATGAATGGAGTGTTGCTTCACTTTCTAAATTATGTCCTTTCAGAGAAAATCACTTTCCTTTGAAAGTGCCTTAAGCAACTTGCAAGCATTCACAAGAAACACTAATGCGTTTATATGAAAGAGAAGCACTCTGTTCCAACACTTCAATTCACTGCACGAAGGGAATGGAGTGTTGCTTCACTTTCTAAATGCTGTCCTTTCAGAGAAAATCACTGTCCTTTGAAAGTGCCTTAAGTTACTAACAAGCATTCACCAGAAACTCACATGCGTTTCTCTGAAAGAGAAGCAGTCAGTTCCAACACTTCAATTCACTGTGCGAAGTGAATGGAGTGTTGCTTCACTTTCTTAATGCTGTCCTTTCAGAGAAAATCACTTTCCTTTGAAAGTGCCTTAAGCTACTTGCAAGCATTAGGAAGAAACTCACATGTGTTTCTCTGAAAGAGAAGCAGTCTGTTCCAACACTTCAATTCACTGTGCGACGTGAATGGAGTGTTGCCTCACGTTCTAAATGCTGTCCTTTCAGAGAAAATCACTTTCCTTTGAAAGTGCCTTAAACTACTTTCAAGCATTCATAAAAAACTCACATGCGTTTCTCTGAAAGAGAAGCAGTCTGTTCCAACACTTCAATTCACTGTGCGAAGTGAATGGAGTGTTGCTTCACTTTCTAAATGCTGTCCTTTCAGAGAAAATCACTTTCCTTTGAAAGTGCCTTAAGCTACTTACAAGCATTCACCAGAAACTTACATGCGTTTCTCTGAAAGAGAAGCAGTCTGTTCCAACACTTCAATTCACTGTGCGAAGTGAATGGAGTGTTGCTTCACTTTCTAAATGCTGTCCTTTCAGAGAAAATCACTTTCCTTTGAAAGTGCCTTAAGCTACTTACAAGCATTCAACTTAAACTCACATGAATTTCTCTGAAAGAGAAGCAGTCTGTTCCAACACTTCAATTCACTGTGCGAAGTGAATGGAGTGTTGCTTCACTTTCTAAATGCTGTCCTTTCAGAGAAAATCACTTTCCTTTGAAAGTGCCTTAAGCAACTTGCAAGCATTCAAAAGAAACACTAATGCGTTTCTATGAAAGAGAAGCACTCTGTTCCAACACTTCAATTCACTGCACGAAGGGAATGGAGTGTTGCTTCACTTTCTAAATGCTGTCCTTTCAGAGAAAATCACTTTCCTTTGAAAGTGCCTTAAGCTACTTACAAGCATTAGGAAGAAACTCACATGCGTTACTCTGAAAGAGAAGCAGTCTGTTCCAACACTTCAATTCACTGTGCGAAGTGAATGGAGTGTTGCTTCACTTTCTAAATGCTGTCCTTTCAGAGAAAATCACTTTCCTTTGAAAGTGCCTTAAGCTACTTACAAGCATTCACCAGAAACTCACATGCGTTTCTCTGAAAGAGAAGCAGTCTGTTCCAACACTTCAATTCACTGTGCGAAGTGAATCGAGTGTTGCTTCACTTTCTAAATGCTGTCCGTTCAGAGAAAATCACTTTCCTTTGAAAGTGCCTTAAGCTACTTACAAGCATTCACCAGAAACTCACATGCGTTTCTCTGAAAGAGAAGCAGTCTGTTCCAATACTTCAATTCACTCTGCGAAGTGAATGGAGTGTTGCTTCACTTTCTAAATGCTGTCCTTTCAGAGAAAATCACTTTCCTTTGAAAGTGCCTTAAGCTACTTACAAGCATTCAACTTAAACTCACATGAATTTCTCTGAAAGAGAAGCAGTCTGTTCCAATACTTCAATTCACTCTGCGAAGTGAATGGAGTGTTGCCTCACTTTCTAAATGCTGTCCGTTCAGAGAAAATCACTTTCCTTTGAAAGTGCCTTAAGCTACTTACAAGCATTCACCAGAAACTCACATGCGTTTCTCTGAAAGAGAAGCAGTCTGTTCCAATACTTCAATTCACTCTGCGAAGTGAATGGAGTGTTGCTTCACTTTCTAAATTATGTCCTTTCAGAGAAAATCACTTTCCTTTGAAAGTGCCTTAAGGAACTTGCAAGCATTCACAAGAAACACTAATGCGTTTATATGAAAGAGAAGCACTCTGTTCCAACACTTCAATTCACTGCACGAAGGGAATGGAGTGTTGCTTCACTTTCTAAATGCTGTCCTTTCAGAGAAAATCACTGTCCTTTAAAAGTGCCTTGAGCTACTTACAAGCATTCACCAGAAACTCACATGCGTTTCTCTGAAAGAGACGCAGTCTGTTCCAACACTTCAATTCACTGTGCGAAGTGAATGGAGTGTTGCTTCACTTTCTAAATGCTGTCCTTTCAGAGAAAATCACTTTCCTTTGAAAGTGCCTTAAGCTACTTACAAGCATTCACCAGAAACTCACATGCGTTTCTCTGAAAGAGAAGCAGTCTGTTCCAACACTTCAATTCACTGTGCGAAGTGAATGGAGTGTTGCTTCACTTTCTAAATGCTGTCCTTTCAGAGAAAATCACTTTCCTTTGAAAGTGCCTTAAGCTACTTACAAGCATTCACCGGAAACTCACATGCGTTTCTCTGAAAGAGAAGCAGACTGTTCCAACACTTCAATTCACTGTGCGAAGTGAATGGAGTGTTGCTTCACTTTCTAAATGCTGTCCTTTCAGAGAAAATCACTTTCCTTTGAAAGTGCCTTAAGCTACTTGCAAGCATTAGGAAGAAACTCACATGCGTTTCTCTGAAAGAGAAGCAGTCTGTTCCAACACTTCAATTCACAGTGCGAAGTGAATGGAGTGTTGCTTCAGTTTCTAAATGCTGTCCTTTCAGAGAAAATCACTTTCCTTTGAAAGTGCCTTAAGCAACTTGCAAGAATTCACAAGAAACTCACATGCGTTTCTCTGAAAGAGAAGCAGTCTGTTCCAACACTTCAATTCACTGTGCGAAGTGAATGGAGTGTTGCTTCACTATCTAAATGCTGTCCTTTCAGAGAAAATCACTTTCCTTTGAAAGTGCCTTAAGCTACTTGCAAGCATTCGCAAGAAACACTAATGCGTTTCTATGAAAGAGAAGCAGTCTGTTCCAACACTTCAATTCATTGCGAGAAGGGAATGGAGTGTTTCTTTCCTTTCTAAATGCTGTCCTTTCATAGAAAATCACTTTCCTTTGAAAGAGCCTTAAGCTACTTACAAGCATTCAACAGAAACTCACATGCATTTCTCAGAAAGAGAAGCAGTCTGTTCCAATACTTCAGTTCAATGTACAAAGTGAATTGAGTGTTGCTTCACTTTCTAAATGCTGTCCTTTCAGAGAAAATCACTTTCCTTTGAAAGTGCCTTAAGCAACTTGCAAGCATTCACAAGAAACACTAATGCGTTT
This sequence comes from Myodes glareolus, assembly GCF_982192425.1. Taxonomy (NCBI): domain Eukaryota; kingdom Metazoa; phylum Chordata; class Mammalia; order Rodentia; family Cricetidae; genus Myodes; species Myodes glareolus. The sequence continues at coordinate 874,789 of NC_142043.1, read as the reverse complement.
CTATGAAAGGGAAGCACTCTGTTCCAACACTTCAATTCACTGCACGAAGGGAATGGAGTGTTGCTTCACTTTCTAAATGCTGTCCTTTCAGAGAAAATCACTGTCCTTTAAAAGTGCCTTGAGCTACTTACAAGCATTCACCAGAAACTCACATGCGTTTCTCTGAAAGAGACGCAGTCTGTTCCAACACTTCAATTCACTGTGCGAAGTGAATGGAGTGTTGCTTCACTTTCTAAATGCTGTCCTTTCAGAGAAAATCACTTTCCTTTGAAAGTGCCTTAAGCTACTTACAAGCATTCACCAGAAACTCACATGCGTTTCTCTGAAAGAGAAGCAGTCTGTTCCAACACTTCAATTCACTGTGCGAAGTGAATGGAGTGTTGCTTCACTTTCTAAATGCTGTCCTTTCAGAGAAAATCACTTTCCTTTGAAAGTGCCTTAAGCTACTTACAAGCATTCACCGGAAACTCACATGCGTTTCTCTGAAAGAGAAGCAGACTGTTCCAACACTTCAATTCACTGTGCGAAGTGAATGGAGTGTTGCTTCACTTTCTAAATGCTGTCCTTTAAGAGAAAATCACTTTCCTTTGAAAGTGCCTTAAGCTACTTGCAAGCATTAGGAAGAAACTCACATGCGTTTCTCTGAAAGAGAAGCAGTCTGTTCCAACACTTCAATTCACAGTGCGAAGTGAATGGAGTGTTGCTTCAGTTTCTAAATGCTGTCCTTTCAGAGAAAATCACTTTCCTTTGAAAGTGCCTTAAGCAACTTGCAAGAATTCACAAGAAACTCACATGCGTTTCTCTGAAAGAGAAGCAGTCTGTTCCAACACTTCAATTCACTGTGCGAAGTGAATGGAGTTTTGCTTCACTATCTAAATGCTGTCCTTTCAGAGAAAATCACTTTCCTTTGAAAGTGCCTTAAGCTACTTGCAAGCATTCACAAGAAACACTAATGCGTTTCTATGAAAGAGAAGCAGTCTGTTCCAACACTTCAATTCATTGCGAGAAGGGAATGGAGTGTTTCTTTCCTTTCTAAATGCTGTCCTTTCATAGAAAATCACTTTCCTTTGAAAGAGCCTTAAGCTACTTACAAGCATTCAACAGAAACTCACATGCATTTCTCTGAAAGAGAAGCAGTCTGTTCCAACACTTCAGTTCAATGTACAAAGTGAATTGAGTGTTGCTTCACTTTCTAAATGCTGTCCTTTCAGAGAAAATCACTTTCCTTTGAAAGTGCCTTAAGCAACTTGCAAGCATTCACAAGAAACACTAATGCGTTTCTATGAAAGGGAAGCACTCTGTTCCAACACTTCAATTCACTGCACGAAGGGAATGGAGTGTTGCTTCACTTTCTAAATGCTGTCCTTTCAGAGAAAATCACTTTCCTTTGAAAGTGCCTTAAGCTACTTACAAGCATTAGGAAGAAACTCACATGCGTTTCTCAGAAAGAGAAGCAGTCTGTTCCAACACTTCAATTCACTGTGCGAAGTGAATGGAGTGTTGCTTCACTTTCTAAATGCTGTCCTTTCAGAGAATATCACTTTCCTTTGAAAGTGCCTTAAGCTACTTACAAGCATTCAACTTAAACTCACATGAATTTCTCTGAAAGAGAAGCAGTCTGTTCCAACACTTCAATTCACTGTGCGAAGTGAATGGAGTGTTGCTTCACTTTCTAAATGCTGTCCTTTCAGAGAAAATCACTTTCCTTTGAAAGTGCCTTAAGCTACTTACAAGCATTCACCAGAAACTCACATGCATTTCTCTGAAAGAGAAGCAGTCTGTTCCAACACTTCAATTTACTGTGCGAAGTGAATGGAGTGTTGCTTCACTTTCTAAATGCTGTCCTTTCAGAGAAAATCACGTTCCTTTGAAAGTGCCTTAAGCTACTTGCAAGCATTTGGAAGAAACTCACATGCGTATCTCTGAAAGAGAAGCAGACTGTTCCAACACTTCAATTCACTGTGCGAAGTGAATGGAGTGTTGCTTCACTTTCTAAATGCTGTCCTTTCAGAGAAAATCACTTTCCTTTGAAAGTGCCTTAAGCTACTTGCAAGCATTAGGAAGAAACTCACATGCGTTTCTCTGAAAGAGAAGCAGTCTGTTCCAACACTTCAATTCACTGTGTGAAGTGAATGGAGTGTTGCCTCACTTTCTAAATGCTGTCCTTTAAGAGAAAATCACTTTCCTTTGAAAGTGACTTAAGCTACTTACAAGCATTCACCAGAAACTCACATGCGTTTCTCTAAAAGATAAGCAGTCTGTTCCAACACTTCAATTCACTGTGCGAAGTGAATGGAGTGTTGCTTCACTTCCTAAATGCTGTCCTTTCAGAGAAAATCACTTTCCTTTGAAAGTGCCTTAAGCTACTTACAAGCATTCAACAGAAACTCACATGCATTTCTCTGAAAGAGAAGCAGTCTTTTCCAACACTTCAATTCACTGTGCGAAGTGAATGGAGTGTTGCTTTACTTTCTAAATTATGTCCTTTCAGAGAAAATCACTTTCCTTTGAAAGTGCCTTAAGGAACTTGCAAGCATTCACAAGAAACACTAATGCGTTTATATGAAAGAGAAGCACTCTGTTCCAACACTTCAATTCACTGCACGAAAGGAATGGAGTGTTGCTTCACTTTCTAAATGCTGTCCTTTCAGAGAAAATCACTGTCTTTTAAAAGTGCCTTGAGCTACTTACAAGCATTCACCAGAAACTCACATGCGTTTCTCTGAAAGAGACGCAGTCTGTTCCAACACTTCAATTCACTGTGCGAAGTGAATGGAGTGTTGCTTCACTTTCTAAATGCTGTCCTTTCAGAGAAAATCACTTTCCTTTGATAGTGCCTTAAGCTACTTGCAAGCATTAGGAAGAAACTCACATGCGTTTCTCTGAAAGAGAAGCAGTCTGTTCCAACACTTCAATTCACTGTGTGAAGTGAATAGAGTGTTGCCTCACGTTCTAAATGCTGTCCTTTCAGAGAAAATCACTTTCCTTTGAAAATGCCTTAAGCTACTTACAAGCATTCACCAGAAACTCACATGCGTTTCTTTGAAAGAGAAGCAGTCTGTTCCAACACTTCAATTCACTGTGCGAAGTGAATGGAGTGTTGCTTCACTTTCTAAATGCTGTCCTTTCAGAGAAAATCACTTTCCTTTGAAAGTGCCTTAAACTACTTTCAAGCATTCACAGAAAACTCACATGCGTTTCTCTGAATGAGAAGCAGTCTGTTCCAACACTTCAATTCACTGTGCGAAGTGAATGGAGTGTTGCTTCACTTTCTAAATGCTGTCCTTTCAGAGAAAATCACTTTCCTTTGAAAGTGCCTTAAGCTACTTACAAGCATTCACCAGAAACTCACATGCGTTTCTCTGAAAGAGAAGCAGTCTGTTCCAACACTTCAATTCACTGTGCGAAGTGAATGGAGTGTTGCTTCACTTTCTAAATGCTGTCCTTTCAGAGAAAATCACTTTCCTTTGAAAGTGCCTTAAGCTACTTACAAGCATTCACCGGAAACTCACATGCGTTTCTCTGAAAGAGAAGCAGACTGTTCCAACACTTCAATTCACTCTGCGAAGTGAATAGTGTGTTGCTTCACTTTCTAAATGCTGTCCTTTAAGAGAAAATCACTTTCCTTTGAAAGTGCCTTAAGCTACTTGCAAGCATTAGGAAGAAACTCACATGTGTTTCTCTGAAAGAGAAGCAGTCTGTTCCAACACTTCAATTCACATTGCGAAGTGAATGGAGTGTTGCTTCAGTTTCTAAATGCTGTCCTTTCAGAGAAAATCACTTTCCTTTGAAAGTGCCTTAAGCAACTTGCAAGAATTCACAAGAAACTCACATGCGTTTCTCTGAAAGAGAAGCAGTCTGTTCCAACACTTCAATTCACTGTGCGAATTGAATGGAGTGTTGCTTCACTATCTAAATGCTGTCCTTTCAGAGAAAATCACTTTCCTTTGAAAGTGCCTTAAGCTACTTGCAAGCATTCGCAAGAAACACTAATGCGTTTCTATGAAAGAGAAGCAGTTTGTTCCAACACTTCAATTCATTGCGAGAAGGGAATGGAGTGTTTCTTTCCTTTCTAAATGCTGTCCTTTCATAGAAAATCACTTTCCTTTGAAAGAGCCTTAAGCTACTTACAAGCATTCAACAGAAACTCACATGCATTTCTCTGAAAGAGAAGCAGTCTGTTCCAACACTTCAATTCAATGTACAAAGTGAATTGAGTGTTGCTTCACTTTCTAAATGCTGTCCTTTCAGAGAAAATCACTTTCCTTTGAAAGTGCCTTAAGCAACTTGCAAGCATTCACAAGAAACACTAATGCGTTTCTATGAAAGGGAAGCAATCTGTTCCAACACTTCAATTCACTGCAAGAAGGGAATGGAGTGTTGCTTCACTTTCTAAATGCTGTCCTTTCAGAGAAAATCACTTTCCATTGAAAGTGCCTTAAGCTACTTACAAGCATTAGGAAGAAACTCACATGCGTTTCTCTGAAAGAGAAGCAGTCTGTTCCAACACTTCAATTCACTGTGCGAAGTGAATGGAGTGTTGCATCACATTCTAAATTCTGTCCTTTCAGAGAAAATCACTTTCCTTTGAAAGTGCCTTAAACTACGTTCAAGCATTCACAAAAAACTCATATGCGTTTCTCTTAAAGAGAAGCAGTGTGTTCCAACACTTCAATTCACTGTGCGAATTGAATGGAGTGTTGCTTCACTTTCTAAATGCTGTCCTTTCAGAGAAAATCACTTTCCTTTGAAAGTGCCTTAAGCTACTTACAAGCATTCACCAGAAACTCACATGCGTTTCTCTGAAAGGGAAGCAGTCTGTTCCAACACTTCAATTCACTGTGCGAAGTGAATGGAGTGTTGCTTCACTTTCTAAATGCTGTCCTTTCAGAGAAAATCACTTTCCTTTGAAAGTGCCTTAAGCTACTTACAAACATTCACCAGAAACTCACATGCGTTTCTCTGAAAGAGAAGCAGTCTGTTCCAACACTTCAATTCACTGTGCGAAGTGAATGGAGTGTTGCTTCACTTTCTAAATGCTGTCCTTTCAGAGAAAATCACTTTCCTTTGAAAGTGCCTTAAGCTACTTACAAGCATTCAACTTAAACTCACATGAATTTCTCTGAAAGGGAAGCAGTCTGTTCCAACACTTCAATTCACTGTGCGAAGTGAATGGAGTGTTGCTTCACTTTCTAAATGCTGTCCTTTCAGAGAAAATCACTTTCCTTTGAAATTGCCTTAAGCTACTTACAAGCATTCACCAGAAACTCACATGCGTTTCTCTGAAAGAGAAGCAGTCTGTTCCAACACTTCAATTCACTGTGCGAAGTGAATGGAGTGTTGCTTCACTTTCTAAATGCTGTCCTTTCAGAGAAAATCACGTTCCTTTGAAAGTGCCTTAAGCTACTTGCAAGCATTTGGAAGAAACTCACATGCGTATCTCTGAAAGAGAAGCAGACTGTTCCAACACTTCAATTCACAGTGCGAAGTGAATGGAGTGTTGCTTCACTTTCTAAATGCTGTCCTTTCAGAGAAAATCACTTTCCTTTGAAAGTGCCTTAAGCTACTTGCAAGCATTAGGAAGAAACTCACATGCGTTTCTCTGAAAGAGAAGCAGTCTGTTCCAACACTTCAATTCACTGTGTGAAGTGAATGGAGTGTTGCCTCACTTTCTAAATGCTGTCCTTTCAGAGAAAATCACTTTCCTTTGAAAGTGACTTAAGCTACTTACAAGCATTCACCAGAAACTCACATGCGTTTCTCTAAAAGATAAGCAGTCTGTTCCAACACTTCAATTCACTGTGCGAAGTGAATGGAGTGTTGCTTCACTTTCTAAATGCTGTCCTTTCAGAGAAAATCACTTTCCTTTGAAAGTGCCTTAAGCTACTTACAAGCATTCAACAGAAACTCACATGCATTTCTCTGAAAGAGAAGCAGTCTTTTCCAACACTTCAATTCACTGTGCGAAGTGAATGGAGTGTTGCTTTACTTTCTAAATTATGTCCTTTCAGAGAAAATCACTTTCCTTTGAAAGTGCCTTAAGGAACTTGCAAGCATTCACAAGAAACACTAATGCGTTTATATGAAAGAGAAGCACTCTGTTCCAACACTTCAATTCACTGCACGAAGGGAATGGAGTGTTGCTTCACTTTCTAAATGCTGTCCTTTCAGAGAAAATCACTGTCCTTTAAAAGTGCCTTGAGCTACTTACAAGCATTCACCAGAAACTCACATGCGTTTCTCTGAAAGAGACGCAGTCTGTTCCAACACTTCAATTCACTGTGCGAAGTGAATGGAGTGTTGCTTCACTTTCTAAATGCTGTCCTTTCAGAGAAAATCACTTTCCTTTGAAAGTGCCTTAAGCTACTTACAAGCATTCACCAGAAACTCACATGCGTTTCTCTGAAAGAAGCAGTCTGTTCCAACACTTCAATTCACTGTGCGAAGTGAATGGAGTGTTGCTTCACTTTCTAAATGCTGTCCTTTCAGAGAAAATCACTTTCCTTTGAAAGTGCCTTAAGCTACTTACAAGCATTCACCGGAAACTCACATGCGTTTCTCTGAAAGAGAAGCAGACTGTTCCAACACTTCAATTCACTGTGCGAAGTGAATGGAGTGTTGCTTCACTTTCTAAATGCTGTCCTTTAAGAGAAAATCACTTTCCTTTGAAAGTGCCTTAAGCTACTTGCAAGCATTAGGAAGAAACTCACATGCGTTTCTCTGAAAGAGAAGCAGTCTGTTCCAACACTTCAATTCACAGTGCGAAGTGAATGGAGTGTTGCTTCAGTTTCTAAATGCTGTCCTTTCAGAGAAAATCACTTTCCTTTGAAAGTGCCTTAAGCAACTTGCAAGAATTCACAAGAAACTCACATGCGTTTCTCTGAAAGAGAAGCAGTCTGTTCCAACACTTCAATTCACTGTGCGAAGTGAATGGAGTGTTGCTTCACTATCTAAATGCTGTCCTTTCAGAGAAAATCACTTTCCTTTGAAAGTGCCTTAAGCTACTTGCAAGCATTCGCAAGAAACACTAATGCGTTTCTATGAAAGAGAAGCAGTCTGTTCCAACACTTCAATTCATTGCGAGAAGGGAATGGAGTGTTTCTTTCCTTTCTAAATGCTGTCCTTTCATAGAAAATCACTTTCCTTTGAAAGAGCCTTAAGCTACTTACAAGCATTCAACAGAAACTCACATGCATTTCTCTGAAAGAGAAGCAGTCTGTTCCAACACTTCAGTTCAATGTACAAAGTGAATTGAGTGTTGCTTCACTTTCTAAATGCTGTCCTTTCAGAGAAAATCACTTTCCTTTGAAAGTGCCTTAAGCAACTTGCAAGCATTCACAAGAAACACAAATGCGCTTCTATGAAAGGGAAGCACTCTGTTCCAACACTTCAATTCACTGCACGAAGGGAATGGAGTGTTGCTTCACTTTCTTAATGCTGTCCTTTCAGAGAAAATCACTTTCCTTTGAAAGTGCCTTAAGCTACTTACAAGCATTAGGAAGAAACTCACATGCGTTTCTCAGAAAGAGAAGCAGTCTGTTCCAACACTTCAATTCACTGTGCGAAGTGAATGGAGTGTTGCTTCACTTTCTAAATGCTGTCCTTTCAGAGAAAATCACTTTCCTTTGAAAGTGCCTTAAGCTACTTACAAGCATTCACCAGAAACTCACATGCGTTTCTCTGAAAGAGAAGCAGTCTGTTCCAACACTTCAATTCACTGTGCGAAGTGAATGGAGTGTTTCTTCACTTTCTAAATGCTGTCCTTTCAGAGAAAATCACGTTCCTTTGAAAGTGCCTTAAGCTACTTGCAAGCATTTGGAAGAAACTCACATGCGTATCTCTGAAAAAGAAGCAGACTGTTCCAACACTTCAATTCACTGTGCGAAGTGAATGGAGTGTTGCTTCACTTTCTAAATGCTGTCCTTTCAGAGAAAATCACTTTCCTTTGAAAGTGCCTTAAGCTACTTGCAAGCATTAGGAAGAAACTCACATGCGTTTCTCTGAAAGAGAAGCAGTCTGTTCCAACACTTCAATTCACTGTGTGAAGTGAATGGAGTGTTGCCTCACTTTCTAAATGCTGTCCTTTCAGAGAAAATCACTTTCCTTTGAAAGTGACTTAAGCTACTTACAAGCATTCACCAGAAACTCACATGCGTTTCTCTAAAAGATAAGCAGTCTGTTCCAACACTTCAATTCACTGTGCGAAGTGAATGGTGTGTTGCTTCACTTTCTAAATGCTGTCCTTTCAGAGAAAATCACTTTCCTTTGAAAGTGCCTTAAGCTACTTACAAGCATTCAACAGAAACTCACATGCATTTCTCTGAAAGAGAAGCAGTCTTTTCCAACACTTCAATTCACTGTGCGAAGTGAATGGAGTGTTGCTTTACTTTCTAAATTATGTCCTTTCAGAGAAAATCACTTTCCTTTGAAAGTGCCTTAAGGAACTTGCAAGCATTCACAAGAAACACTAATGCGTTTATATGAAAGAGAAGCACTCTGTTCCAACACTTCAATTCACTGCACGAAGGGAATGGAGTGTTGCTTCACTTTCTAAATGCTGTCCTTTCAGAGAAAATCACTGTCCTTTAAAAGTGCCTTGAGCTACTTACAAGCATTCACCAGAAACTCACATGCGTTTCTCTGAAAGAGACGCAGTCTGTTCCAACACTTCAATTCACTGTGCGAAGTGAATGGAGTGTTGCTTCACTTTCTAAATGCTGTCCTTTCAGAGAAAATCACTTTCCTTTGATAGTGCCTTAAGCTACTTGCAAGCATTAGGAAGAAACTCACATGCGTTTCTCTGAAAGAGAAGCAGTCTGTTCCAACACTTCAATTCAATGTGTGAAGTGAATAGAGAGTTGCCTCACGTTCTAAATGCTGTCCTTTCAGAGAAAATCACTTTCCTTTGAAAGTGCCTTAAGCTACTTACAAGCATTCACCAGAAACTCACATGCGTTTCTCTGAAAGAGAAGCAGTCTGTTCCAACACTTCAATTCACAGTGCGAAGTGAATGGAGTGTTGCTTCACTTTCTAAATGCTGTCCTTTCAGAGAAAATCACTTTCCTTTGAAAGTGCCTTAAACTACTTTCAAGCATTCACAGAAAACTCACATGCGTTTCTCTGAATGAGAAGCAGTCTGTTCCAACACTTCAATTCACTGTGCGAAGTGAATGGAGTGTTGCTTCACTTTCTAAATGCTGTCCTTTCAGAGAAAATCACTTTCCTTTGAAAGTGCCTTAAGCTACTTACAAGCATTCACCAGAAACTCACAGGCGTTTCTCTGAAAGAGAAGCAGTCTGTTCCAACACTTCAATTCACTGTGCGAAGTGAATGGAGTGTTGCTTCACTTTCTAAATGCTGTCCTTTCAGAGAAAATCACTTTCCTTTGAAAGTGCCTTAAGCTACTTACAAGCATTCACCGGAAACTCACATGCGTTTCTCTGAAAGAGAAGCAGACTGTTCCAACACTTCAATTCACTGTGCGAAGTGAATGGTGTGTTGCTTCACTTTCTAAATGCTGTCCTTTAAGAGAAAATCACTTTCCTTTGAAAGTGCCTTAAGCTACTTGCAAGCATTAGGAAGAAACTCACATGCGTTTCTCTGAAAGAGAAGCAGTCTGTTCCAACACTTCAATTCACAGTGCGAAGTGAATGGAGTGTTGCTTCACTATCTAAATGCTGTCCTTTCAGAGAAAATCACTTTCCTTTGAAAGTGCCTTAAGCTAATTGCAAGCATTCGCAAGAAACACTAATGCGTTTCTATGAAAGAGAAGCAGTCTGTTCCAACACTTCAATTCATTGCGAGAAGGGAATGGAGTGTTGCTTCACTTTCTAAATGCTGTCCTTTCAGAGAAAATCACTTTCCATTGAAAGTGCCTTAAGCTACTTACAAGCATTAGGAAGAAACTCACATGAGTTTCTCTGAAAGAGAAGCAGTCTGTTCCAACACTTCAATTCACTGTGCGAAGTGAATGGAGTGTTGCATCACATTCTAAATTCTGTCCTTTCAGAGAAAATCACTTTCCTTTGAAAGTGCCTTAAACTACGTTCAAGCATTCACAAAAAACTCCCATGCGTTTCTCTTAAAGAGAAGCAGTGTGTTCCAACACTTCAATTCACTGTGCGAAGTGAATGGAGTGTTGCTTCACTTTCTAAATGCTGTCCTTTCAGAGAAAATCACTTTCCTTTGAAAGTGCCTTAAGCTACTTACAAGCATTCACCAGAAACTCACATGCGTTTCTCTGAAAGGGAAGCAGTCTGTTCCAACACTTCAATTCACTGTGCGAAGTGAATGGAGTGTTGCTTCACTTTCTAAATGCTGTCCTTTCAGAGAAAATCACTTTCCTTTGAAAGTGCCTTAAGCTACTTACAAACATTCACCAGAAACTCACATGCGTTTCTCTGAAAGAGAAGCAGTCTGTTCCAACACTTCAATTCACTGTGCGAAGTGAATGGAGTGTTGCTTCACTTTCTAAATGCTGTCCTTTCAGAGAAAATCACTTTCCTTTGATAGTGCCTTAAGCTACTTGCAAGCATTAGGAAGAAACTCACATGCGTTTTTCTGAAAGAGAAGCAGTCTGTTCCAACACTTCAATTCACTGTGTGAAGTGAATAGAGTGTTGCCTCACGTTCTAAATGCTGTCCTTTCAGAGAAAATCACTTTCCTTTGAAAGTGCCTTAAGCTACTTACAAGCATTCACCAGAAACTCACATGCGTTTCTCTGAAAGAGAAGCAGTCTGTTCCAACACTTCAATTCACTGTGCGAAGTGAATGGAGTGTTGCTTCACTTTCTAAATGCTGTCCTTTCAGAGAAAATCACTTTCCTTTGAAAGTGCCTTAAACTACTTTCAAGCATTCACAGAAAACTCACATGCGTTTCTCTGAATGAGAAGCAGTTGTTCCAACACTTCAATTCACTGTGCGAAGTGAATGGAGTGTTGCTTCACTTTCTAAATGCTGTCCTTTCAGAGAAAATCACTTTCCTTTGAAAGTGCCTTAAGCTACTTACAAGCATTCACCAGAAACTCACATGCGTTTCTCTGAAAGAGAAGCAGTCTGTTCCAACACTTCAATTCACTGTGCGAAGTGAATGGAGTGTTGCTTCACTTTCTAAATGCTGTCCTTTCAGAGAAAATCACTTTCCTTTGAAAGTGCCTTAAGCTACTTACAAGCATTCACCGGAAACTCACATGCGTTTCTCTGAAAGAGAAGCAGACTGTTCCAACACTTCAATTCACTGTGCGAAGTGAATGGAGTGTTGCTTCACTTTCTAAATGCTGTCCTTTCAGAGAAAATCACTTTCCTTTGAAAGTGCCTTAAGCTACTTGCAAGCATTAGGAAGAAACTCACATGCGTTTCTCTGAAAGAGAAGCAGTCTGTTCCAACACTTCAATTCACAGTGCGAAGTGAATGGAGTGTTGCTTCAGTTTCTAAATGCTGTCCTTTCAGAGAAAATCACTTTCCTTTGAAAGTGCCTTAAGCAACTTGCAAGAATTCACAAGAAACTCACATGCGTTTCTCTGAAAGAGAAGCAGTCTGTTCCAACACTTCAATTCACTGTGCGAAGTGAATGGAGTGTTGCTTCACTATCTAAATGCTGTCCTTTCAGAGAAAATCACTTTCCTTTGAAAGTGCCTTAAGCTACTTGCAAGCATTCGCAAGAAACACTAATGCGTTTCTATGAAAGAGAAGCAGTCTGTTCCAACACTTCAATTCATTGCGAGAAGGGAATGGAGTGTTTCTTTACTTTCTAAATGCTGTCCTTTCATAGAAAATCACTTTCCTTTGAAAGAGCCTTAAGCTACTTACAAGCATTCAACAGAAACTCACATGCATTTCTCTGAAAGAGAAGCAGTCTGTTCCAACACTTCAATTCAATGTACAAAGTGAATTGAGTGTTGCTTCACTTTCTAAATGCTGTCCTTTCAGAGAAAATCACTTTCCTTTGAAAGTGCCTTAAGCAACTTGCAAGCATTCACAAGAAACACTAATGCGTTTCTATGAAAGGGAAGCACTCTGTTCCAACACTTCAATTCACTGCACGAAGGGAATGGAGTGTTGCTTCACTTTCTAAATGCTGTCCTTTCAGAGAAAATCACTTTCCTTTGAAAGTGCCTTAAGCTACTTACAAGCATTAGGAAGAAACTCACATGCATTTCTCTGAAAGAGAAGCAGTCTGTTCCAACACTTCAATTCACTGTGCGAAGTGAATGGAGTGTTGCATCACATTCTAAATTCTGTCCTTTCAGAGAAAATCACTTTCCTTTGAAAGTGCCTTAAACTACGTTCAAGCATTCACAAAAAACTCACAAGCGTTTCTCTTAAAGATAAGCAGTGTGTTCCAACACTTCAATTCACTGTGCGAATTGAATGGAGTGTTGCTTCACTTTCTAAATGCTGTCCTTTCAGAGAAAATCACTTTCCTTTGAAAGAGCCTTAAGCTACTTACAAGCATTCACCAGAAACTCACATGCGTTTCTCTGAAAGGGAAGCAGTCTGTTCCAACACTTCAATTCACTGTGCGAAGTGAATGGAGTGTTGCTTCACTTTCTAAATGCTGTCCTTTCAGAGAAAATCACTTTCCTTTGAAAGTGCCTTAAGCTACTTACAAGCATTCATCAGAAACTCACATGCGTTTCTCTGAAAGAGAAGCAGTCTGTTCCAATACTTCAATTCACTGTGCGAAGTGAATGGAGTGTTGCTTCACTTTCTAAATGCTGTCCTTTCAGAGAAAATCACTTTCCTTTGAAAGTGCCTTAAGCTACTTACAAGCATTCACCAGAAACTCACATGTGTTTCTCTGAAAGAGAGGCAGTCTGTTCCAACACTTCAATTCACTGTGCGAAGTGAATGGAGTGTTGCTTCACTTTCTAAATGCTGTCCTTTCAGAGAAAATCACTTTCCTTTGAAAGTGCCTTAAGCTACTTGCAAGCATTAGGAAGAAACTCACATGCGTTTCTCTGAAAGAGAAGCAGACTGTTCCAACACTTCAATTCACTGTGCGAAGTGAATGGAGTGTTGCTTCACTTTCTAAATGCTGTCCTTTCAGAGAAAATCACTTTCCTTTGAAAGTGCCTTAAGCTACTTGCAAGCATTAGGAAGAAACTCGCATGCGTTTCTCTGAAAGAGAAGCAGTCTGTTCCAACACTTCAATTCAATTTGTGAAGTGAATGGAGTGTTACCTCACTTTCTAAATGCTGTCCTTTCAGAGAAAATCACTTTCCTTTGAAAGTGCCTTAAGTTACTTACAAGCATTCACCAGAAACTCACGTGCGTTACTCTGAAAGAGAAGCAGTCTGTTCCAACACTTCAATTCGCTGTGCGAAGTGAATGGAGTGTTGCTTCACTTTCTAAATGCTGTCCTTTCAGAGAAAATCACTTTCCTTTGAAAGTGCCTTAAGCTACTTACAAGCATTCACCAGAAACTCACATGCGTTTCTCTGAAAGGGAAGCAGTCTGTTCCAACACTTCAATTCACTGTGCGAAGTGAATGGAGTGTTGCTTCACTTTCTAAATGCTGTCCTTTCAGAGAAAATCACTTTCCTTTGAAAGTGCCTTAAGCTACTTGCAAGCATTAGGAAGAAACTCACATGCGTTTCTCTGAAAGAGAAGCAGACTGTTCCAACACTTCAATTCACTGTGCGAAGTGAATGGAGTGTTGCTTCACTTTCTAAATTCTGTCCTTTCAGAGAAAATCACTTTCCTTTGAAAGTGCCTTATGCTACTTGCAAGCATTAGGAAGAAACACACTTGCGTTTCTCTGAAAGAGAAGCAGTCTGTTCCAACACTTCAATTCAGTGTGCGAAGTGAATGGAGTGTTGCTTCACTTTCTAAATGCTGTCCTTTCAGAGAAAATCACTTTCCTTTGAAAGTGCCTTAAGCAACTTGCAAGCATTCACAAGAAACACTAATGCGTTTATATGAAAGAGAAGCACTCTGTTCCAACACTTCAATTCACTGCACGAAGGGAATGGAGTGTTGCTTCACTTTCTAAATGCTGTCCTTTAAGAGAAAATCACTGTCCTTTGAAAGTGCCTTAAGCTACTTACAAGCATTCACCAGAAACTCACATGCGTTTCACTGAAAGAGAAGCAGTTGGTTCCAACACTTCAATTCACTTTGCGAAGTGAATGGAGTGTTGCTTCACTTTCTAAATGCTGTCCTTTCAGAGAAAATCACTTTCCTTTGAAAGTGCCTTAAGCTACTTGCAAGCATTAGGAAGAAACTCACATGCGTTTCTCTGAAAGAGAAGCAGTCTGTTCCAACACTTCAATTCACTGTGCGAAGTGAATGGAGTGTTGCTTCAGTTTCTAAATGCTGTCCTTTTAGAGAAAATCACTTTCCTTTGAAAGTGCCTTAAGCGACTTGCAATAATTCACAAGAAACTCACATGCGTTTCTCTGAAAGAGAAGCAGTCTGTTCCAACACTTCAATTCACTGTGCGAATTGAATGGAGTGTTGCTTCACTTTCTAAATGCTGTCCTTTCAGAGAAAATCACTTTCCTTTGAAAGTGCCTTAAGCTACTTACAAGCATTCACCAGAAACTCACATGCGTTTCTCTGAAAGAGAAGCAGTCTGTTCCAACACTTCAATTCACTGTGCGAAGTGAATGGAGTGTTGCTTCACTTTCTAAATGCTGTCCTTTCAGAGAAAATCACTTTCCTTTGAAAGTGCCTTAAGCTACTTACAAGCATTCAACTTAAACTCACATGAATTTCTCTGAAAGAGAAGCAGTCTGTTCCAACACTTCAATTCACTGTGCGAAGTGAATGGAGTGTTGCTTCACTTTCTAAATGCTGTCCTTTCAGAGAAAATCACTTTCCTTTGAAAGAGCCTAAAGCTACTTACAAGCATTCAACAGAAACACACATGCATTTCTCTGAAAGAGAAGCAGTCTGTTCCAACACTTCAATTCACTGTACAAAGTGAATTGAGTGTTGCTTCACTTTCTAAATGCTGTCCTTTCAGAAAAAATCACTTTCCTTTGAAAGTGCCTTAAGCAACTTGCAAGCATTCACAAGAAACACTAATGCGTTTCTATGAAAGAGAAGCACTCTGTTCCAACACTTCAATTCACTGCACGAAGGGAATGGAGTGTTGCTTCACTTTCTAAATGCTGTCCTTTCAGAGAAAATCACTTTCCTTTGAAAGTGCCTTAAGCTACTTACAAGCATTAGGAAGAAACTCACATGCGTTTCTCTGAAAGAGAAGCAGTCTGTTCCAACACTTCAATTCACTGTGCGAAGTGAATGGAGTGTTGCTTCAGTTTCTAAATGCTGTCCTTTTAGAGAAAATCACTTTCCTTTGAAAGTGCCTTAAGCGACTTGCAATAATTCACAAGAAACTCACATGCGTTTCTCTGAAAGAGAAGCAGTCTGTTCCAACACTTCAATTCACTGTGCGAATTGAATGGAGTGTTGCTTCACTTTCTAAATGCTGTCCTTTCAGAGAAAATCACTTTCCTTTGAAAGTGCCTTAAGCTACTTACAAGCATTCACCAGAAACTCACATGCGTTTCTCTGAAAGAGAAGCAGTCTGTTCCAACACTTCAATTCACTGTGCGAAGTGAATGGAGTGTTGCTTCACTTTCTAAATGCTGTCCTTTCAGAGAAAATCACTTTCCTTTGAAAGTGCCTTAAGCTACTTACAAGCATTCAACTTAAACTCACATGAATTTCTCTGAAAGAGAAGCAGTCTGTTCCAACACTTCAATTCACTGTGCGAAGTGAATGGAGTGTTGCTTCACTTTCTAAATGCTGTCCTTTCAGAGAAAATCACTTTCCTTTGAAAGAGCCTAAAGCTACTTACAAGCATTCAACAGAAACACACATGCATTTCTCTGAAAGAGAAGCAGTCTGTTCCAACACTTCAATTCACTGTACAAAGTGAATTGAGTGTTGCTTCACTTTCTAAATGCTGTCCTTTCAGAAAAAATCACTTTCCTTTGAAAGTGCCTTAAGCAACTTGCAAGCATTCACAAGAAACACTAATGCGTTTCTATGAAAGAGAAGCACTCTGTTCCAACACTTCAATTCACTGCACGAAGGGAATGGAGTGTTGCTTCACTTTCTAAATGCTGTCCTTTCAGAGAAAATCACTTTCCTTTGAAAGTGCCTTAAGCTACTTACAAGCATTAGGAAGAAACTCACATGCATTTCTCTGAAAGAGAAGCAGTCTGTTCCAACACTTCAATTCACTGTGCGAAGTGAATGGAGTGTTGCTTCAGTTTCTAAATGCTGTCCTTTCAGAGAAAATCACTTTCCTTTGAAAGTGCCTTAAGCGACTTGCAATAATTCACAAGAAACTCACATGCGTTTCTCTGAAAGAGAAGCAGTCTGTTCCAACACTTCAATTCACTGTGCGAAGTGAATGGAGTGTTGCTTCACTTTCTAAATGCTGTCCTTTCAGAGAAAATCACTTTCCTTTGAAAGTGCCTTAAGCTACTTACAAGCATTCACCAGAAACTCACATGCGTTTCTCTGAAAGGGAAGCAGTCTGTTCCAACACTTCAATTCACTGTGCGAAGTGAATGGAGTGTTGCTTCACTTTCTAAATGCTGTCCTTTCAGAGAAAATCACTTTCCTTTGAAAGTGCCTTAAGCTACTTGCAAGCATTAGGAAGAAACTCACATGCGTTTCTCTGAAAGAGAAGCAGACTGTTCCAACACTTCAATTCACTGTGCGAAGTGAATGGAGTGTTGCTTCACTTTCTAAATTATGTCCTTTCAGAGAAAATCACTTTCCTTTGAAAGTGCCTTAAGCTACTTGCAAGCATTAGGAAGAAACACACTTGCGTTTCTCTGAAAGAGAAGCAGTCTGTTCCAACACTTCAATTCAGTGTGCGAAGTGAATGGAGTGTTGCTTCACTTTCTAAATGCTGTCCTTTCAGAGAAAATCACTTTCCTTTGAAAGTGCCTTAAGCAACTTGCAAGCATTCACAAGAAACACTAATGCGTTTCTATGAAAGAGAAGCACTCTGTTCCAACACTTCAATTCACTGCACGAAGGGAATGGAGTGTTGCTTCACTTTCTAAATGCTGTCCTTTCAGAGAAAATCACTGTCCTTTAAAAGTGCCTTAAGCTACTTACAAGCATTCACCAGAAACTCACATGCGTTTCACTGAAAGAGAAGCAGTCGGTTCCAACACTTCAATTCACTGTGCGAAGTGAATGGAGTGTTGCTTCACTTTCTAAATGCTGTCCTTTCAGAGAAAATCACTTTCCTTTGAAAGTGCCTTAAGCTACTTGCAAGCATTAGGAAGAAACTCACATGTGTTTCTCTGAAAGAGAAGCAGTCTGTTCCAACACTTCAATTCACTGTGCGAAGTGAATGGAGTGTTGCTTCACTTTCTAAATGCTGTCCTTTCAGAGAAAAACGCTTTTCTTTGAAAGTGCCTTAAACTACTTTCAAGCATTCACAAATAACTTACATGCGTTTCTCTGAAAGAGAAGCAGTCTGTTCCAACACTTCAATTCACAGTGCGAAGTGAATGGAGTGTTGCTTCAGTTTCTAAAAGCTGTCCTTTCAGAGAAAATCACTTTCCATTGAAAGTGCCTTAAGCAACTTGCAAGAATTCACAAGAAACTCACATGCGTTTCTCTGAAAGAGAAGCAGTCTGTTCCAACACTTCAATTCACTGTACAAAGTGAATTGAGTGTTGCTTCACTTTCTAAATGCTGTCCTTTCAGAGAAAATCACTTTCCTTTGAAAGTGCCTTAAGCAATTTGCAAGCATTCACAAGAAACACTAATGCGTTTCTTTGAAAGAGAAGCACTCTGTTCCAACACTTCAATTCACTGCACGAAGGGAATGGAGTGTTGCTTCACTTTCTAAATGCTGTCCTTTCAGTGAAAATCACTTTCCTTTGAAAGTGCCTTAAGCTACTTACAAGCATTCATAAAAAACTCACATGCGTTTCTCTGAAAGAGAAGCAGTCTGTTCCAACACTTCAATTCAGTGTGCGAAGTGAATGGAGTGTTGCTTCACTTTCTAAATGCTGTCCTTTCAGAGAAAATCACTTTCCTTTGAAAGTGCCTTAAGCAACTTGCAAGCATTCACAAGAAACACTAATGCGTTTATATAAAAGAGAAGCACTCTGTTCCAACACTTCAATTCACTGCACGAAGGGAATGGAGTGTTGCTTCACTTTCTAAATGCTGTCCTTTCAGAGAAAATCACTGTCCTTTGAAAGTGCCTTAAGCTACTTACAAGCATTCACCAGAAACTCACATGCGTTTCACTGAAAGAGAAGCAGTCGGTTCCAACACTTCAATTCACTTTGCGAAGTGAATGGAGTGTTGCTTCACTTTCTAAATGCTGTCCTTACAGAGAAAATCACTTTCCTTTGAAAGTGCCTTAAGCTACTTGCAAGCATTAGGAAGAAACTCACATGCGTTTCTCTGAAAGAGAAGCAGTCTGTTCCAACACTTCAATTCACTGTGCGAAGTGAATGGAGTGTTGCTTCAGTTTCTAAATGCTGTCCTTTTAGAGAAAATCACTTTCCTTTGAAAGTGCCTTAAGCGACTTGCAATAATTCACAAGAAACTCACATGCGTTTCTCTGAAAGAGAAGCAGTCTGTTCCAACACTTCAATTCACTGTGCGAATTGAATGGAGTGTTGCTTCACTTTCTAAATGCTGTCCTTTCAGAGAAAATCACTTTCCTTTGAAAGTGCCTTAAGCTACTTACAAGCATTCACCAGAAACTCACATGCGTTTCTCTGAAAGAGAAGCAGTCTGTTCCAACACTTCAATTCACTGTGCGAAGTGAATGGAGTGTTGCTTCACTTTCTAAATGCTGTCCTTTCAGAGAAAATCACTTTCCTTTGAAAGTGCCTTAAGCTACTTACAAGCATTCAACTTAAACTCACATAAATTTCTCTGAAAGAGAAGCAGTCTGTTCCAACACTTCAATTCACTGTGCGAAGTGAATGGAGTGTTGCTTCACTTTCTAAATGCTGTCCTTTCAGAGAAAATCACTTTCCTTTGAAAGAGCCTAAAGCTACTTACAAGCATTCAACAGAAACACACATGCATTTCTCTGAAAGAGAAGCAGTCTGTTCCAACACTTCAATTCACTGTACAAAGTGAATTGAGTGTTGCTTCACTTTCTAAATGCTGTCCTTTCAGAAAAAATCACTTTCCTTTGAAAGTGCCTTAAGCAACTTGCAAGCATTCACAAGAAACACTAATGCGTTTCTATGAAAGAGAAGCACTCTGTTCCAACACTTCAATTCACTGCACAAAGGGAATGGAGTGTTGCTTCACTTTCTAAATGCTGTCCTTTCAGAGAAAATCACTTTCCTTTGAAAGTGCCTTAAGCTACTTACAAGCATTAGGAAGAAACTCACATGCATTTCTCTGAAAGAGAAGCAGTCTGTTCCAACACTTCAATTCACTGTGCGAAGTGAATGGAGTGTTGCTTCAGTTTCTAAATGCTGTCCTTTCAGAGAAAATCACTTTCCTTTGAAAGTGCCTTAAGCGACTTGCAATAATTCACAAGAAACTCACATGCGTTTCTCTGAAAGAGAAGCAGTCTGTTCCAACACTTCAATTCACTGTGCGAAGTGAATGGAGTGTTGCTTCACTTTCTAAATGCTGTCCTTTCAGAGAAAATCACTTTCCTTTGAAAGTGCCTTAAGCTACTTACAAGCATTCACCAGAAACTCACATGCGTTTCTCTGAAAGGGAAGCAGTCTGTTCCAACACTTCAATTCACTGTGCGAAGTGAATGGAGTGTTGCTTCACTTTCTAAATGCTGTCCTTTCAGAGAAAATCACTTTCCTTTGAAAGTGCCTTAAGCTACTTGCAAGCATTAGGAAGAAACTCACATGCGTTTCTCTGAAAGAGAAGCAGACTGTTCCAACACTTCAATTCACTGTGCGAAGTGAATGGAGTGTTGCTTCACTTTCTAAATTCTGTCCTTTCAGAGAAAATCACTTTCCTTTGAAAGTGCCTTAAGCTACTTGCAAGCATTAGGAAGAAACACACTTGCGTTTCTCTGAAAGAGAAGCAGTCTGTTCCAACACTTCAATTCAGTGTGCGAAGTGAATGGAGTGTTGCTTCACTTTCTAAATGCTGTCCTTTCAGAGAAAATCACTTTCCTTTGAAAGTGCCTTAAGCAACTTGCAAGCATTCACAAGAAACACTAATGCGTTTCTATGAAAGAGAAGCACTCTGTTCCAACACTTCAATTCACTGCACGAAGGGAATGGAGTGTTGCTTCACTTTCTAAATGCTGTCCTTTCAGAGAAAATCACTGTCCTTTGAAAGTGCCTTAAGCTACTTACAAGCATTCACCAGAAACTTACATGCGTTTCACTGAAAGAGAAGCAGTCGGTTCCAACACTTCAATTCACTGTGCGAAGTGAATGGAGTGTTGCTTCACTTTCTAAATGCTGTCCTTTCAGAGAAAATCACTTTCCTTTGAAAGTGCCTTAAGCTACTTGCAAGCATTAGGAAGAAACTCACATGTGTTTCTCTGAAAGAGAAGCAGTCTGTTCCAACACTTCAATTCACTGTGCGAAGTGAATGGAGTGTTGCTTCACTTTCTAAATGCTGTCCTTTCAGAGAAAAACGCTTTTCTTTGAAAGTGCCTTAAACTACTTTCAAGCATTCACAAAAAACTTACATGCGTTTCTCTGAAAGAGAAGCAGTCTGTTCCAACACTTCAATTCACAGTGCGAAGTGAATGGAGTGTTGCTTCAGTTTCTAAAAGCTGTCCTTTCAGAGAAAATCACTTTCCATTGAAAGTGCCTTAAGCAACTTGCAAGAATTCACAAGAAACTCACATGCGTTTCTCTGAAAGAGAAGCAGTCTGTTCCAACACTTCAATTCACTGTACAAAGTGAATTGAGTGTTGCTTCACTTTCTAAATGCTGTCCTTTCAGAGAAAATCACTTTCCTTTGAAAGTGCCTTAAGCAATTTGCAAGCATTCACAAGAAACACTAATGCGTTTCTTTGAAAGAGAAGCACTCTGTTCCAACACTTCAATTCACTGCACGAAGGGAATGGAGTGTTGCTTCACTTTCTAAATGCTGTCCTTTCAGTGAAAATCACTTTCCTTTGAAAGTGCCTTAAGCTACTTACAAGCATTCATAAAAAACTCACATGCGTTTCTCTGAAAGAGAAGCAGTCTGTTCCAACACTTCAATTCACTGTGCGAAGTGAATGGAGTGTTGCTTCACTTTCTAAATGCTGTCCTTTCAGAGAAAATCACTTTCCTTTGATAGTGCCTTAAGCTACTTGCAAGCATTAGGAAGAAACTCACATGCGTTTCTCTGAAAGAGAAGCAGTCTGTTCCAACACTTCAATTCACTGTGTGAAGTGAATAGAGTGTTGCCTCACGTTCTAAATTCTGTGCTTTCAGAGAAAATCACTTTCCTTTGAAAGTGCCTTAAGCTACTTACAAGCATTCACCAGAAACTCACATGCGTTTCTCTGAAAGAGAAGCAGTCTGTTCCAACACTTCAATTCACTGTGCGAAGTGAATGGAGTGTTGCTTCACTTTCTAAATGCTGTCCTTTCAGAGAAAATCACTTTCCTTTGAAAGTGCCTTAAGCTACTTACAAGCATTCAACTTAAACTCACATGAATTTCTCTGAAAGAGAAGCAGTCTGTTCCAACACTTCAATTCACTGTGCGAAGTGAATGGAGTGTTGCTTCACTTTCTAAATGCTGTCCTTTCAGAGAAAATCACTTTCCTTTGAAAGTGCCTTAAGCTACGTACAAGCATTCACCAGAAACTCACATGCGTTTCTCTGAAAGAGAAGCAGTCTGTTCCAACACTTCAATTCACTGTGCGAAGTGAATGGAGTGTTGCTTCACTTTCTAAATGCTGTCCTTTCAGAGAAAATCACGTTCCTTTGAAAGTGCCTTAAGCTACTTGCAAGCATTAGGAAGAAACTCACATGCGTATCTCTGAAAAAGAAGCAGACTGTTCCAACACTTCAATTCACTGTGCGAAGTGAATGGAGTGTTGCTTCACTTTCTAAATGCTGTCCTTTCAGAGAAAATCACTTTCCTTTGAAAGTGCCTTAAGCTACTTGCAAGCATTCGCAAGAAACACTAATGCGTTTCTATGAAAGAGAAGCAGTCTGTTCCAACACTTCAATTCATTGCGAGAAGGGAATGGAGTGTTGCTTTACTTTCTAAATGCTGTCCTTTCATAGAAAATCACTTTCCTTTGAAAGAGCCTTAAGCTACTTACAAGCATTCAACAGAAACTCACATGCATTTCTCTGAAAGAGAAGCAGTCTGTTCCAACACTTCAATTCACTGTACAAAGTGAATTGAGTGTTGCTTCACTTTCTAAATGCTGTCCTTTCAGAGAAAATCACTTTCCTTTGAAAGTGCCTTAAGCAATTTGCAAGCATTCACAAGAAACACTAATGCGTTTCTATGAAAGAGAAGCACTCTGTTCCAACACTTCAATTCACTGCACGAAGGGAATGGAATGTTGCTTCACTTTCTAAATGCTGTCCTTTCAGTGAAAATCACTTTCCTTTGAAAGTGCCTTAAGCTACTTACAAGCATTCATAAAAAACTCACATGCGTTTCTCTGAAAGAGAAGCAGTCTGTTCCAACACTTCAATTCACTGTGCGAAGTGAATGGAGTGTTGCTTCACTTTCTAAATGCTGTCCTTTCAGAGAAAATCACTTTCCTTTGATAGTGCCTTAAGCTACTTGCAAGCATTAGGAAGAAACTCACATGCGTTTCTCTGAAAGAGAAGCAGTCTGTTCCAACACTTCAATTCACTGTGTGAAGTGAATAGAGTGTTGCCTCACGTTCTAAATTCTGTCCTTTTAGAGAAAATCACTTTCCTTCGAAAGTGCCTTAAGCTACTTACAAGCATTCACCAGAAACTCACATGCGTTTCTCTGAAAGAGAAGCAGTCTGTTCCAACATTTCAATTCACTGTGCGAAGTGAATGGAGTGTTGCTTCACTTTCTAAATGCTGTCCTTTCAGAGAAAATCACTTTCCTTTGAAAGTGCCTTAAGCTACTTACAAGCATTCAACTTAAACTCACATGAATTTCTCTGAAAGAGAAGCAGTCTGTTCCAATACTTCAATTCACTGTGCGAAGTGAATGGAGTGTTGCTTCACTCTCTAAATGCTGTCCTTTCAGAGATAATCACTTTCCTTTGAAAGTGCCTTAAGCTACTTACAAGCATTCACCAGAAACTCACATGCGTTTCTCTGAAAGAGAAGCAGTCTGTTCCAACACTTCAATTCACTGTGCGAAGTGAATGGAGTGTTGCTTCACTTTCTAAATGCTGTCCTTTCAGAGAAAATCACGTTCCTTTGAAAGTGCCTTAAGCTACTTGCAAGCATTAGGAAGAAACTCACATGCGTATCTCTGAAAGAGAAGCAGACTGTTCCAACACTTCAATTCACTGTGCGAAGTGAATGGAGTGTTGCTTCACTTTCTAAATGCTGTCCTTTCAGAGAAAATCACTTTCCTTTGAAAGTGCCTTAAGCTACTTGCAAGCATTAGGAAGAAACTCACATGCGTTTCTCTGAAAGAGAAGCAGTCTGTTCCAACACTTCAATTCACTGTGTGAAGTGAATGGAGTGTTGCCTCACTTTCTAAATGCTGTCCTTTCAGAGAAAATCACTTTCCTTTGAAAGTGACTTAAGCTACTTACAAGCATTCACCAGAAACTCACATGCGTTTCTCTAAAAGAGAAGCAGTCTGTTCCAACACTTCAATTCAATGTGCGAAGTGAATGGAGTGTTGCTTCACTTTCTAAATGCTGTCCTTTCAGAGAAAATCACTTTCCTTTGAAAGTGCCTTAAGCTACTTACAAGCATTCAACAGAAACTCACATGCATTTCTCTGAAAGAGAAGCAGTCTGTTCCAACACTTCAATTCACTGTGCGAAGTGAATGGAGTGTTGCTTCACTTTCTAAATTATGTCCTTTCAGAGAAAATCACTTTCCTTTGAAAGTGCCTTAAGCAACTTCCAAGCATTCACAAGAAACACTAATGCGTTTATATGAAAGAGAAGCACTCTGTTCCAACACTTCAATTCACTGCACGAAGGGAATGGAGTGTTGCTTCACTTTCTAAACGCTGTCCTTTCAGAGAAAATCACTTTCCTTTGATAGTGCCTTAAGCTACTTGCAAGCATTAGGAAGAAACTCACATGCGTTTCTCTGAAAGAGAAGCAGTCTGTTCCAACACTTCAATTCACTGTGTGAAGTGAATAGAGTGTTGCCTCACGTTCTAAATGCTGTCCTTTCAGAGAAAATCACTTTCCTTTGAAAGTGCCTTAAGCTACTTACAAGCATTCACCAGAAACTCACATGCGTTTCTCTGAAAGAGATCAGTCTGTTCCAACACTTCAATTCACTGTGCGAAGTGAATGGAGTATTGCTTCACTTTCTAAATGCTGTCCTTTCAGAGAAAATCACTTTCCTTTGATAGTGCCTTAAGCTACTTGCAAGCATTAGGAAGAAACTCACATGCGTTTCTCTGAAAGAGAAGCAGTCTGTTCCAACACTTCAATTCACTGTGTGAAGTGAATAGAGTGTTGCCTCACGTTCTAAATGCTGTCCTTTCAGAGAAAATCACTTTCCTTTGAAAGTGCCTTAAGCTACTTACAAGTATTCACCAGAAACTCACAAGCGTTTCTCTGAAAGAGAAGCAGTCTGTTCCAACACTTCAATTCACTGTGCGAAGTGAATGGAGTGTTGCTTCACTTTCTAAATGCTGTCCTTTCAGAGAAAATCACTTTCCTTTGAAAGTGCCTTAAACTACTTTCAAGCATTCACAGAAAACTCACATGCGTTTCTCTGAATGAGAAGCAGTCTGTTCCAACACTTCAATTCACTGTGCGAAGTGAATGGAGTGTTGCTTCACTTTCTAAATGCTGTCCTTTCAGAGAAAATCACTTTCCTTTGAAAGTGCCTTAAGCTACTTACAAGCATTCACCAGAAACTCACATGCATTTCTCTGAAAGAGAAGCAGTCTGTTTCAACACTTCAATTCACAGTGCGAAGTGAATGGAGTGTTGCTTCAGTTTCTAAATGCTGTCCTTTCAGAGAAAATCACTTTCCTTTGAAAGTGCCTTAAGCAACTTGCAAGAATTCACAAGAAACTCACATGCGTTTCTCTGAAAGAGAAGCAGTCTGTTCCAACACTTCAATTCACTGTGCGAAGTGAATGGAGTGTTGCTTCACTATCTAAATGCTGTCCTTTCAGAGAAAATCACTTTCATTTGAAAGTGCCTTAAGCTACTTGCAAGCATTCGCAAGAAACACTAATGCGTTTCTATGAAAGAGAAGCAGTCTGTTCCAACACTTCAATTCATTGCGAGAAGGGAATGGAGTGTTGCTTTACTTTCTAAATGCTGTCCTTTCATAGAAAATCACTTTCCTTTGAAAGAGCCTGAAGCTACTTACAAGCATTCAACAGAAACTCACATGCATTTCTCTGAAAGAGAAGCAGTCTGTTCCAACACTTCAATTCACTGTACAAAGTGAATTGAGTGTTGCTTCACTTTCTAAATGCTGTCCTTTCAAAGAAAATCACTTTCCTTTGAAAGTGCCTTAAGCAATTTGCAAGCATTCACAAGAAACACTAATGCGTTTCTATGAAAGAGAAGCACTCTGTTCCAACACTTCAATTCACTGCACGAAGGGAATGGAGTGTTGCTTCACTTTCTAAATGCTGTCTTTTCAGTGAAAATCACTTTCCTTTGAAAGTGCCTTAAGCTACTTACAAGCATTCATAAAAAACTCACATGCGTTTCTCTGAAAGAGAAGCAGTCTGTTCCAACACTTCAATTCACTGTGCGAAGTGAATGGAGTGTTGCTTCACTTTCTAAATGCTGTCCTTTCAGAGAAAATCACTTTCCTTTGAAAGTGCCTTAAGCTACTTACAAGCATTCAGCTTAAACTCACATGAATTTCTCTGAAAGAGAAGCAGTCTGTTCCAACACTTCAATTCACTGTGCGAAGTGAATGGAGTGTTGCTTCACTTTCTAAATGCTGTCCTTTCAGAGATAATCACTTTCCTTTGAAAGTGCCTTAAGCTACTTACAAGCATTCACCAGAAACTCACATGCGTTTCTCTGAAAGAGAAACAGTCTGTTCCAACACTTCAATTCACTGTGCGAAGTGAATGGAGTGTTGCTTCACTTTCTAAATGCTGTCCTTTCTGAGAAAATCACGTTCCTTTGAAAGTGCCTTAAGCTACTTGCAAGCATTAGGAAGAAACTCACATGCGTATCTCTGAAAGAGAAGCAGACTGTTCCAACACTTCAATTCACTGTGCGAAGTGAATGGAGTGTTGCTTCACTTTCTAAATGCTGTCCTTTCAGAGAAAATCACTTTCCTTTGAAAGTGCCTTAAGCTACTTGCAAGCATTAGGAAGAAACTCACATGCGTTTCTCTGAAAGAGAAGCAGTCTGTTCCAACACTTCAATTCACTGTGTGAAGTGAATGGAGTGTTGCCTCACTTTCTAAATGCTGTCCTTTCAGAGAAAATCACTTTCCTTTGAAAGTGACTTAAGCTACTTACAAGCATTCACCAGAAACTCACATGCGTTTCTCTAAAAGAGAAGCAGTCTGTTCCAACACTTCAATTCAATGTGCGAAGTGAATGGAGTGTTGCTTCACTTTCTAAATGCTGTCCTTTCAGAGAAAATCACTTTCCTTTGAAAGTGCCTTAAGCTACTTACAAGCATTCAACAGAAACTCACATGCATTTCTCTGAAAGAGAAGCAGTCTGTTCCAACACTTCAATTCACTGTGCGAAGTGAATGGAGTGTTGCTTCACTTTCTAAATTATGTCCTTTCAGAGAAAATCACTTTCCTTTGAAAGTGCCTTAAGCAACTTCCAAGCATTCACAAGAAACACTAATGCGTTTATATGAAAGAGAAGCAGTCTGTTCCAACACTTCAATTCACTGTGCGAAGTGAATGGAGTGTTGCTTCACTTTCTAAATGCTGTCCTTTCAGAGAAAATCACTTTCCTTTGATAGTGCCTTAAGCTACTTGCAAGCATTAGGAAGAAACTCACATGCGTTTCTCTGAAAGAGAAGCAGTCTGTTCCAACACTTCAATTCACTGTGTGAAGTGAATAGAGTGTTGCCTCACGTTCTAAATTCTGTCCTTTTAGAGAAAATCACTTTCCTTCGAAAGTGCCTTAAGCTACTTACAAGCATTCACCAGAAACTCACATGCGTTTCTCTGAAAGAGAAGCAGTCTGTTCCAACACTTCAATTCACTGTGCGAAGTGAATGGAGTGTTGCTTCACTTTCTAAATGCTGTCCTTTCAGAGAAAATCACTTTCCTTTGAAAGTGCCTTAAGCTACTTACAAGCATTCAACTTAAACTCACATGAATTTCTCTGAAAGAGAAGCAGTCTGTTCCAATACTTCAATTCACTGTGCGAAGTGAATGGAGTGTTGCTTCACTCTCTAAATGCTGTCCTTTCAGAGATAATCACTTTCCTTTGAAAGTGCCTTAAGCTACTTACAAGCATTCACCAGAAACTCACATGCGTTTCTCTGAAAGAGAAGCAGTCTGTTCCAACACTTCAATTCACTGTGCGAAGTGAATGGAGTGTTGCTTCACTTTCTAAATGCTGTCCTTTCAGAGAAAATCACGTTCCTTTGAAAGTGCCTTAAGCTACTTGCAAGCATTAGGAAGAAACTCACATGCGTATCTCTGAAAGAGAAGCAGACTGTTCCAACACTTCAATTCACTGTGCGAAGTGAATGGAGTGTTGCTTCACTTTCTAAATGCTGTCCTTTCAGAGAAAATCACTTTCCTTTGAAAGTGCCTTAAGCTACTTGCAAGCATTAGGAAGAAACTCACATGCGTTTCTCTGAAAGAGAAGCAGTCTGTTCCAACACTTCAATTCACTGTGTGAAGTGAATGGAGTGTTGCCTCACTTTCTAAATGCTGTCCTTTCAGAGAAAATCACTTTCCTTTGAAAGTGACTTAAGCTACTTACAAGCATTCACCAGAAACTCACATGCGTTTCTCTAAAAGAGAAGCAGTCTGTTCCAACACTTCAATTCAATGTGCGAAGTGAATGGAGTGTTGCTTCACTTTCTAAATGCTGTCCTTTCAGAGAAAATCACTTTCCTTTGAAAGTGCCTTAAGCTACTTACAAGCATTCAACAGAAACTCACATGCATTTCTCTGAAAGAGAAGCAGTCTGTTCCAACACTTCAATTCACTGTGCGAAGTGAATGGAGTGTTGCTTCACTTTCTAAATTCTGTCCTTTCAGAGAAAATCACTTTCCTTTGAAAGTGCCTTAAGCAACTTCCAAGCATTCACAAGAAACACTAATGCGTTTATATGAAAGAGAAGCACTCTGTTCCAACACTTCAATTCACTGCACGAAGGGAATGGAGTGTTGCTTCACTTTCTAAACGCTGTCCTTTCAGAGAAAATCACTTTCCTTTGATAGTGCCTTAAGCTACTTGCAAGCATTAGGAAGAAACTCACATGCGTTTCTCTGAAAGAGAAGCAGTCTGTTCCAACACTTCAATTCACTGTGTGAAGTGAATAGAGTGTTGCCTCACGTTCTAAATGCTGTCCTTTCAGAGAAAATCACTTTCCTTTGAAAGTGCCTTAAGCTACTTACAAGCATTCACCAGAAACTCACATGCGTTTCTCTGAAAGAGATCAGTCTGTTCCAACACTTCAATTCACTGTGCGAAGTGAATGGAGTATTGCTTCACTTTCTAAATGCTGTCCTTTCAGAGAAAATCACTTTCCTTTGATAGTGCCTTAAGCTACTTGCAAGCATTAGGAAGAAACTCACATGCGTTTCTCTGAAAGAGAAGCAGTCTGTTCCAACACTTCAATTCACTGTGTGAAGTGAATAGAGTGTTGCCTCACGTTCTAAATGCTGTCCTTTCAGAGAAAATCACTTTGCTTTGAAAGTGCCTTAAGCTACTTACAAGTATTCACCAGAAACTCACAAGCGTTTCTCTGAAAGAGAAGCAGTCTGTTCCAACACTTCAATTCACTGTGCGAAGTGAATGGAGTGTTGCTTCACTTTCTAAATGCTGTCCTTTCAGAGAAAATCACTTTCCTTTGAAAGTGCCTTAAACTACTTTCAAGCATTCACAGAAAACTCACATGCGTTTCTCTGAATGAGAAGCAGTCGGTTCCAACACTTCAATTCACTGTGCGAAGTGAATGGAGTGTTGCTTCACTTTCTAAATGCTGTCCTTTCAGAGAAAATCACTTTCCTTTGAAAGTGCCTTAAGCTACTTACAAGCATTCACCAGAAACTCACATGCATTTCTCTGAAAGAGAAGCAGTCTGTTTCAACACTTCAATTCACAGTGCGAAGTGAATGGAGTGTTGCTTCAGTTTCTAAATGCTGTCCTTTCAGAGAAAATCACTTTCCTTTGAAAGTGCCTTAAGCAACTTGCAAGAATTCACAAGAAACTCACATGCGTTTCTCTGAAAGAGAAGCAGTCTGTTCCAACACTTCAATTCACTGTGCGAAGTGAATGGAGTGTTGCTTCCCTATCTAAATGCTGTCCTTTCAGAGAAAATCACTTTCATTTGAAAGTGCCTTAAGCTACTTGCAAGCATTCGCAAGAAACACTAATGCGTTTCTATGAAAGAGAAGCACTCTGTTCCAACACTTCAATTCACTGCACGAAGGGAATGGAGTGTTGCTTCACTTTCTAAATGCTGTCTTTTCAGTGAAAATCACTTTCCTTTGAAAGTGCCTTAAGCTACTTACAAGCATTCATAAAAAACTCACATGCGTTTCTCTGAAAGAGAAGCAGTCTGTTCCAACACTTCAATTCACTGTGCGAAGTGAATGGAGTGTTGCTTCACTTTCTAAATGCTGTCCTTTCAGAGAAAATCACTTTCCTTTGAAAGTGCCTTAAGCTACTTACAAGCATTCAGCTTAAACTCACATGAATTTCTCTGAAAGAGAAGCAGTCTGTTCCAACACTTCAATTCACTGTGCGAAGTGAATGGAGTGTTGCTTCACTTTCTAAATGCTGTCCTTTCAGAGATAATCACTTTCCTTTGAAAGTGCCTTAAGCTACTTACAAGCATTCACCAGAAACTCACATGCGTTTCTCTGAAAGAGAAACAGTCTGTTCCAACACTTCAATTCACTGTGCGAAGTGAATGGAGTGTTGCTTCACTTTCTAAATGCTGTCCTTTCAGAGAAAATCACGTTTCTTTGAAAGTGCCTTAAGCTACTTGCAAGCATTAGGAAGAAACTCACATGCGTATCTCTGAAAGAGAAGCAGACTGTTCCAACACTTCAATTCACTGTGCGAAGTGAATGGAGTGTTGCTTCACTTTCTAAATGCTGTCCTTTCAGAGAAAATCACTTTCCTTTGAAAGTGCCTTAAGCTACTTGCAAGCATTAGGAAGAAACTCACATGCGTTTCTCTGAAAGAGAAGCAGTCTGTTCCAACACTTCAATTCACTGTGTGAAGTGAATGGAGTGTTGCCTCACTTTCTAAATGCTGTCCTTTCAGAGAAAATCACTTTCCTTTGAAAGTGACTTAAGCTACTTACAAGCATTCACCAGAAACTCACATGCGTTTCTCTAAAAGAGAAGCAGTCTGTTCCAACACTTCAATTCAATGTGCGAAGTGAATGGAGTGTTGCTTCACTTTCTAAATGCTGTCCTTTCAGAGAAAATCACTTTCCTTTGAAAGTGCCTTAAGCTACTTACAAGCATTCAACAGAAATTCACATGCATTTCTCTGAAAGAGAAGCAGTCTGTTCCAACACTTCAATTCACTGTGCGAAGTGAATGGAGTGTTGCTTCACTTTCTAAATTATGTCCTTTCAGAGAAAATCACTTTCCTTTGAAAGTGCCTTAAGCAACTTCCAAGCATTCACAAGAAACACTAATGCGTTTATATGAAAGAGAAGCAGTCTGTTCCAACACTTCAATTCACTGTGCGAAGTGAATGGAGTATTGCTTCACTTTCTAAATGCTGTCCTTTCAGAGAAAATCACTTTCCTTTGATAGTGCCTTAAGCTACTTGCAAGCATTAGGAAGAAACTCACATGCGTTTCTCTGAAAGAGAAGCAGTCTGTTCCAACACTTCAATTCACTGTGTGAAGTGAATAGAGTGTTGCCTCACGTTCTAAATGCTGTCCTTTCAGAGAAAATCACTTTCCTTTGAAAGTGCCTTAAGCTACTTACAAGCATTCACCAGAAACTCACATGCGTTTCTCTGAAAGAGAAGCAGTCTGTTCCAACACTTCAATTCACTGTGCGAAGTGAATGGAGTGTTGCTTCACTTTCTAAATGCTGTCCTTTAAGAGAAAATCACTTTCCTTTGAAAGTGCCTTAAACTACTTTCAAGCATTCACAGAAAACTCACATGCGTTTCTCTGAATGAGAAGCAGTCTGTTCCAACACTTCAATTCACTGTGCGAAGTGAATGGAGTGTTGCTTCACTTTCTAAATGCTGTCCTTTCAGAGAAAATCACTTTCCTTTGAAAGTGCCTTAAGCTACTTACAAGCATTCACCAGAAACTCACATGCATTTCTCTGAAAGAGAAGCAGTCTGTTTCAACACTTCAATTCACAGTGCGAAGTGAATGGAGTGTTGCTTCAGTTTCTAAATGCTGTCCTTTCAGAGAAAATCACTTTCCTTTGAAAGTGCCTTAAGCAACTTGCAAGAATTCACAAGAAACTCACATGCGTTTCTCTGAAAGAGAAGCAGTCTGTTCCAACACTTCAATTCACTGTGCGAAGTGAATGGAGTGTTGCTTCACTATCTAAATGCTGTCCTTTCAGAGAAAATCACTTTCCTTTGAAAGTGCCTTAAGCTACTTGCAAGCATTCGCAAGAAACACTAATGCGTTTCTATGAAAGAGAAGCAGTCTGTTCCAACACTTCAATTCATTGCGAGAAGGGAATGGAGTGTTGCTTTACTTTCTAAATGCTGTCCTTTCATAGAAAATCACTTTCCTTTGAAAGAGCCTTAAGCTACTTACAAGCATTCAACAGAAACTCACATGCATTTCTCTGAAAGAGAAGCAGTCTGTTCCAACACTTCAATTCACTGTACAAAGTGAATTGAGTGTTGCTTCACTTTCTAAATGCTGTCCTTTCAGAGAAACTCACTTTCCTTTGAAAGTGCCTTAAGCAACTTGCAAGCATTCACAAGAAACACTAATGCGTTTCTATGAAAGAGAAGCACTCTGTTCCAACACTTCAATTCACTGCACGAAGGGAATGGAGTGTTGCTTCACTTTCTAAATGCTGTCCTTTCAGAGAAAATCACTTTCCTTTGAAAGTGCCTTAAGCTACTTACAAGCATTAGGAAGAAACTCACATGCGTTTTTCTGAAAGAGAAGCAGTCTGTTCCAACACTTCAATTCACTGTGCGAAGTGAATGGAGTCTTGCATCACTTTCTAAATTCTGTCCTTTCAGAGAAAATCACTTTCCTTTGAAAGTGCCTTAAACTACTTTCAAGCATTCACAAAAAACTCACATGCGTTTCTCTTAAAGAGAAGCAGTGTGTTCCAACACTTCAATTCACTGTGCGAAGTGAATGGAGTGTTGCTTCACTTTCTAAATGCTGTCCTTTTAGAGAAAATCACTTTCCTTTGAAAGTGCCATAAGCGACTTGCAATAATTCACAAGAAACTCACATGCGTTTCTCTGAAAGAGAAGCAGTCTGTTCCAACACTTCAATTCACTGTGCGAAGTGAATGGAGTGTTGCTTCACTTTCTAAATGCTGTCCTTTCAGAGAAAATCACTTTCCTTTGAAAGTGCCTTAAGCTACTTACAAGCATTCACCAGAAACTCACATGCGTTTCTCTGAAAGGGAAGCAGTCTGTTCCAACACTTCAATTCACTGTGTGAAGTGAATGGAGTGTTGCTTCACTTACTAAATGCTGTCCTTTCAGAGAAAATCACTTTCCTTTGAAAGTGCCTTAAGCTACTTACAAGCATTCACCAGTAACTCACATGCGTTTCTCTGAAAGAGAGGCAGTCTGTTCCAACACTTCAATTCACAGTGCGAAGTGAATGGAGTGTTGCTTCACTTTCTAAATGCTGTCCTTTCAGAGAAAATCACTTTCCTTTGAAAGTGCCTTAAGCTATTTGCAAGCATTAGGAAGAAACTCACATGCGTTTCTCTGAAAGAGAAGCAGACTGTTCCAACACTTCAATTCACTGTGCGAAGTGAATGGAGTGTTGCTTCACTTTCTAAATGCTGTCCTTTCAGAGAAAATCACTTTCCTTTGAAAGTGCCTTAAGCTACTTGCAAGCATTAGGAAGAAACTCACATGCGTTTCTCTGAAAGAGAAGCAGTCTGTTCCAACACTTCAATTCACTGTGTGAAGTGAATGGAGTGTTGCCTCACTTTCTAAATGCTGTCCTTTCAGAGAAAATCACTTTCCTTTGAAAGTGCCTTAAGCTACTTACAAGCATTCACCAGAAACTCACATGCGTTTCTCTGAAAGAGAAGCAGTCTGTTCCAACACTTCAATTCAATGTGCGAAGTGAATGGAGTGTTGCTGCACTTTCTAAATGCTGTCCTTTCAGAGAAAATCACTTTCCTTTGAAAGTGCCTTAAGCAATTTGCAAGCATTCACAAGAAACACTAATGCGTTTCTATGAAAGAGAAGGACTCTGTTCCAACACTTCAATTCACTGCACGAAGGTAATGGAGTGTTGCTTCACTTTCTAAATGCTGTCCTTTCAGAGAAAATCACTTTCCTTTGAAAGTGCCTTAAGCTACTTACAAGCATTAGGAAGAAACTCACATGCGTTTCTCTGAAAGAGAAGCAGTCTGTTCCAACACTTCAATTCACTGTGCGAAGTGAATGGAGTGTTGCATCACTTTCTAAATTCTGTCCTTTCAGAGAAAATCACTTTCCTTTGAAAGTGCCTTAAACTACTTTCTAGCATTCACAAAAAACTCACATGCGTTTCTCTTAAAGAGAAGCAGTGTGTTCCAACACTTCAGGTCACTGTGCGAAGTGAATGGAGTGTTGCTTCAGTTTCTAAATGCTGTCCTTTCAGAGAAAATCACTTTCATTTGAAAGTGCCTTAAGCGACTTGCAATTATTCACAAGAAACTCACATGCGTTTCTCTGAAAGAGAAGCAGTCTGTTCCAACACTTCAATTCACTGTGCGAAGTGAATGGAGTGTTGCTTCACTTTCTAAATGCTGTCCTTTCAGAGAAAATCACTTTCCTTTGAAAGTGCCTTAAGCTACTTACAAGCATTCACCAGAAACTCACATGCGTTTCTCTGAAAGAGAAGCAGTCTGTTCCAACACTTCAATTCACTGTGCGAAGTGAATGGAGTGTTGCTTCACTTTCTAAATGCTGTCCTTTCAGAGAAAATCACTTTCCTTTGAAAGTGCCTTAAGCTACTTACAAGCATTCAGCTTAAACTCACATGAATTTCTCTGAAAGAGAAGCAGTCTGTTCCAACACTTCAATTCACTGTGCGAAGTGAATGGAGTGTTGCTTCAATTTCTAAATGCTGTCCTTTCAGAGAAAATCACTTTCCTTTGAAAGTGCCTTAAGCAACTTGCAAGCATTCACAAGAAACACTAATGCGTTTCTATGAAAGAGAAGCACTCTGTTCCAACACTTCAATTCACTGCACGAAGTGAATGGAGTGTTGCTTCACTTTCTAAATGCTGTCCTTTCAGAGAAAATCACTTTCCTTTGAAAGTGCCTTAAACTACTTTCAAGCATTCACAAAAAACTCACATGCGTTTCTCTTAAAGAGAAGCAGTGTGTTCCAACCCTTCAGTTCACTGTGCGAAGTGAATGGAGTGTTGCTTCAGTTTCTAAATGCTGTCCTTTCAGAGAAAATCACTTTCCTTTGAAAGTGCCTTAAGCGACTTGCAATAATTCACAAGAAACTCACATGCGTTTCTCTGAAAGAGAAGCAGTCTGTTCCAACACTTCAATTCATTGTGCGAAGTGAATGGAGTGTTGCTTCACTTTCTAAATGCTGTCCTTTCAGAGAAAATCACTTTCCTTTGAAAGTGCCTTAAGCTACTTACAAGCATTCACCAGAAACTCACATGCGTTTCTCTGAAAGAGAAGCAGTCTGTTCCAGCACTTCAATTCACTGTGCGAAGTGAATGGAGTGTTGCTTCACTTTCTAAATGCTGTCCTTTCAGAGAAAATCACTTTCCTTTGAAAGTGCCTTAAGCTACTTACAAGCATTCAACTTAAACTCACATGAATTTCTCTGAAAGAGAAGCAGTCTGTTCCAACACTTCAATTCACTGTGCGAAGTGAATGGAGTGTTGCTTCACTTTCTAAATGCTGTCCTTTCAGAGAAAATCACTTTCCTTTGAAAGTGCCTTAAGCTACTTACAAGAATTCACCAGAAACTCACATGCGTTTCTCTGAAAGAGAAGCAGTCTGTTCCAACACTTCAATTCACTGTGCGAAGTGAATGGAGTGTTGCTTAACTTTCTAAATGCTGTCCTTTCAGAGAAAATCACTTTCCTTTGAAAGTGCCTTAAGCTACTTACAAGCATTCACCAGAAACTCACATGTGTTTCTCTGAAAGAGAAGCAGACTGTTCCAACACTTCAATTCATTGTGCGAAGTGAATGGAGCGTTGCTTCACTTTCTAAATGCTGTCCTTTCAGAGAAAATCACTTTCCTTTGAAAGTGCCTTAAGCTACTTGCAAGCATTAGGAAGAAACTCACATGCGTTTCTCTGAAAGAGAAGCAGTCTGTTCCAACTCTTCAATTCACTGTGCGAAGTGAATGGAGTGTTGCTTCAGTTTCTAAATGCTGTCCTTTCAGAGAAAATCACTTTCCTTTGAAAGTGCCTTAAGCAACTTGCAAGAATTCACAAGAAACTCACATGCGTTTCTCTGAAAGAGAAGCAGTCTGTTCCAACACTTCAATTCACTGTGCGAAGTGAATGGAGTGTTGCTTCACTATCTAAATGCTGTCCTTTCAGAGAAAATCACTTTCCTTTGAAAGTGCCTTAATCTACTTGCAAGCATTCGCAAGAGACACTAATGGGTTTCTATGAAAGAGAAGCAGTCTGTTCCAACACTTCAATTCATTGCGAGAAGGGAATGGAGTGTTGCTTTACTTTCTAAATGCTGTCCTTTCATAGAAAATCACTTTCCTTTGAAAGAGCCTTAAGCTACTTACAAGCATTCAACAGAAACTCACATGCATTTCTCTGAAAGAGAAGCAGTCTGTTCCAACACTTCAATTCATGGTACAAAGTGAATTGAGTGTTGCTTCACTTTCTAAATGCTGTCCTTTCAGAAAAAATCACTTTCCTTTGAAAGTGCCTTAAGCAACTTGCAAGCATTCACAAGAAACACTAATGCGTTTCTATGAAAGAGAAGCACTCTGTTCCAACACTTCAATTCACTGCACGAAGGGAATGGAGTGTTGCTTCACTTTCTAAATGCTGTCCTTTCAGAGAAAATCACTTTCCTTTGAAAGTGCCTTAAGCTACTTACAAGCATTAGGAAGAAACTCACATGCGTTTCTCTGAAAGAGAAGCAGTCTGTTCCAACACTTCAATTCACTGTGCGAAGTGAATGGAGTGTTGCTTCAGTTTCTAAATGCTGTCCTTTCAGAGAAAATCACTTTCCTTTGAAAGTGCCTTAAGCGACTTGCAATAATTCACAAGAAACTCACATGCGTTTCTCTGAAAGTGAAGCAGTCTGTTCCAACACTTCAATTCACTGTGCGAAGTGAATGGAGTGTTGCTTCACTTTCTAAATGCTGTCCTTTCAGAGAAAATCACTTTCTTTTGAAAGTGCCTTAAGCTACTTACAAGCATTCACCATTAACTCACATGCGTTTCTCTGAAAGGGAAGCAGTCTGTTCCAACACTTCAATTCACTGTGCGAAGTGAATGGAGTGTTGCTTCACTTTCTAAATGCTGTCCTTTCAGAGAAAATCACTTTCCTTTGAAAGTGCCTTAAGCTACTTACAAGCATTCACCAGAAACTCACATGCATTTCTCTGAAAGAGAAGCAGTCTGTTCCAATACTTCAATTCACTCTGCGAAGTGAATGGAGTGTTGCTTCACTTTCTAAATGCTGTCCTTTCAGCGAAAATCACTTTCCTTTGAAAGTGCCTTAAGCTACTTACAAGCATTCAACTTAAACTCACATGAATTTCTCTGAAAGAGAAGCAGTCTGTTCCAACACTTCAATTCACTGTGCGAAGTGAATGGAGTGTTGCTTCACTTTCTAAATGCTGTCCTTTCAGAGAAAATCACTTTCCTTTGAAAGTGCCTTAAGCTACTTACAAGCATTCACCAGAAACTCACATGCGTTTCTCTGAAAGAGAGGCAGTCTGTTCCAACACTTCAATTCACTGTGCGAAGTGAATGGAGTGTTGCTTCACTTTCTAAATGCTGTCCTTTCAGAGAAAATCACTTTCCTTTGAAAGTGCCTTAAGCTACTTGCAAGCATTATGAAGAAACTCACATGCGTTTCTCTGAAAGAGAAGCAGACTGTTCCAACACTTCAATTCACTGTGCGAAGTGAATGGAGTGTTGCTTTACTTTCTAAATGCTGTCCTTTCAGAGAAAATCACTTTCCTTTGAAAGTGCCTTAAGCTACTTGCAAGCATTAGGAAGAAACTCACATGCGTTTCTCTGAAAGAGAAGCAGTCTTTTCCAACACTTCAATTCACTGCGTGAAGTGAATGGAGTGTTGCCTCACTTTCTAAATGGTGTCCTTTCAGAGAAAATCACTTTCCTTTGAAAGTGCCTTAAGCTACATACAAGCATTCACCAGAAACTCACATGCGATTCTCTGAAAGAGAAGCAGTCTGTTCCAACACTTCAATTCAATGTGCGAAGTGAATGGAGTGTTGCTGCACTTTCTAAATGCTGTCCTTTCAGAGAAAATCACTTTCCTTTGAAAGTGCCTTAAGCTACTTACAAGCATTCCACAGAAACTCACATGCATTTCTCTGAAAGAGAAGCAGTCTGTTCCAACACTTCAATTCAGTGTGCGAAGTGAATGGAGTGTTGCTTCACTTTCTAAATTATGTCCTTTCAGAGAAAATCACTTTCCTTTGAAAGTGCCTTAAGCAACTTGCAAGCATTCACAAGAAACACTAATGTGTTTATATGAAAGAGAAGCACTCTGTTCCAACACTTCAATTCACTGCACGAAAGGAATGGAGTGTTGCTTCACTTTCTAAATGCTGTCCTTTCAGAGAAAATCACTGTCCTTTGAAAGTGCCTTAAGCTACTTACAAGCATTCACCAGAAACTCACATGCGTTTCACTGAAAGAGAAGCAGTCGGTTCCAACACTTCAATTCACTGTGCGAAGTGAATGGAGTGTTGCTTCACTTTCTAAATGCTGTCCTTTCAGAGAAAATCACTTTCCTTTGAAAGTGCCTTAAGCTACTTGCAAGCATTAGGAAGAAACTCACATGTGTTTCTCTGAAAGAGAAGCAGTCTGTTCCAACACTTCAATTCACTGTGCGAAGTGAATGGAGTGTTGCTTCACTTTTTAAATGCTGTCCTTTCAGAGAAAAACGCTTTTCTTTGAAAGTTCCTTAAACTACTTTCAAGCATTCACAAAAAACTCACATGCGTTTTTCTGAAAGAGAAGCAGTCTGTTCCAACACTTCAATTCACAGTGCGAAGTGAATGGAGTGTTGCTTCAGTTTCTAAAAGCTGTCCTTTCAGAGAAAATCACTTTCCATTGAAAG
This sequence comes from Myodes glareolus, assembly GCF_982192425.1. Taxonomy (NCBI): domain Eukaryota; kingdom Metazoa; phylum Chordata; class Mammalia; order Rodentia; family Cricetidae; genus Myodes; species Myodes glareolus. The sequence goes on along the minus strand of NC_142043.1, from coordinate 836,120 downwards.
TGCCTTAAGCAACTTGCAAGAATTCACAAGAAACACACATGCGTTTCTCTGAAAGAGAAGCAGTCTGTTCCAACACTTCAATTCACTGTACAAAGTGAATTGAGTGTTGCTTCACTTTCTAAATGCTGTCCTTTCAGAGAAAATCACTTTCCTTTGAAAGTGCCTTAAGCAATTTGCAAGCATTCACAAGAAACTCTAATGCGTTTCTATGAAAGAGAAGCACTCTGTTCCAACACTTCAATTCACTGCACGAAGGGAATGGAGTGTTGCCTCACGTTCTAAATGCTGTCCTTTCAGAGAAAATCACTTTCCTTTGAAAGTGCCTTAAGCTACTTACAAGCATTCACCAGAAACTCACATGCGTTTCTCTGAAAGACAAGCAGTCTGTTCCAACACTTCAATTCACTGTGCGAAGTGAATGGAGTGTTGCTTCAGTTTCTAAATGCTGTCCTTTCAGAGAAAATCACTTTCCTTTGAAAGTGCCTTAAGCTACTTACAAGCATTCACCAGAAACTCACATGCATTTCTCTGAAAGAGAAGCAGTCTGTTCCAACACTTCAATTCACAGTGCGAAGTGAATGGAGTGTTGCTTCAGTTTCTAAATGCTGTCCTTTCAGAGAAAATCACTTTCCTTTGAAAGTGCCTTAAGCAACTTGCAAGAATTCACGAGAAACTCACATGCGTTTCTCTGAAAGAGAAGCAGTCTGTTCCAACACTTCAATTCACTGTGCGAAGTGAATGGAGTGTTGCTTCACTATCTAAATGCTGTCCTTTCAGAGAAATCACTTTCCTTTGAAAGTGCCTTAAGCTACTTGCAAGCATTCGCAAGAAACACTAATGCGTTTCTATGAAAGAGAAGCAGTCTGTTCCAACACTTCAATTCATTGCGAGAAGGGAATGGAGTGTTGCTTTACTTTCTAAATGCTGTCCTTTCATAGAAAATCACTTTCATTTGAAAGAGCCTTAAGCTACTTACAAGCATTCAACAGAAACTCACATGCATTTCTCTGAAAGAGAGGCAGTCTCTTCCAACACTTCAATTCACTGTACAAAGTGAATTGAGTGTTGCTTCACTTTCTAAATGCTGTCCTTTCAGAGAAAATCACTTTCCTTTGAAAGTGCCTTAAGCAACTTGCAAGCATTCACAAGAAACACTAATGCCTTTCTATGAAAGAGAAGCACTCTGTTCCAACACTTCAATTCACTGCACGAAGGGAATGGAGTGTTGCTTCACTTTCTAAATGCTGTCCTTTCAGAGAAAATCACTTTCCTTTGAAAGTGCCTTAAGCTACTTACAAGCATTAGGAAGAAACTCACATGCGTTTCACTGAAAGAGAAGCAATCTGTTCCAACACTTCAATTCACTGTGCGAAGTGAATGGAGTGTTGCATCACTTTCTAAATTCTGTCCTTTCAGAGAAAATCACTTTCCTTTGAAAGTGCCTTAAACTACTTTCAAGCATTCACAAAAAACTCACATGCGTTTCTCTTAAAGAGAAGCAGTGTGTTCCAACACTTCAATTCACTGTGCGAAGTGAATGGAGTGTTGCTTCACTTTCTAAATGCTGTCCTTTCAGAGAAAATCACTTTCCTTTGAAAGTGCCTTAAGCGACTTGCAATAATTCACAAGAAACTCACATGCGTTTCTCTGAAAGAGAAGCAGTCTGTTCCAACACTTCAATTCACTGTGCAAAGTGAATGGAGTGTTGCTTCACTTTCTAAATGCTGTCCTTTCAGAGAAAATCACTTTCCTTTGAAAGTGCCTTAAGCTACTTACAAGCATTCACCAGAAACTCACATGCGTTTCTCTGAAAGGGAAGCAGTCTGTTCCAACACTTCAATTCACTGTGCGAAGTGAATGGAGTGTTGCTTCACTTTCTAAATGCTGTCCTTTCAGAGAAAATCACTTTCCTTTGAAAGTGCCTTAAGCTACTTACAAGCATTCACCAGAAACTCACATGCGTTTCTCTGAAAGAGAGGCAGTCTGTTCCAACACTTCAATTCACTGTGCGAAGTGAATGGAGTGTTGCTTCACTTTCTAAATGCTGTCCTTTCAGAGAAAATCACTTTCCTTTGAAAGTGCCTTAAGCTACTTGCAAGCATTAGGAAGAAACTCACATGCGTTTCTCTGAAAGAGAAGCAGACTGTTCCAACACTTCAATTCACTGTGCGAAGTGAATGGAGTGTTGCTTCACTTTCTAAATGCTGTCCTTTCAGAGAAAATCACTTTCCTTTGAAAGTGCCTTAAGCTACTTGGAAGCATTAGGAAGAAACTCACATGCGTTTCTCTGAAAGAGAAGCAGTCTGTTCCAACACTTCAATTCACTGTGTGAAGTGAATGGAGTGTTGCCTCACTTTCTAAATGCTGTCCTTTCAGAGAAAATCACTTTCCTTTGAAAGTGCCTTAAGCTACTTACAAGCATTCACCAGAAACTCACATGCGTTTCTCTGAAAGAGAAGCAGTCTGTTCCAACACTTCAATTCAATGTGCGAAGTGAATGGAGTGTTGCTGCACTTTCTAAATGCTGTCCTTTCAGAGAAAATCACTTTCCTTTGAAAGTGCCTTAAGCAATTTGCAATCATTCACAAGAAACACTAATGCGTTTCTATGAAATAGAAGCACTCTGTTCCAACACTTCAATTCACTGCATGAAGGGAATGGAGTGTTGCTTCACTTTCTAAATGCTGTCCTTTCAGAGAAAATCACTTTCCTTTGAAAGTGCCTTAAGCTACTTACAAGCATTAGGAAGAAACTCACATGCGTTTCTCTGAAAGAGAAGCAGTCTGTTCCAACACTTCAATTCAATGTGCGAAGTGAATGGAGTGTTGCTTCACTTTCTAAATGCTGTCCTTTCAGAGAAAATCACTTTCCTTTGAAAGTGCCTTAAGCTACTTGCAAGCATTAGGAAGAAACTCACATGTGTTTCTCTGAAAGAGAAGCAGTCTGTTCCAACACTTCAATTCACTGTGCGAAGTGAATGGAGTGTTGCTTCACTTTCTAAATGCTGTCCTTTCAGAGAAAAACGCTTTTCTTTGAAAGTTCCTTAAACTACTTTCAAGCATTCACAAAAAACTCACATGCGTTTTTCTGAAAGAGAAGCAGTCTGTTCCAACACTTCAATTCACAGTGCGAAGTGAATGGAGTGTTGCTTCAGTTTCTAAAAGCTGTCCTTTCAGAGAAAATCACTTTCCATTGAAAGTGCCTTAAGCAACTTGCAAGAATTCACAAGAAACTCACATGCGTTTCTCTGAAAGAGAAGCAGTCTGTTCCAACACTTCAATTCACTGTACAAAGTGAATTGAGTGTTGCTTCACTTTCTAAATGCTGTCCTTTCAGAGAAAATCACTTTCCTTTGAAAGTGCCTTAAGCAATTTGCAAGCATTCACAAGAAACTCTAATGCGTTTCTATGAAAGAGAAGCACTCTGTTCCAACACTTCAATTCACTGCACGAAGGGAATGGAGTGTTGCTTCACTTTCTAAATGCTGTCCTTTCAGTGAAAATCACTTTCCTTTGAAAGTGCCTTAAGCTACTTACAAGCATTCATAAAAAACTCACATGCGTTTTTCTGAAAGAGAAGCAGTCTGTTCCAACACTTCAATTCACTGTGCGAAGTGAATGGAGTGTTGCTTCACTTTCTAAATGCTGTCCTTTCAGAGAAAATCACTTTCCTTTGATAGTGCCTTAAGCTACTTGCAAGCATTAGGAAGAAACTCACATGCGTTTCTCTGAAAGAGAAGCAGTCTGTTCCAACACTTCAATTCACTGTGTGAAGTGAATAGAGTGTTGCCTCACGTTCTAAATTCTGTCCTTTCAGAGAAAATCACTTTCCTTTGAAAGTGCCTTAAGCTACTTACAAGCATTCACCAGAAACTCACATGCGTTTCTCTGAAAGAGAAGCAGTCTGTTCCAACACTTCAATTCAGTGTGCGAAGTGAATGGAGTGTTGCTTCACTTTCTAAATTATGTCCTTTCAGAGAAAATCACTTTCCTTTGAAAGTGCCTTAAGCAACTTGCAAGCATTCACAAGAAACACTAATGCGTTTATATGAAAGAGAAGCACTCTGTTCCAACACTTCAATTCACTGCACGAAGGGAATGGAGTGTTGCTTCACTTTCTAAAAGCTGTCCTTTCAGAGAAAATCACTTTCCTTTGAAAGTGCCTTAAGCTACTTACAAGCATTCACCAGAAACTCACATGCGTTTCTCTGAAAGAGAAGCAGTCTGTTCCAACACTTCAATTCAATGTGCGAAGTGAATGGAGTATTGCTTCACTTTCTAAATGCTGACCTTTCAGAGAAAATCACTTTCCTTTGATAGTGCCTTAAGCTACTTGCAAGCATTAGGAAGAAACTCACATGCGTTTCTCTGAAAGAGAAGCAGTCTTTTCCAACACTTCAATTCACTGTGTGAAGTGAATAGAGTGTTGCCTCACGTTCTAAATGCTGTCCTTTCAGAGAAAATCACTTTCCTTTGAAAGTGCCTTAAGCTACTTACAAGCATTCACCAGAAACTCACATGCGTTTCTCTGAAAGACAAGCAGTCTGTTCCAACACTTCAATTCACTGTGCGAAGTGAATGGAGTGTTGCTTCAGTTTCTAAATGCTGTCCTTTCAGAGAAAATCACTTTCCTTTGAAAGTGCCTTAAGCTACTTACAAGCATTCACCAGAAACTCACATGCATTTCTCTGAAAGAGAAGCAGTCTGTTCCAACACTTCAATTCACAGTGCGAAGTGAATGGAGTGTTGCTTCAGTTTCTAAATGCTGTCCTTTCAGAGAAAATCACTTTCCTTTGAAAGTGCCTTAAGCAACTTGCAAGAATTCACAAGAAACCCACATGCGTTTCTCTGAAAGAGAAGCAGTCTGTTCCAACACTTCAATTCACTGTGCGAAGTGAATGGAGTGTTGCTTCACTATCTAAATGCTGTCCTTTCAGAGAAAATCACTTTCCTTTGAAAGTGCCTTAAGCTACTTGCAAGCATTCGCAAGAAACACTAATGCGTTTCTATGAAAGAGAAGCAGTCTGTTCCAACACTTCAATTCATTGCGAGAAGGGAATGGAGTGTTGCTTTACTTTCTAAATGCTGTCCTTTCATAGAAAATCACTTTCCTTTGAGAGAGCCTTAAGCTACTTACAAGCATTCAACAGAAACTCACATGCATTTCTCTGAAAGAGAAGCAGTCTGTTCCAACACTTCAATTCACTGTACAAAGTGAATTGAGTGTTGCTTCACTTTCTAAATGCTGTCCTTTCAGAGAAAATCACTTTCCTTTGAAAGTGCCTTAAGCAACTTGCAAGCATTCACAAGAAACACTAATGCCTTTCTATGAAAGAGAAGCACTCTGTTCCAACACTTCAATTCACTGCACGAAGGGAATGGAGTGTTGCTTCACTTTCTAAATGCTGTCCTTTCAGAGAAAATCACTTTCCTTTGAAAGTGCCTTAAGCTACTTACAAGCATTAGGAAGAAACTCACATGCGTTTCACTGAAAGAGAAGCAATCTGTTCCAACACTTCAATTCACTGTGCGAAGTGAATGGAGTGTTGCATCACTTTCTAAATTCTGTCCTTTCAGAGAAAATCACTTTCCTTTGAAAGTGCCTTAAACTACTTTCAAGCATTCACAAAAAACTCACATGCGTTTTTCTTAAAGAGAAGCAGTGTGTTCCAACACTTCAATTCACTGTGCGAAGTGAATGGAGTGTTGCTTCACTTTCTAAATGCTGTCCTTTCAGAGAAAATCACTTTCCTTTGAAAGTGCCTTAAGCGACTTGCAATAATTCACAAGAAACTCACATGCGTTTCTCTGAAAGAGAAGCAGTCTGTTCCAACACTTCAATTCACTGTGCAAAGTGAATGGAGTGTTGCTTCACTTTCTAAATGCTGTCCTTTCAGAGAAAATCACTTTCCTTTGAAAGTGCCTTAAGCTACTTACAAGCATTCACCAGAAACTCACATGCGTTTCTCTGAAAGGGAAGCAGTCTGTTCCAACACTTCAATTCACTGTGCGAAGTGAATGGAGTGTTGCTTCACTTTCTAAATGCTGTCCTTTCAGAGAAAATCACTTTCCTTTGAAAGTGCCTTAAGCTACTTACAAGCATTCACCAGAAACTCACATGCGTTTCTCTGAAAGAGAGGCAGTCTGTTCCAACACTTCAATTCACTGTGCGAAGTGAATGGAGTGTTGCTTCACTTTCTAAATGCTGTCCTTTCAGAGAAAATCACTTTCCTTTGAAAGTGCCTTAAGCTACTTGCAAGCATTAGGAAGAAACTCACATGCGTTTCTCTGAAAGAGAAGCAGACTGTTCCAACACTTCAATTCACTGTGCAAAGTGAATGGAGTGTTGCTTCACTTTCTAAATGCTGTCCTTTCAGAGAAAATCACTTTCCTTTGAAAGTGCCTTAAGCTACTTGGAAGCATTAGGAAGAAACTCACATGCGTTTCTCTGAAAGAGAAGCAGTCTGTTCCAACACTTCAATTCACTGTGTGAAGTGAATGGAGTGTTGCCTCACTTTCTAAATGCTGTCCTTTCAGAGAAAATCACTTTCCTTTGAAAGTGCCTTAAGCTACTTACAAGCATTCACCAGAAACTCACATGCGTTTCTCTGAAAGAGAAGCAGTCTGTTCCAACACTTCAATTCAATGTGCGAAGTGAATGGAGTGTTGCTGCACTTTCTAAATGCTGTCCTTTCAGAGAAAATCACTTTCCTTTGAAAGTGCCTTAAGCAATTTGCAATCATTCACAAGAAACACTAATGCGTTTCTATGAAATAGAAGCACTCTGTTCCAACACTTCAATTCACTGCACGAAGGGAATGGAGTGTTGCTTCACTTTCTAAATGCTGTCCTTTCAGAGAAAATCACTTTCCTTTGAAAGTGGCTTAAGCTACTTACAAGCATTAGGAAGAAACTCACATGCGTTTCTCTGAAAGAGAAGCAGTCTGTTCCAACACTTCAATTCAGTGTGCGAAGTGAATGGAGTGTTGCTTCACTTTCTAAATTATGTCCTTTCAGAGAAAATCACTTTCCTTTGAAAGTGCCTTAAGCAACTTGCAAGCATTCACAAGAAACACTAATGCGTTTATATGAAAGAGAAGCACTCTGTTCCAACACTTCAATTTACTGCACGAAGGGAATGGAGTGTTGCTTCACTTTCTAAATGCTGTCCTTTCAGAGAAAATCACTTTCCTTTGAAAGTGCCTTAAGCTACTTACAAGCATTCACCAGAAACTCACATGCGTTTCTCTGAAAGAGAAGCAGTCTGTTCCAACACTTCAATTCACTGTGCGAAGTGAATGGAGTATTGCTTCACTTTCTAAATGCTGACCTTTCAGAGAAAATCACTTTCCTTTGATAGTGCCTTAAGCTACTTGCAAGCATTAGGAAGAAACTCACATGCGTTTCTCTGAAAGAGAAGCAGTCTTTTCCAACACTTCAATTCACTGTGTGAAGTGAATAGAGTGTTGCCTCACGTTCTAAATGCTGTCCTTTCAGAGAAAATCACTTTCCTTTGAAAGTGCCTTAAGCTACTTACAAGCATTCACCAGAAACTCACATGCGTTTCTCTGAAAGACAAGCAGTCTGTTCCAACACTTCAATTCACTGTGCGAAGTGAATGGAGTGTTGCTTCAGTTTCTAAATGCTGTCCTTTCAGAGAAAATCACTTTCCTTTGAAAGTGCCTTAAGCTACTTACAAGCATTCACCAGAAACTCACATGCATTTCTCTGAAAGAGAAGCAGTCTGTTCCAACACTTCAATTCACAGTGCGAAGTGAATGGAGTGTTGCTTCAGTTTCTAAATGCTGTCCTTTCAGAGAAAATCACTTTCCTTTGAAAGTGCCTTAAGCAACTTGCAAGAATTCACGAGAAACTCACATGCGTTTCTCTGAAAGAGAAGCAGTCTGTTCCAACACTTCAATTCACTGTGCGAAGTGAATGGAGTGTTGCTTCACTATCTAAATGCTGTCCTTTCAGAGAAAATCACTTTCCTTTGAAAGTGCCTTAAGCTACTTGCAAGCATTCGCAAGAAACACTAATGCGTTTCTATGAAAGAGAAGCAGTCTGTTCCAACACTTCAATTCATTGCGAGAAGGGAATGGAGTGTTGCTTTACTTTCTAAATGCTGTCCTTTCATAGAAAATCACTTTCCTTTGAGAGAGCCTTAAGCTACTTACAAGCATTCAACAGAAACTCACATGCATTTCTCTGAAAGAGAAGCAGTCTGTTCCAACACTTCAATTCACTGTACAAAGTGAATTGAGTGTTGCTTCACTTTCTAAATGCTGTCCTTTCAGAGAAAATCACTTTCCTTTGAAAGTGCCTTAAGCAACTTGCAAGCATTCACAAGAAACACTAATGCCTTTCTATGAAAGAGAAGCACTCTGTTCCAACACTTCAATTCACTGCACGAAGGGAATGGAGTGTTGCTTCACTTTCTAAATGCTGTCCTTTCAGAGAAAATCACTTTCCTTTGAAAGTGCCTTAAGCTACTTACAAGCATTAGGAAGAAACTCACATGCGTTTCACTGAAAGAGAAGCAATCTGTTCCAACACTTCAATTCACTGTGCGAAGTGAATGGAGTGTTGCATCACTTTCTAAATTCTGTCCTTTCAGAGAAAATCACTTTCCTTTGAAAGTGCCTTAAACTACTTTCAAGCATTCACAAAAAACTCACATGCGTTTCTCTTAAAGAGAAGCAGTGTGTTCCAACACTTCAATTCACTGTGCGAAGTGAATGGAGTGTTGCTTCACTTTCTAAATGCTGTCCTTTCAGAGAAAATCACTTTCCTTTGAAAGTGCCTTAAGCGACTTGCAATAATTCACAAGAAACTCACATGCGTTTCTCTGAAAGAGAAGCAGTCTGTTCCAACACTTCAATTCACTGTGCAAAGTGAATGGAGTGTTGCTTCACTTTCTAAATGCTGTCCTTTCAGAGAAAATCACTTTCCTTTGAAAGTGCCTTAAGCTACTTACAAGCATTCACCAGAAACTCACATGCGTTTCTCTGAAAGGGAAGCAGTCTGTTCCAACACTTCAATTCACTGTGCGAAGTGAATGGAGTGTTGCTTCACTTTCTAAATGCTGTCCTTTCAGAGAAAATCACTTTCCTTTGAAAGTGCCTTAAGCTACTTACAAGCATTCACCAGAAACTCACATGCGTTTCTCTGAAAGAGAGGCAGTCTGTTCCAACACTTCAATTCACTGTGCGAAGTGAATGGAGTGTTGCTTCACTTTCTAAATGCTGTCCTTTCAGAGAAAATCACTTTCCTTTGAAAGTGCCTTAAGCTACTTGCAAGCATTAGGAAGAAACTCACATGCGTTTCTCTGAAAGAGAAGCAGACTGTTCCAACACTTCAATTCACTGTGCGAAGTGAATGGAGTGTTGCTTCACTTTCTAAATGCTGTCCTTTCAGAGAAAATCACTTTCCTTTGAAAGTGCCTTAAGCTACTTGGAAGCATTAGGAAGAAACTCACATGCGTTTCTCTGAAAGAGAAGCAGTCTGTTCCAACACTTCAATTCACTGTGTGAAGTGAATGGAGTGTTGCCTCACTTTCTAAATGCTGTCCTTTCAGAGAAAATCACTTTCCTTTGAAAGTGCCTTAAGCTACTTACAAGCATTCACCAGAAACTCACATGCGTTTCTCTGAAAGAGAAGCAGTCTGTTCCAACACTTCAATTCAATGTGCGAAGTGAATGGAGTGTTGCTGCACTTTCTAAATGCTGTCCTTTCAGAGAAAATCACTTTCCTTTGAAAGTGCCTTAAGCAATTTGCAATCATTCACAAGAAACACTAATGCGTTTCTATGAAATAGAAGCACTCTGTTCCAACACTTCAATTCACTGCACGAAGGGAATGGAGTGTTGCTTCACTTTCTAAATGCTGTCCTTTCAGAGAAAATCACTTTCCTTTGAAAGTGCCTTAAGCTACTTACAAGCATTAGGAAGAAACTCACATGCGTTTCTCTGAAAGAGAAGCAGTCTGTTCCAACACTTCAATTCAATGTGCGAAGTGAATGGAGTGTTGCTTCACTTTCTAAATGCTGTCCTTTCAGAGAAAATCACTTTCCTTTGAAAGTGCCTTAAGCTACTTGCAAGCATTAGGAAGAAACTCACATGTGTTTCTCTGAAAGAGAAGCAGTCTGTTCCAACACTTCAATTCACTGTGCGAAGTGAATGGAGTGTTGCTTCACTTTCTAAATGCTGTCCTTTCAGAGAAAAACGCTTTTCTTTGAAAGTTCCTTAAACTACTTTCAAGCATTCACAAAAAACTCACATGCGTTTTTCTGAAAGAGAAGCAGTCTGTTCCAACACTTCAATTCACAGTGCGAAGTGAATGGAGTGTTGCTTCAGTTTCTAAAAGCTGTCCTTTCAGAGAAAATCACTTTCCATTGAAAGTGCCTTAAGCAACTTGCAAGAATTCACAAGAAACTCACATGCGTTTCTCTGAAAGAGAAGCAGTCTGTTCCAACACTTCAATTCACTGTACAAAGTGAATTGAGTGTTGCTTCACTTTCTAAATGCTGTCCTTTCAGAGAAAATCACTTTCCTTTGAAAGTGCCTTAAGCAATTTGCAAGCATTCACAAGAAACTCTAATGCGTTTCTATGAAAGAGAAGCACTCTGTTCCAACACTTCAATTCACTGCACGAAGGGAATGGAGTGTTGCTTCACTTTCTAAATGCTGTCCTTTCAGTGAAAATCACTTTCCTTTGAAAGTGCCTTAAGCTACTTACAAGCATTCATAAAAAACTCACATGCGTTTTTCTGAAAGAGAAGCAGTCTGTTCCAACACTTCAATTCACTGTGCGAAGTGAATGGAGTGTTGCTTCACTTTCTAAATGCTGTCCTTTCAGAGAAAATCACTTTCCTTTGATAGTGCCTTAAGCTACTTGCAAGCATTAGGAAGAAACTCACATGCGTTTCTCTGAAAGAGAAGCAGTCTGTTCCAACACTTCAATTCACTGTGTGAAGTGAATAGAGTGTTGCCTCACGTTCTAAATTCTGTCCTTTCAGAGAAAATCACTTTCCTTTGAAAGTGCCTTAAGCTACTTACAAGCATTCACCAGAAACTCACATGCGTTTCTCTGAAAGAGAAGCAGTCTGTTCCAACACTTCAATTCAGTGTGCGAAGTGAATGGAGTGTTGCTTCACTTTCTAAATTATGTCCTTTCAGAGAAAATCACTTTCCTTTGAAAGTGCCTTAAGCAACTTGCAAGCATTCACAAGAAACACTAATGCGTTTATATGAAAGAGAAGCACTCTGTTCCAACACTTCAATTCACTGCACGAAGGGAATGGAGTGTTGCTTCACTTTCTAAAAGCTGTCCTTTCAGAGAAAATCACTTTCCTTTGAAAGTGCCTTAAGCTACTTACAAGCATTCACCAGAAACTCACATGCGTTTCTCTGAAAGAGAAGCAGTCTGTTCCAACACTTCAATTCACTGTGCGAAGTGAATGGAGTATTGCTTCACTTTCTAAATGCTGACCTTTCAGAGAAAATCACTTTCCTTTGATAGTGCCTTAAGCTACTTGCAAGCATTAGGAAGAAACTCACATGCGTTTCTCTGAAAGAGAAGCAGTCTTTTCCAACACTTCAATTCACTGTGTGAAGTGAATAGAGTGTTGCCTCACGTTCTAAATGCTGTCCTTTCAGAGAAAATCACTTTCCTTTGAAAGTGCCTTAAGCTACTTACAAGCATTCACCAGAAACTCACATGCGTTTCTCTGAAAGACAAGCAGTCTGTTCCAACACTTCAATTCACTGTGCGAAGTGAATGGAGTGTTGCTTCAGTTTCTAAATGCTGTCCTTTCAGAGAAAATCACTTTCCTTTGAAAGTGCCTTAAGCTACTTACAAGCATTCACCAGAAACTCACATGCATTTCTCTGAAAGAGAAGCAGTCTGTTCCAACACTTCAATTCACAGTGCGAAGTGAATGGAGTGTTGCTTCAGTTTCTAAATGCTGTCCTTTCAGAGAAAATCACTTTCCTTTGAAAGTGCCTTAAGCAACTTGCAAGAATTCACAAGAAACTCACATGCGTTTCTCTGAAAGAGAAGCAGTCTGTTCCAACACTTCAATTCACTGTGCGAAGTGAATGGAGTGTTGCTTCACTATCTAAATGCTGTCCTTTCAGAGAAAATCACTTTCCTTTGAAAGTGCCTTAAGCTACTTGCAAGCATTCGCAAGAAACACTAATGCGTTTCTATGAAAGAGAAGCAGTCTGTTCCAACACTTCAATTCATTGCGAGAAGGGAATGGAGTGTTGCTTTACTTTCTAAATGCTGTCCTTTCATAGAAAATCACTTTCCTTTGAGAGAGCCTTAAGCTACTTACAAGCATTCAACAGAAACTCACATGCATTTCTCTGAAAGAGAAGCAGTCTGTTCCAACACTTCAATTCACTGTACAAAGTGAATTGAGTGTTGCTTCACTTTCTAAATGCTGTCCTTTCAGAGAAAATCACTTTCCTTTGAAAGTGCCTTAAGCAACTTGCAAGCATTCACAAGAAACACTAATGCCTTTCTATGAAAGAGAAGCACTCTGTTCCAACACTTCAATTCACTGCACGAAGGGAATGGAGTGTTGCTTCACTTTCTAAATGCTGTCCTTTCAGAGAAAATCACTTTCCTTTGAAAGTGCCTTAAGCTACTTACAAGCATTAGGAAGAAACTCACATGCGTTTCACTGAAAGAGAAGCAATCTGTTCCAACACTTCAATTCACTGTGCGAAGTGAATGGAGTGTTGCATCACTTTCTAAATTCTGTCCTTTCAGAGAAAATCACTTTCCTTTGAAAGTGCCTTAAACTACTTTCAAGCATTCACAAAAAACTCACATGCGTTTTTCTTAAAGAGAAGCAGTGTGTTCCAACACTTCAATTCACTGTGCGAAGTGAATGGAGTGTTGCTTCACTTTCTAAATGCTGTCCTTTCAGAGAAAATCACTTTCCTTTGAAAGTGCCTTAAGCGACTTGCAATAATTCACAAGAAACTCACATGCGTTTCTCTGAAAGAGAAGCAGTCTGTTCCAACACTTCAATTCACTGTGCAAAGTGAATGGAGTGTTGCTTCACTTTCTAAATGCTGTCCTTTCAGAGAAAATCACTTTCCTTTGAAAGTGCCTTAAGCTACTTACAAGCATTCACCAGAAACTCACATGCGTTTCTCTGAAAGGGAAGCAGTCTGTTCCAACACTTCAATTCACTGTGCGAAGTGAATGGAGTGTTGCTTCACTTTCTAAATGCTGTCCTTTCAGAGAAAATCACTTTCCTTTGAAAGTGCCTTAAGCTACTTACAAGCATTCACCAGAAACTCACATGCGTTTCTCTGAAAGAGAGGCAGTCTGTTCCAACACTTCAATTCACTGTGCGAAGTGAATGGAGTGTTGCTTCACTTTCTAAATGCTGTCCTTTCAGAGAAAATCACTTTCCTTTGAAAGTGCCTTAAGCTACTTGCAAGCATTAGGAAGAAACTCACATGCGTTTCTCTGAAAGAGAAGCAGACTGTTCCAACACTTCAATTCACTGTGCAAAGTGAATGGAGTGTTGCTTCACTTTCTAAATGCTGTCCTTTCAGAGAAAATCACTTTCCTTTGAAAGTGCCTTAAGCTACTTGGAAGCATTAGGAAGAAACTCACATGCGTTTCTCTGAAAGAGAAGCAGTCTGTTCCAACACTTCAATTCACTGTGTGAAGTGAATGGAGTGTTGCCTCACTTTCTAAATGCTGTCCTTTCAGAGAAAATCACTTTCCTTTGAAAGTGCCTTAAGCTACTTACAAGCATTCACCAGAAACTCACATGCGTTTCTCTGAAAGAGAAGCAGTCTGTTCCAACACTTCAATTCAATGTGCGAAGTGAATGGAGTGTTGCTGCACTTTCTAAATGCTGTCCTTTCAGAGAAAATCACTTTCCTTTGAAAGTGCCTTAAGCAATTTGCAATCATTCACAAGAAACACTAATGCGTTTCTATGAAATAGAAGCACTCTGTTCCAACACTTCAATTCACTGCACGAAGGGAATGGAGTGTTGCTTCACTTTCTAAATGCTGTCCTTTCAGAGAAAATCACTTTCCTTTGAAAGTGGCTTAAGCTACTTACAAGCATTAGGAAGAAACTCACATGCGTTTCTCTGAAAGAGAAGCAGTCTGTTCCAACACTTCAATTCAGTGTGCGAAGTGAATGGAGTGTTGCTTCACTTTCTAAATTATGTCCTTTCAGAGAAAATCACTTTCCTTTGAAAGTGCCTTAAGCAACTTGCAAGCATTCACAAGAAACACTAATGCGTTTATATGAAAGAGAAGCACTCTGTTCCAACACTTCAATTTACTGCACGAAGGGAATGGAGTGTTGCTTCACTTTCTAAATGCTGTCCTTTCAGAGAAAATCACTTTCCTTTGAAAGTGCCTTAAGCTACTTACAAGCATTCACCAGAAACTCACATGCGTTTCTCTGAAAGAGAAGCAGTCTGTTCCAACACTTCAATTCACTGTGCGAAGTGAATGGAGTATTGCTTCACTTTCTAAATGCTGACCTTTCAGAGAAAATCACTTTCCTTTGATAGTGCCTTAAGCTACTTGCAAGCATTAGGAAGAAACTCACATGCGTTTCTCTGAAAGAGAAGCAGTCTTTTCCAACACTTCAATTCACTGTGTGAAGTGAATAGAGTGTTGCCTCACGTTCTAAATGCTGTCCTTTCAGAGAAAATCACTTTCCTTTGAAAGTGCCTTAAGCTACTTACAAGCATTCACCAGAAACTCACATGCGTTTCTCTGAAAGACAAGCAGTCTGTTCCAACACTTCAATTCACTGTGCGAAGTGAATGGAGTGTTGCTTCAGTTTCTAAATGCTGTCCTTTCAGAGAAAATCACTTTCCTTTGAAAGTGCCTTAAGCTACTTACAAGCATTCACCAGAAACTCACATGCATTTCTCTGAAAGAGAAGCAGTCTGTTCCAACACTTCAATTCACAGTGCGAAGTGAATGGAGTGTTGCTTCAGTTTCTAAATGCTGTCCTTTCAGAGAAAATCACTTTCCTTTGAAAGTGCCTTAAGCAACTTGCAAGAATTCACGAGAAACTCACATGCGTTTCTCTGAAAGAGAAGCAGTCTGTTCCAACACTTCAATTCACTGTGCGAAGTGAATGGAGTGTTGCTTCACTATCTAAATGCTGTCCTTTCAGAGAAAATCACTTTCCTTTGAAAGTGCCTTAAGCTACTTGCAAGCATTCGCAAGAAACACTAATGCGTTTCTATGAAAGAGAAGCAGTCTGTTCCAACACTTCAATTCATTGCGAGAAGGGAATGGAGTGTTGCTTTACTTTCTAAATGCTGTCCTTTCATAGAAAATCACTTTCCTTTGAGAGAGCCTTAAGCTACTTACAAGCATTCAACAGAAACTCACATGCATTTCTCTGAAAGAGAAGCAGTCTGTTCCAACACTTCAATTCACTGTACAAAGTGAATTGAGTGTTGCTTCACTTTCTAAATGCTGTCCTTTCAGAGAAAATCACTTTCCTTTGAAAGTGCCTTAAGCAACTTGCAAGCATTCACAAGAAACACTAATGCCTTTCTATGAAAGAGAAGCACTCTGTTCCAACACTTCAATTCACTGCACGAAGGGAATGGAGTGTTGCTTCACTTTCTAAATGCTGTCCTTTCAGAGAAAATCACTTTCCTTTGAAAGTGCCTTAAGCTACTTACAAGCATTAGGAAGAAACTCACATGCGTTTCACTGAAAGAGAAGCAATCTGTTCCAACACTTCAATTCACTGTGCGAAGTGAATGGAGTGTTGCATCACTTTCTAAATTCTGTCCTTTCAGAGAAAATCACTTTCCTTTGAAAGTGCCTTAAACTACTTTCAAGCACTCACAAAAAACTCACATGCGTTTCTCTTAAAGAGAAGCAGTGTGTTCCAACACTTCAATTCACTGTGCGAAGTGAATGGAGTGTTGCTTCACTTTCTAAATGCTGTCCTTTCAGAGAAAATCACTTTCTTTGAAAGTCCCTTAAGCGACTTGCAATAATTCACAAGAAACTCACATGCGTTTCTCTGAAAGAGAAGCAGTCTGTTCCAACACTTCAATTCACTGTGCAAAGTGAATGGAGTGTTGCTTCACTTTCTAAATGCTGTCCTTTCAGAGAAAATCACTTTCCTTTGAAAGTGCCTTAAGCTACTTACAAGCATTCACCAGAAACT
Organism: Myodes glareolus; assembly: GCF_982192425.1. Classification (NCBI taxonomy): domain Eukaryota; kingdom Metazoa; phylum Chordata; class Mammalia; order Rodentia; family Cricetidae; genus Myodes; species Myodes glareolus. The sequence continues at coordinate 819,927 of NC_142043.1, read as the reverse complement.
CACATGCGTTTCTCTGAAAGGGAAGCAGTCTGTTCCAACACTTCAATTCACTGTGCGAAGTGAATGGAGTGTTGCTTCACTTTCTAAATGCTGTCCTTTCAGAGAAAATCACTTTCCTTTGAAAGTGCCTTAAGCTACTTACAAGCATTCACCAGAAACTCACATGCGTTTCTCTGAAAGAGAGGCAGTCTGTTCCAACACTTCAATTCACTGTGCGAAGTGAATGGAGTGTTGCTTCACTTTCTAAATGCTGTCCTTTCAGAGAAAATCACTTTCCTTTGAAAGTGCCTTAAGCTACTTGCAAGCATTAGGAAGAAACTCACATGCGTTTCTCTGAAAGAGAAGCAGACTGTTCCAACACTTCAATTCACTGTGCGAAGTGAATGGAGTGTTGCTTCACTTTCTAAATGCTGTCCTTTCAGAGAAAATCACTTTCCTTTGAAAGTGCCTTAAGCTACTTGGAAGCATTAGGAAGAAACTCACATGCGTTTCTCTGAAAGAGAAGCAGTCTGTTCCAACACTTCAATTCACTGTGTGAAGTGAATGGAGTGTTGCCTCACTTTCTAAATGATGTCCTTTCAGAGAAAATCACTTTCCTTTGAAAGTGCCTTAAGCTACTTACAAGCATTCACCAGAAACTCACATGCGTTTCTCTGAAAGAGAAGCAGTCTGTTCCAACACTTCAATTCAATGTGCGAAGTGAATGGAGTGTTGCTGCACTTTCTAAATGCTGTCCTTTCAGAGAAAATCACTTTCCTTTGAAAGTGCCTTAAGCAATTTGCAATCATTCACAAGAAACACTAATGCGTTTCTATGAAATAGAAGCACTCTGTTCCAACATTTCAATTCACTGCACGAAGGGAATGGAGTGTTGCTTCACTTTCTAAATACTGTCCTTTCAGAGAAAATCACTTTCCTTTGAAAGTGCCTTAAGCTACTTACAAGCATTAGGAAGAAACTCACATGCGTTTCTCTGAAAGAGAAGCAGTCTGTTCCAACACTTCAATTCACTGTGCGAAGTGAATAGAGTGTTGCATCACTTTCTAAATTCTGTCCTTTCAGAGAAAATCACTTTCCTTTGAAAGTGCCTTAAACTACTTTCAAGCATTCACAAAAAACACACATGCGTTTCTCTTAAAGAGAAGCAGTGTGTTCCAACACTTCAGTTCACTGTGCGAAGTGAATGGAGTGTTGCCTCACTTTCTAAATGCTGTCCTTTCAGAGAAAATCACTTTCCTTTGAAAGTGCCTTAAGCTACATACAAGCATTCACCAGAAACTCACATGCGATTCTCTGAAAGAGAAGCAGTCTGTTCCAACACTTAAATTCAATGTGCGAAGTGAATGGAGTGTTGCTGCACTTTCTAAATGGTGTCCTTTCAGAGAAAATCACTTTCCTTTGAAAGTGCCTTAAGCTACATACAAGCATTCACCAGAAACTCACATGCGATTCTCTGAAAGAGAAGCAGTCTGTTCCAACACTTCAATTCAATGTGCGAAGTGAATGGAGTGTTGCTGCACTTTCTAAATGCTGTCCTTTCAGAGAAAATCACTTTCCTTTGAAAGTGCCTTAAGCTACTTACAAGCATTCCACAGAAACTCACATGCATTTCTCTGAAAGAGAAGCAGTCTGTTCCAACACTTCAATTCAGTGTGCGAAGTGAATGGAGTGTTGCTTCACTTTCTAAATTATGTCCTTTCAGAGAAAATCACTTTCCTTTGAAAGTGCCTTAAGCAACTTGCAAGCATTCACAAGAAACACTAATGTGTTTATATGAAAGAGAAGCACTCTGTTCCAACACTTCAATTCACTGTGCGAAGTGAATGGAGTGTTGCTTCACTTTCTAAATGCTGTCCTTTCAGAGAAAATCACTGTCCTTTGAAAGTGCCTTAAGCTACTTACAAGCATTCACCAGAAACTCACATGCGTTTCACTGAAAGAGAAGCAGTCGGTTCCAACACTTCAATTCACTGTGCGAAGTGAATGGAGTGTTGCTTCACTTTCTAAATGCTGTCCTTTCAGAGAAAATCACTTTCCTTTGAAAGTGCCTTAAGCTACTTGCAAGCATTAGGAAGAAACTCACATGTGTTTCTCTGAAAGAGAAGCAGTCTGTTCCAACACTTCAATTCACTGTGCGAAGTGAATGGAGTGTTGCTTCACTTTCTAAATGCTGTCCTTTCAGAGAAAAACGCTTTTCTTTGAAAGTTCCTTAAACTACTTTCAAGCATTCACAAAAAACTCACATGCGTTTTTCTGAAAGAGAAGCAGTCTGTTCCAACACTTCAATTCACAGTGCGAAGTGAATGGAGTGTTGCTTCAGTTTCTAAAAGCTGTCCTTTCAGAGAAAATCACTTTCCATTGAAAGTGCCTTAAGCAACTTGCAAGAATTCACAAGAAACTCACATGCGTTTCTCTGAAAGAGAAGCAGTCTGTTCCAACACTTCAATTCACTGTACAAAGTGAATTGAGTGTTGCTTCACTTTCTAAATGCTGTCCTTTCAGAGAAAATCACTTTCCTTTGAAAGTGCCTTAAGCAATTTGCAAGCATTCACAAGAAACTCTAATGCGTTTCTATGAAAGAGAAGCACTCTGTTCCAACACTTCAATTCACTGCACGAAGGGAATGGAGTGTTGCTTCACTTTCTAAATGCTGTCCTTTCAGTGAAAATCACTTTCCTTTGAAAGTTCCTTAAGCTACTTACAAGCATTCATAAAAAACTCACATGCGTTTTTCTGAAAGAGAAGCAGTCTGTTCCAACACTTCAATTCACTGTGCGAAGTGAATGGAGTGTTGCTTCACTTTCTAAAAGCTGTCCTTTCAGAGAAAATCACTTTCCTTTGATAGTGCCTTAAGCTACTTGCAAGCATTAGGAAGAAACTCACATGCGTTTCTCTGAAAGAGAAGCAGTCTGTTCCAACACTTCAATTCACTGTGTGAAGTGAATAGAGTGTTGCCTCACGTTATAAATTCTGTCCTTTCAGAGAAAATCACTTTCCTTTGAAAGTGCCTTAAGCTACTTACAAGCATTCACCAGAAACTCACATGCGTTTCTCTGAAAGAGAAGCAGTCTGTTCCAACACTTCAATTCACTGTGCGAAGTGAATGGAGTGTTGCTTCACTTTCTAAATGCTGTCCTTTCAGAGAAAATCACTTTCCTTTGAAAGTGCCTTAAGCTACTTACAAGCATTCAACTTAAACTCACATGAATTTCTCTGAAAGAGAAGCAGTCTGTTCCACCACTTCAATTCACTGTGCGAAGTGAATGGAGTGTTGCTTCACTTTCTAAATGCTGTCCATTCAGAGAAAATCACTTTCCTTTGAAAGTGCCTTAAGCTACTTACAAGCATTCACCAGAAACTCACATGCGTTTCTCTGAAAGAGAAGCAGTCTGTTCCAACACTTCAATTCACTGTGCGAAGTGAATGGAGTGTTGCTTCACTTTCTAAATGCTGTCCTTTCAGAGAAAATCACGTTCCTTTGAAAGTGCCTTAAGCTACTTGCAAGCATTAGGAAGAAACTCACATGCGTATCTCTGAAAGAGAAGCAGACTGTTCCAACACTTCAATTCACTGTGCGAAGTGAATGGAGTGTTGCTTGACTTTCTAAATGCTGTCCTTTCAGAGAAAATCACTTTCCTTTGAAAGTGCCTTAAGCTACTTGCAAGCATTAGGAAGAAACTCACATGCGTTTCTCTGAAAGAGAAGCAGTCTGCTCCAACACTTCAATTCACTGTGCGAAGTGAATGGAGTATTGCTTCACTTTCTAAATGCTGACCTTTCAGAGAAAATCACTTTCCTTTGATAGTGCCTTAAGCTACTTGCAAGCATTAGGAAGAAACTCACATGCGTTTCTCTGAAAGAGAAGCAGTCTTTTCCAACACTTCAATTCACTGTGTGAAGTGAATAGAGTGTTGCCTCACGTTCTAAATGCTGTCCTTTCAGAGAAAATCACTTTCCTTTGAAAGTGCCTTAAGCTACTTACAAGCATTCACCAGAAACTCACATGCGTTTCTCTGAAAGACAAGCAGTCTGTTCCAACACTTCAATTCACTGTGCGAAGTGAATGGAGTGTTGCTTCAGTTTCTAAATGCTGTCCTTTCAGAGAAAATCACTTTCCTTTGAAAGTGCCTTAAGCTACTTACAAGCATTCACCAGAAACTCACATGCATTTCTCTGAAAGAGAAGCAGTCTGTTCCAACACTTCAATTCACAGTGCGAAGTGAATGGAGTGTTGCTTCAGTTTCTAAATGCTGTCCTTTCAGAGAAAATCACTTTCCTTTGAAAGTGCCTTAAGCAACTTGCAAGAATTCACGAGAAACTCACATGCGTTTCTCTGAAAGAGAAGCAGTCTGTTCCAACACTTCAATTCACTGTGCGAAGTGAATGGAGTGTTGCTTCACTATCTAAATGCTGTCCTTTCAGAGAAAATCACTTTCCTTTGAAAGTGCCTTAAGCTACTTGCAAGCATTCGCAAGAAACACTAATGCGTTTCTATGAAAGAGAAGCAGTCTGTTCCAACACTTCAATTCATTGCGAGAAGGGAATGGAGTGTTGCTTTACTTTCTAAATGCTGTCCTTTCATAGAAAATCACTTTCCTTTGAGAGAGCCTTAAGCTACTTACAAGCATTCAACAGAAACTCACATGCATTTCTCTGAAAGAGAAGCAGTCTGTTCCAACACTTCAATTCACTGTACAAAGTGAATTGAGTGTTGCTTCACTTTCTAAATGCTGTCCTTTCAGAGAAAATCACTTTCCTTTGAAAGTGCCTTAAGCAACTTGCAAGCATTCACAAGAAACACTAATGCCTTTCTATGAAAGAGAAGCACTCTGTTCCAACACTTCAATTCACTGCACGAAGGGAATGGAGTGTTGCTTCACTTTCTAAATGCTGTCCTTTCAGAGAAAATCACTTTCCTTTGAAAGTGCCTTAAGCTACTTACAAGCATTAGGAAGAAACTCACATGCGTTTCACTGAAAGAGAAGCAATCTGTTCCAACACTTCAATTCACTGTGCGAAGTGAATGGAGTGTTGCATCACTTTCTAAATTCTGTCCTTTCAGAGAAAATCACTTTCCTTTGAAAGTGCCTTAAACTACTTTCAAGCATTCACAAAAAACTCACATGCGTTTCTCTTAAAGAGAAGCAGTGTGTTCCAACACTTCAATTCACTGTGCGAAGTGAATGGAGTGTTGCTTCACTTTCTAAATGCTGTCCTTTCAGAGAAAATCACTTTCCTTTGAAAGTGCCTTAAGCGACTTGCAATAATTCACAAGAAACTCACATGCGTTTCTCTGAAAGAGAAGCAGTCTGTTCCAACACTTCAATTCACTGTGCAAAGTGAATGGAGTGTTGCTTCACTTTCTAAATGCTGTCCTTTCAGAGAAAATCACTTTCCTTTGAAAGTGCCTTAAGCTACTTACAAGCATTCACCAGAAACTCACATGCGTTTCTCTGAAAGGGAAGCAGTCTGTTCCAACACTTCAATTCACTGTGCGAAGTGAATGGAGTGTTGCTTCACTTTCTAAATGCTGTCCTTTCAGAGAAAATCACTTTCCTTTGAAAGTGCCTTAAGCTACTTACAAGCATTCACCAGAAACTCACATGCGTTTCTCTGAAAGAGAGGCAGTCTGTTCCAACACTTCAATTCACTGTGCGAAGTGAATGGAGTGTTGCTTCACTTTCTAAATGCTGTCCTTTCAGAGAAAATCACTTTCCTTTGAAAGTGCCTTAAGCTACTTGCAAGCATTAGGAAGAAACTCACATGCGTTTCTCTGAAAGAGAAGCAGACTGTTCCAACACTTCAATTCACTGTGCAAAGTGAATGGAGTGTTGCTTCACTTTCTAAATGCTGTCCTTTCAGAGAAAATCACTTTCCTTTGAAAGTGCCTTAAGCTACTTGGAAGCATTAGGAAGAAACTCACATGCGTTTCTCTGAAAGAGAAGCAGTCTGTTCCAACACTTCAATTCACTGTGTGAAGTGAATGGAGTGTTGCCTCACTTTCTAAATGCTGTCCTTTCAGAGAAAATCACTTTCCTTTGAAAGTGCCTTAAGCTACTTACAAGCATTCACCAGAAACTCACATGCGTTTCTCTGAAAGAGAAGCAGTCTGTTCCAACACTTCAATTCAATGTGCGAAGTGAATGGAGTGTTGCTGCACTTTCTAAATGCTGTCCTTTCAGAGAAAATCACTTTCCTTTGAAAGTGCCTTAAGCAATTTGCAATCATTCACAAGAAACACTAATGCGTTTCTATGAAATAGAAGCACTCTGTTCCAACACTTCAATTCACTGCACGAAGGGAATGGAGTGTTGCTTCACTTTCTAAATGCTGTCCTTTCAGAGAAAATCACTTTCCTTTGAAAGTGCCTTAAGCTACTTACAAGCATTAGGAAGAAACTCACATGCGTTTCTCTGAAAGAGAAGCAGTCTGTTCCAACACTTCAATTCACTGTGCGAAGTGAATGGAGTGTTGCATCACTTTCTAAATTCTGTCCTTTCAGAGAAAATCACTTTCCTTTGAAAGTGCCTTAAACTACTTTCAAGCATTCACAAAAAACTCACATGCGTTTCTCTTAAAGAGAAGCAGTGTGTTCCAACACTTCAGTTCACTGTGCGAAGTGAATGGAGTGTTGCTTCAGTTTTTAAATGCGGTCCTTTCAGAGAAAATCACTTTCCTTTGAAAGTGCCTTAAGCGACTTGCAATAATTCACAAGAAACACTAATGCGTTTCTCTGAAAGAGAAGCAGTCTGTTCCAACACTTCAATTCACTGTGGGAAGTGAATGGAGTGTTGCTTCACTTTCTAAATGCTGTCCTTTCAGAGAAAATCACTTTCCTTTGAAAGTGCCTTAAGCTACTTACAAGCATTCGCAAGAAACACTAATGCGTTTCTCTGAAAGAGAAGCAGTCTGTTCCAACACTTCAATTCACTGTGCGAAGTGAATGGATTGTTGCTTCACTTTCTAAATGCTGTCCTTTCAGAGAAAATCACTTTCCTTTGAAAGTGCCTTAAGCTACTTACAAGCATTCAGCTTAAACTCACATGAATTTCTCTGATAGAGAAGCAGTCTGTTCCAACACTTCAATTCACTGTGCGAAGTGAATGGAGTGTTGCTTCACTTTCTAAATGCTGTCCTTTCAGAGAAAATCACTTTCCTTTGAAAGTGCCTTAAGCTACTTACAAGCATTCACCAGAAACTCACATGCGTTTCTCTGAAAGAGAAGCAGTCTGTTCCAACACTTCAATTCACTGTGCGAAGTGAATGGAGTGTTTCTTCACTTTCTAAATGCTGTCCTTTCAGAGAAAATCACTTTCCTTTGAAAGTGCCTTAAGCTACTTACAAGCATTCAACAGAAACTCACATGCATTTCTCTGAAAGAGAAGCAGTCTGTTCCAACACTTCAATTCACTGTACAAAGTGAATTGAGTGTTGCTTCACTTTCTAAATGCTGTCCTTTCAGAGAAAATCACTTTCCTTTGAAAGTGCCTTAAGCAATATGCAAGCATTCACAAGAAACACTAATGCGTTTCTATGAAAGAGAAGCACTCTGTTCCAACACTTCAATTCACTGCACGAAGGGAATGGAGTGTTGCTTCACTTTCTAAATGCTGTCCTTTCAGAGAAAATCACTTTCCTTTGAAAGTGCCTTAAGCTACTTGCAAGCATTAGGAAGAAACTCACATGCGTTTCTCTGAAAGAGAAGCAGTCTGCTCCAACACTTCAATTCACTGTGCGAAGTGAATGGAGTATTGCTTCACTTTCTAAATGCTGACCTTTCAGAGAAAATCAGTTTCCTTTGATAGTGCCTTAAGCTACTTGCAAGCATTAGGAAGAAACTCACATGCGTTTCTCTGAAAGAGAAGCAGTCTTTTCCAACACTTCAATTCACTGTGTGAAGTGAATAGAGTGTTGCCTCACGTTCTAAATGCTGTCCTTTCAGAGAAAATCACTTTCCTTTGAAAGTGCCTTAAGCTACTTACAAGCATTCACCAGAAACTCACATGCGTTTCTCTGAAAGACAAGCAGTCTGTTCCAACACTTCAATTCACTGTGCGAAGTGAATGGAGTGTTGCTTCAGTTTCTAAATGCTGTCCTTTCAGAGAAAATCACTTTCCTTTGAAAGTGCCTTAAGCTACTTACAAGCATTCACCAGAAACTCACATGCATTTCTCTGAAAGAGAAGCAGTCTGTTCCAACACTTCAATTCACAGTGCGAAGTGAATGGAGTGTTGCTTCAGTTTCTAAATGCTGTCCTTTCAGAGAAAATCACTTTCCTTTGAAAGTGCCTTAAGCAACTTGCAAGAATTCACGAGAAACTCACATGCGTTTCTCTGAAAGAGAAGCAGTCTGTTCCAACACTTCAATTCACTGTGCGAAGTGAATGGAGTGTTGCTTCACTATCTAAATGCTGTCCTTTCAGAGAAAATCACTTTCCTTTGAAAGTGCCTTAAGCTACTTGCAAGCATTCGCAAGAAACACTAATGCGTTTCTATGAAAGAGAAGCAGTCTGTTCCAACACTTCAATTCATTGCGAGAAGGGAATGGAGTGTTGCTTTACTTTCTAAATGCTGTCCTTTCATAGAAAATCACTTTCCTTTGAGAGAGCCTTAAGCTACTTACAAGCATTCAACAGAAACTCACATGCATTTCTCTGAAAGAGAAGCAGTCTGTTCCAACACTTCAATTCACTGTACAAAGTGAATTGAGTGTTGCTTCACTTTCTAAATGCTGTCCTTTCAGAGAAAATCACTTTCCTTTGAAAGTGCCTTAAGCAACTTGCAAGCATTCACAAGAAACACTAATGCGTTTCTATGAAAGAGAAGCACTCTGTTCCAACACTTCAATTCACTGCACGAAGGGAATGGAGTGTTGCTTCACTTTCTAAATGCTGTCCTTTCAGAGAAAATCACTTTCCTTTGAAAGTGCCTTAAGCTACTTACAAGCATTAGGAAGAAACTCACATGCGTTTCACTGAAAGAGAAGCAATCTGTTCCAACACTTCAATTCACTGTGCGAAGTGAATGGAGTGTTGCATCACTTTCTAAATTCTGTCCTTTCAGAGAAAATCACTTTCCTTTGAAAGTGCCTTAAACTACTTTCAAGCATTCACAAAAAACTCACATGCGTTTCTCTTAAAGAGAAGCAGTGTGTTCCAACACTTCAATTCACTGTGCGAAGTGAATGGAGTGTTGCTTCACTTTCTAAATGCTGTCCTTTCAGAGAAAATCACTTTCCTTTGAAAGTGCCTTAAGCGACTTGCAATAATTCACAAGAAACTCACATGCGTTTCTCTGAAAGAGAAGCAGTCTGTTCCAACACTTCAATTCACTGTGCAAAGTGAATGGAGTGTTGCTTCACTTTCTAAATGCTGTCCTTTCAGAGAAAATCACTTTCCTTTGAAAGTGCCTTAAGCTACTTACAAGCATTCACCAGAAACTCACATGCGTTTCTCTGAAAGGGAAGCAGTCTGTTCCAACACTTCAATTCACTGTGCGAAGTGAATGGAGTGTTGCTTCACTTTCTAAATGCTGTCCTTTCAGAGAAAATCACTTTCCTTTGAAAGTGCCTTAAGCTACTTACAAGCATTCACCAGAAACTCACATGCGTTTCTCTGAAAGAGAGGCAGTCTGTTCCAACACTTCAATTCACTGTGCGAAGTGAATGGAGTGTTGCTTCACTTTCTAAATGCTGTCCTTTCAGAGAAAATCACTTTCCTTTGAAAGTGCCTTAAGCTACTTGCAAGCATTAGGAAGAAACTCACATGCGTTTCTCTGAAAGAGAAGCAGACTGTTCCAACACTTCAATTCACTGTGCGAAGTGAATGGAGTGTTGCTTCACTTTCTAAATGCTGTCCTTTCAGAGAAAATCACTTTCCTTTGAAAGTGCCTTAAGCTACTTGGAAGCATTAGGAAGAAACTCACATGCGTTTCTCTGAAAGAGAAGCAGTCTGTTCCAACACTTCAATTCACTGTGTGAAGTGAATGGAGTGTTGCCTCACTTTCTACATGCTGTCCTTTCAGAGAAAATCACTTTCCTTTGAAAGTGCCTTAAGCTACTTACAAGCATTCACCAGAAACTCACATGCGTTTCTCTGAAAGAGAAGCAGTCTGTTCCAACACTTCAATTCAATGTGCGAAGTGAATGGAGTGTTGCTGCACTTTCTAAATGCTGTCCTTTCAGAGAAAATCACTTTCCTTTGAAAGTGCCTTAAGCAATTTGCAATCATTCACAAGAAACACTAATGCGTTTCTATGAAATAGAAGCACTCTGTTCCAACACTTCAATTCACTGCACGAAGGGAATGGAGTGTTGCTTCACTTTCTAAATGCTGTCCTTTCAGAGAAAATCACTTTCCTTTGAAAGTGCCTTAAGCTACTTACAAGCATTAGGAAGAAACTCACATGCGTTTCTCTGAAAGAGAAGCAGTCTGTTCCAACACTTCAATTCACTGTGCGAAGTGAATGGAGTGTTGCATCACTTTCTAAATTCTGTCCTTTCAGAGAAAATCACTTTCCTTTGAAAGTGCCTTAAACTACTTTCAAGCATTCACAAAAAACTCACATGCGTTTCTCTTAAAGAGAAGCAGTGTGTTCCAACACTTCAGTTCACTGTGCGAAGTGAATGGAGTGTTGCTTCAGTTTTTAAATGCGGTCCTTTCAGAGAAAATCACTTTCCTTTGAAAGTGCCTTAAGCGACTTGCAATAATTCACAAGAAACACTAATGCGTTTCTCTGAAAGAGAAGCAGTCTGTTCCAACACTTCAATTCACTGTGGGAAGTGAATGGAGTGTTGCTTCACTTTCTAAATGCTGTCCTTTCAGAGAAAATCACTTTCCTTTGAAAGTGCCTTAAGCTACTTACAAGCATTCGCAAGAAACACTAATGTGTTTCTCTGAAAGAGAAGCAGTCTGTTCCAACACTTCAATTCACTGTGCGAAGTGAATGGATTGTTGCTTCACTTTCTAAATGCTGTCCTTTCAGAGAAAATCACTTTCCTTTGAAAGTGCCTTAAGCTACTTACAAGCATTCAGCTTAAACTCACATGAATTTCTCTGAAAGAGAAGCAGTCTGTTCCAACACTTCAATTCACTGTGCGAAGTGAATGGAGTGTTGCTTCACTTTCTAAATGCTGTCCTTTCAGAGAAAATCACTTTCCTTTGAAAGTGCCTTAAGCTACTTACAAGCATTCACCAGAAACTCACATGCGTTTCTCTGAAAGAGAAGCAGTCTGTTCCAACACTTCAATTCACTGTGCGAAGTGAATGGAGTGTTTCTTCACTTTCTAAATGCTGTCCTTTCAGAGAAAATCACTTTCCTTTGAAAGTGCCTTAAGCTACTTACAAGCATTCAACAGAAACTCACATGCATTTCTCTGAAAGAGAAGCAGTCTGTTCCAACACTTCAATTCACTGTACAAAGTGAATTGAGTGTTGCTTCACTTTCTAAATGCTGTCCTTTCAGAGAAAATCACTTTCCTTTGAAAGTGCCTTAAGCAATATGCAAGCATTCACAAGAAACACTAATGCGTTTCTATGAAAGAGAAGCACTCTGTTCCAACACTTCAATTCACTGCACGAAGGGAATGGAGTGTTGCTTCACTTTCTAAATGCTGTCCTTTCAGAGAAAATCACTTTCCTTTGAAAGTGCCTTAAGCTACTTACAAGCATTAGGAAGAAACTCACATGCGTTTCTCTGAAAGAGAAGCAGTCTGTTCCAACACTTCAATTCACTGTGCGAAGTGAATGGAGTGTTGCTTCAGTTTCTAAATGCTGTCCTTTCAGAGAAAATCACTTTCCTTTGAAAGTGCCTTAAGCAACTTGCAATAATTCACAAGAAACTCACATGCGTTTCTCTGAAAGAGAAGCAGTCTGTTCCAACACTTCTATTCACTGTGCGAAGTGAATGGAGTGTTGCTTCACTTTCTAAATGCTGTCCTTTCAGAGAAAATCACTTTCCTTTGAAAGTGCCTTAAGCTACTTACAAGCATTCACCAGAAACTCACATGCGTTTCTCTGAAAGGGAAGCAGTCTGTTCCAACACTTCAATTCACTGTGCGAAGTGAAAGGAGTGTTGCTTCACTTTCTAAATGCTGTCCTTTCAGAGAAAATCACTTTCCTTTGAAAGTGTCTTAAGCTACTTACAAGCATTCAACAGAAACTCACATGCGTTTCTCTGAAAGAGAAGCAGTCTGTTCCAATACTTCAATTCACTCTGCGAAGTGAATGGAGTGTTGCTTCACTTTCTAAATGCTGTCCTTTCAGAGAAAATCACTTTCCTTTGAAAGTGCCTTAAGCTACTTACAAGCATTCAACTTAAACTCACATGAATTTCTCTGAAAGAGAAGCAGTCTGTTCCAACACTTCAATTCACTGTGCGAAGTGAATGGAGTGTTGCTTCACTTTCTAAATGCTGTCCTTTCAGAGAAAATCACTTTCCTTTGAAAGTGCCTTAGGCTACTTACAAGCATTCACCAGAAACTCACATGCATTTCTCTGAAAGAGAGGCAGTCTGTTCCAACACTTCAATTCACTGTGCGAAGTGAATGGAGTGTTGCTTCACTTTCTAAATGCTGTCCTTTCAGAGAAAATCACTTTCCTTTGAAAGTGCCTTAAGCAACTTGCAAGCATTCACAAGAAACACTAATGCGTTTATATGAAAGAGAAGCACTCTGTTCCAACACTTTAATTCACTGCACGAAGGGAATGGAGTGTTGCTTCACTTTCTAAATGCTGTCCTTTCAGAGAAAATCACTGTCCTTTGAAAGTGCCTTAAGCTACTTACAAGCATTCACCAGAAACTCACATGCGTTTCACTGAAAGAGAAGCAGTCGGTTCCAACACTTCAATTCACTGTGCGAAGTGAATGGAGTGTTGCTTCACTTTCTAAATGCTGTCCTTTCAGAGAAAATCACTTTCCTTTGAAAGTGCCTTAAGCTACTTGCAAGCATTAGAAAGAAACTCACATGTGTTTCTCTGAAAGAGAAGCAGTCTGTTCCAACACTTCAATTCACAGTGCGAAGTGAATGGAGTGTTGCTTCAGTTTCTAAAAGCTGTCATTTCAGAGAAAATCACTTTCCATTGAAAGTGCCTTAAGCAATTGCAAGAATTCACAAGAAACTCACATGCGTTTCTCTGAAAGAGAAGCAGTCTGTTCCAAGACTTCAATTCACTGTGCGAAGTGAATGGAGTGTTGCTTCACTATCTAAATGCTGTCCTTTCAGAGAAAATCACTTTCCTTTGAAAGTGCCTTAAGCTACTTGCAAGCATTCCCAAGAAACACTAATGCGTTTCTATGAAAGAGAAGCAGTCTGTTCCAACACTTCAATTCATTGCGCGAAGGGAATAGAGTGTTGCTTCACTTTCTAAATGCTGTCCTTTCATAGAAAATCACTTTCCTTTGAAAGAGCCTTAAGCTACTTACAAGCATTCAACAGAAACTCACATGCATTTCTCTGAAAGAGAAGCAGTCTGTTCCAACACTTCAATTCACTGTACAAAGTGAATTGAGTGTTGCTTCACTTTCTAAATGCTGTCCTTTCAGAGAAAATCACTTTCCTTTGAAAGTGCCTTAAGCAATTTGCAAGCATTCACAAGAAACACTAATGCGTTTCTATGAAAGAGAAGCACTCTGTTCCAACACTTCAATTCACTGCGCGAAGGGAATGGAGTGTTGCTTCACTTTCTAAATGCTGTCCTTTCAGTGAAAATCACTTTCCTTTGAAAGTGCCTTAAGCTACTTACAAGCATTCATAAAAAACTCACATGCGTTTCTCTGAAAGAGAAGCAGTCTGTTCCAACACTTCAATTCACTGTGCGAAGTGAATGGAGTGTTGCTTCACTTTCTAAATGCTGTCCTTTCAGAGAAAATCACTTTCCTTTGATAGTGCCTTAAGCTACTTGCAAGCATTAGGAAGAAACTCACATGCGTTTCTCTGAAAGAGAAGCAGTCTGTTCCAAAACTTCAATTCACTGTGTGAAGTGAATAGAGTGTTGCCTCACGTTCTAAATGCTGTCCTTTCAGAGAAAATCACTTTCCTTTGAAAGTGCCTTAAGCAATATGCAAGCATTCACAAGAAACACTAATGCGTTTCTATGAAAGAGAAGCACTCTGTTCCCACACTTCAATTCACTGCACGAAGGGAATGGAGTGTTGCTTCACTTTCTAAATGCTGTCCTTTCAGAGAAAATCACTTTCCTTTGAAAGTGCCTTAAGCTACTTGCAAGCATTAGGAAGAAACTCACATGCGTTTCTCTGAAAGAGAAGCAGACTGTTCCAACACTTCAATTCACTGTGCGAAGTGAATGGAGTGTTGCTTCACTTTCTAAATGCTGTCCTTTCAGAGAAAATCACTTTCCTTTGAAAGTGCCTTAAGCTACTTGGAAGCATTAGGAAGAAACTCACATGCGTTTCTCTGAAAGAGAAGCAGTCTGTTCCAACACTTCAATTCACTGTGTGAAGTGAATGGAGTGTTGCCTCACTTTCTAAATGCTGTCCTTTCAGAGAAAATCACTTTCCTTTGAAAGTGCCTTAAGCTACTTACAAGCATTCACCAGAAACTCACATGCGTTTCTCTGAAAGAGAAGCAGTCTGTTCCAACACTTCAATTCAATGTGCGAAGTGAATGGAGTGTTGCTGCACTTTCTAAATGCTGTCCTTTCAGAGAAAATCACTTTCCTTTGAAAGTGCCTTAAGCAATTTGCAATCATTCACAAGAAACACTAATGCGTTTCTATGAAATAGAAGCACTCTGTTCCAACACTTCAATTCACTGCACGAAGTTAATGGAGTGTTGCTTCACTTTCTAAATGCTGTCCTTTCAGAGAAAATCACTTTCCTTTGAAAGTGCCTTAAGCTACTTACAAGCATTAGGAAGAAACTCACATGCGTTTCTCTGAAAGAGAAGCAGTCTGTTCCAACACTTCAATTCACTGTGCGAAGTGAATGGAGTGTTGCATCACTTTCTAAATTCTGTCCTTTCAGAGAAAATCACTTTCCTTTGAAAGTGCCTTAAACTACTTTCAAGCATTCACAAAAAACTCACATGCGTTTCTCTTAAAGAGAAGCAGTGTGTTCCAACACTTCAGTTCACTGTGCGAAGTGAATGGAGTGTTGCTTCAGTTTCTAAATGCGGTCCTTTCAGAGAAAATCACTTTCCTTTGAAAGTGCCTTAAGCGACTTGCAATAATTCACAAGAAACACTAATGCGTTTCTCTGAAAGAGAAGCAGTCTGTTCCAACACTTCAATTCACTGTGGGAAGTGAATGGAGTGTTGCTTCACTTTCTAAATGCTGTCCTTTCAGAGAAAATCACTTTCCTTTGAAAGTGCCTTAAGCTACTTACAAGCATTCGCAAGAAACACTAATGCGTTTCTCTGAAAGAGAAGCAGTCTGTTCCAACACTTCAATTCACTGTGCGAAGTGAATGGATTGTTGCTTCACTTTCTAAATGCTGTCCTTTCAGAGAAAATCACTTTCCTTTGAAAGTGCCTTAAGCTACTTACAAGCATTCAGCTTAAACTCACATGAATTTCTCTGAAAGAGAAGCAGTCTGTTCCAACACTTCAATTCACTGTGCGAAGTGAATGGAGTGTTGCTTCACTTTCTAAATGCTGTCCTTTCAGAGAAAATCACTTTCCTTTGAAAGTGCCTTAAGCTACTTACAAGCATTCACCAGAAACTCACATGCGTTTCTCTGAAAGAGAAGCAGTCTGTTCCAACACTTCAATTCACTGTGCGAAGTGAATGGAGTGTTTCTTCACTTTCTAAATGCTGTCCTTTCAGAGAAAATCACTTTCCTTTGAAAGTGCCTTAAGCTACTTACAAGCATTCAACAGAAACTCACATGCATTTCTCTGAAAGAGAAGCAGTCTGTTCCAACACTTCAATTCACTGTACAATGTGAATTGAGTGTTGCTTCACTTTCTAAATGCTGTCCTTTCAGAGAAAATCACTTTCCTTTGAAAGTGCCTTAAGCAATATGCAAGCATTCACAAGAAACACTAATGCGTTTCTATGAAAGAGAAGCACTCTGTTCCAACACTTCAATTCACTGCACGAAGGGAATGGAGTGTTGCTTCACTTTCTAAATGCTGTCCTTTCAGAGAAAATCACTTTCCTTTGAAAGTGCCTTAAGCTACTTACAAGCATTAGGAAGAAACTCACATGCGTTTCTCTGAAAGAGAAGCAGTCTGTTCCAACACTTCAATTCACTGTGCGAAGTGAATGGAGTGTTGCTTCAGTTTCTAAATGCTGTCCTTTCAGAGAAAATCACTTTCCTTTGAAAGTGCCTTAAGCAACTTGCAATAATTCACAAGAAACTCACATGCGTTTCTCTGAAAGAGAAGCAGTCTGTTCCAACACTTCAATTCACTGTGCGAAGTGAATGGAGTGTTGCTTCACTTTCTAAATGCTGTCCTTTCAGAGAAAATCACTTTCCTTTGAAAGTGCCTTAAGCTACTTACAAGCATTCACCAGAAACTCACATGCGTTTCTCTGAAAGGGAAGCAGTCTGTTCCAACACTTCAATTCACTGTGCGAAGTGAATGGAGTGTTGCTTCACTTTCTAAATGCTGTCCTTTCAGAGAAAATCACTTTCCTTTGAAAGTGTCTTAAGCTACTTACAAGCATTCAACAGAAACTCACATGCGTTTCTCTGAAAGAGAAGCAGTCTGTTCCAATACTTCAATTCACTCTGCGAAGTGAATGGAGTGTTGCTTCACTTTCTAAATGCTGTCCTTTCAGAGAAAATCACTTTCCTTTGAAAGTGCCTTAAGCTACTTACAAGCATTCAACTTAAACTCACATGAATTTCTCTGAAAGAGAAGCAGTCTGTTCCAACACTTCAATTCACTGTGCGAAGTGAATGGAGTGTTGCTTCACTTTCTAAATGCTGTCCTTTCAGAGAAAATCACTTTCCTTTGAAAGTGCCTTAGGCTACTTACAAGCATTCACCAGAAACTCACATGCATTTCTCTGAAAGAGAGGCAGTCTGTTCCAACACTTCAATTCACTGTGCGAAGTGAATGGAGTGTTGCTTCACTTTCTAAATGCTGTCCTTTCAGAGAAAATCACTTTCCTTTGAAAGTGCCTTAAGCAACTTGCAAGCATTCACAAGAAACACTAATGCGTTTATATGAAAGAGAAGCACTCTGTTCCAACACTTTAATTCACTGCACGAAGGGAATGGAGTGTTGCTTCACTTTCTAAATGCTGTCCTTTCAGAGAAAATCACTGTCCTTTGAAAGTGCCTTAAGCTACTTACAAGCATTCACCAGAAACTCACATGCGTTTCACTGAAAGAGAAGCAGTCGGTTCCAACACTTCAATTCACTGTGCGAAGTGAATGGAGTGTTGCTTCACTTTCTAAATGCTGTCCTTTCAGAGAAAATCACTTTCCTTTGAAAGTGCCTTAAGCTACTTGCAAGCATTAGAAAGAAACTCACATGTGTTTCTCTGAAAGAGAAGCAGTCTGTTCCAACACTTCAATTCACAGTGCGAAGTGAATGGAGTGTTGCTTCAGTTTCTAAAAGCTGTCATTTCAGAGAAAATCACTTTCCATTGAAAGTGCCTTAAGCAATTGCAAGAATTCACAAGAAACTCACATGCGTTTCTCTGAAAGAGAAGCAGTCTCTTCCAAGACTTCAATTCACTGTGCGAAGTGAATGGAGTGTTGCTTCACTATCTAAATGCTGTCCTTTCAGAGAAAATCACTTTCCTTTGAAAGTGCCTTAAGCTACTTGCAAGCATTCCCAAGAAACACTAATGCGTTTCTATGAAAGAGAAGCAGTCTGTTCCAACACTTCAATTCATTGCGCAAAGGGAATAGAGTGTTGCTTCACTTTCTAAATGCTGTCCTTTCATAGAAAATCACTTTCCTTTGAAAGAGCCTTAAGCTACTTACAAGCATTCAACAGAAACTCACATGCATTTCTCTGAAAGAGAAGCAGTCTGTTCCAACACTTCAATTCACTGTACAAAGTGAATTGAGTGTTGCTTCACTTTCTAAATGCTGTCCTTTCAGAGAAAATCACTTTCCTTTGAAAGTGCCTTAAGCTACTTGCAAGCATTAGAAAGAAACTCACATGTGTTTCTCTGAAAGAGAAGCAGTCTGTTCCAACACTTCAATTCACTGTGCGAAGTGAATGGAGTGTTGCTTCACTTTCTAAATGCTGTCCTTTCAGAGAAAATCACTTTCCTTTGATAGTGCCTTAAGCTACTTGCAAGCATTAGGAAGAAACTCACATGCGTTTCTCTGAAAGAGAAGCAGTCTGTTCCAAAACTTCAATTCACTGTGTGAAGTGAATAGAGTGTTGCCTCACGTTCTAAATGCTGTCCTTTCAGAGAAAATCACTTTCCTTTGAAAGTGCCTTAAGCTACTTACAAGCATTCACCAGAAACTCACATGCGTTTCTCTGAAAGAGAAGCAGTCTTTTCCAACACTTCAATTCACTGTGTGAAGTGAATGGAGTGTTGCCTCACGTTCTAAATGCTGTCCTTTCAGAGAAAATCACTTTCCTTTGAAAGTGCCTTAAGCTACTTACAAGCATTCAACTTAAACTCACATGAATTTCTCTGAAAGAGAAGCAGTCTGTTCCAACACTTCAATTCACTGTGCGAAGTGAATGGAGTGTTGCTTCACTTTCTAAATGCTGTCCTTTCAGAGAAAATCACTTTCCTTTGAAAGTGCCTTAAGCAATATGCAAGCATTCACAAGAAACACTAATGCGTTTCTATGAAAGAGAAGCACTCTGTTCCCACACTTCAATTCACTGCACGAAGGGAATGGAGTGTTGCTTCACTTTCTAAATGCTGTCCTTTCAGAGAAAATCACTTTCCTTTGAAAGTGCCTTAAGCTACTTACAAGCATTAGGAAGAAACTCACATGCGTTTCTCTGAAAGAGAAGCAGTCTGTTCCAACACTTCAATTCACTGTGTGAAGTGAATGGAGTGTTGCTTCAGTTTCTAAATGCTGTCCTTTCAGAGAAAATCACTTTCCTTTGAAAGTGCCTTAAGCTACTTACAAGCATTCACCAGAAACTCACATGCGTTTCTCTGAAAGAGAAGCAGTCTAGTCCAACACTTCAATTCACTGTGCGAAGTGAATGGAGTGTTGCTTCACTTTCTAAATGCTGTCCTTTCAGAGAAAATCACTTTCCTTTGAAAGTGCCTTAAGCTACTTACAAGCATTCAACAGAAACTCACATGCGTTTCTCTTAAAGAGAAGCAGTCTGTTCCAATAATTCAATTCACTCTGCGAAGTGAATGGAGTGTTGCTTCAGTTTCTAAATGCTGTCCTTTCAGAGAAAATCACTTTCCTTTGAAAGTGCCTTAAGCTACTTACAAGCATTCAACTTAAACTCACATGAATTTCTCTGAAAGAGAAGCAGTCTGTTCCAACACTTCAATTCACTGTGCGAAGTGAATGGAGTGTTGCTTCACTTTCTAAATGCTGTCCTTTCAGAGAAAATCACTTTCCTTTGAAAGTGCCTTAAGCTACTTACAAGCATTCACCTGAAACTCACATGCATTTCTCTGAAAGAGAGGCAGTCTGTTCCAACACTTCAATTCACTGTGCGAAGTGAATGGAGTATTGCTTCACTTTCTAAATGCTGTCCTTTCAGAGAAAATCACTTTCCTTTGAAAGTGCCTTAAGCTACTTGCAAGCATTAGGAAGAAACTCACATGCGTTTCTCTGAAAGAGAAGCAGACTGTTCCAACACTTCAATTCACTGTGCGAAGTGAATGGAGTGTTGCTTCACTTTCTAAATGCTGTCCTTTCAGAGAAAATCACTTTCCTTTGAAAGTGCCTTAAGCTACTTATAAGCATTCACAAGAAACTCACATGCATTTCTCTGAAAGAGAAGCAGTCTGTTCCAACACTTCAATTCATTGCGCGAAGGGAATGGAGTGTTGCTTCACTTTCTAAATGCTGTCCTTTCAGAGAAAATCACTTTCCTTTGAAAGTGCCTTAAGCTACTTACAAGCATTCAACAGAAACTCACATGCGTTTCTCTGAAAGAGAAGCAGTCTGTTCCAATACTTCAATTCACTCTGCGAAGTGAATGGAGTGTTGATTCACTTTCTAAATGCTGTCCTTTCAGAGAAAATCACTTTCCTTTGAAAGTGCCTTAAGCTACTTACAAGCATTCAACTTAAACTCACATGAATTTCTCTGAAAGAGAAGCAGTCTGTTCCAACACTTCAATTCACTGTGCGAAGTGAATGGAGTGTTGCTTCACTTTCTAAATGCTGTCCTTTCAGAGAAAATCACTTTCCTTTGAAAGTGCCTTAAGCTACTTACAAGCATTCACCAGAAACTCACATGCATTTCTCTGAAAGAGAGGCAGTCTGTTCCAACACTTCAATTCACTGTGCGAAGTGAATGGAGTGTTGCTTCACTTTCTAAATGCTGTCCTTTCAGAGAAAATCACTTTCCTTTGAAAGTGCCTTAAGCTACTTGCAAGCATTAGGAAGAAACTCACATGCGTTTCTCTGAAAGAGAAGCAGACTGTTCCAACACTTCAATTCACTGTGCGAAGTGAATGGAGTGTTGCTTCACTTTCTAAATGCTGTCCTTTCAGAGAAAATCACTTTCCTTTGAAAGTGCCTTAAGCTACTTATAAGCATTCACAAGAAACTCACATGCATTTCTCTGAAAGAGAAGCAGTCTGTTCCAACACTTCAATTCACTGTGCGAAGTGAATGGAGTGTTGCCTCACTTTCTAAATGCTGTCCTTTCAGAGAAAATCACTCTCCTTTGAAAGTGCCTTAAGCTACATACAAGCATTCACCAGAAACTCACATGCGTTTCTCTGAAAGAGAAGCAGTCTGTTCCAACACTTCAATTCAATGTGCGAAGTGAATGGAGTGTTGCTGCACTTTCTAAATGCTGTCCTTTCAGAGAAAATCACTTTCCTTTGAAAGTGCCTTAAGCTACTTACAAGCATTCCACAGAAACTCACATGCATTTCTCTGAAAGAGAAGCAGTCTGTTCCAACACTTCAATTCAGTGTGCGAAGTGAATGGAGTGTTGCTTCACTTTCTAAATTATGTCCTTTCAGAGAAAATCACTTTCCTTTGAAAGTGCCTTAAGCAACTTGCAAGCATTCACAAGAAACACTAATGCGTTTTTATGAAAGAGAAGCACTCTGTTCCAACACTTCAATTCACTGCACGAAGGGAATGGAGTGTTGCTTCACTTTCTAAATGCTGTCCTTTCAGAGAAAATCACTGTCCTTTGAAAGTGCCTTAAGCTACTTACAAGCATTCACCAGAAACTCACATGCGTTTCACTGAAAGAGAAGCAGTCGGTTCCAACACTTCATTTCACTGTGCGAAGTGAATGGAGTGTTGCTTCACTTTCTAAATGCTGTCCTTTCAGAGAAAATCACTTTCCTTTGAAAGTGCCTTAAGCTACTTGCAAGCATTAGAAAGAAACTCACATGTGTTTCTCTGAAAGAGAAGCAGTCTGTTCCAACACTTCAATTCACAGTGCGAAGTGAATGGAGTGTTGCTTCAGTTTCTAAAAGCTGTCCTTTCAGAGAAAATCACTTTCCATTGAAAGTGCCTTAAGCAACTTGCAAGAATTCACAAGAAACTCACATGCGTTTCTCTGAAAGAGAAGCAGTCTGTTCCAAGACTTCAATTCACTGTGCGAAGTGAATGGAGTGTTGCTTCACTATCTAAATGCTGTCCTTTCAGAGAAAATCACTTTCCTTTGAAAGTGCCTTAAGCTACTTGCAAGCATTCCCAAGAAACACTAATGCGTTTCTATGAAAGAGAAGCAGTCTGTTCCAACACTTCAATTCATTGCGCAAAGGGAATGGAGTGTTGCTTCACTTTCTAAATGCTGTCCTTTCATAGAAAATCACTTTCCTTTGAAAGAGCCTTAAGCTACTTACAAGCATTCAACAGAAACTCACATGCATTTCTCTGAAAGAGAAGCAGTCTGTTCCAACACTTCAATTCACTGTACAAAGTGAATTGAGTGTTGCTTCACTTTCTAAATGCTGTCCTTTCAGAGAAAATCACTTTCCTTTGAAAGTGCCTTAAGCAATTTGCAAGCATTCACAAGAAACACTAATGCGTTTCTATGAAAGAGAAGCACTTTGTTCCAACACTTCAATTCACTGCGCGAAGGGAATGGAGTGTTGCTTCACTTTCTAAATGCTGTCCTTTCAGTGAAAATCACTTTCCTTTGAAAGTGCCTTAAGCTACTTACAAGCATTCATAAAAAACTCACATGCGTTTCTCTGAAAGAGAAGCAGTCTGTTCCAACACTTCAATTCACTGTGCGAAGTGAATGGAGTGTTGCTTCACTTTCTAAATGCTGTCCTTTCAGAGAAAATCACTTTCCTTTGATAGTGCCTTAAGCTACTTGCAAGCATTAGGAAGAAACTCACATGCGTTTCTCTGAAAGAGAAGCAGTCTGTTCCAAAACTTCAATTCACTGTGTGAAGTGAATAGAGTGTTGCCTCACGTTCTAAATGCTGTCCTTTCAGAGAAAATCACTTTCCTTTGAAAGTGCCTTAAGCTACTTACAAGCATTCACCAGAAACTCACATGCGTTTCTCTGAAAGAGAAGCAGTCTGTTCCAACACTTCAATTCACTGTGCGAAGTGAATGGAGTGTTGCTTCACTTTCTAAATGCTGTCCTTTCAGAGAAAATCACTTTCCTTTGAAAGTGCCTTAAGCAATATGCAAGCATTCACAAGAAACACTAATGCGTTTCTATGAAAGAGAAGCACTCTGTTCCAACACTTCAATTCACTGCACGAAGGGAATGGAGTGTTGCTTCACTTTCTAAATGCTGTCCTTTCAGAGAAAATCACTTTCCTTTGAAAGTGCCTTAAGCTACTTACAAGCATTAGGAAGAAACTCACATGCGTTTCTCTGAAAGAGAAGCACTCTGTTCCAACACTTCAATTCACTGTGCGAAGTGAATGGAGTGTTGCTTCAGTTTCTAAATGCTGTCCTTTCAGAGAAAATCACTTTCCTTTGAAAGTGCCTTAAGCAACTTGCAATAATTCACAAGAAACTCACATGCGTTTCTCTGAAATAGAAGCAGTCTAGTCCAACACTTCAATTCACTGTGCGAAGTGAATGGAGTGTTGCTTCACTTTCTAAATGCTGTCCTTTCAGAGAAAATCACTTTCCTTTGAAAGTGCCTTAAGCTACTTACAAGCATTCAACAGAAACTCACATGCGTTTCTCTGAAAGAGAAGCAGTCTGTTCCAATACTTCAATTCACTCTGCGAAGTGAATGGAGTGTTGCTTCACTTTCTAAATGCTGTCCTTTCAGAGAAAATCACTTTCCTTTGAAAGTGCCTTAAGCTACTTACAAGCATTCAACTTAAACTCACATGAATTTCTCTGAAAGAGAAGCAGTCTGTTCCAACACTTCAATTCACTGTGCGAAGTGAATGGAGTGTTGCTTCACTTTCTAAATGCTGTCCTTTCAGAGAAAATCACTTTCCTTTGAAAGTGCCTTAAGCTACTTACAAGCATTCACCAGAAACTCACATGCATTTCTCTGAAAGAGAGGCAGTCTGTTCCAACACTTCAATTCACTGTGCGAAGTGAATGGATTGTTGCTTCACTTTCTAAATGCTGTCCTTTCAGAGAAAATCACTTTCCTTTGAAAGTGCCTTAAGCTACTTGCAAGCATTAGGAAGAAACTCACATGCGTTTCTCTGAAAGAGAAGCAGACTGTTCCAACACTTCAATTCACTGTGCGAAGTGAATGGAGTGTTGCTTCACTTTCTAAATGCTGTCCTTTCAGAGAAAATCACTTTCCTTTGAAAGTGCCTTAAGCTACTTGCAAGCATTAGGAAGAAACTCACATGCGTTTCTCTGAAAGAGAAGCAGTCTGTTCCAACACTTCAATTCACTGTGCGAAGTGAATGGAGTGTTGCCTCACTTTCTAAATGCTGTCCTTTCAGAGAAAATCACTTTCCTTTGAAAGTGCCTTAAGCTACATACAAGCATTCACCAGAAACTCACATGCGTTTCTCTGAAAGAGAAGCAGTCTGTTCCAACACTTCAATTCAATGTGCGAAGTGAATGGAGTGTTGCTGCACTTTCTAAATGCTGTCCTTTCAGAGAAAATCACTTTCCTTTGAAAGTGCCTTAAGCTACTTACAAGCATTCACAAGAAACACTAATGCGTTTATATGAAAGAGAAGCACTCTGTTCCAACACTTCAATTCACTGCATGAAGGGAATGGAGTGTTGCTTCACTTTCTAAATGCTGTCCTTTCAGAGAAAATCACTGTCCTTTGAAAGTGCCTTAAGCTACTTACAAGCATTCACCAGAAACTCACATGCGTTTCACTGAAAGAGAAGCACTCTGTTCCAACACTTCAATTCACTGCACGAAGGGAATGGAGTGTTGCTTCACTTTCTAAATGCTGTCCTTTCAGAGAAAATCACTGTCCTTTGAAAGTGCCTTAAGCTACTTACAAGCATTCACCAGAAACTCACATGCGTTTCACTGAAAGAGAAGCAGTCGGTTCCAACACTTCAATTCACTGTGCGAAGTGAATGGAGTGTTGCTTCACTTTCTAAATGCTGTCCTTTCAGAGAAAATCACTTTCCTTTGAAAGTGCCTTAAGCTACTTGCAAGCATTAGAAAGAAACTCACATGTGTTTCTCTGAAAGAGAAGCAGTCTGTTCCAACACTTCAATTCACAGTGCGAAGTGAATGGAGTGTTGCTTCAGTTTCTAAAAGCTGTCCTTTCAGAGAAAATCACTTTCCATTGAAAGTGCCTTAAGCAACTTGCAAGAATTCACAAGAAACTCACATGCGTTTCTCTGAAAGAGAAGCAGTCTGTTCCAAGACTTCAATTCACTGTGCGAAGTGAATGGAGTGTTGCTTCACTATCTAAATGCTGTCCTTTCAGAGAAAATCACTTTCCTTTGAAAGTGCCTTAAGCTACTTGCAAGCATTCCCAAGAAACACTAATGCGTTTCTATGAAAGAGAAGCAGTCTGTTCCAACACTTCAATTCATTGCGCGAAGGGAATGGAGTGTTGCTTCACTTTCTAAATGCTGTCCTTTCATAGAAAATCACTTTCCTTTGAAAGTGCCTTAAGCTACTTACAAGCATTCAACAGAAACTCACATGCATTTCTCTGAAAGAGAAGCAGTCTGTTCCAACACTTCAATTCACTGTACAAAGTGAATTGAGTGTTGCTTCACTTTCTAAATGCTGTCCTTTCAGAGAAAATCACTTTCCTTTGAAAGTGCCTTAAGCAATTTGCAAGCATTCACAAGAAACACTAATGCGTTTCTATGAAAGAGAAGCACTCTGTTCCAACACTTCAATTCACTGCGCGAAGGGAATGGAGTGTTGCTTCACTTTCTAAATGCTGTCCTTTCAGTGAAAATCACTTTCCTTTGAAAGTGCCTTAAGCTACTTACAAGCATTCATAAAAAACTCACATGCGTTTCTCTGAAAGAGAAGCAGTCTGTTCCAACACTTCAATTCACTGTGCGAAGTGAATGGAGTGTTGCTTCACTTTCTAAATGCTGTCCTTTCAGAGAAAATCACTTTCCTTTGATAGTGCCTTAAGGTACTTGCAAGCATCAGGAAGAAAGTCACATGCGTTTCTCTGAAAGAGAAGCAGTCTGTTCCAAAACTTCAATTCACTGTGTGAAGTGAATAGAGTGTTGCCTCACGTTCTAAATGCTGTCCTTTCAGAGAAAATCACTTTCCTTTGAACGTGCCTTAAGCTACTTACAAGCATTCACCAGAAACTCACATGCGTTTCTCTGAAAGAGAAGCAGTCTGTTCCAACACTTCAATTCACTGTGCGAAGTGAATGGAGTGTTCCTTCACTTTCTAAATGCTGTCCTTTCAGAGAAAATCACTTTCCTTTGAAAGTGCCTTAAGCTACTTACAAGCATTCAACTTAAACTCACATGAATTTCTCTGAAAGAGAAGCAGTCTGTTCCAACACTTCAATTCACTGTGCGAAGTGAATGGAGTGTTGCTTCACTTTCTAAATGCTGTCCTTTCAGAGAAAATCACTTTCCTTTGAAAGTGCCTTAAGCTACATACAAGCATTCACCAGAAACTCACATGCGTTTCTCTGAAAGAGAAGCAGACTGTTCCAACACTTCAATTCACTGTGCGAAGTGAATGGAGTGTTGCTTCACTTTCTAAATGCTGTCCTCTCAGAGAAAATCACGTTCCTTTGAAAGTGCCTTAAGCTACTTGCAAGCATTAGGAAGAAACTCACATGCGTTTCTCTGAAAGAGAAGCAGACTGTTCCAACACTTCAATTCACTGTGCGAAGTGAATGGAGTGTTGCTTCACTTTCTAAATGCTGTCCTTTCAGAGAAAATCACTTTCCTTTGAAAGTGCCTTAAGCTACTTACAAGCATTCAACAGAAACTCACATGCATTTCTCTGAAAGAGAAGCAGTCTGTTCCAACACTTCAATTCACTGTGCGAAGTGAATGGAGTGTTGCTTCACTTTCTAAATTATGTCCTTTCAGAGAAAATCACTTTCCTTTGAAAGTGCCTTAAGCAACTTGCAAGCATTCACAAGAAACACTAATGCGTTTATATGAAAGAGAAGCACTCTGTTCCAACACTTCAATTCACTGCACGAAGGGAATGGAGTGTTGCTTCACTTTCTAAATGCTGTCCTTTCAGAGAAAATCACTTTCCTTTGAAAGTGCCTTAAGCTACTTACAAGCATTCACCAGAAACTCACATGCGTTACTCTGAAAGAGAAGCAGTCTGTTCCAACACTTCAATTCACTGTGCGAAGTGAATGGAGTATTGCTTCACTTTCTAAATGCTGTCCTTTCAGAGAAAATCACTTTCCTTTGATAGTGCCTTAAGCTACTTGCAAGCATTAGGAAGAAACTCACATGCGTTTCTCTGAAAGAGAAGCAGTCTGTTCCAACACTTCAATTCACTGTGTGAAGTGAATAGAGTGTTGCCTCACGTTCTAAATGCTGTCCTTTCAGAGAAAATCACTTTCCTTTGAAAGTGCCTTAAGCTACTTACAAGCATTCACCAGAAACTCACATGCGTTTCTCTGAAAGAGAAGCAGTCTGTTCCAACACTTCAATTCACTGTGCGAAGTGAATGGAGTGTTGCTTCACTTTCTAAATGCTGTCCTTTCAGAGAAAATCACTTTCCTTTGAAAGTGCCTTAAACTACTTTCAAGCATTCACAGAAAACTCACATGCGTTTCTCTGAATGAGAAGCAGTCTGTTCCAACACTTCAATTCACTGTGCGAAGTGAATGGAGTGTTGCTTCACTTTCTAAATGCTGTCCTTTCAGAGAAAATCACTTTCCTTTGAAAGTGCCTTAAGCTACTTACAAGCATTTACCAGAAACTCACATGCATTTCTCTGAAAGAGAAGCAGTCTGTTCCAACACTTCAATTCACAGTGCGAAGTGAATGGAGTGTTGCTTCAGTTTCTAAATGCTGTCCTTTCAGAGAAAATCACTTTCCTTTGAAAGTGCCTTAAGCAACTTGCAAGAATTCACAAGAAACTCACATGCGTTTCTCTGAAAGAGAAGCAGTCTGTTCCAACACTTCAATTCACTGTGCGAAGTGAATGGAGTGTTGCTTCACTATCTAAATGCTGTCCTTTCAGAGAAAATCACTTTCCTTTGAAAGTGCCTTAAGCTACTTGCAAGCATTCGCAAGAAACACTAATGCATTTCTATGAAAGAGAAGCAGTCTGTTCCAACACTTCAATACATTGCGAGAAGGGAATGGAGTGTTGCTTTACTTTCTAAATGCTGTCCTTTCAGAGAAAATCACTTTCCTTTGAAAGAGCCTTAAGCTACTTACAAGCATTCAACAGAAACTCACATGCATTTCTCTGAAAGAGAAGCAGTCTGTTCCAACACTTCAATTCACTGTACAAAGTGAATTGAGTGTTGCTTCACTTTCTAAATGCTGTCCTTTCAGAGAAAATCACTTTCCTTTGAAAGTGCCTTAAGCAACTTGCAAGCATTCACAAGAAACACTAATGCGTTTCTATGAAAGAGAAGCACTCTGTTCCAACACTTCAATTCACTGCACGAAGGGAATGGAGTGTTGCTTCACTTTCTAAATGCTGTCCTTTCAGAGAAAATCACTTTCCTTTGAAAGTGCCTTAAGCTACTTACAAGCATTAGGAAGAAACTCACATGCGTTTCTCTGAAAGAGAAGCAGTCTGTTCCAACACTTCAATTCACTGTGCGAAGTGAATGGAGTGTTGCATCACTTTCTAAATTCTGTCCTTTCAGAGAAAATCACTTTCCTTTGAAAGTGCCTTAAACTACTTTCAAGCATTCACAAAAAACTCACATGCGTATCTCTGAAAGAGAAGCAGACTGTTCCAACACTTCAATTCACTGTGCGAAGTGAATGGAGTGTTGCTTCACTTTCTAAATGCTGTCCTTTCAGAGAAAATCACTTTCCTTTGAAAGTGCCTTAAGCTACTTGCAAGCATTAGGAAGAAACTCACATGCGTTTCTCTGAAAGAGAAGCAGTCTGTTCCAACACTTCAATTCACTGTGTGAAGTGAATGGAGTGTTGCCTCACTTTCTAAATGCTGTCCTTTCAGAGAAAGTCACTTTCCTTTGAAAGTGACTTAAGCTACTTACAAGCATTCACCAGAAACTCACATGCGTTTCTCTAAAAGAGAAGCAGTCTGTTCCAACACTTCAATTCACTGTGCGAAGTGAATGGAGTATTGCTTCACTTTCTAAATGCTGTCCTTTCAGAGAAAATCACTTTCCTTTGATAGTGCCTTAAGCTACTTGCAAGCATAAGGAAGAAACTCACATGCGTTTCTCTGAAAGAGAAGCAGTCTGTTCCAACACTTCAATTCACTGTGTGAAGTGAATAGAGTGTTGCCTCACGTTCTAAATGCTGTCCTTTCAGAGAAAATCACTTTCCTTTGAAAGTGCCTTAAGCTACTTACAAGCATTCACCAGAAACTCACATGCGTTTCTCTGAAAGAGAAGCAGTCTGTTCCAACACTTCAATTCACTGTGCGAAGTGAATGGAGTGTTGCTTCACTTTCTAAATGCTGTCCTTTCAGAGAAAATCACTTTCCTTTGAAAGTGCCTTAAACTACTTTCAAGCATTCACAGAAAACTCACATGCGTTTCTCTGAATGAGAAGCAGTCTGTTCCAACACTTCAATTCACTGTGCGAAGTGAATGGAGTGTTGCTTCACTTTCTAAATGCTGTCCTTTCAGAGAAAATCACTTTCCTTTGAAAGTGCCTTAAGCAACTTGCAAGAATTCACAAGAAACTCACATGCGTTTCTCTGAAAGAGAAGCAGTCTGTTCCAACACTTCAATTCACTGTGCGAAGTGAATGGAGTGTTGCTTCACTATCTAAATGCTGTCCTTTCAGAGAAAATCACTTTCCTTTGAAAGAGCCTTAAGCTACTTACAAGCATTCAACAGAAACTCACATGCATTTCTCTGAAAGAGAAGCAGTCTGTTCCAACACTTCAATTCACTGTGCGAAGTGAATGGAGTGTTGCTTCACTTTCTAAATTATGTCCTTTCAGAGAAAATCACTTTCCTTTGAAAGTGCCTTAAGCAACTTGCAAGCATTCAGAAGAAACACTAATGCGTTTATATGAAAGAGAAGCACTCTGTTCCAACACTTCAATTCACTGCACGAAGGGAATGGAGTGTTGCTTCACTTTCTAAATGCTGTCCTTTCAGAGAAAATCACTGTCCTTTTAAAGTGCCTTAAGCTACTTACAAGCATTCACCAGAAACTCACATGCGTTTCTCTGAAAGAGAATCAGTCTGTTCCAAAACTTCAATTCACTGTGCGAAGTGAATGGAGTGTTGCTTCACTTTCTAAATGCTGTCCTTTCAGAGAAAATCACTTTCCTTTGATAGTGCCTTAAGCTACTTGCAAGCATTAGGAAGAAACTCACATGCATTTCTCTGAAAGAGAAGCAGTCTGTTCCAACACTTCAATTCACTGTGTGAAGTGAATAGAGTGTTGCCTCACGTTCTAAATGCTGTCCTTTCAGAGAAAATCACTTTCCTTTGAAAGTGCCTTAAGCTACTTACAAGCATTAACCAGAAACTCACATGCGTTTCTCTGAAAGAGAAGCAGTCTGTTCCAATACTTCAATTCACTCTGCGAAGTGAATGGAGTGTTGCTTCACTTTCTAAATGCTGTCCTTTCAGAGAAAATCGCTTTCCTTTGAAAGTGCCTTAAGCTACTTACAAGCATTCAACTTAAACTCACATGAATTTCTCTGAAAGAGAAGCAGTCTGTTCCAACACTTCAATTCACTGTGCGAAGTGAATGGAGTGTTGCTTCACTTTCTAAATGCTGTCCTTTCAGAGAAAATCACTTTCCTTTGAAAGTGCCTTAAGCTACTTACAAGCATTCACCAGAAACTCACATGCGTTTCTCTGAAAGAGAGGCAGTCTGTTCCAACACTTCAATTCACTGTGCGAAGTGAAAGGAGTGTTGCTTCACTTTCTAAATGCTGTCCTTTCAGAGAAAATCACTTTCCTTTGAAAGTGCCTTAAGCTACTTGCAAGCATTAGGAAGAAACTCACATGCGTTTCTCTGAAAGAGAAGCAGACTGTTCCAACACTTCAATTCACTGTGCGAAGTGAATGGAATGTTGCTTCACTTTCTAAATGCTGTCCTTTCAGAGAAAATCACTTTCCTTTGAAAGTGCCTTAAGCTACTTGCAAGCATTAGGAAGAAACTCACATGCGTTTCTCTGAAAGAGAAGCAGTCTGTTCCAACACTTCAATTCACTGTGTGAAGTGAATGGAGTGTTGCCTCACTTTCTAAATGCTGTCCTTTCAGAGAAAATCACTTTCCTTTGAAAGTGCCTTAAGCTACATACAAGCATTCACCAGAAACTCACATGCGTTTCTCTGAAAGAGAAGCAGTCTGTTCCAACACTTCAATTCAATGTGCGAAGTGAATGGAGTGTTGCTGCACTTTCTAAATGCTGTCCTTTCAGAGAAAATCACTTTCCTTTGAAAGTGCCTTAAGCTACTTACAAGCATTCAACAGAAACACACATGCATTTCTCTGAAAGAGAAGCAGTCTGTTCCAACACTTCAATTCAGTGTGCGAAGTGAATGGAGTGTTGCTTCACTTTCTAAATTATGTCCTTTCAGAGAAAATCACTTTCCTTTGAAAGTGCCTTAAGCAACTTGCAAGCATTCACAAGAAACACTAATGCGTTTATATGAAAGAGAAGCACTCTGTTCCAACACTTCAATTCACTGCACGAAGGGAATGGAGTGTTGCTTCACTTTCTAAATGCTGTCCTTTCAGAGAAAATCACTTTCCTTTGAAAGTGCCTTAAGCTACTTACAAGCATTCACCAGAAACTCACATGCGTTTCACTGAAAGAGAAGCAGTCGGTTCCAACATTTCAATTCACTGTGCGAAGTGAATGGAGTGTTGCTGCACTTTCTAAATGCTGTCCTTTCAGAGAAAATCACTTTCCTTTGAAAGTGCCTTAAGCTACTTACAAGCATTCAACAGAAACACACATGCATTTCTCTGAAAGAGAAGCAGTCTGTTCCAACACTTCAATTCAGTGTGCGAAGTGAATGGAGTGTTGCTTCACTTTCTAAATTATGTCCTTTCAGAGAAAATCACTTTCCTTTGAAAGTGCCTTAAGCAACTTGCAAGCATTCACAAGAAACACTAATGCGTTTATATGAAAGAGAAGCACTCTGTTCCAACACTTCAATTCACTGCACGAAGGGAATGGAGTGTTGCTTCACTTTCTAAATGCTGTCCTTTCAGAGAAAATCACTTTCCTTTGAAAGTGCCTTAAGCTACTTACAAGCATTCACCAGAAACTCACATGCGTTTCACTGAAAGAGAAGCAGTCGGTTCCAACAATTCAATTCACTGTGCGAAGTGAATGGAGTATTGCTTCACTTTCTAAATGCTGTCCTTTCAGAGAAAATCACTTTCCTTTGATAGTGCCTTAAGCTACTTGCAAGCATTAGGAAGAAACTCACATGCGTTTCTCTGAAAGAGAAGCAGTCTGTTCCAACACTTCAATTCACTGTGTGAAGTGAATAGAGTGTTGCCTCACGTTCTAAATGCTGTCCTTTCAGAGAAAATCACTTTCCTTTGAAAGTGCCTTAAGCTACTTACAAGCATTCACCAGAAACTCACATGCGTTTCTCTGAAAGAGAAGCAGTCTGTTCCAACACTTCAATTCACTGTGCGAAGTGAATGGAGTGTTGCTTCACTTTCTAAATGCTGTCCTTTCAGAGAAAATCACTTTCCTTTGAAAGTGCCTTAAACTACTTTCAAGCATTCACAGAAAACTCACATGCGTTTCTCTGAATGAGAAGCAGTCTGTTCCAACACTTCAATTCACTGTGCGAAGTGAATGGAGTGTTGCTTCACTTTCTAAATGCTGTCCTTTCAGAGAAAATCACTTTCCTTTGAAAGTGCCTTAAGCTACTTACAAGCATTTACCAGAAACTCACATGCATTTCTCTGAAAGAGAAGCAGTCTGTTCCAACACTTCAATTCACAGTGCGAAGTGAATGGAGTGTTGCTTCAGTTTCTAAATGCTGTCCTTTCAGAGAAAATCACTTTCCTTTGAAAGTGCCTTAAGCAACTTGCAAGAATTCACAAGAAACTCACATGCGTTTCTCTGAAAGAGAAGCAGTCTGTTCCAACACTTCAATTCACTGTGCGAAGTGAATGGAGTGTTGCTTCACTATCTAAATGCTGTCCTTTCAGAGAAAATCACTTTCCTTTGAAAGTGCCTTAAGCTACTTGCAAGCATTCGCAAGAAACACTAATGCATTTCTATGAAAGAGAAGCAGTCTGTTCCAACACTTCAATTCACTGTGTGAAGTGAATGGAGTGTTGCCTCACTTTCTAAATGCTGTCCTTTCAGAGAAAGTCACTTTCCTTTGAAAGTGCCTTAAGCAACTTGCAAGAATTCACAAGAAACTCACATGCGTTTCTCTGAAAGAGAAGCAGTCTGTTCCAACACTTCAATTCACTGTGCGAAGTGAATGGAGTGTTGCTTCACTATCTAAATGCTGTCCTTTCAGAGAAAATCACTTTCCTTTGAAAGTGCCTTAAGCTACTTGCAAGCATTAGGAAGAAACTCACATGCGTTTCTCTGAAAGAGAAGCAGTCTGTTCCAACACTTCAATTCACTGTGTGAAGTGAATGGAGTGTTGCCTCACTTTCTAAATGCTGTCCTTTCAGAGAAAGTCACTTTCCTTTGAAAGTGACTTAAGCTACTTACAAGCATTCACCAGAAACTCACATGCGTTTCTCTAAAAGAGAAGCAGTCTGTTCCAACACTTCAATTCACTGTGCGAAGTGAATGGAGTATTGCTTCACTTTCTAAATGCTGTCCTTTCAGAGAAAATCACTTTCCTTTGATAGTGCCTTAAGCTACTTGCAAGCATAAGGAAGAAACTCACATGCGTTTCTCTGAAAGAGAAGCAGTCTGTTCCAACACTTCAATTCACTGTGTGAAGTGAATAGAGTGTTGCCTCACGTTCTAAATGCTGTCCTTTCAGAGAAAATCACTTTCCTTTGAAAGTGCCTTAAGCTACTTACAAGCATTCACCAGAAACTCACATGCGTTTCTCTGAAAGAGAAGCAGTCTGTTCCAACACTTCAATTCACTGTGCGAAGTGAATGGAGTGTTGCTTCACTTTCTAAATGCTGTCCTTTCAGAGAAAATCACTTTCCTTTGAAAGTGCCTTAAACTACTTTCAAGCATTCACAGAAAACTCACATGCGTTTCTCTGAATGAGAAGCAGTCTGTTCCAACACTTCAATTCACTGTGCGAAGTGAATGGAGTGTTGCTTCACTTTCTAAATGCTGTCCTTTCAGAGAAAATCACTTTCCTTTGAAAGTGCCTTAAGCAACTTGCAAGAATTCACAAGAAACTCACATGCGTTTCTCTGAAAGAGAAGCAGTCTGTTCCAACACTTCAATTCACTGTGCGAAGTGAATGGAGTGTTGCTTCACTATCTAAATGCTGTCCTTTCAGAGAAAATCACTTTCCTTTGAAAGAGCCTTAAGCTACTTACAAGCATTCAACAGAAACTCACATGCATTTCTCTGAAAGAGAAGCAGTCTGTTCCAACACTTCAATTCACTGTGCGAAGTGAATGGAGTGTTGCTTCACTTTCTAAATTATGTCCTTTCAGAGAAAATCACTTTCCTTTGAAAGTGCCTTAAGCAACTTGCAAGCATTCAGAAGAAACACTAATGCGTTTATATGAAAGAGAAGCACTCTGTTCCAACACTTCAATTCACTGCACGAAGGGAATGGAGTGTTGCTTCACTTTCTAAATGCTGTCCTTTCAGAGAAAATCACTGTCCTTTTAAAGTGCCTTAAGCTACTTACAAGCATTCACCAGAAACTCACATGCGTTTCTCTGAAAGAGAATCAGTCTGTTCCAAAACTTCAATTCACTGTGCGAAGTGAATGGAGTGTTGCTTCACTTTCTAAATGCTGTCCTTTCAGAGAAAATCACTTTCCTTTGATAGTGCCTTAAGCTACTTGCAAGCATTAGGAAGAAACTCACATGCATTTCTCTGAAAGAGAAGCAGTCTGTTCCAACACTTCAATTCACTGTGTGAAGTGAATAGAGTGTTGCCTCACGTTCTAAATGCTGTCCTTTCAGAGAAAATCACTTTCCTTTGAAAGTGCCTTAAGCTACTTACAAGCATTAACCAGAAACTCACATGCGTTTCTCTGAAAGAGAAGCAGTCTGTTCCAATACTTCAATTCACTCTGCGAAGTGAATGGAGTGTTGCTTCACTTTCTAAATGCTGTCCTTTCAGAGAAAATCGCTTTCCTTTGAAAGTGCCTTAAGCTACTTACAAGCATTCAACTTAAACTCACATGAATTTCTCTGAAAGAGAAGCAGTCTGTTCCAACACTTCAATTCAGTGTGCGAAGTGAATGGAGTGTTGCTTCACTTTCTAAATTATGTCCTTTCAGAGAAAATCACTTTCCTTTGAAAGTGCCTTAAGCAACTTGCAAGCATTCACAAGAAACACTAATGCGTTTATATGAAAGAGAAGCACTCTGTTCCAACACTTCAATTCACTGCACGAAGGGAATGGAGTGTTGCTTCACTTTCTAAATGCTGTCCTTTCAGAGAAAATCACTTTCCTTTGAAAGTGCCTTAAGCTACTTACAAGCATTCACCAGAAACTCACATGCGTTTCACTGAAAGAGAAGCAGTCGGTTCCAACAATTCAATTCACTGTGCGAAGTGAATGGAGTATTGCTTCACTTTCTAAATGCTGTCCTTTCAGAGAAAATCACTTTCCTTTGATAGTGCCTTAAGCTACTTGCAAGCATTAGGAAGAAACTCACATGCGTTTCTCTGAAAGAGAAGCAGTCTGTTCCAACACTTCAATTCACTGTGTGAAGTGAATAGAGTGTTGCCTCACGTTCTAAATGCTGTCCTTTCAGAGAAAATCACTTTCCTTTGAAAGTGCCTTAAGCTACTTACAAGCATTCACCAGAAACTCACATGCGTTTCTCTGAAAGAGAAGCAGTCTGTTCCAACACTTCAATTCACTGTGCGAAGTGAATGGAGTGTTGCTTCACTTTCTAAATGCTGTCCTTTCAGAGAAAATCACTTTCCTTTGAAAGTGCCTTAAACTACTTTCAAGCATTCACAGAAAACTCACATGCGTTTCTCTGAATGAGAAGCAGTCTGTTCCAACACTTCAATTCACTGTGCGAAGTGAATGGAGTGTTGCTTCACTTTCTAAATGCTGTCCTTTCAGAGAAAATCACTTTCCTTTGAAAGTGCCTTAAGCTACTTACAAGCATTTACCAGAAACTCACATGCATTTCTCTGAAAGAGAAGCAGTCTGTTCCAACACTTCAATTCACAGTGCGAAGTGAATGGAGTGTTGCTTCAGTTTCTAAATGCTGTCCTTTCAGAGAAAATCACTTTCCTTTGAAAGTGCCTTAAGCAACTTGCAAGAATTCACAAGAAACTCACATGCGTTTCT
This sequence comes from Myodes glareolus, assembly GCF_982192425.1. Taxonomy (NCBI): domain Eukaryota; kingdom Metazoa; phylum Chordata; class Mammalia; order Rodentia; family Cricetidae; genus Myodes; species Myodes glareolus. Next base: position 783,916 of record NC_142043.1, on the reverse strand, counting down.
CTGAAAGAGAAGCAGTCTGTTCCAACACTTCAATTCACTGTGCGAAGTGAATGGAGTGTTGCTTCACTATCTAAATGCTGTCCTTTCAGAGAAAATCACTTTCCTTTGAAAGTGCCTTAAGCTACTTGCAAGCATTCGCAAGAAACACTAATGCATTTCTATGAAAGAGAAGCAGTCTGTTCCAACACTTCAATACATTGCGAGAAGGGAATGGAGTGTTGCTTTACTTTCTAAATGCTGTCCTTTCAGAGAAAATCACTTTCCTTTGAAAGAGCCTTAAGCTACTTACAAGCATTCAACAGAAACTCACATGCATTTCTCTGAAAGAGAAGCAGTCTGTTCCAACACTTCAATTCACTGTACAAAGTGAATTGAGTGTTGCTTCACTTTCTAAATGCTGTCCTTTCAGAGAAAATCACTTTCCTTTGAAAGTGCCTTAAGCAACTTGCAAGCATTCACAAGAAACACTAATGCGTTTCTATGAAAGAGAAGCACTCTGTTCCAACACTTCAATTCACTGCACGAAGGGAATGGAGTGTTGCTTCACTTTCTAAATGCTGTCCTTTCAGAGAAAATCACTTTCCTTTGAAAGTGCCTTAAGCTACTTACAAGCATTAGGAAGAAACTCACATGCGTTTCTCTGAAAGAGAAGCAGTCTGTTCCAACACTTCAATTCACTGTGCGAAGTGAATGGAGTGTTGCATCACTTTCTAAATTCTGTCCTTTCAGAGAAAATCACTTTCCTTTGAAAGTGACTTAAACTACTTTCAAGCATTCACAAAAAACTCACATGCGTATCTCTGAAAGAGAAGCAGACTGTTCCAACACTTCAATTCACTGTGCGAAGTGAATGGAGTGTTGCTTCACTTTCTAAATGCTGTCCTTTCAGAGAAAATCACTTTCCTTTGAAAGTGCCTTAAGCTACTTGCAAGCATTAGGAAGAAACTCACATGCGTTTCTCTGAAAGAGAAGCAGTCTGTTCCAACACTTCAATTCACTGTGTGAAGTGAATGGAGTGTTGCCTCACTTTCTAAATGCTGTCCTTTCAGAGAAAGTCACTTTCCTTTGAAAGTGACTTAAGCTACTTACAAGCATTCACCAGAAACTCACATGCGTTTCTCTAAAAGAGAAGCAGTCTGTTCCAACACTTCAATTCACTGTGCGAAGTGAATGGAGTATTGCTTCACTTTCTAAATGCTGTCCTTTCAGAGAAAATCACTTTCCTTTGATAGTGCCTTAAGCTACTTGCAAGCATAAGGAAGAAACTCACATGCGTTTCTCTGAAAGAGAAGCAGTCTGTTCCAACACTTCAATTCACTGTGTGAAGTGAATAGAGTGTTGCCTCACGTTCTAAATGCTGTCCTTTCAGAGAAAATCACTTTCCTTTGAAAGTGCCTTAAGCTACTTACAAGCATTCACCAGAAACTCACATGCGTTTCTCTGAAAGAGAAGCAGTCTGTTCCAACACTTCAATTCACTGTGCGAAGTGAATGGAGTGTTGCTTCACTTTCTAAATGCTGTCCTTTCAGAGAAAATCACTTTCCTTTGAAAGTGCCTTAAACTACTTTCAAGCATTCACAGAAAACTCACATGCGTTTCTCTGAATGAGAAGCAGTCTGTTCCAACACTTCAATTCACTGTGCGAAGTGAATGGAGTGTTGCTTCACTTTCTAAATGCTGTCCTTTCAGAGAAAATCACTTTCCTTTGAAAGTGCCTTAAGCAACTTGCAAGAATTCACAAGAAACTCACATGCGTTTCTCTGAAAGAGAAGCAGTCTGTTCCAACACTTCAATTCACTGTGCGAAGTGAATGGAGTGTTGCTTCACTATCTAAATGCTGTCCTTTCAGAGAAAATCACTTTCCTTTGAAAGAGCCTTAAGCTACTTACAAGCATTCAACAGAAACTCACATGCATTTCTCTGAAAGAGAAGCAGTCTGTTCCAACACTTCAATTCACTGTACAAAGTGAATTGAGTGTTGCTTCACTTTCTAAATGCTGTCCTTTCAGAGAAAATCACTTTCCTTTGAAAGTGCCTTAAGCAACTTGCAAGCATTCACAAGAAACACTAATGCGTTTCTATGAAAGAGAAGCACTCTGTTCCAACACTTCAATTCACTGCACGAAGGGAATGGAGTGTTGCTTCACTTTCTAAATGCTGTCCTTTCAGAGAAAATCACTTTCCTTTGAAAGTTCCTTAAGCTACTTACAAGCATTAGGAAGAAACTCACATGCGTTTCTCTGAAAGAGAAGCAGTCTGTTCCAAGACTTCAATTCACTGTGCGAAGTAATGGAGTGTTGCATCACTTTCTAAATTCTGTCCTTTCAGAGAAAATCACTTTCCTTTGAAAGTGCCTTAAACTACTTTCAAGCATTCACAAAAAACTCACATGCGTTTCTCTTAAAGAGAAGCAGTGTGTTCCAACACTTCAATTCACTGTGCGAAGTGAATGGAGTGTTGCTTCACTTTCTAAATGCTGTCCTTTCAGAGAAAATCACTTTCCTTTGAAAGTGCCTTAAGCTACTTGCAAGCATTAGGAAGAAACTCACATGCGTTTCTCTGAAAGAGAAGCAGTCTGTTCCAACACTTCAATTCACTGCGTGAAGTGAATGGAGTGTTGGGTCACTTTCTAAATGCTGTCCTTTCAGAGAAAATCACTTTCCTTTGAAAGTGCCTTAAGCTACTTACAAGTATTCACCAGAAACTCACATGCGTTTCTCTGAAAGAGAAGCAGTCTGTTCCAACACTTCAATTCACTGTGCGAAGTGAATGGAGTGTTGCTTCACTTTCTAAATTATGTCCTTTCAGAGAAAATCACTTTCCTTTGAAAGTGCCTTAAGCAACTTGCAAGCATTCAGAAGAAACACTAATGCGTTTATATGAAAGAGAAGCACTCTGTTCCAACACTTCAATTCACTGCACGAAGAGAATGGAGTGTTGCTTCACTTTCTAAATGCTGTCCTTTCAGAGAAAATCACTGTCCTTTTAAAGTGCCTTAAGCTACTTACAAGCATTCACCAGAAACTCACATGCGTTTCTCTGAAAGAGAATCAGTCTGTTCCAAAACTTCAATTCACTGTGCAAAGTGAATGGAGTGTTGCTTCACTTTCTAAATGCTGTCCTTTCAGAGAAAATCACTTTCCTTTGATAGTGCCTTAAGCTACTTGCAAGCATTAGGAAGAAACTCACATGCATTTCTCTGAAAGAGAAGCAGTCTGTTCCAACACTTCAATTCACTGTGTGAAGTGAATAGAGTGTTGCCTCACGTTCTAAATGCTGTCCTTTCAGAGAAAATCACTTTCCTTTGAAAGTGCCTTAAGCTACTTACAAGCATTAACCAGAAACTCACATGCGTTTCTCTGAAAGAGAAGCAGTCTGTTCCAATACTTCAATTCACTCTGCGAAGTGAATGGAGTGTTGCTTCACTTTCTAAATGCTGTCCTTTCAGAGAAAATCGCTTTCCTTTGAAAGTGCCTTAAGCTACTTACAAGCATTCAACTTAAACTCACATGAATTTCTCTGAAAGAGAAGCAGTCTGTTCCAACACTTCAATTCACTGTGCGAAGTGAATGGAGTGTTGCTTCACTTTCTAAATGCTGTCCTTTCAGAGAAAATCACTTTCCTTTGAAAGTGCCTTAAGCTACTTACAAGCATTCACCAGAAACTCACATGCGTTTCTCTGAAAGAGAGGCAGTCTGTTCCAACACTTCAATTCACTGTGCGAAGTGAAAGGAGTGTTGCTTCACTTTCTAAATGCTGTCCTTTCAGAGAAAATCACTTTCCTTTGAAAGTGCCTTAAGCTACTTGCAAGCATTAGGAAGAAACTCACATGCGTTTCTCTGAAAGAGAAGCAGACTGTTCCAACACTTCAATTCACTGTGCGAAGTGAATGGAATGTTGCTTCACTTTCTAAATGCTGTCCTTTCAGAGAAAATCACTTTCCTTTGAAAGTGCCTTAAGCTACTTGCAAGCATTAGGAAGAAACTCACATGCGTTTCTCTGAAAGAGAAGCAGTCTGTTCCAACACTTCAATTCACTGTGTGAAGTGAATGGAGTGTTGCCTCATTTTCTAAATGCTGTCCTTTCAGAGAAAATCACTTTCCTTTGAAAGTGCCTTAAGCTACATACAAGCATTCACCAGAAACTCACATGCGTTTCTCTGAAAGAGAAGCAGTCTGTTCCAACACTTCAATTCAATGTGCGAAGTGAATGGAGTGTTGCTGCACTTTCTAAATGCTGTCCTTTCAGAGAAAATCACTTTCCTTTGAAAGTGCCTTAAGCTACTTACAAGCATTCAACAGAAACACACATGCATTTCTCTGAAAGAGAAGCAGTCTGTTCCAACACTTCAATTCAGTGTGCGAAGTGAATGGAGTGTTGCTTCACTTTCTAAATTATGTCCTTTCAGAGAAAATCACTTTCCTTTGAAAGTGCCTTAAGCAACTTGCAAGCATTCACAAGAAACACTAATGCGTTTATATGAAAGAGAAGCACTCTGTTCCAACACTTCAATTCACTGCACGAAGGGAATGGAGTGTTGCTTCACTTTCTAAATGCTGTCCTTTCAGAGAAAATCACTTTCCTTTGAAAGTGCCTTAAGCTACTTACAAGCATTCACCAGAAACTCACATGCGTTTCACTGAAAGAGAAGCAGTCGGTTCCAACATTTCAATTCACTGTGCGAAGTGAATGGAGTGTTGCTTCACTTTCTAAATGCTGTCCTTTCAGAGAAAATCACTTTCCTTTGAAAGTGCCTTAAGCTACTTGCAAGCATTAGGAAGAAACTCACATGTGTTTCTCTGAAAGAGAAGCAGTCTGTTCCAACACTTCAATTCACTGTGCGAAGTGAATGGAGTGTTGCTTCACTTTCTAAATTCTGTCCTTTCAGAGAAAAACGCTTTTCTTTGAAAGTACCTTAAACTACTTTCAAGCATTCACAAAAAACTCATATGCGTTTCTCTGAAAGAGAAGCAGTCTGTTCCAACACTTCAATTCACAGTGCGAAGTGAATGGAGTGTTGCTTCAGTTTCTAAAAGCTGTCCTTTCAGAGAAAATCACTTTCCATTGAAAGTGCCTTAAACAACTTGCAAGAATTCACAAGAAACTCACATGCGTTTCTCTGAAAGAGAAGCAGTCTGTTCCAACACTTCAATTCACTGTGCGAAGTGAATGGAGTGTTGCTTCACTATCTAAATGCTGTCCTTTCAGAGAAAATCACTTTCCTTTAAAGTGCCTTAAGCTACTTGCAAGCATTTGGAAGAAACTCACATGCGTTTCTCTGAAAGAGAAGCAGTCTGTTCCAACACTTCAATTCACAGTGCGAAGTGAATGGAGTGTTGCTTCAGTTTCTAAATGCTGTCCTTTCAGAGAAAAACACTTTCCTTTGAAAGTGCCTTTAGCAACTTGCAAGAATTCACAAGAAACTCACATGCGTTTCTCTGAAAGAGAAGCAGTCTGTTCCAACACTTCAATTCACTGTGCGAAGTGAATGGAGTGTTGCTTCACTTTCTAAATGCTGTCCTTTCAGAGAAAATCACTTTCCTTTGAAAGTGCCTTAAGCTACTTACAAGCATTCACCAGAAACTCACATGCGTTTCTCTGAAAGAGAGGCAGTCTGTTCCAACACTTCAATTCACTGTGCGAAGTGAAAGGAGTGTTGCTTCACTTTCTAAATGCTGTCCTTTCAGAGAAAATCACTTTCCTTTGAAAGTGCCTTAAGCTACTTGCAAGCATTAGGAAGAAACTCACATGCGTTTCTCTGAAAGAGAAGCAGACTGTTCCAACACTTCAATTCACTGTGCGAAGTGAATGGAGTGTTGCTTCACTTTCTAAATGCTGTCCTTTCAGAGAAAATCACTTTCCTTTGAAAGTGCCTTAAGCTACTTGCAAGCATTCACAAAAAACTCACATGCGTTTCTCTTAAAGAGAAGCAGTGTGTTCCAACACTTCAATTCACTGTGCGAAGTGAATGGAGTGTTGCTTCACTTTCTAAATGCTGTCCTTTCAGAGAAAATCACTTTCCTTTGAAAGTGCCTTAAGCTACTTGCAAGCATTAGGAAGAAACTCACATGCGTTTCTCTGAAAGAGAAGCAGTCTGTTCCAACACTTCAATTCACTGCGTGAAGTGAATGGAGTGTTGGGTCACTTTCTAAATGCTGTCCTTTCAGAGAAAATCACTTTCCTTTGAAAGTGCCTTAAGCTACTTACAAGTATTCACCAGAAACTCACATGCGTTTCTCTGAAAGAGAAGCAGTCTGTTCCAACACTTCAATTCAATGTGCGAAGTGAATGGAGTGTTGCTTCACTTTCTAAATGCTGTCCTTTCAGAGAAAATCACTTTCCTTTGAAAGTGCCTTAAGCTATTTACAAGCATTCAACAGAAACTCACATGCATTTCTCTGAAAGAGAAGCAGTCTGTTCCAACACTACAATTCACTGTGCGAAGTGAATGGAGTGTTGCTTCACTTTCTAAATTATGTCCTTTCAGAGAAAATCACTTTCCTTTGAAAGTGCCTTAAGCAACTTGCAAGCATTCAGAAGAAACACTAATGCGTTTATATGAAAGAGAAGCACTCTGTTCCAACACTTCAATTCACTGCACGAAGGGAATGGAGTGTTGCTTCACTTTCTAAATGCTGTCCTTTCAGAGAAAATCACTGTCCTTTGAAAGTGCCTTAAGCTACTTACAAGCATTCACCAGAAACTCACATGCGTTTCTCTGAAAGAGAATCAGTCTGTTCCAACACTTCAATTCACTGTGCGAAGTGAATGGAGTGTTGCTTCACTTTCTAAATGCTGTCCTTTCAGAGAAAATCACTTTCCTTTGATAGTGCCTTAAGCTACTTGCAAGCATTAGGAAGAAACTCACATGCATTTCTCTGAAAGAGAAGCAGTCTGTTCCAACACTTCAATTCACTGTGTGAAGTGAATAGAGTGTTGCCTCACGTTCTAAATGCTGTCCTTTCAGAGAAAATCACTTTCCTTTGAAAGTGCCTTAAGCTACTTACAAGCATTCACCAGAAACTCACATGCGTTTCTCTGAAAGAGAAGCAGTCTGTTCCAATACTTCAATTCACTCTGCGAAGTGAATGGAGTGTTGCTTCACTTTCTAAATGCTGTCCTTTCAGAGAAAATCGCTTTCCTTTGAAAGTGCCTTAAGCTACTTACAAGCATTCAACTTAAACTCACATGAATTTCTCTGAAAGAGAAGCAGTCTGTTCCAACACTTCAATTCACTGTGCGAAGTGAATGGAGTGTTGCTTCACTTTCTAAATGCTGTCCTTTCAGAGAAAATCACTTTCCTTTGAAAGTGCCTTAAGCTACTTTAAAGCATTCACCAGAAACTCACATGCGTTTCTCTGAAAGAGAGGCAGTCTGTTCCAACACTTCAATTCACTGTGCGAAGTGAAAGGAGTGTTGCTTCACTTTCTAAATGCTGTCCTTTCAGAGAAAATCACTTTCCTTTGAAAGTGCCTTAAGCTACTTGCAAGCATTAGGAAGAAACTCACATGCGTTTCTCTGAAAGAGAAGCAGACTGTTCCAACACTTCAATTCACTGTGCGAAGTGAATGGAGTGTTGCTTCACTTTCTAAATGCTGTCCTTTCAGAGAAAATCACTTTCCTTTGAAAGTGCCTTAAGCTACTTGCAAGCATTAGGAAGAAACTCACATGCGTTTCTCTGAAAGAGAAGCAGTCTGTTCCAACACTTCAATTCACTGTGTGAAGTGAATGGAGTGTTGCCTCACTTTCTAAATGCTGTCCTTTCAGAGAAAATCACTTTCCTTTGAAAGTGCCTTAAGCTACATACAAGCATTCACCAGAAACTCACATGCGTTTCTCTGAAAGAGAAGCAGTCTGTTCCAACACTTCAATTCAATGTGCGAAGTGAATGGAGTGTTGCTGCACTTTCTAAATGCTGTCCTTTCAGAGAAAATCACTTTCCTTTGAAAGTGCCTTAAGCTACTTACAAGCATTCAACAGAAACACACATGCGTTTCTCTGAAAGAGAGGCAGTCTGTTCCAACACTTCAATTCACTGTGCGAAGTGAAAGGAGTGTTGCTTCACTTTCTAAATGCTGTCCTTTCAGAGAAAATCACTTTCCTTTGAAAGTGCCTTAAGCTACTTGCAAGCATTAGGAAGAAACTCACATGCGTTTCTCTGAAAGAGAAGCAGACTGTTCCAACACTTCAATTCACTGTGCGAAGTGAATGGAGTGTTGCTTCACTTTCTAAATGCTGTCCTTTCAGAGAAAATCACTTTCCTTTGAAAGTGCCTTAAGCTACTTGCAAGCATTAGGAAGAAACTCACATGCGTTTCTCTGAAAGAGAAGCAGTCTGTTCCAACACTTCAATTCACTGTGTGAAGTGAATGGAGTGTTGCCTCACTTTCTAAATGCTGTCCTTTCAGAGAAAATCACTTTCCTTTGAAAGTGCCTTAAGCTACATACAAGCATTCACCAGAAACTCACATGCGTTTCTCTGAAAGAGAAGCAGTCTGTTCCAACACTTCAATTCAATGTGCGAAGTGAATGGAGTGTTGCTGCACTTTCTAAATGCTGTCCTTTCAGAGAAAATCACTTTCCTTTGAAAGTGCCTTAAGCTACTTACAAGCATTCAACAGAAACACACATGCATTTCTCTGAAAGAGAAGCAGTCTGTTCCAACACTTCAATTCAGTGTGCGAAGTGAATGGAGTGTTGCTTCACTTTCTAAATTATGTCCTTTCAGAGAAAATCACTTTCCTTTGAAAGTGCCTTAAGCAACTTGCAAGCATTCACAAGAAACACTAATGCGTTTATATGAAAGAGAAGCACTCTGTTCCAACACTTCAATTCACTGCACGAAGGGAATGGAGTGTTGCTTCACTTTCTAAATGCTGTCCTTTCAGAGAAAATCACTTTCCTTTGAAAGTGCCTTAAGCTACTTACAAGCATTCACCAGAAACTCACATGCGTTTCACTGAAAGAGAAGCAGTCGGTTCCAACACTTCAATTCACTGTGCGAAGTGAATGGAGTGTTGCTTCACTTTCTAAATGCTGTCCTTTCAGAGAAAATCACTTTCCTTTGAAAGTGCCTTAAGCTACTTGCAAGCATTAGGAAGAAACTCACATGTGTTTCTCTGAAAGAGAAGCAGTCTGTTCCAACACTTCAATTCACTGTGCGAAGTGAATGGAGTGTTGCTTCACTTTCTAAATTCTGTCCTTTCAGAGAAAAACGCTTTTCTTTGAAAGTGCCTTAAACTACTTTCAAGCATTCACAAAAAACTCATATGCGTTTCTCTGAAAGAGAAGCAGTCTGTTCCAACACTTCAATTCACAGTGCGAAGTGAATGGAGTGTTGCTTCAGTTTCTAAAAGCTGTCCTTTCAGAGAAAATCACTTTCCATTGAAAGTGCCTTAAACAACTTGCAAGAATTCACAAGAAACTCACATGCGTTTCTCTGAAAGAGAAGCAGTCTGTTCCAACACTTCAATTCACTGTGCGAAGTGAATGGAGTGTTGCTTCACTATCTAAATGCTGTCCTTTCAGAGAAAATCACTTTCCTTTGAAAGTGCCTTAAGCTACTTGCAAGCATTTGGAAGAAACTCACATGCGTTTCTCTGAAAGAGAAGCAGTCTGTTCCAACACTTCAATTCACAGTGCGAAGTGAATGGAGTGTTGCTTCAGTTTCTAAATGCTGTCCTTTCAGAGAAAAACACTTTCCTTTGAAAGTGCCTTTAGCAACTTGCAAGAATTCACAAGAAACTCACATGCGTTTCTCTGAAAGAGAAGCAGTCTGTTCCAACACTTCAATTCACTGTGCGAAGTGAAAGGAGTGTTGCTTCACTTTCTAAATGCTGTCCTTTCAGAGAAAATCACTTTCCTTTGAAAGTGCCTTAAGCTACTTGCAAGCATTAGGAAGAAACTCACATGCGTTTCTCTGAAAGAGAAGCAGACTGTTCCAACACTTCAATTCACTGTGCGAAGTGAATGGAGTGTTGCTTCACTTTCTAAATGCTGTCCTTTCAGAGAAAATCACTTTCCTTTGAAAGTGCCTTAAGCTACTTGCAAGCATTAGGAAGAAACTCACATGCGTTTCTCTGAAAGAGAAGCAGTCTGTTCCAACACTTCAATTCACTGTGTGAAGTGAATGGAGTGTTGCCTCACTTTCTAAATGCTGTCCTTTCAGAGAAAATCACTTTCCTTTGAAAGTGCCTTAAGCTACTTACAAGCATTCACAAAAAACTCACATGCGTTTCTCTGAAAGAGAAGCATTGTGTTCCAACACTTCAATTCACTGTGCGAAGTGAATGGAGTGTTGCTTCAGTTTCTAAATGCTGTCCTTTCAGAGAAAATCACTTTCCTTTGAAAGTGCCTTTAGCAACTTGCAAGAATTCACAAGAAACTCACATGCGTTTCTCTGAAAGAGAAGCAGTCTGTTCCAACACTTCAATTCACTGTGCGAAGTGAATGGAGTGTTGCTTCACTATCTAAATGCTGTCCTTTCAGAGAAAATCACTTTCCTTTGAAAGTGCCTTAAGCTACTTGCAAGCATTCGCAAGAAACACTAATGCGTTTCTATGAAAGAGAAGCAGTCTGTTCCAACACTTCAATTCATTGTGAGAAGGGAATGGAGTGTTGCTTTACTTTCTAAATGCTGTCCTTTCATAGAAAATCACTTTCCTTTGAAAGAGCCTTAAGCTACTTACAAGCATTCAACAGAAACTCACATGCATTTCTCTGAAAGAGAAGCAGTCTGTTCCAACACTTAAATTCACTGTACAAAGTGAATTGAGTGTTGCTTCACTTTCTAAATGCTGTCCTTTCAGAGAAAATCACTTTCCTTTGAAAGTGCCTTAAGCAACTTGCAAGCATTCACAAGAAACACTAATGCGTTTCTATGAAAGAGAAGCACTCTGTTCCAACACTTCAATTCACTGCACGAAGGGAATGGAGTGTTGCTTCACTTTCTAAATGCTGTCCTTTCAGAGAAAATCACTTTCCTTTGAAAGTGCCTTAAGCTACTTGCAAGCATTAGGAAGAAACTCACACGCGTTTCTCTGAAAGAGAAGCAGACTGTTCCAACACTTCAATTCACTGTGCGAAGTGAATGGAGTGTTGCTTCACTTTCTAAATGCTGTCCTTTCAGAGAAAATCACTTTCCTTTAAAAGTGCCTTAAGCTACTTGCAAGCATTAGGAAGAAACTCACATGCGTATCTCTGAAAGAGAAGCAGTCTGTTCCAACACTTCAATTCACTGTGCGAAGTGAATGGAGTGTTGGGTCACTTTCTAAATGCTGTCCTTTCAGAGAAAATCACTTTCCTTTGAAAGTGCCTTAAGCTACTTACAAGCATTCACCAGAAACTCACATGCGTTTCTCTGAAAGAGAAGCAGTCTGTTCCAACACTTCAATTCAATGTGCGAAGTGAATGGAGTGTTGCTTCACTTTCTAAATGCTGTCCTTTCAGAGAAAATCACTTTCCTTTGAAAGTGCCTTAAGCTACTTACAAGCATTCAACAGAAACTCACATGCATTTCTCTGAAAGAGAAGCAGTCTGTTCCAACACTTCAATTCACTGTGCGAAGTGAATGGAGTGTTGCTTCACTTTCTAAATTATGTCCTTTCAGAGAAAATCACTTTCCTTTGAAAGTGCCTTAAGCAACTTGCAAGCATTCAGAAGAAACACTAATGCGTTTATATGAAAGAGAAGCACTCTGTTCCAACACTTCAATTCACTGCACGAAGGGAATGGAGTGTTGCTTCACTTTCTAAATGCTGTCCTTTCAGAGAAAATCACTGTCCTTTGAAAGTGCCTTAAGCTACTTACAAGCATTCACCAGAAACTCACATGCGTTTCACTGAAAGAGAAGCAGTCTGTTCCAACACTTCAATTCACTGTGCGAAGTGAATGGAGTGTTGCTTCACTTTCTAAATGCTGTCCTTTCAGAGAAAATCACTTTCCTTTGAAAGTGCCTTAAGCGACTTGCAATAATTCACAAGAAACTCACATGCGTTTCTCTGAAAGAGAAGCAGTCTGTTCCAACACTTCAATTCACTGTGCGAAGTGAATGGAGTGTTGCTTCACTTTCTAAATGCTGTCCTTTCAGAGAAAATCACTTTCCTTTGAAAGTGCCTTAAGCTACTTACAAGCATTCACCAGAAACTCACATGCGTTTCTCTGAAAGGGAAGCAGTCTGTTCCATACTTCAATTCACTGTGCGAAGTGAATGGAGTGTTGCTTCACTTTCTAAATGCTGTCCTTTCAGAGAAAATCACTTTCCTTTGAAAGTGCCTTAAGCTACTTACAAGCATTCACCAGAAACTCACATGCGTTTCTCTGAAAGAGAAGCAGTCTGTTCCAACACTTCAATTCACTGTGCGAAGTGAATGGAGTGTTGCTTCACTTTCTAAATGCTGTCCTTTCAGAGAAAATCACTTTCCTTTGAAAGTGCCTTAAGCTACTTGCAAGCATTAGGAAGAAACTCACATGCGTTTCTCTGAAAGAGAAGCAGTCTGTTCCAACACTTCAATTCACTGTGCGAAGTGAATGGAGTGTTGCTTCACTTTCTAAATGCTGTCCTTTCAGAGAAAATCACTTTCCTTTGAAAGTGCCTTAAGCTACTTGCAAGCATTAGGAAGAAACTCACATGCGTTTCTCTGAAAGAGAAGCAGTCTGTTCCAACACTTCAATTCACTGTGTGAAGTGAATGGAGTGTTGCCTCACTTTCTAAATGCTGTCCTTTCAGAGAAAATCACTTTCCTTTGAAAGTGCCTTAAGCTATTTACAAGCATTCACCAGAAACTCACATGCGTTTCTCTGAAAAAGAAGCAGTCTGTTCCAACACTTCAATTCAATGTGCGAAGTGAATGGAGTGTTGCTGCACTTTCTAAATGCTGTCCTTTCAGAGAAAATCACTTTCCTTTGAAAGTGCCTTAAGCAATTTGCAAGCATTCACAAGAAACACTAATGCGTTTCTATGAAAGAGAAGCACTCTGTTCCAACACTTCAATTCACTGCACGAAGGGAATGGAGTGTTGCTTCACTTTCTAAATGCTGTCCTTTCAGAGAAAATCACTTTCCTTTGAAAGTGCCTTAAGCTACTTACAATCATTCAACTTAAACTCACATGAGTTTCTCTGAAAGAGAAGCAGACTGTTCCAACACTTCAATTCACTGTGCGAAGTGAAGGGAGTGTTGCTTCACTTTCAAAATGCTGTCCTTTCAGAGAAAATCACTTTCCTTTGAAAGTGCCTTAAGCTACTTGCAAGCATTAGGAAGAAACTCACATGCGTTTATCTGAAAGAGAAGCAGTCTGTTCCAACACTTCAATTCACTGTGTGAAGTGAATGGAGTGTTGCCTCACTTTCTAAATGCTGTCCTTTCAGAGAAAATCACTTTCCTTTGAAAGTGCCTTAAGCTACATACAAGCATTCACCAGAAACTCACATTCGTTTCTCTGAAAGAGAAGCAGTCTGTTCCAACACTTCAATTCACTGTGCGAAGTGAATGGAGTGTTGCTTCACTTTCTAAATGCTGTCCTTTCAGAGAAAATCACTTTCCTTTGAAAGTGCCTTAAGCTACTTGCAAGCATTAGGAAGAAACTCACATGCGTTTCTCTGAAAGAGAAGCAGTCTGTTCCAACACTTCAATTCACTGTGCGAAGTGAATGGAGTGTTGCTTCACTTTCTAAATGCTGTCCTTTCAGAGAAAATCACTTTCCTTTGAAAGTGCCTTAAGCTACTTGCAAGCATTAGGAAGAAACTCACATGCGTTTCTCTGAAAGAGAAGCAGTCTGTTCCAACACTTCAATTCACTGTGTGAAGTGAATGGAGTGTTGCCTCACTTTCTAAATGCTGTCCTTTCAGAGAAAATCACTTTCCTTTGAAAGTGCCTTAAGCTATTTACAAGCATTCACCAGAAACTCACATGCGTTTCTGTGAAAGAGAAGCAGTCTGTTCCAACACTTCAATTCAATGTGCGAAGTGAATGGAGTGTTGCTGCACTTTCTAAATGCTGTCCTTTCAGAGAAAATCACTTTCCTTTGAAAGTGCCTTAAGCAATTTGCAAGCATTCACAAGAAACACTAATGCGTTTCTATGAAAGAGAAGCACTCTGTTCCAACACTTCAATTCACTGCACGAAGGGAATGGAGTGTTGCTTCACTTTCTAAATGCTGTCCTTTCAGAGAAAATCACTTTCCTTTGAAAGTGCCTTAAGCTACTTACAATCATTCAACTTAAACTCACATGAGTTTCTCTGAAAGAGAAGCAGACTGTTCCAACACTTCAATTCACTGTGCGAAGTGAAGGGAGTGTTGCTTCACTTTCAAAATGCTGTCCTTTCAGAGAAAATCACTTTCCTTTGAAAGTGCCTTAAGCTACTTGCAAGCATTAGGAAGAAACTCACATGCGTTTCTCTGAAAGAGAAGCAGTCTGTTCCAACACTTCAATTCACTGTGTGAAGTGAATGGAGTGTTGCCTCACTTTCTAAATGCTGTCCTTTCAGAGAAAATCACTTTCCTTTGAAAGTGCCTTAAGCTACATACAAGCATTCACCAGAAACTCACATTCGTTTCTCTGAAAGAGAAGCAGTCTGTTCCAACACTTCAATTCAATGTGCGAAGTGAATGGAGTGTTGCTGCACTTTCTAAATGCTGTCCTTTCAGAGAAAATCATTTTCCTTTTAAAGTGCCTTAAGCTACTTACAAGCATTCCACAGAAACTCACATGCATTTCTCTGAAAGAGAAGCAGTCTGTTCCAACACTTCAATTCAGTGTGCGAAGTGAATGGAGTGTTGCTTCACTTTCTAAATTATGTCCTTTCAGAGAAAATCACTTTCCTTTGAAAGTGCCTTAAGCAACTTGCAAGCATTCACAAGAAACACTAATGCGTTAATATGAAAGAGAAGCACTCTGTTCCAACACTTCAATTCACTGCACGAAGGGAATGGAGTGTTGCTTCACTTTCTAAATGCTGTCCTTTCAGAGAAAATCACTGTCCTTTGAAAGTGCCTTAAGCTACTTACAAGCATTCACCAGAAACTCACATGCGTTTCACTGAAAGAGAAGCAGTCGGTTCCAACACTTCAATTCACTGTGCGAAGTGAATGGAGTGTTGCTTCACTTTCTAAATGCTGTCCTTTCAGAGAAAATCACTTTCCTTTGAAAGTGCCTTAAGCTACTTGCAAGCATTAGGAAGAAACTCACATGTGTTTCCCTGAAAGAGAAGCAGTCTGTTCCAACACTTCAATTCACTGTGCGAAGTGAATGGAGTGTTGCTTCACTTTCTAAATGCTGTCCTTTCAGAGAAAAACGCTTTTCTTTGAAAGTGCCTTAAACTACTTTCAAGCATTCACAAAAAACTCATATGCGTTTCTCTGAAAGAGAAGCAGTCTGTTCCAACACTTCAATTCACAGTGCGAAGTGAATGGAGTGTTGCTTCAGTTTCTAAAATCTGTCATTTCAGAGAAAATCACTTTCCATTGAAAGTGCCTTAAGCAACTTGCAAGAATTCACAAGAAACTCACATGCGTTTCTCTGAAAGAGAAGCAGTCTGTTCCAACACTTCAATTCACTGTGCGAAGTGAATGGAGTGTTGCTTCACTATCTAAATGCTGTCCTTTCAGAGAAAATCACTTTCCTTTGAAAGTGCCTTAAGCTACTTGCAAGCATTAGGAAGAAACTCACATGCGTTTCTCTGAAAGAGAAGCAGTCTGTTCCAACACTTCAATTCACAGTGCGAAGTGAATGGAGTGTTGCTTCAGTTTCTAAATGTTGTCCTTTCAGAGAAAATCACTTTCCTTTGAAAGTGCCTTAAGCAACTTGCAAGAATTCACAAGAAACTCACATGCGTTTCTCTGAAAGAGAAGCAGTCTGTTCCAAAACTTCAATTCACTGTGCGAAGTGAATGGAGTGTTGCTTCACTATCTAAATGCTGTCCTTTCAGAGAAAATCACTTTCCTTTGAAAGTGCCTTAAGCTACTTGCAAGCATTCGCAATAAACACTAATGCGTTTCTATGAAAGAGAAGCAGTCTGTTCCAACACTTCAATTCACAGTGCGAAGTGAATGGAGTGTTGCTTTACTTTCTAAATGCTGTCCTTTCATAGAAAATCACTTTCCTTTGAAAGAGCCTTAAGCTACTTACAAGCATTCAACAGAAACTCACATGCATTTCTCTGAAAGAGAAGCAGTCTGTTCCAACACTTCAATTCACTGTACAAAGTGAATTGAGTGTTGCTTCACTTTCTAAATGCTGTCCTTTCAGAGAAAATCACTTTCCTTTGAAAGTGCCTTAAGCAACTTGCAAGCATTCACAAGAAACACTAATGCGTTTCTATGAAAGAGAAGCACTCTGTTCCAACACTTCAATTCACTGCACGAAGGGAATGGAGTGTTGCTTCACTTTCTAAATGCTGTCCTTTCAGAGAAAATCACTTTCCTTTGAAAGTGCCTTAAGCTACTTACAAGCATTAGGAAGAAACTCACATGCGTTTTTCGGAAAGAGAAGCAGTCTGTTCCAACACTTCAATTCACTGTGCGAAGTGAATGGAGTGTTGCATCACTTTCTAAATTCTGTCCTTTCAGAGAAAATCACTTTCCTTTGAAAGTGCCTTAAACTACTTTCAAGCATTCACAAAAAACTCACATGCGTTTCTCTTAAAGAGAAGCAGTGTGTTCCAACACTTCAATTCACTGTGCGAAGTGAATGGAGTGTTGCTTCACTTTCTAAATGCTGTCCTTTCAGAGAAAATCACTTTCCTTTGAAAGTGCCTTAAGCGACTTGCAATAATTCACAAGAAACTCACATGCGTTTCTCTGAAAGAGAAGCAGTCTGTTCCAACACTTCAATTCACTGTGCGAAGTGAATGGAGTGTTGCTTCACTTTCTAAATGCTGTCCTTTCAGAGAAAATCACTTTCCTTTGAAAGTGCCTTAAGCTACTTACAAGCATTCACCAGAAACCCACATGCGTTTCTCTGAAAGAGAAGCAGTCTGTTCCAACACTTCAATTCACTGTGCGAAGTGAATGGAGTGTTTCTTCACTTTCTAAATGCTGTCCTTTCAGAGAAAATCACTTTCCTTTGAAAGTGCCTTAAGCTACTTGCAAGCATTAGGAAGAAACTCACATGCTTTTCTCTGAAAGAGAAGCAGACTGTTCCAACACTTCAATTCACTGTGCGAAGTGAATGGAGTGTTGCTTCACTTTCTAAATGCTGTCTTTTCAGAGAAAATCACTTTCCTTTGAAAGTGCCTTAAGCTACTTGCAAGCATTAGGAAGAAACTCACATGCGTTTCTCTGAAAGAGAAGCAGTCTGTTCCAACACTTCAATTCACTGTGTGAAGTGAATGGAGTGTTGGGTCACTTTCTAAATGCTGTCCTTTCAGAGAAAATCACTTTCCTTTGAAAGTGCCTTAAGCAACTTGCAAGCATTCACAAGAAACACTAATGCGTTTCTATGAAAGAGAAGCACTCTGTTCCAACACTTCAATTCACTGCACGAAGGGAATGGAGTGTTGCTTCACTTTCTAAATGCTGTCCTTTCAGAGAAAATCACTTTCCTTTGAAAGTGCCTTAAGCAACTTGCAAGCATTCACAAGAAACACTAATGCGTTTCTATGAAAGAGAAGCACTCTGTTCCAACACTTCAATTCATTGCGAGAAGGGAATGGAGTGTTGCTTTACTTTCTAAATGCTGTCCTTTCATAGAAAATCACTTTCCTTTGAAAGAGCCTTAAGCTACTTACAAGCATTCAACAGAAACTCACATGCATTTCTCTGAAAGAGAAGCAGTCTGTTCCAACACTTCAATTCACTGTACAAAGTGAATTGAGTGTTGCTTCACTTTCTAAATGCTGTCCTTTCAGAGAAAATCACTTTCCTTTGAAAGTGCCTTAAGCAACTTGCAAGCATTCACAAGAAACACTAATGCGTTTCTATGAAAGAGAAGCACTCTGTTCCCACACTTCAATTCACTGCACGAAGGGAATGGAGTGTTGCTTCACTTTCTAAATGCTGTCCTTTCAGAGAAAATCACTTTCCTTTGAAAGTGCCTTAAGCTACTTACAAGCATTAGGAAGAAACTCACATGCGTTTCTCTGAAAGAGAAGCAGTCTGTTCCAACACTTCAATTCACTGTGCGAAGTGAATGGAGTGTTGCATCACTTTCTAAATTCTGTCCTTTCAGAGAAAATCACTTTCCTTTGAAAGTGCCTTAAACTACTTTCAAGCATTCACAAAAAACTCACATGCGTTTCTCTTAAAGAGAAGTAGTGTGTTCCAACACTTCAATTCACTGTGCGAAGTGAATGGAGTGTTGCTTCACTTTCTAAATGCTGTCCTTTCAGAGAAAATCACTTTCCTTTGAAAGTGCCTTAAGCGACTTGCAATAATTCACAAGAAACTCACATGCGTTTCTCTGAAAGAGAAGCAGTCTGTTCCAACACTTCAATTCACTGTGCGAAGTGAATGGAGTGTTGCTTCACTTTCTAAATGCTGTCCTTTCAGAGAAAATCACTTTCTTTGAAAGTGCCTTAAGCTACTTACAAGCATTCACCAGAAACTCACATGCGTTTCTCTGAAAGGGAAGCAGTCTGTTCCAACACTTCAATTCACTGTGCGAAGTGAATGGAGTGTTGCTTCACTTTCTAAATGCTGTCCTTTCAGAGAAAATCACTTTCCTTTGAAAGTGCCTTAAGCTACTTACAAGCATTCACCAGAAACTCACATGCGTTTCTCTGAAAGAGAAGCAGTCTGTTCCAACACTTCAATTCACTGTGCGAAGTGAATGGAGTGTTGCTTCACTTTCTAAATGCTGTCCTTTCAGAGAAAATCACTTTCCTTTGAAAGTGCCTTAAGCTACTTGCAAGCATTAGGAAGAAACTCACATGCGTTTCTCTGAAAGAGAAGCAGACTGTTCCAACACTTCAATTCACTGTGCGAAGTGAATGGAGTGTTGCTTCACTTTCTAAATGCTGTCCTTTCAGAGAAAATCACTTTCCTTTGAAAGTGCCTTAAGCTACTTACAAGCATTCACCAGAAACTCACATGCGTTTCTCTGAAAGAGAAGCAGTCTGTTCCAACACTTCAATTCACTGTGTGAAGTGAATGGAGTGTTGCCTCACTTTCTAAATGCTGTCCTTTCAGAGAAAATCACTTTCCTTTGAAAGTGCCTTAAGCTACTTACAAGCATTAGGAAGAAACTCACATGCGTTTCTCTGAAAGAGAAGCAGTCTGTTCCAACACTTAAATTCACTGTGCGAAGTGAATGGAGTGTTGCATCACTTTCTAAATTCTGTCCTGTCAGAGAAAATCACTTTCCTTTGAAAGTGCCTTAAACTACTTTCAAGCATTCACAAAAAACTCACATGCGTTTCTCTTAAAGAGAAGCAGTGTGTTCCAACACTTCAGTTCACTGTGCGAAGTGAATGGAGTGTTGCTTCAGTTTCTAAATGCTGTCCTTTCAGAGAAAATCACTTTCCTTTGAAAGTGCCTTAAGCGACTTGCAATATTCACAAGAAACTCACATGCGTTTCTCTGAAAGAGAAGCAGTCTGTTCCAACACTTCAATTCACTGTGCGAAGTGAATGGAGTGTTGCTTCACTTTCTAAATGCTGTCCTTTCAGAGAAAATCACTTTCCTTTGAAAGTGACTTAAGCTACTTACAAGCATTCACCAGAAACTCACATGCGTTTCTCTGAAAGAGAAGCAGTCTGTTCCAACACTTCAATTCACTGTGCGAAGTGAATGGAGTGTTGCTTCACTTTCTAAATGCTGTCCTTTCAGAGAAAATCACTTTCCTTTGAAAGTGCCTTAAGCTACTTACAAGCATTCAACTTAAACTCACATGAATTTCTCTGAAAGAGAAGCAGTCTGTTCCAACACTTCAATTCACTGTGCGAAGTGAATGGAGTGTTGCATCACTTTCTAAATTCTGTCCTTTCAGAGAAAATCACTTTCCTTTGAAAGTGCCTTAAACTACTTTCAAGCATTCACAAAAAACTCACATGCGTTTCTCTTAAAGAGAAGCAGTGTGTTCCAACACTTCAATTCACTGTGCGAAGTGAATGGAGTGTTGCTTCACTTTCTAAATGCTGTCCTTTCAGAGAAAATCACTTTCCTTTGAAAGTGCCTTAAGCGACTTGCAATAATTCACAAGAAACTCACATGCGTTTCTCTGAAAGAGAAGCAGTCTGTTCCAACACTTCAATTCACTGTGCGAAGTGAATGGAGTGTTGCTTCACTTTCTAAATGCTGTCCTTTCAGAGAAAATCACTTTCTTTGAAAGTGCCTTAAGCTACTTACAAGCATTCACCAGAAACTCACATGCGTTTCTCTGAAAGGGAAGCAGTCTGTTCCAACACTTCAATTCACTGTGCGAAGTGAATGGAGTGTTGCTTCACTTTCTAAATGCTGTCCTTTCAGAGAAAATCACTTTCCTTTGAAAGTGCCTTAAGCTACTTACAAACATTCACCAGAAACTCACATGCGTTTCTCTGAAAGAGAAGCAGTCTGTTCCAACACTTCAATTCACTGTGCGAAGTGAATGGAGTGTTGCTTCACTTTCTAAATGCTGTCCTTTCAGAGAAAATCACTTTCCTTTGAAAGTGCCTTAAGCTACTTGCAAGCATTAGGAAGAAACTCACATGCGTTTCTCTGAAAGAGAAGCAGACTGTTCCAACACTTCAATTCACTGTGCGAAGTGAATGGAGTGTTGCTTCACTTTCTAAATGCTGTCCTTTCAGAGAAAATCACTTTCCTTTGAAAGTGCCTTAAGCTACTTACAAGCATTCACCAGAAACTCACATGCGTTTCTCTGAAAGAGAAGCAGTCTGTTCCAACACTTCAATTCACTGTGTGAAGTGAATGGAGTGTTGCCTCACTTTCTAAATGCTGTCCTTTCAGAGAAAATCACTTTCCTTTGAAAGTGCCTTAAGCTACTTACAAGCATTCAACAGAAACTCACATGCGTTTCTCTGAAAGAGAAGCAGTCTGTTCCAACACTTCAGTTCAATGTGCGAAGTGAATGGAGTGTTTCTTCACTTTCTAAATGCTGTCCTTTCAGAGAAAATCACTTTCCTTTGAAAGTGCCTTAAGCAATTTGCAAGCATTCACAAGAAACACTAATGCGTTTCTCTGAAAGAGAAGCACTCTGTTCCAACACTTCAATTCACTGCACGAAGGGAATGGAATGTTGCTCCACTTTCTAAATGCTGTCCTTTCAGAGAAAATCACTTTCCTTTGAAAGTGCCTTAAGCTACTTACAAGCATTAGGAAGAAACTCACATGCGTTTCTCTGAAAGAGAAGCAGTCTGTTCCAACACTTAAATTCACTGTGCGAAGTGAATGGAGTGTTGCATCACTTTCTAAATTCTGTCCTGTCAGAGAAAATCACTTTCCTTTGAAAGTGCCTTAAACTACTTTCAAGCATTCACAAAAAACTCACATGCGTTTCTCTTAAAGAGAAGCAGTGTGTTCCAACACTTCAGTTCACTGTGCGAAGTGAATGGAGTGTTGCTTCAGTTTCTAAATGCTGTCCTTTCAGAGAAAATCACTTTCCTTTGAAAGTGCCTTAAGCGACTTGCAATAATTCACAAGAAACTCACATGCGTTTCTCTGAAAGAGAAGCAGTCTGTTCCAACACTTCAATTCACTGTGCGAAGTGAATGGAGTGTTGCTTCACTTTCTAAATGCTGTCCTTTCAGAGAAAATCACTTTCCTTTGAAAGTGACTTAAGCTACTTACAAGCATTCACCAGAAACTCACATGCGTTTCTCTGAAAGAGAAGCAGTCTGTTCCAACACTTCAATTCACTGTGCGAAGTGAATGGAGTGTTGCTTCACTTTCTAAATGCTGTCCTTTCAGAGAAAATCACTTTCCTTTGAAAGTGCCTTAAGCTACTTACAAGCATTCAACTTAAACTCACATGAATTTCTCTGAAAGAGAAGCAGTCTGTTCCAACACTTCAATTCACTGTGCGAAGTGAATGGAGTGTTGCTTCACTTTCTAAATGCTGTCCTTTCAGAGAAAATCACTTTCCTTTGAAAGTGCCTTAAGCTACTTTCAAGCATTCACCAGAAACTCACATGCGTTTCTCTGAAAGAGAAGCAGTCTGTTCCAACACTTTAATTCACTGTGCGAAGTGAATGGAGTGTTGCTTCACATTCTAAATGCTGTCCTTTCACAGAAAATCACTTTCCTTTGAAAGTGCCTTACGCTACTTGCAAGCATTAGGAAGAAACTCACATGCGTTTCTCTGAAAGAGAAGCAGTCTGTTCCAACACTTCAATTCACAGTGCGAAGTGAATGGAGTGTTGCTTCAGTTTCTAAATGCTGTCCTTTCAGAGAAAATCACTTTCCTTTGAAAGTGCCTTAAGCAACGTGCAAGAATTCACAAGAAACTCAGATGCGTTTCTCTGAAAGAGAAGCAGTCTGTTCCAACACTTCAATTCACTGTGCGAAGTGAATGGAGTGTTGCTTCACTATCTAAATGCTGTCCTTTCAGACAAAATCACTTTCCTTTGAAAGTGCCTTAAGCTACTTGCAAGCATTCGCAAGAAACACTAATGCGATTCTATGAAAGAGAAGCAGTCTGTTCCAACACTTCAATTCATTGCGAGAAGGGAATGGAGTGTTGCTTTACTTTCTAAATGCTGTCCTTTCATAGAAAATCACTTTCCTTTGAAAGAGCCTTAAGCTACTTACAAGCATTCAACAGAAACTCACATGCATTTCTCTGAAAGAGAAGCAGTCTGTTCCAACACTTCAATTCACTGTACAAAGTGAATTGAGTGTTGCTTCACTTTCTAAATGCTGTCCTTTCAGAGAAAATCACTTTCCTTTGAAAGTGCCTTAAGCAACTTGCAAGCATTCACAAGAAACACTAATGCGTTTCTATGAAAGAGAAGCACTCTGTTCCAACACTTCAATTCACTGCACGAAGGGAATGGAGTGTTGCTTCACTTTCTAAATGCTGTCTTTTCAGAGAAAATCACTTTCCTTTGAAAGTGCCTTAAGCTACTTACAAGCATTAGGAAGAAACTCACATGCGTTTCTCTGAAAGAGAAGCAGTCTGTTCCAACACTTCAATTCACTGTGCGAAGTGAATGGAGTGTTGCATCACTTTCTAAATTCTGCCCTTTCAGAGAAAATCACTTTCCTTTGAAAGTGCCTTAAACTACTTTCAAGCATTCACAAAAAACTCACATGCGTTTCTCTTAAAGAGAAGCAGTGTGTTCCAACACTTCAATTCACTGTGCGAAGTGAATGGAGTGTTGCTTCACTTTCTAAATGCTGTCCTTTCAGTGAAAATCACTTTCCTTTGAAAGTGCCTTAATCGACTTGCAATAATTCACAAGAAACTCACATGCGTTTCTCTGAAAGAGAAGCAGTCTGTTCCAACACTTCAATTCACTGTTCGAAGTGAATGGAGTGTTGCTTCACTTTCTAAATGCTGTCCTTTCAGAGAAAATCACTTTCCTTTGAAAGTGCCTTAAGCTACTTACAAGCATTCACCAGAAACTCACATGCGTTTCTCTGAAAGGGAAGCAGTCTGTTCCAACACTTCAATTCACTGTGCGAAGTGAATGGAGTGTTGCTTCACTTTCTAAATGCTGTCCTTTCAGAGAAAATCACTTTCCTTTGAAAGTGCCTTAAGCTACTTACAAGCATTCACCAGAAACTCACATGCGTTTCTCTGAAAGAGAAGCAGTCTGTTCCAACACTTCAGTTCAATGTGCGAAGTGAATGGAGTGTTTCTTCACTTTCTAAATGCTGTCCTTTCAGAGAAAATCACTTTCCTTTGAAAGTGCCTTAAGCAATTTGCAAGCATTCACAAGAAACACTAATGCGTTTCTCTGAAAGAGAAGCACTCTGTTCCAACACTTCAATTCACTGCACGAAGGGAATGGAATGTTGCTTCACTTTCTAAATGCTGTCCTTTCAGAGAAAATCACTTTCCTTTGAAAGTGCCTTAAGCTACTTACAAGCATTAGGAAGAAACTCACATGCGTTTCTCTGAAAGAGAAGCAGTCTGTTCCAACACTTAAATTCACTGTGCGAAGTGAATGGAGTGTTGCATCACTTTCTAAATTCTGTCCTGTCAGAGAAAATCACTTTCCTTTGAAAGTGCCTTAAACTACTTTCAAGCATTCACAAAAAACTCACATGCGTTTCTCTTAAAGAGAAGCAGTGTGTTCCAACACTTCAGTTCACTGTGCGAAGTGAATGGAGTGTTGCTTCAGTTTCTAAATGCTGTCCTTTCAGAGAAAATCACTTTCCTTTGAAAGTGCCTTAAGCGACTTGCAATAATTCACAAGAAACTCACATGCGTTTCTCTGAAAGAGAAGCAGTCTGTTCCAACACTTCAATTCACTGTGCGAAGTGAATGGAGTGTTGCTTCACTTTCTAAATGCTGTCCTTTCAGAGAAAATCACTTTCCTTTGAAAGTGCCTTAAGCTACTTTCAAGCATTCACCAGAAACACACATGCGTTTCTCTGAAAGAGAAGCAGTCTGTTCCAACACTTTAATTCACTGTGCGAAGTGAATGGAGTGTTGCTTCACATTCTAAATGCTGTCCTTTCACAGAAAATCACTTTCCTTTGAAAGTGCCTTACGCTACTTGCAAGCATTAGGAAGAAACTCACATGCGTTTCTCTGAAAGAGAAGCAGTCTGTTCCAACACTTCAATTCACAGTGCGAAGTGAATGGAGTGTTGCTTCAGTTTCTAAATGCTGTCCTTTCAGAGAAAATCACTTTCCTTTGAAAGTGCCTTAAGCAACGTGCAAGAATTCACAAGAAACTCAGATGCGTTTCTCTGAAAGAGAAGCAGTCTGTTCCAACACTTCAATTCACTGTGCGAAGTGAATGGAGTGTTGCTTCACTATCTAAATGCTGTCCTTTCAGACAAAATCACTTTCCTTTGAAAGTGCCTTAAGCTACTTGCAAGCATTCGCAAGAAACACTAATGCGTTTCTATGAAAGAGAAGCAGTCTGTTCCAACACTTCAATTCATTGCGAGAAGGGAATGGAGTGTTGCTTTACTTTCTAAATGCTGTCCTTTCATAGAAAATCACTTTCCTTTGAAAGAGCCTTAAGCTACTTACAAGCATTCAACAGAAACTCACATGCATTTCTCTGAAAGAGAAGCAGTCTGTTCCAACACTTCAATTCACTGTACAAAGTGAATTGAGTGTTGCTTCAGTTTCTAAATGCTGTCCTTTCAGAGAAAATCACTTTCCTTTGAAAGTGCCTTAAGCAACTTGCAAGCATTCACAAGAAACACTAATGCGTTTCTATGAAAGAGAAGCACTCTGTTCCAACACTTCAATTCACTGCACGAAGGGAATGGAGTGTTGCTTCACTTTCTAAATGCTGTCTTTTCAGAGAAAATCACTTTCCTTTGAAAGTGCCTTAAGCTACTTACAAGCATTAGGAAGAAACTCACATGCGTTTCTCTGAAAGAGAAGCAGTCTGTTCCAACACTTCAATTCACTGTGGGAAGTGAATGGAGTGTTGCATCACTTTCTAAATTCTGCCCTTTCAGAGAAAATCACTTTCCTTTGAAAGTGCCTTAAACTACTTTCAAGCATTCACAAAAAACTCACATGCGTTTCTCTTAAAGAGAAGCAGTGTGTTCCAACACTTCAATTCACTGTGCGAAGTGAATGGAGTGTTGCTTCACTTTCTAAATGCTGTCCTTTCAGTGAAAATCACTTTCCTTTGAAAGTGCCTTAATCGACTTGCAATAATTCACAAGAAACTCACATGCGTTTCTCTGAAAGAGAAGCAGTCTGTTCCAACACTTCAATTCACTGTTCGAAGTGAATGGAGTGTTGCTTCACTTTCTAAATGCTGTCCTTTCAGAGAAAATCACTTTCCTTTGAAAGTGCCTTAAGCTACTTACAAGCATTCACCAGAAACTCACATGCGTTTCTCTGAAAGGGAAGCAGTCTGTTCCAACACTTCAATTCACTGTGCGAAGTGAATGGAGTGTTGCTTCACTTTCTAAATGCTGTCCTTTCAGAGAAAATCACTTTCCTTTGAAAGTGCCTTAAGATACTTACAAGCATTCACCAGAAACTCACATGCGTTTCTGTGAAAGAGAAGCAGTCTGTTCCAACACTTCAATTCACTGTGCGAAGTGAATGGAGTGTTGCTTCACTTTCTAAATGCTGTCCTTTCAGAGAAAATCACTTTCCTTTGAAAGTGCCTTAAGCTACTTGCAAGCATTAGGAAGAAACTCACATGCGTTTCTCTGAAAGAGAAGCAGACTGTTCCAACACTTCAATTCACTGTGCGAAGTGAATGGAGTGTTGCTTCACTTTCTAAATGCTGTCCTTTCAGAGAAAATCACTTTCCTTTGAAAGTGCCTTAAGCTGCTTACAAGCATTCACTAGAAACTCACATGTGTTTCTCTGAAAGAGAAGCAGTCTGTTCCAACACTTCAATTCACTGTGTGAAGTGAATGGAGTGTTGCCTCACTTTCTAAATGCTGTCCTTTCAGAGAAAATCACTTTCCTTTGAAAGTGCCTTAAGCTACTTACAAGCATTCAACAGAAACTCACATGCGTTTCTCTGAAAGAGAAGCAGTCTGTTCCAACACTTCAATTCAATGTGCGAAGTGAATGGAGTGTTGCTTCACTTTCTAAATGCTGTCCTTTCAGAGAAAATCACTTTCCTTTGAAAGTGCCTTAAGCAATTTGCAAGCATTCACAAGAAACACTAATACGTTTCTCTGAAAGAGAAGCAGTCTGTTCCAACACTTCAATTCACTGCACGAAGGAAATGGAGTGTTGCTTCACTTTCTAAATGCTGTCCTTTCAGAGAAAATCACTTTCCTTTGAAAGTGCCTTAAGCTACTTACAAGCATTAGGAAGAAACTCACATGCGTTTCTCTGAAAGAGAAGCAGTCTGTTCCAACACTTCAATTCACTGTGCGAAGTGAATGGAGTGTTGCATCACTTTCTAAATTCTGTCCTGTCAGAGAAAATCACTTTCCTTTGAAAGTGCCTTAAACTACTTTCAAGCATTCACAAAAAACTCACATGCGTTTCTCTTAAAGAGAAGCAGTGTGTTCCAACACTTCAGTTTACTGTGCGAAGTGAATGGAGTGTTGCTTCAGTTTCTAAATGCTGTCCTTTCAGAGAAAATCACTTTCCTTTGAAAGTGCCTTAAGCGACTTGCAATAATTCACAAGAAACTCACATGCGTTTCTCTGAAAGAGAAGCAGTCTGTTCCAACACTTCAATTCACTGTGCGAAGTGAATGGAGTGTTGCTTCTCTTTCTAAATGCTGTCCTTTCAGAGAAAATCACTTTCCTTTGAAAGTGACTTAAGCTACTTACAAGCATTCACCAGAAACTCACATGCGTTTCTCTGAAAGAGAAGCAGTCTGTTCCAACACTTCAATTCACTGTGCGAAGTGAATGGAGTGTTGCTTCACTTTCTAAATGCTGTCCTTTCAGAGAAAATCACTTTCCTTTGAAAGTGCCTTAAGCTACTTACAAGCATTCAACTTAAACTCACATGAATTTCTCTGAAAGAGAAGCAGTCTGTTCCAACACTTCAATTCACTGTGCGAAGTGA
Source organism: Myodes glareolus (assembly GCF_982192425.1). Classification (NCBI taxonomy): domain Eukaryota; kingdom Metazoa; phylum Chordata; class Mammalia; order Rodentia; family Cricetidae; genus Myodes; species Myodes glareolus. The sequence continues at coordinate 756,352 of NC_142043.1, read as the reverse complement.
ATGGAGTGTTTCTTCACTTTCTAAATGCTGTCCTTTCAGAGAAAATCACTTTCCTTTGAAAGTGCCTTAAGCTACTTACAAGCATTAGGAAGAAACTCACATGCGTTTCTCTGAAAGAGAAGCACTCTGTTCCAACACTTCAATTCACTGCACGAAGGGAATGGAGTGTTGCTTCACTTTCTAAATGCTGTCCTTTCAGAGAAAATCACTGTCCTTTGAAAGTGCCTTAAGCTACTTACAAGCATTCACCAGAAACTCACATGCGTTTCTCTGAAAGAGAAGCAGTCTGTTCCAACACTTCAATTCACTGTGCGAAGTGAATGGAGTGTTGCTTCACTTTCTAAATGCTGTCCTTTCAGAGAAAATCACTTTCCTTTGAAAGTGCCTTAAGCTACTTGCAAGCATTAGTAGAAACTCACATGCATTTCTCTGAAAGAGAAGCAGTCTGTTCCAACACTTCAATTCACTGTGTGAAGTGAATAGAGTGTTGCCTCACGTTCTAAATGCTGTCCTTTCAGAGAAAATCACTTTCCTTTGAAAGTGCCTTAAGCTACTTACAAGCATTCATCAGAAACTCACATGCGTTTCTCTGAAAGAGAAGCAGTCTGTTCCAACACTTCAATTCACTGTGCGAAGTGAATGGAGTGTTGCTTCACTTTCTAAATGCTGTCCTTTCAGAGAAAATCACTTTCCTTTGAAAGTGCCTTAAACTACTTTCAAGCCTTCACAAAAAACTCACATGCGTTTCGCTTAAAGAGAAGCATTGTGTTCCAACACTTCAATTCACTGTGCGAAGTGAATGGAGTGTTGCTTCAGTTTCTAAATGCTGTCCTTTCAGAGAAAATCACTTTCCTTTGAAAGTGCCTTAAGCAACTTGCAAGCATTCACAAGAAACTCACATGCGTTTCTCTGAAAGAGAAGCAGTCTGGTCCAACACTTCAATTCGCTGTGCGAAGTGAATGGAGTGTTGCTTCAGTTTCTAAATGCTGTCCTTTCAGAGAAAATCACTTTCTTTTGAAAGTCCCTTACGCTACTTACAAGCATTCACCAGAAGCTCAAATGCGTTTCTCTGAAAGAGAAGCAGTCTGTTCCAACACTTCAATTCACTGTGCGAAGTGAATGGAGTGTTGCTTCACTTTCTAAATGCTGTCCTTTCAGAGAAATTCACTTTCCTTTGAAAGTGCCTTAAGCTACTTACAAGCATTCACCAGAAACTCACATGCGTTTCTTTGAAAGAGAAGCAGTCTGTTCTTATACTTCAATTCACTGTGCGAAGTGAATGGAGTGTTGCTTCACTTTCTAAATGCTGTCCTTTCAGAGAAAATCACTTTCCTTTGAAAGTGCCTTAAGCTACTTACAAGCATTCACCAGAAACTCACATGCGTTTCTCTGAAAGAGAAGCAGTCTGTTCCAATACTTCAGTTCACTGTGCGAAGTGAATGGAGTGTTGCTTCACTTTCTAAATGCTGTCCTTTCAGAGAAAATCACTTTCCTTTGAAAGTGCCTTAAGCTACTTACAAGCATTCAACTTAAACTCACATGCATTTCTCTGAAAGAGAAGCAGTCTGTTCCAACACTTCAATTCACTGTGCGAAGTGAATGGAGTGTTGCTTCACTTTCTAAATGCTGTCCTTTCAGAGAAAATCACTTCCTTTGATAGTGCCTTAAGCTACTTGCAAGCATTAGGAAGAAACTCACATGCGTTTCTCTGAAAGAGAAGCAGTCTGTTCCAACACTTCAATTCACTGCACGAAGGGAATGGAGTGTTGCTTCACTTTCTAAATGCTGTCCTTTCAGAGAAAATCACTTTCCTTTGAAAGTGCCTTAAGCTACTGACAAGCATTCAACAGAAACTCACATGCATTTCTCTGAAAGAGAAGCAGTCTGTTCCAACACTTCAATTCACTGTGCGAAGTGAATGGAGTGTTGCTTCACTTTCTAAATGCTGTCCTTTCAGAGAAAATCACTGTCCTTTGAAAGTGCCTTAAGCTACTTACAAGCATTCACCAGAAACTCACATGCGTTTCTCTGAAAGAGAAGCAGTCTGTTCCAACACTTCAATTCACTGTACAAAGTGAATTGAGTGTTGCTTCACTTTCTAAATGCTGTCCTTTCAGAGAAAATCACTTTCCTTTGAAAGTGCCTTAAGCAACTTGCAAGCATTCACAAGAAACACTAATGCGTTTCTATGAAAGAGAAGCACTCTGTTCCAACACTTCAATTCACTGCACGAAGGGAATGGAGTGTTGCTTCACTTTCTAAATGCTGTCCTTTCAGAGAAAATCACTTTCCTTTGAAAGTGCCTTAAGCTACTTACAAGCATTAGGAAGAAACTCACATGCGTTTCTCTGAAAGAGAAGCAGTCTGTTCCAACACTTCTATTCACTGTGCGAAGTGAATGGAGTGTTGCATCACTTTCTAAATTCTGTCCTTTCAGAGAAAATCACTTTCCTTTGAAAGTGCCTTAAACTACTTTCAAGCATTCACAAGAAACTCACATGCGTTTCTCTTAAAGAGAAGCAGTGTGTTCCAACACTTCAATTAACTTTGCCAAGTGAACGGAGTGTTGCTTCACTTTCTAAATGCTGTCCTTTCAGAGAAAATCACTTTCCTTTGAAAGTGCCTTAAGCGACTTGCAATAATTCACAAGAAACTCACATGCGTTTCTCTGAAAGAGAAGCAGTCTGTTCCAACACTTCAATTCACTGTGCGAAGTGAATGGAGTGTTGCTTCACTTTCTAAATGCTGTCCTTTCAGAGAAAATCACTTTCCTTTGAAAGTGCCTTAAGCTACTTACAAGCATTCACCAGAAACTCACATGCGTTTCTCTGAAAGGGAAGCAGTCTGTTCCAACACTTCAATTCACTGTGCGAAGTGAATGGAGTGTTGCTTCACTTTCTAAATGCTGTCCTTTCAGAGAAAATCACTTTCCTTTGAAAGCGCCTTAAGCTACTTACAAGCATTCACCAGAAACTCACATGCGTTTCTCTGAAAGAGAGGCAGTCTGTTCCAACACTTCAATTCACTGTGCGAAGTGAATGGAGTGTTGCTTCACTTTCTAAATGCTGTCCTTTCAGAGAAAATCACTTTCCTTTGAAAGTGCCTTAAGCTACTTGCAAGCATTAGGAAGAAACTCACATGCGTTTCTCTGAAAGAGAAGCAGACTGTTCCAACACTTCAATTCATTGTGCGAAGTGAATGTAGTGTTGCTTCACTTTCTAAATGCTGTCCTTTCAGAGAAAATCACTTTCCTTTGAAAGTGCCTTAACCTACTTGCAAGCATTAGGAAGAAACTCACATGCATTTCTCTGAAAGAGAAGCAGTCTGTTCCAACACTTCAATTCACTGTGTGAAGTGAATGGAGTGTTGCCTCACTTTCTAAATGCTGTCCTTTCAGAGAAAATCACTTTCCTTTGAAAGTGCCTTAAGCTACTTACAAGCATTCACCAGAAACTCACATGCGTTTCTCTGAAAGAGAAGCAGTCTGTTCCAACACTTCAATTCAATGTGCGAAGTGAATGGAGTGTTGCTGCACTTTCTAAATGCTCTCCTTTCAGAGAAAATCACTTTCCTTTGAAAGTGCCTTAAGCAATTTGCAAGCATTCACAAGAAACACTAATGCGTTTCTATGAAAGAGAAGCACTCTGTTCCAACACTTCAATTCACTGCACGAAAGGAATGGAGTGTTGCTTCACTTTCTAAATGCTGTCCTTTCAGAGAAAATCACTTTCCTTTGAAAGTGCCTTAAGCTACTTACAAGCATTCACCAGAAACTCACATGCGTTTCTCTGAAAGAGAAGCAGTCTGTTCCAACACTTTAATTCACTGTGCGAAGTGAATGGAGTGTTGCATTACTTTCTAAATTCTGTCCTTTCAGAGAAAATCACTTTCCTTTGAAAGTGCCTTAAACTACTTTCAAGCATTCACAAAAAACTCACATGCATTTCTCTTAAAGAGAAGCAGTGTGTTCCAACACTTCAATTCACTGTGCGAAGTGAATGGAGTGTTCCTTCAGTTTCTAAATGCTGTCATTTAAGAGAAAATCACTTTCCTTTGAAAGTGCCTTAAGCGACTTGCAATAATTCACAAGAAACTCACATGCGTTTCTCTGAAAGAGAAGCAGTCTGTTCCAATACTTCAGTTCACTGTGCGAAGTGAATGGAGTGTTGCTTCACTTTCTAAATGCTGTCCTTTCAGAGAAAATCACTTTCCTTTGAAAGTGCCTTAAGCTACTTACAAGCATTCAACTTAAAATCACATGCATTTCTCTGAAAGAGAAGCAGTCTGTTCCAACACTTCAATTCACTGTGCGAAGTGAATGGAGTGTTGCTTCACTTTCTAAATGCTGTCCTTTCAGAGAAAATCACTTCCTTTGATAGTGCCTTAAGCTACTTGCAAGCATTAGGAAGAAACTCACATGCGTTTCTCTGAAAGAGAAGCAGTCTGTTCCAACACTTCAATTCACTGCACGAAGGGAATGGAGTGTTGCTTCACTTTCTAAATGCTGTCCTTTCAGAGAAAATCACTTTCCTTTGAAAGTGCCTTAAGCTACTGACAAGCATTCAACAGAAACTCACATGCATTTCTCTGAAAGAGAAGCAGTCTGTTCCAACACTTCAATTCACTGTGCGAAGTGAATGGAGTGTTGCTTCACTTTCTAAATGCTGTCCTTTCAGAGAAAATCACTGTCCTTTGAAAGTGCCTTAAGCTACTTACAAGCATTCACCAGAAACTCACATGCGTTTCTCTGAAAGAGAAGCAGTCTGTTCCAACACTTCAATTCACTGTACAAAGTGAATTGAGTGTTGCTTCACTTTCTAAATGCTGTCCTTTCAGAGAAAATCACTTTCCTTTGAAAGTGCCTTAAGCAACTTGCAAGCATTCACAAGAAACACTAATGCGTTTCTATGAAAGAGAAGCACTCTTTTCCAACACTTCAATTCACTGCACGAAGGGAATGGAGTGTTGCTTCACTTTCTAAATGCTGTCCTTTCAGAGAAAACCACTTTCCTTTGAAAGTGCCTTAAGCTACTTACAAGCATTAGGAAGAAACTCACATGCGTTTCTCTGAAAGAGAAGCAGTCTGTTCCACCACTTCTATTCACTGTGCGAAGTGAATGGAGTGTTGCATCACTTTCTAAATGCTGTCCTTTCAGAGAAAATCACTTTCCTTTGAAAGTGCCTTAAGCGACTTGCAATAATTCACAAGAAACTCACATGCGTTTCTCTGAAAGAGAAGCAGTCTGTTCCAACACTTCAATTCACTGTGCGAAGTGAATGGAGTGTTGCTTCACCTTCTAAATGCTGTCCTTTCAGAGAAAATCACTTTCCTTTGAAAGTGCCTTAAGCTACTTACAAGCATTCACTAGAAACTCACATGCGTTTCTCTGAAAGGGAAGCAGTCTGTTCCAACACTTCAATTCACTGTGCGAAGTGAATGGAGTGTTGCTTCACCTTCTAAATGCTGTCCTTTCAGAGAAAATCACTTTCCTTTGAAAGCGCCTTAAGCTACTTACAAGCATTCACCAGAAACTCACATGCGTTTCTCTGAAAGAGAGGCAGTCTGTTCCAACACTTCAATTCACTGTGCGAAGTTAATGGAGTGTTGCTTCACTTTCTAAATGCTGTCCTTTCAGAGAAAATCACTTTCCTTTGAAAGTGCCTTAAGCTACTTGCAAGCATTAGGAAGAAACTCACATGCGTTTCTCTGAAAGAGAAGCAGACTGTTCCAACACTTCAATTCACTGTGCGAAGTGAATGGAGTGTTGCTTCACTTTCTAAATGCTGTCCTTTCAGAGAAAATCACTTTCCTTTGAAAGTGCCTTAACCTACTTGCAAGCATTAGGAAGAAACTCACATGCGTTTCTCTGAAAGAGAAGCAGTCTGTTCCAACACTTCAATTCACTGTGTGAAGTGAATGGAGTGTTGCCTCACTTTCTAAATGCTGTCCTTTCAGAGAAAATCACTTTCCTTTGAAAGTGCCTTAAGCTACTTACAAGCATTCACCAGAAACTCACATGCGTTTCTCTGAAAGAGAAGCAGTCTGTTCCAACACTTCAATTCAATGTGCGAAGTGAATGGAGTGTTGCTGCACTTTCTAAATGCTCTCCTTTCAGAGAAAATCACTTTCCTTTGAAAGTGCCTTAAGCAATTTGCAAGCATTCACAAGAAACACTAATGCGTTTCTATGAAAGAGAAGCACTCTGTTCCAACACTTCAATTCACTGCACGAAGGGAATGGAGTGTTGCTTCACTTTCTAAATGCTGTCCTTTCAGAGAAAATCACTTTCCTTTGAAAGTGCCTTAAGCTACTTACAAGCATTCACCAGAAACTCACATGCGTTTCTCTGAAAGAGAAGCAGTCTGTTCCAACACTTTAATTCACTGTGCGAAGTGAATGGAGTGTTGCATTACTTTCTAAATTCTGTCCTTTCAGAGAAAATCACTTTCCTTTGAAAGTGCCTTAAACTACTTTCAAGCATTCACAAAAAACTCACATGCATTACTCTTAAAGAGAAGCAGTGTGTTCCAACACTTCAATTCACTGTGCGAAGTGAATGGAGTGTTCCTTCAGTTTCTAAATGCTGTCATTTCAGAGAAAATCACTTTCCTTTGAAAGTGCCTTAAGCGACTTGCAATAATTCACAAGAAACTCACATGCGTTTCTCTGAAAGAGAAGCAGTCTGTTCCAACACTTCAATTCACTGTGCGAAGTGAATGGAGTGTTGCTTCACTTTCTAAATGCTGTCCTTTCAGAGAAAATCACTTTCCTTTGAAAGTGACTTAAGCTACTTACAAGCATTCACCAGAAACTCACATGCGTTTCTCTGAAAGAGAAGCAGTCTGTTCCAACACTTCAATTCACTGTGCGAAGTGAATGGAGTGTTGCTTCACTTTCTAAATTATGTCCTTTCAGAGAAAATCACTTTCCTTTGAAAGTGCCTTAAGCAACTTGCAAGCATTCACCAGAAACTCACATGCGTTTCTCTGAAAGAGAAGCAGTCTGTTCCAACACTTCAATTCACTGTGCGAAGTGAATGGAGTGTTGCTTCAGTTTCTAAATGCTGTCCTTTCAGAGAAAATCACTTTCCTTTGAAAGTGCCTTAAGCAACTTGCAAGAATTCACAAGAAACTCACATGCGTTTCTCTGAAAGAGAAGCAGTCTGTTCCAACACTTCAATTCACTGTGCGAAGTGAATGGAGTGTTGCTTCACTATCTAAATGCTGTCCTTTCAGAGAAAATCACTTTCCTTTGAAAGCGCCTTAAGCTACTTACAAGCATTCACCAGAAACTCACATGCGTTTCTCTGAAAGAGAGGCAGTCTGTTCCAACACTTCAATTCACTGTGCGAAGTTAATGGAGTGTTGCTTCACTTTCTAAATGCTGTCCTTTCAGAGAAAATCACTTTCCTTTGAAAGTGCCTTAAGCTACTTGCAAGCATTAGGAAGAAACTCACATGCGTTTCTCTGAAAGAGAAGCAGACTGTTCCAACACTTCAATTCACTGTGCGAAGTGAATGTAGTGTTGCTTCACTTTCTAAATGCTGTCCTTTCAGAGAAAATCACTTTCCTTTGAAAGTGCCTTAACCTACTTGCAAGCATTAGGAAGAAACTCACATGCGTTTCTCTGAAAGAGAAGCAGTCTGTTCCAACACTTCAATTCACTGTGTGAAGTGAATGGAGTGTTGCCTCACTTTCTAAATGCTGTCCTTTCAGAGAAAATCACTTTCCTTTGAAAGTGCCTTAAGCTACTTACAAGCATTCACCAGAAACTCACATGCGTTTCTCTGAAAGAGAAGCAGTCTGTTCCAACACTTCAATTCAATGTGCGAAGTGAATGGAGTGTTGCTGCACTTTCTAAATGCTCTCCTTTCAGAGAAAATCACTTTCCTTTGAAAGTGCCTTAAGCAATTTGCAAGCATTCACAAGAAACACTAATGCGTTTCTATGAAAGAGAAGCACTCTGTTCCAACACTTCAATTCACTGCACGAAGGGAATGGAGTGTTGCTTCACTTTCTAAATGCTGTCCTTTCAGAGAAAATCACTTTCCTTTGAAAGTGCCTTAAGCTACTTACAAGCATTCACCAGAAACTCACATGCGTTTCTCTGAAAGAGAAGCAGTCTGTTCCAACACTTTAATTCACTGTGCGAAGTGAATGGAGTGTTGCATTACTTTCTAAATTCTGTCCTTTCAGAGAAAATCACTTTCCTTTGAAAGTGCCTTAAACTACTTTCAAGCATTCACAAAAAACTCACATGCATTACTCTTAAAGAGAAGCAGTGTGTTCCAACACTTCAATTCACTGTGCGAAGTGAATGGAGTGTTCCTTCAGTTTCTAAATGCTGTCATTTCAGAGAAAATCACTTTCCTTTGAAAGTGCCTTAAGCGACTTGCAAGCATTCGCAAGAAACACAAATGCGTTTCTATGAAAGAGAAGCAGTCTGTTCCAACACTTCAATTCATTGCGAGAAGGGAATGGAGTGTTGCTTTACTTTCTAAATGCTGTCCTTTCATAGAAAATCACTTTCCTTTGAAAGAGCCTTAAGCTACTTACAAGCATTCAACAGAAATTCACATGCATTTCTCTGAAAGAGAAGCAGTCTGTTCCAACACTTCAATTCACTGTACAAAGTGAATTGAGTGTTGCTTCACTTTCTAATTGCTGTCCTTTCAGAAAATATCACTTTCCTTTGAAAGTGCCTTAAGCAACTTGCAAGCATTCACAAGAAACACTAATGCGTTTCTATGAAAGAGAAGCACTCTGTTCCAACACTTCAATTCACTGCACGAAGGGAATGGAGTGTTGCTTCACTTTCTAAATGCTGTCCTTTCAGAGAAAATCACTTTCCTTTGAAAGTGCCTTAAGCTACTTACAAGCATTAGGGAGAAACTCACATGCGTTTCTCTGAAAGAGAAGCAGTCTGTTCCAACACTTCAATTCACTGTGCGAAGTGAATGGAGTGTTCCTTCAGTTTCTAAATGCTGTCCTTTCAGAGAAAATCACTTTCCTTTGAAAGTGCCTTAAGCGACTTGCAATAATTCACAAGAAACTCACATGCGTTTCTCTGAAAGAGAAGCAGTCTGTTCCAACACTTCAATTCACTGTGCGAATTGAATGGAGTGTTGCTTCACTTTCTAAATGCTGTCCTTTCAGAGAAAATCACTTTCCTTTGAAAGTGCCTTAAGCTACTTACAAGCATTCACCAGAAACTCACATGCGTTTCTCTGAAAGGGAAGCAGTCTGTTCCAACACTTCAATTCACTGTGCGAAGTGAATGGAGTGTTGCTTCACTTTCTAAATGCTGTCCTTTCAGAGAAAATCACTTTCCTTTGAAAATGCCTTAAGCTACTTACAAGCATTCACCAGAAACTCACATGCGTTTCTCTGAAAGAGAAGCAGTCTGTTCCAATACTTCAATTCACTCTGCGAAGTGAATGGAGTGTTGCTTCACTTTCTAAATGCTGTCCTTTCAGAGAAAATCACTTTCCTTTGAAAGTGCCTTAAGCTACTTACAAGCATTCAACTTAAACTCACATGAATTTCTCTGAAAGAGAAGCAGTCTGTTCCAACACTTCAATTCACTGTGCGAAGTGAATGGAGTGTTGCTTCACTTTCTAAATGCTGTCCTTTCAGAGAAAATCACTTTCCTTTGAAAGTGCCTTAAGCTACTTACAAGCATTCACCAGAAACTCACATGCGTTTCTCTGAAAGAGAGGCAGTCTGTTCCAACACTTCAATTCACTGTGCGAAGTGAATGGAGTGTTGCTTCACTTTCTAAATGCTGTCCTTTCAGAGAAAATCACTTTCCTTTGAAAGTGCCTTAAGCTACTTGCAAGCATTAGGAAGAAACTCACATGCGTTTCTCTGAAAGAGAAGCAGACTGTTCCAACACTTCAATTCACTGTGCGAAGTGAATGGAGTGTTGCTTCACTTTCTAAATGCTGTCCTTTCAGAGAAAATCACTTTCCTTTGAAAGTGCCTTAAGCTACTTGCAAGCATTAGGAAGAAACTCACATGCGTTTCTCTGAAAGAGAAGCAGTCTGTTCCAACACTTCAATTCACTGTGTGAAGTGAATGGAGTGTTGCCTCACTTTCTAAATGCTGTCCTTTCAGAGAAAATCACTTTCCTTTGAAAGTGCCTTAAGCTACTTGCAAGCATTAGGAAGAAACTCACATGCGTTTCTCTGAAAGAGAAGCAGTCTGTTCCAACACTTCAATTCAGTGTGCGAAGTGAATGGAGTGTTGCTTCACTTTCTAAATTATGTCCTTTCAGAGAAAATCACTTTCCTTTGAAAGTGCCTTAAGCAACTTGCAAGCATTCACAAGAAACACTAATGCGTTTATATGAAAGAGAAGCACTCTGTTCCAACACTTCAATTCACTGCACGAAGGGAATGGAGTGTTGCTTCACTTTCTAAATGCTGTCCTTTCAGAGAAAATCACTGTCCTATGAAAGTGCCTTAAGCTACTTACAAGCATTCACCAGAAACTCACATGCGTTTCACTGAAAGAGAAGCAGTCGGTTCCAACACTTCAATTCACTGTGCGAAGTGAATGGAGTGTTGCTTCACTTTCTAAATGCTGTCCTTTCAGAGAAAATCACTTTCCTTTGAAAGTGCCTTAAGCTACTTGCAAGCATTAGGAAGAAACTCACATGTGTTTCTCTGAAAGAGAAGCAGTCTGTTCCAACACTTCAATTCACTGTGCGAAGTGAATGGAGTGTTGCTTCACTTTCTAAATGCTGTCCTTTCAGAGAAAAACGCTTTTCTTTGAAAGTGCCTTAAACTACTTTCAAGCATTCACAAAAAACTCACATGCGTTTCTCTGAAAGAGAAGCAGTCTGTTCCAACACTTCAATCCCAGTGCGAAGTGAATGGAGTGTTGCTTCAGTTTCTAAAAGCTGTCCTTTCAGAGAAAATCACTTTCCATTGAAAGTGCCTTAAGCAACTTGCAAGAATTCACAAGAAACTCACATGCGTTTCTCTGAAAGAGAAGCAGTCTTGTCCAACACTTCAATTCACTGTGCGAAGTGAATGGAGTGTTGCTTCACTATCTAAATGCTGTCCTTTCAGAGAAAATCACTTTCCTTTGAAAGTGCCTTAAGCTACTTGCAAGCATTCCCAAGAAACACTAATGCGTTTCTATGAAAGAGAAGCAGTCTGTTCCAACACTTCAATTCATTGCCCGAAGGGAATGGAGTGTTGCTTTACTTTCTAAATGCTGTCCTTTCATAGAAAATCACTTTCCTTTGAAAGAGCTTTAAGCTACTTACAAGTATTCAACAGAAACTCACATGCATTTCTCTGAAAGAGAAGAAGTCTGTTCCAACACTTCAATTCACTGTACAAAGTGAATTGAGTGTTGCTTCACTTTCTAAATGCTGTCCTTTCAGAAAAAATCACTTTCCTTTGAAAGTGCCTTAAGCAACTTGCAAGCATTCACAAGAAACACTAATGCGTTTCTATGAAAGAGAAGCAGTCTGTTCCAACACTTCAATTCACTGTGCGAAGTGAATGGAGTGTTCCTTCAGTTTCTAAATGCTGTCCTTTCAGAGAAAATCACTTTCCTTTGAAAGTGCCTTAAGCGACTTGCAATAATTCACAAGAAACTCACATGAGTTTCTCTGAAAGAGAAGCAGTCTGTTCCAACACTTCAATTCACTGTGCGAAGTGAATGGAGTGTTGCTTCACTTTCTAAATGCTGTCCTTTCAGAGAAAATCACTTTCCTTTGAAAGTGCCTTAAGCTACTTACAAGCATTCACCAGAAACTCACATGCGTTTCTCTGAAAGGGAAGCAGTCTGTTCCAACACTTCAATTCACTGTGCGAAGTGAATGGAGTGTTGCTTCACTTTCTAAATGCTGTCCTTTCAGAGAAAATCACTTTCCTTTGAAAATGCCTTAAGCTACTTACAAGCATTCACCAGAAACTCACATGCGTTTCTCTGAAAGAGAAGCAGTCTGTTCCAATACTTCAATTCACTCTGCGAAGTGAATGGAGTGTTGCTTCACTTTCTAAATGCTGTCCTTTCAGAGAAAATCACTTTCCTTTGAAAGTGCCTTAAGCTACTTACAAGCATTCACCAGAAACTCACATGCGTTTCTCTGAAAGAGAGGCAGTCTGTTCCAACACTTCAATTCACTGTGCGAAGTGAATGGAGTGTTGCTTCACTTTCTAAATGCTGTCCTTTCAGAGAAAATCACTTTCCTTTGAAAGTGCCTTAAGCTACTTGCAAGCATTAGGAAGAAACTCACATGCGTTTCTCTGAAAGAGAAGCAGACTGTTCCAACACTTCAATTCACTGTGCGAAGTGAATGGAGTGTTGCTTCACTTTCTAAATGCTGTCCTTTCAGAGAAAATCACTTTCCTTTGAAAGTGCCTTAAGCTACTTGCAAGCATTAGGAAGAAACTCACATGCGTTTCTCTGAAAGAGAAGCAGTCTGTTCCAACACTTCAATTCACTGTGTGAAGTGAATGGAGTGTTGGGTCACTTTCTAAATGCTGTCCTTTCAGAGAAAATCACTTTCCTTTGAAAGTGCCTTAAGCTACTTACAAGCATTCACCAGAAACTCACATGCGTTTCTCTGAAAGAGAAGCAGTCTGTTCCAACACTTCAATTCAATGTGCGAAGTGAATGGAGTGTTGCTGCACTTTCTAAATGCTGTCCTTTCAGGAAAATCACTTTCCTTTGAAAGTGCCTTAAGCTACTTACAAGCATTCCACAGAAACTCACATGCATTTCTCTGAAAGAGAAGCAGTCTGTTCCAACACTTCAATTCAGTGTGCGAAGTGAATGGAGTGTTGCTTCACTTTCTAAATTATGTCCTTTCAGAGAAAATCACTTTCCTTTGAAAGTGCCTTAAGCAACTTGCAAGCATTCACAAGAAACACTAATGCGTTTATATGAAAGAGAAGCACTCTGTTCCAACATTTCAATTCACTGCACGAAGGGAATGGAGTGTTGCTTCACTTTCTAAATGCTGTCCTTTCAGAGAAAATCACTTTCCTTTGAAAGTGCCTTAAGCTACTTGCAAGCATTAGGAAGAAACTCACATGTGTTTCTCTGAAAGAGAAGCAGTCTGTTCCAACACTTCATTTCACTGTGCGAAGTGAATGGAGTGTTGCTTCACTTTCTAAATGCTGTCCTTTCAAAGAAAAACGCTTTTCTTTGAAAGTGCCTTAAACTACTTTCAAGCATTCACAAAAAACTCACATGCGTTTCTCTGAAAGAGAAGCAGTCTGTTCCAACACTTCAATTCACAGTGCGAAGTGAATGGAGTGTTGCTTCAGTTTCTAAAAGCTGTCCTTTCAGAGAAAATCACTTTCCATTGAAAGTGCCTAAAGCAACTTGCAAGAATTCACAAGAAAATCACATGCGTTTCTCTGAAAGAGAAGCAGTCTGTTCCAACACTTCAATTCACTGTGCGAAGTGAATGGAGTGTTGCTTCACTATCTAAATGCTGTCCTTTCAGAGAAAATCACTTTCCTTTGAAAGTGCCTTAAGCTACTTGCAAGGATTCCCAAGAAACACTAATGCGTTTCTATGAAAGAGAAGCAGTCTGTTCCAACACTTCAATTCATTGCCCGAAGGGAATGGAGTGTTGCTTTACTTTCTAAATGCTGTCTTTTCATTGAAAATCACTTTCCTTTGAAAGAGCCTTAAGCTACTTACAAGCATTCAACAGAAACTCACATGCATTTCTCTGAAAGAGAAGAAGTCTGTTCCAACACTTCAATACACTGGACAAAGTGAATTGAGTGTTGCTTCACTTTCTAAATGCTGTCCTTTCAGAGAAAATCACTTTCCTTTGAAAGTGCCTTAAGCAATTTGCAAGCATTCACAAGAAACACTAATGCGTTTCTATGAAAGAGAAGCAGTCTGTTCCAATACTTCAATTCACTGCACGAAGGGAATGGAGTGTTGCTTCACTTTCTAAATGCTGTCCTTTCAGTGAAAATCACTTTCCTTTGAAAGTGCCTTAAGCTACTTACAAGCATTCATAAAAAACTCACATGCGTTTCTCTGAAAGAGAAGCAGTCTGTTCCAACACTTCAATTCACTGTGCGAAGTGAATGGAGTGTTGCTTCACTTTCTAAATGCTGTCCTTTCAGAGAAAATCACTTTCCTTTGATAGTGCCTTAAGCTACTTGCAAGCATTAGGAAGAAACTCACATGCGTTTCTCTGAAAGAGAAGCAGTCTGTTCCAACACTTCAATTCACTGTGTGAAGTGAATAGAGTGTTGCCTCACGTTCTAAATGCTGTCCTTTCAGAGAAAATCACTTTCCTTTGAAAGTGCCTTAAGCTACTTACAAGCATTCACCAGAAACTCACATGCGTTTCTCTGAAAGAGAAGCAGTCTGTTCCAACACTTCAATTCACTGTGCGAAGTGAATGGAGTGTTGCATCACTTTCTAAATTCTGTCCTGTCAGAGAAAATCACTTTCCTTTGAAAGTGCCTTAAACTACTTTCAAGCATTCACAAAAAACTCACATGCGTTTCTCTTAAAGAGAAGCAGTGTGTTCCAACACTTCAATTCATTGCGAGAAGGGAATGGAGTGTTGCTTCACTTTCTAAATGCTGTCCTTTCAGAGAAAATCACTTTCCTTTGAAAGTGCCTTAAGCTACTTACAAGCATTCACCAGAAACTCACATGCGTTTCTCTGAAAGAGAAACAGTCTGTTCCAACACTTCAATTCACTGTGCGAAATGAATGGAGTGTTTCTTCACTTTCTAAATGCTGTCCTTTCAGAGAAAATCACTTTCCTTTGAAAGTGCCTTAAGCTACTTGCAAGTATTAGGAAGAAACTCACATGCGTTTCTCTGAAAGAGAAGCAGACTGTTCCAACACTTCAATTCACTGTGCGAAGTGAATGGAGTGTTGCTTCACTTTCTAAATGCTGTCCTTTCAGAGAAAATCACTTTCCTTTGAAAGTGCCTTAAGCTACTTGCAAGCATTAGGAAGAAACTCACATGCGTTACTCTGAAAGAGAAGCAGTCTGTTCCAACACTTCAATTCACTGTGTGAAGTGAATGGAGTGTTGGGTCACTTTCTAAATGCTGTCCTTTCAGAGAAAATCACTTTCCTTTGAAAGTGCCTTAAGGTACTTACAAGCATTCACCAGAAACTCACATGCGTTTCTCTGAAAGAGAAGCAGTCTGTTCCAACACTTCAATTCACTGTGCGAAGTGAATGGAGTGTTGCTTCACTTTCTAAATGCTGTCCTTTCAGAGAAAATCACTTTCCTTTGATAGTGCCTTAAGCTACTTGCAAGCATTAGGAAGAAACTCACATGCATTTCTCTGAAAGAGAAGCAGTCTGTTCCAACACTTCAATTCACTGTGTGAAGTGAATAGAGTGTTGCCTCACGTTCTAAATGCTGTCCTTTCAGAGAAAATCACTTTCCTTTGAAAGTGCCTTAAGCTACTTACAAGCATTCACCAGAAACTCACATGCGTTTCTCTGAAAGAGAAGCAGTCTGTTCCAACACTTCAATTCACTGTGCGAAGTGAATGGCGTGTTGCTTCACTTTCTAAATGCTGTCCTTTCAGAGAAAATCACTTTCCTTTGAAAGTGCCTTAAACTACTTTCAAGCCTTCACAAAAAACTCACATGCGTTTCGCTTAAAGAGAAGCATTGTGTTCCAACACTTCAATTCACTGTGCGAAGTGAATGGAGTGTTGCTTCAGTTTCTAAATGCTGTCCAGTCAGAGAAAATCACTTTCCTTTGAAAGTGCCTTAAGCAACTTGCAAGCATTCACAAGAAACTCACATGCGTTTCTCTGAAAGAGAAGCAGTCTGTTCCAACACTTCAATTCGCTGTGCGAAGTGAATGGAGTGTTGCTTCACTTTCTAAATGCTGTCCTTTCAGAGAAAATCACTTTCTTTTGAAAGTGCCTTAAGCTACTTACAAGCATTCACCAGAAGCTCACATGCGTTTCTCTGAAAGAGAAGCAGTCTGTTCCAACACTTCAATTCACTGTGCGAAGTGAATAGAGTGTTGCTTCACTTTCTAAATGCTGTCCTTTCAGAGAAAATCACTTTCCTTTGAAAGTGCCTTAAGCTACTTACAAGCATTCACCAGAAACTCACATGCGTTTCTTTGAAAGAGAAGCAGTCTGTTCTTATACTTCAATTCACTGTGCGAAGTGAATGGAGTGTTGCTTCACTTTCTAAATGCTGTCCTTTCAGAGAAAATCACTTTCCTTTGAAAGTGCCTTAAGCTACTTACAAGCATTCACCAGAAACTCACATGCGTTTCTCTGAAAGAGAAGCAGTCTGTTCCAATACTTCAATTCACTGTGCGAAGTGAATGGAGTGTTGCTTCACTTTCTAAATGCTGTCCTTTCAGAGAAAATCACTTTCCTTTGAAAGTGCCTTAAGCTACTTACAAGCATTCAACTTAAACTCACATGCATTTCTCTGAAAGAGAAGCAGTCTGTTCCAACACTTCAATTCACTGTGCGAAGTGAATGGAGTGTTGCTTCACTTTCTAAATGCGGTCCTTTCAGAGAAAATCACTTTCCTTTGATAGTGCCTTAAGCTACTTGCAAGCATTAGGAAGAAACTCACATGCGTTTCTCTGAAAGAGAAGCAGTCTGTTCCAACACTTCAATTCACTGCACGAAGGGAATGGAGTGTTGCTTCACTTTCTAAATGCTGTCCTTTCAGAGAAAATCACTTTCCTTTGAAAGTGCCTTAAGCTACTTACAAGCATTCAACAGAAACTCACATGCATTTCTCTGAAAGAGAAGCAGTCTGTTCCAACACTTCAATTCACTGTGCGAAGTGAATGGAGTGTTGCTTCACTTTCTAAATGCTGTCCTTTCAGAGAAAATCACTGTCCTTTGAAAGTGCCTTAAGCTACTTACAAGCATTCACCAGAAACTCACATGCGTTTCTCTGAAAGAGAAGCAGTCTGTTCCAACACTTCAATTCACTGTACAAAGTGAATTGAGTGTTGCTTCACTTTCTAAATGCTGTCCTTTCAGAGAAAATCACTTTCCTTTGAAAGTGCCTTAAGCTACTTGCAAGCATTAGGAAGAAACTCACATGTGTTTCTCTGAAAGAGAAGCAGTCTGTTCCAACACTTCAATTCACTGTGCGAAGTGAATGGAGTGTTGCTTCACTTTCTAAATGCTGTCCTTTCAAAGAAAAACGCTTTTCTTTGAAAGTGCCTTAAGCTACTTTCAAGCATTCACAAAAAACTCACATGCGTTTCTCTGAAAGAGAAGCAGTCTGTTCCAACACTTCAATTCACAGTGCGAAGTGAATGGAGTGTTGCTTCAGTTTCTAAAAGCTGTCCTTTCAGAGAAAATCACTTTCCATTGAAAGTGCCTAAAGCAACTTGCAAGAATTCACAAGAAACTCACATGCGTTTCTCTGAAAGAGAAGCAGTCTGTTCCAACACTTCAATTCACTGTGCGAAGTGAATGGAGTGTTGCTTCACTATCTAAATGCTGTCCTTTCAGAGAAAATCACTTTCCTTTGAAAGTGCCTTAAGCTACTTGCAAGGATTCCCAAGAAACACTAATGCGTTTCTATGAAAGAGAAGCAGTCTGTTCCAACACTTCAATTCATTGCCCGAAGGGAATGGAGTGTTGCTTTACTTTCTAAATGCTGTCTTTTCATAGAAAATCACTTTCCTTTGAAAGAGCCTTAAGCTACTTACAAGTATTCAACAGAAACTCACATGCATTTCTCTGAAAGAGAAGAAGTCTGTTCCAACACTTCAATACACTGTACAAAGTGAATTGAGTGTTGCTTCACTTTCTAAATGCTGTCCTTTCAGAGAAAATCACGTTCCTTTGAAAGTGCCTTAAGCAATTTGCAAGCATTCACAAGAAACACTAATGCGTTTCTATGAAAGAGAAGCACTCTGTTCCAATACTTCAATTCACTGCACGAAGGGAATGGAGTGTTGCTTCACTTTCTAAATGCTGTCCTTTCAGTGAAAATCACTTTCCTTTGAAAGTGCCTTAAGCTACTTACAAGCATTCATAAAAAACTCACATGCGTTTCTCTGAAAGAGAAGCAGTCTGTTCCAACACTTCAATTCACTGTGCGAAGTGAATGGAGTGTTGCTTCACTTTCTAAATGCTGTCCTTTCAGAGAAAATCACTTTCCTTTGATAGTGCCTTAAGCTACTTGCAAGCATTAGGAAGAAACTCACATGCGTTTCTCTGAAAGAGAAGCAGTCTGTTCCAACACTTCAATTCACTGTGTGAAGTGAATAGAGTGTTGCCTCACGTTCTAAATGCTGTCCTTTCAGAGAAAATCACTTTCCTTTGAAAGTGCCTTAAGCTACTTACAAGCATTCACCAGAAACTCACATGCGTTTCTCTGAAAGAGAAGCAGTCTGTTCCAACACTTCAATTCACTGTGCGAAGTGAATGGAGTGTTGCATCACTTTCTAAATTCTGTCCTGTCAGAGAAAATCACTTTCCTTTGAAAGTGCCTTAAACTACTTTCAAGCATTCACAAAAAACTCACATGCGTTTCTCTTAAAGAGAAGCAGTGTGTTCCAACACTTCAATTCATTGCGAGAAGGGAATGGAGTGTTGCTTCACTTTCTAAATGCTGTCCTTTCAGAGAAAATCACTTTCCTTTGAAAGTGCCTTAAGCTACTTACAAGCATTCACCAGAAACTCACATGCGTTTCTCTGAAAGAGAAACAGTCTGTTCCAACACTTCATTCACTGTGCGAAGTGAATGGAGTGTTTCTTCACTTTCTAAATGCTGTCCTTTCAGAGAAAATCACTTTCCTTTGAAAGTGCCTTAAGCTACTTGCAAGTATTAGGAAGAAACTCACATGCGTTTCTCTGAAAGAGAAGCAGACTGTTCCAACACTTCAATTCACTGTGCGAAGTGAATGGAGTGTTGCTTCACTTTCTAAATGCTGTCCTTTCAGAGAAAATCACTTTCCTTTGAAAGTGCCTTAAGCTACTTGCAAGCATTAGGAAGAAACTCACATGCGTTTCTCTGAAAGAGAAGCAGTCTGTTCCAACACTTCAATTCACTGTGTGAAGTGAATGGAGTGTTGGGTCACTTTCTAAATGCTGTCCTTTCAGAGAAAATCACTTTCCTTTGAAAGTGCCTTAAGGTACTTACAAGCATTCACCAGAAACTCACATGCGTTTCTCTGAAAGAGAAGCAGTCTGTTCCAACACTTCAATTCAATGTGCGAAGTGAATGTAGTGTTGCTTCACTTTCTAAATGCTGTCCTTTCAGAGAAAATCACTTTCCTTTGAAAGTGCCTTAAGCTACTTACAAGCATTCAACAGAAACTCACATGCATTTCTCTGAAAGAGAAGCAGTCTGTTCCAACACTTCAATTCACTGTGCGAAGTGAATGGAGTGTTGCTTCACTTTCTAACTTATGTCCTTTCAGAGAAAATCACTTTCCTTTGAAAGTGCCTTAAGCAACTTGCAAGCATTCAGAAGAAACACTAATGCGTTTATATGAAAGAGAAGCACTCTGTTCCAACACTTCAATTCACTGCACGAAGGGAATGGAGTGTTGCTTCACTTTCTAAATGCTGTCCTTTCAGAGAAAATCACTGTCCTTTGAAAGTGCCTTAAGCTACTTACAAGCATTCACCAGAAACTCACATGCGTTTCTCTGAAAGAGAAGCAGTCTGTTCCAACACTTCAATTCACTGTGCGAAGTGAATGGAGTGTTGCTTCACTTTCTAAATGCTGTCCTTTCAGAGAAAATCACTTTCCTTTGATAGTGCCTTAAGCTACTTGCAAGCATTAGGAAGAAACTCACATGCATTTCTCTGAAAGAGAAGCAGTCTGTTCCAACACTTCAATTCACTGTGTGAAGTGAATAGAGTGTTGCCTCACGTTCTAAATGCTGTCCTTTCAGAGAAAATCACTTTCCTTTGAAAGTGCCTTAAGCTACTTACAAGCATTCACCAGAAACTCACATGCGTTTCTCTGAAAGAGAAGCAGTCTGTTCCAACACTTCAATTCACTGTGCGAAGTGAATGGCGTGTTGCTTCACTTTCTAAATGCTGTCCTTTCATAGAAAATCACTTTCCTTTGAAAGTGCCTTAAACTACTTTCAAGCCTTCACAAAAAACTCACATGCGTTTCGCTTAAAGAGAAGCATTGTGTTCCAACACTTCAATTCACTGTGCGAAGTGAATGGAGTGTTGCTTCAGTTTCTAAATGCTGTCCTTTCAGAGAAAATCACTTTCCTTTGAAAGTGCCTTAAGCAACTTGCAAGCATTCACAAGAAACTCACATGCGTTTCTCTGAAAGAGAAGCAGTCTGTTCCAACACTTCAATTCGCTGTGCGAAGTGAATGGAGTGTTGCTTCACTTTTAAATGCTGTCCTTTCAGAGAAAATCACTTTCTTTTGAAAGTGCCTTAAGCTACTTACAAGCATTCACCAGAAGCTCACATGCGTTTCTCTGAAAGAGAAGCAGTCTGTTCCAACACTTCAATTCACTGTGCGAAGTGAATAGAGTGTTGCTTCACTTTCTAAATGCTGTCCTTTCAGAGAAAATCACTTTCCTTTGAAAGTGCCTTAAGCTACTTACAAGCATTCACCAGAAATTCACATGCGTTTCTTTGAAAGAGAAGCAGTCTGTTCCAATACTTCAATTCACTGTGCGAAGTGAATGGAATGTTGCTTCACTTTCTAAATGCTGTCCTTTCAGAGAAAATCACTTTCCTTTGAAAGTGCCTTAAGCTACTTACAAGCATTCACCAGAAACTCACATGCGTTTCTCTGAAAGAGAAGCAGTCTGTTCCAATACTTCAATTCACTGTGCGAAGTGAATGGAGTGTTGCTTCACTTTCTAAATGCTGTCCTTTCAGAGAAAATCACTTTCCTTTGAAAGTGCCTTAAGCTACTTACAAGCATTCAACTTAAACTCACATGCATTTCTCTGAAAGAGAAGCAGTCTGTTCCAACACTTCAATTCACTGTGCGAAGTGAATGGAGTGTTGCTTCACTTTCTAAATGCTGTCCTTTCAGAGAAAATCACTTTCCTTTGATAGTGCCTTAAGCTACTTGCAAGCATTAGGAAGAAACTCACATGCGTTTCTCTGAAAGAGAAGCAGTCTGTTCCAACACTTCAATTCACTGCACGAAGGGAATGGAGTGTTGCTTCACTTTCTAAATGCTGTCCTTTCAGAGAAAATCACTTTCCTTTGAAAGTGCCTTAAGCTACTTACAAGCATTCAACAGAAACTCACATGCATTTCTCTGAAAGAGAAGCAGTCTGTTCCAACACTTCAATTCACTGTGCGAAGTGAATGGAGTGTTGCTTCACTTTCTAAATGCTGTCCTTTCAGAGAAAATCACTGTCCTTTGAAAGTGCCTTAAGCTACTTACAAGCATTCACCAGAAACTCACATGCGTTTCTCTGAAAGAGAAGCAGTCTGTTCCAACACTTCAATTCACTGTACAAAGTGAATTGAGTGTTGCTTCACTTTCTAAATGCTGTCCTTTCAGAGAAAATCACTTTCCTTTGAAAGTGCCTTAAGCAACATGCAAGCATTCACAAGAAACACTAATGCGTTTCTATGAAAGAGAAGCACTCTGTTCCAACACTTCAATTCACTGCACGAAGGGAATGGAGTGTTGCTTCACTTTCTAAATGCTGTCCTTTCAGAGAAAATCACTTTCCTTTGAAAGTGCCTTAAGCTACTTACAAGCATTAGGAAGAAACTCACATGCGTTTCTCTGAAAGAGAAGCAGTCTGTTCCAACACTTCAATTCACTGTGCGAAGTGAATGGAGTGTTGCATCACTTTCTAAATTCTGTCCTTTCAGAGAAAATCACTTTCCTTTGAAAGTGCCTTAAACTACTTTCAAGCATTCACAAAAAACTCACATGCGTTTCTCTTAAAGAGAAGCAGTGTGTTCCAACACTTCAATTCACTGTGCGAAGTGAATGGAGTGTTGCTTCACTTTCTAAATGCTGTCCTTTCAGAGAAAATCACTTTCCTTTGAAAGTGCCTTAAGCGACTTGCAATAATTCACAAGAAACTCACATGCGTTTCTCTGAAAGAGAAGCAGTCTGTTCCAACACTTCAATTCACTGTGCGAAGTGAATGGAGTGTTGCTTCACTTTCTAAATGCTGTCCTTTCAGAGAAAATCACTTTCCTTTGAAAGTGCCTTAAGCTACTTACAAGCATTCACCAGAAACTCACATGCGTTTCTCTGAAAGGGAAGCAGACTGTTCCAACACTACAATTCACTGTGCGAAGTGAATGGAGTGTTGCTTCACTTTCTAAATGCTGTCCTTTCAGAGAAAATCACTTTCCTTTGAAAGCGCCTTAAGCTACTTACAAGCATTCACCAGAAACTCACATGCGTTTCTCTGAAAGAGAGGCAGTCTGTTCCAACACTTCAATTCACTGTGCGAAGTGAATGGAGTGTTGCTTCACTTTCTAAATGCTGTCCTTTCAGAGAAAATCACTTTCCTTTGAAAGTGCCTTAAGCTACTTGCAAGCATTAGGAAGAAACTCACATGCGTTTCTCTGAAAGAGAAGCAGACTGTTCCAACACTTCAATTCACTGTGCGAAGTGAATGGAGTGTTGCTTCACTTTCTAAATGCTGTCCTTTCAGAGAAAATCACTTTCCTTTGAAAGTGCCTTAACCTACTTGCAAGCATTAGGAAGAAACTCACATGCGTTTCTCTGAAAGAGAAGCAGTCTGTTCCAACACTTCAATTCACTGTGCGAAGTGAATGGAGTGTTGCTTCACTTTCTAAATGCTGTCCTTTCAGAGAAAATCACTTTCCTTTGAAAGTGCCTTAAGCTACTTACAAGCATTCACCAGAAACTCACATGCCTTTCTCTGAAAGAGAAGCAGTCTGTTCCAACACTTCAATTCAATGTGCGAAGTGAATGGAGTGTTGCTGCACTTTCTAAATGCTCTCCTTTCAGAGAAAATCACTTTCCTTTGAAAGTGCCTTAAGCAATTTGCAAGCATTCACAAGAAACACTAATGCGTTTCTATGAAAGAGAAGCACTCTGTTCCAACACTTCAATTCACTGCACGAAGGGAATGGAGTGTTGCTTCACTTTCTAAATGCTGTCCTTTCAGAGAAAATCACTTTCCTTTGAAAGTGCCTTAAGCTACTTACAAGCATTCACCAGAAACTCACATGCGTTTCTCTGAAAGAGAAGCAGTCTGTTCCAACAGTTTAATTCACTGTGCGAAGTGAATGGAGTGTTGCATCACTTTCTAAATTCTGTCCTTTCAGAGAAAATCACTTTCCTTTGAAAGTGCCTTAAACTACTTTCAAGCATTCACAAAAAACTCACATGCATTTCTCTTAAAGAGAAGCAGTGTGTTCCAACACTTCAGTTCACTGTGCGAAGTGAATGGAGTGTTGCTTCAGTTTCTAAATGCTGTCCTTTCAGAGAAAATCACTTTCCTTTGAAAGTGCCTTAAGCGACTTGCAATAATTCACAAGAAACTCACATGCGTTTCTCTGAAAGAGAAGCAGTCTGTTCCAACACTTCAATTCACTGTGCGAAGTGAATGGAGTGTTGCTTCACTTTCTAAATGCTGTCCTTTCAGAGAAAATCACTTTCCTTTGAAAGTGACTTAAGCTACTTACAAGCATTCACCAGAAACTCACATGCGTTTCTCTGAAAGAGAAGCAGTCTGTTCCAACACTTCAATTCACTGTGCGAAGTGAATGGAGTGTTGCTTCACATTCTAAATTATGTCCTTTCAGAGAAAATCACTTTCCTTTGAAAGTGCCTTAAGCAACTTGCAAGCATTCACCAGAAACTCACATGCGTTTCTCTGAAAGAGAAGCAGTCTGATCCAACACTTCAATTCACTGTGCGAAGTGAATGGAGTGCTGCTTCAGTTTCTAAATGCTGTCCTTTCAGAGAAAATCACTTTCCTTTGAAAGTGCCTTAAGCAACTTGCAAGAATTCACAAGAAACTCACATGCGTTTCTCTGAAAGAGAAGCATTCTGTTCCAACACTTCAATTCACTGTACAAAGTGAATTGAGTGTTGCTTCACTTTCTAATTGCTGTCCTTTCAGAAAAAATTACTTTCCTTTGAAAGTGCCTTAAGCAACTTGCAAGCATTCACAAGAAACACTAATGCGTTTCTATGAAAGAGAAGCACTCTGTTCCAACACTTCAATTCACTGCACGAAGGGAATGGAGTGTTGCTTCACTTTCTAAATGCTGTCCTTTCAGAGAAAATCACTTTCCTTTGAAAGTGCCTTAAGCGACTTGCAATAATTCACAAGAAACTCACATGTGTTTCTCTGAAAGAGAAGCAGTCTGTTCCAACACTTCAATTCACTGTGCGAAGTGAATGGAGAGTTGCTTCACTTTCTAAATGCTGTCCTTTCAGAGAAAATCACTTTCCTTTGAAAGTGCCTTAAGCTACTTACAAGCATTCACCAGAAACTCACATGCGTTTCTCTGAAAGGGAAGCAGTCTGTTCCAACACTTCAATTCACTGTGCGAAGTGAATGGAGTGTTGCTTCACTTTCTAAATGCTGTCCTTTCAGAGAAAATCACTTTCCTTTGAAAATGCCTTAAGCTACTTACAAGCATTCACCAGAAACTCACATGCGTTTCTCTGAAAGAGAAGCAGTCTGTTCCAATACTTCAATTCACTCTGCGAAGTGAATGGAGTGTTGCTTCACTTTCTAAATGCTGTCCTTTCAGAGAAAATCACTTTCCTTTGAAAGTGCCTTAAGCTACTTACAAGCATTCAACTTAAACTCATATCAATTTCTCTGAAAGAGAAGCAGTCTGTTCCAACACTTCAATTCACTGTGCGAAGTGAATGGAGTGTTGCTTCACTTTCTAAATGCTGTCCTTTCAGAGAAAATCACTTTCCTTTGAAAGTGCCTTAGGCTACTTACAAGCATTCACCAGAAACTCACATGCGTTTCTCTGAAAGAGAGGCAGTCTGTTCCAACACTTCAATTCACTGTGCGAAGTGAATGGAGTGTTGCTTCACTTTCTAAATGCTGTCCTTTCAGAGAAAATCACTTTCCTTTGAAAGTGCCTTAAGCTACTTGCAAGCATTAGGAAGAAACTCACATGCGTTTCTCTGAAAGAGAAGCAGACTGTTCCAACACTTCAATTCACTGTGCGAAGTGAATGGAGTGTTGCTTCACTTTCTAAATGCTGTCCTTTCAGAGAAAATCACTTTCCTTTGAAAGTGCCTTAAGCTACTTGCAAGCATTAGGAAGAAACTCACATGCGTTTCTCTGAAAGAGAAGCAGTCTGTTCCAACACTTCAATTCACTGTGTGAAGTGAATGGAGTGTTGCCTCACTTTCTAAATGCTGTCCTTTCAGAGAAAATCACTTTCCTTTGAAAGTGCCTTAAGCTACTTGCAAGCATTAGGAAGAAACTCACATGCGTTTCTCTGAAAGAGAAGCAGTCTGTTCCAACACTTCAATTCAGTGTGCGAAGTGAATGGAGTGTTGCTTCACTTTCTAAATGCTGTCCTTTCAGAGAAAATCACTTTCCTTTGAAAGTGCCTTAACCTACTTGCAAGCATTAGGAAGAAACTCACATGCGTTTCTCTGAAAGAGAAGCAGTCTGTTCCAACACTTCAATTCACTGTGCGAAGTGAATGGAGTGTTGCTTCACTTTCTAAATGCTGTCCTTTCAGAGAAAATCACTTTCCTTTGAAAGTGCCTTAAGCTACTTACAAGCATTCACCAGAAACTCACATGCCTTTCTCTGAAAGAGAAGCAGTCTGTTCCAACACTTCAATTCAATGTGCGAAGTGAATGGAGTGTTGCTGCACTTTCTAAATGCTCTCCTTTCAGAGAAAATCACTTTCCTTTGAAAGTGCCTTAAGCAATTTGCAAGCATTCACAAGAAACACTAATGCGTTTCTATGAAAGAGAAGCACTCTGTTCCAACACTTCAATTCACTGCACGAAGGGAATGGAGTGTTGCTTCACTTTCTAAATGCTGTCCTTTCAGAGAAAATCACTTTCCTTTGAAAGTGCCTTAAGCTACTTACAAGCATTCACCAGAAACTCACATGCGTTTCTCTGAAAGAGAAGCAGTCTGTTCCAACAGTTTAATTCACTGTGCGAAGTGAATGGAGTGTTGCATCACTTTCTAAATTCTGTCCTTTCAGAGAAAATCACTTTCCTTTGAAAGTGCCTTAAACTACTTTCAAGCATTCACAAAAAACTCACATGCATTTCTCTTAAAGAGAAGCAGTGTGTTCCAACACTTCAGTTCACTGTGCGAAGTGAATGGAGTGTTGCTTCAGTTTCTAAATGCTGTCCTTTCAGAGAAAATCACTTTCCTTTGAAAGTGCCTTAAGCGACTTGCAATAATTCACAAGAAACTCACATGCGTTTCTCTGAAAGAGAAGCAGTCTGTTCCAACACTTCAATTCACTGTGCGAAGTGAATGGAGTGTTGCTTCACTTTCTAAATGCTGTCCTTTCAGAGAAAATCACTTTCCTTTGAAAGTGACTTAAGCTACTTACAAGCATTCACCAGAAACTCACATGCGTTTCTCTGAAAGAGAAGCAGTCTGTTCCAACACTTCAATTCACTGTGCGAAGTGAATGGAGTGTTGCTTCACATTCTAAATTATGTCCTTTCAGAGAAAATCACTTTCCTTTGAAAGTGCCTTAAGCAACTTGCAAGCATTCACCAGAAACTCACATGCGTTTCTCTGAAAGAGAAGCAGTCTGATCCAACACTTCAATTCACTGTGCGAAGTGAATGGAGTGCTGCTTCAGTTTCTAAATGCTGTCCTTTCAGAGAAAATCACTTTCCTTTGAAAGTGCCTTAAGCAACTTGCAAGAATTCACAAGAAACTCACATGCGTTTCTCTGAAAGAGAAGCATTCTGTTCCAACACTTCAATTCACTGTACAAAGTGAATTGAGTGTTGCTTCACTTTCTAATTGCTGTCCTTTCAGAAAAAATTACTTTCCTTTGAAAGTGCCTTAAGCAACTTGCAAGCATTCACAAGAAACACTAATGCGTTTCTATGAAAGAGAAGCACTCTGTTCCAACACTTCAATTCACTGCACGAAGGGAATGGAGTGTTGCTTCACTTTCTAAATGCTGTCCTTTCAGAGAAAATCACTTTCCTTTGAAAGTGCCTTAAGCGACTTGCAATAATTCACAAGAAACTCACATGCGTTTCTCTGAAAGAGAAGCAGTCTGTTCCAACACTTCAATTCACTGTGCGAAGTGAATGGAGAGTTGCTTCACTTTCTAAATGCTGTCCTTTCAGAGAAAATCACTTTCCTTTGAAAGTGCCTTAAGCTACTTACAAGCATTCACCAGAAACTCACATGCGTTTCTCTGAAAGGGAAGCAGTCTGTTCCAACACTTCAATTCACTGTGCGAAGTGAATGGAGTGTTGCTTCACTTTCTAAATGCTGTCCTTTCAGAGAAAATCACTTTCCTTTGAAAATGCCTTAAGCTACTTACAAGCATTCACCAGAAACTCACATGCGTTTCTCTGAAAGAGAAGCAGTCTGTTCCAATACTTCAATTCACTCTGCGAAGTGAATGGAGTGTTGCTTCACTTTCTAAATGCTGTCCTTTCAGAGAAAATCACTTTCCTTTGAAAGTGCCTTAAGCTACTTACAAGCATTCAACTTAAACTCATATCAATTTCTCTGAAAGAGAAGCAGTCTGTTCCAACACTTCAATTCACTGTGCGAAGTGAATGGAGTGTTGCTTCACTTTCTAAATGCTGTCCTTTCAGAGAAAATCACTTTCCTTTGAAAGTGCCTTAAGGTACTTACAAGCATTCACCAGAAACTCACATGCGTTTCTCTGAAAGAGAGGCAGTCTGTTCCAACACTTCAATTCACTGTGCGAAGTGAATGGAGTGTTGCTTCACTTTCTAAATGCTGTCCTTTCAGAGAAAATCACTTTCCTTTGAAAGTGCCTTAAGCTACTTGCAAGCATTAGGAAGAAACTCACATGCGTTTCTCTGAAAGAGAAGCAGACTGTTCCAACACTTCAATTCACTGTGCGAAGTGAATGGAGTGTTGCTTCACTTTCTAAATGCTGTCCTTTCAGAGAAAATCACTTTCCTTTGAAAGTGCCTTAAGCTACTTGCAAGCATTAGGAAGAAACTCACATGCGTTTCTCTGAAAGAGAAGCAGTCTGTTCCAACACTTCAATTCACTGTGTGAAGTGAATGGAGTGTTGCCTCACTTTCTAAATGCTGTCCTTTCAGAGAAAATCACTTTCCTTTGAAAGTGCCTTAAGCTACTTGCAAGCATTAGGAAGAAACTCACATGCGTTTCTCTGAAAGAGAAGCAGTCTGTTCCAACACTTCAATTCAGTGTGCGAAGTGAATGGAGTGTTGCTTCACTTTCTAAATGCTGTCCTTTCAGAGAAAATCACTTTCCTTTGAAAGTGCCTTAAGCAACTTGCAAGCATTCACAAGAAACACTAATGCGTTTATATGAAAGAGAAGCACTCTGTTCCAACACTTCAATTCACTGCACGAAGGGAATGGAGTGTTGCTTCACTTTCTAAATGCTGTCCTTTCAGAGAAAATCACTGTCCTTTGAAAGTGCCTTAAGCTACTTACAAGCATTCACCAGAAACTCACATGCGTTTCACTGAAAGAGAAGCAGTCGGTTCCAACACTTCAATTCACTGTGCGAAGTGAATGGAGTGTTGCTTCACTTTCTAAATGCTGTCCTTTCAGAGAAAATCACTTTCCTTTGAAAGTGCCTTAAGCTACTTGCAAGCATTAGGAAGAAACTCACATGTGTTTCTCTGAAAGAGAAGCAGTCTGTTCCAACACTTCAATTCACTGTGCGAAGTGAATGGAGTGTTGCTTCACTTTCTAAATGCTGTCCTTTCAGAGAAAAACGCTTTTCTTTGAAAGTGCCTTAAACTACTTTCAAGCATTCACAAAAAACTCACATGCGTTTCTCTGAAAGAGAAGCAGTCTGTTCCAACACTTCAATTCACAGTGCGAAGTGAATGGAGTGTTGCTTCAGTTTCTAAAAGCTGTCCTTTCAGAGAAAATTACTTTCCATTGAAAGTGCCTTAAGCAACTTGCAAGAATTCACAAGAAACACTAATGCGTTTCTCTGAAAGAGAAGCAGTCTGTTCCAACACTTCAATTCAATGTGCGAAGTGAATGGAGTGTTGCTGCACTTTCTAAATGCTCTCCTTTCAGAGAAAATCACTTTCCTTTGAAAGTGCCTTAAGCAATTTGCAAGCATTCACAAGAAACACTAATGCGTTTCTATGAAAGAGAAGCACTCTGTTCCAACACTTCAATTCACTGCACGAAGGGAATGGAGTGTTGCTTCACTTTCTAAATGCTGTCCTTTCAGAGAAAATCACTGTCCTTTGAAAGTGCCTTAAGCTACTTACAAGCATTCACCAGAAACTCACATGCGTTTCTCTGAAAGAGAAGCAGTCTGTTCCAACAATTTAATTCACTGTGCGAAGTGAATGGAGTGTTGCATCACTTTCTAAATTCTGTCCTTTCAGAGAAAATCACTTTCCTTTGAAAGTGCCTTAAAGTACTTTCAAGCATTCACAAAAAACTCACATGCATTTCTCTTAAAGAGAAGCAGTGTGTTCCAACACTTCAGTTCACTGTGCGAAGTGAATGGAGTGTTGCTTCAGTTTCTAAATGCTGTCCTTTCAGAGAAAATCACTTTCCTTTGAAAGTGCCTTAAGCGACTTGCAATAATTCACAAGAAACTCACATGCGTTTCTCTGAAAGAGAAGCAGTCTGTTCCAACACTTCAATTCACTGTGCGAAGTGAATGGAGTGTTGCTTCACTTTCTAAATGCTGTCCTTTCAGAGAAAATCACTTTCCTTTGAAAGTGACTTAAGCTACTTACAAGCATTCACCAGAAACTCACATGCGTTTCTCTGAAAGAGAAGCAGTCTGTTCCAACACTTCAATTCACTGTGCGAAGTGAATGGAGTGTTGCTTCACTTTCTAAATTATGTCCTTTCAGAGAAAATCACTTTCCTTTGAAAGTTCCTTAAGCAACTTGCAAGCATTCACCAGAAACTCACATGCGTTTCTCTGAAGGAGAAGCAGTCTGTTCCAACACTTCAATTCACTGTGCGAAGTGAATGGAGTGTTGCTTCAGTTTCTAAATGCTGTCCTTTCAGAGAAAATTACTTTCCTTTGAAAGTGCCTTAAGCAACTTGCAAGAATTCACAAGAAACTCACATGCGTTTCTCTGAAAGAGAAGCAGTCTGTTCCAACACTTCAATTCACTGTGCGAAGTGAATGGAGTGTTGCTTCACTATCTAAATGCTGTCCTTTCAGAGAAAATCACTTTCCTTTGAAAGTGCCTTAATCTACTTGCAAGCATTCGCAAGAAACACAAATGCATTTCTATGAAAGAGAAGCAGTCTGTTCCAACACTTCAATTCATTGCGAGAAGGGAATGGAGTGTTGCTTTACTTTCTAAATGCTGTCCTTTCATAGAAAATCACTTTCCTTTGAAAGAGCCTTAAGCTACTTACAAGCATTCAACAGAAACTCACATGCATTTCTCTGAAAGAGAAGCAGTCTGTTCCAACACTTCAATTCACTGTACAAAGTGAATTGAGTGTTGCTTCACTTTCTAATTGCTGTCCTTTCAGAAAAAATCACTTTCCTTTGAAAGTGCCTTAAGCAACTTGCAAGCATTCACAAGAAACACTAATGCGTTTCTATGAAAGAGAAGCACTCTGTTCCAACACTTCAATTCACTGCACGAAGGGAATGGAGTGTTGCTTCACTTTCTAAATGCTATCCTTTCAGAGAAAATCACTTTCCTTTGAAAGTGCCTTAAGCTCCTTACAAGCATTAGGAAGAAACTCACATGCGTTTCTCTGAAAGAGAAGCAGTCTGTTCCAACACTTCAATTCACTGTGCGAAGTGAATGGAGTGTTCCTTCAGTTTCTAAATGCTGTCCTTTCAGAGAAAATCACTTTCCTTTGAAAGTGCCTTAAGCGACTTGCAATAATTCACAAGAAACTCACATGCGTTTCTCTGAAAGAGAAGCAGTCTGTTCCAACACTTCAATTCACTGTGCGAAGTGAATGGAGTGTTGCTTCACTTTCTAAATGCTGTCCTTTCAGAGAAAATCACTTTCCTTCGAAAGTGCCTTAAACTACTTACAAGCATTCACCAGAAACTCACATGCGTTTCTCTGAAAGGGAAGCAGTCTGTTCCAACACTTCAATTCACTGTGCGAAGTGAATGGAGTGTTGCTTCACTTTCTAAATGCTGTCCTTTCAGAGAAAATCACTTTCCTTTGAAAATGCCTTAAGCTACTTACAAGCATTCACCAGAAACTCACATGCGTTTCTCTGAAAGAGAAGCAGTCTGTTCCAATACTTCAATTCACTCTGCGAAGTGAATGGAGTGTTGCTTCACTTTCTAAATGCTGTCCTTTCAGAGAAAATCACTTTCCTTTGAAAGTGCCTTAAGCTACTTACAAGCATTCAACTTAAACTCACATGAATTTCTCTGAAAGAGAAGCAGTCTGTTCCAACACTTCAATTCACTGTGCGAAGTGAATGGAGTGTTGCTTCACTTTCTAAATGCTGTCCTTTCAGAGAAAATCACTTTCCTTTGAAAGTGCCTTAAGCTACTTACAAGCATTCACCAGAAACTCACATGCGTTTCTCTGAAAGAGAGGCAGTCTGTTCCAACACTTCAATTCACTGTGCGAAGTGAATGGAGTGTTGCTTCACTTTCTAAATGCTGTCCTTTCAGAGAAAATCACTTTCCTTTGAAAGTGCCTTAAGCTACTTGCAAGCATTAGGAAGAAACTCACATGCTTTTCTCTGAAAGAGAAGCAGACTGTTCCAACACTTCAATTCACTGTGCGAAGTGAATGGAGTGTTGCTTCACTTTCTAAATGCTGTCCTTTCAGAGAAAATCACTTTCCTTTGAAAGTGCCTTAAGCTACTTGCAAGCATTAGGAAGAAACTCACATGCGTTTCTCTGAAAGAGAAGCAGTCTGTTCCAACACTTCAATTCACTGTGTGAAGTGAATGGAGTGTTGCCTCACTTTCTAAATGCTGTCCTTTCAGAGAAAATCACTTTCCTTTGAAAGTGCCTTAAGCTACTTGCAAGCATTAGGAAGAAACTCACATGCGTTTCTCTGAAAGAGAAGCAGTCTGTTCCAACACTTCAATTCAGTGTGCGAAGTGAATGGAGTGTTGCTTCACTTTCTAAATTATGTCCTTTCAGAGAAAATCACTTTCCTTTGAAAGTGCCTTAAGCTACTTACAAGCATTCACCAGAAACTCACATGCGTTTCTCTGAAAGAGAGGCAGTCTGTTCCAACACTTCAATTCACTGTGCGAAGTGAATGGAGTGTTGCTTCACTTTCTAAATGCTGTCCTTTCAGAGAAAATCACTTTCCTTTGAAAGTGCCTTAAGCTACTTGCAAGCATTAGGAAGAAACTCACATGCGTTTCTCTGAAAGAGAAGCAGTCTGTTCCAACAATTCAATTCACTGTGCGAAGTGAATGGAGTGTTGCTTCACTTTCTAAATGCTGTCCTTTCAGAGAAAATCACTTTCCTTTGAAAGTGCCTTAAGTTACTTGCAAGCATTAGGAAGAAACTCACATGCGTTTCTCTGAAAGAGAAGCAGTCTGTTCCAACACTTCAATTCACTGTGTGAAGTGAATGGAGTGTTGCCTCACTTTCTAAATGCTGTCCTTTCAGAGAAAATCACTTTCCTTTGAAAGTGCCTTAAGCTACTTACAAGCATTCACCAGAAACTCACATGCGTTTCTCTGAAAGAGAAGCAGTCTGTTCCAACAGTTCAATTCAATGTGCGAAGTGAATGGAGTGTTGCTGCACTTTCTAAATGCTGTCCTTTCAGAGAAAATCACTTTCCTTTGAAAGTGCCTTAAGCTACTTGCAAGCATTAGGAAGAAACTCACATGCGTTTCTCTGAAAGAGAAGCAGTCTGTTCCAACACTTCAATTCAGTGTGCGAAGTGAATGGAGTGTTGCTTCACTTTCTAAATTATGTCCTTTCAGAGAAAATCACTTTCCTTTGAAAGTGCCTTAAGCAACTTGCAAGCATTCACAAGAAACACTAATGCGTTTATATGAAAGAGAAGCACTCTGTTCCAACACTTCAATTCACTGCACGAAGAGAATGGAGTGTTGCTTCACTTTCTAAATGCTGTCCTTTCAGAGAAAATCACTGTCCTTTGAAAGTGCCTTAAGCTACTTACAAGCATTCACCAGAAACTCACATGCGTTTCACTGAAAGAGAAGCAGTCGGTTCCAACACTTCAATTCACTGTGCGAAGTGAATGGAGTGTTGCTTCACTTTCTAAATGCTGTCCTTTCAGAGAAAATCACTTTCCTTTGAAAGTGCCTTAAGCTACTTACAAGCATTCACCAGAAACTCACATGCGTTTCTCTGAAAGAGAAGCAGTCTGTTCCCACAATTTAATTCACTGTGCGAAGTGAATGGAGTGTTGCATCACTTTCTAAATTCTGTCCTTTCAGAGAAAATCACTTTCCTTTGAAAGTGCCTTAAACTACTTTCAAGCATTCACAAAAAACTCACATGCATTTCTCTTAAAGAGAAGCAGTGTGTTCCAACACTTCAGTTCACTGTGCGAAGTGAATGGAGTGTTGCTTCAGTTTCTAAATGCTGTCCTTTCAGAGAAAATCACTTTCCTTTGAAAGTGCCTTAAGCGACTTGCAATAATTCACAAGAAAATCACATGCGTTTCTCTGAAAGAGAAGCAGTCTGTTCCAACACTTCAATTCACTGTGCGAAGTGAATGGAGTGTTGCTTCACTTTCTAAATGCTGTCCTTTCAGAGAAAATCACTTTCCTTTGAAAGTGACTTAAGCTACTTACAAGCATTCACCAGAAACTCACATGCATTTCTCTGAAAGAGAAGCAGTCTGTTCCAACACTTCAATTCACTGTGCGAAGTGAATGGAGTGTTGCTTCACTTTCTAAATTATGTCCTTTCAGAGAAAATCACTTTCCTTTGAAAGTGCCTTAAGCAACTTGCAAGCATTCACCAGAAACTCACATGCGTTTCTCTGAAGGAGAAGCAGTCTGTTCCAACACTTCAATTCACTGTGCGAAGTGAATGGAGTGTTGCTTCAGTTTCTAAATGCTGTCCTTTCAGAGAAAATCACTTTCCTTTGAAAGTGCCTTAAGCAACTTGCAAGAATTCACAAGAAACTCACATGCGTTTCTCTGAAAGAGAAGCATTCTGTTCCAACACTTCAATTCACTGTGCGAAGTGAA
This sequence comes from Myodes glareolus, assembly GCF_982192425.1. Taxonomy (NCBI): domain Eukaryota; kingdom Metazoa; phylum Chordata; class Mammalia; order Rodentia; family Cricetidae; genus Myodes; species Myodes glareolus. The sequence continues at coordinate 722,118 of NC_142043.1, read as the reverse complement.
TGGAGTGTTGCTTCACTATCTAAATGCTGTCCTTTCAGAGAAAATCACTTTCCTTTGAAAGTGCCTTAATCTACTTGCAAGCATTCGCAAGAAACACAAATGCATTTCTATGAAAGAGAAGCAGTCTGTTCCAACACTTCAATTCATTGCGAGAAGGGAATGGAGTGTTGCTTTACTTTCTAAATGCTGTCCTTTCATAGAAAATCACTTTCCTTTGAAAGAGCCTTAAGCTACTTACAAGCATTCAACAGAAACTCACATGCATTTCTCTGAAAGAGAAGCAGTCTGTTCCAACACTTCAATTCACTGTACAAAGTGAATTGAGTGTTGCTTCACTTTCTAATTGCTGTCCTTTCAGAAAAAATCACTTTCCTTTGAAAGTGCCTTAAGCAACTTGCAAGCATTCACAAGAAACACTAATGCGTTTCTATGAAAGAGAAGCACTCTGTTCCAACACTTCAATTCACTGCACGAAGGCAATGGAGTGTTGCTTCACTTTCTAAATGCTGTCCTTTCAGAGAAAATCACTGTCCTTTGAAAGTGCCTTAAGCTACTTACAAGCATTCACCAGAAACTCACATGTGTTTCTCTGAAAGAGAAGCAGTCTGTTCCAACACTTCAATTCACTGTGCGAAGTGAATGGAGTGTTGCTTCACTTTCTAAATGCTGTCCTTTCAGAGAAAAACGCTTTTCTTTGAAAGTGCCTTAAACTACTTTCAAGCATTCACAAAAAACTCACATGCGTTTCTCTGAAAGAGAACCAGTCTGTTCCAACACTTCAATTCACAGTGCGAAGTGAATGGAGTGTTGCTTCAGTTTCTAAAAGCTGTCCTTTCAGAGAAAATTACTTTCCATTGAAAGTGCCTTAAGCAACTTGCAAGAATTCACAAGAAACACTAATGCGTTTCTCTGAAAGAGAAGCAGTCTGTTCCAACACTTCAATTCAATGTGCAAAGTAAATGGAGTGTTGCTGCACTTTCTAAATGCTGTCCTTTCAGAGAAAATCACTTTCCTTTGAAAGTGCCTTAAGCAACTTGCAAGAATTCACAAGAAACTCACATGCGTTTCTCTGAAAGAGAAGCATTCTGTTCCAACACTTCAATTCACTGTGCGAAGTGAATGGAGTGTTGCTTCACTATCTAAATGCTGTCCTTTCAGAGAAAATCACTTTCCTTTGAAAGTGCCTTAATCTACTTGCAAGCATTCGCAAGAAACACAAATGCATTTCTATGAAAGAGAAGCAGTCTGTTCCAACACTTCAATTCATTGCGAGAAGGGAATGGAGTGTTGCTTTACTTTCTAAATGCTGTCCTTTCATAGAAAATCACTTTCCTTTGAAAGAGCCTTAAGCTACTTACAAGCATTCAACAGAAACTCACATGCTTTTCTCTGAAAGAGAAGCAGTCTGTTCCAACACTTCAATTCACTGTACAAAGTGAATTGAGTGTTGCTTCACTTTCTAATTGCTGTCCTTTCAGAAAAAATCACTTTCCTTTGAAAGTGCCTTAAGCAACTTGCAAGCATTCACAAGAAACACTAATGCGTTTCTATGAAAGAGAAGCACTCTGTTCCAACACTTCAATTCACTGCACGAAGGCAATGGAGTGTTGCTTCACTTTCTAAATGCTGTCCTTTCAGAGAAAATCACTGTCCTTTGAAAGTGCCTTAAGCTACTTACAAGCATTCACCAGAAACTCACATGTGTTTCTCTGAAAGAGAAGCAGTCTGTTCCAACACTTCAATTCACTGTGCGAAGTGAATGGAGTGTTGCTTCACTTTCTAAATGCTGTCCTTTCAGAGAAAAACGCTTTTCTTTGAAAGTGCCTTAAACTACTTTCAAGCATTCACAAAAAACTCACATGCGTTTCTCTGAAAGAGAACCAGTCTGTTCCAACACTTCAATTCACAGTGCGAAGTGAATGGAGTGTTGCTTCAGTTTCTAAAAGCTGTCCTTTCAGAGAAAATTACTTTCCATTGAAAGTGCCTTAAGCAACTTGCAAGAATTCACAAGAAACACTAATGCGTTTCTCTGAAAGAGAAGCAGTCTGTTCCAACACTTCAATTCAATGTGCGAAGTAAATGGAGTGTTGCTGCACTTTCTAAATGCTCTCCTTTCAGAGAAAATCACTTTCCTTTGAAAGTGTCTTAAGCAATTTGCAAGCATTCACAAGAAACACTAATGCGTTTCTATGAAAGAGAAGCACTCTGTTCCAACACTTCAATTCACTGCACTAAGGGAATGGAGTGTTGCTTCACTTTCTAAATGCTGTCCTTTCAGAGAAAATCACTTTCCTTTGAAAGTGCCTTAAGCTACTTACAAGCATTCACCAGAAACTCACATGCGTTTCTCTGAAAGAGAAGCAGTCTGTTCCCACAATTTAATTCACTGTGCGAAGTGAATGGAGTGTTGCATCACTTTCTAAATTCTGTCCTTTCAGAGAAAATCACTTTCCTTTGAAAGTGCCTTAAACTACTTTCAAGCATTCACAAAAAACTCACATGCATTTCTCTTAAAGAGAAGCAGTGTGTTCCAACACTTCAGTTCACTGTGCGAAGTGAATGGAGTGTTGCTTCAGTTTCTAAATGCTGTCCTTTCAGAGAAAATCACTTTCCTTTGAAAGTGCCTTAAGCGACTTGCAATAATTCACAAGAAACTCACATGCGTTTCTCTGAAAGAGAAGCAGTCTGTTCCAACACTTCAATTCACTGTGCGAAGTGAATGGAGTGTTGCTTCACTTTCTAAATGCTGTCCTTTCAGAGAAAATCACTTTCCTTTGAAAGTGACTTAAGCTACTTACAAGCATTCACCAGAAACTCACATGCGTTTCTCTGAAAGAGAAGCAGTCTGTTCCAACACTTCAATTCACTGTGCGAAGTGAATGGAGTGTTGCTTCACTTTCTAAATTATGTCCTTTCAGAGAAAATCACTTTCCTTTGAAAGTGCCTTAAGCAACTTGCAAGCATTCACCAGAAACTCACATGCGTTTCTCTGAAGGAGAAGCAGTCTGTTCCAACACTTCAATTCACTGTGCGAAGTGAATGGAGTGTTGCTTCAGTTTCTAAATGCTGTCCTTTCAGAGAAAATCACTTTCCTTTGAAAGTGCCTTAAGCAACTTGCAAGAATTCACAAGAAACTCACATGCGTTTCTCTGAAAGAGAAGCATTCTGTTCCAACACTTCAATTCAATGTGCGAAGTGAATGGAGTGTTGCTGCACTTTCTAAATGCTCTCCTTTCAGAGAAAATCACTTTCCTTTGAAAGTGTCTTAAGCAATTTGCAAGCATTCACAAGAAACACTAATGCGTTTCTCTGAAAGAGAAGCAGTCTGTTCCAACACTTCAATTCAATGTGCGAAGTGAATGGAGTGTTGCTGCACTTTCTAAATGCTCTCCTTTCAGAGAAAATCACTTTCCTTTGAAAGTGTCTTAAGCAATTTGCAAGCATTCACAAGAAACACTAATGCGTTTCTATGAAAGAGAAGCACTCTGTTCCAACACTTCAATTCACTGCACGAAGGGAATGGAGTGTTGCTTCACTTTCTAAATGCTGTCCTTTCAGAGAAAATCACTTTCCTTTGAAAGTGCCTTAAGCTACTTACAAGCATTCACCAGAAACTCACATGCGTTTCTCTGAAAGAGAAGCAGTCTGTTCCCACAATTTAATTCACTGTGCGAAGTGAATGGAGTGTTGCATCACTTTCTAAATTCTGTCCTTTCAGAGAAAATCACTTTCCTTTGAAAGTGCCTTAAACTACTTTCAAGCATTCACAAAAAACTCACATGCATTTCTCTTAAAGAGAAGCAGTGTGTTCCAACACTTCAGTTCACTGTGCGAAGTGAATGGAGTGTTGCTTCAGTTTCTAAATGCTGTCCTTTCAGAGAAAATCACTTTCCTTTGAAAGTGCCTTAAGCGACTTGCAATAATTCACAAGAAAATCACATGCGTTTCTCTGAAAGAGAAGCAGTCTGTTCCAACACTTCAATTCACTGTGCGAAGTGAATGGAGTGTTGCTTCACTTTCTAAATGCTGTCCTTTCAGAGAAAATCACTTTCCTTTGAAAGTGACTTAAGCTACTTACAAGCATTCACCAGAAACTCACATGCATTTCTCTGAAAGAGAAGCAGTCTGTTCCAACACTTCAATTCACTGTGCGAAGTGAATGGAGTGTTGCTTCACTTTCTAAATTATGTCCTTTCAGAGAAAATCACTTTCCTTTGAAAGTGCCTTAAGCAACTTGCAAGCATTCACCAGAAACTCACATGCGTTTCTCTGAAGGAGAAGCAGTCTGTTCCAACACTTCAATTCACTGTGCGAAGTGAATGGAGTGTTGCTTCAGTTTCTAAATGCTGTCCTTTCAGAGAAAATCACTTTCCTTTGAAAGTGCCTTAAGCAACTTGCAAGAATTCACAAGAAACTCACATGCGTTTCTCTGAAAGAGAAGCATTCTGTTCCAACACTTCAATTCACTGTGCGAAGTGAATGGAGTGTTGCTTCACTATCTAAATGCTGTCCTTTCAGAGAAAATCACTTTCCTTTGAAAGTGCCTTAATCTACTTGCAAGCATTCGCAAGAAACACAAATGCATTTCTATGAAAGAGAAGCAGTCTGTTCCAACACTTCAATTCATTGCGAGAAGGGAATGGAGTGTTGCTTTACTTTCTAAATGCTGTCCTTTCATAGAAAATCACTTTCCTTTGAAAGAGCCTTAAGCTACTTACAAGCATTCAACAGAAACTCACATGCATTTCTCTGAAAGAGAAGCAGTCTGTTCCAACACTTCAATTCACTGTACAAAGTGAATTGAGTGTTGCTTCACTTTCTAATTGCTGTCCTTTCAGAAAAAATCACTTTCCTTTGAAAGTGCCTTAAGCAACTTGCAAGCATTCACAAGAAACACTAATGCGTTTCTATGAAAGAGAAGCACTCTGTTCCAACACTTCAATTCACTGCACGAAGGGAATGGAGTGTTGCTTCACTTTCTAAATGCTGTCCTTTCAGAGAAAATCACTTTCCTTTGAAAGTGCCTTAAGCTACTTACAAGCATTAGGAAGAAACTCACATGCGTTTCTCTGTAAGAGAAGCAGTCTGTTCCAACACTTCAATTCACTGTGCGAAGTGAATGGAGTGTTCCTTCAGTTTCTAAATGCTGTCCTTTCAGAGAAAATCACTTTCCTTTGAAAGTGCCTTAAGCGACTTGCAATAATTCACAAGAAACTCACATGCGTTTCTCTGAAAGAGAAGCAGTCTGTTCCAACACTTCAATTCACTGTGCGAAGTGAATGGAGTGTTGCTTCACTTTCTAAATGCTGTCCTTTCAGAGAAAATCACTTTCCTTCGAAAGTGCCTTAAGCTACTTACAAGCATTCACCAGAAACTCACATGCGTTTCTCTGAAAGGGAAGCAGTCTGTTCCAACACTTCAATTCACTGTGCGAAGTGAATGGAGTGTTGCTTCACTTTCTAAATGCTGTCCTTTCAGAGAAAATCACTTTCCTTTGAAAATGCCTTAAGCTACTTACAAGCATTCACCAGAAACTCACATGCGTTTCTCTGAAAGAGAAGCAGTCTGTTCCAATACTTCAATTCACTGTGCGAAGTGAATGGAGTGTTGCTTCACTTTCTAAATGCTGTCCTTTCAGAGAAAATCACTTTCCTTTGAAAGTGCCTTAAGCTACTTACAAGCATTCAACTTAAACTCACATGAATTTCTCTGAAAGAGAAGCAGTCTGTTCCAACACTTCAATTCACTGTGCGAAGTGAATGGAGTGTTGCTTCACTTTCTAAATGCTGTCCTTTCAGAGAAAATCACTTTCCTTTGAAAGTGCCTTAAGCTACTTACAAGCATTCACCAGAAACTCACATGCGTTTCTCTGAAAGAGAGGCAGTCTGTTCCAACACTTCAATTCACTGTGCGAAGTGAATGGAGTGTTGCTTCACTTTCTAAATGCTGTCCTTTCAGAGAAAATCACTTTCCTTTGAAAGTGCCTTAAGCTACTTGCAAGCATTAGGAAGAAACTCACATGCTTTTCTCTGAAAGAGAAGCAGACTGTTCCAACACTTCAATTCACTGTGCGAAGTGAATGGAGTGTTGCTTCACTTTCTAAATGCTGTCCTTTCAGAGAAAATCACTTTCCTTTGAAAGTGCCTTAAGCTACTTGCAAGCATTAGGAAGAAACTCACATGCGTTTCTCTGAAAGAGAAGCAGTCTGTTCCAACACTTCAATTCACTGTGTGAAGTGAATGGAGTGTTGCCTCACTTTCTAAATGCTGTCCTTTCAGAGAAAATCACTTTCCTTTGAAAGTGCCTTAAGCTACTTGCAAGCATTAGGAAGAAACTCACATGCGTTTCTCTGATTGAGAAGCAGTCTGTTCCAACACTTCAATTCAGTGTGCGAAGTGAATGGAGTGTTGCTTCACTTTCTAAATTATGTCCTTTCAAAGAAAATCACTTTCCTTTGAAAGTGCCTTAAGCAACTTGCAAGCATTCACAAGAAACACTAATGCGTTTATATGAAAGAGAAGCACTCTGTTCCAACACTTCAATTCACTGCACGAAGGGAATGGAGTGTTGTTTCACTTTCTAAATGCTGTCCTTTCAGAGAAAATCACTGTCCTTTGAAAGTGCCTTAAGCTACTTACAAGCATTCACCAGAAACTCACATGCGTTTCACTGAAAGAGAAGCAGTCGGTTCCAACACTTCAATTCACTGTGCGAAGTGAATGGAGTGTTGCTTCACTTTCTAAATGCTGTCCTTTCAGAGAAAATCACTTTCCTTTGAAAGTGCCTTAAGCTACTTGCAAGCATTAGGAAGAAACTCACATGTGTTTCTCTGAAAGAGAAGCAGTCTGTTCCAACACTTCAATTCACTGTGCGAAGTGAATGGAGTGTTGCTTCACTTTCTAAATGCTGTCCTTTCAGAGAAAAACGCTTTTCTTTGAAAGTGCCTTAAACTACTTTCAAGCATTCACAAAAAACTCACATGCGTTTCTCTGAAAGAGAAGCAGTCTGTTCCAACACTTCAATTCACAGTGCGAAGTGAATGGAGTGTTGCTTCAGTTTCTAAAAGCTGTCCTTTCAGAGAAAATTACTTTCCATTGAAAGTGCCTTAAGCAACTTGCAAGAATTCACAAGAAACTCACATGCGTTTCTCTGAAAGAGAAGCAGTCTGTTCCAACACTTCAATTCACTGTGCGAAGTGAATGGAGTGTTGCTTCACTATCTAAATGCTGTCCTTTCAGAGAAAATCACTTTCCTTTGAAAGTGCCTTAAGCTACTTGCAAGCATTCCCAAGAAACACTAATGCGTTTCTATGAAAGAGAAGCATTCTGTTCCAACACTTCAATTCATTGCCCGAAGGGAATGGAGTGTTGCTTTACTTTCTAAATGCTGTCCTTTCATAGAAAATCACTTTCCTTTGAAAGAGCCTTAAGCTACTTACAAGCATTCAACAGAAACTCACATGCATTTCTCTGAAAGAGAAGAAGTCTGTTCCAACACTTCAATTCACTGTACAAAGTGAATTGAGTGTTGCTTCACTTTCTAAATGCTGTCCTAACAGAAAAAATCACTTTCCTTTGAAAGTGCCTTAAGCAACTTGCAAGCATTCACAAGAAACACTAATGCGTTTCTATGAAAGAGAAGCACTCTGTTCCAACACTTCAATTCACTGCACGAAGGGAATGGAGTGTTGTTTCACTTTCTAAATGCTGTCCTTTCAGAGAAAATCACTTTCCTTTGAAAGTGCCTTAAGCTACTTACAAGCATTAGGAAGAAACTCACATGCGTTTCTCTGAAAGAGAAGCAGTCTGTTCCAACACTTCAATTCACTGTGCGAAGTGAATGGAGTGTTCCTTCAGTTTCTAAATGCTGTCCTTTCAGAGAAAATCACTTTCCTTTGAAAGTGCCTTAAGCGACTTGCAATAATTCACAAGAAACTCACATGCGTTTCTCTGAAAGAGAAGCAGTCTGTTCCAACACTTCAATTCACTGTGCGAAGTGAATGGAGTGTTGCTTCACTTTCTAAATGCTGTCCTTTCAGAGAAAATCACTTTCCTTTGAAAGTGCCTTAAGCTACTTACAAGCATTCACCAGAAACTCACATGCGTTTCTCTGAAAGGGAAGCAGTCTGTTCCAACACTTCAATTCACTGTGCGAAGTGAATGGAGTGTTGCTTCACTTTCTAAATGCTGTCCTTTCAGAGAAAATCACTTTCCTTTGAAAATGCCTTAAGCTTCTTACAAGCATTCACCAGAAACTCACATGCGTTTCTTTGAAAGAGAAGCAGTCTGTTCCAATACTTCAATTCACTCTGCGAAGTGAATGGAGTGTTGCTTCACTTTCTAAATGCTGTCCTTTCAGAGAAAATCACTTTCCTTTGAAAGTGCCTTAAGCTACTTACAAGCATTCAACTTAAACTCACATGAATTTCTCTGAAAGAGAAGCAGTCTGTTCCAACACTTCAATTCACTGTGCGAAGTGAATGGAGTGTTGCTTCACTTTCTAAATGCTGTCCTTTCAGAGAAAATCACTTTCCTTTGAAAGTGCCTTAAGCTACTTACAAGCATTCACCAGAAACTCACATGCGTTTCTCTGAAAGAGAGGCAGTCTGTTCCAACACTTCAATTCACTGTGCGAAGTGAATGGAGTGTTGCTTCACTTTCTAAATGCTGTCCTTTCAGAGAAAATCACTTTCCTTTGAAAGTGCCTTAAGCTACTTGCAAGCATTAGGAAGAAACTCACATGTGTTTCTCTGAAAGAGAAGCAGTCTGTTCCAACACTTCAATTCACTGTGCGAAGTGAATGGAGTGTTGCTTCACTTTCTAAATGCTGTCCTTTCAGAGAAAATCACTTTCCTTTGAAAGTGCCTTAAGTTACTTGCAAGCATTAGGAAGAAACTCACATGCGTTTCTCTGAAAGAGAAGCAGTCTGTTCCAACACTTCAATTCACTGTGTGAAGTGAATGGAGTGTTGCCTCACTTTCTAAATGCTGTCCTTTCAGAGAAAATCACTTTCCTTTGAAAGTGCCTTAAGCTACTTACAAGCATTCACCAGAAACTCACATGCGTTTCTCTGAAAGAGAAGCAGTCTGTTCCAACAGTTCAATTCAATGTGCGAAGTGAATGGAGTGTTGCTGCACTTTCTAAATGCTGTCCTTTCAGAGAAAATCACTTTCCTTTGAAAGTGCCTTAAGCTACTTACAAGCATTCCACAGAAACTCACATGCATTTCTCTGAAAGAGAAGCAGTCTGTTCCAACACTTCAATTCAGTGTGCGAAGTGAATGGAGTGTTGCTTCACTTTCTAAATTATGTCCTTTCAGAGAAAATCACTTTCCTTTGAAAGTGCCTTAAGCAACTTGCAAGCATTCACAAGAAACACTAATGCGTTTATATGAAAGAGAAGCACTCTGTTCCAACACTTCAATTCACTGCACGAAGGCAATGGAGTGTTGCTTCACTTTCTAAATGCTGTCCTTTCAGAGAAAATCACTGTCCTTTGAAAGTGCCTTAAGCTAATTACAAGCATTCACCAGAAACTCACATGCGTTTCACTGAAAGAGAAGCAGTCGGTTCCAACACTTCAATTCACTGTGCGAAGTGAATGGAGTGTTGCTTCACTTTCTAAATGCTGTCCTTTCAGAGAAAATCACTTTCCTTTGAAAGTGCCTTAAGCTACTTGCAAGCATTAGGAAGAAACTCACATGTGTTTCTCTGAAAGAGAAGCAGTCTGTTCCAACACTTCAATTCACTGTGCGAAGTGAATGGAGTGTTGCTTCACTTTCTAAATGCTGTCCTTTCAGAGAAAAACGCTTTTCTTTGAAAGTGCCTTAAACTACTTTCAAGCATTCACAAAAAACTCACATGCGTTTCTCTGAAAGAGAAGCAGTCTGTTCCAACACTTCAATTCACAGTGCGAAGTGAATGGAGTGTTGCTTCAGTTTCTAAAAGCTGTCCTTTCAGAGAAAATTACTTTCCATTGAAAGTGCCTTAAGCAACTTGCAAGAATTCACAAGAAACACTAATGCGTTTCTCTGAAAGAGAAGCAGTCTGTTCCAACACTTCAATTCAATGTGCGAAGTGAATGGAGTGTTGCTGCACTTTCTAAATGCTCTCCTTTCAGAGAAAATCACTCTCCTTTGAAAGTGTCTTAAGCAATTTGCAAGCATTCACAAGAAACACTAATGCGTTTCTATGAAAGAGAAGCACTCTGTTCCAACACTTCAATTCACTGCACGAAGGGAATGGAGTGTTGCTTCACTTTCTAAATGCTGTCCTTTCAGAGAAAATCACTTTCCTTTGAAAGTGCCTTAAGCTACTTACAAGCATTCACCAGAAACTCACATGCGTTTCTCTGAAAGAGAAGCAGTCTGTTCCAACAATTTAATTCACTGTGCGAAGTGAATGGAGTGTTGCATCACTTTCTAAATTCTGTCCTTTCAGAGAAAATCACTTTCCTTTGAAAGTGCCTTAAACTACTTTCAAGCATTCACAAAAAACTCACATGCATTTCTCTTAAAGAGAAGCAGTCTGTTCCAACACTTCAGTTCACTGTGCGAAGTGAATGGAGTGTTGCTTCAGTTTCTAAATGCTGTCCTTTCAGAGAAAATCACTTTCCTTTGAAAGTGCCTTAAGCGACTTGCAATAATTCACAAGAAACTCACATGCGTTTCTCTGAAAGAGAAGCAGTCTGTTCCAACACTTCAATTCACTGTGCGAAGTAAATGGAGTGTTGCTTCACTTTCTAAATGCTGTCCTTTCAGAGAAAATCACTTTCCTTTGAAAGTGACTTAAGCTACTTACAAGCATTCACCAGAAACTCACATGCGTTTCTCTGAAAGAGAAGCAGTCTGTTCCAACACTTCAATTCACTGTGCGAAGTGAATGGAGTGTTGCTTCACTTTCTAAATTATGTCCTTTCAGAGAAAATCACTTTCCTTTGAAAGTGCCTTAAGCAACTTGCAAGCATTAACCAGAAACTCACATGCGTTTCTCTGAAAGAGAAGCAGTCTGTTCCAACACTTCAATTCACTGTGCGAAGTGAATGGAGTGTTGCTTCAGTTTCTAAATGCTGTCCTTTCAGAGAAAATCACTTTCCTTTGAAAGTGCCTTAAGCAACTTGCAAGAATTCACAAGAAACTCACATGCGTTTCTCTGAAAGAGAAGCAGTCTGTTCCAACACTTCAATTCACTGTGCGAAGTGAATGGAGTGTTGCTTCACTATCTAAATGCTGTCCTTTCAGAGAAAATCACTTTCCTTTGAAAGTGCCTTAATCTACTTGCAAGCATTCGCAAGAAACACAAATGCATTTCTATGAAAGAGAAGCAGTCTGTTCCAACACTTCAATTCATTGCGAGAAGGGAATGGAGTGTTGCTTTACTTTCTAAATGCTGTCCTTTCATAGAAAATCACTTTCCTTTGAAAGAGCCTCAAGCTACTTACAAGCATTCAACAGAAACTCACATGCATTTCTCTGAAAGAGAAGCAGTCTGTTCCAACACTTCAATTCACTGTACAAAGTGAATTGAGTGTTGCTTCACTTTCTAATTGCTGTCCTTTCAGAAAAAATCACTTTCCTTTGAAAGTGCCTTAAGTTACTTGCAAGCATTCACAAGAAACACTAATGCGTTTCTATGAAAGAGAAGCACTCTGTTCCAACACTTCAATTCACTGCACGAAGGGAATGGAGTGTTGCTTCACTTTCTAAATGCTGTCCTTTCAGAGAAAATCACTTTCCTTTGAAAGTGCCTTAAGCTACTTACAAGCATTCACCAGAAACTCACATGCGTTTCTCTGAAAGAGAAGCAGTCTGTTCCAATACTTCAATTCACTCTGCGAAGTGAATGGAGTGTTGCTTCACTTTCTAAATGCTGTCCTTTCAGAGAAAATCACTTTCCTTTGAAAGTGCCTTAAGCTACTTACAAGCATTCAACTTAAACTCACATGAATTTCTCTGAAAGAGAAGCAGTCTGTTCCAACACTTCAATTCACTGTGCGAAGTGAATGGAGTGTTGCTTCACTTTCTAAATGCTGTCCTTTCAGAGAAAATCACTTTCCTTTGAAAGTGCCTTAAGCTACTTACAAGCATTCACCAGAAACTCACATGCGTTTCTCTGAAAGAGAGGCAGTCTGTTCCAACACTTCAATTCACTGTGCGAAGTGAATGGAGTGTTGCTTCACTTTCTAAATGCTGTCCTTTCAGAGAAAATCACTTTCCTTTGAAAGTGCCTTAAGCTACTTGCAAGCATTAGGAAGAAACTCACATGCTTTTCTCTGAAAGAGAAGCAGACTGTTCCAACACTTCAATTCACTGTGCGAAGTGAATGGAGTGTTGCTTCACTTTCTAAATGCTGTCCTTTCAGAGAAAATCACTTTCCTTTGAAAGTGCCTTAAGTTACTTGCAAGCATTAGGAAGAAACTCACATGCGTTTCTCTGAAAGAGAAGCAGTCTGTTCCAACACTTCAATTCACTGTGTGAAGTGAATGGAGTGTTGCCTCACTTTCTAAATGCTGTCCTTTCAGAGAAAATCACTTTCCTTTGAAAGTGCCTTAAGTTACTTGCAAGCATTAGGAAGAAACTCACATGCGTTTCTCTGAAAGAGAAGCAGTCTGTTCCAACACTTCAATTCACTGTGTGAAGTGAATGGAGTGTTGCCTCACTTTCTAAATGCTGTCCTTTCAGAGAAAATCACTTTCCTTTGAAAGTGCCTTAAGCTACTTACAAGCATTCACCAGAAACTCACATGCGTTTCTCTGAAAGAGAAGCAGTCTGTTCCAACAGTTCAATTCAATGTGCGAAGTGAATGGAGTGTTGCTGCACTTTCTAAATGCTGTCCTTTCAGAGAAAATCACTTTCCTTTGAAAGTGCCTTAAGCTACTTACAAGCATTCCACAGAAACTCACATGCATTTCTCTGAAAGAGAAGCAGTCTGTTCCAACACTTCAATTCAGTGTGCGAAGTGAATGGAGTGTTGCTTCACTTTCTAAATTATGTCCTTTCAGAGAAAATCACTTTCCTTTGAAAGTGCCTTAAGCAACTTGCAAGCATTCACAAGAAACACTAATGCGTTTATATGAAAGAGAAGCACTCTGTTCCAACACTTCAATTCACTGCACGAAGGCAATGGAGTGTTGCTTCACTTTCTAAATGCTGTCCTTTCAGAGAAAATCACTGTCCTTTGAAAGTGCCTTAAGCTAATTACAAGCATTCACCAGAAACTCACATGCGTTTCACTGAAAGAGAAGCAGTCGGTTCCAACACTTCAATTCACTGTGCGAAGTGAATGGAGTGTTGCTTCACTTTCTAAATGCTGTCCTTTCAGAGAAAATCACTTTCCTTTGAAAGTGCCTTAAGCTACTTGCAAGCATTAGGAAGAAACTCACATGTGTTTCTCTGAAAGAGAAGCAGTCTGTTCCAACACTTCAATTCACTGTGCGAAGTGAATGGAGTGTTGCTTCACTTTCTAAATGCTGTCCTTTCAGAGAAAAACGCTTTTCTTTGAAAGTGCCTTAAACTACTTTCAAGCATTCACAAAAAACTCACATGCGTTTCTCTGAAAGAGAAGCAGTCTGTTCCAACACTTCAATTCACAGTGCGAAGTGAATGGAGTGTTGCTTCAGTTTCTAAAAGCTGTCCTTTCAGAGAAAATTACTTTCCATTGAAAGTGCCTTAAGCAACTTGCAAGAATTCACAAGAAACACTAATGCGTTTCTCTGAAAGAGAAGCAGTCTGTTCCAACACTTCAATTCAATGTGCGAAGTGAATGGAGTGTTGCTGCACTTTCTAAATGCTCTCCTTTCAGAGAAAATCACTCTCCTTTGAAAGTGTCTTAAGCAATTTGCAAGCATTCACAAGAAACACTAATGCGTTTCTATGAAAGAGAAGCACTCTGTTCCAACACTTCAATTCACTGCACGAAGGGAATGGAGTGTTGCTTCACTTTCTAAATGCTGTCCTTTCAGAGAAAATCACTTTCCTTTGAAAGTGCCTTAAGCTACTTACAAGCATTCACCAGAAACTCACATGCGTTTCTCTGAAAGAGAAGCAGTCTGTTCCAACAATTTAATTCACTGTGCGAAGTGAATGGAGTGTTGCATCACTTTCTAAATTCTGTCCTTTCAGAGAAAATCACTTTCCTTTGAAAGTGCCTTAAACTACTTTCAAGCATTCACAAAAAACTCACATGCATTTCTCTTAAAGAGAAGCAGTCTGTTCCAACACTTCAGTTCACTGTGCGAAGTGAATGGAGTGTTGCTTCAGTTTCTAAATGCTGTCCTTTCAGAGAAAATCACTTTCCTTTGAAAGTGCCTTAAGCGACTTGCAATAATTCACAAGAAACTCACATGCGTTTCTCTGAAAGAGAAGCAGTCTGTTCCAACACTTCAATTCACTGTGCGAAGTAAATGGAGTGTTGCTTCACTTTCTAAATGCTGTCCTTTCAGAGAAAATCACTTTCCTTTGAAAGTGACTTAAGCTACTTACAAGCATTCACCAGAAACTCACATGCGTTTCTCTGAAAGAGAAGCAGTCTGTTCCAACACTTCAATTCACTGTGCGAAGTGAATGGAGTGTTGCTTCACTTTCTAAATTATGTCCTTTCAGAGAAAATCACTTTCCTTTGAAAGTGCCTTAAGCAACTTGCAAGCATTAACCAGAAACTCACATGCGTTTCTCTGAAAGAGAAGCAGTCTGTTCCAACACTTCAATTCACTGTGCGAAGTGAATGGAGTGTTGCTTCAGTTTCTAAATGCTGTCCTTTCAGAGAAAATCACTTTCCTTTGAAAGTGCCTTAAGCAACTTGCAAGAATTCACAAGAAACTCACATGCGTTTCTCTGAAAGAGAAGCAGTCTGTTCCAACACTTCAATTCACTGTGCGAAGTGAATGGAGTGTTGCTTCACTATCTAAATGCTGTCCTTTCAGAGAAAATCACTTTCCTTTGAAAGTGCCTTAATCTACTTGCAAGCATTCGCAAGAAACACAAATGCATTTCTATGAAAGAGAAGCAGTCTGTTCCAACACTTCAATTCATTGCGAGAAGGGAATGGAGTGTTGCTTTACTTTCTAAATGCTGTCCTTTCATAGAAAATCACTTTCCTTTGAAAGAGCCTCAAGCTACTTACAAGCATTCAACAGAAACTCACATGCATTTCTCTGAAAGAGAAGCAGTCTGTTCCAACACTTCAATTCACTGTACAAAGTGAATTGAGTGTTGCTTCACTTTCTAATTGCTGTCCTTTCAGAAAAAATCACTTTCCTTTGAAAGTGACTTAAGTTACTTGCAAGCATTCACAAGAAACACTAATGCGTTTCTATGAAAGAGAAGCACTCTGTTCCAACACTTCAATTCACTGCACGAAGGGAATGGAGTGTTGCTTCACTTTCTAAATGCTGTCCTTTCAGAGAAAATCACTTTCCTTTGAAAGTGCCTTAAGCTACTTACAAGCATTCACCAGAAACTCACATGCGTTTCTCTGAAAGAGAAGCAGTCTGTTCCAATACTTCAATTCACTCTGCGAAGTGAATGGAGTGTTGCTTCACTTTCTAAATGCTGTCCTTTCAGAGAAAATCACTTTCCTTTGAAAGTGCCTTAAGCTACTTACAAGCATTCAACTTAAACTCACATGAATTTCTCTGAAAGAGAAGCAGTCTGTTCCAACACTTCAATTCACTGTGCGAAGTGAATGGAGTGTTGCTTCACTTTCTAAATGCTGTCCTTTCAGAGAAAATCACTTTCCTTTGAAAGTGCCTTAAGCTACTTACAAGCATTCACCAGAAACTCACATGCGTTTCTCTGAAAGAGAGGCAGTCTGTTCCAACACTTCAATTCACTGTGCGAAGTGAATGGAGTGTTGCTTCACTTTCTAAATGCTGTCCTTTCAGAGAAAATCACTTTCCTTTGAAAGTGCCTTAAGCTACTTGCAAGCATTAGGAAGAAACTCACATGCTTTTCTCTGAAAGAGAAGCAGACTGTTCCAACACTTCAATTCACTGTGCGAAGTGAATGGAGTGTTGCTTCACTTTCTAAATGCTGTCCTTTCAGAGAAAATCACTTTCCTTTGAAAGTGCCTTAAGCTACTTGCAAGCATTAGGAAGAAACTCACATGCGTTTCTCTGAAAGAGAAGCAGTCTGTTCCAACACTTCAATTCACTGTGTGAAGTGAATGGAGTGTTGCCTCACTTTCTAAATGCTGTCCTTTCAGAGAATATCACTTTCCTTTGAAAGTGCCTTAAGCAACTTGCAAGCATTAGGAAGAAACTCACATGCGTTTCTCTGAAAGAGAAGCAGTCTGTTCCAACACTTCAATTCAGTGTGCGAAGTGAATGGAGTGTTGCTTCACTTTCTAAATTATGTCCTTTCAGAGAAAATCACTTTCCTTTTAAAGTGCCTTAAGCAACTTGCAAGCATTCACAAGAAACACTAATGCGTTTATATGAAAGAGAAGCACTCTGTTCCAACACTTCAATTCACTGCACGAAGGGAATGGAGTGTTGCTTCACTTTCTAAATGCTGTCCTTTCAGAGAAAATCACTGTCCTTTGAAAGTGCCTTAAGCTACTTACAAGCATTCACCAGAAACTCACATGCGTTTCACTGAAAGAGAAGCAGTCGGTTCCAACACTTCAATTCACTGTGCGAAGTGAATGGAGTGTTGCTTCACTTTCTAAATGCTGTCCTTTCAGAGAAAATCAC
Source organism: Myodes glareolus (assembly GCF_982192425.1). Lineage (NCBI taxonomy): Eukaryota > Metazoa > Chordata > Mammalia > Rodentia > Cricetidae > Myodes > Myodes glareolus. The sequence continues at coordinate 705,430 of NC_142043.1, read as the reverse complement.
TTTCCTTTGAAAGTGCCTTAAGCTACTTGCAAGCATTAGGAAGAAACTCACATGTGTTTCTCTGAAAGAGAAGCAGTCTGTTCCAACACTTCAATTCACTGTGCGAAGTGAATGGAGTGTTGCTTCACTTTCTAAATGCTGTACTTTCAGAGAAAAACGCTTTTCTTTGAAAGTGCCTTAAACTACTTTCAAGCATTCACAAAAAACTCACATGCGTTTCTCTGAAAGAGAAGCAGTCTGTTCCAACACTTCAATTCACAGTGCGAAGTGAATGGAGTGTTGCTTCAGTTTCTAAAAGCTGTCCTTTCAGAGAAAATTACTTTCCATTGAAAGTGCCTTAAGCAACTTGCAAGAATTCACAAGAAACTCACATGCGTTTCTTTGAAAGAGAAGCAGTCTGTTCCAATACTTCAATTCACTCTGCGAAGTGAATGGAGTGTTGCTTCACTCTCTAAATGCTGTCCTTTCAGAGAAAATCACTTTCCTTTGAAAGTGCCTTAAGCTACTTACAAGCATTCAACTTAAACTCACATGAATTTCTCTGAAAGAGAAGCAGTCTGTTCCAACACTTCAATTCACTGTGCGAAGTGAATGGAGTGTTGCTTCACTTTCTAAATGCTGTCCTTTCAGAGAAAATCACTTTCCTTTGAAAGTGCCTTAAGCTACTTACAAGCATTCACCAGAAACTCACATGCGTTTCTCTGAAAGAGAGGCAGTCTGTTCCAACACTTCAATTCACTGTGCGAAGTGAATGGAGTGTTGCTTCACTTTCTAAATGCTGTCCTTTCAGAGAAAATCACTTTCCTTTGAAAGTGCCTTAAGCTACTTGCAAGCATTAGGAAGAAACTCACATGCGTTTCTCTGAAAGAGAAGCAGTCTGTTCCAACACTTCAATTCACTGTGCGAAGTGAATGGAGTGTTGCTTCACTTTCTAAATGCTGTCCTTTCAGAGAAAATCACTTTCCTTTGAAAGTGCCTTAAGTTACTTGCAAGCATTAGGAAGAAACTCACATGCGTTTCTCTGAAAGAGAAGCAGTCTGTTCCAACACTTCAAATCACTGTGTGAAGTGAATGGAGTGTTGCCTCACTTTCTAAATGCTGTCCTTTCAGAGAAAATCACTTTCCTTTGAAAGTGCCTTAAGCTACTTACAAGCATTCACCAGAAACTCACATGCGTTTCTCTGAAAGAGAAGCAGTCTGTTCCAACAGTTCAATTCAATGTGCGAAGTGAATGGAGTGTTGCTGCACTTTCTAAATGCTGTCCTTTCAGAGAAAATCACTTTCCTTTGAAAGTGCCTTAAGCTACTTACAAGCATTCCACAGAAACTCACATGCATTTCTCTGAAAGAGAAGCAGTCTGTTCCAATACTTCAATTCAGTGTGCGAAGTGAATGGAGTGTTGCTTCAGTTTCTAAAAGCTGTCCTTTCAGAGAAAATTACTTTCCATTGAAAGTGCCTTAAGCAACTTGCAAGAATTCACAAGAAACTCACATGCGTTTCTCTGAAAGAGAAGCAGTCTGTTCCAACACTTCAATTCACTGTGCGAAGTGAATGGAGTGTTGCTTCACTATCTAAATGCTGTCCTTTCAGAGAAAATCACTTTCCTTTGAAAGTGCCTTAAGCTACTTGCAAGCATTCCCAAGAAACACTAATGCGTTTCTATGAAAGAGAAGCAGTCTGTTCCAACACTTCAATTCATTGCCCGAAGGGAATGGAGTGTTGCTTTACTTTCTAAATGCTGTCCTTTCATAGAAAATCACTTTCCTTTGAAAGAGCCTTAAGCTACTTACAAGCATTCAACCGAAACTCACATGCATTTCTCTGAAAGAGAAGAAGTCTGTTCCAACACTTCAATTCACTGTACAAAGTGAATTGAGTGTTGCTTCACTTTCTAAATGCTGTCCTTTCAGAAAAAATCACTTTCCTTTGAAAGTGCCTTAAGCAACTTGCAAGCATTCACAAGAAACACTAATGCGTTTCTATGAAAGAGAAGCACTCTGTTCCAACACTTCAATTCACTGCACGAAGGGAATGGAGTGTTGTTTCACTTTCTAAATGCTGTCCTTTCAGAGAAAATCACTTTCCTTTGAAAGTGCCTTAAGCTACTTACAAGCATTAGGAAGAAACTCACATGCGTTTCTCTGAAAGAGAAGCAGTCTGTTCCAACACTTCAATTCACTGTGCGAAGTGAATGGAGTGTTCCTTCAGTTTCTAAATGCTGTCCTTTCAGAGAAAATCACTTTCCTTTGAAAGTGCCTTAAGCGACTTGCAATAATTCACAAGAAACTCACATGCGTTTCTCTGAAAGAGAAGCAGTCTGTTCCAACACTTCAATTCACTGTGCGAAGTGAATGGAGTGTTGCTTCACTTTCTAAATGCTGTCCTTTCAGAGAAAATCACTTTCCTTTGAAAGTGCCTTAAGCTACTTACAAGCATTCACCAGAAACTCACATGCGTTTCTCTGAAAGGGAAGCAGTCTGTTCCAACACTTCAATTCACTGTGCGAAGTGAATGGAGTGTTGCTTCACTTTCTAAATGCTGTCCTTTCAGAGAAAATCACTTTCCTTTGAAAATGCCTTAAGCTACTTACAAGCATTCACCAGAAACTCACATGCGTTTCTTTGAAAGAGAAGCAGTCTGTTCCAATACTTCAATTCACTCTGCGAAGTGAATGGAGTGTTGCTTCACTTTCTAAATGCTGTCCTTTCAGAGAAAATCACTTTCCTTTGAAAGTGCCTTAAGCTACTTACAAGCATTCAACTTAAACTCACATGAATTTCTCTGAAAGAGAAGCAGTCTGTTCCAACACTTCAATTCACTGTGCGAAGTGAATGGAGTGTTGCTTCACTTTCTAAATGCTGTCCTCTCAGAGAAAATCACTTTCCTTTGAAAGTGCCTTAAGCTACTTACAAGCATTCACCAGAAACTCACATGCGTTTCTCTGAAAGAGAGGCAGTCTGTTCCAACACTTCAATTCACTGTGCGAAGTGAATGGAGTGTTGCTTCACTTTCTAAATGCTGTCCTTTCAGAGAAAATCACTTTCCTTTGAAAGTGCCTTAAGCTACTTACAAGCATTCACCAGAAACTCACATGCGTTTCTCTGAAAGAGAAGCAGTCTGTTCCAACAGTTCAATTCAATGTGCGAAGTGAATGGAGTGTTGCTGCACTTTCTAAATGCTGTCCTTTCAGAGAAAATCACTTTCCTTTGAAAGTGCCTTAAGCTACTTACAAGCATTCCACAGAAACTCACATGCATTTCTCTGAAAGAGAAGCAGTCTGTTCCAACACTTCAATTCAGTGTGCGAAGTGAATGGAGTGTTGCTTCACTTTCTAAATTATGTTCTTTCAGAGAAAATCACTTTCCTTTGAAAGTGCCTTAAGCAACTTGCAAGCATTCACAAGAAACACTAATGCGTTTATATGAAAGAGAAGCACTCTGTTCCAACACTTCAATTCACTGCACGAAGGCAATGGAGTGTTGCTTCACTTTCTAAATGCTGTCCTTTCAGAGAAAATCACTGTCCTTTGAAAGTGCCTCAAGCTACTTACAAGCATTCACCAGAAACTCACATGCGTTTCACTGAAAGAGAAGCAGTCGGTTCCAACACTTCAATTCACTGTGCGAAGTGAATGGAGTGTTGCTTCACTTTCTAAATGCTGTCCTTTCAGAGAAAATCACTTTCCTTTGAAAGTGCCTTAAGCTACTTGCAAGCATTAGGAAGAAACTCACATGTGTTTCTCTGAAAGAGAAGCAGTCTGTTCCAACACTTCAATTCACTGTGCGAAGTGAATGGAGTGTTGCTTCACTTTCTAAATGCTGTCCTTTCAGAGAAAAACGCTTTTCTTTGAAAGTGCCTTAAACTGCTTTCAAGCATTCACAAAAAACTCACATGCGTTTCTCTGAAAGAGAAGCAGTCTGTTCCAACACTTCAATTCACAGTGCGAAGTGAATGGAGTGTTGCTTCAGTTTCTAAAAGCTGTCCTTTCAGAGAAAATCACTTTCCATTGAAAGTGCCTTAAGCAACTTGCAAGAATTCACAAGAAACTCACATGCGTTTCTCTGAAAGAGAAGCAGTCTGTTCCAACACTTCAATTCACTGTGCGAAGTGAATGGAGTGTTGCTTCACTACCTAAATGCTGTCCTTTCAGAGAAAATCATTTTCCTTTGAAAGTGCCTTAAGCTACTTGCAAGCATTCCCAAGAAACACTAATGCGTTTCTATGAAAGAGAAGCAGTCTGTTCCAACACTTCAATTCATTGCCCGAAGGGAATGGAGTGTTGCTTTACTTTCTAAATGCTGTCCTTCCATAGAAAATCACTTTCCTTTGAAAGAGCCTTAAGCTACTTACAAGCATTCAACAGAAACTCACATGCATTTCTCTGAAAGAAAAGAAGTCTGTTGCAACACTTCAATTCACTGTACAAAGTGAATTGAGTGTTGCTTCACTTTCTAAATGCTGTCCTTTCAAAAAAAATCACTTTCCTTTGAAAGTGCCTTAAGCAACTTGCAAGCATTCACAAGAAACACTAATGCGTTTCTATGAAAGAGAAGCACTCTGTTCCAACACTTCAATTCACTGCACGAAGGGAATGGAGTGTTGCTTCACTTTCTAAATGCTGTCCTTTCAGAGAAAATCACTTTCCTTTGAAAGTGCCTTAAGCTACTTACAAGCATTAGGAAGAAACTCACATGCGTTTCTCTGAAAGAGAAGCAGTCTGTTCCAATACTTCAATTCACTCTGCGAAGTGAATGGAGTGTTCCTTCAGTTTCTAAATGCTGTCCTTTCAGAGAAAATCACTTTCCTTTGAAAGTGCCTTAAGCGACTTGCAATAATTCACAAGAAACTCACATGCGTTTCTCTGAAAGAGAAGCAGTCTGTTCCAACACTTCAATTCACTGTGCAAAGTGAATGGAGTGTTGCTTCACTTTCTAAATGCTGTCCTTTCAGAGAAAATCACTTTCCTTTGAAAATGCCTTAAGCTACTTACAAGCATTCACCAGAAACTCACATGCGTTTCTCTGAAAGAGAAGCAGTCTGTTCCAACACTTCAATTCACTGTGCGAAGTGAATGGAGTGTTGCTTCACTTTCTAAATGCTGTCCTTTCAGAGAAAATCACTTTCCTTTGAAAATGCCTTAAGCTACTTACAAGCATTCACCAGAAACTCACATGCGTTTCTCTGAAAGAGAAGCAGTCTGTTCCAGTACTTCAATTCACTCTGCGAAGTGAATGGAGTGTTGCTTCACTTTCTAAATGCTGTCCTTTCAGAGAAAATCACTTTCCTTTGAAAGTGCCTTAAGCTACTTACAAGCATTCAACTTAAACTCACATGAATTTCTCTGAAAGAGAAGCAGTCTGTTCCAACACTTCAATTCACTGTGCGAAGTGAATGGAGTGTTGCTTCACTTTCTAAATGATGTCCTTTCAGAGAAAATCACTTTCCTTTGAAAGTGCCTTAAGCTACTTACAAGCATTCACCAGAAACTCACATGCGTTTCTCTGAAAGAGAGGCAGTCTGTTCCAACACTTCAATTCACTGTGCGAAGTGAATGGAGTGTTGCTTCACTTTCTAAATGCTGTCCTTTCAGAGAAAATCACTTTCCTTTGAAAGTACCTTAAGCTACTTGCAAGCATTAGGAAGAAACTCACATGCGTTTCTCTGAAAGAGAAGCAGTCTGTTCCAACAATTCAATTCACTGTGCGAAGTGAATGGAGTGTTGCTTCACTTTCTAAATGCTGTCCTTTCAGAGAAAATCACTTTCCTTTGAAAGTGCCTTAAGTTACTTGCAAGCATTAGGAAGAAACTCACATGCGTTTCTCTGAAAGAGAAGCAGTCTGTTCCAACACTTCAATTCACTGTGTGAAGTGAATGGAGTGTTGCCTCACTTTCTAAATGCTGTCCTTTCAGAGAAAATCACTTTCCTTTGAAAGTGCCTTAAGCTACTTACAAGCATTCACCAGAAACTCACATGCGTTTCTCTGAAAGAGAAGCAGTCTGTTCCAACAGTTCAATTCAATGTGCGAAGTGAATGGAGTGTTGCTGCACTTTCTAAATGCTGTCCTTTCAGAGAAAATCACTTTCCTTTGAAAGTGCCTTAAGCTACTTACAAGCATTCCACAGAAACTCACATGCATTTCTCTGAAAGAGAAGCAGTCTGTTTCAACACTTCAATTCAGTGTGCGAAGTGAATGGAGTGTTGCTTCACTTTCTAAATAATGTCCTTTCAGAGAAAATCACTTTCCTTTGAAAGTGCCTTAAGCAACTTGCAAGCATTCACAAGAAACACTAATGCGTTTATATGAAAGAGAAGCACTCTGTTCCAACACTTCAATTCACTGCACGAAGGCAATGGAGTGTTGCTTCACTTTCTAAATGCTGTCCTTTCAGAGAAAATCACTGTCCTTTGAAAGTACCTTAAGCTACTTACAAGCATTCACCAGAAACTCACATGCGTTTCACTGAAAGAGAAGCAGTCGGTTCCAACACTTCAATTCACTGTGCGAAGTGAATGGAGTGTTGCTTCACTTTCTAAATGCTGTCCTTTCAGAGAAAATCACTTTCCTTTGAAAGTGCCTTAAGCTACTTGCAAGCATTAGGAAGAAACTCACATGTGTTTCTCTGAAAGAGAAGCAGTCTGTTCCAACACTTCAATTCACTGTGCGAAGTGAATGGAGTGTTGCTTCACTTTCTAAATGCTGTCCTTTCAGAGAAAAACGCTTTTCTTTGAAAGTGCCTTAAACTGCTTTCAAGCATTCACAAAAAACTCACATGCGTTTCTCTGAAAGAGAAGCAGTCTGTTCCAACACTTCAATTCACAGTGCGAAGTGAATGGAGTGTTGCTTCAGTTTCTAAAAGCTGTCCTTTCAGAGAAAATCACTTTCCATTGAAAGTGCCTTAAGCAACTTGCAAGAATTCACAAGAAACTCACATGCGTTTCTCTGAAAGAGAAGCAGTCTGTTCCAACACTTCAATTCACTGTGCGAAGTGAATGGAGTGTTGCTTCACTACCTAAATGCTGTCCTTTCAGAGAAAATCATTTTCCTTTGAAAGTGCCTTAAGCTACTTGCAAGCATTCCCAAGAAACACTAATGCGTTTCTATGAAAGAGAAGCAGTCTGTTCCAACACTTCAATTCATTTCCCGAAGGGAATGGAGTGTTGCTTTACTTTCTAAATGCTGTCCTTCCATAGAAAATCACTTTCCTTTGAAAGAGCCTTAAGCTACTTACAAGCATTCAACAGAAACTCACATGCATTTCTCTGAAAGAAAAGAAGTCTGTTGCAACACTTCAATTCACTGTACAAAGTGAATTGAGTGTTGCTTCACTTTCTAAATGCTGTCCTTTCAAAAAAAATCACTTTCCTTTGAAAGTGCCTTAAGAAACTTGCAAGCATTCACAAGAAACACTAATGCATTTCTATGAAAGAGAAGCACTCTGTTCCAACACTTCAATTCACTGCACGAAGGGAATGGAGTGTTGCTTCACTTTCTAAATGCTGTCCTTTCAGAGAAAATCACTTTCCTTTGAAAGTGCCTTAAGCTACTTACAAGCATTAGGAAGAAACTCACATGCGTTTCTCTGAAAGAGAAGCAGTCTGTTCCAACACTTCAATTCACTGTGCGAAGTGAATGGAGTGTTCCTTCAGTTTCTAAATGCTGTCCTTTCAGAGAAAATCACTTTCCTTTGAAAGTGCCTTAAGCGACTTGCAATAATTCACAAGAAACTCACATGCGTTTCTCTGAAAGAGAAGCAGTCTGTTCCAACACTTCAATTCACTGTGCAAAGTGAATGGAGTGTTGCTTCACTTTCTAAATGCTGTCCTTTCAGAGAAAATCACTTTCCTTTGAAAGTGCCTTAAGCTACTTACAAGCATTCACCAGAAACTCACATGCGTTTCTCTGAAAGAGAAGCAGTCTGTTCCAACACTTCAATTCACTGTGCGAAGTGAATGGAGTGTTGTTTCACTTTCTAAATGCTGTCCTTTCAGAGAAAATCACTTTCCTTTGAAAATGCCTTAAGCTACTTACAAGCATTCACCAGAAACTCACATGCGTTTCTCTGAAAGAGAAGCAGTCTGTTCCAGTACTTCAATTCACTCTGCGAAGTGAATGGAGTGTTGCTTCACTTTCTAAATGCTGTCCTTTCAGAGAAAATCACTTTCCTTTGAAAGTGCCTTAAGCTACTTACAAGCATTCAACTTAAACTCACATGAATTTCTCTGAAAGAGAAGCAGTCTGTTCCAACACTTCAATTCACTGTGCGAAGTGAATGGAGTGTTGCTTCACTTTCTAAATGATGTCCTTTCAGAGAAAATCACTTTCCTTTGAAAGTGCCTTAAGCTACTTACAAGCATTCACCAGAAACTCACATGCGTTACTCTGAAAGAGAGGCAGTCTGTTCCAACACTTCAATTCACTGTGCGAAGTGAATGGAGTGTTGCTTCACTTTCTAAATGCTGTCCTTTCAGAGAAAATCACTTTCCTTTGAAAGTGCCTTAAGCTACTTGCAAGCATTAGGAAGAAACTCACATGCGTTTCTCTGAAAGAGAAGCAGTCTGTTCCAACAATTCAATTCACTGTGCGAAGTGAATGGAGTGTTGCTTCACTTTCTAAATGCTGTCCTTTCAGAGAAAATCACTTTCCTTTGAAAGTGCCTTAAGTTACTTGCAAGCATTAGGAAGAAACTCACATGCGTTTCTCTGAAAGAGAAGCAGTCTGTTCCAACACTTCAATTCACTGTGTGAAGTGAATGGAGTGTTGCCTCACTTTCTAAATGCTGTCCTTTCAGAGAAAATCACTTTCCTTTGAAAGTGCCTTAAGCTACTTACAAGCATTCACCAGAAACTCACATGCGTTTCTCTGAAAGAGAAGCAGTCTGTTCCAACAGTTCAATTCAATGTGCGAAGTGAATGGAGTGTTGCTGCACTTTCTAAATGCTGTCCTTTCAGAGAAAATCACTTTCCTTTGAAAGTGCCTTAAGCTACTTACAAGCATTCCACAGAAACTCACATGCATTTCTCTGAAAGAGAAGCAGTCTGTTTCAACACTTCAATTCAGTGTGCGAAGTGAATGGAGTGTTGCTTCACTTTCTAAATAATGTCCTTTCAGAGAAAATCACTTTCCTTTGAAAGTGCCTTAAGCAACTTGCAAGCATTCACAAGAAACACTAATGCGTTTATATGAAAGAGAAGCACTCTGTTCCAACACTTCAATTCACTGCACGAAGGCAATGGAGTGTTGCTTCACTTTCTAAATGCTGTCCTTTCAGAGAAAATCACTGTCCTTTGAAAGTGCCTTAAGCTACTTACAAGCATTCACCAGAAACTCACATGCGTTTCACTGAAAGAGAAGCAGTCGGTTCCAACACTTCAATTCACTGTGCGAAGTGAATGGAGTGTTGCTTCACTTTCTAAATGCTGTCCTTTCAGAGAAAATCACTTTCCTTTGAAAGTGCCTTAAGCTACTTGCAAGCATTAGGAAGAAACTCACATGTGTTTCTCTGAAAGAGAAGCAGTCTGTTCCAACACTTCAATTCACTGTGCGAAGTGAATGGAGTGTTGCTTCACTTTCTAAATGCTGTCCTTTCAGAGAAAAACGCTTTTCTTTGAAAGTGCCTTAAACTTCTTTCAAGCATTCACAAAAAACTAACATGCGTTTCTCTGAAAGAGAAGCAGTCTGTTCCAACACTTCAATTCACAGTGCGAAGTGAATGGAGTGTTGCTTCAGTTTCTAAAAGCTGTCCTTTCAGAGAAAATCACTTTCCATTGAAAGTGCCTTAAGCAACTTGCAAGAATTCACAAGAAACTCACATGCGTTTCTCTGAAAGAGAAGCAGTCTGTTCCAACACTTCAATTCACTGTGCGAAGAGAATGGAGTGTTGCTTCACTATCTAAATGCTGTCTTTTCAGAGAAAATCACTTTCCTTTGAAAGTGCCTTAAGCTACTTGCAAGCATTCCCAAGAAACACTAATGCGTTTCTATGAAAGAGAAGCAGTCTGTTCCAACACTTCAATTCATTGCCCGAAGGGAATGGAGTGTTGCTTTACTTTCTAAATGCTGTCCTTTCAGAGAAAATCACTTTCCTTTGAAAGTGCCTTAAGCTACTTACAAGCATTCACCAGAAACTCACATGCGTTTCTCTGAAAGGGAAGCAGTCTGTTCCAACACTTCAATTCACTGTGCGAAGTGAATGGAGTGTTGCTTCACTTTCTAAATGCTGTCCTTTCAGAGAAAATCACTTTCCTTTGAAAATGCCTTAAGCTACTTACAAGCATTCACCAGAAACTCACATGCATTTCTCTGAAAGAGAAGCAGTCTGTTCCAACACTTCAATTCACTGTGCGAAGTGAATGGAGTGTTGCTTCACTTTCTAAATGCTGTCCTTTCAGAGAAAATCACTTTCCTTTGAAAATGCCTTAAGCTACTTACAAGCATTCACCAGAAACTCACATGCGTTTCTCTGAAAGAGAAGCAGTCTGTTCCAGTACTTCAATTCACTCTGCGAAGTGAATGGAGTGTTGCTTCACTTTCTAAATGCTGTCCTTTCAGAGAAAATCACTTTCCTTTGAAAGTGCCTTAAGCTACTTACAAGCATTCAACTTAAACTCACATGAATTTCTCTGAAAGAGAAGCAGTCTGTTCCAACACTTCAATTCACTGTGCGAAGTGAATGGAGTGTTGCTTCACTTTCTAAATGATGTCCTTTCAGAGAAAATCACTTTCCTTTGAAAGTGCCTTAAGCTACTTACAAGCATTCACCAGAAACTCACATGCGTTTCTCTGAAAGAGAGGCAGTCTGTTCCAACACTTCAATTCACTGTGCGAAGTGAATGGAGTGTTGCTTCACTTTCTAAATGCTGTCCTTTCAGAGAAAATCACTTTCCTTTGAAAGTGCCTTAAGCTACTTGCAAGCATTAGGAAGAAACTCACATGCGTTTCTCTGAAAGAGAAGCAGTCTGTTCCAACACTTCAATTCACTATGCGAAGTGAATGGAGTGTTGCTTCACTTTCTAAATGCTGTCCTTTCAGAGAAAATCACTTTCCTTTGAAAGTGCCTTAAGTTACTTGCAAGCATTAGGAAGAAACTCACATGCGTTTCTCTGAAAGAGAAGCAGTCTGTTCCAACACTTCAGTTCACTGTGTGAAGTGAATGGAGTGTTGCCTCACTTTCTAAATGCTGTCCTTTCAGAGAAAATCACTTTCCTTTGAAAGTGCCTTAAGCTACTTACAAGCATTCACCAGAAACTCACATGCGTTTCTCTGAAAGAGAAGCAGTCTGTTCCAACAGTTCAATTCAATGTGCAAAGTGAAAGGAGTGTTGCTGCACTTTCTAAATGCTGTCCTTTCAGATAAAATCACTTTCCTTTGAAAGTGCCTTAAGCTACTTGCAAGCATTTGGAAGAAACTCACATGCATTTCTCTGAAAGAGAAGCAGTCTGTTTCAACACTTCAATTCAGTGTGCGAAGTGAATGGAGTGTTGCTTCACTTTCTAAATAATGTCCTTTCAGAGAAAATCACTTTCCTTTGAAAGTACCTTAAGGAACTTGCAAGCATTCACAAGAAACACTAATGCGTTTATATGAAAGAGAAGCACTCTGTTCCAACACTTCAATTCACTGCACGAAGGCAATGGAGTGTTGCTTCACTTTCTAAATGCTGTCCTTTCAGAGAAAATCACTGTCCTTTGAAAGTGCCTTAAGCTACTTACAAGCATTCACCAGAAACTCACATGCGTTTCACTGAAAGAGAAGCACTCGGTTCCAACACTTCAATTCACTGTGCGAAGTGAATGGAGTGTTGCTTCACTTTCTAAATGCTGTCCTTTCAGAGAAAATCACTTTCCTTTGAAAATGCCTTAAGCTACTTACAAGCATTCACCAGAAACTCACATGCGTTTCTCTGAAAGAGAAGCAGTCTGTTCCAGTACTTCAATTCACTCTGCGAAGTGAATGGAGTGTTGCTTCACTTTCTAAATGCTGTCCTTTCAGAGAAAATCACTTTCCTTTGAAAGTGCCTTAAGCTACTTACAAGCATTCAACTTAAACTCACATGAATTTCTCTGAAAGAGAAGCAGTCTGTTCCAACACTTCAATTCACTGTGCGAAGTGAATGGAGTGTTGCTTCACTTTCTAAATGATGTCCTTTCAGAGAAAATCACTTTCCTTTGAAAGTGCCTTAAGCTACTTACAAGCATTCACCAGAAACTCACATGCGTTTCTCTGAAAGAGAGGCAGTCTGTTCCAACACTTCAATTCACTGTGCGAAGTGAATGGAGTGTTGCTTCACTTTCTAAATGCTGTCCTTTCAGAGAAAATCACTTTCCTTTGAAAGTGCCTTAAGCTACTTGCAAGCATTAGGAAGAAACTCACATGCGTTTCTCTGAAAGAGAAGCAGTCTGTTCCAACAATTCAATTCACTGTGCGAAGTGAATGGAGTGTTGCTTCACTTTCTAAATGCTGTCCTTTCAGAGAAAATCACTTTCCTTTGAAAGTGCCTTAAGTTACTTGCAAGCATTAGGAAGAAACTCACATGCGTTTCTCTGAAAGAGAAGCAGTCTGTTCCAACACTTCAATTCACTGTGTGAAGTGAATGGAGTGTTGCCTCACTTTCTAAATGCTGTCCTTTCAGAGAAAATCACTTTCCTTTGAAAGTGCCTTAAGCTACTTACAAGCATTCACCAGAAACTCACATGCGTTTCTCTGAAAGAGAAGCAGTCTGTTCCAACAGTTCAATTCAATGTGCGAAGTGAATGGAGTGTTGCTGCACTTTCTAAATGCTGTCCTTTCAGAGAAAATCACTTTCCTTTGAAAGTGCCTTAAGCTACTTACAAGCATTCACCAGAAACTCACATGCGTTTCTCTGAAAGAGAAGCAGTCTGTTCCAACAGTTCAATTCAATGTGCGAAGTGAATGGAGTGTTGCTGCACTTTCTAAATGCTGTCCTTTCAGAGAAAATCACTTTCCTTTGAAAGTGCCTTAAGCTACTTACAAGCATTCACCAGAAACTCACATGCATTTCTCTGAAAGAGAAGCAGTCTGTTTCAACACTTCAATTCAGTGTGCGAAGTGAATGGAGTGTTGCTTCACTTTCTAAATAATGTCCTTTCAGAGAAAATCACTTTCCTTTGAAAGTGCCTTAAGCAACTTGCAAGCATTCACAAGAAACACTAATGCGTTTATATGAAAGAGAAGTACTCTGTTCCAACACTTCAATTCACTGCACGAAGGCAATGGAGTGTTGCTTCACTTTCTAAATGCTGTCCTTTCAGAGAAAATCACTGTCCTTTGAAAGTGCCTTAAGCTACTTACAAGCATTCACCAGAAACTCACATGCGTTTCACTGAAAGAGAAGCAGTCGGTTCCAACACTTCAATTCACTGTGCGAAGTGAATGGAGTGTTGCTTCACTTTCTAAATGCTGTCCTTTCAGAGAAAATCACTTTCCTTTGAAAGTGCCTTAAGCTACTTGCAAGCATTAGGAAGAAACTCACATGTGTTTCTCTGAAAGAGAAGCAGTCTGTTCCAACACTTCAATTCACTGTGCGAAGTGAATGGAGTGTTGCTTCACTTTCTAAATGCTGTCCTTTCAGAGAAAAACGCTTTTCTTTGAAAGTGCCTTAAACTTCTTTCAAGCATTCACAAAAAACTCACATGCGTTTCTCTGAAAGAGAAGCAGTCTGTTCCAACACTTCAATTCACAGTGCGAAGTGAATGGAGTGTTGCTTCAGTTTCTAAAAGCTGTCCTTTCAGAGACAATCACTTTCCATTGAAAGTGCCTTAAGCAACTTGCAAGAATTCACAAGAAACTCACATGCGTTTCTCTGAAAGAGAAGCAGTCTGTTCCAAAATTTCAATTCACTGTGCGAAGAGAATGGAGTGTTGCTTCACTATCTAAATGCTGTCTTTTCAGAGAAAATCACTTTCCTTTGAAAGTGCCTTAAGCTACTTGCAAGCATTCCCAAGAAACACTAATGCGTTTCTATGAAAGAGAAGCAGTCTGTTCCAACACTTCAATTCATTGCCCGAAGGGAATGGAGTGTTGCTTTACTTTCTAAATGCTGTCCTTTCAGAGAAAATCACTTTCCTTTGAAAGTGCCTTAAGCTACTTACAAGCATTCAGCAGAAACTCACATGCGTTTCTCTGAAAGGGAAGCAGTCTGTTCCAACACTTCAATTCACTGTGCGAAGTGAATGGAGTGTTGCTTCACTTTCTAAATGCTGTCCTTTCAGAGAAAATCACTTTCCTTTGAAAATGCCTTAAGCTACTTACAAGCATTCACCAGAAACTCACATGCATTTCTCTGAAAGAGAAGCAGTCTGTTCCAACACTTCAATTCACTGTGCGAAGTGAATGGAGTGTTGCTTCACTTTCTAAATGCTGTCCTTTCAGAGAAAATCACTTTCCTTTGAAAATGCCTTAAGCTACTTACAAGCATTCACCAGAAACTCACATGCGTTTCTCTGAAAGAGAAGCAGTCTGTTCCAGTACTTCAATTCACTCTGCGAAGTGAATGGAGTGTTGCTTCACTTTCTAAATGCTGTCCTTTCAGAGAAAATCACTTTCCTTTGAAAGTGCCTTAAGCTACTTACAAGCATTCAACTTAAACTCACATGAATTTCTCTGAAAGAGAAGCAGTCTGTTCCAACACTTCAATTCACTGTGCGAAGTGAATGGAGTGTTGCTTCACTTTCTAAATGATGTCCTTTCAGAGAAAATCACTTTCCTTTGAAAGTGCCTTAAGCTACTTACAAGCATTCACCAGAAACTCACATGCGTTTCTCTGAAAGAGAGGCAGTCTGTTCCAACACTTCAATTCACTGTGCGAAGTGAATGGAGTGTTGCTTCACTTTCTAAATGCTGTCCTTTCAGAGAAAATCACTTTCCTTTGAAAGTGCCTTAAGCTACTTGCAAGCATTAGGAAGAAACTCACATGCGTTTCTCTGAAAGAGAAGCAGTCTGTTCCAACACTTCAATTCACTGTGCGAAGTGAATGGAGTGTTGCTTCACTTTCTAAATGCTGTCCTTTCAGAGAAAATCACTTTCCTTTGAAAGTGCCTTAAGTTACTTGCAAGCATTAGGAAGAAACTCACATGCGTTTCTCTGAAAGAGAAGCAGTCTGTTCCAACACTTCAATTCACTGTGTGAAGAGAATGGAGTGTTGCCTCACTTTCTAAATGCTGTCCTTTCAGAGAAAATCACTTTCCTTTGAAAGTGCCTTAAGCTACTTACAAGCATTCACCAGAAACTCACATGCGTTACTCTGAAAGAGAAGCAGTCTGTTCCAACAGTTCAATTCAATGTGCGAAGTGAATGGAGTGTTGCTGCACTTTCTAAATGCTGTCCTTTCAGAGAAAATCACTTTCCTTTGAAAGTGCCTTAAGCTACTTACAAGCATTCCACAGAAACTCACATGCATTTCTCTGAAAGAGAAGCAGTCTGTTTCAACACTTCAATTCAGTGTGCGAAGTGAATGGAGTGTTGCTTCACTTTCTAAATAATGTCCTTTCAGAGAAAATCACTTTCCTTTGAAAGTGCCTTAAGCAACTTGCAAGCATTCACAAGAAACACTAATGCGTTTATATGAAAGAGAAGCACTCTGTTCCAACACTTCAATTCACTGCACGAAGGCAATGGAGTGTTGCTTCACTTTCTAAATGCTGTCCTTTCAGAGAAAATCACTGTCCTTTGAAAGTGCCTTAAGCTACTTACAAGCATTCACCAGAAACTCACATGCGTTTCACTGAAAGAGAAGCAGTCGGTTCCAACACTTCAATTCACTGTGCGAAGTGAATGGAGTGTTGCTTCACTTTCTAAATGCTGTCCTTTCAGAGAAAATCACTTTCCTTTGAAAGTGCCTTAAGCTACTTGCAAGCATTAGGAAGAAACTCACATGTGTTTCTCTGAAAGAGAAGCAGTCTGTTCCAACACTTCAATTCACTGTGCGAAGTGAATGGAGTGTTGCTTCACTTTCTAAATGCTGTCCTTTCAGAGAAAAACGCTTTTCTTTGAAAGTGCCTTAAACTTCTTTCAAGCATTCACAAAAAACTCACATGCGTTTCTCTGAAAGAGAAGCAGTCTGTTCCAACACTTCAATTCACAGTGCGAAGTGAATGGAGTGTTGCTTCAGTTTCTAAAAGCTGTCCTTTCAGAGACAATCACTTTCCATTGAAAGTGCCTTAAGCAACTTGCAAGAATTCACAAGAAACTCACATGCGTTTCTCTGAAAGAGAAGCAGTCTGTTCCAAAATTTCAATTCACTGTGCGAAGAGAATGGAGTGTTGCTTCACTATCTAAATGCTGTCTTTTCAGAGAAAATCACTTTCCTTTGAAAGTGCCTTAAGCTACTTGCAAGCATTCCCAAGAAACACTAATGCGTTTCTATGAAAGAGAAGCAGTCTGTTCCAACACTTCAATTCATTGCCCGAAGGGAATGGAGTGTTGCTTTACTTTCTAAATGCTGTCCTTTCAGAGAAAATCACTTTCCTTTGAAAGTGCCTTAAGCTACTTACAAGCATTCAGCAGAAACTCACATGCGTTTCTCTGAAAGGGAAGCAGTCTGTTCCAACACTTCAATTCACTGTGCGAAGTGAATGGAGTGTTGCTTCACTTTCTAAATGCTGTCCTTTCAGAGAAAATCACTTTCCTTTGAAAATGCCTTAAGCTACTTACAAGCATTCACCAGAAACTCACATGCATTTCTCTGAAAGAGAAGCAGTCTGTTCCAACACTTCAATTCACTGTGCGAAGTGAATGGAGTGTTGCTTCACTTTCTAAATGCTGTCCTTTCAGAGAAAATCACTTTCCTTTGAAAATGCCTTAAGCTACTTACAAGCATTCACCAGAAACTCACATGCGTTTCTCTGAAAGAGAAGCAGTCTGTTCCAGTACTTCAATTCACTCTGCGAAGTGAATGGAGTGTTGCTTCACTTTCTAAATGCTGTCCTTTCAGAGAAAATCACTTTCCTTTGAAAGTGCCTTAAGCTACTTACAAGCATTCAACTTAAACTCACATGAATTTCTCTGAAAGAGAAGCAGTCTGTTCCAACACTTCAATTCACTGTGCGAAGTGAATGGAGTGTTGCTTCACTTTCTAAATGATGTCCTTTCAGAGAAAATCACTTTCCTTTGAAAGTGCCTTAAGCTACTTACAAGCATTCACCAGAAACTCACATGCGTTTCTCTGAAAGAGAGGCAGTCTGTTCCAACACTTCAATTCACTGTGCGAAGTGAATGGAGTGTTGCTTCACTTTCTAAATGCTGTCCTTTCAGAGAAAATCACTTTCCTTTGAAAGTGCCTTAAGCTACTTGCAAGCATTAGGAAGAAACTCACATGCGTTTCTCTGAAAGAGAAGCAGTCTGTTCCAACACTTCAATTCACTGTGCGAAGTGAATGGAGTGTTGCTTCACTTTCTAAATGCTGTCCTTTCAGAGAAAATCACTTTCCTTTGAAAGTGCCTTAAGTTACTTGCAAGCATTAGGAAGAAACTCACATGCGTTTCTCTGAAAGAGAAGCAGTCTGTTCCAACACTTCAATTCACTGTGTGAAGAGAATGGAGTGTTGCCTCACTTTCTAAATGCTGTCCTTTCAGAGAAAATCACTTTCCTTTGAAAGTGCCTTAAGCTACTTACAAGATTTCACCAGAAACTCACATGCGTTTCTCTGAAAGGGAAGCAGTCTGTTCCAACACTTCAATTCACTGTGCGAAGTGAATGGAGTGTTGCTTCACTTTCTAAATGCTGTCCTTTCAGAGAAAATCACTTTCCTTTGAAAATGCCTTAAGCTACTTACAAGCATTCACCAGAAACTCACATGCGTTTCTCTGAAAGAGAAGCAGTCTGTTCCAATACTTCAATTCACTCTGCAAAGTGAATGGAGTGTTGCTTCACTTTCTAAATGCTGTCCTTTCAGAGAAAATCACTGTCCTTTGAAAGTGCCTTAAGCTACTTACAAGCATTCACCAGAAACTCACATGCGTTTCACTGAAAGAGAAGCAGTCGGTTCCAACACTTCAATTCACTGTGCGAAGTGAATGGAGTGTTGCTTCACTTTCTAAATGCTGTCCTTTCAGAGAAAATCACTTTCCTTTGAAAGTGCCTTAAGCAACTTGCAAGCATTCACAAGAAACACTAATGCGTTTATATGAAAGAGAAGCACTCTGTTCCAACACTTCAATTCACTGCACGAAGGCAATGGAGTGTTGCTTCACTTTCTAAATGCTGTCCTTTCAGAGAAAATCACTGTCCTTTGAAAGTGCCTTAAGCTACTTACAAGCATTCACCAGAAACTCACATGCGTTTCACTGAAAGAGAAGCAGTCGGTTCCAACACTTCAATTCACTGTGCGAAGTGAATGGAGTGTTGCTTCACTTTCTAAATGCTGTCCTTTCAGAGAAAATCACTTTCCTTTGAAAGTGCCTTAAGCTACTTGCAAGCATTAGGAAGAAACTCACATGTGTTTCTCTGAAAGAGAAGCAGTCTGTTCCAACACTTCAATTCACTGTGTGAAGTGAATGGAGTGTTGCTTCACTTTCTAAATGCTGTCCTTTCAGAGAAAAACGCTTTTCTTGAAAGTGCCTTAAACTTCTTTCAAGCATTCACAAAAAACTCACATGCGTTTCTCTGAAAGAGAAGCATTCTGTTCCAACACTTCAATTCACAGTGCGAAGTGAATGGAGTGTTGCTTCAGTTTCTAAAAGCTGTCCTTTCAGAGAAAATCACTTTCCATTGAAAGTGCCTTAAGCAACTTGCAAGAATTCACAAGAAACTCACATGCGTTTCTCTGAAAGAGAAGCAGTCTGTTCCAACACTTCAATTCACTGTGCGAAGAGAATGGAGTGTTGCTTCACTATCTAAATGCTGTCTTTTCAGAGAAAATCACTTTCCTTTGAAAGTGCCTTAAGCTACTTGCAAGCATTCCCAAGAAACACTAATGCGTTTCTATGAAAGAGAAGCAGTCTGTTCCAACACTTCAATTCATTGCCCGAAGGGAATGGAGTGTTGCTTTACTTTCTAAATGCTGTCCTTTCAGAGAAAATCACTTTCCTTTGAAAGTGCCTTAAGCTACTTACAAGATTTCACCAGAAACTCACATGCGTTTCTCTGAAAGGGAAGCAGTCTGTTCCAACACTTCAATTCACTGTGCGAAGTGAATGGAGTGTTGCTTCACTTTCTAAATGCTGTCCTTTCAGAGAAAATCACTTTCCTTTGAAAATGCCTTAAGCTACTTACAAGCATTCACCAGAAACTCACATGCGTTTCTCTGAAAGAGAAGCAGTCTGTTCCAATACTTCAATTCACTCTGCAAAGTGAATGGAGTGTTGCTTCACTTTCTAAATGCTGTCCTTTCAGAGAAAATCACTTTCCTTTGAAAGTGCCTTAAGCTATTTACAAGCATTCAACTTAAACTCACATGAATTTCTCTGAAAGAGAAGCAGTCTGTTCCAACACTTCAATTCACTGTGCGAAGTGAATGGAGTGTTGCTTCACTTTCTAAATGCTGTCCTTTCAGAGAAAATCACTTTCCTTTGAAAGTGCCTTAAGCTACTTACAAGCATTAGGAAGAAACTCACATGCGTTTCTCTGAAAGAGAGGCAGTCTGTTCCAACACTTCAATTCACTGTGCGAAGTGAATGGAGTGTTGCTTCACTTTCTAAATGCTGTCCTTTCAGAGAAAATCACTTTCCTTTGAAAGTGCCTTAAGCTACTTGCAAGCATTAGGAAGAAACTCACATGCGTTTCTCTGAAAAAGAAGCAGACTGTTCCAACACTTCAATTCACTGTGCGAAGTGAATGGAGTGTTGCTTCACTTTCTAAATGCTGTCCTTTCAGAGAAAATCACTTTCCTTTGAAAGTGCCTTAAGCTACTTGCAAGCATTAGGAAGAAACTCACATGCGTTTCTCTGAAAGAGAAGCAGTCTGTTCCAACACTTCAATTCACTGTGTGAATTGAATGGAGTGTTGCCTAACTTTCTAAATGCTGTCCTTTCAGAGAAAATCACTTTCCTTTGAAAGTGCCTTAAGATACTTACTAGCATTCACCAGAAACTCACATGCGTTTCTCTGAAAGAGAAGCAGTCTGTTCCAACAGTTCAATTCAATGTGCGAAGTGAATGGAGTGTTGCTGCACTTTCTAAATGCTGTCCTTTCAGAGAAAATCACTTTCCTTTGAAAGTGCCTTAAGCTACTTACAAGCATTCCACAGAAACTCACATGCATTTCTCTGAAAGAGAAGCAGTCTGTTCCAACACTTCAATTCAGTGTGCGAAGTGAATGGAGTGTTGCTTCACTTTCTAAATTATGTCCTTTCAGAGAAAATCACTTTCCTTTGAAAGTGCCTTAAGCAACTTGCAAGCATTCACAAGAAACACTAATGCGTTTATATGAAAGAGAAGCACTCTGTTCCAACACTTCAATTCACTGCACGAAGGGAATGGAGTGTTGCTTCACTTTCTAAATGCTGTCCTTTCAGAGAAAATCACTGTCCTTTGAAAGTGCCTTAAGCTACTTACAAGCATTCACCAGAAACTCACATGCGTTTCACTGAAAGAGAAGCAGTCGGTTCCAACACTTCAATTCACTGTGCGAAGTGAATGGAGTGTTGCTTCACTTTCTAAATGCTGTCCTTTCAGAGAAAATCACTTTCCTTTGAAAGTGCCTTAAGCTACTTGCAAGCATTAGGAAGAAACTCACATGTGTTTCTCTGAAAGAGAAGCAGTCTGTTCAAACACTTCAATTCACTGTGCGAAGTGAATGGAGTGTTGCTTCACTTTCTAAATGCTGTCCTTTCAGAGAAAAACGCTTTTCTTTGAAAGTGCCTTAAACTACTTTCAAGCATTCACAAAAAACTCACATGCGTTTTTCTGAAAGAGAAGTAGTCTGTTCCAACACTTCAATTCACAGTGCGAAGTGAATGGAGTGTTGCTTCAGTTTCTAAAAGCTGTCCTTTCAGAGAAAATCACTTTCCATTGAAAGTGCCTTAAGCAACTTGCAAGAATTCACAAGAAACTCACATGCGTTTCTCTGAAAGAGAAGCAGTCTGTTCCAACACTTCAATTCACTGTGCGAAGTGAATGGAGTGTTACTTCACTATCTAAATGCTGTCCTTTCAGAGAAAATCACTTTCCTTTGAAAGTGCCTTAAGCTACTTGCAAGCATTCCCAAGAAACACTAATGCGTTTCTATGAAAGAGAAGCAGTCTGTTCCAACACTTCAATTCATTGCCCGAAGGGAATGGAGTGTTGCTTTACTTTCTAAATGCTGTCTTTTCATAGAAAATCACTTTCCTTTGAAAGAGCCTTAAGCTACTTACAAGCATTCAACAGAAACTCACATGCATTTCTCTGAAAGAGAAGAAGTCTGTTCCAACACTTCAATTCACTGTACAAAGTGAATTGAGTGTTGCTTCACTTTCTAAATGCTGTCCTTTCAGAGAAAATCACTTTCCTTTGAAAGTGCCTTAAGCAATTTGCAAGCATTCACAAGAAACACTAATGCATTTCTATGAAAGAGAAGCACTCTGTTCCAACACTTCAATTCACTGCACGAAGGGAATGGAGTGTTGCTTCACTTTCTAAATGCTGTCCTTTCAGTGAAAATCACTTTCCTTTGAAAGTGCCTTAAGCTACTTACAAGCATTCATAAAAAACTCACATGCGTTTCTCTGAAAGAGAAGCAGTCTGTTCCAACACTTCAATTCACTGTGCGAAGTGAATGGAGTGTTGCTTCACTTTCTAAATGCTGTCCTTTCAGAGAAAATCACTTTTCTTTGAAAATGCCTTAAGCTACTTACAAGCATTCACCAGAAACTCACATGCTTTTCTCTGAAAGAGAAGCAGTCTGTTCCAATACTTCAATTCACTCTGCGAAGTGAATGGAGTGTTGCTTCACTTTCTAAATGCTGTCCTTTCAGAGAAAATCACTTTCCTTTGAAAGTGCCTTAAGCTACTTACAAGCATTCAACTTAAACTCACATGAATTTCTCTGAAAGAGAAGCAGTCTGTTCCAACACTTCAATTCACTGTGCGAAGTGAATGGAGTGTTGCTTCACTTTCTAAATGCTGTCCTTTCAGAGAAAATCACTTTCCTTTGAAAGTGCCTTAAGCTACTTACAAGCATTCACCAGAAACTCACATGCGTTTCTCTGAAAGAGAGGCAGTCTGTTCCAACACTTCAATTCACTGTGCGAAGTGAATGGAGTGTTGCTTCACTTTCTAAATGCTGTCCTTTCAGAGAAAATCACTTTCCTTTGAAAGTGCCTTAAGCTACTTACAAGCATTCAACTTAAACTCACATGAATTTCTCTGAAAGAGAAGCAGTCTGTTCCAACACTTCAATTCACTGTGCGAAGTGAATGGAGTGTTGCTTCACTTTCTAAATGCTGTCCTTTCAGAGAAAATCACTTTCCTTTGAAAGTGCCTTAAGCTACTTACAAGCATTCACCAGAAACTCACATGCGTTTCTCTGAAAGAGAGGCAGTCTGTTCCAACACTTCAATTCACTGTGCGAAGTGAATGGAGTGTTGCTTCACTTTCTAAATGCTGTCCTTTCAGAGAAAATCACTTTCCTTTGAAAGTGCCTTAAGCTACTTGCAAGCATTAGGAAGAAACTCACATGCGTTTCTCTGAAAGAGAAGCAGTCTGTTCCAACACTTCAATTCACTGTGCGAAGTGAATGGAGTGTTGCTTCACTTTCTAAATGCTGTCCTTTCAGAGAAAATCACTTTCCTTTGAAAGTGCCTTAAGTTACTTGCAAGCATTAGGAAGAAACTCACATGCGTTTCTCTGAAAGAGAAGCAGTCTGTTCCAACACTTCAATTCACTGTGCGAAGTGAATGGAGTGTTGCCTCACTTTCTAAATGCTGTCCTTTCAGAGAAAATCACTTTCCTTTGAAAGTGCCTTAAGCTACTTACAAGCATTCACCAGAAACTCACATGCGTTTCTCTGAAAGAGAAGCAGTCTGTTCCAACAGTTCAATTCAATGTGCGAAGTGAATGGAGTGTTGCTGCATTTTCTAAATGCTGTCCTTTCAGAGAAAATCACTTTCCTTTGAAAGTGCCTTAAGCTACTTACAAGCATTCCACAGAAACTCACATGCATTTCTCTGAAAGAGAAGCAGTCTGTTCCAACACTTCAATTCAGTGTGCGAAGTGAATGGAGTGTTGCTTCACTTTCTAAATTATGTCCTTTCAGAGAAAATCACTTTCCTTTGAAAGTGCCTTAAGCACCTTGCAAGCATTCACAAGAAACACTAATGCGTTTATATGAAAGAGAAGCACTCTGTTCCAACACTTCAATTCACTGCACGAAGGCAATGGAGTGTTGCTTCACTTTCTAAATGCTGTCCTTTCAGAGAAAATCACTGTCCTTTGAAAGTGCCTTAAGCTACTTACAAGCATTCACCAGAAACTCACTTGCGTTTCACTGAAAGAGAAGCAGTCGGTTCCAACACTTCAATTCACTGTGCGAAGTGAATGGAGTGTTGCTTCACTTTCTAAATGCTGTCCTTTCAGAGAAAATCACTTTCCTTTGAAAGTGCCTTAAGCTACTTGCAAGCATTAGGAAGAAACTCACATGTGTTTCTCTGAAAGAGAAGCAGTCTGTTCCAACACTTCAATTCACTGTGCGAAGTGAATGCAGTGTTGCTTCACTTTCTAAATGCTGTCCTTTCAGAGAAAAACGCTTTTCTTTGAAAGTGCCTTAAACTACTTTCAAGCATTCACAAAAAACTCACATGCGTTTCTCTGAAAGAGAAGCAGTCTGTTCCAACACTTCAATTCACAGTGCGAAGTGAATGGAGTGTTGCTTCAGTTTCTAAAAGCTGTCCTTTCAGAGAAAATCACTTTCCATTGAAAGTGCCTTAAGCAACTTGCAAGAATTCACAAGAAACTCACATGCGTTTCTCTGAAAGAGAAGCAGTCTGTTCCAACACTTCAATTCACTGTGCGAAGAGAATGGAGTGTTGCTTCACTATCTAAATGCTGTCCTTTCAGAGAAAATCACTTTCCTTTGAAAGTGCCTTAAGCTACTTGCAAGCATTCCCAAGAAACACTAATGCGTTTCTATGAAAGAGAAGCAGTCTGTTCCAACACTTCAATTCATTGCCCGAAGGGAATGGAGTGTTGCTTTACTTTCTAAATGCTGTCCTTTCAGAGAAAATCACTTTCCTTTGAAAGTGCCTTAAGCTACTTACAAGCATTCACCAGAAACTCACATGCGTTTCTCTGAAAGGGAAGCAGTCTGTTCCAACACTTCAATTCACTGTGCGAAGTGAATGGAGTGTTGCTTCACTTTCTAAATGCTGTCCTTTCAGAGAAAATCACTTTCCTTTGAAAATGCCTTAAGCTACTTACAAGCATTCATCAGAAACTCACATGCGTTTCTCTGAAAGAGAAGCAGTCTGTTCCAATACTTCAATTCACTCTGCAAAGTGAATGGAGTGTTGCTTCACTTTCTAAATGCTGTCCTTTCAGAGAAAATCACTTTCCTTTGAAAGTGCCTTAAGCTACTTACAAGCATTCAACTTAAACTCACATGAATTTCTCTGAAAGAGAAGCAGTCTGTTCCAACACTTCAATTCACTGTGCGAAGTGAATGGAGTGTTGCTTCACTTTCTAAATGCTGTCCTTTCAGAGAAAATCACTTTCCTTTGAAAGTGCCTTAAGCTACTTACAAGCATTCACCAGAAACTCACATGCGTTTCTCTGAAAGAGAGGCAGTCTGTTCCAACACTTCAATTCACTGTGCGAAGTGAATGGAGTGTTGCTTCACTTTCTAAATGCTGTCCTTTCAGAGAAAATCACTTTCCTTTGAAAGTGCCTTAAGCTACTTGCAAGCATTAGGAAGAAACTCACATGCGTTTCTCTGAAAGAGAAGCAGTCTGTTCCAACACTTCAATTCACTGTGCGAAGTGAATGGAGTGTTGCTTCACTTTCTAAATGCTGTCCTTTCAGAGAAAATCACTTTCCTTTGAAAGTGCCTTAAGTTACTTGCAAGCATTAGGAAGAAACTCACATGCGTTTCTCTGAAAGAGAAGCAGTCTGTTCCAACACTTCAATTCACTGTGTGAAGTGAATGGAGTGTTGCCTCACTTTCTAAATGCTGTCCTTTCAGAGAAAATCACTTTCCTTTGAAAGTGCCTTAAGCTACTTACAAGCATTCACCAGAAACTCACATGCGTTTCTCTGAAAGAGAAGCAGTCTGTTCCAACAGTTCAATTCAATGTGCGAAGTGAATGGAGTGTTGCTGCATTTTCTAAATGCTGTCCTTTCAGAGAAAATCACTTTCATTTGAAAGTGCCTTAAGCTACTTACAAGCATTCCACAGAAACTCACATGCATTTCTCTGAAAGAGAAGCAGTCTGTTCCAACACTTCAATTCAGTGTGCGAAGTGAATGGAGTGTTGCTTCACTTTCTAAATTATGTCCTTTCAGAGAAAATCACTTTCCTTTGAAAGTGCCTTAAGCAACTTGCAAGCATTCACAAGAAACACTAATGCGTTTATATGAAAGAGAAGCACTCTGTTCCAACACTTCAATTCACTGCACGAAGGCAATGGAGTGTTGCTTCACTTTCTAAATGCTGTCCTTTCAGAGAAAATCACTGTCCTTTGAAAGTGCCTTAAGCTACTTACAAGCATTCACCAGAAACTCACATGCTTTTCACTGAAAGAGAAGCAGTCGGTTCCAACACTTCAATTCACTGTGCGAAGTGAATGGAGTGTTGCTTCACTTTCTAAATGCTGTCCTTTCAGAGAAAATCACTTTCCTTTGAAAGTGCCTTAAGCTACTTGCAAGCATTAGGAAGAAACTCACATGTGTTTCTCTGAAAGAGAAGCAGTCTGTTCCAACACTTCAATTCACTGTGCGAAGTGAATGGAGTGTTGCTTCACTTTCTAAATGCTGTCCTTTCAGAGAAAAACGCTTTTCTTTGAAAGTGCCTTAAACTACTTTCAAGCATTCACAAAAAACTCACATGCGTTTCTCTGAAAGAGAAGCAGTCTGTTCCAACACTTCAATTCACAGTGCGAAGTGAATGGAGTGTTGCTTCAGTTTCTAAAAGCTGTCCTTTCAGAGAAAATCACTTTCCATTGAAAGTGCCTTAAGCAACTTGCAAGAATTCACAAGAAACTCACATGCGTTTCTCTGAAAGAGAAGCAGTCTGTTCCAACACTTCAATTCACTGTGCGAAGAGAATGGAGTGTTGCTTCACTATCTAAATGCTGTCCTTTCAGAGAAAATCACTTTCCTTTGAAAGTGCCTTAAGCTACTTGCAAGCATTCCCAAGAAACACTAATGCGTTTCTATGAAAGAGAAGCAGTCTGTTCCAACACTTCAATTCATTGCCCGAAGGGAATGGAGTGTTGCTTTACTTTCTAAATGCTGTCCTTTCAGAGAAAATCACTTTCCTTTGAAAGTGCCTTAAGCTACTTACAAGCATTCACCAGAAACTCACATGCGTTTCTCTGAAAGGGAAGCAGTCTGTTCCAACACTTCAATTCACTGTGCGAAGTGAATGGAGTGTTGCTTCACTTTCTAAATGCTGTCCTTTCAGAGAAAATCACTTTCCTTTGAAAATGCCTTAAGCTACTTACAAGCATTCATCAGAAACTCACATGCGTTTCTCTGAAAGAGAAGCAGTCTGTTCCAATACTTCAATTCACTCTGCAAAGTGAATGGAGTGTTGCTTCACTTTCTAAATGCTGTCCTTTCAGAGAAAATCACTTTCCTTTGAAAGTGCCTTAAGCTACTTACAAGCATTCAACTTAAACTCACATGAATTTCTCTGAAAGAGAAGCAGTCTGTTCCAACACTTCAATTCACTGTGCGAAGTGAATGGAGTGTTGCTTCACTTTCTAAATGCTGTCCTTTCAGAGAAAATCACTTTCCTTTGAAAGTGCCTTAAGCTACTTACAAGCATTCACCAGAAACTCACATGCGTTTCTCTGAAAGAGAGGCAGTCTGTTCCAACACTTCAATTCACTGTGCGAAGTGAATGGAGTGTTGCTTCACTTTCTAAATGCTGTCCTTTCAGAGAAAATCACTTTCCTTTGAAAGTGCCTTAAGCTACTTACAAGCATTAGGAAGAAACTCACATGCGTTTCTCTGAAAGAGAAGCAGACTGTTCCAACACTTCAATTCACTGTGCGAAGTGAATGGAGTGTTGCTTCACTTTCTAAATGCTGTCCTTTCAGAGAAAATCACTTTCCTTTGAAAGTGCCTTAAGCTACTTTCAAGCATTAGGAAGAAACTCACATGCGTTTCTCTGAAAGAGAAGCAGTCTGTTCCAACACTTCAATTCACTGTGTGAAGTGAATGGAGTGTTGCTGCACTTTCTAAATGCTGTCCTTTCAGAGAAAATCACTTTCCTTTGAAAGTGCCTTAAGCTACTTACAAGCATTCCACAGAAACTCACATGCATTTCTCTGAAAGAGAAGCAGTCTGTTCCAACACTTCAATTCAGTGTGCAAAGTGAATGGAGTGTTGCTTCACTTTCTAAATTTTGTCCTTTCAGAGAAAATCACTTTCCTTTGAAAGTGCCTTAAGCAACTTGCAAGCATTCACAAGAAACACTAATGCGTTTATATGAAAGAGAAGCACTCTGTTCCAACACTTCAATTCACTGCACGAAGGGAATGGAGTGTTGCTTCACTTTCTAAATGCTGTCCTTTCAGAGAAAATCACTGTCCTTTGAAAGTGCCTTAAGCTACTTACAAGCATTCACCAGAAACTCACATGCGTTTCACTGAAAGAGAAGCAGTCGGTTCCAACACTTCAATTCACTGTGCGAAGTGAATGGAGTGTTGCTTCACTTTCTAAATGTTGTCCTTTCAGAGAAAATCACTTTCCTTTGAAAGTGCCTTAAGCTACTTGCAAGCATTAGGAAGAAACTCACATGTGTTTCTCTGAAATAGAAGCAGTCTGTTCCAACACT
Organism: Myodes glareolus; assembly: GCF_982192425.1. Taxonomy (NCBI): domain Eukaryota; kingdom Metazoa; phylum Chordata; class Mammalia; order Rodentia; family Cricetidae; genus Myodes; species Myodes glareolus. The sequence goes on along the minus strand of NC_142043.1, from coordinate 677,501 downwards.
TCAATTCACTGTGCGAAGTGAATGGAGTGTTGCTTCACTTTGTAAATGCTGTCCTTTCAGAGAAAAACGCTTTTCTTTGAAAGTGCCTTAAACTACTTTCAAGCATTCACAAAAAACTCACATGCGTTTCTCTGAAAGAGAAGCAGTCTGTTCCAACACTTCAATTCACAGTGCGAAGTGAATGGAGTGTTGCTTCAGTTTCTAAAAGCTGTCCTTTCAGAGAAAATCACTTTCCATTGAAAGTGCCTTAAGCAACTTGCAAGAATTCACAAGAAACTCACATGCGTTTCTCTGAAAGAGAAGCAGTCTGTTCCAACACTTCAATTCACTGTGCGAAGTGAATGGAGTGTTACTTCACTATCTAAATGCTGTCCTTTCAGAGAAAATCACTTTCCTTTAAAAGTGCCTTAAGCTACTTGCAAGCATTCCCAAGAAACACTAATGCGTTTCTATGAAATAGAAGCAGTCTGTTCCAAAACTTCAATTCATTGCCCGAAGGGAAAGGAGTGTTGCTTTACTTTCTAAATGCTGTCTTTTCATAGAAAATCACTTTCCTTTGAAAGAGCCTTAAGCTACTTACAAGCATTCAACAGAAACTCACATGCATTTCTCTGAAAGAGAAGAAGTCTGTTCCAACACTTCAATTCACTGTACAAAGTGAATTGAGTGTTGCTTCACTTTCTAAATGCTGTCCTTTCAGAGAAAATCACTTTCCTTTGAAAGTGCCTTAAGCAATTTGCAAGCATTCACAAGAAACACTAATGCGTTTCTATGAAAGAGAAGCACTCTGTTCCAACACTTCAATTCACTGTGCGAAGTGAATGGAGTGTTGCTTCACTTTCTAAATGCTGTCCTTTCAGAGAAAATCACTTTCCTTTGAAAGTGCCTTAAGCTACTTACAAGCATTCCACAGAAACTCACATGCATTTCTCTGAAAGAGAAGCAGTCTGTTCCAACACTTCAATTCAGTGTGCGAAGTGAATGGAGTGTTGCTTCACTTTCTAAATTCTGTCCTTTCGGAGAAAATCACTTTCCTTTGAAAGTGCCTTAAGCAACTTGCAAGCATTCACAAGAAACACTAATGCGTTTATATGAAAGAGAAGCACTCTGTTCCAACACTTCAATTCACTGCACGAAGGCAATGGAGTGTTGCTTCACTTTCTAAATGCTGTCCTTTCAGAGAAAATCACTGTCCTTTGAAAGTGCCTTAAGCTACTTACAAGCATTCACCAGAAACTCACATGCGTTTCACTGAAAGAGAAGCAGTCGGTTCCAACACTTCAATTCACTGTGCGAAGTGAATGGAGTGTTGCTTCACTTTCTAAATGCTGTCCTTTCAGAGAAAATCACTTTCCTTTGAAAGTGCCTTAAGCTACTTGCAAGCATTAGGAAGAAACTCACATGTGTTTCTCTGAAAGAGAAGCAGTCTGTTCCAACACTTCAATTCACTGTGCGAAGTGAATGGAGTGTTGCTTCACTTTCTAAATGCTGTCCTTTCAGAGAAAAACGCTTTTCTTTGAAAGTGCCTTAAACTACTTTCAAGCATTCACAAAAAACTCACATGCGTTTCTCTGAAAGAGAAGCAGTCTGTTCCAACACTTCAATTCACAGTGCGAAGTGAATGGAGTGTTGCTTCAGTTTCTAATAGCTGTCCTTTCAGAGAAAATCACTTTCCATTGAAAGTGCCTTAAGCAACTTGCAAGAATTCACAAGAAACTCACATGCGTTTCTCTGAAAGAGAAGCAGTCTGTTCCAACACTTCAATTCACTGTGCGAAGAGAATGGAGTGTTGCTTCACTATCTAAATGCTGTCCTTTCAGAGAAAATCACTTTCCTTTGAAAGTGCCTTAAGCTACTTGCAAGCATTCCCAAGAAACACTAATGCGTTTCTATGAAAGAGAAGCAGTCTGTTCCAACACTTCAATTCATTGCCCGAAGGGAATGGAGTGTTGCTTTACTTTCTAAATGCTGTCCTTTCAGAGAAAATTACTTTCCTTTGAAAGTGCCTTAAGCTACTTACAAGCATTCACCAGAAACTCACATGCGTTTCTCTGAAAGGGAAGCAGTCTGTTCCAACTCTTCAATTCACTGTGCGAAGTGAATGGAGTGTTGCTTCACTTTCTAAATGCTGTCCTTTCAGAGAAAATCACTTTCCTTTGAAAATGCCTTAAGCTACTTACAAGCATTCACCAGAAACTCACATGCGTTTCTCTGAAAGAGAAGCAGTCTGTTCCAATACTTCAATTCACTCTGCAAAGTGAATGGAGTGTTGCTTCACTTTCTAAATGCTGTCCTTTCAGAGAAAATCACTTTCCTTTGAAAGTGCCTTAAGCTACTTACAAGCATTCAACTTAAACTCACATGAATTTCTCTGAAAGAGAAGCAGTCTGTTCCAACACTTCAATTCACTGTGCGAAGTGAATGGAGTGTTGCTTCACTTTCTAAATGCTGTCCTTTCAGAGAAAATCACTTTCCTTTGAAAGTGCCTTAAGCTACTTACAAGCATTCACCAGAAACTCACATGCGTTTCTCTGAAAGAGAGGCAGTCTGTTCCAACACTTCAATTCACTGTGCGAAGTGAATGGAGTGTTGCTTCACTTTCTAAATGCTGTCCTTTCAGAGAAAATCACTTTCCTTTGAAAGTGCCTTAAGCTACTTGCAAGCATTAGGAAGAAACTCACATGCGTTTCTCTGAAAGAGAAGCAGACTGTTCCAACACTTCAATTCACTGTGCGAAGTGAATGGAGTGTTGCTTCACTTTCTAAATGCTGTCCTTTCAGAGAAAATCACTTTCCTTTGAAAGTGCCTTAAGCTACTTGCAAGCATTAGGAAGAAACTCACATGCGTTTCTCTGAAAGAGAAGCAGTCTGTTCCAACACTTCAATTCACTGTGTGAAGTGAATGGAGTGTTGCCTCACTTTCTAAATGCTGTCCTTTCAGAGAAAATCACTTTCCTTTGAAAGTGCCTTAAGCTACTTACTAGCATTCACCAGAAACTCACATGCGTTTCTCTGAAAGAGAAGCAGTCTGTTCCAACACTTCAATTCAATGTGCGAAGTGAATGGAGTGTTGCTGCACTTTCTAAATGCTGTCCTTTCAGAGAAAATCACTTTCCTTTGAAAGTGCCTTAAGCTACTTACAAGCATTCCACAGAAACTCACATGCATTTCTCTGAAAGAGAAGCAGTCTGTTCCAACACTTCAATTCAGTGTGCGAAGTGAATGGAGTGTTGCTTCACTTTCTAAATTATGTCCTTTCAGAGAAAATCACTTTCCTTTGAAAGTGCCTTAAGCAACTTGCAAGCATTCACAAGAAACACTAATGCGTTTATATGAAAGAGAAGCACTCTGTTCCAACACTTCAATTCACTGCACGAAGGGAATGGAGTGTTGCTTCACTTTCTAAATGCTGTCCTTTCAGAGAAAATCACTGTCCTTTGAAAGTGCCTTAAGCTACTTACAAGCATTCACCAGAAACTCACATGCGTTTCACTGAAAGAGAAGCAGTCGGTTCCAACACTTCAATTCACTGTGCGAAGTGAATGGAGTGTTGCTTCACTTTCTAAATGCTGTCCTTTCAGAGAAAATCACTTTCCTTTGAAAGTGCCTTAAGGTACTTGCAAGCATTAGGAAGAAACTCACATGTGTTTCTCTGAAAGAGAAGCAGTCTGTTCCAACACTTCAATTCACTGTGCGAAGTGAATGGAGTGTTGCTTCACTTTCTAAATGCTGTCCTTTCAGAGAAAAACGCTTTTCTTTGAAAGTGCCTTAAACTACTTTCAAGCATTCACAAAAAACTCACATGCGTTTCTCTGAAAGAGAAGCAGTCTGTTCCAACACTTCAATTCACAGTGTGAAGTGAATGGAGTGTTGCTTCAGTTTCTAAAAGCTGTCCTTTCAGAGAAAATCACTTTCCATTGAAAGTGCCTTAAGCAACTTGCAAGAATTCACAAGAAACTCACATGCGTTTCTCTGAAAGAGAAGCAGTCTGTTCCAACACTTCAATTCACTGTGCGAAGTGAATGGAGTGTTGCTTCACTATCTAAATGCTGTCCTTTCCGAGAAAATCACTTTCCTTTGAAAGTGCCTTAATCTACTTGCAAGCATTCGCAAGAAACACTAATGCGTTTCTATGAAAGAGAAGCAGTCTGTTCCAACACTTCAATTCATTGCGAGAAGGGAATGGAGTGTTGCTTTACTTTCTAAATGCTGTCCTTTCATAGAAAATCACTTTCCTTTGAAAGAGCCTTAAGCTACTTACAAGCATTCAACAGAAACTCACATGCATTTCTCTGAAAGAGAAGCAGTCTGTTCCAACACTTCAATTCACTGTACAAAGTGAATTGAGTGTTGCTTCACTTTCTAAATGCTGTCCTTTCAGAGAAAATCACTTTCCTTTGAAAGTGCCTTAAGCAACTTGCAAGCATTCACAAGAAACACTAATGCGTTTCTATGAAAGAGAAGCACTCTGTTCCAACACTTCAATTCACTGTGCGAAGTGAATGGAGTGTTGCTTCACTTTCTAAATGCTGTCCTTTCAGAGAAAATCACTTTCCTTTGAAAGTGCCTTAAGCTACTTGCAAGCATTAGGAAGAAACTCACATGCGTTTCTCTGAAAGAGAAGCAGTCTGTTCCAACACTTCAATTCACTGTGTGAAGTGAATGGAGTGTTGCCTCACTTTCTAAATGCTGTCCTTTCAGAGAAAATCACTTTCCTTTGAAAGTGCCTTAAGCTACTTACAAGCATTCACCAGAAACTCACATGCGTTTCTCTGAAAGAGAAGCAGTCTGTTCCAACACTTCAATTCAGTGTGCGAAGTGAATGGAGTGTTGCTTCACTTTCTAAATTATGTCCTTTCAGAGAAAATCACTTTCCTTTGAAAGTGCCTTAAGCAACTTGCAAGCATTCACAAGAAACACTAATGCGTTTATATGAAAGAGAAGCACTCTGTTCCAACACTTCAATTCACTGCACGAAGGCAATGGAGTGTTGCTTCACTTTCTAAATGCTGTCCTTTCAGAGAAAATCACTGTCCTTTGAAAGTGCCTTAAGCTACTTACAAGCATTCACCAGAAACTCACATGCGTTTCACTGAAAGAGAAGCAGTCGGTTCCAACACTTCAATTCACTGTACGAAGTGAATGGAGTGTTGCTTCACTTTCTAAATGCTGTCCTTTCAGAGAAAATCACTTTCCTTTGAAAGTGCCTTAAGCTACTTGCAAGCATTAGGAAGAAACTCACATGTGTTTCTCTGAAAGAGAAGCAGTCTGTTCCAACACTTCAATTCACTGTGCGAAGTGAATGTAGTGTTGCTTCACTTTCTAAATGCTGTCCTTTCAGAGAAAAACGCTTTTCTTTGAAAGTGCCTTAAACTACTTTCAAGCATTCACAAAAAACTCACATGCGTTTCTCTGAAAGAGAAGCAGTCTGTTCCAACACTTCAATTCACAGTGCGAAGTGAATGGAGTGTTGCTTCAGTTTCTAAAAGCTGTCCTTTCAGAGAAAATCACTTTCCATTGAAAGTGCCTTAAGCAACTTGCAAGAATTCACAAGAAACTCACATGCGTTTCTCTGAAAGAGAAGCAGTCTGTTCCAACACTTCAATTCACTGTGCGAAGAGAATGGAGTGTTGCTTCACTATCTAAATGCTGTCCTTTCAGAGAAAATCACTTTCCTTTGAAAGTGCCTTAAGCTACTTGCAAGCATTCCCAAGAAACACTAATGCGTTTCTATGAAAGAGAAGCAGTCTGTTCCAACACTTCAATTCATTGCCCGAAGGGAATGGAGTGTTGCTTTACTTTCTAAATGCTGTCCTTTCAGAGAAAATCACTTTCCTTTGAAAGTGCCTTAAGCTACTTACAAGCATTCACCAGAAACTCACATGCGTTTCTCTGAAAGGGAAGCAGTCTGTTCCAACTCTTCAATTCACTGTGCGAAGTGAATGGAGTGTTGCTTCACTTTCTAAATGCTGTCCTTTCAGAGAAAATCACTTTCCTTTGAAAATGCCTTAAGCTACTTACAAGCATTCACCAGAAACTCACATGCGTTTCTCTGAAAGAGAAGCAGTCTGTTCCAATATTTCAATTCACTCTGCAAAGTGAATGGAGTGTTGCTTCACTTTCTAAATGCTGTCCTTTCAGAGAAAATCACTTTCCTTTGAAAGTGCCTTAAGCTACTTACAAGCATTCAACTTAAACTCACATGAATTTCTCTGAAAGAGAAGCAGTCTGTTCCAACACTTCAATTCACTGTGCGAAGTGAATGGAGTGTTGCTTCACTTTCTAAATGCTGTCCTTTCAGAGAAAATCACTTTCCTTTGAAAGTGCCTTAAGCTACTTACAAGCATTCACCAGAAACTCACATGCGTTTCTCTGAAAGAGAGGCAGTCTGTTCCAACACTTCAATTCACTTTGCGAAGTGAATGGAGTGTTGCATCACTTTCTAAATGCTGTCCTTTCAGAGAAAATCACTTTCCTTTGAAAGTGCCTTAAGCTACTTGCAAGCATTAGGAAGAAACTCACATGTGTTTCTCTGAAAGAGAAGCAGACTGTTCCAACACTTCAATTCACTGTGCGAAGTGAATGGAGTGTTGCTTCACTTTCTAAATGCTGTCCTTTCAGAGAAAATCACTTTCCTTTGAAAGTGCCTTAAGCTACTTGCAAGCATTAGGAAGAAACTCACATGCGTTTCTCTGAAAGAGAAGCAGTCTGTTCCAACACTTCAATTCACTGTGTGAAGTGAATGGAGTGTTGCCTCACTTTCTAAATGCTGTCCTTTCAGAGAAAATCACTTTCCTTTGAAAGTGCCTTAAGCTACTTACTAGCATTCACCAGAAACTCACATGCGTTTCTCTGAAAGAGAAGCAGTCTGTTCCAACACTTCAATTCAATGTGCGAAGTGAATGGAGTGTTGCTGCACTTTCTAAATGCTGTCCTTTCAGAGAAAATCACTTTCCTTTGAAAGTGCCTTAATCTACTTGCAAGCATTCGCAAGAAACACTAATGCGTTTCTATGAAAGAGAAGCAGTCTGTTCCAACACTTCAATTCATTGCGAGAAGGGAATGGAGTGTTGCTTTACTTTCTAAATGCTGTCCTTTCATAGAAAATCACTTTCCTTTGAAAGAGCCTTAAGCTACTTACAAGCATTCAACAGAAACTCACATGCATTTCTCTGAAAGAGAAGCAGTCTGTTCCAACACTTCAATTCACTGTACAAAGTGAATTGAGTGTTGCTTCACTTTCTAAATGCTGTCCTTTCAGAGAAAATCACTTTCCTTTGAAAGTGCCTTAAGCAACTTGCAAGCATTCACAAGAAACACTAATGCGTTTCTATGAAAGAGAAGCACTCTGTTCCAACACTTCAATTCACTGTGCGAAGTGAATGGAGTGTTGCTTCACTTTCTAAATGCTGTCCTTTCAGAGAAAATCACTTTCCTTTGAAAGTGCCTTAAGCTACTTGCAAGCATTAGGAAGAAACTCACATGCGTTTCTCTGAAAGAGAAGCAGTCTGTTCCAACACTTCAATTCACTGTGTGAAGTGAATGGAGTGTTGCCTCACTTTCTAAATGCTGTCCTTTCAGAGAAAATCACTTTCCTTTGAAAGTGCCTTAAGCTACTTACAAGCATTCACCAGAAACTCACATGCGTTTCTCTGAAAGAGAAGCAGTCTGTTCCAACACTTCAATTCAGTGTGCGAAGTGAATGGAGTGTTGCTTCACTTTCTAAATTATGTCCTTTCAGAGAAAATCACTTTCCTTTGAAAGTGCCTTAAGCAACTTGCAAGCATTCACAAGAAACACTAATGCGTTTATATGAAAGAGAAGCACTCTGTTCCAACACTTCAATTCACTGCACGAAGGCAATGGAGTGTTGCTTCACTTTCTAAATGCTGTCCTTTCAGAGAAAATCACTGTCCTTTGAAAGTGCCTTAAGCTACTTACAAGCATTCACCAGAAACTCACATGCGTTTCACTGAAAGAGAAGCAGTCGGTTCCAACACTTCAATTCACTGTACGAAGTGAATGGAGTGTTGCTTCACTTTCTAAATGCTGTCCTTTCAGAGAAAATCACTTTCCTTTGAAAGTGCCTTAAGCTACTTGCAAGCATTAGGAAGAAACTCACATGTGTTTCTCTGAAAGAGAAGCAGTCTGTTCCAACACTTCAATTCACTGTGCGAAGTGAATGTAGTGTTGCTTCACTTTCTAAATGCTGTCCTTTCAGAGAAAAACGCTTTTCTTTGAAAGTGCCTTAAACTACTTTCAAGCATTCACAAAAAACTCACATGCGTTTCTCTGAAAGAGAAGCAGTCTGTTCCAACACTTCAATTCACAGTGCGAAGTGAATGGAGTGTTGCTTCAGTTTCTAAAAGCTGTCCTTTCAGAGAAAATCACTTTCCATTGAAAGTGCCTTAAGCAACTTGCAAGAATTCACAAGAAACTCACATGCGTTTCTCTGAAAGAGAAGCAGTCTGTTCCAACACTTCAATTCACTGTGCGAAGAGAATGGAGTGTTGCTTCACTATCTAAATGTTGTCCTTTCAGAGAAAATCACTTTCCTTTGAAAGTGCCTTAAGCTACTTGCAAGCATTCCCAAGAAACACTAATGCGTTTCTATGAAAGAGAAGCAGTCTGTTCCAACACTTCAATTCATTGCCCGAAGGGAATGGAGTGTTGCTTTACTTTCTAAATGCTGTCCTTTCAGAGAAAATCACTTTCCTTTGAAAGTGCCTTAAGCTACTTACAAGCATTCACCAGAAACTCACATGCGTTTCTCTGAAAGGGAAGCAGTCTGTTCCAACTCTTCAATTCACTGTGCGAAGTGAATGGAGTGTTGCTTCACTTTCTAAATGCTGTCCTTTCAGAGAAAATCACTTTCCTTTGAAAATGCCTTAAGCTACTTACAAGCATTCACCAGAAACTCACATGCGTTTCTCTGAAAGAGAAGCAGTCTGTTCCAATATTTCAATTCACTCTGCAAAGTGAATGGAGTGTTGATTCACTTTCTAAATGCTGTCCTTTCAGAGAAAATCACTTTCCTTTGAAAGTGCCTTAAGCTACTTACAAGCATTCAACTTAAACTCACATGAATTTCTCTGAAAGAGAAGCAGTCTGTTCCAACACTTCAATTCACTGTGCGAAGTGAATGGAGTGTTGCTTCACTTTCTAAATGCTGTCCTTTCAGAGAAAATCACTTTCCTTTGAAAGTGCCTTAAGCTACTTACAAGCATTCACCAGAAACTCACATGCGTTTCTCTGAAAGAGAGGCAGTCTGTTCCAACACTTCAATTCACTTTGCGAAGTGAATGGAGTGTTGCTTCACTTTCTAAATGCTGTCCTTTCAGAGAAAATCACTTTCCTTTGAAAGTGCCTTAAGCTACTTGCAAGCATTAGGAAGAAACTCACATGTGTTTCTCTGAAAGAGAAGCAGACTGTTCCAACACTTCAATTCACTGTGCGAAGTGAATGGAGTGTTGCTTCACTTTCTAAATGCTGTCCTTTCAGAGAAAATCACTTTCCTTTGAAAGTGCCTTAAGCTACTTGCAAGCATTAGGAAGAAACTCACATGCGTTTCTCTGAAAGAGAAGCAGTCTGTTCCAACACTTCAATTCACTGTGTGAAGTGAATGGAGTGTTGCCTCACTTTCTAAATGCTGTCCTTTCAGAGAAAATCACTTTCCTTTGAAAGTGCCTTAAGCTACTTACTAGCATTCACCAGAAACTCACATGCGTTTCTCTGAAAGAGAAGCAGTCTGTTCCAACACTTCAATTCAATGTGCGAAGTGAATGGAGTGTTGCTGCACTTTCTAAATGCTGTCCTTTCAGAGAAAATCACTTTCCTTTGAAAGTGCCTTAAGCTACTTACAAGCATTCCACAGAAACTCACATGCATTTCTCTGAAAGAGAAGCAGTCTGTTCCAACACTTCAATTCAGTGTGCGAAGTGAATGGAGTGTTGCTTCACTTTCTAAATTATGTCCTTTCAGAGAAAATCACTTTCCTTTGAAAGTGCCTTAAGCAACTTGCAAGCATTCACAAGAAACACTAATGCGTTTATATGAAAGAGAAGCACTCTGTTCCAACACTTCAATTCACTGCACGAAGGGAATGGAGTGTTGCTTCACTTTCTAAATGCTGTCCTTTCAGAGAAAATCACTGTCCTTTGAAAGTGCCTTAAGCTACTTACAAGCATTCACCAGAAACTCACATGCGTTTCACTGAAAGAGAAGCAGTCGGTTCCAACACTTCAATTCACTGTGCGAAGTGAATGGAGTTTTGCTTCACTTTCTAAATGCTGTCCTTTCAGAGAAAATCACTTTCCTTTGTAAGTGCCTTAAGCTACTTGCAAGCATTAGGAAGAAACTCACATGTGTTTCTCTGAAAGAGAAGCAGTCTGTTCCAACACTTCAATTCACTGTGCGAAGTGAATGGAGTGTTGCTTCACTTTCTAAATGCTGTTCTTTCAGAGAAAAACGCTTTTCTTTGAAAGTGCCTTAAACTACTTTCAAGCATTCACAAAAAACTCACATGCGTTTCTCTGAAAGAGAAGCAGTCTGTTCCAACACTTCAATTCACAGTGCGAAGTGAATGGAGTGTTGCTTCAGTTTCTAAAAGCTGTCCTTTCAGAGAAAATCACTTTCCATTGAAAGTGCCTTAAGCAACTTGCAAGAATTCACAAGAAACTCACATGCGTTTCTCTGAAAGAGAAGCAGTCTGTTCCAACACTTCAATTCACTGTGCGAAGTGAATGGAGTATTACTTCACTATCTAAATGCTGTCCTTTCAGAGAAAATCACTTTCCTTTGAAAGTGCCTTAAGCTACTTGCAAGCATTCCCAAGAAACACTAATGCGTTTCTATGAAATAGAAGCAGTCTGTTCCAACACTTCAATTCATTGCCCGAAGGGAAAGGAGTGTTGCTTTACTTTCTAAATGCTGTCTTTTCATAGAAAATCACTTTCCTTTGAAAGAGCCTTAAGCTACTTACAATCATTCAACAGAAACTCACATGCATTTCTCTGAAAGAGAAGAAGTCTGTTCCAACACTTCAATTCACTGTACAAAGTGAATTGAGTGTTGCTTCACTTTCTAAATGGTGTCCTTTCAGAGAAAATCACTTTCCTTTGAAAGTGCCTTAAGCAATTTGCAAGCATTCACAAGAAACACTAATGCGTTTCTATGAAAGAGAAGCACTCTGTTCCAACACTTCAATTCACTGCACGAAGGGAATGGAGTGTTGCTTCACTTTCTAAATGCTGTCCTTTCAGTGAAAATCACTTTCCTTTGAAAGTGCCTTAAGCTACTTACAAGCATTCATAAAAAACTCACATGCGTTTCTCTGAAAGAGAAGCAGTCTGTTCCAACACTTCAATTCACTGTGCGAAGTGAATGGAGTGTTGCTTCACTTTCTAAATGCTGTCCTTTCAGAGAAAATCACTTTCCTTTGAAAGTGCCTTAAGCTACTTGCAAGCATTAGGAAGAAACTCACATGCGTTTCTCTGAAAGAGAAGCAGTCTGTTCCAACACTTCAATTCACTGTGTGAAGTGAATGGAGTGTTGCCTCACTTTCTAAATGCTGTCCTTTCAGAGAAAATCACTTTCCTTTGAAATTGCCTTAAGCTACTTACAAGCATTCACCAGAAACTCACATGAATTTCTCTGAAAGAGAAGCAGTCTGTTCCAACACTTCAATTCACTGTGCGAAGTGAATGGAGTGTTGCTGCACTTTCTAAATGCTGTCCTTTCAGAGAAAATCACTTTCCTTTGAAAGTGCCTTAAGCTACTTACAAGCATTCCACAGAAACTCACATGCATTTCTCTGAAAGAGAAGCAGTCTGTTCCAACACTTCAATTCAGTGTGCGAAGTGAATGGAGTGTTGCTTCACTTTCTAAATTATGTCCTTTCAGAGAAAATCACTTTCCTTTGAAAGTGCCTTAAGCAACTTGCAAGCATTCACAAGAAACACTAATGCGTTTATATGAAAGAGAAGCACTCTGTTCCAACACTTCAATTCACTGCACGAAGGGAATGGAGTGTTGCTTCACTTTCTAAATGCTGTCCTTTCAGAGAAAATCACTGTCCTTTGAAAGTGCCTTAAGCCACTTACAAGCATTCACCAGAAACTCACATGCGTTTCACTGAAAGAGAAGCAGTCGGTTCCAACACTTCAATTCACTGTGCGAAGTGAATGGAGTGTTGCTTCACTTTCTAAATGCTGTCCTTTCAGAGAAAATCACTTTCCTTTGTAAGTGCCTTAAGCTACTTGCAAGCATTAGGAAGAAACTCACATGTGTTTCTCTGAAAGAGAAGCAGTCTGTTCCAACACTTCAATTCACTGTGCGAAGTGAATGGAGTGTTGCTTCACTTTCTAAATGCTGTTCTTTCAGAGAAAAACGCTTTTCTTTGAAAGTGCCTTAAACTACTTTCAAGCATTCACAAAAAACTCACATGCGTTTCTCTGAAAGAGAAGCAGTCTGTTCCAACACTTCAATTCACAGTGCGAAGTGAATGGAGTGTTGCTTCAGTTTCTAAAAGCTGTCCTTTCAGAGAAAATCACTTTCCATTGAAAGTGCCTTAAGCAACTTGCAAGAATTCACAAGAAACTCACATGCGTTTCTCTGAAAGAGAAGCAGTCTGTTCCAACACTTCAATTCACTGTGCGAAGTGAATGGAGTATTACTTCACTATCTAAATGCTGTCCTTTCAGAGAAAATCACTTTCCTTTGAAAGTGCCTTAAGCTACTTGCAAGCATTCCCAAGAAACACTAATGCGTTTCTATGAAATAGAAGCAGTCTGTTCCAACACTTCAATTCATTGCCCGAAGGGAAAGGAGTGTTGCTTTACTTTCTAAATGCTGTCTTTTCATAGAAAATCACTTTCCTTTGAAAGAGCCTTAAGCTACTTACAATCATTCAACAGAAACTCACATGCATTTCTCTGAAAGAGAAGAAGTCTGTTCCAACACTTCAATTCACTGTACAAAGTGAATTGAGTGTTGCTTCACTTTCTAAATGGTGTCCTTTCAGAGAAAATCACTTTCCTTTGAAAGTGCATTAAGCAATTTGCAAGCATTCACAAGAAACACTAATGCGTTTCTATGAAAGAGAAGCACTCTGTTCCAACACTTCAATTCACTGCACGAAGGGAATGGAGTGTTGCTTCACTTTCTAAATGCTGTCCTTTCAGTGAAAATCACTTTCCTTTGAAAGTGCCTTAAGCTACTTACAAGCATTCATAAAAAACTCACATGCGTTTCTCTGAAAGAGAAGCAGTCTGTTCCAACACTTCAATTCACTGTGCGAAGTGAATGGAGTGTTGCTTCACTTTCTAAATGCTGTCCTTTCAGAGAAAATCACTTTCCTTTGAAAGTGCCTTAAGCTACTTGCAAGCATTAGGAAGAAACTCACATGCGTTTCTCTGAAAGAGAAGCAGTCTGTTCCAACACTTCAATTCACTGTGTGAAGTGAATGGAGTGTTGCCTCACTTTCTAAATGCTGTCCTTTCAGAGAAAATCACTTTCCTTTGAAAGTGCCTTAAGCTACTTACAAGCATTCACCAGAAACTCACATGCGTTTCTCTGAAAGAGAAGCAGTCTGTTCCAACACTTCAATTCAGTGTGCGAAGTGAATGGAGTGTTGCTTCACTTTCTAAATTATGTCCTTTCAGAGAAAATCACTTTCCTTTGAAAGTGCCTTAAGCAACTTGCAAGCATTCACAAGAAACACTAATGCGTTTATATGAAAGAGAAGCACTCTGTTCCAACACTTCAATTCACTGCACGAAGGCAATGGAGTGTTGCTTCACTTTCTAAATGCTGTCCTTTCAGAGAAAATCACTGTCCTTTGAAAGTGCCTTAAGCTACTTACAAGCATTCACCAGAAACTCACATGCGTTTCACTGAAAGAGAAGCAGTCGGTTCCAACACTTCAATTCACTGTACGAAGTGAATGGAGTGTTGCTTCACTTTCTAAATGCTGTCCTTTCAGAGAAAATCACTTTCCTTTGAAAGTGCCTTAAGCTACTTGCAAGCATTAGGAAGAAACTCACATGTGTTTCTCTGAAAGAGAAGCAGTCTGTTCCAACACTTCAATTCACTGTGCGAAGTGAATGGAGTGTTGCTTCACTTTCTAAATGCTGTCCTTTCAGAGAAAAACGCTTTTCTTTGAAAGTGCCTTAAACTACTTTCAAGCATTCACAAAAAACTCACATGCGTTTCTCTGAAAGAGAAGCAGTCTGTTCCAACACTTCAATTCACAGTGCGAAGTGAATGGAGTGTTGCTTCAGTTTCTAAAAGCTGTCCTTTCAGAGAAAATCACTTTCCATTGAAAGTGCCTTAAGCAACTTGCAAGAATTCACAAGAAACTCACATGCGTTTCTCTGAAAGAGAAGCAGTCTGTTCCAACACTTCAATTCACTGTGCGAAGAGAATGGAGTGTTGCTTCACTATCTAAATGCTGTCCTTTCAGAGAAAATCACTTTCCTTTGAAAGTGCCTTAAGCTACTTGCAAGCATTCCCAAGAAACACTAATGCGTTTCTATGAAAGAGAAGCAGTCTGTTCCAACACTTCAATTCATTGCCCGAAGGGAATGGAGTGTTGCTTTACTTTCTAAATGCTGTCCTTTCAGAGAAAATCACTTTCCTTTGAAAGTGCCTTAAGCTACTTACAAGCATTCACCAGAAACTCACATGCGTTTCTCTGAAAGGGAAGCAGTCTGTTCCAACTCTTCAATTCACTGTGCGAAGTGAATGGAGTGTTGCTTCACTTTCTAAATGCTGTCCTTTCAGAGAAAATCACTTTCCTTTGAAAATGCCTTAAGCTACTTACAAGCATTCACCAGAAACTCACATGCGTTTCTCTGAAAGAGAAGCAGTCTGTTCCAATACTTCAATTCACTCTGCAAAGTGAATGGAGTGTTGCTTCACTTTCTAAATGCTGTCCTTTCAGAGAAAATCACTTTCCTTTGAAAGTGCCTTAAGCTACTTACAAGCATTCAACTTAAACTCACATGAATTTCTCTGAAAGAGAAGCAGTCTGTTCCAACACTTCAATTCACTGTGCGAAGTGAATGGAGTGTTGCTTCACTTTCTAAATGCTGTCCTTTCAGAGAAAATCACTTTCCTTTGAAAGTGCCTTAAGCTACTTACAAGCATTCACCAGAAACTCACATGCGTTTCTCTGAAAGAGAGGCAGTCTGTTCCAACACTTCAATTCACTGTGCGAAGTGAATGGAGTGTTGCTTCACTTTCTAAATGCTGTCCTTTCAGAGAAAATCACTTTCCTTTGAAAGTGCCTTAAGCTACTTGCAAGCATTAGGAAGAAACTCACATGCGTTTCTCTGAAAGAGAAGCAGACTGTTCCAACACTTCAATTCACTGTGCGAAGTGAATGGAGTGTTGCTTCACTTTCTAAATGCTGTCCTTTCAGAGAAAATCACTTTCCTTTGAAAGTGCCTTAAGCAATTTGCAAGCATTCACAAGAAACACTAATGCGTTTCTATGAAAGAGAAGCACTCTGTTCCAACACTTCAATTCACTGCACGAAGGGAATGGAGTGTTGCTTCACTTTCTAAATGCTGTCCTTTCAGTGAAAATCACTTTCCTTTGAAAGTGCCTTAAGCTACTTACAAGCATTCATAAAAAACTCACATGCGTTTCTCTGAAAGAGAAGCAGTCTGTTCCAACACTTCAATTCACTGTGCGAAGTGAATGGAGTGTTGCTTCACTTTCTAAATGCTGTCCTTTCAGAGAAAATCACTTTCCTTTGAAAGTGCCTTAAGCTACTTGCAAGCATTAGGAAGAAACTCACATGCGTTTCTCTGAAAGAGAAGCAGTCTGTTCCAACACTTCAATTCACTGTGTGAAGTGAATGGAGTGTTGCCTCACTTTCTAAATGCTGTCCTTTCAGAGAAAATCACTTTCCTTTGAAAGTGCCTTAAGCTACTTACAAGCATTCACCAGAAACTCACATGCGTTTCTCTGAAAGAGAAGCAGTCTGTTCCAACACTTCAATTCACTGTGCGAAGTGAATGGAGTGTTGCTTCACTTTCTAAATGCTGTCCTTTCAGAGAAAATCACTTTCCTTTGAAAGTGCCTTAAGCTACTTGCAAGCATTAGGAAGAAACTCACATGCGTTTCTCTGAAAGAGAAGCAGTCTGTTCCAACACTTCAATTCACTGTGTGAAGTGAATGGAGTGTTGCCTCACTTTCTAAATGCTGTCCTTTCAGAGAAAATCACTTTCCTTTGAAAGTGCCTTAAGCTACTTACAAGCATTCACCAGAAACTCACATGCGTTTCTCTGAAAGAGAAGCAGTCTGTTCCAACACTTCAATTCAGTGTGCGAAGTGAATGGAGTGTTGCTTCACTTTCTAAATTATGTCCTTTCAGAGAAAATCACTTTCCTTTGAAAGTGCCTTAAGCAACTTGCAAGCATTCACAAGAAACACTAATGCGTTTATATGAAAGAGAAGCACTCTGTTCCAACACTTCAATTCACTGCACGAAGGCAATGGAGTGTTGCTTCACTTTCTAAATGCTGTCCTTTCAGAGAAAATCACTGTCCTTTGAAAGTGCCTTAAGCTACTTACAAGCATTCACCAGAAACTCACATGCGTTTCACTGAAAGAGAAGCAGTCGGTTCCAACACTTCAATTCACTGTACGAAGTGAATGGAGTGTTGCTTCACTTTCTAAATGCTGTCCTTTCAGAGAAAATCACTTTCCTTTGAAAGTGCCTTAAGCTACTTGCAAGCATTAGGAAGAAACTCACATGTGTTTCTCTGAAAGAGAAGCAGTCTGTTCCAACACTTCAATTCACTGTGCGAAGTGAATGGAGTGTTGCTTCACTTTCTAAATGCTGTCCTTTCAGAGAAAAACGCTTTTCTTTGAAAGTGCCTTAAACTACTTTCAAGCATTCACAAAAAACTCACATGCGTTTCTCTGAAAGAGAAGCAGTCTGTTCCAACACTTCAATTCACAGTGCGAAGTGAATGGAGTGTTGCTTCAGTTTCTAAAAGCTGTCCTTTCAGAGAAAATCACTTTCCATTGAAAGTGCCTTAAGCAACTTGCAAGAATTCACAAGAAACTCACATGCGTTTCTCTGAAAGAGAAGCAGTCTGTTCCAACACTTCAATTCACTGTGCGAAGAGAATGGAGTGTTGCTTCACTATCTAAATGCTGTCCTTTCAGAGAAAATCACTTTCCTTTGAAAGTGCCTTAAGCTACTTGCAAGCATTCCCAAGAAACACTAATGCGTTTCTATGAAAGAGAAGCAGTCTGTTCCAACACTTCAATTCATTGCCCGAAGGGAATGGAGTGTTGCTTTACTTTCTAAATGCTGTCCTTTCAGAGAAAATCACTTTCCTTTGAAAGTGCCTTAAGCTACTTACAAGCATTCACCAGAAACTCACATGCGTTTCTCTGAAAGGGAAGCAGTCTGTTCCAACTCTTCAATTCACTGTGCGAAGTGAATGGAGTGTTGCTTCACTTTCTAAATGCTGTCCTTTCAGAGAAAATCACTTTCCTTTGAAAATGCCTTAAGCTACTTACAAGCATTCACCAGAAACTCACATGCGTTTCTCTGAAAGAGAAGCAGTCTGTTCCAATACTTCAATTCACTCTGCAAAGTGAATGGAGTGTTGCTTCACTTTCTAAATGCTGTCCTTTCAGAGAAAATCACTTTCCTTTGAAAGTGCCTTAAGCTACTTACAAGCATTCAACTTAAACTCACATGAATTTCTCTGAAAGAGAAGCAGTCTGTTCCAACACTTCAATTCATTGCCCGAAGTGAATGGAGTGTTGCTTCACTTTCTAAATGCTGTCCTTTCAGAGAAAATCACTTTCCTTTGAAAGTGCCTTAAGCTACTTACAAGCATTCACCAGAAACTCACATGCGTTTCTCTGAAAGAGAGGCAGTCTGTTCCAACACTTCAATTCACTGTGCGAAGTGAATGGAGTGTTGCTTCACTTTCTAAATGCTGTCCTTTCAGAGAAAATCACTTTCCTTTGAAAGTGCCTTAAGCTACTTGCAAGCATTAGGAAGAAACTCACATGCGTTTCTCTGAAAGAGAAGCAGACTGTTCCAACACTTCAATTCACTGTGCGAAGTGAATGGAGTGTTGCTTCACTTTCTAAATGCTGTCCTTTCAGAGAAAATCACTTTCCTTTGAAAGTGCCTTAAGCAATTTGCAAGCATTCACAAGAAACACTAATGCGTTTCTATGAAAGAGAAGCACTCTGTTCCAACACTTCAATTCACTGCACGAAGGGAATGGAGTGTTGCTTCACTTTCTAAATGCTGTCCTTTCAGTGAAAATCACTTTCCTTTGAAAGTGCCTTAAGCTACTTACAAGCATTCATAAAAAACTCACATGCGTTTCTCTGAAAGAGAAGCAGTCTGTTCCAACACTTCAATTCACTGTGCGAAGTGAATGGAGTGTTGCTTCACTTTCTAAATGCTGTCCTTTCAGAGAAAATCACTTTCCTTTGAAAGTGCCTTAAGCTACTTGCAAGCATTAGGAAGAAACTCACATGCGTTTCTCTGAAAGAGAAGCAGTCTGTTCCAACACTTCAATTCACTGTGTGAAGTGAATGGAGTGTTGCCTCACTTTCTAAATGCTGTCCTTTCAGAGAAAATCACTTTCCTTTGAAAGTGCCTTAAGCTACTTACAAGCATTCACCAGAAACTCACATGCGTTTCTCTGAAAGAGAAGCAGTCTGTTCCAACACTTCAATTCACTGTGCGAAGTGAATGGAGTGTTGCTTCACTTTCTAAATGCTGTCCTTTCAGAGAAAATCACTTTCCTTTGAAAGTGCCTTAAGCTACTTGCAAGCATTAGGAAGAAACTCACATGCGTTTCTCTGAAAGAGAAGCAGTCTGTTCCAACACTTCAATTCACTGTGTGAAGTGAATGGAGTGTTGCCTCACTTTCTAAATGCTGTCCTTTCAGAGAAAATCACTTTCCTTTGAAAGTGCCTTAAGCTACTTACAAGCATTCACCAGAAACTCACATGCGTTTCTCTGAAAGAGAAGCAGTCTGTTCCAACACTTCAATTCAGTGTGCGAAGTGAATGGAGTGTTGCTTCACTTTCTAAATTATGTCCTTTCAGAGAAAATCACTTTCCTTTGAAAGTGCCTTAAGCAACTTGCAAGCATTCACAAGAAACACTAATGCGTTTATATGAAAGAGAAGCACTCTGTTCCAACACTTCAATTCACTGCACGAAGGCAATGGAGTGTTGCTTCACTTTCTAAATGCTGTCCTTTCAGAGAAAATCACTGTCCTTTGAAAGTGCCTTAAGCTACTTACAAGCATTCACCAGAAACTCACATGCGTTTCACTGAAAGAGAAGCAGTCGGTTCCAACACTTCAATTCACTGTACGAAGTGAATGGAGTGTTGCGTCACTTTCTAAATGCTGTCCTTTCAGAGAAAATCACTTTCCTTTGAAAGTGCCTTAAGCTACTTGCAAGCATTAGGAAGAAACTCACATGTGTTTCTCTGAAAGAGAAGCAGTCTGTTCCAACACTTCAATTCACTGTGCGAAGTGAATGGAGTGTTGCTTCACTTTCTAAATGCTGTCCTTTCAGAGAAAAACGCTTTTCTTTGAAAGTGCCTTAAACTACTTTCAAGCATTCACAAAAAACTCACATGCGTTTCTCTGAAAGAGAAGCAGTCTGTTCCAACACTTCAATTCACAGTGCGAAGTGAATGGAGTGTTGCTTCAGTTTCTAAAAGCTGTCCTTTCAGAGAAAATCACTTTCCATTGAAAGTGCCTTAAGCAACTTGCAAGAATTCACAAGAAACTCACATGCGTTTCTCTGAAAGAGAAGCAGTCTGTTCCAACACTTCAATTCACTGTGCGAAGAGAATGGAGTGTTGCTTCACTATCTAAATGCTGTCCTTTCAGAGAAAATCACTTTCCTTTGAAAGTGCCTTAAGCTACTTGCAAGCATTCCCAAGAAACACTAATGCGTTTCTATGAAAGAGAAGCAGTCTGTTCCAACACTTCAATTCATTGCCCGAAGGGAATGGAGTGTTGCTTTACTTTCTAAATGCTGTCCTTTCAGAGAAAATCACTTTCCTTTGAAAGTGCCTTAAGCTACTTACAAGCATTCACCAGAAACTCACATGCGTTTCTCTGAAAGGGAAGCAGTCTGTTCCAACTCTTCAATTCACTGTGCGAAGTGAATGGAGTGTTGCTTCACTTTCTAAATGCTGTCCTTTCAGAGAAAATCACTTTCCTTTGAAAATGCCTTAAGCTACTTACAAGCATTCACCAGAAACTCACATGCGTTTCTCTGAAAGAGAAGCAGTCTGTTCCAATACTTCAATTCACTCTGCAAAGTGAATGGAGTGTTGCTTCACTTTCTAAATGCTGTCCTTTCAGAGAAAATCACTTTCCTTTGAAAGTGCCTTAAGCTACTTACAAGCATTCAACTTAAACTCACATGAATTTCTCTGAAAGAGAAGCAGTCTGTTCCAACACTTCAATTCACTGTGCGAAGTGAATGGAGTGTTGCTTCACTTTCTAAATGCTGTCCTTTCAGAGAAAATCACTTTCCTTTGAAAGTGCCTTAAGCTACTTACAAGCATTCACCAGAAACTCACATGCGTTTCTCTGAAAGAGAGGCAGTCTGTTCCAACACTTCAATTCACTGTGCGAAGTGAATGGAGTGTTGCTTCACTTTCTAAATGCTGTCCTTTCAGAGAAAATCACTTTCCTTTGAAAGTGCCTTAAGCTACTTGCAAGCATTAGGAAGAAACTCACATGCGTTTCTCTGAAAGAGAAGCAGACTGTTCCAACACTTCAATTCACTGTGCGAAGTGAATGGAGTGTTGCTTCACTTTCTAAATGCTGTCCTTTCAGAGAAAATCACTTTCCTTTGAAAGTGCCTTAAGCAATTTGCAAGCATTCACAAGAAACACTAATGCGTTTCTATGAAAGAGAAGCACTCTGTTCCAACACTTCAATTCACTGCACGAAGGGAATGGAGTGTTGCTTCACTTTCTAAATGCTGTCCTTTCAGTGAAAATCACTTTCCTTTGAAAGTGCCTTAAGCTACTTACAAGCATTCATAAAAAACTCACATGCGTTTCTCTGAAAGAGAAGCAGTCTGTTCCAACACTTCAATTCACTGTGCGAAGTGAATGGAGTGTTGCTTCACTTTCTAAATGCTGTCCTTTCAGAGAAAATCACTTTCCTTTGAAAGTGCCTTAAGCTACTTGCAAGCATTAGGAAGAAACTCACATGCGTTTCTCTGAAAGAGAAGCAGTCTGTTCCAACACTTCAATTCACTGTGTGAAGTGAATGGAGTGTTGCCTCACTTTCTAAATGCTGTCCTTTCAGAGAAAATCACTTTCCTTTGAAAGTGCCTTAAGCTACTTACAAGCATTCACCAGAAACTCACATGCGTTTCTCTGAAAGAGAAGCAGTCTGTTCCAACACTTCAATTCAGTGTGTGAAGTGAATGGAGTGTTGCTTCACTTTCTAAATTATGTCCTTTCAGAGAAAATCACTTTCCTTTGAAAGTGCCTTAAGCAACTTGCAAGCATTCACAAGAAACACTAATGCGTTTATATGAAAGAGAAGCACTCTGTTCCAACACTTCAATTCACTGCACGAAGGCAATGGAGTGTTGCTTCACTTTCTAAATGCTGTCCTTTCAGAGAAAATCACTGTCCTTTGAAAGTGCCTTAAGCTACTTACAAGCATTCACCAGAAACTCACATGCGTTTCACTGAAAGAGAAGCAGTCGGTTCCAACACTTCAATTCACTGTACGAAGTGAATGGAGTGTTGCTTCACTTTCTAAATGCTGTCCTTTCAGAGAAAATCACTTTCCTTTGAAAGTGCCTTAAGCTACTTGCAAGCATTAGGAAGAAACTCACATGTGTTTCTCTGAAAGAGAAGCAGTCTGTTCCAACACTTCAATTCACTGTGCGAAGTGAATGGAGTGTTGCTTCACTTTCTAAATGCTGTCCTTTCAGAGAAAAACGCTTTTCTTTGAAAGTGCCTTAAACTACTTTCAAGCATTCACAAAAAACTCACATGCGTTTCTCTGAAAGAGAAGCAGTCTGTTCCAACACTTCAATTCACAGTGCGAAGTGAATGGAGTGTTGCTTCAGTTTCTAAAAGCTGTCCTTTCAGAGAAAATCACTTTCCATTGAAAGTGCCTTAAGCAACTTGCAAGAATTCACAAGAAACTCACATGCGTTTCTCTGAAAGAGAAGCAGTCTGTTCCAACACTTCAATTCACTGTGCGAAGAGAATGGAGTGTTGCTTCACTATCTAAATGCTGTCCTTTCAGAGAAAATCACTTTCCTTTGAAAGTGCCTTAAGCTACTTGCAAGCATTCCCAAGAAACACTAATGCGTTTCTATGAAAGAGAAGCAGTCTGTTCCAACACTTCAATTCATTGCCCGAAGGGAATGGAGTGTTGCTTTACTTTCTAAATGCTGTCCTTTCAGAGAAAATCACTTTCCTTTGAAAGTGCCTTAAGCTACTTACAAGCATTCACCAGAAACTCACATGCGTTTCTCTGAAAGGGAAGCAGTCTGTTCCAACTCTTCAATTCACTGTGCGAAGTGAATGGAGTGTTGCTTCACTTTCTAAATGCTGTCCTTTCAGAGAAAATCACTTTCCTTTGAAAATGCCTTAAGCTACTTACAAGCATTCACCAGAAACTCACATGCGTTTCTCTGAAAGAGAAGCAGTCTGTTCCAATACTTCAATTCACTCTGCAAAGTGAATGGAGTGTTGCTTCACTTTCTAAATGCTGTCCTTTCAGAGAAAATCACTTTCCTTTGAAAGTGCCTTAAGCTACTTACAAGCATTCAACTTAAACTCACATGAATTTCTCTGAAAGAGAAGCAGTCTGTTCCAACACTTCAATTCACTGTGCGAAGTGAATGGAGTGTTGCTTCACTTTCTAAATGCTGTCCTTTCAGAGAAAATCACTTTCCTTTGAAAGTGCCTTAAGCTACTTACAAGCATTCACCAGAAACTCACATGCGTTTCTCTGAAAGGGAGGCAGTCTGTTCCAACACTTCAATTCACTGTGCGAAGTGAATGGAGTGTTGCTTCACTTTCTAAATGCTGTCCTTTCAGAGAAAATCACTTTCCTTTGAAAGTGCCTTAAGCTACTTGCAAGCATTAGGAAGAAACTCACATGCGTTTCTCTGAAAGAGAAGCAGACTGTTCCAACACTTCAATTCACTGTGCGAAGTGAATGGAGTGTTGCTTCACTTTCTAAATGCTGTCCTTTCAGAGAAAATCACTTTCCTTTGAAAGTGCCTTAAGCTACTTGCAAGCATTAGGAAGAAACTCACATGCGTTTCTCTGAAAGAGAAGCAGTCTGTTCCAACACTTCAATTCACTGTGTGAAGTGAATGGAGTGTTGCCTCACTTTCTAAATGCTGTCCTTTCAGAGAAAATCACTTTCCTTTGAAAGTGCCTTAAGCTACTTACTAGCATTCACCAGAAACTCACATGCGTTTCTCTGAAAGAGAAGCAGTCTGTTCCAACACTTCAATTCAATGTGCGAAGTGAATGGAGTGTTGCTGCACTTTCTAAATGCTGTCCTTTCAGAGAAAATCACTTTCCTTTGAAAGTGCCTTAAGCTACTTACAAGCATTCCACAGAAACTCACATGCATTTCTCTGAAAGAGAAGCAGTCTGTTCCAACACTTCAATTCAGTGTGCGAAGTGAATGGAGTGTTGCTTCACTTTCTAAATTATGTCCTTTCAGAGAAAATCACTTTCCTTTGAAAGTGCCTTAAGCAACTTGCAAACATTCACAAGAAACACTAATGCGTTTATATGAAAGAGAAGCACTCTGTTCCAACACTTCAATTCACTGCACGAAGGGAATGGAGTGTTGCTTCACTTTCTAAATGCTGTCCTTTCAGAGAAAATCACTGTCCTTTGAAAGTGCCTTAAGCTACTTACAAGCATTCACCAGAAACTCACATGCGTTTCACTGAAAGAGAAGCAGTCGGTTCCAACACTTCAATTCACTGTGCGAAGTGAATGGAGTGTTGCTTCACTTTCTAAATGCTGTCCTTTCAGAGAAAATCACTTTCCTTTGTAAGTGCCTTAAGCTACTTGCAAGCATTAGGAAGAAACTCACATGTGTTTCTCTGAAAGAGAAGCAGTCTGTTCCAACACTTCAATTCACTGTGCGAAGTGAATGGAGTGTTGCTTCACTTTCTAAATGCTGTTCTTTCAGAGAAAAACGCTTTTCTTTGAAAGTGCCTTAAACTACTTTCAAGCATTCACAAAAAACTCACATGCGTTTCTCTGAAAGAGAAGCAGTCTGTTCCAACACTTCAATTCACAGTGCGAAGTGAATGGAGTGTTGCTTCAGTTTCTAAAAGCTGTCCTTTCAGAGAAAATCACTTTCCATTGAAAGTGCCTTAAGCAACTTGCAAGAATTCACAAGAAACTCACATGCGTTTCTCTGAAAGAGAAGCAGTCTGTTCCAACACTTCAATTCACTGTGCGAAGTGAATGGAGTATTACTTCACTATCTAAATGCTGTCCTTTCAGAGAAAATCACTTTCCTTTGAAAGTGCCTTAAGCTACTTGCAAGCATTCCCAAGAAACACTAATGCGTTTCTATGAAATAGAAGCAGTCTGTTCCAACACTTCAATTCATTGCCCGAAGGGAAAGGAGTGTTGCTTTACTTTCTAAATGCTGTCTTTTCATAGAAAATCACTTTCCTTTGAAAGAGCCTTAAGCTACTTACAATCATTCAACAGAAACTCACATGCATTTCTCTGAAAGAGAAGAAGTCTGTTCCAACACTTCAATTCACTGTACAAAGTGAATTGAGTGTTGCTTCACTTTCTAAATGCTGTCCTTTCAGAGAAAATCACTTTCCTTTGAAAGTGCCTTAAGCAATTTGCAAGCATTCACAAGAAACACTAATGCGTTTCTATGAAAGAGAAGCACTCTGTTCCAACACTTCAATTCACTGCACGAAGGGAATGGAGTGTTGCTTCACTTTCTAAATGCTGTCCTTTCAGTGAAAATCACTTTCCTTTGAAAGTGCCTTAAGCTACTTACAAGCATTCATAAAAAACTCACATGCGTTTCTCTGAAAGAGAAGCAGTCTGTTCCAACACTTCAATTCACTGTGCGAAGTGAATGGAGTGTTGCTTCACTTTCTAAATGCTGTCCTTTCAGAGAAAATCACTTTCCTTTGATAGTGCCTTAAGCTACTTGCAAGCATTCACCAGAAACGCACATGCATTTCTCTGAAAGAGAAGCAGTCTGTTCCAACACTTCAATTCACTGTGCGAAGTGAATGGAGTGTTGCTTCACTTTCTAAATGCTGTCCTTTCAGAGAAAATCACTTTCCTTTGAAAGTGCCTTAAGCTACTTACAAGCATTCAACTTAAACTCACATGAATTTCTCTGAAAGAGAAGCAGTCTGTTCCAACACTTCAATTCACTGTGCGAAGTGAATGGAGTGTTGCTTCACTTTCTAAATGCTGTCCTTTCAGAGAAAATCACATTCCTTTGAAAGTGCCTTAAGCTACTTACAAGCATTCACCAGAAACTCACATGCGTTTCTCTGAAAGAGAAGCAGTCTGTTCCAATACTTCAATTCACTGTGCGAAGTGAATGGAGTGTTGCTTCACTTTCTAAATGCTGTCCTTTCAGAGAAAATCACGTTCCTTTGAAAGTGCCTTAAGCTACTTGCAAGCATTAGGAAGAAACTCACATGCGTATCTCTGAAAGAGAAGCAGACTGTTCCAACACTTCAATTCACTGTGCGAAGTGAATGGAGTGTTGCTTCACTATCTAAATGCTGTCCTTTCAGAGAAAATCACTTTCCTTTGAAAGTGCCTTAATCTACTTGCAAGCATTCGCAAGAAACACTAATGCGTTTCTATGAAAGAGAAGCAGTCTGTTCCAACACTTCAATTCATTGCGAGAAGGGAATGGAGTGTTGCTTTACTTTCTAAATGCTGTCCTTTCATAGAAAATCACTTTCCTTTGAAAGAGCCTTAAGCTACTTACAAGCATTCAACAGAAACTCACATGCATTTCTCTGAAAGAGAAGCAGTCTGTTCCAACACTTCAATTCACTGTACAAAGTGAATTGAGTGTTGCTTCACTTTCTAAATGCTGTCCTTTCAGAAAAAATCACTTTCCTTTGAAAGTGCCTTAAGCAACTTGCAAGCATTCACAAGAAACACTAATGCGTTTCTATGAAAGAGAAGCACTCTGTTACAACACTTCAATTCACTGCACGAAGGGAATGGAGTGTTGCTTCACTTTCTAAATGCTGTCCTTTCAGAGAAAATCACTTTCCTTTGAAAGTGCCTTAAGCTACTCACAAGCATTAGGAAGAAACTCACATGCGTTTCTCTGAAAGAGAAGCAGTCTGTTCCAACACTTCAATTCACTGTGCGAAGTGAATGGAGTGTTCCTTCAGTTTCTAAATGCTGTCCTTTCAGAGAAAATCACTTTCCTTTGAATGTGCCTTAAGCGACTTGCAATAATTCACAAGAAACTCACATGCGTTTCTCTGAAAGAGAAGCAGTCTGTTCCAACACTTCAATTCACTGTGCGAAGTGAATGTAGTGTTGCTTCACTTTCTAAATGCTGTCCTTTCAGAGAAAATCACTTTCCTTTGAAAGTGCCTTAAGCTACTTGCAAGCATTAGGAAGAAACTCACATGCGTTTCTGTGAAAGAGAAGCAGACTGTTCCAACACTTCAATTCACTGTGCGAAGTGAATGGAGTGTTGCTGCACTTTCTAAATGCTGTCCTTTCAGAGAAAATCACTTTCCTTTGAAAGTGCCTTAAGCTACTTGCAAGCATTAGGAAGAAACTCACATGCGTTTCTCTGAAAGAGAAGCAGACTGTTCCAACACTTCAATTCACTGTGCGAAGTGAATGGAGTGTTGCTGCACTTTCTAAATGCTGTCCTTTCAGAGAAAATCACTTTCCTTTGAAAGTGCCTTAAGCTACTTACAAGCATTCCACAGAAACTCACATGCATTTCTCTGAAAGAGAATCAGTCTGTTCCAACACTTCAATTCAGTGTGAGAAGTGAATGGAGTGTTGCTTCACTTTCTAAATTATGTCCTTTCAGAGAAAATCACTTTCCTTTGAAAGTGCCTTAAGCAACTTGCAAGCATTCACAAGAAACACTAATGCGTTTATATGAAAGAGAAGCACTCTGTTCCAACACTTCAATTCACTGCACGAAGGGAATGGAGTGTTGCTTCACTTTCTAAATGCTGTCCTTTCAGAGAAAATCACTGTCCTTTGAAAGTGCCTTAAGCTACTTACAAGCATTCACCAGAAACTCACATGCGTTTCATTGAAAGAGAAGCAGTCGGTTCCAACACTTCAATTCACTGTGCAAAGTGAATGGAGTGTTGCTTCAATTTCTAAATGCTGTCCTTTCAGAGAAAATTACTTTCCTTTGAAAGTGCCTTAAGCTACTTGCAAGCATTAGGAAGAAACTCACATGTGTTTCTCTGAAAGAGAAGCAGTCTGTTCCAACACTTCAATTCACAGTGCGAAGTGAATGGAGTGTTGCTTCAGTTTCTAAAAGCTGTCCTTTCAGAGAAAATCACTTTACATTGAAAGTGCCTTAAGCAACTTGCAAGAATTCACAAGAAACTCACATGCGTTTCTCTGAAAGAGAAGCAGTCTGTTCCAACACTTCAATTCACTGTGCGAAGTGAATGGAGTGTTGCTTCACTATCTAAATGCTGTCCTTTCAGAGAAAATCACTTTCCTTTAAAGTGCCTTAAGCTACTTGCAAGCATTCACAAGAAACACTAATGCGTTTCTATGAAAGAGAAGCAGTCTGTTCCAACACTTCAATTCATTGCCCGAAGGGAATGGAGTGTTGCTTTACTTTCTAAATGCTGTCCTTTCATAGAAAATCACTTTCCTTTGAAAGAGCCTTAAGCTACTTACAAGCATTCAACAAAAACTCACATGCATTTCTCTGAAAGAGAAGAAGTCTGTTCCAACACTTCAATTCACTGTACAAAGTGAAATGAGTGTTGCTTCACTTTCTAAATGCTGTCCTTTCAGAGAAAATCACTTTCCTTTGAAAGTGCCTTAAGCAATTTGCAAGCATTCACAAGAAACACTAATGCGTTTCTATGAAAGAGAAGCACTCTGTTCCAACACTTCAATTCACTGCACGAAGGGAATGGAGTGTTGCTTCACTTTCTAAATGCTGTCCTTTCAGTGAAAATCACTTTCCTTTGAAAGTGCCTTAAGCTACTTACAAGCATTCATAAAAAACTCACATGCGTTTCTCTGAAAGAGAAGCAGTCTGTTCCAACACTTCAATTCACTGTGCGAAGTGAATGGAGTGTTGCATCACTTTCTAAATGCTGTCCTTTCAGAGAAAATCACTTTCCTTTGATAGTGCCTTAAGCTACTTGCAAGCATTAGGAAGAAACTCACATGCGTTTCTCTTAAAGAGAAGCAGTCTGTTCCAACACTTCAATTCACTGTGTGAAGTGAATAGAGTGTTGCCTCACGTTCTAAATGCTGTCCTTTCAGAGAAAATCACTTTCCTTTGAAAGTGCCTTAAGCTACTTACAAGCATTCAGCAGAAACTCACATGCGTTTCTCTGAAAGAGAAGCAGTCTGTTCCAACACTTCAATTCACTGTGCGAAGTGAATGGAGTGTTGCTTCACTTTCTAAATGCTGTCCTTTCAGAGAAAATCACTTTCCTTTGAAAGTGCCTTAAGCTACTTACAAGCATTCAACTGAAACTCACATGAATTTCTCTGAAAGAGAAGCAGTCTGTTCCAACACTTCAATTCACTGTGCGAAGTGAATGGAGTGTTGCTTCACTTTCTAAATGCTGTCCTTTTAGAGAAAATCACTTTCCTTTGAAAGTGCCTTAAGCTACTTACAAGCATTCACCAGAAACTCACATGCGTTTCTCTGAAAGAGAAGCAGTCTGTTCCAACACTTCAATTCACTGAGCGAAGTGAATGGAGTGTTGCTTCACTTTCTAAATGCTGTCCTTTCAGAGAAAATCACGTTCCTTTGAAAGTGCCTTAAGCTACTTGCAAGCATTAGGAAGAAACTCACATGCGTACCTCTGAAAGAGTAGCAGACTGTTCCAACACTTCAATTCACTGTGCGAAGTGAATGGAGTGTTGCTTCACTATCTAAATGCTGTCCTTTCAGAGAAAATCACTTTCCTTTGAAAGTGCCTTAAGCTACTTGCAAGCATTCCCAAGAAACACTAATGCGTTTCTATGAAAGAGAAGCAGTCTGTTCCAACACTTCAATTCATTGCCCGAAGGGAATGGAGTGTTGCTTTACTTTCTAAATGCTGTCCTTTCATAGAAAATCACTTTCCTTTGAAAGAGCCTTAAGCTACTTAAAAGCATTCAACAGAAACTCACATGCATTTCTCTGAAAGAGAAGCAGTCTGTTCCAACACTTCAATTCACTGTACAAAGTGAATTGAGTGTTGCTTCACTTTCTAAATGCTGTCCTTTCAGAAAAAATCACTTTCCTTTGAAAGTGCCTTAAGCAACTTGCAAGCATTCACAAGAAACACTAATGCGTTTCTATGAAAGAGAAGCACTCTGTTCCAACACTTCAATTCACTGCACGAAGGGAATGGAGTGTTGCTTCACTTTCTAAATGCTGTCCTTTCAGAGAAAATCACTTTCCTTTGAAAGTGCCTTAAGCTACTTACAAGCATTAGGAAGAAACTCACATGCGTTTCTCTGAAAGAGAAGCAGTCTGTTCCAACACTTCAATTCACTGTGCGAAGTGAATGGAGTGTTGCCTCACTTTCTAAATGCTGTCCTTTCAGAGAAAATCACTTTCCTTTGAAAGTGCCTTAAGCTACATACAAGCATTCACCAGAAACTCACATGCGTTTCTCTGAAAGGGAAGCAGTCTGTTCCAACTATTCAATTCACTGTGCGAAGTGAATGGAGTGTTGCTTCACTTTCTAAATGCTGTCCTTTCAGAGAAAATCACTTTCCTTTGAAAATGCCTTAAGCTACTTACAAGCATTCACCAGAAACTCACATGCGTTTCTCTGAAAGAGAAGCAGTCTGTTCCAATACTTCAATTCACTCTGCGAAGTGAATGGAGTGTTGCTTCAGTTTCTAAATGCTGTCCTTTCAGAGAAAATCACTTTCCTTTGAAAGTGCCTTAAGCTACTTACAAGCATTCAACTTAAACTCACATGAATTTCTCTGAAAGAGAAGCAGTCTGTTCCAACACTTCAATTCACTGTGCGAAGTGAATGGAGTGTTGCTTCACTTTCTAAATGCTGTCCTTTCAGAGAAAATCACTTTCCTTTGAAAGTGCCTTAAGCTACTTACAAGCATTCACCAGAAACTCACATGCGTTTCTCTGAAAGAGAGGCAGTCTGTTCCAACACTTCAATTCACTGTGCGAAGTGAATGGAGTGTTGCTTCACTTTCTAAATGCTGTCCTTTCAGAGAAAATCACTTTCCTTTGAAAGTGCCTTAAGCTACTTGCAAGCATTAGGAAGAAACTCACATGCGTTTCTCTGAAAGAGAAGCAGACTGTTCCAACACTTCAATTCACTGTGCGAAGTGAATGGAGTGTTGCTTCACTTTCTAAATGCTGTCCTTTCAGAGAAAATCACTTTCCTTTGAAAGTGCCTTAAGCTACTTGCAAGCATTAGGAAGAAACTCACATGCGTTTCTCTGAAAGAGAAGCAGTCTGTTCCAACACTTCAATTCACTGTGTGAAGTGAATGGAGTGTTGCTGCACTTTCTAAATGCTGTCCTTTCAGAGAAAATCACTTTCCTTTGAAAGTGCCTTAAGCTACTTACAAGCATTCCACAGAAACTCACATGCATTTCTCTGAAAGAGAAGCAGTCTGTTCCAACACTTCAATTCAGTGTGCGAAGTGAATGGAGTGTTGCTTCACTTTCTAAATTATGTCCTTTCAGAGAAAATCACTTTCCTTTGAAAGTGCCTTAAGCAACTTGCAAGCATTCACAAGAAACACTAATGCGTTTATATGAAAGAGAAGCACTCTGTTCCAACACTTCAATTCACTGCACGAAGGGAATGGAGTGTTGCTTCAGTTTCTAAATGCTGTCCTTTCAGAGAAAATCACTGTCCTTTGAAAGTGCCTTAAGCTACTTACAAGCATTCACCAGAAACTCACATGGGTTTCACTGAAAGAGAAGCAGTCGGTTCCAACATTTCAATTCACTGTTCGAAGTGAATGGAGTGTTGCTTCACTTTCTAAATGCTGTCCTTTCAGAGAAAATCACTTTCCTTTGAAAGTGCCTTAAGCTACTTGCAAGCATTAGGAAGAAACTCACATGTGTTTCTCTGAAAGAGAAGCAGTCTGTTCCAACACTTCAATTCACTGTGCGAAGTGAATGGAGTGTTGCTTCACTTTCTAAATGCTGTCCTTTCAGAGAAAAACGCTTTTCTTTGAAAGTGCATTAAACTACTTTCAAGCATTCACAAAAAACTCACATGCGTTTCTCTGAAAGAGAAGCAGTCTGTTCCAACACTTCAATTCACAGTGCGAAGTGAATGGAGTGTTGCTTCAGTTTCTAAAAGCTGTCCTTTCAGAGAAAATCACTTTCCATTGAAAGTGCCTTAAGCAACTTGCAAGAATTCACAAGAAACTCACATGCGTTTCTCTGAAAGAGAAGCAGTCTGTTCCAACACTTCAATTCACTGTGCGAAGTGAATGGAGTGTTGCTTCACTATCTAAATGCTGTCCTTTCAGAGAAAATCACTTTCCTTTGAAAGTGCCTTAAGCTACTTGCAAGCATTCCCAAGAAACACTAATGCGTTTCTATGAAAGAGAAGCAGTCTGTTCCAACACTTCAATTCATTGCCCGAAGGGAATGGAGTGGTGCTTTACTTTCTAAATGCTGTCCTTTCAGAGAAAATCACTTTCCTTTGAAAGAGCCTTAAGCTACTTACAAGCATTCAACAGAAACTCACATGCATTTCTCTGAAAGAGAAGAAGTCTGTTCCAACACTTCAATTCACTGTACAAAGTGAATTGAGTGTTGCTTCACTTTCTAAATGCTGTCCTTTCAGAGAAAATCACTTTCCTTTGAAAGTGCCTTAAGCAATTTGCAAGCATTCACAAGAAACACTAATGCGTTTCTATGAAAGAGAAGCACTCTGTTCCAACACTTCAATTCACTGCACGAAGGGAATGGAGTGTTGCTTCACTTTCTAAATGCTGTCCTTTCAGTGAAAATCACTTTCCTTTGAAAGTGCCTTAAGCTACTTACAAGCATTCATAAAAAACTCACATGCGTTTCTCTGAAAGAGAAGCAGTCTGTTCCAACACTTCAATTCACTGTGCGAAGTGAATGGAGTGTTGCTTCACTTTCTAAATGCTGTCCTTTCAGAGAAAATCACTTTCCTTTGATAGTGCCTTAAGCTACTTGCAAGCATTAGGAAGAAACTCACATGCGTTTCTCTGAAAGAGAAGCAGTCTGTTCCAACACTTCAA
Source organism: Myodes glareolus (assembly GCF_982192425.1). Taxonomy (NCBI): domain Eukaryota; kingdom Metazoa; phylum Chordata; class Mammalia; order Rodentia; family Cricetidae; genus Myodes; species Myodes glareolus. Next base: position 645,018 of record NC_142043.1, on the reverse strand, counting down.
TTCACTGTGTGAAGTGAATAGAGTGTTGCCTCACGTTCTAAATGCTGTCCTTTCAGAGAAAATCACTTTCCTTTGAAAGTGCCTTAAGCTACTTACATGCATTCACCAGAAACTCACATGCGTTTCTCTGAAAGAGAAGCAGTCTGTTCCAACACTTCAATTCACTGTGCGAAGTGAATGGAGTGTTGCTTCACTTTCTAAATGCTGTCCTTTCAGAGAAAATCACTTTCCTTTGAAAGTGCCTTAAGCTACTTACAAGCATTCACCAGAAACTCACATGCGTTTCTCTGAAAGAGAAGCAGTCTGTTCCAACTCTTCAATTCACTGTGCGAAGTGAATGGAGTGTTGCTTCACTTTCTAAATGCTGTCCTTTCAGAGAAAATCACGTTCCTTTGAAAGTGCCTTAAGCTACTTGCAAGCATTAGGAAGAAACTCACATGCGTATCTCTGAAAGAGAAGCAGACGGTTCCAACACTTCAATTCACTGTGCGAAGTGAATGGAGTGTTGCTTCACTTTCTAAATGCTGTCCTTTCAGAGAAAATCACTTTCCTTTGAAAGTGCCTTAAGCTACTTGCAAGCATTAGGAAGAAACTCACATGCGTTTCTCTGAAAGAGAAGCAGTCTGTTCCAACACTTCAATTCACTGTGTGAAGTGAATGGAGTATTGCCTCACTTTCTAAATGCTGTCCTTTCAGAGAAAATCACTTTCCTTTGAAAGTGACTTAAACTACTTACAAGCTTTCACCAGAAACTCACATGCGTTTCTCTAAAAGAGAAGCAGTCTGTTCCAACACTTCAATTCAATGTGCGAAGTGAATGGAGTGTTGCTTCACTTTCTAAATGCTGTCCTTTCAGAGAAAATCACTTTCCTTTGAAAGTGCCTTAAGCTACTTACAAGCATTCAACAGAAACTCACATGCATTTCTCTGAAAGAGAAGCAGTCTGTTCCAACACTTCAATTCACTGTGCGAAGTGAATGGAGTGTTGCTTCACTTTCTAAATTATGTCCTTTCAGAGAAAATCACTTTCCTTTGAAAGTGCCTTAAGCAACTTGCAAGCATTCACAAGAAACACTAATACGTTTATATGAAAGAGAAGCACTCTGTTCCAACACTTCAATTCACTGCACGAAGGGAATGGAGTGTTGCTTCACTTTCTAAATGCTGTCCTTTCAGAGAAAATCACTTTCCTTTGAAAGTGACTTAAGCTACTTACAAGCATTCACCAGAAACTCACATGCGTTTCTCTGAAAGAGAAGCAGTCTGTTCCAACACTTCAATTCACTGTGCGAAGTGAATGGAGTGTTGCTTCACTTTCTAAATGCTGTCCTTTCAGAGAAAATCACTTTCCTTTGATAGTGCCTTAAGCTACTTGCAAGCATTAGGAAGAAACTCACATGCGTTTCTCTGAAAGAGAAGCAGTCTGTTCCAACACTTCAATTCACTGTGTGAAGTGAATAGAGTGTTGCCTCACGTTCTAAATGCTGTCCTTTCAGAGAAAATCACTTTTCTTTGAAAGTGCCTTAAGCTACTTACAAGCATTCACCAGAAACTCACATGCGTTTCTCTGAAAGAGAAGCAGTCTGTTCCAACACTTCAATTCACTGTGCGAAGTGAATGGAGTGTTGCTTCACTTTCTAAATGCTGTCCTTTCAGAGAAAATCACTTTCCTTTGAAAGTGCCTTAAACTACTTTCAAGCATTCACAGAAAACTCACATGCGTTTCTCTGAATGAGAAGCAGTCTGTTCCAACACTTCAATTCACTGTGCGAAGTGAATGGAGTGTTGCTTCAGTTTCTAAATGCTGTCCTTTCAGAGAAAATCACTTTCCTTTGAAAGTGCCTTAAGCTACTTACAAGCATTCACCAGAAACTCACATGCATTTCTCTGAAAGAGAAGCAGTCTGTTCCAACACTTCAATTCACAGTGCGAAGTGAATGGAGTGTTGCTTCAGTTTCTAAATGCTGTCCTTTCAGAGAAAATCACTTTCCTTTGAAAGTGCCTTAAGCAACTTGCAAGAATTCACAAGAAACTCACATGCGTTTCTCTGAAAGAGAAGCAGTCTGTTCCAACACTTCAATTCACTGTGCGAAGTGAATGGAGTGTTGCTTCACTATCTAAATGCTGTCCTTTCAGAGAAAATCACTTTCCTTTGAAAGTGCCTTAAGCTACTTGCAAGCATTCGCAAGAAACACTAATGCGTTTCTATGAAAGAGAAGCAGTCTGTTCCAACACTTCAATTCATTGCCCGAAGGGAATGGAGTGTTGCTTTACTTTCTAAATGCTGTCCTTTCAGAGAAAATCACTTTCCTTTGAAAGAGCCTTAAGCTACTTACAATCATTCAACAGAAACTCACATGCATTTCTCTGAAAGAGAAGAAGTCTGTTCCAACACTTCAATTCACTGTACAAAGTGAATTGAGTGTTGCTTCACTTTCTAAATGCTGTCCTTTCAGAGAAAATCACTTTCCTTTGAAAGTGCCTTAAGCAATTTGCAAGCATTCACAAGAAACACTAATGCGTTTCTATGAAAGAGAAGCACTCTGTTCCAACACTTCAATTCACTGCACGAAGGGAATGGAGTGTTGCTTCACTTTCTAAATGCTGTCCTTTCAGTGAAAATCACTTTCCTTTGAAAGTGCCTTAAGCTACTTACAAGCATTCATAAAAAACTCACATGCGTTTCTCTGAAAGAGAAGCAGTCTGTTCCAACACTTCAATTCACTGTGCGAAGTGAATGGAGTGTTGCTTCACTTTCTAAATGCTGTCCTTTCAGAGAAAATCACTTTCCTTTGATAGTGCCTTAAGCTACTTGCAAGCATTCACCAGAAACGCACATGCATTTCTCTGAAAGAGAAGCAGTCTGTTCCAACACTTCAATTCACTGTGCGAAGTGAATGGAGTGTTGCTTCACTTTCTAAATGCTGTCCTTTCAGAGAAAATCACTTTCCTTTGAAAGTGCCTTAAGCTACTTACAAGCATTCAACTTAAACTCACATGAATTTCTCTGAAAGAGAAGCAGTCTGTTCCAACACTTCAATTCACTGTGCGAAGTGAATGGAGTGTTGCTTCACTTTCTAAATGCTGTCCTTTCAGAGAAAATCACATTCCTTTGAAAGTGCCTTAAGCTACTTACAAGCATTCACCAGAAACTCACATGCGTTTCTCTGAAAGAGAAGCAGTCTGTTCCAATACTTCAATTCACTGTGCGAAGTGAATGGAGTGTTGCTTCACTTTCTAAATGCTGTCCTTTCAGAGAAAATCACGTTCCTTTGAAAGTGCCTTAAGCTACTTGCAAGCATTAGGAAGAAACTCACATGCGTATCTCTGAAAGAGAAGCAGACTGTTCCAACACTTCAATTCACTGTGCGAAGTGAATGGAGTGTTGCTTCACTATCTAAATGCTGTCCTTTCAGAGAAAATCACTTTCCTTTGAAAGTGCCTTAATCTACTTGCAAGCATTCGCAAGAAACACTAATGCGTTTCTATGAAAGAGAAGCAGTCTGTTCCAACACTTCAATTCATTGCGAGAAGGGAATGGAGTGTTGCTTTACTTTCTAAATGCTGTCCTTTCATAGAAAATCACTTTCCTTTGAAAGAGCCTTAAGCTACTTACAAGCATTCAACAGAAACTCACATGCATTTCTCTGAAAGAGAAGCAGTCTGTTCCAACACTTCAATTCACTGTACAAAGTGAATTGAGTGTTGCTTCACTTTCTAAATGCTGTCCTTTCAGAAAAAATCACTTTCCTTTGAAAGTGCCTTAAGCAACTTGCAAGCATTCACAAGAAACACTAATGCGTTTCTATGAAAGAGAAGCACTCTGTTACAACACTTCAATTCACTGCACGAAGGGAATGGAGTGTTGCTTCACTTTCTAAATGCTGTCCTTTCAGAGAAAATCACTTTCCTTTGAAAGTGCCTTAAGCTACTCACAAGCATTAGGAAGAAACTCACATGCGTTTCTCTGAAAGAGAAGCAGTCTGTTCCAACACTTCAATTCACTGTGCGAAGTGAATGGAGTGTTCCTTCAGTTTCTAAATGCTGTCCTTTCAGAGAAAATCACTTTCCTTTGAATGTGCCTTAAGCGACTTGCAATAATTCACAAGAAACACACATGCGTTTCTCTGAAAGAGAAGCAGTCTGTTCCAACACTTCAATTCACTGTGCGAAGTGAATGTAGTGTTGCTTCACTTTCTAAATGCTGTCCTTTCAGAGAAAATCACTTTCCTTTGAAAGTGCCTTAAGCTACTTGCAAGCATTAGGAAGAAACTCACATGCGTTTCTGTGAAAGAGAAGCAGACTGTTCCAACACTTCAATTCACTGTGCGAAGTGAATGGAGTGTTGCTGCACTTTCTAAATGCTGTCCTTTCAGAGAAAATCACTTTCCTTTGAAAGTGCCTTAAGCTACTTGCAAGCATTAGGAAGAAACTCACATGCATTTCTCTGAAAGAGAAGCAGACTGTTCCAACACTTCAATTCACTGTGCGAAGTGAATGGAGTGTTGCTGCACTTTCTAAATGCTGTCCTTTCAGAGAAAATCACTTTCCTTTGAAAGTGCCTTAAGCTACTTACAAGCATTCCACAGAAACTCACATGCATTTCTCTGAAAGAGAATCAGTCTGTTCCAACACTTCAATTCAGTGTGAGAAGTGAATGGAGTGTTGCTTCACTTTCTAAATTATGTCCTTTCAGAGAAAATCACTTTCCTTTGAAAGTGCCTTAAGCAACTTGCAAGCATTCACAAGAAACACTAATGCGTTTATATGAAAGAGAAGCACTCTGTTCCAACACTTCAATTCACTGCACGAAGGGAATGGAGTGTTGCTTCACTTTCTAAATGCTGTCCTTTCAGAGAAAATCACTGTCCTTTGAAAGTGCCTTAAGCTACTTACAAGCATTCACCAGAAACTCACATGCGTTTCATTGAAAGAGAAGCAGTCGGTTCCAACACTTCAATTCACTGTGCAAAGTGAATGGAGTGTTGCTTCAATTTCTAAATGCTGTCCTTTCAGAGAAAATTACTTTCCTTTGAAAGTGCCTTAAGCTACTTGCAAGCATTAGGAAGAAACTCACATGCATTTCTCTGAAAGAGAAGCAGTCTGTTCCAACACTTCAATTCACAGTGCGAAGTGAATGGAGTGTTGCTTCAGTTTCTAAAAGCTGTCCTTTCAGAGAAAATCACTTTACATTGAAAGTGCCTTAAGCAACTTGCAAGAATTCACAAGAAACTCACATGCGTTTCTCTGAAAGAGAAGCAGTCTGTTCCAACACTTCAATTCACTGTGCGAAGTGAATGGAGTGTTGCTTCACTATCTAAATGCTGTCCTTTCAGAGAAAATCACTTTCCTTTAAAGTGCCTTAAGCTACTTGCAAGCATTCACAAGAAACACTAATGCGTTTCTATGAAAGAGAAGCAGTCTGTTCCAACACTTCAATTCATTGCCCGAAGGGAATGGAGTGTTGCTTTACTTTCTAAATGCTGTCCTTTCATAGAAAATCACTTTCCTTTGAAAGAGCCTTAAGCTACTTACAAGCATTCAACAAAAACTCACATGCATTTCTCTGAAAGAGAAGAAGTCTGTTCCAACACTTCAATTCACTGTACAAAGTGAATTGAGTGTTGCTTCACTTTCTAAATGCTGTCCTTTCAGAGAAAATCACTTTCCTTTGAAAGTGCCTTAAGCAATTTGCAAGCATTCACAAGAAACACTAATGCGTTTCTATGAAAGAGAAGCACTCTGTTCCAACACTTCAATTCACTGCACGAAGGGAATGGAGTGTTGCTTCACTTTCTAAATGCTGTCCTTTCAGTGAAAATCACTTTCCTTTGAAAGTGCCTTAAGCTACTTACAAGCATTCATAAAAAACTCACATGCGTTTCTCTGAAAGAGAAGCAGTCTGTTCCAACACTTCAATTCACTGTGCGAAGTGAATGGAGTGTTGCATCACTTTCTAAATGCTGTCCTTTCAGAGAAAATCACTTTCCTTTGATAGTGCCTTAAGCTACTTGCAAGCATTAGGAAGAAACTCACATGCGTTTCTCTTAAAGAGAAGCAGTCTGTTCCAACACTTCAATTCACTGTGTGAAGTGAATAGAGTGTTGCCTCACGTTCTAAATGCTGTCCTTTCAGAGAAAATCACTTTCCTTTGAAAGTGCCTTAAGCTACTTACAAGCATTCAGCAGAAACTCACATGCGTTTCTCTGAAAGAGAAGCAGTCTGTTCCAACACTTCAATTCACTGTGCGAAGTGAATGGAGTGTTGCTTCACTTTCTAAATGCTGTCCTTTCAGAGAAAATCACTTTCCTTTGAAAGTGCCTTAAGCTACTTACAAGCATTCAACTGAAACTCACATGAATTTCTCTGAAAGAGAAGCAGTCTGTTCCAACACTTCAATTCACTGTGCGAAGTGAATGGAGTGTTGCTTCACTTTCTAAATGCTGTCCTTTTAGAGAAAATCACTTTCCTTTGAAAGTGCCTTAAGCTACTTACAAGCATTCACCAGAAACTCACATGCGTTTCTCTGAAAGAGAAGCAGTCTGTTCCAACACTTCAATTCACTGAGCGAAGTGAATGGAGTGTTGCTTCACTTTCTAAATGCTGTCCTTTCAGAGAAAATCACGTTCCTTTGAAAGTGCCTTAAGCTACTTGCAAGCATTAGGAAGAAACTCACATGCGTACCTCTGAAAGAGTAGCAGACTGTTCCAACACTACAATTCAATGTGCGAAGTGAATGGAGTGTTGCTTCACTATCTAAATGCTGTCCTTTCAGAGAAAATCACTTTCCTTTGAAAGTGCCTTAAGCTACTTGCAAGCATTCCCAAGAAACACTAATGCGTTTCTATGAAAGAGAAGCAGTCTGTTCCAACACTTCAATTCATTGCCCGAAGGGAATGGAGTGTTGCTTTACTTTCTAAATGCTGTCCTTTCATAGAAAATCACTTTCCTTTGAAAGAGCCTTAAGCTACTTAAAAGCATTCAACAGAAACTCACATGCATTTCTCTGAAAGAGAAGCAGTCTGTTCCAACACTTCAATTCACTGTACAAAGTGAATTGAGTGTTGCTTCACTTTCTAAATGCTGTCCTTTCAGAAAAAATCACTTTCCTTTGAAAGTGCCTTAAGCAACTTGCAAGCATTCACAAGAAACACTAATGCGTTTCTATGAAAGAGAAGCACTCTGTTCCAACACTTCAATTCACTGCACGAAGGGAATGGAGTGTTGCTTCACTTTCTAAATGCTGTCCTTTCAGAGAAAATCACTTTCCTTTGAAAGTGCCTTAAGCTACTTACAAGCATTAGGAAGAAACTCACATGCGTTTCTCTGAAAGAGAAGCAGTCTGTTCCAACACTTCAATTCACTGTGCGAAGTGAATGGAGTGTTCCTTCAGTTTCTAAATGCTGTCCTTTCAGAGAAAAACACTTTCCTTTGAAAGTGCCTTAAGCAACTTGCAATAATTCACAAGAAACTCACATGCGTTTCTCTGAAAGAGAAGCAGTCTGTTCCAACACTTCAATTCACTGTGCGAAGTGAATGGAGTGTTGCCTCACTTTCTAAATGCTGTCCTTTCAGAGAAAATCACTTTCCTTTGAAAGTGCCTTAAGCTACATACAAGCATTCACCAGAAACTCACATGCGTTTCTCTGAAAGGGAAGCAGTCTGTTCCAACTATTCAATTCACTGTGCGAAGTGAATGGAGTGTTGCTTCACTTTCTAAATGCTGTCCTTTCAGAGAAAATCACTTTCCTTTGAAAATGCCTTAAGCTACTTACAAGCATTCACCAGAAACTCACATGCGTTTCTCTGAAAGAGAAGCAGTCTGTTCCAATACTTCAATTCACTCTGCGAAGTGAATGGAGTGTTGCTTCAGTTTCTAAATGCTGTCCTTTCAGAGAAAATCACTTTCCTTTGAAAGTGCCTTAAGCTACTTACAAGCATTCAACTTAAACTCACATGAATTTCTCTGAAAGAGAAGCAGTCTGTTCCAACACTTCAATTCACTGTGCGAAGTGAATGGAGTGTTGCTTCACTTTCTAAATGCTGTCCTTTCAGAGAAAATCACTTTCCTTTGAAAGTGCCTTAAGCTACTTACAAGCATTCACCAGAAACTCACATGCGTTTCTCTGAAAGAGAGGCAGTCTGTTCCAACACTTCAATTCACTGTGCGAAGTGAATGGAGTGTTGCTTCACTTTCTAAATGCTGTCCTTTCAGAGAAAATCACTTTCCTTTGAAAGTGCCTTAAGCTACTTGCAAGCATTAGGAAGAAACTCACATGCGTTTCTCTGAAAGAGAAGCAGACTGTTCCAACACTTCAATTCACTGTGCGAAGTGAATGGAGTGTTGCTTCACTTTCTAAATGCTGTCCTTTCAGAGAAAATCACTTTCCTTTGAAAGTGCCTTAAGCTACTTGCAAGCATTAGGAAGAAACTCACATGCGTTTCTCTGAAAGAGAAGCAGTCTGTTCCAACACTTCAATTCACTGTGTGAAGTGAATGGAGTGTTGCTGCACTTTCTAAATGCTGTCCTTTCAGAGAAAATCACTTTCCTTTGAAAGTGCCTTAAGCTACTTACAAGCATTCCACAGAAACTCACATGCATTTCTCTGAAAGAGAAGCAGTCTGTTCCAACACTTCAATTCAGTGTGCGAAGTGAATGGAGTGTTGCTTCACTTTCTAAATTATGTCCTTTCAGAGAAAATCACTTTCCTTTGAAAGTGCCTTAAGCAACTTGCAAGCATTCACAAGAAACACTAATGCGTTTATATGAAAGAGAAGCACTCTGTTCCAACACTTCAATTCACTGCACGAAGGGAATGGAGTGTTGCTTCAGTTTCTAAATGCTGTCCTTTCAGAGAAAATCACTGTCCTTTGAAAGTGCCTTAAGCTACTTACAAGCATTCACCAGAAACTCACATGGGTTTCACTGAAAGAGAAGCAGTCGGTTCCAACATTTCAATTCACTGTTCGAAGTGAATGGAGTGTTGCTTCACTTTCTAAATGCTGTCCTTTCAGAGAAAATCACTTTCCTTTGAAAGTGCCTTAAGCTACTTGCAAGCATTAGGAAGAAACTCACATGTGTTTCTCTGAAAGAGAAGCAGTCTGTTCCAACACTTCAATTCACTGTGCGAAGTGAATGGAGTGTTGCTTCACTTTCTAAATGCTGTCCTTTCAGAGAAAAACGCTTTTCTTTGAAAGTGCATTAAACTACTTTCAAGCATTCACAAAAAACTCACATGCGTTTCTCTGAAAGAGAAGCAGTCTGTTCCAACACTTCAATTCACAGTGCGAAGTGAATGGAGTGTTGCTTCAGTTTCTAAAAGCTGTCCTTTCAGAGAAAATCACTTTCCATTGAAAGTGCCTTAAGCAACTTGCAAGAATTCACAAGAAACTCACATGCGTTTCTCTGAAAGAGAAGCAGTCTGTTCCAACACTTCAATTCACTGTGCGAAGTGAATGGAGTGTTGCTTCACTATCTAAATGCTGTCCTTTCAGAGAAAATCACTTTCCTTTGAAAGTGCCTTAAGCTACTTGCAAGCATTCCCAAGAAACACTAATGCGTTTCTATGAAAGAGAAGCAGTCTGTTCCAACACTTCAATTCATTGCCCGAAGGGAATGGAGTGGTGCTTTACTTTCTAAATGCTGTCCTTTCAGAGAAAATCACTTTCCTTTGAAAGAGCCTTAAGCTACTTACAAGCATTCAACAGAAACTCACATGCATTTCTCTGAAAGAGAAGAAGTCTGTTCCAACACTTCAATTCACTGTACAAAGTGAATTGAGTGTTGCTTCACTTTCTAAATGCTGTCCTTTCAGAGAAAATCACTTTCCTTTGAAAGTGCCTTAAGCAATTTGCAAGCATTCACAAGAAACACTAATGCGTTTCTATGAAAGAGAAGCACTCTGTTCCAACACTTCAATTCACTGCACGAAGGGAATGGAGTGTTGCTTCACTTTCTAAATGCTGTCCTTTCAGTGAAAATCACTTTCCTTTGAAAGTGCCTTAAGCTACTTACAAGCATTCATAAAAAACTCACATGCGTTTCTCTGAAAGAGAAGCAGTCTGTTCCAACACTTCAATTCACTGTGCGAAGTGAATGGAGTGTTGCTTCACTTTCTAAATGCTGTCCTTTCAGAGAAAATCACTTTCCTTTGATAGTGCCTTAAGCTACTTGCAAGCATTAGGAAGAAACTCACATGCGTTTCTCTGAAAGAGAAGCAGTGTGTTCCAACACTTCAATTCACTGTGTGAAGTGAATAGAGTGTTGCCTCACGTTCTCAATGCTGTCCTTTCAGAGAAAATCACTTTCCTTTGAAAGTGCCTTAAGCTACTTACATGCATTCACCAGAAACTCACATGCGTTTCTCTGAAAGAGAAGCAGTCTGTTCCAACACTTCAATTCACTGTGCGAAGTGAATGGAGTGTTGCTTCACTTTCTAAATGCTGTCCTTTCAGAGAAAATCACTTTCCTTTGAAAGTGCCTTAAGCTACTTACAAGCATTCACCAGAAACTCACATGCGTTTCTCTGAAAGAGAAGCAGTCTGTTCCAACTCTTCAATTCACTGTGCGAAGTGAATGGAGTGTTGCTTCACTTTCTAAATGCTGTCCTTTCAGAGAAAATCACGTTCCTTTGAAAGTGCCTTAAGCTACTTGCAAGCATTAGGAAGAAACTCACATGCGTATCTCTGAAAGAGAAGCAGACGGTTCCAACACTTCAATTCACTGTGCGAAGTGAATGGAGTGTTGCTTCACTTTCTAAATGCTGTCCTTTCAGAGAAAATCACTTTCCTTTGAAAGTGCCTTAAGCTACTTGCAAGCATTAGGAAGAAACTCACATGCGTTTCTCTGAAAGAGAAGCAGTCTGTTCCAACACTTCAATTCACTGTGTGAAGTGAATGGAGTATTGCCTCACTTTCTAAATGCTGTCCTTTCAGAGAAAATCACTTTCCTTTGAAAGTGACTTAAACTACTTACAAGCTTTCACCAGAAACTCACATGCGTTTCTCTAAAAGAGAAGCAGTCTGTTCCAACACTTCAATTCAATGTGCGAAGTGAATGGAGTGTTGCTTCACTTTCTAAATGCTGTCCTTTCAGAGAAAATCACTTTCCTTTGAAAGTGCCTTAAGCTACTTACAAGCATTCAACAGAAACTCACATGCATTTCTCTGAAAGAGAAGCAGTCTGTTCCAACACTTCAATTCACTGTGCGAAGTGAATGGAGTGTTGCTTCACTTTCTAAATTATGTCCTTTCAGAGAAAATCACTTTCCTTTGAAAGTGCCTTAAGCAACTTGCAAGCATTCACAAGAAACACTAATACGTTTATATGAAAGAGAAGCACTCTGTTCCAACACTTCAATTCACTGCACGAAGGGAATGGAGTGTTGCTTCACTTTCTAAATGCTGTCCTTTCAGAGAAAATCACTTTCCTTTGAAAGTGACTTAAGCTACTTACAAGCATTCACCAGAAACTCACATGCGTTTCTCTGAAAGAGAAGCAGTCTGTTCCAACACTTCAATTCACTGTGCGAAGTGAATGGAGTGTTGCTTCACTTTCTAAATGCTGTCCTTTCAGAGAAAATCACTTTCCTTTGATAGTGCCTTAAGCTACTTGCAAGCATTAGGAAGAAACTCACATGCGTTTCTCTGAAAGAGAAGCAGTCTGTTCCAACACTTCAATTCACTGTGTGAAGTGAATAGAGTGTTGCCTCACGTTCTAAATGCTGTCCTTTCAGAGAAAATCACTTTTCTTTGAAAGTGCCTTAAGCTACTTACAAGCATTCACCAGAAACTCACATGCGTTTCTCTGAAAGAGAAGCAGTCTGTTCCAACACTTCAATTCACTGTGCGAAGTGAATGGAGTGTTGCTTCACTTTCTAAATGCTGTCCTTTCAGAGAAAATCACTTTCCTTTGAAAGTGCCTTAAACTACTTTCAAGCATTCACAGAAAACTCACATGCGTTTCTCTGAATGAGAAGCAGTCTGTTCCAACACTTCAATTCACTGTGCGAAGTGAATGGAGTGTTGCTTCAGTTTCTAAATGCTGTCCTTTCAGAGAAAATCACTTTCCTTTGAAAGTGCCTTAAGCTACTTACAAGCATTCACCAGAAACTCACATGCATTTCTCTGAAAGAGAAGCAGTCTGTTCCAACACTTCAATTCACAGTGCGAAGTGAATGGAGTGTTGCTTCAGTTTCTAAATGCTGTCCTTTCAGAGAAAATCACTTTCCTTTGAAAGTGCCTTAAGCAACTTGCAAGAATTCACAAGAAACTCACATGCGTTTCTCTGAAAGAGAAGCAGTCTGTTCCAACACTTCAATTCACTGTGCGAAGTGAATGGAGTGTTGCTTCACTATCTAAATGCTGTCCTTTCAGAGAAAATCACTTTCCTTTGAAAGTGCCTTAAGCTACTTGCAAGCATTCGCAAGAAACACTAATGCGTTTCTATGAAAGAGAAGCAGTCTGTTCCAACACTTCAATTCATTGCCCGAAGGGAATGGAGTGTTGCTTTACTTTCTAAATGCTGTCCTTTCAGAGAAAATCACTTTCCTTTGAAAGAGCCTTAAGCTACTTACAAGCATTCAACAGAAACTCACATGCATTTCTCTGAAAGAGAAGCAGTCTGTTCCAACACTTCAATTCACTGTACAAAGTGAATTGAGTGTTGCTTCACTTTCTAAATGCTGTCCTTTCAGAGAAAATCACTTTCCTTTGAAAGTGCCTTAAGCAACTTGCAAGCATTCACAAGAAACACTAATGCGTTTCTATGAAAGAGAAGCACTCTGTTCCAACACTTCAATTCACTGCACGAAGGGAATGGAGTGTTGCTTCACTTTCTAAATGCAGTCCTTTCAGAGAAAATCACTTTCCTTTGAAAGTGCCTTAAGCTACTTACAAGCATTAGGAAGAAACTCACATGCGTTTCTCTGAAAGAGAAGCAGTCTGTTCCAACACTTCAATTCACTGTGCGAAGTGAATGGAGTGTTGCATCACTTTCTAAATTCTGTCCTTTCAGAGAAAATCACTTTCCTTTGAAAGTGCCTTAAACTTCTTTCAAGCATTCACAAAAATCTCACATGCGTTTCTCTTAAAGAGAAGCAGTGTGTTCCAACACTTCAATTCACTGTGCGAAGTGAATGGAGTGTTGCTTCACTTTCTAAATGCTGTCCTTTCAGAGAAAATCACTTTCCTTTGAAAGTGCCTTAAGCGACTTGCAATAATTCACAAGAAACTCACATGCGTTTCTCTGAAAGAGAAGCAGTCTGTTCCAACACTTCAATTCACTGTGCGAAGTGAATGGAGTGTTGCTTCACTTTCTAAATGCTGTCCTTTCAGAGAAAATCACTTTCCTTTGAAAGTGCCTTAAGCTACTTACAAGCATTCACCAGAAAATCACATGCGTTTCTCTGAAAGGGAAGCAGTCTGTTCCAACACTTCAATTCACTGCGCGAAGTGAATGGAGTGTTGCTTCACTTTCTAAATGCTGTCCTTTCAGAGAAAATCACTTTCCTTTGAAAGTGCCTTAAGCTACTTACAAGCATTCACCAGAAACTCACATGCGTTTCTCTTAAAGAGAAGCAGTCTGTTCCAACACTTCAATTCACTGTGTGAAGTGAATGGAGTGTTGCTTCACTTTCTAAACGCTGTCCTTTCAGAGAAAATCACGTTCCTTTGAAAGTGCCTTAAGCTACTTGCAAGCATTAGGAAGAAACTCACATGCGTATCTCTGAAAGAGAAGCAGACGGTTCCAACACTTCAATTCACTGTGCGAAGTGAATGGAGTGTTGCTTCACTTTCTAAATGCTGTCCTTTCAGAGAAAATCACTTTCCTTTGAAAGTGCCTTAAGCTACTTGCAAGCATTAGGAAGAAACTCACATGCGTTTCTCTGAAAGAGAAGCAGTCTGTTCCAACACTTCAATTCACTGTGTGAAGTGAATGGAGTATTGCCTCACTTTCTAAATGCTGTCCTTTCAGAGAAAATCACTTTCCTTTGAAAGTGACTTAAACTACTTACAAGCATTCACCAGAAACTCACATGCGTTTCTCTAAAAGAGAAGCAGTCGGTTCCAACACTTCAATTCAATGTGCGAAGTGAATGGAGTGTTGCTTCACTTTCTAAATGCTGTCCTTTCAGAGAAAATCACTTTCCTTTGAAAGTGCCTTAAGCTACTTACAAGCATTCAACAGAAACTCACAAGCATTTCTCTGAAAGAGAAGCAGTCTGTTCCAACACTTCAATTCACTGTGCGAAGTGAATGGAGTGTTGCTTCACTTTCTAAATTATGTCCTTTCAGAGAAAATCACTTTCCTTTGAAAGTGCCTTAAGCAACTTGCAAGCATTCACAAGAAACACTAATGCGTTTATATGAAAGAGAAGCACTCTGTTCCAACACTTCAATTCACTGCACGAAGGGAATGGAGTGTTGCTTCACTTTCTAAATGCTGTCCTTTCAGAGAAAATCACTTTCCTTTGAAAGTGACTTAAGCTACTTACAAGCATTCACCAGAAACTAACATGCGTTTCTCTGAAAGAGAAGCAGTCTGTTCCAACACTTCAATTCACTGTGCGAAGTGAATGGAGTGTTGCTTCACTTTCTAAATGCTGTCCTTTCAGAGAAAATCACTTTCCTTTGATAGTGCCTTAAGCTACTTGCAAGCATTAGGAAGAAACTCACATGCGTTTCTCTGAAAGAGAAGCAGTCTGTTCCAACACTTCAATTCACTGTGTGAAGTGAATAGAGTGTTGCCTCACGTTCTAAATGCTGTCCTTTCAGAGAAAATCACTTTTCTTTGAAAGTGCCTTAAGCTACTTACAAGCATTCACCAGAAACTCACATGCGTTTCTCTGAAAGAGAAGCAGTCTGTTCCAACACTTCAATTCACTGTGCGAAGTAAATGGAGTGTTGCTTCACTTTCTAAATGCTGTCCTTTCAGAGAAAATCACTTTCCTTTGAAAGTGCCTTAAACTACTTTCAAGCATTCACAGAAAACTCACATGCGTTTCTCTGAATGAGAAGCAGTCTGTTCCAACACTTCAATTCACTGTGCGAAGTGAATGGAGTGTTGCTTCAGTTTCTAAATGCTGTCCTTTCAGAGAAAATCACTTTCCGTTGAAAGTGCCTTAAGCTACTTACAAGCATTCACCAGAAACTCACATGCATTTCTCTGAAAGAGAAGCAGTCTGTTCCAACACTTCAATTCACAGTGCGAAGTGAATGGAGTGTTGCTTCAGTTTCTAAATGCTGTCCTTTCAGAGAAAATCACTTTCCTTTGAAAGTGCCTTAAGCAACTTGCAAGAATTCACAAGAAACTCACATGCGTTTCTCTGAAAGAGAAGCAGTCTGTTCCAACACTTCAATTCACTGTGCGAAGTGAATGGAGTGTTGCTTCACTATCTAAATGCTGTCCTTTCAGAGAAAATCACTTTCCTTTGAAAGTGCCTTAAGCTACTTGCAAGCATTCGCAAGAAACACTAATGCGTTTCTATGAAAGAGAAGCAGTCTGTTCCAACACTTCAATTCATTGCGAGAAGGGAATGGAGTGTTGCTTTACTTTCTAAATGCTGTCCTTTCATAGAAAATCACTTTCCTTTGAAAGAGCCTTAAGCTACTTACAAGCATTCAACAGAAACTCACATGCATTTCTCTGAAAGAGAAGCAGTCTGTTCCAACACTTCAATTCACTGTACAAAGTGAATTGAGTGTTGCTTCACTTTCTAAATGCTGTCCTTTCAGAGAAAATCACTTTCCTTTGAAAGTGCCTTAAGCAACTTGCAAGCATTCACAAGAAACACTAATGCGTTTCTATGAAAGAGAAGCACTCTGTTCCAACACTTCAATTCACTGCACAAAGGGAATGGAGTGTTGCTTCACTTTCTAAATGCTGTCCTTTCAGAGAAAATCACTTTCCTTTGAAAGTGCCTTAAGCTACTTACAAGCATTAGGAAGAAACTCACATGCGTTTCTCTGAAAGAGAAGCAGTCTGTTCCAACACTTCAATTCACTGTGCGAAGTGAATGGAGTGTTGCATCACTTTCTAAATTCTGTCCTTTCAGAGAAAATCACTTTCCTTTGAAAGTGCCTTAAACTTCTTTCAAGCATTCACAAAAATCTCACATGCGTTTCTCTTAAAGGGAAGCAGTGTGTTCCAACACTTCAATTCACTGTGCGAAGTGAATGGAGTGTTGCTTCACTTTCTAAATGCTGTCCTTTCAGAGAAAATCACTTTCCTTTGAAAGTGCCTTAAGCGACTTGCAATAATTCACAAGAAACTCACATGCGTTTCTCTGAAAGAGAAGCAGTCTGTTCCAACACTTCAATTCACTGTGCGAAGTGAATGGAGTGTTGCTTCACTTTCTAAATGCTGTCCTTTCAGAGAAAATCACTTTCCTTTGAAAGTGCCTTAAGCTACTTACAAGCATTCACCAGAAACTCACATGCGTTTCTCTGAAAGGGAAGCAGTCTGTTCCATACTTCAATTCACTGTGCGAAGTGAATGGAGTGTTGCTTCACTTTCTAAATGCTGTCCTTTCAGAGAAAATCACTTTCCTTTGAAAGTGCCTTAAGCTACTTACAAGCATTCACCAGAAACTCACATGCGTTTCTCTGAAAGAGAAGCAGTCTGTTCCAACACTTCAATTCACTGTGCGAAGTGAATGGAGTGTTGCTTCACTTTCTAAATGCTGTCCTTTCAGAGAAAATCACTTTCCTTTGAAAGTGCCTTAAGCTACTTGCAAGCATTAGGAAGAAACTCACATGCGTTTCTCTGAAAGAGAAGCAGTCTGTTCCAACACTTCAATTCACTGTGCGAAGTGAATGGAGTGTTGCTTCACTTTCTAAATGCTGTCCTTTCAGAGAAAATCACTTTCCTTTGAAAGTGCCTTAAGCTACTTGCAAGCATTAGGAAGAAACTCACATGCGTTTCTCTGAAAGAGAAGCAGTCTGTTCCAACACTTCAATTCACTGTGTGAAGTGAATGGAGTGTTGCCTCACTTTCTAAATGCTGTCCTTTCAGAGAAAATCACTTTCCTTTGAAAGTGCCTTAAGCTATTTACAAGCATTCACCAGAAACTCACATGCGTTTCTCTGAAAGAGAAGCAGTCTGTTCCAACACTTCAATTCAATGTGCGAAGTGAATGGAGTGTTGCTGCACTTTCTAAATGCTGTCCTTTCAGAGAAAATCACTTTCCTTTGAAAGAGCCTTAAGCTACTTACAAGCATTCACAAGAAACACTAATGCGTTTCTATGAAAGAGAAGCACTCTGTTCCAACACTTCAATTCACTGCACGAAGGGAATGGAGTGTTGCTTCACTTTCTAAATGCTGTCCTTTCAGAGAAAATCACTTTCCTTTGAAAGTGCCTTAAGCTACTTACAAGCATTAGGAAGAAACTCACATGCGTTTCTCTGAAAGAGAAGCAGTCTGTTCCAACACTTCAATTCACTGTGCGAAGTGAATGGAGTGTTGCATCACTTTCTAAATTCTGTCCTTTCAGAGAAAATCACTTTCCTTTGAAAGTGCCTTAAACTACTTTCAAGCATTCACAAAAACTCACATGCGTTTCTCTTAAAGAGAAGCAGTGTGTTCCAACACTTCAGTTCACTGTGCGAAGTGAATGGAGTGTTGCTTCACTTTCTAAATGCTGTCCTTTCAGAGAAAATCACTTTCCTTTGAAAGTGCCTTAAACTACTTACAAGCATTCACCAGAAACTCACATGCGTTTCTTTGAAAGAGAAGCAGTCTGTTCCAATACTTCAATTCACTGTGCGAAGTGAATGGAGTGTTGCTTCACTTTCTAAATGCTGTCCTTTCAGAGAAAATCACTTTCCTTTGAAAGTGCCTTAAGCTACTTACAAGCATTAGGAAGAAACTCACATGCGTTTCTCTGAAAGAGAAGCAGTCTGTTCCAACACTTCAATTCACTGTGCGAAGTGAATGGAGTGTTGCATCACTTTCTAAATTCTGTCCTTTCAGAGAAAATCACTTTCCTTTGAAAGTGCCTTAAACTTCTTTCAAGCATTCACAAAAATCTCACATGCGTTTCTCTTAAAGGGAAGCAGTGTGTTCCAACACTTCAATTCACTGTGCGAAGTGAATGGAGTGTTGCTTCACTTTCTAAATGCTGTCCTTTCAGAGAAAATCAATTTCCTTTGAAAGTGCCTTAAGCGACTTGCAATAATTCACAAGAAACTCACATGCGTTTCTCTGAAAGAGAAGCAGTCTGTTCCAACACTTCAATTCACTGTGCGAAGTGAATGGAGTGTTGCTTCACTTTCTAAATGCTGTCCTTTCAGAGAAAATCACTTTCCTTTGAAAGTGCCTTAAGCTACTTACAAGCATTCACCAGAAACTCACATGCGTTTCTCTGAAAGGGAAGCAGTCTGTTCCAACACTTCAATTCACTGTGCGAAGTGAATGGAGTGTTGCTTCACTTTCTAAATGCTGTCCTTTCAGAGAAAATCACTTTCCTTTGAAAGTGCCTTAAGCTACTTACAAGCATTCACCAGAAACTCACATGCGTTTCTCTGAAAGAGAAGCAGTCTGTTCCAACACTTCAATTCACTGTGCGAAGTGAATGGAGTGTTGCTTCACTTTCTAAATGCTGTCCTTTCAGAGAAAATCACTTTCCTTTGAAAGTGCCTTAAACTACTTTCAAGCCTTCACAAAAAACTCACATGCGTTTCGCTTAAAGAGAAGCATTGTGTTCCAACACTTCAATTCACTGTGCGTAGTGAATGGAGTGTTGCTTCAGTTTCTAAATGCTGTCCTTTCAGAGAAAATCACTTTCCTTTGAAAGTGCCTTAAGCAACTTGCAAGCATTCACAAGAAACTCACATGCGTTTCTCTGAAAGAGAAGCAGTCTGTTCCAACACTTCAATTCGCTGTGCGAAGTGAATGGAGTGTTGCTTCACTTTCTAAATGCTGTCCTTTCAGAGAAAATCACTTTCTTTTGAAAGTGCCTTAAGCTACTTACAAGCATTCACCAGAAGCTCACAAGCGTTTCTCTGAAAGAGAAGCAGTCTGTTCCAACACTTTAATTCACTGTGCGAAGTGAATGGAGTGTTGCTTCACTTTCTAAATGCTGTCCTTTCAGAGAAAATCACTTTCCTTTGAAAGTGCCTTAAACTACTTACAAGCATTCACCAGAAACTCACATGCGTTTCTTTGAAAGAGAAGCAGTCTGTTCCAATACTTCAATTCACTGTGTGAAGTGAATGGAGTGTTGCTTCACTTTCTAAATGCTGTCCTTTCAGAGAAAATCACTTTCCTTTGAAAGTGCCTTAAGCTACTTACAAGCATTCACCAGAAACTCACATGTGTTTCTCTGAAAGAGAAGCAGTCTGTTCCAACACTTCAATTCACTGTGCGAAGTGAATGGAGTGTTGCTTTACTTTCTAAATGCTGTCCTTTCAGAGAAAAACGCTTTTCTTTGAAAGTGCCTTAAACTGCTTTCAAGCATTCAACAGAAACTCACATGCATTTCTCTGAAAGAGAAGCAGTCTGTTCCAACACTTCAATTCACTGTACAAAGTGAATTGAGTGTTGCTTCACTTTCTAAATGCTGTCCTTTCAGAGAAAATCACTTTCCTTTGAAAGTGCCTTAAGCAACTTGCAAGCATTCACAAGAAACACTAATGCGTTTCTATGAAAGAGAAGCACTCTGTTCCAACACTTCAATTCACTGCACGAAGGGAATGGAGTGTTGCTTCACTTTCTAAATGCTGTCCTTTCAGAGAAAATCACTTTCCTTTGAAAGTGCCTTAAGCTACTTACAAGCATTAGGAAGAAACTCACATGCGTTTCTCTGAAAGAGAAGCAGTCTGTTCCAACACTTCAATTCACTGTGTGAAGTGAATGGAGTGTTGCATCACTTTCTAAATTCTGTCCTTTCAGAGAAAATCACTTTCCTTTGAAAGTGCCTTAAACTTCTTTCAAGCATTCACAAAAATCTCACATGCGTTTCTCTTAAAGGGAAGCAGTGTGTTCCAACACTTCAATTCACTGTGCGAAGTGAATGGAGTGTTGCTTCACTTTCTAAATGCTGTCCTTTCAGAGAAAATCACTTTCCTTTGAAAGTGCCTTAAGCGACTTGCAATAATTCACAAGAAACTCACATGCGTTTCTCTGAAAGAGAAGCAGTCTGTTCCAACACTTCAATTCACTGTGCGAAGT
Source organism: Myodes glareolus (assembly GCF_982192425.1). Lineage (NCBI taxonomy): Eukaryota > Metazoa > Chordata > Mammalia > Rodentia > Cricetidae > Myodes > Myodes glareolus. The sequence goes on along the minus strand of NC_142043.1, from coordinate 624,846 downwards.
GAATGGAGTGTTGCTTCACTTTCTAAATGCTGTCCTTTCAGAGAAAATCACTTTCCTTTGAAAGTGCCTTAAGCTACTTACAAGCATTCACCAGAAACTCACATGCGTTTCTCTGAAAGGGAAGCAGTCTGTTCCAACACTTCAATTCACTGTGCGAAGTGAATGGAGTGTTGCTTCACTTTCTAAATGCTGTCCTTTCAGAGAAAATCACTTTCCTTTGAAAGTGCCTTAAGCTACTTACAAGCATTCACCAGAAACTCACATGCGTTTCTCTGAAAGAGAAGCAGTCTGTTCCAACACTTCAATTCACTGTGCGAAGTGAATGGAGTGTTGCTTCACTTTCTAAATGCTGTCCTTTCAGAGAAAATCACTTTCCTTTGAAAGTGCCTTAAGCTACTTGCAAGCATTAGGAAGAAACTCACATGCGTTTCTCTGAAAGAGAAGCAGTCTGTTCCAACACTTCAATTCACTGTGCGAAGTGAATGGAGTGTTGCTTCACTTTCTAAATGCTGTCCTTTCAGAGAAAATCACTTTCCTTTGAAAGTGCCTTAAGCTACTTGCAAGCATTAGGAAGAAACTCACATGCGTTTCTCTGAAAGAGAAGCAGTCTGTTCCAACACTTCAATTCACTGTGTGAAGTGAATGGAGTGTTGCCTCACTTTCTAAATGCTGTCCTTTCAGAGAAAATCACTTTCCTTTGAAAGTGCCTTAAGCTATTTACAAGCATTCACCAGAAACTCACATGCGTTTCTCTGAAAGAGAAGCAGTCTGTTCCAACACTTCAATTCAATGTGCGAAGTGAATGGAGTGTTGCTGCACTTTCTAAATGCTGTCCTTTCAGAGAAAATCACTTTCCTTTGAAAGTGCCTTAAGCAATTTGCAAGCATTCACAAGAAACACTAATGCGTTTCTATGAAAGAGAAGCACTCTGTTCCAACACTTCAATTCACTGCACGAAGGGAATGGAGTGTTGCTTCACTTTCTAAATGCTGTCCTTTCAGAGAAAATCACTTTCCTTTGAAAGTGCCTTAAGCTACTTACAAGCATTCACCAGAAACTCACATGCGTTTCTCTGAAAGAGAAGCAGTCTGTTCCAACACTTCAATTCAATGTGCGAAGTGAATGGAGTGTTGCTGCACTTTCTAAATGCTGTCCTTTAAGAGAAAATCACTTTCCTTTGAAAGTGCCTTAAGCAATTTGCAAGCATTCACAAGAAACACTAATGCGTTTCTATGAAAGAGAAGCACTCTGTTCCAACACTTCAATTCACTGCACGAAGGGAATGGAGTGTTGCTTCACTTTCTAAATGCTGTCCTTTCAGAGAAAATCACTTTCCTTTGAAAGTGCCTTAAGCTACTTACAAGCATTCAACAGAAACTCACATGCGTTTCTCTGAAAGAGAAGCAGTCTGTTCCAACACTTCAATTCACTGTGCGAAGTGAATGGAGTGTTGCATCACTTTCTAAATTCTGTCCTTTCAGAGAAAATCACTTTCCTTTGAAAGTGCCTTAAACTACTTTCAAGCATTCACAAAAAACTCACATGCGTTTCTCTTAAAGACAAGCAGTGTGTTCCAACACTTCAGTTCACTGTGCGAAGTGAATGGAGTGTTGCTTCAGTTTCTAAATGCTGTCCTTTCAGAGAAAATCACTTTCCTTTGAAAGTGCCTTAAGCGACTTGCAATAATTCACAAGAAACTCACATGCGTTTCTCTGAAAGAGAAGCAGTCTGTTCCAACACTTCAATTCACTGTGCGAAGTGAATGGAGTGTTGCTTCACTTTCTAAATGCTGTCCTTTCAGAGAAAATCACTTTCCTTTGAAAGTGCCTTAAGCTACTTACAAGCATTCACCAGAAACTCACATGCGTTTCTCTGAAAGAGAAGCAGTCTGTTCCAACACTTCAATTCACTGTGCGAAGTGAATGGAGTGTTGCTTCACTTTCTAAATGCTGTCCTTTCAGAGAAAATCACTTTCCTTTGAAAGTGCCTTAAACTACTTTCAAGCATTCACAGAAAACTCACATGCGTTTCTCTGAATGAGAAGCAGTCTGTTCCAACACTTCAATTCACTGTGCGAAGTGAATGGAGTGTTGCTTCAGTTTCTAAATGCTGTCCTTTCAGAGAAAATCACTTTCCTTTGAAAGTGCCTTAAGCTACTTACAAGCATTCACCAGAAACTCACATGCATTTCTCTGAAAGAGAAGCAGTCTGTTCCAACACTTCAATTCACAGTGCGAAGTGAATGGAGTGTTGCTTCAGTTTCTAAATGCTGTCCTTTCAGAGAAAATCACTTTCCTTTGAAAGTGCCTTAAGCAACTTGCAAGAATTCACAAGAAACTCACATGCGTTTCTCTGAAAGAGAAGCAGTCTGTTCCAACACTTCAATTCACTGTGCGAAGTGAATGGAGTGTTGCTTCACTATCTAAATGCTGTCCTTTCAGAGAAAATCACTTTCCTTTGAAAGTGCCTTAAGCTACTTGCAAGCATTCGCAAGAAACACTAATGCGTTTCTATGAAAGAGAAGCAGTCTGTTCCAACACTTCAATTCATTGCGAGAAGGGAATGGAGTGTTGCTTTACTTTCTAAATGCTGTCCTTTCATAGAAAATCACTTTCCTTTGAAAGAGCCTTAAGCTACTTACAAGCATTCAACAGAAACTCACATGCATTTCTCTGAAAGAGAAGCAGTCTGTTCCAACACTTCAATTCACTGTACAAAGTGAATTGAGTGTTGCTTCACTTTCTAAATGCTGTCCTTTCAGAGAAAATCACTTTCCTTTGAAAGTGCCTTAAGCAACTTGCAAGCATTAGGAAGAAACTCACATGCGTTTCTCTGAAAGAGAAGCAGTCTGTTCCAACACTTCAATTCACTGTGTGAAGTGAATGGAGTGTTGCCTCACTTTCTAAATGCTGTCCTTTCAGAGAAAATCACTTTCCTTTGAAAGTGCCTTAAGCTATTTACAAGCATTCACCAGAAACTCACATGCGTTTCTCTGAAAGAGAAGCAGTCTGTTCCAACACTTCAATTCAATGTGCGAAGTGAATGGAGTGTTGCTGCACTTTCTAAATGCTGTCCTTTCAGAGAAAATCACTTTCCTTTGAAAGTGCCTTAAGCAATTTGCAAGCATTCACAAGAAACACTAATGCGTTTCTATGAAAGAGAAGCACTCTGTTCCAACACTTCAATTCACTGCACGAAGGGAATGGAGTGTTGCTTCACTTTCTAAATGCTGTCCTTTCAGAGAAAATCACTTTCCTTTGAAAGTGCCTTAAGCTACTTACAAGCATTCAACAGAAACTCACATGCATTTCTCTGAAAGAGAAGCAGTCTGTTCCAACACTTCAATTCACTGTGCGAAGTGAATGGAGTGTTGCTTCACTACCTAAATGCTGTCCTTTCAGAGAAAATCATTTTCCTTTGAAAGTGCCTTAAGCTACTTGCAAGCATTCACAAGAAACACTAATGCGTTTCTATGAAAGAGAAGCACTCTGTTCCAACACTTCAATTCACTGTGCGAAGTGAATGGAGTGTTGCCTCACTTTCTAAATGCTGTCCTTTCAGAGAAAATCACTGTCCTTTGAAAGTGCCTTAAGCTACTTACAAGCATTCACCAGAAACTCACATGCGTTTCTCTGAAAGAGAAGCAGTCTGTTCCAACACTTCAATTCACTGTGCGAAGTGAATGGAGTGTTGCTTCACTTTCTAAATGCTGTCCTTTCAGAGAAAATCACTTTCCTTTGATAGTGCCTTAAGCTACTTGCAAGCATTAGGAAGAAACTCACATGCATTTCTCTGAAAGAGAAGCAGTCTGTTCCAACACTTCAATTCACTGTGTGAAGTGAATAGAGTGTTGCCTCACGTTCTAAATGCTGTCCTTTCAGAGAAAATCACTTTCCTTTGAAAGTGCCTTAAGCTACTTACAAGCATTCACCAGAAACTCACATGCGTTTCTCTGAAAGAGAAGCAGTCTGTTCCAACACTTCAATTCACTGTGCGAAGTGAATGGAGTGTTGCTTCACTTTCTAAATGCTGTCCTTTCAGAGAAAATCACTTTCCTTTGAAAGTGCCTTAAACTACTTTCAAGCCTTCACAAAAAACTCACATGCGTTTCGCTTAAAGAGAAGCATTGTGTTCCAACACTTCAATTCACTGTGCGTAGTGAATGGAGTGTTGCTTCAGTTTCTAAATGCTGTCCTTTCAGAGAAAATCACTTTCCTTTGAAAGTGCCTTAAGCAACTTGCAAGCATTCACAAGAAACTCACATGCGTTTCTCTGAAAGAGAAGCAGTCTGTTCCAACACTTCAATTCGCTGTGCGAAGTGAATGGAGTGTTGCTTCACTTTCTAAATGCTGTCCTTTCAGAGAAAATCACTTTCTTTTGAAAGTGCCTTAAGCTACTTACAAGCATTCACCAGAAGCTCACAAGCGTTTCTCTGAAAGAGAAGCAGTCGGTTCCAACACTTCAATTCACTGTGCGAAGTGAATGGAGTGTTGCTTCACTTTCTAAATGCTGTCCTTTCAGAGAAAATCACTTTCCTTTGAAAGTGCCTTAAGCTACTTACAAGCATTCACCAGAAACTCACATGCGTGTCTCTGAAAGAGAAGCAGTCTGTTCCAATACTTCAATTCACTCTGCGAAGTGAATGGAGTGTTGCTTCACTTTCTAAATGCTGTCCTTTCAGAGAAAATCACTTTCCTTTGAAAGTGCCTTAAGCTACTTACAAGCATTCAACTTAAACTCACATGCATTTCTCTGAAAGAGAAGCAGTCTGTTCCAACACTTCAATTCACTGTGCGAAGTGAATGGAGTGTTGCTTCACTTTCTAAATGCTGTCCTTTCAGAGAAAAACGCTTTTCTTTGAAAGTGCCTTAAACTGCTTTCAAGCATTCACAAAAAACTCACATGCGTTTCTCTGAAAGAGAAGCAGTCTGTTCCAACACTTCAATTCACAGTGCGAAGTGAATGGAGTGTTGCTTCAGTTTCTAAAAGCTGTCCTTTCAGAGAAAATCACTTTCCATTGAAAGTGCCTTAAGCAACTTGCAAGAATTCACAAGAAACTCACATGCGTTTCTCTGAAAGAGAAGCAGTCTGTTCCAACACTTCAATTCACTGTGCGAAGTGAATGGAGTGTTGCTTCACTACCTAAATGCTGTCCTTTCAGAGAAAATCATTTTCCTTTGAAAGTGCCTTAAGCTACTTGCAAGCATTAGGAAGAAACTCACATGTGTTTCTCTGAAAGAGAAGCAGTCTGTTCCAACACTTCAATTCACTGTGCGAAGTGAATGGAGTGTTGCTTCACTTTCTAAATGCTGTCCTTTCAGAGAAAAACGCTTTTCTTTGAAAGTGCCTTAAACTGCTTTCAAGCATTCAACAGAAACTCACATGCATTTCTCTGAAAGAGAAGCAGTCTGTTCCAACACTTCAATTCACTGTACAAAGTGAATTGAGTGTTGCTTCACTTTCTAAATGCTGTCCTTTCAGAGAAAATCACTTTCCTTTGAAAGTGCCTTAAGCAACTTGCAAGCATTCACAAGAAACACTAATGCGTTTCTATGAAAGAGAAGCACTCTGTTCCAACACTTCAATTCACTGCACGAAGGGAATGGAGTGTTGCTTCACTTTCTAAATGCTGTCCTTTCAGAGAAAATCACTTTCCTTTGAAAGTGCCTTAAGCTACTTACAAGCATTAGGAAGAAACTCACATGCGTTTCTCTGAAAGAGAAGCAGTCTGTTCCAACACTTCAATTCACTGTGCGAAGTGAATGGAGTGTTGCATCACTTTCTAAATTCTGTCCTTTCAGAGAAAATCACTTTCCTTTGAAAGTGCCTTAAACTTCTTTCAAGCATTCACAAAAATCTCACATGCGTTTCTCTTAAAGGGAAGCAGTGTGTTCCAACACTTCAATTCACTGTGCGAAGTGAATGGAGTGTTGCTTCACTTTCTAAATGCTGTCCTTTCAGAGAAAATCACTTTCCTTTGAAAGTGCCTTAAGCGACTTGCAATAATTCACAAGAAACTCACATGCGTTTCTCTGAAAGAGAAGCAGTCTGTTCCAACACTTCAATTCACTGTGCGAAGTGAATGGAGTGTTGCTTCACTTTCTAAATGCTGTCCTTTCAGAGAAAATCACTTTCCTTTGAAAGTGCCTTAAGCTACTTGCAAGCATTAGGAAGAAACTCACATGCGTTTCTCTGAAAGAGAAGCAGTCTGTTCCAACACTTCAATTCACTGTGTGAAGTGAATGGAGTGTTGCCTCACTTTCTAAATGCTGTCCTTTCAGAGAAAATCACTTTCCTTTGAAAGTGCCTTAAGCTACTTACAAGCATTCACCAGAAACTCACATGCGTTTCTCTGAAAGAGAAGCAGTCTGTTCCAACACTTCAATTCACTGTGTGAAGTGAATGGAGTGTTGCCTCACTTTCTAAATGCTGTCCTTTCAGAGAAAATCACTTTCCTTTGAAAGTGCCTTAAGCTACTTACAAGCATTCACCAGAAACTCACATGCGTTTCTCTGAAAGAGAAGCAGTCTGTTCCAACACTTCAATTCAATGTGCGAAGTGAATGGAGTGTTGCTGCACTTTCTAAATGCTGTCCTTTCAGAGAAAATCACTTTCCTTTGAAAGTGCCTTAAGCAATTTGCAAGCATTCACAAGAAACACTAATGCGTTTCTATGAAAGAGAAGCACTCTGTTCCAACACTTCAATTCACTGCACGAAGGGAATGGAGTGTTGCTTCACTTTCTAAATGCTGTCCTTTCAGAGAAAATCACTTTCCTTTGAAAGTGCCTTAAGCTACTTACAAGCATTAGGAAGAAACTCACATGCGTTTCTCTGAAAGAGAAGCAGTCTGTTCCAACACTTCAATTCACTGTGCGAAGTGAATGGAGTGTTGCATCACTTTCTAAATTCTGTCCTTTCAGAGAAAATCACTTTCCTTTGAAAGTGCCTTAAACTACTTTCAAGCATTCACAAAAAACTCACATGCGTTTCTCTTAAAGAGAAGCAGTGTGTTCCAACACTTGAGTTCACTGTGCGAAGTGAATGGAGTGTTGCTTCAGTTTCTAAATGCTGTCCTTTCAGAGAAAATCACTTTCCTTTGAAAGTGCCTTAAGCGACTTGCAATAATTCACAAGAAACTCACATGCGTTTCTCTGAAAGAGAAGCAGTCTGTTCCAACACTTCAATTCACTGTGCGAAGTGAATGGAGTGTTGCTTCACTTTCTAAATGCTGTCCTTTCAGAGAAAATCACTTTCCTTTGAAAGTGCCTTAAGCTACTTACAAGCATTCACCAGAAACTCACATGCGTTTCTCTGAAAGAGAGGCAGTCTGTTCCAGCACTTCAATTCACTGTGCGAAGTGAATGGAGTGTTGCTTCACTTTCTAAATGCTGTCCTTTCAGAGAAAATCACTTTCCTTTGAAAGTGCCTTAAGCTACTTGCAAGCATTAGGAAGAAACTCACATGCGTTTCTCTGAAAGAGAAGCAGTCTGTTCCAACACTTCAATTCACTGTGTGAAGTGAATGGAGTGTTGCCTCACTTTCTAAATGCTGTCCTTTCAGAGAAAATCACTTTCCTTTGAAAGTGCCTTAAGCTACTTACAAGCATTCACCAGAAACTCACATGCGTTTCTCTGAAAGAGAAGCAGTCTGTTCCAACACTTCAATTCAATGTGCGAAGTGAATGGAGTGTTGCTGCACTTTCTAAATGCTGTCCTTTCAGAGAAAATCACTTTCCTTTGAAAGTGCCTTAAGCTACTTACAAGCATTAGGAAGAAACTCACATGCGTTTCTCTGAAAGAGAAGCAGTCTGTTCCAACACTTCAATTCACTGTGCGAAGTGAATGGAGTGTTGCATCACTTTCTAAATTCTGTCCTTTCAGAGAAAATCACTTTCCTTTGAAAGTGCCTTAAACTTCTTTCAAGCATTCACAAAAATCTCACATGCGTTTCTCTTAAAGGGAAGCAGTGTGTTCCAACACTTCAATTCACTGTGCGAAGTGAATGGAGTGTTGCTTCACTTTCTAAATGCTGTCCTTTCAGAGAAAATCACTTTCCTTTGAAAGTGCCTTAAGCGACTTGCAATAATTCACAAGAAACTCACATGCGTTTCTCTGAAAGAGAAGCAGTCTGTTCCAACACTTCAATTCACTGTGCGAAGTGAATGGAGTGTTGCTTCACTTTCTAAATGCTGTCCTTTCAGAGAAAATCACTTTCCTTTGAAAGTGCCTTAAGCTACTTGCAAGCATTAGGAAGAAACTCACATGCGTTTCTCTGAAAGAGAAGCAGTCTGTTCCAACACTTCAATTCACTGTGTGAAGTGAATGGAGTGTTGCCTCACTTTCTAAATGCTGTCCTTTCAGAGAAAATCACTTTCCTTTGAAAGTGCCTTAAGCTACTTACAAGCATTCACCAGAAACTCACATGCGTTTCTCTGAAAGAGAAGCAGTCTGTTCCAACACTTCAATTCACTGTGTGAAGTGAATGGAGTGTTGCCTCACTTTCTAAATGCTGTCCTTTCAGAGAAAATCACTTTCCTTTGAAAGTGCCTTAAGCTACTTACAAGCATTCACCAGAAACTCACATGCGTTTCTCTGAAAGAGAAGCAGTCTGTTCCAACACTTCAATTCAATGTGCGAAGTGAATGGAGTGTTGCTGCACTTTCTAAATGCTGTCCTTTCAGAGAAAATCACTTTCCTTTGAAAGTGCCTTAAGCAATTTGCAAGCATTCACAAGAAACACTAATGCGTTTCTATGAAAGAGAAGCACTCTGTTCCAACACTTCAATTCACTGCACGAAGGGAATGGAGTGTTGCTTCACTTTCTAAATGCTGTCCTTTCAGAGAAAATCACTTTCCTTTGAAAGTGCCTTAAGCTACTTACAAGCATTAGGAAGAAACTCACATGCGTTTCTCTGAAAGAGAAGCAGTCTGTTCCAACACTTCAATTCACTGTGCGAAGTGAATGGAGTGTTGCATCACTTTCTAAATTCTGTCCTTTCAGAGAAAATCACTTTCCTTTGAAAGTGCCTTAAACTACTTTCAAGCATTCACAAAAAACTCACATGCGTTTCTCTTAAAGAGAAGCAGTGTGTTCCAACACTTCAGTTCACTGTGCGAAGTGAATGGAGTGTTGCTTCAGTTTCTAAATGCTGTCCTTTCAGAGAAAATCACTTTCCTTTGAAAGTGCCTTAAGCGACTTGCAATAATTCACAAGAAACTCACATGCGTTTCTCTGAAAGAGAAGCAGTCTGTTCCAACACTTCAATTCACTGTGCGAAGTGAATGGAGTGTTGCTTCACTTTCTAAATGCTGTCCTTTCAGAGAAAATCACTTTCCTTTGAAAGTGCCTTAAGCTACTTACAAGCATTCACCAGAAACTCACATGCGTTTCTCTGAAAGAGAGGCAGTCTGTTCCAGCACTTCAATTCACTGTGCGAAGTGAATGGAGTGTTGCTTCACTTTCTAAATGCTGTCCTTTCAGAGAAAATCACTTTCCTTTGAAAGTGCCTTAAGCTACTTGCAAGCATTAGGAAGAAACTCACATGCGTTTCTCTGAAAGAGAAGCAGTCTGTTCCAACACTTCAATTCACTGTGTGAAGTGAATGGAGTGTTGCCTCACTTTCTAAATGCTGTCCTTTCAGAGAAAATCACTTTCCTTTGAAAGTGCCTTAAGCTACTTACAAGCATTCACCAGAAACTCACATGCGTTTCTCTGAAAGAGAAGCAGTCTGTTCCAACACTTCAATTCAATGTGCGAAGTGAATGGAGTGTTGCTGCACTTTCTAAATGCTGTCCTTTCAGAGAAAATCACTTTCCTTTGAAAGTGCCTTAAGCTACTTACAAGCATTCACCAGAAACTCACATGCGTTTCTCTGAAAGAGAAGCAGTCTGTTCCAACACTTCAATTCACTGTGCGAAGTGAATGGAGTGTTGCTTCACTTTCTAAATGCTGTCCTTTCAGAGAAAATCACTTTCCTTTGAAAGTGCCTTAAGTTACTTGCAAGCATTAGGAAGAAACTCACATGCGTTTCTCTGAAAGAGAAGCAGTCTGTTCCAACACTTCAAATCACTGTGTGAAGTGAATGGAGTGTTGCCTCACTTTCTAAATGCTGTCCTTTCAGAGAAAATCACTTTCCTTTGAAAGTGCCTTAAGCTACTTACAAGCATTCACCAGAAACTCACATGCGTTTCTCTGAAAGAGAAGCAGTCTGTTCCAACACTTCAATTCAATGTGCGAAGTGAATGGAGTGTTGCTGCACTTTCTAAATGCTGTCCTTTCAGAGAAAAACGCTTTTCTTTGAAAGTGCCTTAAACTGCTTTCAAGCATTCACAAAAAACTCACATGCGTTTCTCTGAAAGAGAAGCAGTCTGTTCCAACACTTCAATTCACAGTGCGAAGTGAATGGAGTGTTGCTTCAGTTTCTAAAAGCTGTCCTTTCAGAGAAAATCACTTTCCATTGAAAGTGCCTTAAGCAACTTGCAAGAATTCACAAGAAACTCACATGCGTTTCTCTGAAAGAGAAGCAGTCTGTTCCAACACTTCAATTCACTGTGCGAAGTGAATGGAGTGTTGCTTCACTACCTAAATGCTGTCCTTTCAGAGAAAATCATTTTCCTTTGAAAGTGCCTTAAGCTACTTGCAAGCATTCCCAAGAAACACTAATGCGTTTCTATGAAAGAGAAGCAGTCTGTTCCAACACTTCAATTCATTGCCCGAAGGGAATGGAGTGTTGCTTTACTTTCTAAATGCTGTCCTTCCATAGAAAATCACTTTCCTTTGAAAGAGCCTTAAGCTACTTACAAGCATTCAACAGAAACTCACATGCATTTCTCTGAAAGAAAAGAAGTCTGTTCCAACACTTCAATTCACTGTACAAAGTGAATTGAGTGTTGCTTCACTTTCTAAATGCTGTCCTTTCAAAAAAAATCACTTTCCTTTGAAAGTGCCTTAAGCAACTTGCAAGCATTCACAAGAAACACTAATGCGTTTCTATGAAAGAGAAGCACTCTGTTCCAACACTTCAATTCACTGCACGAAGGGAATGGAGTGTTGCTTCACTTTCTAAATGCTGTCCTTTCAGAGAAAATCACTTTCCTTTGAAAGTGCCTTAAGCTACTTCCAAGCATTAGGAAGAAACTCACATGCGTTTCTCTGAAAGAGAAGCAGTCTGTTCCAACACTTCAATTCACTGTGCGAAGTGAATGGAGTGTTCCTTCAGTTTCTAAATGCTGTCCTTTCAGAGAAAATCACTTTCCTTTGAAAGTGCCTTAAGCGACTTGCAATAATTCACAAGAAACTCACATGCGTTTCTCTGAAAGAGAAGCAGTCTGTTCCAACACTTCAATTCACTGTGCGAAGTGAATGGAGTGTTGCTTCACTATCTAAATGCTGTCCTTTCAGAGAAAATCACTTTCCTTTGAAAGTGCCTTAAGCTACTTACAAGCATTCACCAGAAACTCACATGCGTTTCTCTGAAAGAGAAGCAGTCTGTTCCAACACTTCAATTCACTGTGCGAAGTGAATGGAGTGTTGCTTCACTTTCTAAATGCTGTCCTTTCAGAGAAAATCACTTTCCTTTGAAAATGCCTTAAGCTACTTACAAGCATTCACCAGAAACTCACATGCGTTTCTCTGAAAGAGAAGCAGTCTGTTCCAGTACTTCAATTCACTCTGCGAAGTGAATGGAGTGTTGCTTCACTTTCTAAATGCTGTCCTTTCAGAGAAAATCACTTTCCTTTGAAAGTGCCTTAAGCTACTTACAAGCATTCAACTTAAACTCACATGAATTTCTCTGAAAGAGAAGCAGTTTGTTCCAAAACTTCAATTCACTGTGCGAAGTGAATGGAGTGTTGCTTCACTTTCTAAATGATGTCCTTTCAGAGAAAATCACTTTCCTTTGAAAGTGCCTTAAGCTACTTACAAGCATTCACCAGAAACTCACATGCGTTTCTCTGAAAGAGAGGCAGTCTGTTCCAACACTTCAATTCACTGTGCGAAGTGAATGGAGTGTTGCTTCACTTTCTAAATGCTGTCCTTTCAGAGAAAATCACTTTCCTTTGAAAGTGCCTTAAGCTACTTGCAAGCATTAGGAAGAAACTCACATGCGTTTCTCTGAAAGAGAAGCAGTCTGTTCCAACAATTCAATTCACTGTGCGAAGTGAATGGAGTGTTGCTTCACTTTCTAAATGCTGTCCTTTCAGAGAAAATCACTTTCCTTTGAAAGTGCCTTAAGTTACTTGCAAGCATTAGGAAGAAACTCACATGCGTTTCTCTGAAAGAGAAGCAGTCTGTTCCAACACTTCAATTCACTGTGTGAAGTGAATGGAGTGTTGCCTCACTTTCTAAATGCTGTCCTTTCAGAGAAAATCACTTTCCTTTGAAAGTGCCTTAAGCTACTTACAAGCATTCACCAGAAACTCACATGCGTTTCTCTGAAAGAGAAGCAGTCTGTTCCAACAGTTCAATTCAATGTGCGAAGTGAATGGAGTGTTGCTGCACTTTCTAAATGCTGTCCTTTCAGAGAAAATCACTTTCCTTTGAAAGTGCCTTAAGCAATTTGCAAGCATTCACAAGAAACACTAATGCGTTTCTATGAAAGAGAAGCACTCTGTTCCAACACTTCAATTCACTGCACGAAGGGAATGGAGTGTTGCTTCACTTTCTAAATGCTGTCCTTTCAGAGAAAATCACTTTCCTTTGAAAGTGCCTTAAGCTACTTACAAGCATTAGGAAGAAACTCACATGCGTTTCTCTGAAAGAGAAGCAGTCTGTTCCAACACTTCAATTCACTGTGCGAAGTGAATGGAGTGTTGCATCACTTTCTAAATTCTGTCCTTTCAGAGAAAATCACTTTCCTTTGAAAGTGCCTTAAACTACTTTCAAGCATTCACAAAAAACTCACATGCGTTTCTCTTAAAGAGAAGCAGTGTGTTCCAACACTTCAGTTCACTGTGCGAAGTGAATGGAGTGTTGCTTCAGTTTCTAAATGCTGTCCTTTCAGAGAAAATCACTTTCCTTTGAAAGTGCCTTAAGCGACTTGCAATAATTCACAAGAAACTCACATGCGTTTCTCTGAAAGAGAAGCAGTCTGTTCCAACACTTCAATTCACTGTGCAAAGTGAATGGAGTGTTGCTTCACTTTCTAAATGCTGTCCTTTCAGAGAAAATCACTTTCCTTTGAAAGTGCCTTAAGCTACTTTCAAGCATTCACCAGAAACTCACATGCGTTTCTCTGAAAGAGAAGCAGTCTGTTCCAGCACTTCAATTCACTGTGCGAAGTGAATGGAGTGTTGCTTCACTTTCTAAATGCTGTCCTTTCAGAGAAAATCACTTTCCTTTGAAAGTGCCTTAAGCTACTTGCAAGCATTAGGAAGAAACTCACATGCGTTTCTCTGAAAGAGAAGCAGTCTGTTCCAACACTTCAATTCACTGTGTGAAGTGAATGGAGTGTTGCCTCACTTTCTAAATGCTGTCCTTTCAGAGAAAATCACTTTCCTTTGAAAGTGCCTTAAGCTACTTACAAGCATTCACCAGAAACTCACATGCGTTTCTCTGAAAGAGAAGCAGTCTGTTCCAACACTTCAATTCACTGTGCGAAGTGAATGGAGTGTTGCTTCACTTTCTAAATGCTGTCCTTTCAGAGAAAATCACTTTCCTTTGAAAATGCCTTAAGCTACTTACAAGCATTCACCAGAAACTCACATGCGTTTCTCTGAAAGAGAAGCAGTCTGTTCCAGTACTTCAATTCACTCTGCGAAGTGAATGGAGTGTTGCTTCACTTTCTAAATGCTGTCCTTTCAGAGAAAATCACTTTCCTTTGAAAGTGCCTTAAGCTACTTACAAGCATTCAACTTAAACTCACATGAATTTCTCTGAAAGAGAAGCAGTCTGTTCCAACACTTCAATTCACTGTGCGAAGTGAATGGAGTGTTGCTTCACTTTCTAAATGATGTCCTTTCAGAGAAAATCACTTTCCTTTGAAAGTGCCTTAAGCTACTTACAAGCATTCACCAGAAACTCACATGCGTTTCTCTGAAAGAGAGGCAGTCTGTTCCAACACTTCAATTCACTGTGCGAAGTGAATGGAGTGTTGCTTCACTTTCTAAATGCTGTCCTTTCAGAGAAAATCACTTTCCTTTGAAAGTGCCTTAAGCTACTTGCAAGCATTAGGAAGAAACTCACATGCGTTTCTCTGAAAGAGAAGCAGTCTGTTCCAACAATTCAATTCACTGTGCGAAGTGAATGGAGTGTTGCTTCACTTTCTAAATGCTGTCCTTTCAGAGAAAATCACTTTCCTTTGAAAGTGCCTTAAGTTACTTGCAAGCATTAGGAAGAAACTCACATGCGTTTCTCTGAAAGAGAAGCAGTCTGTTCCAACACTTCAATTCACTGTGTGAAGTGAATGGAGTGTTGCCTCACTTTCTAAATGCTGTCCTTTCAGAGAAAATCACTTTCCTTTGAAAGTGCCTTAAGCTACTTACAAGCATTCACCAGAAACTCACATGCGTTTCTCTGAAAGAGAAGCAGTCTGTTCCAACAGTTCAATTCAATGTGCGAAGTGAATGGAGTGTTGCTGCACTTTCTAAATGCTGTCCTTTCAGAGAAAATCACTTTCCTTTGAAAGTGCCTTAAGCAATTTGCAAGCATTCACAAGAAACACTAATGCGTTTCTATGAAAGAGAAGCACTCTGTTCCAACACTTCAATTCACTGCACGAAGGGAATGGAGTGTTGCTTCACTTTCTAAATGCTGTCCTTTCAGAGAAAATCACTTTCCTTTGAAAGTGCCTTAAGCTACTTACAAGCATTAGGAAGAAACTCACATGCGTTTCTCTGAAAGAGAAGCAGTCTGTTCCAACACTTCAATTCACTGTGCGAAGTGAATGGAGTGTTGCATCACTTTCTAAATTCTGTCCTTTCAGAGAAAATCACTTTCCTTTGAAAGTGCCTTAAACTACTTTCAAGCATTCACAAAAAACTCACATGCGTTTCTCTTAAAGAGAAGCAGTGTGTTCCAACACTTCAGTTCACTGTGCGAAGTGAATGGAGTGTTGCTTCAGTTTCTAAATGCTGTCCTTTCAGAGAAAATCACTTTCCTTTGAAAGTGCCTTAAGCGACTTGCAATAATTCACAAGAAACTCACATGCGTTTCTCTGAAAGAGAAGCAGTCTGTTCCAACACTTCAATTCACTGTGCAAAGTGAATGGAGTGTTGCTTCACTTTCTAAATGCTGTCCTTTCAGAGAAAATCACTTTCCTTTGAAAGTGCCTTAAGCTACTTACAAGCATTCACCAGAAACTCACATGCGTTTCTCTGAAAGAGAAGCAGTCTGTTCCAGCACTTCAATTCACTGTGCGAAGTGAATGGAGTGTTGCTTCACTTTCTAAATGCTGTCCTTTCAGAGAAAATCACTTTCCTTTGAAAGTGCCTTAAGCTACTTGCAAGCATTAGGAAGAAACTCACATGCGTTTCTCTGAAAGAGAAGCAGTCTGTTCCAACACTTCAATTCACTGTGTGAAGTGAATGGAGTGTTGCCTCACTTTCTAAATGCTGTCCTTTCAGAGAAAATCACTTTCCTTTGAAAGTGCCTTAAGCTACTTACAAGCATTCACCAGAAACTCACATGCGTTTCTCTGAAAGAGAAGCAGTCTGTTCCAACACTTCAATTCAATGTGCGAAGTGAATGGAGTGTTGCTGCACTTTCTAAATGCTGTCCTTTCAGAGAAAATCACTTTCCTTTGAAAGTGCCTTAAGCTACTTACAAGCATTCACCAGAAACTCACATGCGTTTCTCTGAAAGAGAAGCAGTCTGTTCCAACACTTCAATTCACTGTGCGAAGTGAATGGAGTGTTGCTTCACTTTCTAAATGCTGTCCTTTCAGAGAAAATCACTTTCCTTTGAAAGTGCCTTAAGTTACTTGCAAGCATTAGGAAGAAACTCACATGCGTTTCTCTGAAAGAGAAGCAGTCTGTTCCAACACTTCAATTCACTGTGTGAAGTGAATGGAGTGTTGCCTCACTTTCTAAATGCTGTCCTTTCAGAGAAAATCACTTTCCTTTGAAAGTGCCTTAAGCTACTTACAAGCATTCACCAGAAACTCACATGCGTTTCTCTGAAAGAGAAGCAGTCTGTTCCAACACTTCAATTCAATGTGCGAAGTGAATGGAGTGTTGCCTCACTTTCTAAATGCTGTCCTTTCAGAGAAAATCACTTTCCTTTGAAAGTGCCTTAAGCTACTTACAAGCATTCACCAGAAACTCACATGCGTTTCTCTGAAAGAGAAGCAGTCTGTTCCAACACTTCAATTCACTGTGCGAAGTGAATGGAGTGTTGCTTCACTTTCTAAATGCTGTCCTTTCAGAGAAAATCACTTTCCTTTGAAAGTGCCTTAAACTACTTTCAAGCATTCACAGAAAACTCACATGCGTTTCTCTGAATGAGAAGCAGTCTGTTCCAACACTTCAATTCACTGTGTGAAGTGAATGGAGTGTTGCTTCAGTTTCTAAATGCTGTCCTTTCAGAGAAAATCACTTTCCTTTGAAAGTGCCTTAAGCTACTTACAAGCATTCACCAGAAACTCACATGCATTTCTCTGAAAGAGAAGCAGTCTGTTCCAACACTTCAATTCACAGTGCGAAGTGAATGGAGTGTTGCTTCAGTTTCTAAATGCTGTCCTTTCAGAGAAAATCACTTTCCTTTGAAAGTGCCTTAAGCAACTTGCAAGAATTCACAAGAAACTCACATGCGTTTCTCTGAAAGAGAAGCAGTCTGTTCCAACACTTCAATTCACTGTGCGAAGTGAATGGAGTGTTGCTTCACTATCTAAATGCTGTCCTTTCAGAGAAAATCACTTTCCTTTGAAAGTGCCTTAAGCTACTTGCAAGCATTCGCAAGAAACACTAATGCATTTCTATGAAAGAGAAGCAGTCTGTTCCAACACTTCAATTCATTGCGAGAAGGGAATGGAGTGTTGCTTTACTTTCTAAATGCTGTCCTTTCATAGAAAATCACTTTCCTTTGAAAGAGCCTTAAGCTACTTACAAGCATTCAACAGAAACTCACATGCATTTCTCTGAAAGAGAAGCAGTCTGTTCCAACACTTCAATTCACTGTACAAAGTGAATTGAGTGTTGCTTCACTTTCTAAATGCTGTCCTTTCAGAGAAAATCACTTTCCTTTGAAAGTGCCTTAAGCAACTTGCAAGCATTAGGAAGAAACTCACATGCGTTTCTCTGAAAGAGAAGCAGTCTGTTCCAACACTTCAATTCACTGTGTGAAGTGAATGGAGTGTTGCCTCACTTTCTAAATGCTGTCCTTTCAGAGAAAATCACTTTCCTTTGAAAGTGCCTTAAGCTATTTACAAGCATTCACCAGAAACTCACATGCGTTTCTCTGAAAGAGAAGCAGTCTGTTCCAACACTTCAATTCAATGTGCGAAGTGAATGGAGTGTTGCTGCACTTTCTAAATGCTGTCCTTTCAGAGAAAATCACTTTCCTTTGAAAGTGCCTTAAGCAATTTGCAAGCATTCACAAGAAACACTAATGCGTTTCTATGAAAGAGAAGCACTCTGTTCCAACACTTCAATTCACTGCACGAAGGGAATGGAGTGTTGCTTCACTTTCTAAATGCTGTCCTTTCAGAGAAAATCACTTTCCTTTGAAAGTGCCTTAAGCTACTTACAAGCATTCAACAGAAACTCACATGCATTTCTCTGAAAGAGAAGCAGTCTGTTCCAACACTTCAATTCACTGTGCGAAGTGAATGGAGTGTTGCTTCACTACCTAAATGCTGTCCTTTCAGAGAAAATCATTTTCCTTTGAAAGTGCCTTAAGCTACTTGCAAGCATTCACAAGAAACACTAATGCGTTTCTATGAAAGAGAAGCACTCTGTTCCAACACTTCAATTCACTGCACGAAGGGAATGGAGTGTTGCATCACTTTCTAAATGCTGTCCTTTCAGAGAAAATCACTGTCCTTTGAAAGTGCCTTAAGCTACTTACAAGCATTCACCAGAAACTCACATGCGTTTCTCTGAAAGAGAAGCAGTCTGTTCCAACACTTCAATTCACTGTGCGAAGTGAATGGAGTGTTGCTTCACTTTCTAAATGCTGTCCTTTCAGAGAAAATCACTTTCCTTTGATAGTGCCTTAAGCTACTTGCAAGCATTAGGAAGAAACTCACATGCATTTCTCTGAAAGAGAAGCAGTCTGTTCCAACACTTCAATTCACTGTGTGAAGTGAATAGAGTGTTGCCTCACGTTCTAAATGCTGTCCTTTCAGAGAAAATCACTTTCCTTTGAAAGTGCCTTAAGCTACTTACAAGCATTCACCAGAAACTCACATGCGTTTCTCTGAAAGAGAAGCAGTCTGTTCCAACACTTCAATTCACTGTGCGAAGTGAATGGAGTGTTGCTTCACTTTCTAAATGCTGTCCTTTCAGAGAAAATCACTTTCCTTTGAAAGTGCCTTAAACTACTTTCAAGCCTTCACAAAAAACTCACATGCGTTTCGCTTAAAGAGAAGCATTGTGTTCCAACACTTCAATTCACTGTGCGTAGTGAATGGAGTGTTGCTTCAGTTTCTAAATGCTGTCCTTTCAGAGAAAATCACTTTCCTTTGAAAGTGCCTTAAGCAACTTGCAAGCATTCACAAGAAACTCACATGCGTTTCTCTGAAAGAGAAGCAGTCTGTTCCAACACTTCAATTCGCTGTGCGAAGTGAATGGAGTGTTGCTTCACTTTCTAAATGCTGTCCTTTCAGAGAAAATCACTTTCTTTTGAAAGTGCCTTAAGCTACTTACAAGCATTCACCAGAAGCTCACAAGCGTTTCTCTGAAAGAGAAGCAGTCTGTTCCAACACTTCAATTCACTGTGCGAAGTGAATGGAGTGTTGCTTCACTTTCTAAATGCTGTCCTTTCAGAGAAAATCACTTTCCTTTGAAAGTGCCTTAAACTACTTACAAGCATTCACCAGAAACTCACATGCGTTTCTTTGAAAGAGAAGCAGTCTGTTCCAATACTTCAATTCACTGTGCGAAGTGAATGGAGTGTTGCTTCACTTTCTAAATGCTGTCCTTTCAGAGAAAATCACTTTCCTTTGAAAGTGCCTTAAGCTACTTACAAGCATTCACCAGAAACTCACATGCGTGTCTCTGAAAGAGAAGCAGTCTGTTCCAATACTTCAATTCACTCTGCGAAGTGAATGGAGTGTTGCTTCACTTTCTAAATGCTGTCCTTTCAGAGAAAATCACTTTCCTTTGAAAGTGCCTTAAGCTACTTACAAGCATTCAACTTAAACTCACATGCATTTCTCTGAAAGAGAAGCAGTCTGTTCCAACACTTCAATTCACTGTGCGAAGTGAATGGAGTGTTGCTTCACTACCTAAATGCTGTCCTTTCAGAGAAAATCATTTTCCTTTGAAAGTGCCTTAAGCTACTTGCAAGCATTAGGAAGAAACTCACATGTGTTTCTCTGAAAGAGAAGCAGTCTGTTCCAACACTTCAATTCACTGTGTGAAGTGAATGGAGTGTTGCCTCACTTTCTAAATGCTGTCCTTTCAGAGAAAATCACTTTCCTTTGAAAGTGCCTTAAGCTACTTACAAGCATTCACCAGAAACTCACATGCGTTTCTCTGAAAGAGAAGCAGTCTGTTCCAACAGTTCAATTCAATGTGCGAAGTGAATGGAGTGTTGCTGCACTTTCTAAATGCTGTCCTTTCAGAGAAAATCACTTTCCTTTGAAAGTGCCTTAAGCAATTTGCAAGCATTCACAAGAAACACTAATGCGTTTCTATGAAAGAGAAGCACTCTGTTCCAACACTTCAATTCACTGCACGAAGGGAATGGAGTGTTGCTTCACTTTCTAAATGCTGTCCTTTCAGAGAAAATCACTTTCCTTTGAAAGTGCCTTAAGCTACTTACAAGCATTAGGAAGAAACTCACATGCGTTTCTCTGAAAGAGAAGCAGTCTGTTCCAACACTTCAATTCACTGTGCGAAGTGAATGGAGTGTTGCATCACTTTCTAAATTCTGTCCTTTCAGAGAAAATCACTTTCCTTTGAAAGTGCCTTAAACTACTTTCAAGCATTCACAAAAAACTCACATGCGTTTCTCTTAAAGAGAAGCAGTGTGTTCCAACACTTCAGTTCACTGTGCGAAGTGAATGGAGTGTTGCTTCAGTTTCTAAATGCTGTCCTTTCAGAGAAAATCACTTTCCTTTGAAAGTGCCTTAAGCTACTTACAAGCATTCACCAGAAACTCACATGCGTTTCTCTGAAAGAGAAGCAGTCTGTTCCAGCACTTCAATTCACTGTGCGAAGTGAATGGAGTGTTGCCTCACTTTCTAAATGCTGTCCTTTCAGAGAAAATCACTTTCCTTTGAAAGTGCCTTAAGTTACTTGCAAGCATTAGGAAGAAACTCACATGCGTTTCTCTGAAAGAGAAGCAGTCTGTTCCAACACTTCAATTCACTGTGTGAAGTGAATGGAGTGTTGCCTCACTTTCTAAATGCTGTCCTTTCAGAGAAAATCACTTTCCTTTGAAAGTGCCTTAAGCTACTTACAAGCATTCACCAGAAACTCACATGCGTTTCTCTGAAAGAGAAGCAGTCTGTTCCAACACTTCAATTCAATGTGCGAAGTGAATGGAGTGTTGCCTCACTTTCTAAATGCTGTCCTTTCAGAGAAAATCACTTTCCTTTGAAAGTGCCTTAAGCTACTTACAAGCATTCACCAGAAACTCACATGCGTTTCTCTGAAAGAGAAGCAGTCTGTTCCAACACTTCAATTCACTGTGCGAAGTGAATGGAGTGTTGCTTCACTTTCTAAATGCTGTCCTTTCAGAGAAAATCACTTTCCTTTGAAAGTGCCTTAAACTACTTTCAAGCATTCACAGAAAACTCACATGCGTTTCTCTGAATGAGAAGCAGTCTGTTCCAACACTTCAATTCACTGTGTGAAGTGAATGGAGTGTTGCTTCAGTTTCTAAATGCTGTCCTTTCAGAGAAAATCACTTTCCTTTGAAAGTGCCTTAAGCTACTTACAAGCATTCACCAGAAACTCACATGCATTTCTCTGAAAGAGAAGCAGTCTGTTCCAACACTTCAATTCACAGTGCGAAGTGAATGGAGTGTTGCTTCAGTTTCTAAATGCTGTCCTTTCAGAGAAAATCACTTTCCTTTGAAAGTGCCTTAAGCAACTTGCAAGAATTCACAAGAAACTCACATGCGTTTCTCTGAAAGAGAAGCAGTCTGTTCCAACACTTCAATTCACTGTGCGAAGTGAATGGAGTGTTGCTTCACTATCTAAATGCTGTCCTTTCAGAGAAAATCACTTTCCTTTGAAAGTGCCTTAAGCTACTTGCAAGCATTCGCAAGAAACACTAATGCATTTCTATGAAAGAGAAGCAGTCTGTTCCAACACTTCAATTCATTGCGAGAAGGGAATGGAGTGTTGCTTTACTTTCTAAATGCTGTCCTTTCATAGAAAATCACTTTCCTTTGAAAGAGCCTTAAGCTACTTACAAGCATTCAACAGAAACTCACATGCATTTCTCTGAAAGAGAAGCAGTCTGTTCCAACACTTCAATTCACTGTACAAAGTGAATTGAGTGTTGCTTCACTTTCTAAATGCTGTCCTTTCAGAGAAAATCACTTTCCTTTGAAAGTGCCTTAAGCAACTTGCAAGCATTAGGAAGAAACTCACATGCGTTTCTCTGAAAGAGAAGCAGTCTGTTCCAACACTTCAATTCACTGTGTGAAGTGAATGGAGTGTTGCCTCACTTTCTAAATGCTGTCCTTTCAGAGAAAATCACTTTCCTTTGAAAGTGCCTTAAGCTATTTACAAGCATTCACCAGAAACTCACATGCGTTTCTCTGAAAGAGAAGCAGTCTGTTCCAACACTTCAATTCAATGTGCGAAGTGAATGGAGTGTTGCTGCACTTTCTAAATGCTGTCCTTTCAGAGAAAATCACTTTCCTTTGAAAGTGCCTTAAGCAATTTGCAAGCATTCACAAGAAACACTAATGCGTTTCTATGAAAGAGAAGCACTCTGTTCCAACACTTCAATTCACTGCACGAAGGGAATGGAGTGTTGCTTCACTTTCTAAATGCTGTCCTTTCAGAGAAAATCACTTTCCTTTGAAAGTGCCTTAAGCTACTTACAAGCATTCAACAGAAACTCACATGCATTTCTCTGAAAGAGAAGCAGTCTGTTCCAACACTTCAATTCACTGTGCGAAGTGAATGGAGTGTTGCTTCACTACCTAAATGCTGTCCTTTCAGAGAAAATCATTTTCCTTTGAAAGTGCCTTAAGCTACTTGCAAGCATTCACAAGAAACACTAATGCGTTTCTATGAAAGAGAAGCACTCTGTTCCAACACTTCAATTCACTG
Organism: Myodes glareolus; assembly: GCF_982192425.1. Classification (NCBI taxonomy): domain Eukaryota; kingdom Metazoa; phylum Chordata; class Mammalia; order Rodentia; family Cricetidae; genus Myodes; species Myodes glareolus. The sequence goes on along the minus strand of NC_142043.1, from coordinate 602,454 downwards.
CACGAAGGGAATGGAGTGTTGCATCACTTTCTAAATGCTGTCCTTTCAGAGAAAATCACTGTCCTTTGAAAGTGCCTTAAGCTACTTACAAGCATTCACCAGAAACTCACATGCGTTTCTCTGAAAGAGAAGCAGTCTGTTCCAACACTTCAATTCACTGTGCGAAGTGAATGGAGTGTTGCTTCACTTTCTAAATGCTGTCCTTTCAGAGAAAATCACTTTCCTTTGATAGTGCCTTAAGCTACTTGCAAGCATTAGGAAGAAACTCACATGCATTTCTCTGAAAGAGAAGCAGTCTGTTCCAACACTTCAATTCACTGTGTGAAGTGAATAGAGTGTTGCCTCACGTTCTAAATGCTGTCCTTTCAGAGAAAATCACTTTCCTTTGAAAGTGCCTTAAGCTACTTACAAGCATTCACCAGAAACTCACATGCGTTTCTCTGAAAGAGAAGCAGTCTGTTCCAACACTTCAATTCACTGTGCGAAGTGAATGGAGTGTTGCTTCACTTTCTAAATGCTGTCCTTTCAGAGAAAATCACTTTCCTTTGAAAGTGCCTTAAACTACTTTCAAGCCTTCACAAAAAACTCACATGCGTTTCGCTTAAAGAGAAGCATTGTGTTCCAACACTTCAATTCACTGTGCGTAGTGAATGGAGTGTTGCTTCAGTTTCTAAATGCTGTCCTTTCAGAGAAAATCACTTTCCTTTGAAAGTGCCTTAAGCAACTTGCAAGCATTCACAAGAAACTCACATGCGTTTCTCTGAAAGAGAAGCAGTCTGTTCCAACACTTCAATTCGCTGTGCGAAGTGAATGGAGTGTTGCTTCACTTTCTAAATGCTGTCCTTTCAGAGAAAATCACTTTCTTTTGAAAGTGCCTTAAGCTACTTACAAGCATTCACCAGAAGCTCACAAGCGTTTCTCTGAAAGAGAAGCAGTCTGTTCCAACACTTCAATTCACTGTGCGAAGTGAATGGAGTGTTGCTTCACTTTCTAAATGCTGTCCTTTCAGAGAAAATCACTTTCCTTTGAAAGTGCCTTAAACTACTTACAAGCATTCACCAGAAACTCACATGCGTTTCTTTGAAAGAGAAGCAGTCTGTTCCAATACTTCAATTCACTGTGCGAAGTGAATGGAGTGTTGCTTCACTTTCTAAATGCTGTCCTTTCAGAGAAAATCACTTTCCTTTGAAAGTGCCTTAAGCTACTTACAAGCATTCACCAGAAACTCACATGCGTGTCTCTGAAAGAGAAGCAGTCTGTTCCAATACTTCAATTCACTCTGCGAAGTGAATGGAGTGTTGCTTCACTTTCTAAATGCTGTCCTTTCAGAGAAAATCACTTTCCTTTGAAAGTGCCTTAAGCTACTTACAAGCATTCAACTTAAACTCACATGCATTTCTCTGAAAGAGAAGCAGTCTGTTCCAACACTTCAATTCACTGTGCGAAGTGAATGGAGTGTTGCTTCACTACCTAAATGCTGTCCTTTCAGAGAAAATCATTTTCCTTTGAAAGTGCCTTAAGCTACTTGCAAGCATTAGGAAGAAACTCACATGTGTTTCTCTGAAAGAGAAGCCGTCTGTTCCAACACTTCAATTCACTGTGTGAAGTGAATGGAGTGTTGCCTCACTTTCTAAATGCTGTCCTTTCAGAGAAAATCACTTTCCTTTGAAAGTGCCTTAAGCTACTTACAAGCATTCACCAGAAACTCACATGCGTTTCTCTGAAAGAGAAGCAGTCTGTTCCAACAGTTCAATTCAATGTGCGAAGTGAATGGAGTGTTGCTGCACTTTCTAAATGCTGTCCTTTCAGAGAAAATCACTTTCCTTTGAAAGTGCCTTAAGCAATTTGCAAGCATTCACAAGAAACACTAATGCGTTTCTATGAAAGAGAAGCACTCTGTTCCAACACTTCAATTCACTGCACGAAGGGAATGGAGTGTTGCTTCACTTTCTAAATGCTGTCCTTTCAGAGAAAATCACTTTCCTTTGAAAGTGCCTTAAGCTACTTACAAGCATTAGGAAGAAACTCACATGCGTTTCTCTGAAAGAGAAGCAGTCTGTTCCAACACTTCAATTCACTGTGCGAAGTGAATGGAGTGTTGCATCACTTTCTAAATTCTGTCCTTTCAGAGAAAATCACTTTCCTTTGAAAGTGCCTTAAACTACTTTCAAGCATTCACAAAAAACTCACATGCGTTTCTCTTAAAGAGAAGCAGTGTGTTCCAACACTTCAGTTCACTGTGCGAAGTGAATGGAGTGTTGCTTCAGTTTCTAAATGCTGTCCTTTCAGAGAAAATCACTTTCCTTTGAAAGTGCCTTAAGCGACTTGCAATAATTCACAAGAAACTCACATGCGTTTCTCTGAAAGAGAAGCAGTCTGTTCCAACACTTCAATTCACTGTGCAAAGTGAATGGAGTGTTGCTTCACTTTCTAAATGCTGTCCTTTCAGAGAAAATCACTTTCCTTTGAAAGTGCCTTAAGCTACTTACAAGCATTCACCAGAAACTCACATGCGTTTCTCTGAAAGAGAAGCAGTCTGTTCCAGCACTTCAATTCACTGTGCGAAGTGAATGGAGTGTTGCTTCACTTTCTAAATGCTGTCCTTTCAGAGAAAATCACTTTCCTTTGAAAGTGCCTTAAGCTACTTGCAAGCATTAGGAAGAAACTCACATGCGTTTCTCTGAAAGAGAAGCAGTCTGTTCCAACACTTCAATTCACTGTGTGAAGTGAATGGAGTGTTGCCTCACTTTCTAAATGCTGTCCTTTCAGAGAAAATCACTTTCCTTTGAAAGTGCCTTAAGCTACTTACAAGCATTCACCAGAAACTCACATGCGTTTCTCTGAAAGAGAAGCAGTCTGTTCCAACACTTCAATTCAATGTGCGAAGTGAATGGAGTGTTGCTGCACTTTCTAAATGCTGTCCTTTCAGAGAAAATCACTTTCCTTTGAAAGTGCCTTAAGCTACTTACAAGCATTCACCAGAAACTCACATGCGTTTCTCTGAAAGAGAAGCAGTCTGTTCCAACACTTCAATTCACTGTGCGAAGTGAATGGAGTGTTGCTTCACTTTCTAAATGCTGTCCTTTCAGAGAAAATCACTTTCCTTTGAAAGTGCCTTAAGTTACTTGCAAGCATTAGGAAGAAACTCACATGCGTTTCTCTGAAAGAGAAGCAGTCTGTTCCAACACTTCAATTCACTGTGTGAAGTGAATGGAGTGTTGCCTCACTTTCTAAATGCTGTCCTTTCAGAGAAAATCACTTTCCTTTGAAAGTGCCTTAAGCTACTTACAAGCATTCACCAGAAACTCACATGCGTTTCTCTGAAAGAGAAGCAGTCTGTTCCAACACTTCAATTCAATGTGCGAAGTGAATGGAGTGTTGCCTCACTTTCTAAATGCTGTCCTTTCAGAGAAAATCACTTTCCTTTGAAAGTGCCTTAAGCTACTTACAAGCATTCACCAGAAACTCACATGCGTTTCTCTGAAAGAGAAGCAGTCTGTTCCAACACTTCAATTCACTGTGCGAAGTGAATGGAGTGTTGCTTCACTTTCTAAATGCTGTCCTTTCAGAGAAAATCACTTTCCTTTGAAAGTGCCTTAAACTACTTTCAAGCATTCACAGAAAACTCACATGCGTTTCTCTGAATGAGAAGCAGTCTGTTCCAACACTTCAATTCACTGTGTGAAGTGAATGGAGTGTTGCTTCAGTTTCTAAATGCTGTCCTTTCAGAGAAAATCACTTTCCTTTGAAAGTGCCTTAAGCTACTTACAAGCATTCACCAGAAACTCACATGCATTTCTCTGAAAGAGAAGCAGTCTGTTCCAACACTTCAATTCACAGTGCGAAGTGAATGGAGTGTTGCTTCAGTTTCTAAATGCTGTCCTTTCAGAGAAAATCACTTTCCTTTGAAAGTGCCTTAAGCAACTTGCAAGAATTCACAAGAAACTCACATGCGTTTCTCTGAAAGAGAAGCAGTCTGTTCCAACACTTCAATTCACTGTGCGAAGTGAATGGAGTGTTGCTTCACTATCTAAATGCTGTCCTTTCAGAGAAAATCACTTTCCTTTGAAAGTGCCTTAAGCTACTTGCAAGCATTCGCAAGAAACACTAATGCATTTCTATGAAAGAGAAGCAGTCTGTTCCAACACTTCAATTCATTGCGAGAAGGGAATGGAGTGTTGCTTTACTTTCTAAATGCTGTCCTTTCATAGAAAATCACTTTCCTTTGAAAGAGCCTTAAGCTACTTACAAGCATTCAACAGAAACTCACATGCATTTCTCTGAAAGAGAAGCAGTCTGTTCCAACACTTCAATTCACTGTACAAAGTGAATTGAGTGTTGCTTCACTTTCTAAATGCTGTCCTTTCAGAGAAAATCACTTTCCTTTGAAAGTGCCTTAAGCAACTTGCAAGCATTAGGAAGAAACTCACATGCGTTTCTCTGAAAGAGAAGCAGTCTGTTCCAACACTTCAATTCACTGTGTGAAGTGAATGGAGTGTTGCCTCACTTTCTAAATGCTGTCCTTTCAGAGAAAATCACTTTCCTTTGAAAGTGCCTTAAGCTATTTACAAGCATTCACCAGAAACTCACATGCGTTTCTCTGAAAGAGAAGCAGTCTGTTCCAACACTTCAATTCAATGTGCGAAGTGAATGGAGTGTTGCTGCACTTTCTAAATGCTGTCCTTTCAGAGAAAATCACTTTCCTTTGAAAGTGCCTTAAGCAATTTGCAAGCATTCACAAGAAACACTAATGCATTTCTATGAAAGAGAAGCACTCTGTTCCAACACTTCAATTCACTGCACGAAGGGAATGGAGTGTTGCTTCACTTTCTAAATGCTGTCCTTTCAGAGAAAATCACTTTCCTTTGAAAGTGCCTTAAGCTACTTACAAGCATTCAACAGAAACTCACATGCATTTCTCTGAAAGAGAAGCAGTCTGTTCCAACACTTCAATTCACTGTGCGAAGTGAATGGAGTGTTGCTTCACTACCTAAATGCTGTCCTTTCAGAGAAAATCATTTTCCTTTGAAAGTGCCTTAAGCTACTTGCAAGCATTCACAAGAAACACTAATGCGTTTCTATGAAAGAGAAGCACTCTGTTCCAACACTTCAATTCACTGCACGAAGGGAATGGAGTGTTGCATCACTTTCTAAATGCTGTCCTTTCAGAGAAAATCACTGTCCTTTGAAAGTGCCTTAAGCTACTTACAAGCATTCACCAGAAACTCACATGCGTTTCTCTGAAAGAGAAGCAGTCTGTTCCAACACTTCAATTCACTGTGCGAAGTGAATGGAGTGTTGCTTCACTTTCTAAATGCTGTCCTTTCAGAGAAAATCACTTTCCTTTGATAGTGCCTTAAGCTACTTGCAAGCATTAGGAAGAAACTCACATGCATTTCTCTGAAAGAGAAGCAGTCTGTTCCAACACTTCAATTCACTGTGTGAAGTGAATAGAGTGTTGCCTCACGTTCTAAATGCTGTCCTTTCAGAGAAAATCACTTTCCTTTGAAAGTGCCTTAAGCTACTTACAAGCATTCACCAGAAACTCACATGCGTTTCTCTGAAAGAGAAGCAGTCTGTTCCAACACTTCAATTCACTGTGCGAAGTGAATGGAGTGTTGCTTCACTTTCTAAATGCTGTCCTTTCAGAGAAAATCACTTTCCTTTGAAAGTGCCTTAAACTACTTTCAAGCCTTCACAAAAAACTCACATGCGTTTCGCTTAAAGAGAAGCATTGTGTTCCAACACTTCAATTCACTGTGCGTAGTGAATGGAGTGTTGCTTCAGTTTCTAAATGCTGTCCTTTCAGAGAAAATCACTTTCCTTTGAAAGTGCCTTAAGCAACTTGCAAGCATTCACAAGAAACTCACATGCGTTTCTCTGAAAGAGAAGCAGTCTGTTCCAACACTTCAATTCGCTGTGCGAAGTGAATGGAGTGTTGCTTCACTTTCTAAATGCTGTCCTTTCAGAGAAAATCACTTTCTTTTGAAAGTGCCTTAAGCTACTTACAAGCATTCACCAGAAGCTCACAAGCGTTTCTCTGAAAGAGAAGCAGTCTGTTCCAACACTTCAATTCACTGTGCGAAGTGAATGGAGTGTTGCTTCACTTTCTAAATGCTGTCCTTTCAGAGAAAATCACTTTCCTTTGAAAGTGCCTTAAACTACTTACAAGCATTCACCAGAAACTCACATGCGTTTCTTTGAAAGAGAAGCAGTCTGTTCCAATACTTCAATTCACTGTGCGAAGTGAATGGAGTGTTGCTTCACTTTCTAAATGCTGTCCTTTCAGAGAAAATCACTTTCCTTTGAAAGTGCCTTAAGCTACTTACAAGCATTCACCAGAAACTCACATGCGTGTCTCTGAAAGAGAAGCAGTCTGTTCCAATACTTCAATTCACTCTGCGAAGTGAATGGAGTGTTGCTTCACTTTCTAAATGCTGTCCTTTCAGAGAAAATCACTTTCCTTTGAAAGTGCCTTAAGCTACTTACAAGCATTCAACTTAAACTCACATGCATTTCTCTGAAAGAGAAGCAGTCTGTTCCAACACTTCAATTCACTGTGCGAAGTGAATGGAGTGTTGCTTCACTACCTAAATGCTGTCCTTTCAGAGAAAATCATTTTCCTTTGAAAGTGCCTTAAGCTACTTGCAAGCATTAGGAAGAAACTCACATGTGTTTCTCTGAAAGAGAAGCAGTCTGTTCCAACACTTCAATTCACTGTGCGAAGTGAATGGAGTGTTGCTTCACTTTCTAAATGCTGTCCTTTCAGAGAAAAACGCTTTTCTTTGAAAGTGCCTTAAACTGCTTTCAAGCATTCAACAGAAACTCACATGCATTTCTCTGAAAGAGAAGCAGTCTGTTCCAACACTTCAATTCACTGTACAAAGTGAATTGAGTGTTGCTTCACTTTCTAAATGCTGTCCTTTCAGAGAAAATCACTTTCCTTTGAAAGTGCCTTAAGCAACTTGCAAGCATTCACAAGAAACACTAATGCGTTTCTATGAAAGAGAAGCACTCTGTTCCAACACTTCAATTCACTGCACGAAGGGAATGGAGTGTTGCTTCACTTTCTAAATGCTGTCCTTTCAGAGAAAATCACTTTCCTTTGAAAGTGCCTTAAGCTACTTACAAGCATTAGGAAGAAACTCACATGCGTTTCTCTGAAAGAGAAGCAGTCTGTTCCAACACTTCAATTCACTGTGCGAAGTGAATGGAGTGTTGCATCACTTTCTAAATTCTGTCCTTTCAGAGAAAATCACTTTCCTTTGAAAGTGCCTTAAACTTCTTTCAAGCATTCACAAAAATCTCACATGCGTTTCTCTTAAAGGGAAGCAGTGTGTTCCAACACTTCAATTCACTGTGCGAAGTGAATGGAGTGTTGCCTCACTTTCTAAATGCTGTCCTTTCAGAGAAAATCACTTTCCTTTGAAAGTGCCTTAAGCGACTTGCAATAATTCACAAGAAACTCACATGCGTTTCTCTGAAAGAGAAGCAGTCTGTTCCAACACTTCAATTCACTGTGCGAAGTGAATGGAGTGTTGCTTCACTTTCTAAATGCTGTCCTTTCAGAGAAAATCACTTTCCTTTGAAAGTGCCTTAAGCTACTTACAAGCATTCACCAGAAACTCACATGCGTTTCTCTGAAAGGGAAGCAGTCTGTTCCAACACTTCAATTCACTGTGCGAAGTGAATGGAGTGTTGCTTCACTTTCTAAATGCTGTCCTTTCAGAGAAAATCACTTTCCTTTGAAAGTGCCTTAAGCTACTTACAAGCATTCACCAGAAACTCACATGCGTTTCTCTGAAAGAGAAGCAGTCTGTTCCAACACTTCAATTCACTGTGCGAAGTGAATGGAGTGTTGCTTCACTTTCTAAATGCTGTCCTTTCAGAGAAAATCACTTTCCTTTGAAAGTGCCTTAAGCTACTTGCAAGCATTAGGAAGAAACTCACATGCGTTTCTCTGAAAGAGAAGCAGTCTGTTCCAACACTTCAATTCACTGTGTGAAGTGAATGGAGTGTTGCCTCACTTTCTAAATGCTGTCCTTTCAGAGAAAATCACTTTCCTTTGAAAGTGCCTTAAGCTACTTACAAGCATTCACCAGAAACTCACATGCGTTTCTCTGAAAGAGAAGCAGTCTGTTCCAACACTTCAATTCAATGTGCGAAGTGAATGGAGTGTTGCTGCACTTTCTAAATGCTGTCCTTTCAGAGAAAATCACTTTCCTTTGAAAGTGCCTTAAGCAACTTGCAAGCATTCACAAGAAACACTAATGCGTTTCTATGAAAGAGAAGCACTCTGTTCCAACACTTCAATTCACTGCACGAAGGGAATGGAGTGTTGCTTCACTTTCTAAATGCTGTCCTTTCAGAGAAAATCACTTTCCTTTGAAAGTGCCTTAAGCTACTTACAAGCATTAGGAAGAAACTCACATGCGTTTCTCTGAAAGAGAAGCAGTCTGTTCCAACACTTCAATTCACTGTGCGAAGTGAATGGAGTGTTGCATCACTTTCTAAATTCTGTCCTTTCAGAGAAAATCACTTTCCTTTGAAAGTGCCTTAAACTACTTTCAAGCATTCACAAAAAACTCACATGCGTTTCTCTTAAAGAGAAGCAGTGTGTTCCAACACTTCAGTTCACTGTGCGAAGTGAATGGAGTGTTGCTTCAGTTTCTAAATGCTGTCCTTTCAGAGAAAATCACTTTCCTTTGAAAGTGCCTTAAGCGACTTGCAATAATTCACAAGAAACTCACATGCGTTTCTCTGAAAGAGAAGCAGTCTGTTCCAACACTTCAATTCACTGTGCGAAGTGAATGGAGTGTTGCTTCACTTTCTAAATGCTGTCCTTTCAGAGAAAATCACTTTCCTTTGAAAGTGCCTTAAGCTACTTACAAGCATTCACCAGAAACTCACATGCATTTCTCTGAAAGAGAAGCAGTCTGTTCCAGCACTTCAATTCACTGTGCGAAGTGAATGGAGTGTTGCTTCACTTTCTAAATGCTGTCCTTTCAGAGAAAATCACTTTCCTTTGAAAGTGCCTTAAGCTACTTGCAAGCATTAGGAAGAAACTCACATGCGTTTCTCTGAAAGAGAAGCAGTCTGTTCCAACACTTCAATTCACTGTGTGAAGTGAATGGAGTGTTGCCTCACTTTCTAAATGCTGTCCTTTCAGAGAAAATCACTTTCCTTTGAAAGTGCCTTAAGCTACTTACAAGCATTCACCAGAAACTCACATGCGTTTCTCTGAAAGAGAAGCAGTCTGTTCCAACACTTCAATTCAATGTGCGAAGTGAATGGAGTGTTGCTGCACTTTCTAAATGCTGTCCTTTCAGAGAAAATCACTTTCCTTTGAAAGTGCCTTAAGCTACTTACAAGCATTCACCAGAAACTCACATGCGTTTCTCTGAAAGAGAAGCAGTCTGTTCCAACACTTCAATTCACTGTGCGAAGTGAATGGAGTGTTGCTTCACTTTCTAAATGCTGTCCTTTCAGAGAAAATCACTTTCCTTTGAAAGTGCCTTAAGTTACTTGCAAGCATTAGGAAGAAACTCACATGCGTTTCTCTGAAAGAGAAGCAGTCTGTTCCAACACTTCAATTCACTGTGCGAAGTGAATGGAGTGTTGCTTCACTTTCTAAATGCTGTCCTTTCAGAGAAAATCACTTTCCTTTGATAGTGCCTTAAGCTACTTGCAAGCATTAGGAAGAAACTCACATACATTTCTCTGAAAGAGAAGCAGTCTGTTCCAACACTTCAATTCACTGTGTGAAGTGAATAGAGTGTTGCCTCACGTTCTAAATGCTGTCCTTTCAGAGAAAATCACTTTCCTTTGAAAGTGCCTTAAGCTACTTACAAGCATTCACAAAAAACTCACATGCGTTTCTCTTAAAGAGAAGCAGTGTGTTCCAACACTTCAGTTCACTGTGCGAAGTGAATGGAGTGTTGCTTCACTTTCTAAATGCTGTCCTTTCAGAGAAAATCACTTTCATTTGATAGTGCCTTAAGCTACTTGCAAGCATTAGGAAGAAACTCACATGCATTTCTCTGAAAGAGAAGCAGTCTGTTCCAACACTTCAATTCACTGTGTGAAGTGAATAGAGTGTTGCCTCACGTTCTAAATGCTGTCCTTTCAGAGAAAATCACTTTCCTTTGAAAGTGCCTTAAGCTACTTACAAGCATTCACCAGAAACTCACATGCGTTTCTCTGAAAGAGAAGCAGTCTGTTCCAACACTTCAATTCACTGTGCGAAGTGAATGGAGTGTTGCTTCACTTTCTAAATGCTGTCCTTTCAGAGAAAATCACTTTCCTTTGAAAGTGCCTTAAACTACTTTCAAGCCTTCACAAAAAACTCACATGCGTTTCGCTTAAAGAGAAGCATTGTGTTCCAACACTTCAATTCACTGTGCGTAGTGAATGGAGTGTTGCTTCAGTTTCTAAATGCTGTCCTTTCAGAGAAAATCACTTTCCTTTGAAAGTGCCTTAAGCAACTTGCAAGCATTCACAAGAAACTCACATGCGTTTCTCTGAAAGAGAAGCAGTCTGTTCCAACACTTCAATTCGCTGTGCGAAGTGAATGGAGTGTTGCTTCACTTTCTAAATGCTGTCCTTTCAGAGAAAATCACTTTCTTTTGAAAGTGCCTTAAGCTACTTACAAGCATTCACCAGAAGCTCACAAGCGTTTCTCTGAAAGAGAAGCAGTCTGTTCCAACACTTCAATTCACTGTGCGAAGTGAATGGAGTGTTGCTTCACTTTCTAAATGCTGTCCTTTCAGAGAAAATCACTTTCCTTTGAAAGTGCCTTAAGCGACTTGCAATAATTCACAAGAAACTCACATGCGTTTCTCTGAAAGAGAAGCAGTCTGTTCCAACACTTCAATTCACTGTGCGAAGTGAATGGAGTGTTGCTTCACTTTATAAATGATGTCCTTTCAGAGAAAATCACTTTCCTTTGAAAGTGCCTTAAGCTACTTACAAGCATTCACCAGAAACTCACATGCGTTTCTCTGAAAGAGAGGCAGTCTGTTCCAACACTTCAATTCACTGTGCGAAGTGAATGGAGTGTTGCTTCACTTTCTAAATGCTGTCCTTTCAGAGAAAATCACTTTCCTTTGAAAGTGCCTTAAGCTACTTGCAAGCATTAGGAAGAAACTCACATGCATTTCTCTGAAAGAGAAGCAGTCTGTTCCAACAATTCAATTCACTGTGCGAAGTGAATGGAGTGTTGCTTCACTTTCTAAATGCTGTCCTTTCAGAGAAAATCACTTTCCTTTGAAAGTGCCTTAAGTTACTTGCAAGCATTAGGAAGAAACTCACATGCGTTTCTCTGAAAGAGAAGCAGTCTGTTCCAACACTTCAATTCACTGTGTGAAGTGAATGGAGTGTTGCCTCACTTTCTAAATGCTGTCCTTTCAGAGAAAATCACTTTCCTTTGAAAGTGCCTTAAGCTACTTACAAGCATTCACCAGAAACTCACATGCGTTTCTCTGAAAGAGAAGCAGTCTGTTCCAACAGTTCAATTCAATGTGCGAAGTGAATGGAGTGTTGCTGCACTTTCTAAATGCTGTCCTTTCAGAGAAAATCACTTTCCTTTGAAAGTGCCTTAAGCTACTTACAAGCATTCCACAGAAACTCACATGCATTTCTCTGAAAGAGAAGCAGTCTGTTTCAACACTTCAATTCAGTGTGCGAAGTGAATGGAGTGTTGCTTCACTTTCTAAATAATGTCCTTTCAGAGAAAATCACTTTCCTTTGAAAGTGCCTTAAGCAACTTGCAAGCATTCACAAGAAACACTAATGCGTTTATATGAAAGAGAAGCACTCTGTTCCAACACTTCAATTCACTGCACGAAGGCAATGGAGTGTTGCTTCACTTTCTAAATGCTGTCCTTTCAGAGAAAATCACTGTCCTTTGAAAGTGCCTTAAGCTACTTACAAGCATTCACAAGAAACTCACATGCGTTTCACTGAAAGAGAAGCAGTCGGTTCCAACACTTCAATTCACTGTGCGAAGTGAATGGAGTGTTGCTTCACTTTCTAAATGCTGTTCTTTCAGAGAAAATCACTTTCCTTTGAAAGTGCCTTAAGCTACTTGCAAGCATTAGGAAGAAACTCACATGCGTTTCTCTGAAAGAGAAGCAGTCTGTTCCAACAATTCAATTCACTGTGCGAAGTGAATGGAGTGTTGCTTCACTTTCTAAATGCTGTCCTTTCAGAGAAAATCACTTTCCTTTGAAAGTGCCTTAAGTTACTTGCAAGCATTAGGAAGAAACTCACATGCGTTTCTCTGAAAGAGAAGCAGTCTGTTCCAACACTTCAATTCACTGTGTGAAGTGAATGGAGTGTTGCCTCACTTTCTAAATGCTGTCCTTTCAGAGAAAATCACTTTCCTTTGAAAGTGCCTTAAGCTACTTACAAGCATTCACCAGAAACTCACATGCGTTTCTCTGAAAGAGAAGCAGTCTGTTCCAACAGTTCAATTCAATGTGCGAAGTGAATGGAGTGTTGCTGCACTTTCTAAATGCTGTCCTTTCAGAGAAAATCACTTTCCTTTGAAAGTGCCTTAAGCTACTTGCAAGCATTTGGAAGAAACTCACATGCATTTCTCTGAAAGAGAAGCAGTCTGTTTCAACACTTCAATTCAGTGTGCGAAGTGAATGGAGTGTTGCTTCACTTTCTAAATAATGTCCTTTCAGAGAAAATCACTTTCCTTTGAAAGTGCCTTAAGCAACTTGCAAGCATTCACAAGAAACACTAATGCGTTTATATGAAAGAGAAGCACTCTGTTCCAACACTTCAATTCACTGCACGAAGGCAATGGAGTGTTGCTTCACTTTCTAAATGCTGTCCTTTCAGAGAAAATCACTGTCCTTTGAAAGTGCCTTAAGCTACTTACAAGCATTCACCAGAAACTCACATGCGTTTCACTGAAAGAGAAGCAGTCGGTTCCAACACTTCAATTCACTGTGCGAAGTGAATGGAGTGTTGCTTCACTTTCTAAATGCTGTCCTTTCAGAGAAAATCACTTTCCTTTGAAAATGCCTTAAGCTACTTACAAGCATTCACCAGAAACTCACATGCGTTTCTCTGAAAGAGAAGCAGTCTGTTCCAGTACTTCAATTCACTCTGCGAAGTGAATGGAGTGTTGCTTCACTTTCTAAATGCTGTCCTTTCAGAGAAAATCACTTTCCTTTGAAAGTGCCTTAAGCTACTTACAAGCATTCACCAGAAACTCACATGCGTTTCTCTGAAAGAGAAGCAGTCTGTTCCAACAGTTCAATTCAATGTGCGAAGTGAATGGAGTGTTGCTGCACTTTCTAAATGCTGTCCTTTCAGAGAAAATCACTTTCCTTTGAAAGTGCCTTAAGCAATTTGCAAGCATTCACAAGAAACACTAATGCGTTTCTATGAAAGAGAAGCACTCTGTTCCAACACTTCAATTCACTGCACGAAGGGAATGGAGTGTTGCTTCACTTTCTAAATGCTGTCCTTTCAGAGAAAATCACTTTCCTTTGAAAGTGCCTTAAGCTACTTACAAGCATTAGGAAGAAACTCACATGCGTTTCTCTGAAAGAGAAGCAGTCTGTTCCAACACTTCAATTCACTGTGCGAAGTGAATGGAGTGTTGCATCACTTTCTAAATTCTGTCCTTTCAGAGAAAATCACTTTCCTTTGAAAGTGCCTTAAACTACTTTCAAGCATTCACAAAAAACTCACATGCGTTTCTCTTAAAGAGAAGCAGTGTGTTCCAACACTTCAGTTCACTGTGCGAAGTGAATGGAGTGTTGCTTCAGTTTCTAAATGCTGTCCTTTCAGAGAAAATCACTTTCCTTTGAAAGTGCCTTAAGCGACTTGCAATAATTCACAAGAAACTCACATGCGTTTCTCTGAAAGAGAAGCAGTCTGTTCCAACACTTCAATTCACTGTGCAAAGTGAATGGAGTGTTGCTTCACTTTCTAAATGCTGTCCTTTCAGAGAAAATCACTTTCCTTTGAAAGTGCCTTAAGCTACTTACAAGCATTCACCAGAAACTCACATGCGTTTCTCTGAAAGAGAAGCAGTCTGTTCCAGCACTTCAATTCACTGTGCGAAGTGAATGGAGTGTTGCTTCACTTTCTAAATGCTGTCCTTTCAGAGAAAATCACTTTCCTTTGAAAGTGCCTTAAGCTACTTGCAAGCATTAGGAAGAAACTCACATGCGTTTCTCTGAAAGAGAAGCAGTCTGTTCCAACACTTCAATTCACTGTGTGAAGTGAATGGAGTGTTGCCTCACTTTCTAAATGCTGTCCTTTCAGAGAAAATCACTTTCCTTTGAAAGTGCCTTAAGCTACTTACAAGCATTCACCAGAAACTCACATGCGTTTCTCTGAAAGAGAAGCAGTCTGTTCCAACACTTCAATTCAATGTGCGAAGTGAATGGAGTGTTGCTGCACTTTCTAAATGCTGTCCTTTCAGAGAAAATCACTTTCCTTTGAAAGTGCCTTAAGCTACTTACAAGCATTCACCAGAAACTCACATGCGTTTCTCTGAAAGAGAAGCAGTCTGTTCCAACACTTCAATTCACTGTGCGAAGTGAATGGAGTGTTGCTTCACTTTCTAAATGCTGTCCTTTCAGAGAAAATCACTTTCCTTTGAAAGTGCCTTAAGTTACTTGCAAGCATTAGGAAGAAACTCACATGCGTTTCTCTGAAAGAGAAGCAGTCTGTTCCAACACTTCAATTCACTGTGTGAAGTGAATGGAGTGTTGCCTCACTTTCTAAATGCTGTCCTTTCAGAGAAAATCACTTTCCTTTGAAAGTGCCTTAAGCTACTTACAAGCATTCACCAGAAACTCACATGCGTTTCTCTGAAAGAGAAGCAGTCTGTTCCAACACTTCAATTCAATGTGCGAAGTGAATGGAGTGTTGCCTCACTTTCTAAATGCTGTCCTTTCAGAGAAAATCACTTTCCTTTGAAAGTGCCTTAAGCTACTTACAAGCATTCACCAGAAACTCACATGCGTTTCTCTGAAAGAGAAGCAGTCTGTTCCAACACTTCAATTCACTGTGCGAAGTGAATGGAGTGTTGCTTCACTTTCTAAATGCTGTCCTTTCAGAGAAAATCACTTTCCTTTGAAAGTGCCTTAAACTACTTTCAAGCATTCACAGAAAACTCACATGCGTTTCTCTGAATGAGAAGCAGTCTGTTCCAACACTTCAATTCACTGTGTGAAGTGAATGGAGTGTTGCTTCAGTTTCTAAATGCTGTCCTTTCAGAGAAAATCACTTTCCTTTGAAAGTGCCTTAAGCTACTTACAAGCATTCACCAGAAACTCACATGCATTTCTCTGAAAGAGAAGCAGTCTGTTCCAACACTTCAATTCACAGTGCGAAGTGAATGGAGTGTTGCTTAAGGTTCTAAATGCTGTCCTTTCAGAGAAAATCACTTTCCTTTGAAAGTGCCTTAAGCAACTTGCAAGAATTCACAAGAAACTCACATGCGTTTCTCTGAAAGAGAAGCAGTCTGTTCCAACACTTCAATTCACTGTGCGAAGTGAATGGAGTGTTGCTTCACTATCTAAATGCTGTCCTTTCAGAGAAAATCACTTTCCTTTGAAAGTGCCTTAAGCTACTTGCAAGCATTCGCAAGAAACACTAATGCATTTCTATGAAAGAGAAGCAGTCTGTTCCAACACTTCAATTCATTGCGAGAAGGGAATGGAGTGTTGCTTTACTTTCTAAATGCTGTCCTTTCATAGAAAATCACTTTCCTTTGAAAGAGCCTTAAGCTACTTACAAGCATTCAACAGAAACTCACATGCATTTCTCTGAAAGAGAAGCAGTCTGTTCCAACACTTCAATTCACTGTACAAAGTGAATTGAGTGTTGCTTCACTTTCTAAATGCTGTCCTTTCAGAGAAAATCACTTTCCTTTGAAAGTGCCTTAAGCAACTTGCAAGCATTAGGAAGAAACTCACATGCGTTTCTCTGAAAGAGAAGCAGTCTGTTCCAACACTTCAATTCACTGTGTGAAGTGAATGGAGTGTTGCCTCACTTTCTAAATGCTGTCCTTTCAGAGAAAATCACTTTCCTTTGAAAGTGCCTTAAGCTATTTACAAGCATTCACCAGAAACTCACATGCGTTTCTCTGAAAGAGAAGCAGTCTGTTCCAACACTTCAATTCAATGTGCGAAGTGAATGGAGTGTTGCTGCACTTTCTAAATGCTGTCCTTTCAGAGAAAATCACTTTCCTTTGAAAGTGCCTTAAGCAATTTGCAAGCATTCACAAGAAACACTAATGCATTTCTATGAAAGAGAAGCACTCTGTTCCAACACTTCAATTCACTGCACGAAGGGAATGGAGTGTTGCTTCACTTTCTAAATGCTGTCCTTTCAGAGAAAATCACTTTCCTTTGAAAGTGCCTTAAGCTACTTACAAGCATTCAACAGAAACTCACATGCATTTCTCTGAAAGAGAAGCAGTCTGTTCCAACACTTCAATTCACTGTGCGAAGTGAATGGAGTGTTGCTTCACTACCTAAATGCTGTCCTTTCAGAGAAAATCATTTTCCTTTGAAAGTGCCTTAAGCTACTTGCAAGCATTCACAAGAAACACTAATGCGTTTCTATGAAAGAGAAGCACTCTGTTCCAACACTTCAATTCACTGCACGAAGGGAATGGAGTGTTGCATCACTTTCTAAATGCTGTCCTTTCAGAGAAAATCACTGTCCTTTGAAAGTGCCTTAAGCTACTTACAAGCATTCACCAGAAACTCACATGCGTTTCTCTGAAAGAGAAGCAGTCTGTTCCAACACTTCAATTCACTGTGCGAAGTGAATGGAGTGTTGCTTCACTTTCTAAATGCTGTCCTTTCAGAGAAAATCACTTTCCTTTGATAGTGCCTTAAGCTACTTGCAAGCATTAGGAAGAAACTCACATGCATTTCTCTGAAAGAGAAGCAGTCTGTTCCAACACTTCAATTCACTGTGTGAAGTGAATAGAGTGTTGCCTCACGTTCTAAATGCTGTCCTTTCAGAGAAAATCACTTTCCTTTGAAAGTGCCTTAAGCTACTTACAAGCATTCACCAGAAACTCACATGCGTTTCTCTGAAAGAGAAGCAGTCTGTTCCAACACTTCAATTCACTGTGCGAAGTGAATGGAGTGTTGCTTCACTTTCTAAATGCTGTCCTTTCAGAGAAAATCACTTTCCTTTGAAAGTGCCTTAAACTACTTTCAAGCCTTCACAAAAAACTCACATGCGTTTCGCTTAAAGAGAAGCATTGTGTTCCAACACTTCAATTCACTGTGCGTAGTGAATGGAGTGTTGCTTCAGTTTCTAAATGCTGTCCTTTCAGAGAAAATCACTTTCCTTTGAAAGTGCCTTAAGCAACTTGCAAGCATTCACAAGAAACTCACATGCGTTTCTCTGAAAGAGAAGCAGTCTGTTCCAACACTTCAATTCGCTGTGCGAAGTGAATGGAGTGTTGCTTCACTTTCTAAATGCTGTCCTTTCAGAGAAAATCACTTTCTTTTGAAAGTGCCTTAAGCTACTTACAAGCATTCACCAGAAGCTCACAAGCGTTTCTCTGAAAGAGAAGCAGTCTGTTCCAACACTTCAATTCACTGTGCGAAGTGAATGGAGTGTTGCTTCACTTTCTAAATGCTGTCCTTTCAGAGAAAATCACTTTCCTTTGAAAGTGCCTTAAACTACTTACAAGCATTCACCAGAAACTCACATGCGTTTCTTTGAAAGAGAAGCAGTCTGTTCCAATACTTCAATTCACTGTGCGAAGTGAATGGAGTGTTGCTTCACTTTCTAAATGCTGTCCTTTCAGAGAAAATCACTTTCCTTTGAAAGTGCCTTAAGCTACTTACAAGCATTCACCAGAAACTCACATGCGTGTCTCTGAAAGAGAAGCAGTCTGTTCCAATACTTCAATTCACTCTGCGAAGTGAATGGAGTGTTGCTTCACTTTCTAAATGCTGTCCTTTCAGAGAAAATCACTTTCCTTTGAAAGTGCCTTAAGCTACTTACAAGCATTCAACTTAAACTCACATGCATTTCTCTGAAAGAGAAGCAGTCTGTTCCAACACTTCAATTCACTGTGCGAAGTGAATGGAGTGTTGCTTCACTACCTAAATGCTGTCCTTTCAGAGAAAATCATTTTCCTTTGAAAGTGCCTTAAGCTACTTGCAAGCATTAGGAAGAAACTCACATGTGTTTCTCTGAAAGAGAAGCAGTCTGTTCCAACACTTCAATTCACTGTGCGAAGTGAATGGAGTGTTGCTTCACTTTCTAAATGCTGTCCTTTCAGAGAAAAACGCTTTTCTTTGAAAGTGCCTTAAACTGCTTTCAAGCATTCAACAGAAACTCACATGCATTTCTCTGAAAGAGAAGCAGTCTGTTCCAACACTTCAATTCACTGTACAAAGTGAATTGAGTGTTGCTTCACTTTCTAAATGCTGTCCTTTCAGAGAAAATCACTTTCCTTTGAAAGTGCCTTAAGCAACTTGCAAGCATTCACAAGAAACACTAATGCGTTTCTATGAAAGAGAAGCACTCTGTTCCAACACTTCAATTCACTGCACGAAGGGAATGGAGTGTTGCTTCACTTTCTAAATGCTGTCCTTTCAGAGAAAATCACTTTCCTTTGAAAGTGCCTTAAGCTACTTACAAGCATTAGGAAGAAACTCACATGCGTTTCTCTGAAAGAGAAGCAGTCTGTTCCAACACTTCAATTCACTGTGCGAAGTGAATGGAGTGTTGCATCACTTTCTAAATTCTGTCCTTTCAGAGAAAATCACTTTCCTTTGAAAGTGCCTTAAACTTCTTTCAAGCATTCACAAAAATCTCACATGCGTTTCTCTTAAAGGGAAGCAGTGTGTTCCAACACTTCAATTCACTGTGCGAAGTGAATGGAGTGTTGCCTCACTTTCTAAATGCTGTCCTTTCAGAGAAAATCACTTTCCTTTGAAAGTGCCTTAAGCGACTTGCAATAATTCACAAGAAACTCACATGCGTTTCTCTGAAAGAGAAGCAGTCTGTTCCAACACTTCAATTCACTGTGCGAAGTGAATGGAGTGTTGCTTCACTTTCTAAATGCTGTCCTTTCAGAGAAAATCACTTTCCTTTGAAAGTGCCTTAAGCTACTTACAAGCATTCACCAGAAACTCACATGCGTTTCTCTGAAAGGGAAGCAGTCTGTTCCAACACTTCAATTCACTGTGCGAAGTGAATGGAGTGTTGCTTCACTTTCTAAATGCTGTCCTTTCAGAGAAAATCACTTTCCTTTGAAAGTGCCTTAAGCTACTTACAAGCATTCACCAGAAACTCACATGCGTTTCTCTGAAAGAGAAGCAGTCTGTTCCAACACTTCAATTCACTGTGCGAAGTGAATGGAGTGTTGCTTCACTTTCTAAATGCTGTCCTTTCAGAGAAAATCACTTTCCTTTGAAAGTGCCTTAAGCTACTTGCAAGCATTAGGAAGAAACTCACATGCGTTTCTCTGAAAGAGAAGCAGTCTGTTCCAACACTTCAATTCACTGTGTGAAGTGAATGGAGTGTTGCCTCACTTTCTAAATGCTGTCCTTTCAGAGAAAATCACTTTCCTTTGAAAGTGCCTTAAGCTACTTACAAGCATTCACCAGAAACTCACATGCGTTTCTCTGAAAGAGAAGCAGTCTGTTCCAACACTTCAATTCAATGTGCGAAGTGAATGGAGTGTTGCTGCACTTTCTAAATGCTGTCCTTTCAGAGAAAATCACTTTCCTTTGAAAGTGCCTTAAGCAACTTGCAAGCATTCACAAGAAACACTAATGCGTTTCTATGAAAGAGAAGCACTCTGTTCCAACACTTCAATTCACTGCACGAAGGGAATGGAGTGTTGCTTCACTTTCTAAATGCTGTCCTTTCAGAGAAAATCACTTTCCTTTGAAAGTGCCTTAAGCTACTTACAAGCATTAGGAAGAAACTCACATGCGTTTCTCTGAAAGAGAAGCAGTCTGTTCCAACACTTCAATTCACTGTGCGAAGTGAATGGAGTGTTGCATCACTTTCTAAATTCTGTCCTTTCAGAGAAAATCACTTTCCTTTGAAAGTGCCTTAAACTACTTTCAAGCATTCACAAAAAACTCACATGCGTTTCTCTTAAAGAGAAGCAGTGTGTTCCAACACTTCAGTTCACTGTGCGAAGTGAATGGAGTGTTGCTTCAGTTTCTAAATGCTGTCCTTTCAGAGAAAATCACTTTCCTTTGAAAGTGCCTTAAGCGACTTGCAATAATTCACAAGAAACTCACATGCGTTTCTCTGAAAGAGAAGCAGTCTGTTCCAACACTTCAATTCACTGTGCGAAGTGAATGGAGTGTTGCTTCACTTTCTAAATGCTGTCCTTTCAGAGAAAATCACTTTCCTTTGAAAGTGCCTTAAGCTACTTACAAGCATTCACCAGAAACTCACATGCATTTCTCTGAAAGAGAAGCAGTCTGTTCCAGCACTTCAATTCACTGTGCGAAGTGAATGGAGTGTTGCTTCACTTTCTAAATGCTGTCCTTTCAGAGAAAATCACTTTCCTTTGAAAGTGCCTTAAGCTACTTGCAAGCATTAGGAAGAAACTCACATGCGTTTCTCTGAAAGAGAAGCAGTCTGTTCCAACACTTCAATTCACTGTGTGAAGTGAATGGAGTGTTGCCTCACTTTCTAAATGCTGTCCTTTCAGAGAAAATCACTTTCCTTTGAAAGTGCCTTAAGCTACTTACAAGCATTCACCAGAAACTCACATGCGTTTCTCTGAAAGAGAAGCAGTCTGTTCCAACACTTCAATTCAATGTGCGAAGTGAATGGAGTGTTGCTGCACTTTCTAAATGCTGTCCTTTCAGAGAAAATCACTTTCCTTTGAAAGTGCCTTAAGCTACTTACAAGCATTCACCAGAAACTCACATGCGTTTCTCTGAAAGAGAAGCAGTCTGTTCCAACACTTCAATTCACTGTGCGAAGTGAATGGAGTGTTGCTTCACTTTCTAAATGCTGTCCTTTCAGAGAAAATCACTTTCCTTTGAAAGTGCCTTAAGTTACTTGCAAGCATTAGGAAGAAACTCACATGCGTTTCTCTGAAAGAGAAGCAGTCTGTTCCAACACTTCAATTCACTGTGCGAAGTGAATGGAGTGTTGCTTCACTTTCTAAATGCTGTCCTTTCAGAGAAAATCACTTTCCTTTGATAGTGCCTTAAGCTACTTGCAAGCATTAGGAAGAAACTCACATACATTTCTCTGAAAGAGAAGCAGTCTGTTCCAACACTTCAATTCACTGTGTGAAGTGAATAGAGTGTTGCCTCACGTTCTAAATGCTGTCCTTTCAGAGAAAATCACTTTCCTTTGAAAGTGCCTTAAGCTACTTACAAGCATTCACAAAAAACTCACATGCGTTTCTCTTAAAGAGAAGCAGTGTGTTCCAACACTTCAGTTCACTGTGCGAAGTGAATGGAGTGTTGCTTCACTTTCTAAATGCTGTCCTTTCAGAGAAAATCACTTTCATTTGATAGTGCCTTAAGCTACTTGCAAGCATTAGGAAGAAACTCACATGCATTTCTCTGAAAGAGAAGCAGTCTGTTCCAACACTTCAATTCACTGTGTGAAGTGAATAGAGTGTTGCCTCACGTTCTAAATGCTGTCCTTTCAGAGAAAATCACTTTCCTTTGAAAGTGCCTTAAGCTACTTACAAGCATTCACCAGAAACTCACATGCGTTTCTCTGAAAGAGAAGCAGTCTGTTCCAACACTTCAATTCACTGTGCGAAGTGAATGGAGTGTTGCTTCACTTTCTAAATGCTGTCCTTTCAGAGAAAATCACTTTCCTTTGAAAGTGCCTTAAACTACTTTCAAGCCTTCACAAAAAACTCACATGCGTTTCGCTTAAAGAGAAGCATTGTGTTCCAACACTTCAATTCACTGTGCGTAGTGAATGGAGTGTTGCTTCAGTTTCTAAATGCTGTCCTTTCAGAGAAAATCACTTTCCTTTGAAAGTGCCTTAAGCAACTTGCAAGCATTCACAAGAAACTCACATGCGTTTCTCTGAAAGAGAAGCAGTCTGTTCCAACACTTCAATTCGCTGTGCGAAGTGAATGGAGTGTTGCTTCACTTTCTAAATGCTGTCCTTTCAGAGAAAATCACTTTCTTTTGAAAGTGCCTTAAGCTACTTACAAGCATTCACCAGAAGCTCACAAGCGTTTCTCTGAAAGAGAAGCAGTCTGTTCCAACACTTCAATTCACTGTGCGAAGTGAATGGAGTGTTGCTTCACTTTCTAAATGCTGTCCTTTCAGAGAAAATCACTTTCCTTTGAAAGTGCCTTAAGCGACTTGCAATAATTCACAAGAAACTCACATGCGTTTCTCTGAAAGAGAAGCAGTCTGTTCCAACACTTCAATTCACTGTGCGAAGTGAATGGAGTGTTGCTTCACTTTATAAATGATGTCCTTTCAGAGAAAATCACTTTCCTTTGAAAGTGCCTTAAGCTACTTACAAGCATTCACCAGAAACTCACATGCGTTTCTCTGAAAGAGAGGCAGTCTGTTCCAACACTTCAATTCACTGTGCGAAGTGAATGGAGTGTTGCTTCACTTTCTAAATGCTGTCCTTTCAGAGAAAATCACTTTCCTTTGAAAGTGCCTTAAGCTACTTGCAAGCATTAGGAAGAAACTCACATGCATTTCTCTGAAAGAGAAGCAGTCTGTTCCAACAATTCAATTCACTGTGCGAAGTGAATGGAGTGTTGCTTCACTTTCTAAATGCTGTCCTTTCAGAGAAAATCACTTTCCTTTGAAAGTGCCTTAAGTTACTTGCAAGCATTAGGAAGAAACTCACATGCGTTTCTCTGAAAGAGAAGCAGTCTGTTCCAACACTTCAATTCACTGTGTGAAGTGAATGGAGTGTTGCCTCACTTTCTAAATGCTGTCCTTTCAGAGAAAATCACTTTCCTTTGAAAGTGCCTTAAGCTACTTACAAGCATTCACCAGAAACTCACATGCGTTTCTCTGAAAGAGAAGCAGTCTGTTCCAACAGTTCAATTCAATGTGCGAAGTGAATGGAGTGTTGCTGCACTTTCTAAATGCTGTCCTTTCAGAGAAAATCACTTTCCTTTGAAAGTGCCTTAAGCTACTTACAAGCATTCCACAGAAACTCACATGCATTTCTCTGAAAGAGAAGCAGTCTGTTTCAACACTTCAATTCAGTGTGCGAAGTGAATGGAGTGTTGCTTCACTTTCTAAATAATGTCCTTTCAGAGAAAATCACTTTCCTTTGAAAGTGCCTTAAGCAACTTGCAAGCATTCACAAGAAACACTAATGCGTTTATATGAAAGAGAAGCACTCTGTTCCAACACTTCAATTCACTGCACGAAGGCAATGGAGTGTTGCTTCACTTTCTAAATGCTGTCCTTTCAGAGAAAATCACTGTCCTTTGAAAGTGCCTTAAGCTACTTACAAGCATTCACAAGAAACTCACATGCGTTTCACTGAAAGAGAAGCAGTCGGTTCCAACACTTCAATTCACTGTGCGAAGTGAATGGAGTGTTGCTTCACTTTCTAAATGCTGTTCTTTCAGAGAAAATCACTTTCCTTTGAAAGTGCCTTAAGCTACTTGCAAGCATTAGGAAGAAACTCACATGCGTTTCTCTGAAAGAGAAGCAGTCTGTTCCAACAATTCAATTCACTGTGCGAAGTGAATGGAGTGTTGCTTCACTTTCTAAATGCTGTCCTTTCAGAGAAAATCACTTTCCTTTGAAAGTGCCTTAAGTTACTTGCAAGCATTAGGAAGAAACTCACATGCGTTTCTCTGAAAGAGAAGCAGTCTGTTCCAACACTTCAATTCACTGTGTGAAGTGAATGGAGTGTTGCCTCACTTTCTAAATGCTGTCCTTTCAGAGAAAATCACTTTCCTTTGAAAGTGCCTTAAGCTACTTACAAGCATTCACCAGAAACTCACATGCGTTTCTCTGAAAGAGAAGCAGTCTGTTCCAACAGTTCAATTCAATGTGCGAAGTGAATGGAGTGTTGCTGCACTTTCTAAATGCTGTCCTTTCAGAGAAAATCACTTTCCTTTGAAAGTGCCTTAAGCTACTTGCAAGCATTTGGAAGAAACTCACATGCATTTCTCTGAAAGAGAAGCAGTCTGTTTCAACACTTCAATTCAGTGTGCGAAGTGAATGGAGTGTTGCTTCACTTTCTAAATAATGTCCTTTCAGAGAAAATCACTTTCCTTTGAAAGTGCCTTAAGCAACTTGCAAGCATTCACAAGAAACACTAATGCGTTTATATGAAAGAGAAGCACTCTGTTCCAACACTTCAATTCACTGCACGAAGGCAATGGAGTGTTGCTTCACTTTCTAAATGCTGTCCTTTCAGAGAAAATCACTGTCCTTTGAAAGTGCCTTAAGCTACTTACAAGCATTCACCAGAAACTCACATGCGTTTCACTGAAAGAGAAGCAGTCGGTTCCAACACTTCAATTCACTGTGCGAAGTGAATGGAGTGTTGCTTCACTTTCTAAATGCTGTCCTTTCAGAGAAAATCACTTTCCTTTGAAAATGCCTTAAGCTACTTACAAGCATTCACCAGAAACTCACATGCGTTTCTCTGAAAGAGAAGCAGTCTGTTCCAGTACTTCAATTCACTCTGCGAAGTGAATGGAGTGTTGCTTCACTTTCTAAATGCTGTCCTTTCAGAGAAAATCACTTTCCTTTGAAAGTGCCTTAAGCTACTTACAAGCATTCAACTTAAACTCACATGAATTTCTCTGAAAGAGAAGCAGTCTGTTCCAACACTTCAATTCACTGTGCGAAGTGAATGGAGTGTTGCTTCACTTTCTAAATGATGTCCTTTCAGAGAAAATCACTTTCCTTTGAAAGTGCCTTAAGCTACTTACAAGCATTCACCAGAAACTCACATGCGTTTCTCTGAAAGAGAGGCAGTCTGTTCCAACACTTCAATTCACTGTGCGAAGTGAATGGAGTGTTGCTTCACTTTCTAAATGCTGTCCTTTCAGAGAAAATCACTTTCCTTTGAAAGTGCCTTAAGCTACTTGCAAGCATTCACCAGAAACTCACATGCGTTTCTCTGAAAGAGAAGCAGTCTGTTCCAACAGTTCAATTCAATGTGCGAAGTGAATGGAGTGTTGCTGCACTTTCTAAATGCTGTCCTTTCAGAGAAAATCACTTTCCTTTGAAAGTGCCTTAAGCTACTTACAAGCATTCCACAGAAACTCACATGCATTTCTCTGAAAGAGAAGCAGTCTGTTTCAACACTTCAATTCAGTGTGCGAAGTGAATGGAGTGTTGCTTCACTTTCTAAATAATGTCCTTTCAGAGAAAATCACTTTCCTTTGAAAGTGCCTTAAGCAACTTGCAAGCATTCACAAGAAACACTAATGCGTTTATATGAAAGAGAAGCACTCTGTTCCAACACTTCAATTCACTGCACGAAGGCAATGGAGTGTTGCTTCACTTTCTAAATGCTGTCCTTTCAGAGAAAATCACTGTCCTTTGAAAGTGCCTTAAGCTACTTACAAGCATTCACAAGAAACTCACATGCGTTTCACTGAAAGAGAAGCAGTCGGTTCCAACACTTCAATTCACTGTGCGAAGTGAATGGAGTGTTGCTTCACTTTCTAAATGCTGTTCTTTCAGAGAAAATCACTTTCCTTTGAAAGTGCCTTAAGCTACTTGCAAGCATTAGGAAGAAACTCACATGCGTTTCTCTGAAAGAGAAGCAGTCTGTTCCAACAATTCAATTCACTGTGCGAAGTGAATGGAGTGTTGCTTCACTTTCTAAATGCTGTCCTTTCAGAGAAAATCACTTTCCTTTGAAAGTGCCTTAAGTTACTTGCAAGCATTAGGAAGAAACTCACATGCGTTTCTCTGAAAGAGAAGCAGTCTGTTCCAACACTTCAATTCACTGTGTGAAGTGAATGGAGTGTTGCCTCACTTTCTAAATGCTGTCCTTTCAGAGAAAATCACTTTCCTTTGAAAGTGCCTTAAGCTACTTACAAGCATTCACCAGAAACTCACATGCGTTTCTCTGAAAGAGAAGCAGTCTGTTCCAACAGTTCAATTCAATGTGCGAAGTGAATGGAGTGTTGCTGCACTTTCTAAATGCTGTCCTTTCAGAGAAAATCACTTTCCTTTGAAAGTGCCTTAAGCTACTTGCAAGCATTTGGAAGAAACTCACATGCATTTCTCTGAAAGAGAAGCAGTCTGTTTCAACACTTCAATTCAGTGTGCGAAGTGAATGGAGTGTTGCTTCACTTTCTAAATAATGTCCTTTCAGAGAAAATCACTTTCCTTTGAAAGTGCCTTAAGCAACTTGCAAGCATTCACAAGAAACACTAATGCGTTTATATGAAAGAGAAGCACTCTGTTCCAACACTTCAATTCACTGCACGAAGGCAATGGAGTGTTGCTTCACTTTCTAAATGCTGTCCTTTCAGAGAAAATCACTGTCCTTTGAAAGTGCCTTAAGCTACTTACAAGCATTCACCAGAAACTCACATGCGTTTCACTGAAAGAGAAGCAGTCGGTTCCAACACTTCAATTCACTGTGCGAAGTGAATGGAGTGTTGCTTCACTTTCTAAATGCTGTCCTTTCAGAGAAAATCACTTTCCTTTGAAAATGCCTTAAGCTACTTACAAGCATTCACCAGAAACTCACATGCGTTTCTCTGAAAGAGAAGCAGTCTGTTCCAGTACTTCAATTCACTCTGCGAAGTGAATGGAGTGTTGCTTCACTTTCTAAATGCTGTCCTTTCAGAGAAAATCACTTTCCTTTGAAAGTGCCTTAAGCTACTTACAAGCATTCAACTTAAACTCACATGAATTTCTCTGAAAGAGAAGCAGTCTGTTCCAACACTTCAATTCACTGTGCGAAGTGAATGGAGTGTTGCTTCACTTTCTAAATGATGTCCTTTCAGAGAAAATCACTTTCCTTTGAAAGTGCCTTAAGCTACTTACAAGCATTCACCAGAAACTCACATGCGTTTCTCTGAAAGAGAGGCAGTCTGTTCCAACACTTCAATTCACTGTGCGAAGTGAATGGAGTGTTGCTTCACTTTCTAAATGCTGTCCTTTCAGAGAAAATCACTTTCCTTTGAAAGTGCCTTAAGCTACTTGCAAGCATTAGGAAGAAACTCACATGCGTTTCTCTGAAAGAGAAGCAGTCTGTTCCAACAATTCAATTCACTGTGCGAAGTGAATGGAGTGTTGCTTCACTTTCTAAATGCTGTCCTTTCAGAGAAAATCACTTTCCTTTGAAAGTGCCTTAAGTTACTTGCAAGCATTAGGAAGAAACTCACATGCGTTTCTCTGAAAGAGAAGCAGTCTGTTCCAACACTTCAATTCACTGTGTGAAGTGAATGGAGTGTTGCCTCACTTTCTAAATGCTGTCCTTTCAGAGAAAATCACTTTCCTTTGAAAGTGCCTTAAGCTACTTACAAGCATTCACCAGAAACTCACATGCGTTTCTCTGAAAGAGAAGCAGTCTGTTCCAACAGTTCAATTCAATGTGCGAAGTGAATGGAGTGTTGCTGCACTTTCTAAATGCTGTCCTTTCAGAGAAAATCACTTTCCTTTGAAAGTGCCTTAAGCTACTTACAAGCATTCCACAGAAACTCACATGCATTTCTCTGAAAGAGAAGCAGTCTGTTTCAACACTTCAATTCAGTGTGCGAAGTGAATGGAGTGTTGCTTCACTTTCTAAATAATGTTCTTTCAGAGAAAATCACTTTCCTTTGAAAGTGCCTTAAGCAACTTGCAAGCATTCACAAGAAACACTAATGCGTTTATATGAAAGAGAAGCACTCTGTTCCAACATTTCCATTCACTTCACGAAGGCAATGGAGTGTTGCTTCACTTTCTAAATGCTGTCCTTTCAGAGAAAATCACTGTCCTTTGAAAGTGCCTTAAGCTACTTACAAGCATTCACCAGAAACTCACATGCGTTTCACTGAAAGAGAAGCAGTCGGTTCCAACACTTCAATTCACTGTGCGAAGTGAATGGAGTGTTGCTTCACTTTCTAAATGCTGTCCTTTCAGAGAAAATCACTTTCCTTTGAAAGTGCCTTAAGCTACTTGCAAGCATTAGGAAGAAACTCACATGTGTTTCTCTGAAAGAGAAGCAGTCTGTTCCAACACTTCAATTCACTGTGCGAAGTGAATGGAGTGTTGCTTCACTTTCTAAATGCTGTCCTTTCAGAGAAAAACGCTTTTCTTTGAAAGTGCCTTAAACTTCTTTCAAGCATTCACAAAAAACTCACATGCGTTTCTCTGAAAGAGAAGCAGTCTGTTCCAACACTTCAATTCACAGTGCGAAGTGAATGGAGTGTTGCTTCAGTTTCTAAAAGCTGTCCTTTCAGAGAAAATCACTTTCCATTGAAAGTGCCTTAAGCAACTTGCAAGAATTCACAAGAAACTCACATGCGTTTCTCTGAAAGAGAAGCAGTCTGTTCCAACACTTCAATTCACTGTGCGAAGAGAATGGAGTGTTGCTTCACTATATAAATGCTGTCTTTTCAGAGAAAATCACTTTCCTTTGAAAGTGCCTTAAGCTACTTGCAAGCATTCCCAAGAAACACTAATGCGTTTCTATGAAAGAGAAGCAGTCTGTTCCAACACTTCAATTCATTGCCCGAAGGGAATGGAGTGTTGCTTTACTTTCTAAATGCTGTCCTTTCAGAGAAAATCACTTTCCTTTGAAAGTGCATTAAGCTACTTACAAGCATTCACCAGAAACTCACATGCGTTTCTCTGAAAGGGAAGCAGTCTGTTCCAACACTTCAATTCACTGTGCGAAGTGAATGGAGTGTTGCTTCACTTTCTAAATGCTGTCCTTTCAGAGAAAATCACTTTCCTTTGAAAATGCCTTAAGCTACTTACAAGCATTCACCAGAAACTCACATGCATTTCTCTGAAAGAGAAGCAGTCTGTTCCAACACTTCAATTCACTGTGCGAAGTGAATGGAGTGTTGCTTCACTTTCTAAATGCTGTCCTTTCAGAGAAAATCACTTTCCTTTGAAAATGCCTTAAGCTACTTACAAGCATTCACCAGAAACTCACATGCGTTTCTCTGAAAGAGAAGCAGTCTGTTCCAGTACTTCAATTCACTCTGCGAAGTGAATGGAGTGTTGCTTCACTTTCTAAATGCTGTCCTTTCAGAGAAAATCACTTTCCTTTGAAAGTGCCTTAAGCTACTTACAAGCATTCAACTTAAACTCACATGAATTTCTCTGAAAGAGAAGCAGTCTGTTCCAACACTTCAATTCACTGTGCGAAGTGAATGGAGTGTTGCTTCACTTTCTAAATGATGTCCTTTCAGAGAAAATCACTTTCCATTGAAAGTGCCTTAAGCAACTTGCAAGAATTCACAAGAAACTCACATGCGTTTCTCTGAAAGAGAAGCAGTCTGTTCCAACACTTCAATTCACTGTGCGAAGAGAATGGAGTGTTGCTTCACTATATAAATGCTGTCTTTTCAGAGAAAATCACTTTCCTTTGAAAGTGCCTTAAGCTACTTGCAAGCATTCCCAAGAAACACTAATGCGTTTCTATGAAAGAGAAGCAGTCTGTTCCAACACTTCAATTCATTGCCCGAAGGGAATGGAGTGTTGCTTTACTTTCTAAATGCTGTCCTTTCAGAGAAAATCACTTTCCTTTGAAAGTGCATTAAGCTACTTACAAGCATTCACCAGAAACTCACATGCGTTTCTCTGAAAGGGAAGCAGTCTGTTCCAACACTTCAATTCACTGTGCGAAGTGAATGGAGTGTTGCTTCACTTTCTAAATGCTGTCCTTTCAGAGAAAATCACTTTCCTTTGAAAATGCCTTAAGCTACTTACAAGCATTCACCAGAAACTCACATGCATTTCTCTGAAAGAGAAGCAGTCTGTTCCAACACTTCAATTCACTGTGCGAAGTGAATGGAGTGTTGCTTCACTTTCTAAATGCTGTCCTTTCAGAGAAAATCACTTTCCTTTGAAAATGCCTTAAGCTACTTACAAGCATTCACCAGAAACTCACATGCGTTTCTCTGAAAGAGAAGCAGTCTGTTCCAGTACTTCAATTCACTCTGCGAAGTGAATGGAGTGTTGCTTCACTTTCTAAATGCTGTCCTTTCAGAGAAAATCACTTTCCTTTGAAAGTGCCTTAAGCTACTTGCAAGCATTAGGAAGAAACTCACATGCGTTTCTCTGAAAGAGAAGCAGTCTGTTCCAACACTTCAATTCACTGTGCGAAGTGAATGGAGTGTTGCTTCACTTTCTAAATGCTGTCCTTTCAGAGAAAATCACTTTCCTTTGAAAGTGCCTTAAGTTACTTGCAAGCATTAGGAAGAAACTCACATGCGTTTCTCTGAAAGAGAAGCAGTCTGTTCCAACACTTCAATTCACTGTGTGAAGTGAATGGAGTGTTGCCTCACTTTCTAAATGCTGTCCTTTCAGAGAAAATCACTTTCCTTTGAAAGTGCCTTAAGCTACTTACAAGCATTCACCAGAAACTCACATGCGTTTCTCTGAAAGAGAAGCAGTCTGTTCCAACAGTTCAATTCAATGTGCGAAGTGAATGGAGTGTTGCTGCACTTTCTAAATGCTGTCCTTTCAGAGAAAATCACTTTCCTTTGAAAGTGCCTTAAGCTACTTACAAGCATTCCACAGAAACTCACATGCATTTCTCTGAAAGAGAAGCAGTCTGTTTCAACACTTCAATTCAGTGTGCGAAGTGAATGGAGTGTTGCTTCACTTTCTAAATAATGTCCTTTCAGAGAAAATCACTTTCCTTTGAAAGTGCCTTAAGCAACTTGCAAGCATTCACAAGAAACACTAATGCGTTTATATGAAAGAGAAGCACTCTGTTCCAACACTTCAATTCACTGCACGAAGGCAATGGAGTGTTGCTTCACTTTCTAAATGCTGTCCTTTCAGAGAAAATCACTGTCCTTTGAAAGTGCCTTAAGCTACTTACAAGCATTCACCAGAAACTCACATGCGTTTCACTGAAAGAGAAGCAGTCGGTTCCAACACTTCAATTCACTGTGCGAAGTGAATGGAGTGTTGCTTCACTTTCTAAATGCTGTCCTTTCAGAGAAAATCACTTTCCTTTGAAAGTGCCTTAAGCTACTTGCAAGCATTAGGAAGAAACTCACATGTGTTTCTCTGAAAGAGAAGCAGTCTGTTCCAACACTTCAATTCACTGTGCGAAGTGAATGGAGTGTTGCTTCACTTTCTAAATGCTGTCCTTTCAGAGAAAAACGCTTTTCTTTGAAAGTGCCTTAAACTTCTTTCAAGCATTCACAAAAAACTCACATGCGTTTCTCTGAAAGAGAAGCAGTCTGTTCCAACACTTCAATTCACAGTGCGAAGTGAATGGAGTGTTGCTTCAGTTTCTAAAAGCTGTCCTTTCAGAGAAAATCACTTTCCATTGAAAGTGCCTTAAGCAACTTGCAAGAATTCACAAGAAACTCACATGCGTTTCTCTGAAAGAGAAGCAGTCTGTTCCAACACTTCAATTCACTGTGCGAAGAGAATGGAGTGTTGCTTCACTATCTAAATGCTGTCTTTTCAGAGAAAATCACTTTCCTTTGAAAGTGCCTTAAGCTACTTGCAAGCATTCCCAAGAAACACTAATGCGTTTCTATGAAAGAGAAGCAGTCTGTTCCAACACTTCAATTCATTGCCCGAAGGGAATGGAGTGTTGCTTTACTTTCTAAATGCTGTCCTTTCAGAGAAAATCACTTTCCTTTGAAAGTGCATTAAGCTACTTACAAGCATTCACCAGAAACTCACATGCGTTTCTCTGAAAGGGAAGCAGTCTGTTCCAACACTTCAATTCACTCTGCGAAGTGAATGGAGTGTTGCTTCACTTTCTAAATGCTGTCCTTTCAGAGAAAATCACTTTCCTTTGAAAATGCCTTAAGCTACTTACAAGCATTCACCAGAAACTCACATGCATTTCTCTGAAAGAGAAGCAGTCTGTTCCAACACTTCAATTCACTGTGCGAAGTGAATGGAGTGTTGCTTCACTTTCTAAATGCTGTCCTTTCAGAGAAAATCACTTTCCTTTGAAAATGCCTTAAGCTACTTACAAGCATTCACCAGAAACTCACATGCGTTTCTCTGAAAGAGAAGCAGTCTGTTCCAGTACTTCAATTCACTCTGCGAAGTGAATGGAGTGTTGCTTCACTTTCTAAATGCTGTCCTTTCAGAGAAAATCACTTTCCTTTGAAAGTGCCTTAAGCTACTTACAAGCATTCAACTTAAACTCACATGAATTTCTCTGAAAGAGAAGCAGTCTGTTCCAACACTTCAATTCACTGTGCGAAGTGAATGGAGTGTTGCTTCACTTTCTAAATGATGTCCTTTCAGAGAAAATCACTTTCCTTTGAAAGTGCCTTAAGCTACTTACAAGCATTCACCAGAAACTCACATGCGTTTCTCTGAAAGAGAGGCAGTCTGTTCCAACACTTCAATTCACTGTGCGAAGTGAATGGAGTGTTGCTTCACTTTCTAAATGCTGTCCTTTCAGAGAAAATCACTTTCCTTTGAAAGTGCCTTAAGCTACTTGCAAGCATTAGGAAGAAACTCACATGCGTTTCTCTGAAAGAGAAGCAGTCTGTTCCAACACTTCAATTCACTGTGCGAAGTGAATGGAGTGTTGCTTCACTTTCTAAATGCTGTCCTTTCAGAGAAAATCACTTTCCTTTGAAAGTGCCTTAAGTTACTTGCAAGCATTAGGAAGAAACTCACATGCGTTTCTCTGAAAGAGAAGCAGTCTGTTCCAACACTTCAATTCACTGTGTGAAGTGAATGGAGTGTTGCCTCACTTTCTAAATGCTGTCCTTTCAGAGAAAATCACTTTCCTTTGAAAGTGCCTTAAGCTACTTACAAGCATTCACCAGAAACTCACATGCGTTTCTCTGAAAGAGAAGCAGTCTGTTCCAACAGTTCAATTCAATGTGCGAAGTGAATGGAGTGTTGCTGCACTTTCTAAATGCTGTCCTTTCAGAGAAAATCACTTTCCTTTGAAAGTGCCTTAAGCTACTTACAAGCATTCCACAGAAACTCACATGCATTTCTCTGAAAGAGAAGCAGTCTGTTTCAACACTTCAATTCAGTGTGCGAAGTGAATGGAGTGTTGCTTCACTTTCTAAATAATGTCCTTTCAGAGAAAATCACTTTCCTTTGAAAGTGCCTTAAGCAACTTGCAAGCATTCACAAGAAACACTAATGCGTTTATATGAAAGAGAAGCACTCTGTTCCAACACTTCAATTCACTGCACGAAGGCAATGGAGTGTTGCTTCACTTTCTAAATGCTGTCCTTTCAGAGAAAATCACTGTCCTTTGAAAGTGCCTTAAGCTACTTACAAGCATTCACCAGAAACTCACATGCGTTTCACTGAAAGAGAAGCAGTCGGTTCCAACACTTCAATTCACTGTGCGAAGTGAATGGAGTGTTGCTTCACTTTCTAAATGCTGTCCTTTCAGAGAAAATCACTTTCCTTTGAAAGTGCCTTAAGCTACTTGCAAGCATTAGGAAGAAACTCACATGTGTTTCTCTGAAAGAGAAGCAGTCTGTTCCAACACTTCAATTCACTGTGCGAAGTGAATGGAGTGTTGCTTCACTTTCTAAATGCTGTCCTTTCAGAGAAAAACGCTTTTCTTGAAAGTGCCTTAAACTTCTTTCAAGCATTCACAAAAAACTCACATGCGTTTCTCTGAAAGAGAAGCAGTCTGTTCCAACACTTCAATTCACAGTGCGAAGTGAATGGAGTGTTGCTTCAGTTTCTAAAAGCTGTCCTTTCAGAGAAAATCACTTTCCATTGAAAGTGCCTTAAGCAACTTGCAAGAATTCACAAGAAACTCACATGCGTTTCTCTGAAAGAGAAGCAGTCTGTTCCAACACTTCAATTCACTGTGCGAAGAGAATGGAGTGTTGCTTCACTATCTAAATGCTGTCTTTTCAGAGAAAATCACTTTCCTTTGAAAGTGCCTTAAGCTACTTGCAAGCATTCCCAAGAAACACTAATGCGTTTCTATGAAAGAGAAGCAGTCTGTTCCAACACTTCAATTCATTGCCCGAAGAGAATGGAGTGTTGCTTTACTTTCTAAATGCTGTCCTTTCAGAGAAAATCACTTTCCTTTGAAAGTGCCTTAAGCTACTTACAAGCATTCACCAGAAACTCACATGCGTTTCTCTGAAAGGGAAGCAGTCTGTTCCAACACTTCAATTCACTGTGCGAAGTGAATGGAGTGTTGCTTCACTTTCTAAATGCTGTCCTTTCAGAGAAAATCACTTTCCTTTGAAAATGCCTTAAGCTACTTACAAGCATTCACCAGAAACTCACATGCGTTTCTCTGAAAGAGAAGCAGTCTGTTCCACTACTTCAATTCACTCTGCAAAGTGAATGGAGTGTTGCTTCACTTTCTAAATGCTGTCCTTTCAGAGAAAATCACTTTCCTTTGAAAGTGCCTTAAGCTACTTACAAGCATTCAACTTAAACTCACATGAATTTCTCTGAAAGAGAAGCAGTCTGTTCCAACACTCAATTCACTGTGCGAAGTGAATGGAGTGTTGCTTCACTTTCTAAATGCTGTCCTTTCAGAGAAAATCACTTTCCTTTGAAAGTGCCTTAAGCTACTTACAAGCATTCACCAGAAACTCACATGCGTTTCTCTGAAAGAGAGGCAGTCTGTTCCAACACTTCAATTCACTGTGCGAAGTGAATGGAGTGTTGCTTCACTTTCTAAATGCTGTCCTTTCAGAGAAAATCACTTTCCTTTGAAAGTGCCTTAAGCTACTTGCAAGCATTAGGAAGAAACTCACATGCGTTTCTCTGAAAAAGAAGCAGACTGTTCCAACACTTCAATTCACTGTGCGAAGTGAATGGAGTGTTGCTTCACTTTCTAAATGCTGTCCTTTCAGAGAAAATCACTTTCCTTTGAAAGTGCCTTAAGCTACTTGCAAGCATTAGGAAGAAACTCACATGCGTTTCTCTGAAAGAGAAGCAGTCTGTTCCAACACTTCAATTCACTGTGTGAATTGAATGGAGTGTTGCCTAACTTTCTAAATGCTGTCCTTTCAGAGAAAATCACTTTCCTTTGAAAGTGCCTTAAGCTACTTACTAGCATTCACCAGAAACTCACATGCGTTTCTCTGAAAGAGAAGCAGTCTGTTCCAACACTTCAATTCAATGTGCGAAGTGAATGGAGTGTTGCTGCACTTTCTAAATGCTGTCCTTTCAGAGAAAATCACTTTCCTTTGAAAGTGCCTTAAGCTACTTACAAGCATTCCACAGAAACTCACATGCATTTCTCTGAAAGAGAAGCAGTCTGTTCCAACACTTCAATTCAGTGTGCGAAGTGAATGGAGTGTTGCTTCACTTTCTAAATTATGTCCTTTCAGAGAAAATCACTTTCCTTTGAAAGTGCCTTAAGCAACTTGCAAGCATTCACAAGAAACACTAATGCGTTTATATGAAAGAGAAGCACTCTGTTCCAACACTTCAATTCACTGCACGAAGGGAATGGAGTGTTGCTTCACTTTCTAAATGCTGTCCTATCAGAGAAAATCACTGTCCTTTGAAAGTGCCTTAAGCTACTTACAAGCATTCACCAGAAACTCACATGCGTTTCACTGAAAGAGAAGCAGTCGGTTCCAACACTTCAATTCACTGTGCGAAGTGAATGGAGTGTTGCTTCACTTTCTAAATGCTGTCCTTTCAGAGAAAATCACTTTCCTTTGAAAGTGCCTTAAGCTACTTGCAAGCATTAGGAAGAAACTCACATGTGTTTCTCTGAAAGAGAAGCAGTCTGTTCCAACACTTCAATTCACTGTGCGAAGTGAATGGAGTGTTGCTTCACTTTCTAAATGCTGTCCTTTCAGAGAAAAACGCTTTTCTTTGAAAGTGCCTTAAACTACTTTCAAGCATTCACAAAAAACTCACATGCGTTTTTCTGAAAGAGAAGTAGTCTGTTCCAACACTTCAATTCACAGTGCGAAGTGAATGGAGTGTAGCTTCAGTTTCTAAAAGCTGTCCTTTCAGAGAAAATCACTTTCCATTGAAAGTGCCTTAAGCAACTTGCAAGAATTCACAAGAAACTCACATGCGTTTCTCTGAAAGAGAAGCAGTCTGTTCCAACACTTCAATTCACTGTGCGAAGTGAATGGAGTGTTACTTCACTATCTAAATGCTGTCCTTTCAGAGAAAATCACTTTCCTTTGAAAGTGCCTTAAGCTACTTGCAAGCATTCCCAAGAAACACTAATGCGTTTCTATAAAGAGAAGCAGTCTGTTCCAACACTTCAATTCATTGCCCGAAGGGAATGGAGTGTTGCTTTACTTTCTAAATGCTGTCTTTTCATAGAAAATCACTTTCCTTTGAAAGAGCCTTAAGCTACTTACAAGCATTCAACAGAAACTCACATGCATTTCTCTGAAAGAGAAGAAGTCTGTTCCAACACTTCAATTCACTGTACAAAGTGAATTGAGTGTTGCTTCACTTTCTAAATGCTGTCCTTTCAGAGAAAATCACTTTCCTTTGAAAGTGCCTTAAGCAATTTGCAAGCATTCACAAGAAACACTAATGCGTTTCTATGAAAGAGAAGCACTCTGTTCCAACACTTCAATTCACTGCACGAAGGGAATGGAGTGTTGCTTCACTTTCTAAATGCTGTCCTTTCAGTGAAAATCACTTTTCTTTGAAAGTGCCTTAAGCTACTTACAAGCATTCATAAAAAACTCACATGCGTTTCTCTGAAAGAGAAGCAGTCTGTTCCAACACTTCAATTCACTGTGCGAAGTGAATGGAGTGTTGCTTCACTTTCTAAATGCTGTCCTTTCAGAGAAAATCACTTTTCTTTGAAAATGCCTTAAGCTACTTACAAGCATTCACCAGAAACTCACATGCGTTTCTCTGAAAGAGAAGCAGTCTGTTCCAATACTTCAATTCACTCTGCGAAGTGAATGGAGTGTTGCTTCACTTTCTAAATGCTGTCCTTTCAGAGAAAATCACTTTCCTTTGAAAGTGCCTTAAGCTACTTACAAGCATTCAACTTAAACTCACATGAATTTCTCTGAAAGAGAAGCAGTCTGTTCCAACACTTCAATTCACTGTGCGAAGTGAATGGAGTGTTGCTTCACTTTCTAAATGCTGTCCTTTCAGAGAAAATCACTTTCCTTTGAAAGTGCCTTAAGCTACTTACAAGCATTCACCAGAAACTCACATGCGTTTCTCTGAAAGAGAGGCAGTCTGTTCCAACACTTCAATTCACTGTGCGAAGTGAATGGAGTGTTGCTTCACTTTCTAAATGCTGTCCTTTCAGAGAAAATCACTTTCCTTTGAAAGTGCCTTAAGCTACTTGCAAGCATTAGGAAGAAACTCACATGCGTTTCTCTGAAAGAGAAGCAGTCTGTTCCAACACTTCAATTCACTGTGCGAAGTGAATGGAGTGTTGCTTCACTTTCTAAATGCTGTCCTTTCAGAGAAAATCACTTTCCTTTGAAAGTGCCTTAAGTTACTTGCAAGCATTAGGAAGAAACTCACATGCGTTTCTCTGAAAGAGAAGCAGTCTGTTCCAACACTTCAATTCACTGTGTGAAGTGAATGGAGTGTTGCCTCACTTTCTAAATGCTGTCCTTTCAGAGAAAATCACTTTCCTTTGAAAGTGCCTTAAGCTACTTACAAGCATTCACCAGAAACTCACATGCGTTTCTCTGAAAGAGAAGCAGTCTGTTCCAACAGTTCAATTCAATGTGCGAAGTGAATGGAGTGTTGCTGCATTTTCTAAATGCTGTCCTTTCAGAGAAAATCACTTTCCTTTGAAAGTGCCTTAAGCTACTTACAAGCATTCCACAGAAACTCACATGCATTTCTCTGAAAGAGAAGCAGTCTGTTCCAACACTTCAATTCAGTGTGCGAAGTGAATGGAGTGTTGCTTCACTTTCTAAATTATGTCCTTTCAGAGAAAATCACTTTCCTTTGAAAGTGCCTTAAGCACCTTGCAAGCATTCACAAGAAACACTAATGCGTTTATATGAAAGAGAAGCACTCTGTTCCAACACTTCAATTCACTGCACAAAGGCAATGGAGTGTTGCTTCACTTTCTAAATGCTGTCCTTTCAGAGAAAATCACTGTCCTTTGAAAGTGTCTTAAGCTACTTACAAGCATTCACCAGAAACTCACTTGCGTTTCACTGAAAGAGAAGCAGTCGGTTCCAACACTTCAATTCACTGTGCGAAGTGAATGGAGTGTTGCTTCACTTTCTAAATGCTGTCCTTTCAGAGAAAATCACTTTCCTTTGAAAGTGCCTTAAGCTACTTGCAAGCATTAGGAAGAAACTCACATGTGTTTCTCTGAAAGAGAACCAGTCTGTTCCAACACTTCAATTCACTGTGCGAAGTGAATGCAGTGTTGCTTCACTTTCTAAATGCTGTCCTTTCAGAGAAAAACGCTTTTCTTTGAAAGTGCCTTAAACTACTTTCAAGCATTCACAAAAAACTCACATGCGTTTCTCTGAAAGAGAAGCAGTCTGTTCCAACACTTCAATTCACAGTGCGAAGTGAATGGAGTGTTGCTTCAGTTTCTAAAAGCTGTCCTTTCAGAGAAAATCACTTTCCATTGAAAGTGCCTTAAGCAACTTGCAAGAATTCACAAGAAACTCACATGCGTTTCTCTGAAAGAGAAGCAGTCTGTTCCAACACTTCAATTCACTGTGCGAAGAGAATGGAGTGTTGCTTCACTATCTAAATGCTGTCCTTTCAGAGAAAATCACTTTCCTTTGAAAGTGCCTTAAGCTACTTGCAAGCATTCCCAAGAAACACTAATGCGTTTCTATGAAAGAGAAGCAGTCTGTTCCAACACTTCAATTCATTGCCTGAAGGGAATGGAGTGTTGCTTTACTTTCTAAATGCTGTCCTTTCAGAGAAAATCACTTTCCTTTGAAAGTGCCTTAAGCTACTTACAAGCATTCACCAGAAACTCACATGCGTTTCTCTGAAAGGGAAGCAGTCTGTTCCAACACTTCAATTCACTGTGCGAAGTGAATGGAGTGTTGCTTCACTTTCTAAATGCTGTCCTTTCAGAGAAAATCACTTTCCTTTGAAAATGCCTTAAGCTACTTACAAGCATTCATCAGAAACTCACATGCGTTTCTCTGAAAGAGAAGCAGTCTGTTCCAATACTTCAATTCACTCTGCAAAGTGAATGGAGTGTTGCTTCACTTTCTAAATGCTGTCCTTTCAGAGAAAATCACTTTCCTTTGAAAGTGCCTTAAGCTACTTACAAGCATTCAACTTAAACTCACATGAATTTCTCTGAAAGAGAAGCAGTCTGTTCCAACACTTCAATTCACTGTGCGAAGTGAATGGAGTGTTGCTTCACTTTCTAAATGCTGTCCTTTCAGAGAAAATCACTTTCCTTTGAAAGTGCCTTAAGCTACTTACAAGCATTCACCAGAAACTCACATGCGTTTCTCTGAAAGAGAGGCAGTCTGTTCCAACACTTCAATTCACTGTGCGAAGTGAATGGAGTGTTGCTTCACTTTCTAAATGCTGTCCTTTCAGAGAAAATCACTTTCCTTTGAAAGTGCCTTAAGCTACTTGCAAGCATTAGGAAGAAACTCACATGCGTTTCTCTGAAAGAGAAGCAGTCTGTTCCAACACTTCAATTCACTGTGCGAAGTGAATGGAGTGTTGCTTCACTTTCTAAATGCTGTCCTTTCAGAGAAAATCACTTTCCTTTGAAAGTGCCTTAAGTTACTTGCAAGCATTAGGAAGAAACTCACATGCGTTTCTCTGAAAGAGAAGCAGTCTGTTCCAACACTTCAATTCACTGTGTGAAGTGAATGGAGTGTTGCCTCACTTTCTAAATGCTGTCCTTTCAGAGAAAATCACTTTCCTTTGAAAGTGCCTTAAGCTACTTACAAGCATTCACCAGAAACTCACATGCGTTTCTCTGAAAGAGAAGCAGTCTGTTCCAACAGTTCAATTCAATGTGCGAAGTGAATGGAGTGTTGCTGCATTTTCTAAATGCTGTCCTTTCAGAGAAAATCACTTTCCTTTGAAAGTGCCTTAAGCTACTTACAAGCATTCCACAGAAACTCACATGCATTTCTCTGAAAGAGAAGCAGTCTGTTCCAACACTTCAATTCAGTGTGCGAAGTGAATGGAGTGTTGCTTCACTTTCTAAATTATGTCCTTTCAGAGAAAATCACTTTCCTTTGAAAGTGCCTTAAGCAACTTGCAAGCATTCACAAGAAACACTAATGCGTTTATATGAAAGAGAAGCACTCTGTTCCAACACTTCAATTCACTGCACGAAGGCAATGGAGTGTTGCTTCACTTTCTAAATGCTGTCCTTTCAGAGATAATCACTGTCCTTTGAAAGTGCCTTAAGCTACTTACAAGCATTCACCAGAAACTCACATGCGTTTCACTGAAAGAGAAGCAGTCGGTTCCAACACTTCAATTCACTGTGCGAAGTGAATGGAGTGTTGCTTCACTTTCTAAATGCTGTCCTTTCAGAGAAAATCACTTTCCTTTGAAAGTGCCTTAAGCTACTTGCAAGCATTAGGAAGAAACTCACATGTGTTTCTCTGAAAGAGAAGCAGTCTGTTCCAACACTTCAATTCACTGTGCGAAGTGAATGGAGTGTTGCTTCACTTTCTAAATGCTGTCCTTTCAGAGAAAAACGCTTTTCTTTGAAAGTGCCTTAAACTACTTTCAAGCATTCACAAAAAACTCACATGCGTTTCTCTGAAAGAGAAGCAGTCTGTTCCAACACTTCAATTCACAGTGCGAAGTGAATGGAGTGTTGCTTCAGTTTCTAAAAGCTGTCCTTTCAGAGAAAATCACTTTCCATTGAAAGTGCCTTAAGCAACTTGCAAGAATTCACAAGAAACTCACATGCGTTTCTCTGAAAGAGAAGCAGTCTGTTCCAACACTTCAATTCACTGTGCGAAGTGAATGGAGTGTTGCTTCACTATCTAAATGCTGTCCTTTCAGAGAAAATCACTTTCCTTTGAAAGTGCCTTAAGCTACTTGCAAGCATTCCCAAGAAACACTAATGCGTTTCTATGAAAGAGAAGCAGTCTGTTCCAACACTTCAATTCATTGCCCGAAGGGAATGGAGTGTTGCTTTACTTTCTAAATGCTGTCCTTTCAGAGAAAATCACTTTCCTTTGAAAGTGCCTTAAGCTACTTACAAGCATTCACCAGAAACTCACATGCGTTTCTCTGAAAGGGAAGCAGTCTGTTCCAACACTTCAATTCACTGTGCGAAGTGAATGGAGTGTTGCTTCACTTTCTAAATGCTGTCCTTTCAGAGAAAATCACTTTCCTTTGAAAATGCCTTAAGCTACTTACAAGCATTCATCAGAAACTCACATGCGTTTCTCTGAAAGAGAAGCAGTCTGTTCCAATACTTCAATTCACTCTGCAAAGTGAATGGAGTGTTGCTTCACTTTCTAAATGCTGTCCTTTCAGAGAAAATCACTTTCCTTTGAAAGTGCCTTAAGCTACTTACAAGCATTCAACTTAAACTCACATGAATTTCTCTGAAAGAGAAGCAGTCTGTTCCAACACTTCAATTCACTGTGCGAAGTGAATGGAGTGTTGCTTCACTTTCTAAATGCTGTCCTTTCAGAGAAAATCACTTTCCTTTGAAAGTGCCTTAAGCTACTTACAAGCATTCACCAGAAACTCACATGCGTTTCTCTGAAAGAGAGGCAGTCTGTTCCAACACTTCAATTCACTGTGCGAAGTGAATGGAGTGTTGCTTCACTTTCTAAATGCTGTCCTTTCAGAGAAAATCACTTTCCTTTGAAAGTGCCTTAAGCTACTTGCAAGCATTAGGAAGAAACTCACATGCGTTTCTCTGAAAGAGAAGCAGACTGTTCCAACACTTCAATTCACTGTGCGAAGTGAATGGAGTGTTGCTTCACTTTCTAAATGCTGTCCTTTCAGAGAAAATCACTTTCCTTTGAAAGTGCCTTAAGCTACTTTCAAGCATTAGGAAGAAACTCACATGCGTTTCTCTCAAAGAGAAGCAGTCTGTTCCAACACTTCAATTCACTGTGTGAAGTGAACGGAGTGTTGCTGCACTTTCTAAATGCTGTCCTTTCAGAGAAAATCACTTTCCTTTGAAAGTGCCTTAAGCTACTTACAAGCATTCCACAGAAACTCACATGCATTTCTCTGAAAGAGAAGCAGTCTGTTCCAACACTTCAATTCAGTGTGCGAAGTGAATGGAGTGTTGCTTCACTTTCTAAATTATGTCCTTTCAGAGAAAATCACTTTCCTTTGAAAGTGCCTTAAGCAACTTGCAAGCATTCACAAGAAACACTAATGCGTTTATATGAAAGAGAAGCACTCTGTTCCAACACTTCAATTCACTGCACGAAGGCAATGGAGTGTTGCTTCACTTTCTAAATGCTGTCCTTTCAGAGAAAATCACTGTCCTTTGAAAGTGCCTTAAGCTACTTACAAGCATTCACCAGAAACTCACATGCGTTTCTCTGAAAGAGAAGCAGTCTGTTCCAACACTTCAATTCACAGTGCGAAGTGAATGGAGTGTTGCTTCAGTTTCTAAAAGCTGTCCTTTCAGAGAAAATCACTTTCCATTGAAAGTGCCTTAAGC
The DNA here is from genome assembly GCF_982192425.1 of Myodes glareolus. Classification (NCBI taxonomy): domain Eukaryota; kingdom Metazoa; phylum Chordata; class Mammalia; order Rodentia; family Cricetidae; genus Myodes; species Myodes glareolus. Next base: position 559,815 of record NC_142043.1, on the reverse strand, counting down.
AACTTGCAAGAATTCACAAGAAACTCACATGCGTTTCTCTGAAAGAGAAGCAGTCTGTTCCAACACTTCAATTCACTGTGCGAAGTGAATGGAGTGTTACTTCACTATCTAAATGCTGTCCTTTCAGAGAAAATCACTTTCCTTTGAAAGTGCCTTAAGCTACTTGCAAGCATTCCCAAGAAACACTAATGCGTTTCTATGAAATAGAAGCAGTCTGTTCCAAAACTTCAATTCATTGCCCGAAGGGAAAGGAGTGTTGCTTTACTTTCTAAATGCTGTCTTTTCATAGAAAATCACTTTCCTTTGAAAGAGCCTTAAGCTACTTACAAGCATTCAACAGAAACTCACATGCATTTCTCTGAAAGAGAAGCAGTCTGTTCCAACACTTCAATTCAGTGTGCGAAGTGAATGGAGTGTTGCTTCACTTTCTAAATTATGTCCTTTCAGAGAAAATCACTTTCCTTTGAAAGTGCCTTAAGCAACTTGCAAGCATTCACAAGAAACACTAATGCGTTTATATGAAAGAGAAGCACTCTGTTCCAACACTTCAATTCACTGCACGAAGGCAATGGAGTGTTGCTTCACTTTCTAAATGCTGTCCTTTCAGAGATAATCACTGTCCTTTGAAAGTGCCTTAAGCTACTTACAAGCATTCACCAGAAACTCACATGCGTTTCACTGAAAGAGAAGCAGTCGGTTCCAACACTTCAATTCACTGTGCGAAGTGAATGGAGTGTTGCTTCACTTTCTAAATGCTGTCCTTTCAGAGAAAATCACTTTCCTTTGAAAGTGCCTTAAGCTACTTGCAAGCATTAGGAAGAAACTCACATGTGTTTCTCTGAAAGAGAAGCAGTCTGTTCCAACACTTCAATTCACTGTGCGAAGTGAATGGAGTGTTGCTTCACTTTCTAAATGCTGTCCTTTCAGAGAAAAACGCTTTTCTTTGAAAGTGCCTTAAACTACTTTCAAGCATTCACAAAAAACTCACATGCGTTTCTCTGAAAGAGAAGCAGTCTGTTCCAACACTTCAATTCACAGTGCGAAGTGAATGGAGTGTTGCTTCAGTTTCTAAAAGCTGTCCTTTCAGAGAAAATCACTTTCCATTGAAAGTGCCTTAAGCAACTTGCAAGAATTCACAAGAAACTCACATGCGTTTCTCTGAAAGAGAAGCAGTCTGTTCCAACACTTCAATTCACTGTGCGAAGTGAATGGAGTGTTGCTTCACTATCTAAATGCTGTCCTTTCAGAGAAAATCACTTTCCTTTGAAAGTGCCTTAAGCTACTTGCAAGCATTCCCAAGAAACACTAATGCGTTTCTATGAAAGAGAAGCAGTCTGTTCCAACACTTCAATTCATTGCCCGAAGGGAATGGAGTGTTGCTTTACTTTCTAAATGCTGTCCTTTCAGAGAAAATCACTTTCCTTTGAAAGTGCCTTAAGCTACTTACAAGCATTCACCAGAAACTCACATGCGTTTCTCTGAAAGGGAAGCAGTCTGTTCCAACACTTCAATTCACTGTGCGAAGTGAATGGAGTGTTGCTTCACTTTCTAAATGCTGTCCTTTCAGAGAAAATCACTTTCCTTTGAAAATGCCTTAAGCTACTTACAAGCATTCATCAGAAACTCACATGCGTTTCTCTGAAAGAGAAGCAGTCTGTTCCAATACTTCAATTCACTCTGCAAAGTGAATGGAGTGTTGCTTCACTTTCTAAATGCTGTCCTTTCAGAGAAAATCACTTTCCTTTGAAAGTGCCTTAAGCTACTTACAAGCATTCAACTTAAACTCACATGAATTTCTCTGAAAGAGAAGCAGTCTGTTCCAACACTTCAATTCACTGTGCGAAGTGAATGGAGTGTTGCTTCACTTTCTAAATGCTGTCCTTTCAGAGAAAATCACTTTCCTTTGAAAGTGCCTTAAGCTACTTACAAGCATTCACCAGAAACTCACATGCGTTTCTCTGAAAGAGAGGCAGTCTGTTCCAACACTTCAATTCACTGTGCGAAGTGAATGGAGTGTTGCTTCACTTTCTAAATGCTGTCCTTTCAGAGAAAATCACTTTCCTTTGAAAGTGCCTTAAGCTACTTGCAAGCATTAGGAAGAAACTCACATGCGTTTCTCTGAAAGAGAAGCAGACTGTTCCAACACTTCAATTCACTGTGCGAAGTGAATGGAGTGTTGCTTCACTTTCTAAATGCTGTCCTTTCAGAGAAAATCACTTTCCTTTGAAAGTGCCTTAAGCTACTTTCAAGCATTAGGAAGAAACTCACATGCGTTTCTCTCAAAGAGAAGCAGTCTGTTCCAACACTTCAATTCACTGTGTGAAGTGAACGGAGTGTTGCTGCACTTTCTAAATGCTGTCCTTTCAGAGAAAATCACTTTCCTTTGAAAGTGCCTTAAGCTACTTACAAGCATTCCACAGAAACTCACATGCATTTCTCTGAAAGAGAAGCAGTCTGTTCCAACACTTCAATTCAGTGTGCGAAGTGAATGGAGTGTTGCTTCACTTTCTAAATTATGTCCTTTCAGAGAAAATCACTTTCCTTTGAAAGTGCCTTAAGCAACTTGCAAGCATTCACAAGAAACACTAATGCGTTTATATGAAAGAGAAGCACTCTGTTCCAACACTTCAATTCACTGCACGAAGGCAATGGAGTGTTGCTTCACTTTCTAAATGCTGTCCTTTCAGAGAAAATCACTGTCCTTTGAAAGTGCCTTAAGCTACTTACAAGCATTCACCAGAAACTCACATGCGTTTCACTGAAAGAGAAGCAGTCGGTTCCAACACTTCAATTCACTGTGCGAAGTGAATGGAGTGTTGCTTCACTTTCTAAATGTTGTCCTTTCAGAGAAAATCACTTTCCTTTGAAAGTGCCTTAAGCTACTTGCAAGCATTAGGAAGAAACTCACATGTGTTTCTCTGAAATAGAAGCAGTCTGTTCCAACACTTCAATTCACTGTGCGAAGTGAATGGAGTGTTGCTTCACTTTCTAAATGCTGTCCTTTCAGAGAAAAACGCTTTTCTTTGAAAGTGCCTTAAACTACTTTCAAGCATTCACAAAAAACTCACATGCGTTTCTCTGAAAGAGAAGCAGTCTGTTCCAACACTTCAATTCACAGTGCGAAGTGAATGGAGTGTTGCTTCAGTTTCTAAAAGCTGTCCTTTCAGAGAAAATCACTTTCCATTGAAAGTGCCTTAAGCAACTTGCAAGAATTCACAAGAAACTCACATGCGTTTCTCTGAAAGAGAAGCAGTCTGTTCCAACACTTCAATTCACTGTGCGAAGTGAATGGAGTGTTACTTCACTATCTAAATGCTGTCCTTTCAGAGAAAATCACTTTCCTTTGAAAGTGCCTTAAGCTACTTGCAAGCATTCCCAAGAAACACTAATGCGTTTCTATGAAATAGAAGCAGTCTGTTCCAAAACTTCAATTCATTGCCCGAAGGGAAAGGAGTGTTGCTTTACTTTCTAAATGCTGTCTTTTCATAGAAAATCACTTTCCTTTGAAAGAGCCTTAAGCTACTTACAAGCATTCAACAGAAACTCACATGCATTTCTCTGAAAGAGAAGAAGTCTGTTCCAACACTTCAATTCACTGTACAAAGTGAATTGAGTGTTGCTTCACTTTCTAAATGCTGTCCTTTCAGAGAAAATCACTTTCCTTTGAAAGTGCCTTAAGCAATTTGCAAGCATTCACAAGAAACACTAATGCGTTTCTATGAAAGAGAAGCACTCTGTTCCAACACTTCAATTCACTGCACGAAGGGAATGGAGTGTTGCTTCACTTTCTAAATGCTGTCCTTTCAGTGAAAATCACTTTCCTTTGAAAGTGCCTTAAGCTACTTCCAAGCATTCATAAAAAACTCACATGCGTTTCTCTGAAAGAGAAGCAGTCTGTTCCAACACTTCAATTCACTGTGCGAAGTGAATGGAGTGTTGCTTCACTTTCTAAATGCTGTCCTTTCAGAGAAAATCACTTTCCTTTGATAGTGCCTTAAGCTACTTGCAAGCATTAGGAAGAAACTCACATGCGTTTCTCTGAAAGAGAAGCAGTCTGTTCCAACACTTCAATTCACTGTGTGAAGTGAATAGAGTGTTGCCTCACGTTCTAAATGCTGTCCTTTCAGAGAAAATCACTTTCCTTTGAAAGTGCCTTAAGCTACTTACAAGCATTCACCAGAAACGCACATGCGTTTCTCTGAAAGAGAAGCAGTCTGTTCCAACACTTCAATTCACTGTGCGAAGTGAATGGAGTGTTGCTTCACTTTCTAAATGCTGTCCTTTCAGAGAAAATCACTTTCCTTTAAAAGTGCCTTAAGCTACTTACAAGCATTCAACTTAAACTCACATAAATTTCTCTGAAAGAGAAGCAGTCTGTTCCAACACTTCAATTCACTGTGCGAAGTGAATGGAGTGTTGCTTCACTTTCTAAATGCTGTCCTTTCAGAGAAATCACATTCCTTTGAAAGTGCCTTAAGCTACTTACAAGCATTCACCAGAAACTCACATGCGTTTCTCTGAAAGAGAAGCAGTCTGTTCCAACACTTCAATTCACTGTGCGAAGTGAATGGAGTGTTGCTTCACTTTCTAAATGCTGTCCTTTCAGAGAAAATCACGTTCCTTTGAAAGTGCCTTAAGCTACTTGCAAGCATTAGGAAGAAACTCACATGCGTATCTCAGAAAGAGAAGCAGACTGTTCCAACACTTCAATTCACTGTGCGAAGTGAATGGAGTGTTGCTTCACTATCTAAATGCTGTCCTTTCAGAGAAAATCACTTTCCTTTGAAAGTGCCTTAATCTACTTGCAAGCATTCGCAAGAAACACTAATGCGTTTCTATGAAAGAGAAGCAGTCTGTTCCAACACTTCAATTCATTGCGAGAAGGGAATGGAGTGTTGCTTTACTTTCTAAATGCTGTCCTTTCATAGAAAATCACTTTCCTTTGAAAGAGCCTTAAGCTACTTACAAGCATTCAACAGAAACTCACATGCATTTCTCTGAAAGAGAAGCAGTCTGTTCCAACACTTCAATTCACTGTACAAAGTGAATTGAGTGTTGCTTCACTTTCTAAATGCTGTCCTTTCAGAAAAAATCACTTTCCTTTGAAAGTGCCTTAAGCAACTTGCAAGCATTCACAAGAAACACTAATGCGTTTCTATGAAAGAGAAGCACTCTGTTCCAACACTTCAATTCACTGTGCGAAGTGAATGGAGTGTTGCTTCACTTTCTAAATGCTGTCCTTTCAGAGAAAATCACTTTCCTTTGAAAGTGCCTTAAGCTACTTGCAAGCATTAGGAAGAAACTCACATGCGTTTCTCTGAAAGAGAAGCAGTCTGTTCCAACACTTCAATTCACTGTGCGAAGTGAATGGAGTGTTGCTTCACTTTCTAAATGCTGTCCATTCAGAGAAAATCACTTTCCTTTGAAAGTGCCTTAAGTTACTTGCAAGGATTAGGAAGAAACTCACATGCGTTTCTCTGAAAGAGAAGCAGTCTGTTCCAACACTTCAATTCACTGTGTGAAGTGAACGGAGTGTTGCCTCACTTTCTAAATGCTGTCCTTTCAGAGAAAATCACTTTCCTTTGAAAGTGCCTTAAGCTACTTACAAGCATTCACCAGAAACTCACATGCGTTTCTCTGAAAGAGAAGCAGTCTGTTCCAACAGTTCAATTCAATGTGCGAAGTGAATGGAGTGTTGCTGCACTTTCTAAATGCTGTCCTTTCAGAGAAAATCACTTTCCTTTGAAAGTGCCTTAAGCTACTTACAAGCATTCCACAGAAACTCACATGCATTTCTCTGAAAGAGAAGCAGTCTGTTCCAACACTTCAATTCAGTGTGCGAAGTGAATGGAGTGTTGCTTCACTTTCTAAATTCTGTCCTTTCGGAGAAAATCACTTTCCTTTGAAAGTGCCTTAAGCAACTTGCAAGCATTCACAAGAAACACTAATGCGTTTATATGAAAGAGAAGCACTCTGTTCCAACACTTCAATTCACTGCACGAAGGCAATGGAGTGTTGCTTCACTTTCTAAATGCTGTCCTTTCAGAGAAAATCACTTTCCTTTGAAAGTGCCTTAAGCTACTTGCAAGCATTAGGAAGAAACTCACATGTGTTTCTCTGAAAGAGAAGCAGTCTGTTCCAACACTTCAATTCACTGTGCGAAGTGAATGGAGTGTTGCTTCACTTTCTAAATGCTGTCCTTTCAGAGAAAAACGCTTTTCTTTGAAAGTGCCTTAAACTACTTTCAAGCATTCACAAAAAACTCACATGCGTTTCTCTGAAAGAGAAGCAGTCTGTTCCAACACTTCAATTCACAGTGCGAAGTGAATGGAGTGTTGCTTCAGTTTCTAATAGCTGTCCTTTCAGAGAAAATCACTTTCCATTGAAAGTGCCTTAAGCAACTTGCAAGAATTCACAAGAAACTCACATGCGTTTCTCTGAAAGAGAAGCAGTCTGTTCCAACACTTCAATTCACTGTGCGAAGAGAATGGAGTGTTGCTTCACTATCTAAATGCTGTCCTTTCAGAGAAAATCACTTTCCTTTGAAAGTGCCTTAAGCTACTTGCAAGCATTCCCAAGAAACACTAATGCGTTTCTATGAAAGAGAAGCAGTCTGTTCCAACACTTCAATTCATTGCCCGAAGGGAATGGAGTGTTGCTTTACTTTCTAAATGCTGTCCTTTCAGAGAAAATCACTTTCCTTTGAAAGTGCCTTAAGCTACTTACAAGCATTCACCAGAAACTCACATGCTTTTCTCTGAAAGGGAAGCAGTCTGTTCCAACACTTCAATTCACTGTGCGAAGTGAATGGAGTGTTGCTTCACTTTCTAAATGCTGTCCTTTCAGAGAAAATCACTTTCCTTTGAAAATGCCTTAAGCTACTTACAAGCATTCATCAGAAACTCACATGCGTTTCTCTGAAAGAGAAGCAGTCTGTTCCAATACTTCAATTCACTCTGCAAAGTGAATGGAGTGTTGCTTCACTTTCTAAATGCTGTCCTTTCAGAGAAAATCACTTTCCTTTGAAAGTGCCTTAAGCTACTTACAAGCATTCAACTTAAACTCACATGAATTTCTCTGAAAAAGAAGCAGTCTGTTCCAACACTTCAATTCACTGTGCGAAGTGAATGGAGTGTTGCTTCACTTTCTAAATGCTGTCCTTTCAGAGAAAATCACTTTTGTTTGAAAGTGCCTTAAGCAACATTCAAGCATTCACAAGAAACTCACATGCATTTCTCTGAAAGAGAAGCCTTCTCTTCCAACACTTCAATTCACTGTGCGAAGTGAATGGAGTGTTGCTTCACATTCTAAATGCTGTCCATTCAGAGAAAATCACTTTCCTTTGAAAGTGCCTTAAGCTACTTGCAAGCATTAGGAAGAAACTCACATGCGTTTCTCTGAAAGAGAAGCAGTCGGTTCCAACACTTCAATTCACTGTGCGAAGTGAATGGAGTGTTGCTTCACTTTCTAACTGCTGTCCTTTCAGAGAAAATCACTTTCCTTTGAAAGTGCCTTAAGCTACTTTCAAGCATTAGGAAGAAACTCACATGCGTTTCTCTCAAAGAGAAGCAGTCTGTTCCAACACTTCAATTCACTGTGTGAAGTGAATGGAGTGTTGCTGCACTTTCTAAATGCTGTCCTTTCAGAGAAAATCACTTTCCTTTGAAAGTGCCTTAAGCTACTTACAAGCATTCCACAGAAACTCACATGCATTTCTCTGAAAGAGAAGCAGTCTGTTCCAACACTTCAATTCAGTGTGCGAAGTGAATGGAGTGTTGCTTCACTTTCTAAATTATGTCCTTTCAGAGAAAATCACTTTCCTTTGAAAGTGCCTTAAGCAACTTGCAAGCATTCACAAGAAACACTAATGCGTTTATATGAAAGAGAAGCACTCTGTTCCAACACTTCAATTCACTGCACGAAGGCAATGGAGTGTTGCTTCACTTTCTAAATGCTGTCCTTTCAGAGAAAATCACTGTCCTTTGAAAGTGCCTTAAGCTACTTACAAGCATTCACCAGAAACTCACATGCGTTTCACTGAAAGAGAAGCAGTCGGTTCCAACACTTCAATTCACTGTACGAAGTGAATGGAGTGTTGCTTCACTTTCTAAATGTTGTCCTTTCAGAGAAAGTCACTTTCCTTTGAAAGTGCCTTAAGCTACTTGCAAGCATTAGGAAGAAACTCACATGTGTTTCTCTGAAATAGAAGCAGTCTTCTCCAACACTTCAATTCACTGTGCGAAGTGAATGGAGTGTTGCTTCACGTTCTAAATGCTGTCCTTTCAGAGAAAAACGCTTTTCTTTGAAAGTGCCTTAAACTACTTTCAAGCATTCACAAAAAACTCACATGCGTTTCTCTGAAAGAGAAGCAGTCTGTTCCAACACTTCAATTCACAGTGCGAAGTGAATGGAGTGTTGCTTCAGTTTCTAAAAGCTGTCCTTTCAGAGAAAATCACTTTCCATTGAAAGTGCCTTAAGCAACTTGCAAGAATTCACAAGAAACTCACATGCGTTTCTCTGAAAAAGAAGCAGTCTGTTCCAACACTTCAATTCACTGTGCGAAGTGAATGGAGTGTTACTTCACTATCTAAATGCTGTCCTTTCAGAGAAAATCACTTTCCTTTGAAAGTGCCTTAAGCTACTTGCAAGTTTCCAAGAAACACTAATGCGTTTCTATGAAATAGAAGCAGTCTGTTCCAAAACTTCAATTCATTGCCCGAAGGGAAAGGAGTGTTGCTTTACTTTCTAAATGCTGTCTTTTCATAGAAAATCACTTTCCTTTGAAAGAGCCTTAAGCTACTTACAAGCATTCAACAGAAACTCACATGCATTTCTCTGAAAGAGAAGAAGTCTGTTCCAACACTTCAATTCACTGTGCGAAGTGAATGGAGTGTTGCTTCACTTTCTAAATGCTGTCCTTTCAGAGAAAATCACTTTCCTTTGAAAGTGCCTTAAGCAATTTGCAAGCATTCACAAGAAACACTAATGCGTTTCTATGAAAGAGAAGCACTCTGTTCCAACACTTCAATTCACTGCACGAAGGGAATGGAGTGTTGCTTCACTTTCTAAATGCTGTCCTTTCAGTGAAAATCACTTTCCTTTGAAAGTGCCTTAAGCTACTTACAAGCATTCATAAAAAACTCACATGCGTTTCTCTGAAAGAGAAGCAGTCTGTTCCAACACTTCAATTCACTGTGCGAAGTGAATGGAGTGTTGCTTCACTTTCTAAATGCTGTCCTTTCAGAGAAAATCACTTTCCTTTGATAGTGCCTTAAGCTACTTGCAAGCATTAGGAAGAAACTCACATGCGTTTCTCTGAAAGAGAAGCAGTCTGTTCCAACACTTCAATTCACTGTGTGAAGTGAATAGAGTGTTGCCTCACGTTCTAAATGCTGTCCTTTCAGAGAAAATCACTTTCCTTTGAAAGTGCCTTAAGCTACTTACAAGCATTCACCAGAAACGCACATGCGTTTCTCTGAAAGAGAAGCAGTCTGTTCCAACACTTCAATTCACTGTGCGAAGTGAATGGAGTGTTGCTTCACTTTCTAAATGCTGTCCTTTCAGAGAAAATCACTTTCCTTTAAAAGTGCCTTAAGCTACTTACAAGCATTCAACTTAAACTCACATGAATTTCTCTGAAAGAGAAGCAGTCTGTTCCAACACTTCAATTCACTGTGCGAAGTGAATGGAGTGTTGCTTCACTTTCTAAATGCTGTCCTTTCAGAGAAAATCACATTCCTTTGAAAGTGCCTTAAGCTACTTACAAGCATTCACCAGAAACTCACATGCGTTTCTCTGAAAGAGAAGCAGTCTGTTCCAACACTTCAATTCACTGTGCGAAGTGAATGGAGTGTTACTTCACTATCTAAATGCTGTCCTTTCAGAGAAAATCACTTTCCTTTGAAAGTGCCTTAAGCTACTTGCAAGCATTCCCAAGAAACACTAATGCGTTTCTATGAAATAGAAGCAGTCTGTTCCAAAACTTCAATTCATTGCCCGAAGGGAAAGGAGTGTTGCTTTACTTTCTAAATGCTGTCTTTTCATAGAAAATCACTTTCCTTTGAAAGAGCCTTAAGCTACTTACAAGCATTCAACAGAAACTCACATGCATTTCTCTGAAAGAGAAGAAGTCTGTTCCAACACTTCAATTCACTGTACAAAGTGAATTGAGTGTTGCTTCACTTTCTAAATGCTGTCCTTTCAGAGAAAATCACTTTCCTTTGAAAGTGCCTTAAGCAATTTGCAAGCATTCACAAGAAACACTAATGCGTTTCTATGAAAGAGAAGCAGTCTGTTCCAACACTTCAATTCACTGTGCGAAGTGAATGGAGTGTTGCTTCACTTTCTAAATGCTGTCCTTTCAGAGAAAATCACTTTCCTTTGAAAGTGCCTTAAGCTACTTACAAGCATTCACCAGAAACTCACATGCGTTTCTCTGAAAGAGAGGCAGTCTGTTCCAACACTTCAATTCACTGTGCGAAGTGAATGGAGTGTTGCTTCACTTTCTAAATGCTGTCCTTTCAGAGAAAATCACTTTCCTTTGAAAGTGCCTTAAGCTACTTGCAAGCATTAGGAAGAAACTCACATGCGTTTCTCTGAAAGAGAAGCAGACTGTTCCAACACTTCAATTCACTGTGCGAAGTGAATGGAGTGTTGCTTCACTTTCTAAATGCTGTCCTTTCAGAGAAAATCACTTTCCTTTGAAAGTGCCTTAAGCTACTTGCAAGCATTAGGAAGAAACTCACATGCGTTTCTCTGAAAGAGAAGCAGTCTGTTCCAACACTTCAATTCACTGTGTGAAGTGAATGGAGTGTTGCCTCACTTTCTAAATGCTGTCCTTTCAGAGAAAATCACTTTCCTTTGAAAGTGCCTTAAGCTACTTACTAGCATTCACCAGAAACTCACATGCGTTTCTCTGAAAGAGAAGCAGTCTGTTCCAACACTTCAATTCAATGTGCGAAGTGAATGGAGTGTTGCTGCACTTTCTAAATGCTGTCCTTTCAGAGAAAATCACTTTCCTTTGAAAGTGCCTTAAGCTACTTACAAGCATTCCACAGAAACTCACATGCATTTCTCTGAAAGAGAAGCAGTCTGTTCCAACACTTCAATTCAGTGTGCGAAGTGAATGGAGTGTTGCTTCACTTTCTAAATTATGTCCTTTCAGAGAAAATCACTTTCCTTTGAAAGTGCCTTAAGCAACTTGCAAGCATTCACAAGAAACACTAATGCGTTTATATGAAAGAGAAGCACTCTGTGCCAACACTTCAATTCACTGCACGAAGGGAATGGAGTGTTGCTTCACTTTCTAAATGCTGTCCTTTCAGAGAAAATCACTGTCCTTTGAAAGTGCCTTAAGCTACTTACAAGCATTCACCAGAAACTCACATGCGTTTCACTGAAAGAGAAGCAGTCGGTTCCAACACTTCAATTCACTGTGCGAAGTGAATGGAGTGTTGCTTCACTTTCTAAATGCTGTCCTTTCAGAGAAAATCACTTTCCTTTGAAAGTGCCTTAAGGTACTTGCAAGCATTAGGAAGAAACTCACATGTGTTTCTCTGAAAGAGAAGCAGTCTGTTCCAACACTTCAATTCACTGTGCGAAGTGAATGGAGTGTTGCTTCACTTTCTAAATGCTGTCCTTTCAGAGAAAAACGCTTTCTTTGAAAGTGCCTTAAACTACTTTCAAGCATTCACAAAAAACTCACATGCGTTTCTCTGAAAGAGAAGCAGTCTGTTACAACACTTCAATTCACAGTGCGAAGTGAATGGAGTGTTGCTTCAGTTTCTAAAAGCTGTCCTTTCAGAGAAAATCACTTTCCATTGAAAGTGCCTTAAGCAACTTGCAAGAATTCACAAGAAACTCACATGCGTTTCTCTGAAAGAGAAGCAGTCTGTTCCAACACTTCAATTCACTGTGCGAAGTGAATGGAGTGTTGCTTCACTATCTAAATGCTGTCCTTTCAGAGAAAATCACTTTCCTTTGAAAGTGCCTTAATCTACTTGCAAGCATTCGCAAGAAACACTAATGCGTTTCTATGAAAGAGAAGCAGTCTGTTCCAACACTTCAATTCATTGCGAGAAGGGAATGGAGTGTTGCTTTACTTTCTAAATGCTGTCCTTTCATAGAAAATCACTTTCCTTTGAAAGAGCCTTAAGCTACTTACAAGCATTCAACAGAAACTCACATGCATTTCTCTGAAAGAGAAGCAGTCTGTTCCAACACTTCAATTCACTGTACAAAGTGAATTGAGTGTTGCTTCACTTTCTAAATGCTGTCCTTTCAGAGAAAATCACTTTCCTTTGAAAGTGCCTTAAGCAACTTGCAAGCATTCACAAGAAACACTAATGCGTTTCTATGAAAGAGAAGCAGTCTGTTCCAACACTTCAATTCACTGTGCGAAGTGAATGGAGTGTTGCTTCACTTTCTAAATGCTGTCCTTTCAGAGAAAATCACTTTCCTTTGAAAGTGCCTTAAGCTACATGCAAGCATTAGGAAGAAACTCACATGCGTTTCTCTGAAAGAGAAGCAGTCTGTTCCAACACTTCAATTCACTGTGTGAAGTGAATGGAGTGTTGCCTCACTTTCTAAATGCTGTCCTTTCAGAGAAAATCACTTTCCTTTGAAAGTGCCTTAAGCTACTTACAAGCATTCACCAGAAACTCACATGCGTTTCTCTGAAAGAGAAGCAGTCTGTTCCAACACTTCAATTCAGTGTGCGAAGTGAATGGAGTGTTGCTTCACTTTCTAAATTATGTCCTTTCAGAGAAAATCACTTTCCTTTGAAAGTGCCTTAAGCAACTTGCAAGCATTCACAAGAAACACTAATGCGTTTCTATGAAAGAGAAGCACTCTGTTCCAACACTTCATTCACTGTGCGAAGTGAATGGAGTGTTGCTTCACTTTCTAAATGCTGTCCTTTCAGAGAAAATCACTTTCCTTTGAAAGTGCCTTAAGCTACTTGCAAGCATTAGGAAGAAACTCACATGTGTTTCTCTGAAAGAGAAGCCGTCTGTTCCAACACTTCAATTCACTGTGCGAAGTGAATGGAGTGTTGCTTCACTTTCTAAATGCTGTCCTTTCAGAGAAAAACGCTTTTCTTTGAAAGTGCCTTAAACTACTTTCAAGCATTCACAAAAAACTCACATGCGTTTCTCTGAAAGAGAAGCAGTCTGTTCCAACACTTCAATTCACAGTGCGAAGTGAATGGAGTGTTGCTTCAGTTTCTAATAGCTGTCCTTTCAGAGAAAATCACTTTCCATTGAAAGTGCCTTAAGCAACTTGCAAGAATTCACAAGAAACTCACATGCGTTTCTCTGAAAGAGAAGCAGTCTGTTCCAACACTTCAATTCACTGTGCGAAGAGAATGGAGTGTTGCTTCACTATCTAAATGCTGTCCTTTCAGAGAAAATCACTTTCCTTTGAAAGTGCCTTAAGCTACTTGCAAGCATTCCCAAGAAACACTAATGCGTTTCTATGAAAGAGAAGCAGTCTGTTCCAACACTTCAATTCATTGCCCGAAGGGAATGGAGTGTTGCTTTACTTTCTAAATGCTGTCCTTTCAGAGAAAATCACTTTCCTTTGAAAGTGCCTTAAGCTACTTACAAGCATTCACCAGAAACTCACATGCGTTTCTCTGAAAGGGAAGCAGTCTGTTCCAACTCTTCAATTCACTGTGCGAAGTGAATGGAGTGTTGCTTCACTTTCTAAATGCTGTCCTTTCAGAGAAAATCACTTTCCTTTGAAAATGCCTTAAGCTACTTACAAGCATTCACCAGAAACTCACATGCGTTTCTCTGAAAGAGAAGCAGTCTGTTCCAATACTTCAATTCACTCTGCAAAGTGAATGGAGTGTTGCTTCACTTTCTAAATGCTGTCCTTTCAGAGAAAATCACTTTCCTTTGAAAGTGCCTTAAGCTACTTACAAGCATTCAACTTAAACTCACATGAATTTCTCTGAAAGAGAAGCAGTCTGTTCCAACACTTCAATTCACTGTGCGAAGTGAATGGAGTGTTGCTTCACTTTCTAAATGCTGTCCTTTCAGAGAAAATCACTTTCCTTTGAAAGTGCCTTAAGCTACTTACAAGCATTCACCAGAAACTCACATGCGTTTCTCTGAAAGAGAGGCAGTCTGTTCCAACACTTCAATTCACTGTGCGAAGTTAATGGAGTGTTGCTTCACTTTCTAAATGCTGTCCTTTCAGAGAAAATCACTTTCCTTTGAAAGTGCCTTAAGCTACTTGCAAGCATTAGGAAGAAACTCACATGCGTTTCTCTGAAAGAGAAGCAGACTGTTCCAACACTTCAATTCACTGTGCGAAGTGAATGGAGTGTTGCTTCACTTTCTAAATGCTGTCCTTTCAGAGAAAATCACTTTCCTTTGAAAGTGCCTTAAGCTACTTGCAAGCATTAGGAAGAAACTCACATGCGTTTCTCTGAAAGAGAAGCAGTCTGTTCCAACACTTCAATTCACTGTGTGAAGTGAATGGAGTGTTGCCTCACTTTCTAAATGCTGTCCTTTCAGAGAAAATCACTTTCCTTTGAAAGTGCCTTAAGCTACTTACAAGCATTCACCAGAAACTCACATGCGTTTCTCTGAAAGAGAAGCAGTCTGTTCCAACACTTCAATTCAGTGTGCGAAGTGAATGGAGTGTTGCTTCACTTTCTAAATTATGTCCTTTCAGAGAAAATCACTTTCCTTTGAAAGTGCCTTAAGCAACTTGCAAGCATTCACAAGAAACACTAATGCGTTTATATGAAAGAGTAGCACTCTGTTCCAACACTTCAATTCACTGCACGAAGGCAATGGAGTGTTGCTTCACTTTCTAAATGCTGTCCTTTCAGAGAAAATCACTGTCCTTTGAAAGTGCCTTAAGCTACTTACAAGCATTCACCAGAAACTCACATGCGTTTCACTGAAAGAGAAGCAGTCGGTTCCAACACTTCAATTCACTGGACGAAGTGAATGGAGTGTTGCTTCACTTTCTAAATGCTGTCCTTTCAGAGAAAATCACTTTCCTTTGAAAGTGCCTTAAGCTACTTGCAAGCATTAGGAAGAAACTCACATGTGTTTCTCTGAAAGAGAAGCAGTCTGTTCCAACACTTCAATTCACTGTACGAAGTGAATGGAGTGTTGCTTCACTTTCTAAATGCTGTCCTTTCAGAGAAAAACGCTTTTCTTTGAAAGTGCCTTAAACTACTTTCAAGCATTCACAAAAAACTCACATGCGTTTCTCTGAAAGAGAAGCAGTCTGTTCCAACACTTCAATTCACAGTGCGAAGTGAATGGAGTGTTGCTTCAGTTTCTAAAAGCTGTCCTTTCAGAGAAAATCACTTTCCATTGAAAGTGCCTTAAGCAACTTGCAAGAATTCACAAGAAACTCACATGCGTTTCTCTGAAAGAGAAGCAGTCTGTTCCAACACTTCAATTCACTGTGCGAAGAGAATGGAGTGTTGCTTCACTATCTAAATGCTGTCCTTTCAGAGAAAATCACTTTCCTTTGAAAGTGCCTTAAGCTACTTGCAAGCATTCCCAAGAAACACTAATGCGTTTCTATGAAAGAGAAGCAGTCTGTTCCAACACTTCAATTCATTGCCCGAAGGGAATGGAGTGTTGCTTTACTTTCTAAATGCTGTCCTTTCAGAGAAAATCACTTTCCTTTGAAAGTGCCTTAAGCTACTTACAAGCATTCACCAGAAACTCACATGCGTTTCTCTGAAAGGGAAGCAGTCTGTTCCAACTCTTCAATTCACTGTGCGAAGTGAATGGAGTGTTGCTTCACTTTCTAAATGCTGTCCTTTCAGAGAAAATCACTTTCCTTTGAAAATGCCTTAAGCTACTTACAAGCATTCACCAGAAACTCACATGCGTTTCTCTGAAAGAGAAGCAGTCTGTTCCAATACTTCAATTCACTCTGCAAAGTGAATGGAGTGTTGCTTCACTTTCTAAATGCTGTCCTTTCAGAGAAAATCACGTTCCTTTGAAAGTGCCTTAAGCTACTTACAAGCATTCAACTTAAACTCACATGAATTTCTCTGAAAGAGAAGCAGTCTGTTCCAACACTTCAATTCACTGTGCGAAGTGAATGGAGTGTTGCTTCACTTTCTAAATGCTGTCCTTTCAGAGAAAATCACTTTCCTTTGAAAGTGCCTTAAGCTACTTACAAGCATTCACCAGAAACTCACATGCGTTTCTCTGAAAGAGAGGCAGTCTGTTCCAACACTTCAATTCACTGTGCGAAGTGAATGGAGTGTTGCTTCACTTTCTAAATGCTGTCCTTTCAGAGAAAATCACTTTCCTTTGAAAGTGCCTTAAGCTACTTGCAAGCATTAGGAAGAAACTCACATGCGTTTCTCTGAAAGAGAAGCAGACTGTTCCAACACTTCAATTCACTGTGCGAAGTGAATGGAGTGTTGCTTCACTTTCTAAATGCTGTCCTTTCAGAGAAAATCACTTTCCTTTGAAAGTGCCTTAAGCTACTTGCAAGCATTAGGAAGAAACTCACATGCGTTTCTCTGAAAGAGAAGCAGTCTGTTCCAACACTTCAATTCACTGTGTGAAGTGAATGGAGTGTTGCCTCACTTTCTAAATGCTGTCCTTTCAGAGAAAATCACTTTCCTTTGAAAGTGCCTTAAGCTACTTACTAGCATTCACCAGAAACTCACATGCGTTTCTCTGAAAGAGAAGCAGTCTGTTCCAACACTTCAATTCAATGTGCGAAGTGAATGGAGTGTTGCTGCACTTTCTAAATGCTGTCCTTTCAGAGAAAATCACTTTCCTTTGAAAGTGCCTTAAGCTACTTACAAGCATTCCACAGAAACTCACATGCATTTCTCTGAAAGAGAAGCAGTCTGTTCCAACACTTCAATTCAGTGTGCGAAGTGAATGGAGTGTTGCTTCACTTTCTAAATTATGTCCTTTCAGAGAAAATCACTTTCCTTTGAAAGTGCCTTAAGCAACTTGCAAGCATTCACAAGAAACACTAATGCGTTTATATGAAAGAGAAGCACTCTGTTCCAACACTTCAATTCACTGCACGAAGGGAATGGAGTGTTGCTTCACTTTCTAAATGCTGTCCTTTCAGAGAAAATCACTGTCCTTTGAAAGTGCCTTAAGCTACTTACAAGCATTCACCAGAAACTCACATGCGTTTCACTGAAAGAGAAGCAGTCGGTTCCAACACTTCAATTCACTGTGCGAAGTGAATGGAGTGTTGCTTCACTTTCTAAATGCTGTCCTTTCAGAGAAAATCACTTTCCTTTGTAAGTGCCTTAAGCTACTTGCAAGCATTAGGAAGAAACTCACATGTGTTTCTCTGAAAGAGAAGCAGTCTGTTCCAACACTTCAATTCACTGTGCGAAGTGAATGGAGTGTTGCTTCACTTTCTAAATGCTGTTCTTTCAGAGAAAAACGCTTTTCTTTGAAAGTGCCTTAAACTACTTTCAAGCATTCACAAAAAACTCACATGCGTTTCTCTGAAAGAGAAGCAGTCTGTTCCAACACTTCAATTCACAGTGCGAAGTGAATGGAGTGTTGCTTCAGTTTCTAAAAGCTGTCCTTTCAGAGAAAATCACTTTCCATTGAAAGTGCCTTAAGCAACTTGCAAGAATTCACAAGAAACTCACATGCGTTTCTCTGAAAGAGAAGCAGTCTGTTCCAACACTTCAATTCACTGTGCGAAGTGAATGGAGTATTACTTCACTATCTAAATGCTGTCCTTTCAGAGAAAATCACTTTCCTTTGAAAGTGCCTTAAGCTACTTGCAAGCATTCCCAAGAAACACTAATGCGTTTCTATGAAATAGAAGCAGTCTGTTCCAACACTTCAATTCATTGCCCGAAGGGAAAGGAGTGTTGCTTTACTTTCTAAATGCTGTCTTTTCATAGAAAATCACTTTCCTTTGAAAGAGCCTTAAGGTACTTACAATCATTCAACAGAAACTCACATGCATTTCTCTGAAAGAGAAGAAGTCTGTTCCAACACTTCAATTCACTGTACAAAGTGAATTGAGTGTTGCTTCACTTTCTAAATGGTGTCCTTTCAGAGAAAATCACTTTCCTTTGAAAGTGCCTTAAGCAATTTGCAAGCATTCACAAGAAACACTAATGCGTTTCTATGAAAGAGAAGCACTCTGTTCCAACACTTCAATTCACTGCACGAAGGGAATGGAGTGTTGCTTCACTTTCTAAATGCTGTCCTTTCAGTGAAAATCACTTTCCTTTGAAAGTGCCTTAAGCTACTTACAAGCATTCATAAAAAACTCACATGCGTTTCTCTGAAAGAGAAGCAGTCTGTTCCAACACTTCAATTCACTGTGCGAAGTGAATGGAGTGTTGCTTCACTTTCTAAATGCTGTCCTTTCAGAGAAAATCACTTTCCTTTGAAAGTGCCTTAAGCTACTTACAAGCATTCACCAGAAACTCACATGCGTTTCTCTGAAAGAGAGGCAGTCTGTTCCAACACTTCAATTCACTGTGCGAAGTGAATGGAGTGTTGCTTCACTTTCTAAATGCTGTCCTTTCAGAGAAAATCACTTTCCTTTGAAAGTGCCTTAAGCTACTTGCAAGCATTAGGAAGAAACTCACATGCGTTTCTCTGAAAGAGAAGCAGACTGTTCCAACACTTCAATTCACTGTGCGAAGTGAATGGAGTGTTGCTTCACTTTCTAAATGCTGTCCTTTCAGAGAAAATCACTTTCCTTTGAAAGTGCCTTAAGCTACTTGCAAGCATTAGGAAGAAACTCACATGCGTTTCTCTGAAAGAGAAGCAGTCTGTTCCAACACTTCAATTCACTGTGTGAAGTGAATGGAGTGTTGCCTCACTTTCTAAATGCTGTCCTTTCAGAGAAAATCACTTTCCTTTGAAAGTGCCTTAAGCTACTTACTAGCATTCACCAGAAACTCACATGCGTTTCTCTGAAAGAGAAGCAGTCTGTTCCAACACTTCAATTCAATGTGCGAAGTGAATGGAGTGTTGCTGCACTTTCTAAATGCTGTCCTTTCAGAGAAAATCACTTTCCTTTGAAAGTGCCTTAAGCTACTTACAAGCATTCCACAGAAACTCACATGCATTTCTCTGAAAGAGAAGCAGTCTGTTCCAACACTTCAATTCAGTGTGCGAAGTGAATGGAGTGTTGCTTCACTTTCTAAATTATGTCCTTTCAGAGAAAATCACTTTCCTTTGAAAGTGCCTTAAGCAACTTGCAAGCATTCACAAGAAACACTAATGCGTTTATATGAAAGAGAAGCACTCTGTTCCAACACTTCAATTCACTGCACGAAGGGAATGGAGTGTTGCTTCACTTTCTAAATGCTGTCCTTTCAGAGAAAATCACTGTCCTTTGAAAGTGCCTTAAGCTACTTACAAGCATTCACCAGAAACTCACATGCGTTTCACTGAAAGAGAAGCAGTCGGTTCCAACACTTCAATTCACTGTGCGAAGTGAATGGAGTGTTGCTTCACTTTCTAAATGCTGTCCTTTCAGAGAAAATCACTTTCCTTTGTAAGTGCCTTAAGCTACTTGCAAGCATTAGGAAGAAACTCACATGTGTTTCTCTGAAAGAGAAGCAGTCTGTTCCAACACTTCAATTCACTGTGCGAAGTGAATGGAGTGTTGCTTCACTTTCTAAATGCTGTTCTTTCAGAGAAAAACGCTTTTCTTTGAAAGTGCCTTAAACTACTTTCAAGCATTCACAAAAAACTCACATGCGTTTCTCTGAAAGAGAAGCAGTCTGTTCCAACACTTCAATTCACAGTGCGAAGTGAATGGAGTGTTGCTTCAGTTTCTAAAAGCTGTCCTTTCAGAGAAAATCACTTTCCATTGAAAGTGCCTTAAGCAACTTGCAAGAATTCACAAGAAACTCACATGCGTTTCTCTGAAAGAGAAGCAGTCTGTTCCAACACTTCAATTCACTGTGCGAAGTGAATGGAGTATTACTTCACTATCTAAATGCTGTCCTTTCAGAGAAAATCACTTTCCTTTGAAAGTGCCTTAAGCTACTTGCAAGCATTCCCAAGAAACACTAATGCGTTTCTATGAAATAGAAGCAGTCTGTTCCAACACTTCAATTCATTGCCCGAAGGGAAAGGAGTGTTGCTTTACTTTCTAAATGCTGTCTTTTCATAGAAAATCACTTTCCTTTGAAAGAGCCTTAAGGTACTTACAATCATTCAACAGAAACTCACATGCATTTCTCTGAAAGAGAAGAAGTCTGTTCCAACACTTCAATTCACTGTACAAAGTGAATTGAGTGTTGCTTCACTTTCTAAATGGTGTCCTTTCAGAGAAAATCACTTTCCTTTGAAAGTGCCTTAAGCAATTTGCAAGCATTCACAAGAAACACTAATGCGTTTCTATGAAAGAGAAGCACTCTGTTCCAACACTTCAATTCACTGCACGAAGGGAATGGAGTGTTGCTTCACTTTCTAAATGCTGTCCTTTCAGTGAAAATCACTTTCCTTTGAAAGTGCCTTAAGCTACTTACAAGCATTCATAAAAAACTCACATGCGTTTCTCTGAAAGAGAAGCAGTCTGTTCCAACACTTCAATTCACTGTGCGAAGTGAATGGAGTGTTGCTTCACTTTCTAAATGCTGTCCTTTCAGAGAAAATCACTTTCCTTTGAAAGTGCCTTAAGCTACTTGCAAGCATTAGGAAGAAACTCACATGCGTTTCTCTGAAAGAGAAGCAGTCTGTTCCAACACTTCAATTCACTGTGTGAAGTGAATGGAGTGTTGCCTCACTTTCTAAATGCTGTCCTTTCAGAGAAAATCACTTTCCTTTGAAAGTGCCTTAAGCTACTTACAAGCATTCACCAGAAACTCACATGAATTTCTCTGAAAGAGAAGCAGTCTGTTCCAACACTTCAATTCACTGTGCGAAGTGAATGGAGTGTTGCTGCACTTTCTAAATGCTGTCCTTTCAGAGAAAATCACTTTCCTTTGAAAGTGCCTTAAGCTACTTACAAGCATTCCACAGAAACTCACATGCATTTCTCTGAAAGAGAAGCAGTCTGTTCCAACACTTCAATTCAGTGTGCGAAGTGAATGGAGTGTTGCTTCACTTTCTAAATTATGTCCTTTCAGAGAAAATCACTTTCCTTTGAAAGTGCCTTAAGCAACTTGCAAGCATTCACAAGAAACACTAATGCGTATATATGAAAGAGAAGCACTCTGTTCCAACACTTCAATTCACTGCACGAAGGGAATGGAGTGTTGCTTCACTTTCTAAATGCTGTCCTTTCAGAGAAAATCACTGTCCTTTGAAAGTGCCTTAAGCTACTTACAAGCATTCACCAGAAACTCACATGCGTTTCACTGAAAGAGAAGCAGTCGGTTCCAACACTTCAATTCACTGTGCGAAGTGAATGGAGTGTTGCTTCACTTTCTAAATGCTGTCCTTTCAGAGAAAATCACTTTCCTTTGTAAGTGCCTTAAGCTACTTGCAAGCATTAGGAAGAAACTCACATGTGTTTCTCTGAAAGAGAAGCAGTCTGTTCCAACACTTCAATTCACTGTGCGAAGTGAATGGAGTGTTGCTTCACTTTCTAAATGCTGTTCTTTCAGAGAAAAACGCTTTTCTTTGAAAGTGCCTTAAACTACTTTCAAGCATTCACAAAAAACTCACATGCGTTTCTCTGAAAGAGAAGCAGTCTGTTCCAACACTTCAATTCACAGTGCGAAGTGAATGGAGTGTTGCTTCAGTTTCTAAAAGCTGTCCTTTCAGAGAAAATCACTTTCCATTGAAAGTGCCTTAAGCAACTTGCAAGAATTCACAAGAAACTCACATGCGTTTCTCTGAAAGAGAAGCAGTCTGTTCCAACACTTCAATTCACTGTGCGAAGTGAATGGAGTATTACTTCACTATCTAAATGCTGTCCTTTCAGAGAAAATCACTTTCCTTTGAAAGTGCCTTAAGCTACTTGCAAGCATTCCCAAGAAACACTAATGCGTTTCTATGAAATAGAAGCAGTCTGTTCCAACACTTCAATTCATTGCCCGAAGGGAAAGGAGTGTTGCTTTACTTTCTAAATGCTGTCTTTTCATAGAAAATCACTTTCCTTTGAAAGAGCCTTAAGCTACTTACAATCATTCAACAGAAACTCACATGCATTTCTCTGAAAGAGAAGAAGTCTGTTCCAACACTTCAATTCACTGTACAAAGTGAATTGAGTGTTGCTTCACTTTCTAAATGGTGTCCTTTCAGAGAAAATCACTTTCCTTTGAAAGTGCCTTAAGCAATTTGCAAGCATTCACAAGAAACACTAATGCGTTTCTATGAAAGAGAAGCACTCTGTTCCAACACTTCAATTCACTGCACGAAGGGAATGGAGTGTTGCTTCACTTTCTAAATGCTGTCCTTTCAGTGAAAATCACTTTCCTTTGAAAGTGCCTTAAGCTACTTACAAGCATTCATAAAAAACTCACATGCGTTTCTCTGAAAGAGAAGCAGTCTGTTCCAACACTTCAATTCACTGTGCGAAGTGAATGGAGTGTTGCTTCACTTTCTAAATGCTGTCCTTTCAGAGAAAATCACTTTCCTTTGAAAGTGCCTTAAGCTACTTGCAAGCATTAGGAAGAAACTCACATGCGTTTCTATGAAAGAGAAGCAGTCTGTTCCAACACTTCAATTCACTGTGTGAAGTGAATGGAGTGTTGCCTCACTTTCTAAATGCTGTCCTTTCAGAGAAAATCACTTTCCTTTGAAAGTGCCTTAAGCTACTTACAAGCATTCACCAGAAACTCACATGCGTTTCTCTGAAAGAGAAGCAGTCTGTTCCAACACTTCAATTCAGTGTGCGAAGTGAATGGAGTGTTGCTTCACTTTCTAAATTATGTCCTTTCAGAGAAAATCACTTTCCTTTGAAAGTGCCTTAAGCAACTTGCAAGCATTCACAAGAAACACTAATGCGTTTATATGAAAGAGAAGCACTCTGTTCCAACACTTCAATTCACTGCACGAAGGCAATGGAGTGTTGCTTCACTTTCTAAATGCTGTCCTTTCAGAGAAAATCACTGTCCTTTGAAAGTGCCTTAAGCTACTTACAAGCATTCACCAGAAACTCACATGCGTTTCACTGAAAGAGAAGCAGTCGGTTCCAACACTTCAATTCACTGTACGAAGTGAATGGAGTGTTGCTTCACTTTCTAAATGCTGTCCTTTCAGAGAAAATCACTTTCCTTTGAAAGTGCCTTAAGCTACTTGCAAGCATTAGGAAGAAACTCACATGTGTTTCTCTGAAAGAGAAGCAGTCTGTTCCAACACTTCAATTCACTGTGCGAAGTGAATGGAGTGTTGCTTCACTTTCTAAATGCTGTCCTTTCAGAGAAAAACGCTTTTCTTTGAAAGTGCCTTAAACTACTTTCAAGCATTCACAAAAAACTCACATGCGTTTCTCTGAAAGAGAAGCAGTCTGTTCCAACACTTCAATTCACAGTGCGAAGTGAATGGAGTGTTGCTTCAGTTTCTAAAAGCTGTCCTTTCAGAGAAAATCACTTTCCATTGAAAGTGCCTTAAGCAACTTGCAAGAATTCACAAGAAACTCACATGCGTTTCTCTGAAAGAGAAGCAGTCTGTTCCAACACTTCAATTCACTGTGCGAAGAGAATGGAGTGTTGCTTCACTATCTAAATGCTGTCCTTTCAGAGAAAATCACTTTCCTTTGAAAGTGCCTTAAGCTACTTGCAAGCATTCCCAAGAAACACTAATGCGTTTCTATGAAAGAGAAGCAGTCTGTTCCAACACTTCAATTCATTGCCCGAAGGGAATGGAGTGTTGCTTTACTTTCTAAATGCTGTCCTTTCAGAGAAAATCACTTTCCTTTGAAAGTGCCTTAAGCTACTTACAAGCATTCACCAGAAACTCACATGCGTTTCTCTGAAAGGGAAGCAGTCTGTTCCAACTCTTCAATTCACTGTGCGAAGTGAATGGAGTGTTGCTTCACTTTCTAAATGCTGTCCTTTCAGAGAAAATCACTTTCCTTTGAAAATGCCTTAAGCTACTTACAAGCATTCACCAGAAACTCACATGCGTTTCTCTGAAAGAGAAGCAGTCTGTTCCAATACGTCAATTCACTCTGCAAAGTGAATGGAGTGTTGCTTCACTTTCTAAATGCTGTCCTTTCAGAGAAAATCACTTTCCTTTGAAAGTGCCTTAAGCTACTTACAAGCATTCAACTTAAACTCACATGAATTTCTCTGAAAGAGAAGCAGTCTGTTCCAACACTTCAATTCACTGTGCGAAGTGAATGGAGTGTTGCTTCACTTTCTAAATGCTGTCCTTTCAGAGAAAATCACTTTCCTTTGAAAGTGCCTTAAGCTACTTACAAGCATTCACCAGAAACTCACATGCGTTTCTCTGAAAGAGAGGCAGTCTGTTCCAACACTTCAATTCACTGTGCGAAGTGAATGGAGTGTTGCTTCACTTTCTAAATGCTGTCCTTTCAGAGAAAATCACTTTCCTTTGAAAGTGCCTTAAGCTACTTGCAAGCATTAGGAAGAAACTCACATGCGTTTCTCTGAAAGAGAAGCAGACTGTTCCAACACTTCAATTCACTGTGCGAAGTGAATGGAGTGTTGCTTCACTTTCTAAATGCTGTCCTTTCAGAGAAAATCACTTTCCTTTGAAAGTGCCTTAAGCAATTTGCAAGCATTCACAAGAAACACTAATGCGTTTCTATGAAAGAGAAGCACTCTGTTCCAACACTTCAATTCACTGCACGAAGGGAATGGAGTGTTGCTTCACTTTCTAAATGCTGTCCTTTCAGTGAAAATCACTTTCCTTTGAAAGTGCCTTAAGCTACTTACAAGCATTCATAAAAAACTCACATGCGTTTCTCTGAAAGAGAAGCAGTCTGTTCCAACACTTCAATTCACTGTGCGAAGTGAATGGAGTGTTGCTTCACTTTCTAAATGCTGTCCTTTCAGAGAAAATCACTTTCCTTTGAAAGTGCCTTAAGCTACTTGCAAGCATTAGGAAGAAACTCACATGCGTTTCTCTGAAAGAGAAGCAGTCTGTTCCAACACTTCAATTCACTGTGTGAAGTGAATGGAGTGTTGCCTCACTTTCTAAATGCTGTCCTTTCAGAGAAAATCACTTTCCTTTGAAAGTGCCTTAAGCTACTTACAAGCATTCACCAGAAACTCACATGCGTTTCTCTGAAAGAGAAGCAGTCTGTTCCAACACTTCAATTCAGTGTGCGAAGTGAATGGAGTGTTGCTTCACTTTCTAAATTATGTCCTTTCAGAGAAAATCACTGTCCTTTGAAAGTGCCTTAAGCTACTTACAAGCATTCACCAGAAACTCACATGCGTTTCACTGAAAGAGAAGCAGTCGGTTCCAACACTTCAATTCACTGTACGAAGTGAATGGAGTGTTGCTTCACTTTCTAAATGCTGTCCTTTCAGAGAAAATCACTTTCCTTTGAAAGTGCCTTAAGCTATTTGCAAGCATTAGGAAGAAACTCACATGTGTTTCTCTGAAAGAGAAGCAGTCTGTTCCAACACATCAATTCACTGTGCGAAGTGAATGGAGTGTTGCTTCACTTTCTAAATGCTGTCCTTTCAGAGAAAAACGCTTTTCTTTGAAAGTGCCTTAAACTACTTTCAAGCATTCACAAAAAACTCACATGCGTTTCTCTGAAAGAGAAGCAGTCTGTTCCAACACTTCAATTCACAGTGCGAAGTGAATGGAGTGTTGCTTCAGTCCTAAAAGCTGTCCTTTCAGAGAAAATCACTTTCCATTGAAAGTGCCTTAAGCAACTTGCAAGAATTCACAAGAAACTCACATGCGTTTCTCTGAAAGAGAAGCAGTCTGTTCCAACACTTCACTTCACTGTGCGAAGAGAATGGAGTGTTGCTTCACTATCTAAATGCTGTCCTTTCAGAGAAAATCACTTTCCTTTGAAAGTGCCTTAAGCTACTTGCAAGCATTCCCAAGAAACACTAATGCGTTTCTATGAAAGAGAAGCAGTCTGTTCCAACACTTCAATTCATTGCCCGAAGGGAATGGAGTGTTGCTTTACTTTCTAAATGCTGTCCTTTCAGAGAAAATCACTTTCCTTTGAAAGTGCCTTAAGCTACTTACAAGCATTCACCAGAAACTCAAATGCGTTTCTCTGAAATGGAAGCAGTCTGTTCCAACTCTTCAATTCACTGTGCGAAGTGAATGGAGTGTTGCTTCACTTTCTAAATGCTGTCCTTTCAGAGAAAATCACTTTCCTTTGAAAATGCCTTAAGCTACTTACAAGCATTCACCAGAAACTCACATGCGTTTCTCTGAAAGAGAAGCAGTCTGTTCCAATACTTCAATTCACTCTGCAAAGTGAATGGAGTGTTGCTTCACTTTCTAAATGCTGTCCTTTCAGAGAAAATCACTTTCCTTTGAAAGTGCCTTAAGCTACTTACAAGCATTCAACTTAAACTCACATGAATTTCTCTGAAAGAGAAGCAGTCTGTTCCAACACTTCAATTCACTGTGCGAAGTGAATGGAGTGTTGCTTCACTTTCTAAATGCTGTCCTTTCAGAGAAAATCACTTTCCTTTGAAAGTGCCTTAAGCTACTTACAAGCATTCACCAGAAACTCACATGCGTTTCTCTGAAAGAGAGGCAGTCTGTTCCAACACTTCAATTCACTGTGCGAAGTTAATGGAGTGTTGCTTCACTTTCTAAATGCTGTCCTTTCAGAGAAAATCACTTTCCTTTGAAAGTGCCTTAAGCTACTTGCAAGCATTAGGAAGAAACTCACATGCGTTTCTCTGAAAGAGAAGCAGACTGTTCCAACACTTCAATTCACTGTGCGAAGTGAATGGAGTGTTGCTTCACTTTCTAAATGCTGTCCTTTCAGAGAAAGTCACTTTCCTTTGAAAGTGCCTTAAGCTACTTGCAAGCATTAGGAAGAAACTCACATGCGTTTCTCTGAAAGAGAAGCAGTCTGTTCCAACACTTCAATTCACTGTGTGAAGTGAATGGAGTGTTGCCTCACTTTCTAAATGCTGTCCTTTCAGAGAAAATCACTTTCCTTTGAAAGTGCCTTAAGCTACTTACTAGCATTCACCAGAAACTCACATGCGTTTCTCTGAAAGAGAAGCAGTCTGTTCCAACACTTCAATTCACTGTGCGAAGTGAATGGAGTGTTGCTTCACTTTCTAAATGCTGTCCTTTCAGAGAAAATCACTTTCCTTTGAAAGTGCCTTAAGCTACTTACAAGCATTCCACAGAAACTCACATGCATTTCTCTGAAAGAGAAGCAGTCTGTTCCAACACTTCAATTCAGTGTGCGAAGTGAATGGAGTGTTGCTTCACTTTCTAAATTATGTCCTTTCAGAGAAAATCACTTTCCTTTGAAAGTGCCTTAAGCAACTTGCAAGCATTCACAAGAAACACTAATGCGTTTATATGAAAGAGAAGCACTCTGTTCCAACACTTCAATTCACTGCACGAAGGGAATGGAGTGTTGCTTCACTTTCTAAATGTTGTCCTTTCAGAGAAAATCACTGTCCTATGAAAGTGCCTTAAGCTACTTACAAGCATTCACCAGAAACTCACATGCGTTTCACTGAAAGAGAAGCAGTCGGTTCCAACACTTCAATTCACTGTGCGAAGTGAATGGAGTGTTGCTTCACTTTCTAAATGCTGTCCTTTCAGAGAAAATCACTTTCCTTTGTAAGTGCCTTAAGCTACTTGCAAGCATTAGGAAGAAACTCACATGTGTTTCTCTGAAAGAGAAGCAGTCTGTTCCAACACTTCAATTCACTGTGCGAAGTGAATGGAGTGTTGCTTCACTTTCTAAATGCTGTTCTTTCAGAGAAAAACGCTTTTCTTTGAAAGTGCCTTAAACTACTTTCAAGCATTCACAAAAAACTCACATGCTTTTCTCTGAAAGAGAAGCAGTCTGTTCCAACACTTCAATTCACAGTGCGAAGTGAATGGAGTGTTGCTTCAGTTTCTAAAAGCTGTCCTTTCAGAGAAAATCACTTTCCATTGAAAGTGCCTTAAGCAACTTGCAAGAATTCACAAGAAACTCACATGCGTTTCTCTGAAAGAGAAGCAGTCTGTTCCAACACTTCAATTCACTGTGCGAAGTGAATGGAGTATTACTTCACTATCTAAATGCTGTCCTTTCAGAGAAAATCACTTTCCTTTGAAAGTGCCTTAAGCTACTTGCAAGCATTCCCAAGAAACACTAATGCGTTTCTATGAAATAGAAGCAGTCTGTTCCAACACTTCAATTCATTGCCCGAAGGGAAAGGAGTGTTGCTTTACTTTCTAAATGCTGTCTTTTCATAGAAAATCACTTTCCTTTGAAAGAGCCTTAAGCTACTTACAATCATTCAACAGAAACTCACATGCATTTCTCTGAAAGAGAAGAAGTCTGTTCCAACACTTCAATTCACTGTACAAAGTGAATTGAGTGTTGCTTCACTTTCTAAATGCTGTCCTTTCAGAGAAAATCACTTTCCTTTGAAAGTGCCTTAAGCAATTTGCAAGCATTCACAAGAAACACTAATGCGTTTCTATGAAAGAGAAGCACTCTGTTCCAACACTTCAATTCACTGCACGAAGGGAATGGAGTGTTGCTTCACTTTCTAAATGCTGTCCTTTCAGTGAAAATCACTTTCCTTTGAAAGTGCCTTAAGCTACTTACAAGCATTCATAAAAAACTCACATGCGTTTCTCTGAAAGAGAAGCAGTCTGTTCCAACACTTCAATTCACTGTGCGAAGTGAATGGAGTGTTGCTTCACTTTCTAAATGCTGTCCTTTCAGAGAAAATCAATTTCCTTTGATAGTGCCTTAAGCTACTTGCAAGCATTAGGAAGAAACTCACATGCGTTTCTCTGAAAGAGAAGCAGTCTGTTCCAACACTTCAATTCACTGTGTGAAGTGAATAGAGTGTTGCCTCACGTTCTAAATGCTGTCCTTTCAGAGAAAATCACTTTCCTTTGAAAGTGCCTTAAGCTACTTACAAGCATTCACCAGAAACGCACATGCATTTCTCTGAAAGAGAAGCAGTCTGTTCCAACACTTCAATTCACTGTGCGAAGTGAATGGAGTGTTGCTTCACTTTCTAAATGCTGTCCTTTCAGAGAAAATCACTTTCCTTTGAAAGTGCCTTAAGCTACTTACAAGCATTCAACTTAAACTCACATGAATTTCTCTGAAAGAGAAGCAGTCTGTTCCAACACTTCAATTCACTGTGCGAAGTGAATGGAGTGTTGCTATACTTTCTAAATGCTGTCCTTTCAGAGAAAATCACATTCCTTTGAAAGTGCCTTAAGCTACTTACAAGCATTCACCAGAAACTCACATGCGTTTCTCTGAAAGAGAAGCAGTCTGTTCCAATACTTCAATTCACTGTGCGAAGTGAATGGAGTGTTGCTTCACTTTCTAAATGCTGTCCTTTCAGAGAAAATCACGTTCCTTTGAAATTGCCTTAAGCTACTTGCAAGCATTAGGAAGAAACTCACATGCGTATCTCTGAAAGAGAAGCAGACTGTTCCAACACTTCAATTCACTGTGCGAAGTGAATGGAGTGTTGCTTCACTATCTAAATGCTGTCCTTTCAGAGAAAATCACTTTCCTTTGAAAGTGCCTTAATCTACTTGCAAGCATTCGCAAGAAACACTAATGCGTTTCTATGAAAGAGAAGCAGTCTGTTCCAACACTTCAATTCATTGCGAGAAGGGAATGGAGTGTTGCTTTACTTTCTAAATGCTGTCCTTTCATAGAAAATCACTTTCCTTTGAAAGAGCCTTAAGCTACTTACAAGCATTCAACAGAAACTCACATGCATTTCTCTGAAAGAGAAGCAGTCTGTTCCAACACTTCAATTCACTGTACAAAGTGAATTGAGTGTTGCTTCACTTTCTAAATGCTGTCCTTTCAGAAAAAATCACTTTCCTTTGAAAGTGCCTTAAGCAACTTGCAAGCATTCACAAGAAACACTAATGCGTTTCTATGAAAGAGAAGCAGTCTGTTACAACACTTCAATTCACTGCACGAAGGGAATGGAGTGTTGCTTCACTTTCTAAATGCTGTCCTTTCAGAGAAAATCACTTTCCTTTGAAAGTGCCTTAAGCTACTCACAAGCATTAGGAAGAAACTCACATGCGTTTCTCTGAAAGAGAAGCAGTCTGTTCCAACACTTCAATTCACTGTGCGAAGTGAATGGAGTGTTCCTTCAGTTTCTAAATGCTGTCCTTTCAGAGAAAATCACTTTCCTTTGAATGTGCCTTAAGCGACTTGCAATAATTCACAAGAAACTCACATGCGTTTCTCTGAAAGGGAAGCAGTCTGTTCCAACACTTCAATTCACTGTGCGAAGTGAATGGAGTGTTGCTTCACTTTCTAAATGCTGTCCTTTCAGAGAAAATCACTTTCCTTTGAAAGTGCCTTAAGCTACTTGCAAGCATTAGGAAGAAACTCACATGCGTTTCTGTGAAAGAGAAGCAGACTGTTCCAACACTTCAATTCACTGTGCGAAGTGAATGGAGTGTTGCTGCACTTTCTAAATGCTGTCCTTTCAGAGAAAATCACTTTCCTTTGAAAGTGCCTTAAGCTACTTGCAAGCATTAGGAAGAAACTCACATGCGTTTCTCTGAAAGAGAAGCAGACTGTTCCAACACTTCAATTCACTGTGCGAAGTGAATGGAGTGTTGCTGCACTTTCTAAATGCTGTCCTTTCAGAGAAAATCACTTTCCTTTGAAAGTGCCTTAAGCTACTTACAAGCATTCCACAGAAACTCACATGCATTTCTCTGAAAGAGAAGCAGTCTGTTCCAACACTTCAATTCAGTGTGAGAAGTGAATGGAGTGTTGCTTCACTTTCTAAATTATGTCCTTTCAGAGAAAATCACTTTCCTTTGAAAGTGCCTTAAGCAACTTGCAAGCATTCACAAGAAACACTAATGCGTTTATATGAAAGAGAAGCACTCTGTTCCAACACTTCAATTCACTGCACGAAGGGAATGGAGTGTTGCTTCACTTTCTAAATGCTGTCCTTTCAGAGAAAATCACTGTCCTTTGAAAGTGCCTTAAGCTACTTACAAGCATTCACCAGAAACTCACATGCGTTTCATTGAAAGAGAAGCAGTCGGTTCCAACACTTCAATTCACTGTGCAAAGTGAATGGAGTGTTGCTTCACTTTCTAAATGCTGTCCTTTCAGAGAAAATTACTTTCCTTTGAAAGTGCCTTAAGCTACTTGCAAGCATTAGGAAGAAACTCACATGCGTTTCTCTGAAAGAGAAGCAGTCTGTTCCAACACTTCAATTCACTGTGCGAAGTGAATGGAGTGTTGCTTCACTTTCTAAATGCTGTCCTTTCAGAGAAAATCACTTTCCTTTGAAAGTGCCTTAAGCTACTTACAAGCATTCACCAGAAACTCACATGCGTTTCTCTGAAAGAGAGGCAGTCTGTTCCAACACTTCAATTCACTGTGCGAAGTGAATGGAGTGTTGCTTCACTTTCTAAATGCTGTCCTTTCAGAGAAAATCACTTTCCTTTGAAAGTGCCTTAAGCTACTTGCAAGCATTAGGAAGAAACTCACATGCGTTTCTCTGAAAGAGAAGCAGACTGTTCCAACACTTCAATTCACTGTGCGAAGTGAATGGAGTGTTGCTTCACTTTCTAAATGCTGTCCTTTCAGAGAAAATCACTTTCCTTTGAAAGTGCCTTAAGCAATTTGCAAGCATTCACAAGAAACACTAATGCGTTTCTATGAAAGAGAAGCACTCTGTTCCAACACTTCAATTCACTGCACGAAGGGAATGGAGTGTTGCTTCACTTTCTAAATGCTGTCCTTTCAGTGAAAATCACTTTCCTTTGAAAGTGCCTTAAGCTACTTACAAGCATTCATAAAAAACTCACATGCGTTTCTCTGAAAGAGAAGCAGTCTGTTCCAACACTTCAATTCACTGTGCGAAGTGAATGGAGTGTTGCTTCACTTTCTAAATGCTGTCCTTTCAGAGAAAATCACTTTCCTTTGAAAGTGCCTTAAGCTACTTGCAAGCATTAGGAAGAAACTCACATGCGTTTCTCTGAAAGAGAAGCAGTCTGTTCCAACACTTCAATTCACTGTGTGAAGTGAATGGAGTGTTGCCTCACTTTCTAAATGCTGTCCTTTCAGAGAAAATCACTTTCCTTTGAAAGTGCCTTAAGCTACTTACAAGCATTCACCAGAAACTCACATGCGTTTCTCTGAAAGAGAAGCAGTCTGTTCCAACACTTCAATTCAGTGTGCGAAGTGAATGGAGTGTTGCTTCACTTTCTAAATTATGTCCTTTCAGAGAAAATCACTGTCCTTTGAAAGTGCCTTAAGCTACTTACAAGCATTCACCAGAAACTCACATGCGTTTCACTGAAAGAGAAGCAGTCGGTTCCAACACTTCAATTCACTGTACGAAGTGAATGGAGTGTTGCTTCACTTTCTAAATGCTGTCCTTTCAGAGAAAATCACTTTCCTTTGAAAGTGCCTTAAGCTACTTGCAAGCATTAGGAAGAAACTCACATGTGTTTCTCTGAAAGAGAAGCAGTCTGTTCCAACACATCAATTCACTGTGCGAAGTGAATGGAGTGTTGCTTCACTTTCTAAATGCTGTCCTTTCAGAGAAAAACGCTTTTCTTTGAAAGTGCCTTAAACTACTTTCAAGCATTCACAAAAAACTCACATGCGTTTCTCTGAAAGAGAAGCAGTCTGTTCCAACACTTCAATTCACAGTGCGAAGTGAATGGAGTGTTGCTTCAGTCCTAAAAGCTGTCCTTTCAGAGAAAATCACTTTCCATTGAAAGTGCCTTAAGCAACTTGCAAGAATTCACAAGAAACTCACATGCGTTTCTCTGAAAGAGAAGCAGTCTGTTCCAACACTTCACTTCACTGTGCGAAGAGAATGGAGTGTTGCTTCACTATCTAAATGCTGTCCTTTCAGAGAAAATCACTTTCCTTTGAAAGTGCCTTAAGCTACTTGCAAGCATTCCCAAGAAACACTAATGCGTTTCTATGAAAGAGAAGCAGTCTGTTCCAACACTTCAATTCATTGCCCGAAGGGAATGGAGTGTTGCTTTACTTTCTAAATGCTGTCCTTTCAGAGAAAATCACTTTCCTTTGAAAGTGCCTTAAGCTACTTACAAGCATTCACCAGAAACTCAAATGCGTTTCTCTGAAATGGAAGCAGTCTGTTCCAACTCTTCAATTCACTGTGCGAAGTGAATGGAGTGTTGCTTCACTTTCTAAATGCTGTCCTTTCAGAGAAAATCACTTTCCTTTGAAAATGCCTTAAGCTACTTACAAGCATTCACCAGAAACTCACATGCGTTTCTCTGAAAGAGAAGCAGTCTGTTCCAATACTTCAATTCACTCTGCAAAGTGAATGGAGTGTTGCTTCACTTTCTAAATGCTGTCCTTTCAGAGAAAATCACTTTCCTTTGAAAGTGCCTTAAGCTACTTACAAGCATTCAACTTAAACTCACATGAATTTCTCTGAAAGAGAAGCAGTCTGTTCCAACACTTCAATTCACTGTGCGAAGTGAATGGAGTGTTGCTTCACTTTCTAAATGCTGTCCTTTCAGAGAAAATCACTTTCCTTTGAAAGTGCCTTAAGCTACTTACAAGCATTCACCAGAAACTCACATGCGTTTCTCTGAAAGAGAGGCAGTCTGTTCCAACACTTCAATTCACTGTGCGAAGTTAATGGAGTGTTGCTTCACTTTCTAAATGCTGTCCTTTCAGAGAAAATCACTTTCCTTTGAAAGTGCCTTAAGCTACTTGCAAGCATTAGGAAGAAACTCACATGCGTTTCTCTGAAAGAGAAGCAGACTGTTCCAACACTTCAATTCACTGTGCGAAGTGAATGGAGTGTTGCTTCACTTTCTAAATGCTGTCCTTTCAGAGAAAATCACTTTCCTTTGAAAGTGCCTTAAGCTACTTGCAAGCATTAGGAAGAAACTCACATGCGTTTCTCTGAAAGAGAAGCAGTCTGTTCCAACACTTCAATTCACTGTGTGAAGTGAATGGAGTGTTGCCTCACTTTCTAAATGCTGTCCTTTCAGAGAAAATCACTTTCCTTTGAAAGTGCCTTAAGCTACTTACTAGCATTCACCAGAAACTCACATGCGTTTCTCTGAAAGAGAAGCAGTCTGTTCCAACACTTCAATTCACTGTGCGAAGTGAATGGAGTGTTGCTTCACTTTCTAAATGCTGTCCTTTCAGAGAAAATCACTTTCCTTTGAAAGTGCCTTAAGCTACTTACAAGCATTCCACAGAAACTCACATGCATTTCTCTGAAAGAGAAGCAGTCTGTTCCAACACTTCAATTCAGTGTGCGAAGTGAATGGAGTGTTGCTTCACTTTCTAAATTATGTCCTTTCAGAGAAAATCACTTTCCTTTGAAAGTGCCTTAAGCAACTTGCAAGCATTCACAAGAAACACTAATGCGTTTATATGAAAGAGAAGCACTCTGTTCCAACACTTCAATTCACTGCACGAAGGGAATGGAGTGTTGCTTCACTTTCTAAATGTTGTCCTTTCAGAGAAAATCACTGTCCTTTGAAAGTGCCTTAAGCTACTTACAAGCATTCACCAGAAACTCACATGCGTTTCACTGAAAGAGAAGCAGTCGGTTCCAACACTTCAATTCACTGTGCGAAGTGAATGGAGTGTTGCTTCACTTTCTAAATGCTGTCCTTTCAGAGAAAATCACTTTCCTTTGTAAGTGCCTTAAGCTACTTGCAAGCATTAGGAAGAAACTCACATGTGTTTCTCTGAAAGAGAAGCAGTCTGTTCCAACACTTCAATTCACTGTGCGAAGTGAATGGAGTGTTGCTTCACTTTCTAAATGCTGTTCTTTCAGAGAAAAACGCTTTTCTTTGAAAGTGCCTTAAACTACTTTCAAGCATTCACAAAAAACTCACATGCTTTTCTCTGAAAGAGAAGCAGTCTGTTCCAACACTTCAATTCACAGTGCGAAGTGAATGGAGTGTTGCTTCAGTTTCTAAAAGCTGTCCTTTCAGAGAAAATCACTTTCCATTGAAAGTGCCTTAAGCAACTTGCAAGAATTCACAAGAAACTCACATGCGTTTCTCTGAAAGAGAAGCAGTCTGTTCCAACACTTCAATTCACTGTGCGAAGTGAATGGAGTATTACTTCACTATCTAAATGCTGTCCTTTCAGAGAAAATCACTTTCCTTTGAAAGTGCCTTAAGCTACTTGCAAGCATTCCCAAGAAACACTAATGCGTTTCTATGAAATAGAAGCAGTCTGTTCCAACACTTCAATTCATTGCCCGAAGGGAAAGGAGTGTTGCTTTACTTTCTAAATGCTGTCTTTTCATGGAAAATCACTTTCCTTTGAAAGAGCCTTAAGCTACTTACAATCATTCAACAGAAACTCACATGCATTTCTCTGAAAGAGAAGAAGTCTGTTCCAACACTTCAATTCACTGTACAAAGTGAATTGAGTGTTGCTTCACTTTCTAAATGCTGTCCTTTCAGAGAAAATCACTTTCCTTTGAAAGTGCCTTAAGCAATTTGCAAGCATTCACAAGAAACACTAATGCGTTTCTATGAAAGAGAAGCACTCTGTTCCAACACTTCAATTCACTGCACGAAGGGAATGGAGTGTTGCTTCACTTTCTAAATGCTGTCCTTTCAGTGAAAATCACTTTCCTTTGAAAGTGCCTTAAGCTACTTACAAGCATTCATAAAAAACTCACATGCGTTTCTCTGAAAGAGAAGCAGTCTGTTCCAACACTTCAATTCACTGTGCGAAGTGAATGGAGTGTTGCTTCACTTTCTAAATGCTGTCCTTTCAGAGAAAATCAATTTCCTTTGATAGTGCCTTAAGCTACTTGCAAGCATTAGGAAGAAACTCACATGCGTTTCTCTGAAAGAGAAGCAGTCTGTTCCAACACTTCAATTCACTGTGTGAAGTGAATAGAGTGTTGCCTCACGTTCTAAATGCTGTCCTTTCAGAGAAAATCACTTTCCTTTGAAAGTGCCTTAAGCTACTTACAAGCATTCACCAGAAACGCACATGCATTTCTCTGAAAGAGAAGCAGTCTGTTCCAACACTTCAATTCACTGTGCGAAGTGAATGGAGTGTTGCTTCACTTTCTAAATGCTGTCCTTTCAGAGAAAATCACTTTCCTTTGAAAGTGCCTTAAGCTACTTACAAGCATTCAACTTAAACTCACATGAATTTCTCTGAAAGAGAAGCAGTCTGTTCCAACACTTCAATTCACTGTGCGAAGTGAATGGAGTGTTGCTATACTTTCTAAATGCTGTCCTTTCAGAGAAAATCACATTCCTTTGAAAGTGCCTTAAGCTACTTACAAGCATTCACCAGAAACTCACATGCGTTTCTCTGAAAGAGAAGCAGTCTGTTCCAATACTTCAATTCACTGTGCGAAGTGAATGGAGTGTTGCTTCACTTTCTAAATGCTGTCCTTTCAGAGAAAATCACGTTCCTTTGAAATTGCCTTAAGCTACTTGCAAGCATTAGGAAGAAACTCACATGCGTATCTCTGAAAGAGAAGCAGACTGTTCCAACACTTCAATTCACTGTGCGAAGTGAATGGAGTGTTGCTTCACTATCTAAATGCTGTCCTTTCAGAGAAAATCACTTTCCTTTGAAAGTGCCTTAATCTACTTGCAAGCATTCGCAAGAAACACTAATGCGTTTCTATGAAAGAGAAGCAGTCTGTTCCAACACTTCAATTCATTGCGAGAAGGGAATGGAGTGTTGCTTTACTTTCTAAATGCTGTCCTTTCATAGAAAATCACTTTCCTTTGAAAGAGCCTTAAGCTACTTACAAGCATTCAACAGAAACTCACATGCATTTCTCTGAAAGAGAAGCAGTCTGTTCCAACACTTCAATTCACTGTACAAAGTGAATTGAGTGTTGCTTCACTTTCTAAATGCTGTCCTTTCAGAAAAAATCACTTTCCTTTGAAAGTGCCTTAAGCAACTTGCAAGCATTCACAAGAAACACTAATGCGTTTCTATGAAAGAGAAGCAGTCTGTTACAACACTTCAATTCACTGCACGAAGGGAATGGAGTGTTGCTTCACTTTCTAAATGCTGTCCTTTCAGAGAAAATCACTTTCCTTTGAAAGTGCCTTAAGCTACTCACAAGCATTAGGAAGAAACTCACATGCGTTTCTCTGAAAGAGAAGCAGTCTGTTCCAACACTTCAATTCACTGTGCGAAGTGAATGGAGTGTTCCTTCAGTTTCTAAATGCTGTCCTTTCAGAGAAAATCACTTTCCTTTGAATGTGCCTTAAGCGACTTGCAATAATTCACAAGAAACTCACATGCGTTTCTCTGAAAGGGAAGCAGTCTGTTCCAACACTTCAATTCACTGTGCGAAGTGAATGGAGTGTTGCTTCACTTTCTAAATGCTGTCCTTTCAGAGAAAATCACTTTCCTTTGAAAGTGCCTTAAGCTACTTGCAAGCATTAGGAAGAAACTCACATGCGTTTCTGTGAAAGAGAAG
This sequence comes from Myodes glareolus, assembly GCF_982192425.1. Lineage (NCBI taxonomy): Eukaryota > Metazoa > Chordata > Mammalia > Rodentia > Cricetidae > Myodes > Myodes glareolus. The sequence goes on along the minus strand of NC_142043.1, from coordinate 522,332 downwards.
CAGACTGTTCCAACACTTCAATTCACTGTGCGAAGTGAATGGAGTGTTGCTGCACTTTCTAAATGCTGTCCTTTCAGAGAAAATCACTTTCCTTTGAAAGTGCCTTAAGCTACTTGCAAGCATTAGGAAGAAACTCACATGCGTTTCTCTGAAAGAGAAGCAGTCTGTTCCAACACTTCAATTCACTGTGTGAAGTGAATGGAGTGTTGCCTCACTTTCTAAATGCTGTCCTTTCAGAGAAAATCACTTTCCTTTGAAAGTGCCTTAAGCTACTTGCAAGCATTAGGAAGAAACTCACATGCGTTTCTCTGAAAGAGAAGCAGACTGTTCCAACACTTCAATTCACTGTGCGAAGTGAATGGAGTGTTGCTTCACTATCTAAATGCTGTCCTTTCAGAGAAAATCACTTTCCTTTAAAGTGCCTTAAGCTACTTGCAAGCATTCACAAGAAACACTAATGCGTTTCTATGAAAGAGAAGCAGTCTGTTCCAACACTTCAATTCATTGCCCGAAGGGAATGGAGTGTTGCTTTACTTTCTAAATGCTGTCCTTTCATAGAAAATCACTTTCCTTTGAAAGAGCCTTAAGCTACTTACAAGCATTCAACAGAAACTCACATGCATTTCTCTGAAAGAGAAGAAGTCTGTTCCAACACTTCAATTCACTGTACAAAGTGAATTGAGTGTTGCTTCACTTTCTAAATGCTGTCCTTTCAGAGAAAATCACTTTCCTTTGAAAGTGCCTTAAGCAATTTGCAAGCATTCACAAGAAACACTAATGCGTTTCTATGAAAGAGAAGCACTCTGTTCCAACACTTCAATTCACTGCACGAAGGGAATGGAGTGTTGCTTCACTTTCTAAATGCTGTCCTTTCAGTGAAAATCACTTTCCTTTGAAAGTGCCTTAAGCTACTTACAAGCATTCATAAAAAACTCACATGCGTTTCTCTGAAAGAGAAGCAGTCTGTTCCAACACTTCAATTCACAGTGCGAAGTGAATGGAGTGTTGCTTCAGTTTCTAAAAGCTGTCCTTTCAGAGAAAATCACTTTCCTTTGATAGTGCCTTAAGCTACTTGCAAGCATTAGGAAGAAACTCACATGCGTTTCTCTTAAAGAGAAGCAGTCTGTTCCAACACTTCAATTCACTGTGTGAAGTGAATAGAGTGTTGCCTCACGTTCTAAATGCTGTCCTTTCAGAGAAAATCACTTTCCTTTGAAAGTGCCTTAAGCTACTTACAAGCATTCAGCAGAAACTCACATGCGTTTCTCTGAAAGAGAAGCAGTCTGTTCCAACACTTCAATTCACTGTGCGAAGTGAATGGAGTGTTGCTTCACTTTCTAAATGCTGTCCTTTCAGAGAAAATCACTTTCCTTTGAAAGTGCCTTAAGCTACTTACAAGCATTCAACTGAAACTCACATGAATTTCTCTGAAAGAGAAGCAGTCTGTTCCAACACTTCAATTCACTGTGCGAAGTGAATGGAGTGTTGCTTCACTTTCTAAATGCTGTCCTTTCAGAGAAAATCACTTTCCTTTGAAAGTGCCTTAAGCTACTTACAAGCATTCACCAGAAACTCACATGCGTTTCTCTGAAAGAGAAGCAGTCTGTTCCAACACTTCAATTCAATGTGCGAAGTGAATGGAGTGTTGCTTCACTTTCTAAATGCTGTCCTTTCAGAGAAAATCACGTTCCTTTGAAAGTGCCTTAAGCTACTTGCAAGCATTAGGAAGAAACTCACATGCGTACCTCTGAAAGAGTAGCAGACTGTTCCAACACTTCAATTCACTGTGCGAAGTGAATGGAGTGTTGCTTCACTATCTAAATGCTGTCCTTTCAGAGAAAATCACTTTCCTTTGAAAGTGCCTTAAGCTACTTGCAAGCATTCCCAAGAAACACTAATGCGTTTCTATGAAAGAGAAGCAGTCTGTTCCAACACTTCAATTCATTGCCCGAAGGGAATGGAGTGTTGCTTTACTTTCTAAATGCTGTCCTTTCATAGAAAATCACTTTCCTTTGAAAGAGCCTTAAGCTACTTACAAGCATTCAACAGAAACTCACATGCATTTCTCTGAAAGAGAAGCAGTCTGTTCCAACACTTCAATTCACTGCACGAAGGGAATGGAGTGTTGCTTCACTTTCTAAATGCTGTCCTTTCAGAGAAAATCACTTTCCTTTGAAAGTGCCTTAAGCTACTTACAAGCATTAGGAAGAAACTCACATGCGTTTCTCTGAAAGAGAAGCAGTCTGTTCCAACACTTCAATTCACTGTGCGAAGTGAATGGAGTGTTCCTTCAGTTTCTAAATGCTGTCCTTTCAGAGAAAAACACTTTCCTTTGAAAGTGCCTTAAGCAACTTGCAATAATTCACAAGAAACTCACATGCGTTTCTCTGAAAGAGAAGCAGTCTGTTCCAACACTTCAATTCACTGTGCGAAGTGAATGGAGTGTTGCTTCACTTTCTAAATGCTGTCCTTTCAGAGAAAAATCACTTTCCTTTGAAAGTGCCTTAAGCTACTTACAAGCATTCACCAGAAACTCACATGCGTTTCTCTGAGAGGGAAGCAGTCTGTTCCAACTATTCAATTCACTGTGCGAAGTGAATGGAGTGTTGCTTCACTTTCTAAATGCTGTCCTTTCAGAGAAAATCACTTTCCTTTGAAAATGCCTTAAGCTACTTACAAGCATTCACCAGAAACTCACATGCGTTTCTCTGAAAGAGAAGCAGTCTGTTCCAATACTTCAATTCACTCTGCGAAGTGAATGGAGTGTTGCTTCAGTTTCTAAATGCTGTCCTTTCAGAGAAAATCACTTTCCTTTGAAAGTGCCTTAAGCTACTTACAAGCATTCAACTTAAACTCACATGAATTTCTCTGAAAGAGAAGCAGTCTGTTCCAACACTTCAATTCACTGTGCGAAGTGAATGGAGTGTTGCTTCACTTTCTAAATGCTGTCCTTTCAGAGAAAATCACTTTCCTTTGAAAGTGCCTTAAGCTACTTACAAGCATTCACCAGAAACTCACATGCGTTTCTCTGAAAGAGAGGCAGTCTGTTCCAACACTTCAATTCACTGTGCGAAGTGAATGGAGTGTTGCTTCACTTTCTAAATGCTGTCCTTTCAGAGAAAATCACTTTCCTTTGAAAGTGCCTTAAGCTACTTGCAAGCATTAGGAAGAAACTCACATGCGTTTCTCTGAAAGAGAAGCAGACTGTTCCAACACTTCAATTCACTGTGCGAAGTGAATGGAGTGTTGCTTCACTTTCTAAATGCTGTCCTTTCAGAGAAAATCACTTTCCTTTGAAAGTGCCTTAAGCTACTTGCAAGCATTAGGAAGAAACTCACATGCGTTTCTCTGAAAGAGAAGCAGTCTGTTCCAACACTTCAATTCACTGTGTGAAGTGAATGGAGTGTTGCTGCACTTTCTAAATGCTGTCCTTTCAGAGAAAATCACTTTCCTTTGAAAGTGCCTTAAGCTACTTACAAGCATTCCACAGAAACTCACATGCATTTCTCTGAAAGAGAAGCAGTCTGTTCCAACACTTCAATTCAGTGTGCGAAGTGAATGGAGTGTTGCTTCACTTTCTAAATTATGTCCTTTCAGAGAAAATCACTTTCCTTTGAAAGTGCCTTAAGCAACTTGCAAGCATTCACAAGAAACACTAATGCGTTTATATGAAAGAGAAGCACTCTGTTCCAACACTTCAATTCACTGCACGAAGGGAATGGAGTGTTGCTTCAGTTTCTAAATGCTGTCCTTTCAGAGAAAATCACTGTCCTTCTAAAGTGCCTTAAGCTACTTACAAGCATTCACCAGAAACTCACATGGGTTTCACTGAAAGAGAAGCAGTCGGTTCCAACACTTCAATTCACTGTTCGAAGTGAATGGAGTGTTGCTTCACTTTCTAAATGCTGTCCTTTCAGAGAAAATCACTTTCCTTTGAAAGTGCCTTAAGCTACTTGCAAGCATTAGGAAGAAACTCACATGTGTTTCTCTGAAAGAGAAGCAGTCTGTTCCAACACTTCAATTCACTGTGCGAAGTGAATGGAGTGTTGCTTCACTTTCTAAATGCTGTCCTTTCAGAGAAAATCACTTTCCTTTGAAAGTGCCTTAAGCAATTTGCAAGCATTCACAAGAAACACTAATGCGTTTCTATGAAAGAGAAGCACTCTGTTCCAACACTTCAATTCACTGCACGAAGGGAATGGAGTGTTGCTTCACTTTCTAAATGCTGTCCTTTCAGTGAAAATCACTTTCCTTTGAAAGTGCCTTAAGCTACTTACAAGCATTCATAAAAAACTCACATGCGTTTCTCTGAAAGAGAAGCAGTCTGTTCCAACACTTCAATTCACTGTGCGAAGTGAATGGAGTGTTGCTTCACTTTCTAAATGCTGTCCTTTCAGAGAAAATCACTTTCCTTTGATAGTGCCTTAAGCTACTTGCAAGCATTAGGAAGAAACTCACATGCGTTTCTCTGAAAGAGAAGCAGTCTGTTCCAACACTTCAATTCACTGTGTGAAGTGAATAGAGTGTTGCCTCACGTTCTCAATGCTGTCCTTTCAGAGAAAATCACTTTCCTTTGAAAGTGCCTTAAGCTACTTACATGCATTCACCAGAAACTCACATGCGTTTCTCTGAAAGAGAAGCAGTCTGTTCCAACACTTCAATTCACTGTGCGAAGTGAATGGAGTGTTGCTTCACTTTCTAAATGCTGTCCTTTCAGAGAAAATCACTTTCCTTTGAAAGTGCCTTAAGCTACTTACAAGCATTCAACTTAAACTCACATGAATTTCTCTGAAAGAGAAGCAGTCTGTTCCAACACTTCAATTCACTGTGCGAAGTGAATGGAGTGTTGCTTCACTTTCTAAATGCTGTCCTTTCAGAGAAAATCACTTTCCTTTGAAAGTGCCTTAAGCTACTTACAAGCATTCACCAGAAACTCACATGCGTTTCTCTGAAAGAGAAGCAGTCTGTTCCAACACTTCAATTCACTGTGCGAAGTGAATGGAGTGTTGCTTCACTTTCTAAATGCTGTCCTTTCAGAGAAAATCACGTTCCTATGAAAGTGCCTTAAGCTACTTGCAAGCATTAGGAAGAAACTCACATGCGTATCTCTGAAAGAGAAGCAGACGGTTCCAACACTTCAATTCACTGTGCGAAGTGAATGGAGTGTTGCTTCACTTTCTAAATGCTGTCCTTTCAGAGAAAATCACTTTCCTTTGAAAGTGCCTTAAGCTACTTGCAAGCATTAGGAAGAAACTCACATGCGTTTCTCTGAAAGAGAAGCAGTCTGTTCCAACACTTCAATTCACTGTGTGAAGTGAATGGAGTATTGCCTCACTTTCTAAATGCTGTCCTTTCAGAGAAAATCACTTTCCTTTGAAAGTGACTTAAACTACTTACAAGCATTCACCAGAAACTCACATGCGTTTCTCTAAAAGAGAAGCAGTCTGTTCCAACACTTCAATTCAATGTGCGAAGTGAATGGAGTGTTGCTTCACTTTCTAAATGCTGTCCTTTCAGAGAAAATCACTTTCCTTTGAAAGTGCCTTAAGCTACTTACAAGCATTCAACAGAAACTCACATGCATTTCTCTGAAAGAGAAGCAGTCTGTTCCAACACTTCAATTCACTGTGCGAAGTGAATGGAGTGTTGCTTCACTTTCTAAATTATGTCCTTTCAGAGAAAATCACTTTCCTTTGAAAGTGCCTTAAGCAACTTGCAAGCATTCACAAGAAACACTAATGCGTTTATATGAAAGAGAAGCACTCTGTTCCAACACTTCAATTCACTGCACGAAGGGAATGGAGTGTTGCTTCACTTTCTAAATGCTGTCCTTTCAGAGAAAATCACTTTCCTTTGAAAGTGACTTAAGCTACTTACAAGCATTCACCAGAAACTCACATGCGTTTCTCTGAAAGAGAAGCAGTCTGTTCCAACACTTCAATTCACTGTGCGAAGTGAATGGAGTGTTGCTTCACTTTCTAAATGCTGTCCTTTCCGAGAAAATCACTTTCCTTTGAAAGTGCCTTAAACTACTTTCAAGCATTCACAGAAAACTCACATGCGTTTCTCTGAATGAGAAGCAGTCTGTTCCAACACTTCAATTCACTGTGCGAAGTGAATGGAGTGTTGCTTCAGTTTCTAAATGCTGTCCTTTCAGAGAAAATCACTTTCCTTTGAAAGTGCCTTAAGCTACTTACAAGCATTCACCAGAAACTCACATGCATTTCTCTGAAAGAGAAGCAGTCTGTTCCAACACTTCAATTCACAGTGCGAAGTGAATGGAGTGTTGCTTCAGTTTCTAAATGCTGTCCTTTCAGAGAAAATCACTTTCCTTTGAAAGTGCCTTAAGCAACTTGCAAGAATTCACAAGAAACTCACATGCGTTTCTCTGAAAGAGAAGCAGTCTGTTCCAACACTTCAATTCACTGTGCGAAGTGAATGGAGTGTTGCTTCACTATCTAAATGCTGTCCTTTCAGAGAAAATCACTTTCCTTTGAAAGTGCCTTAAGCTACTTGCAAGCATTCGCAAGAAACACTAATGCGTTTCTATGAAAGAGAAGCAGTCTGTTCCAACACTTCAATTCATTGCCCGAAGGGAATGGAGTGTTGCTTTACTTTCTAAATGCTGTCCTTTCAGAGAAAATCACTTTCCTTTGAAAGAGCCTTAAGCTACTTACAAGCATTCAACAGAAACTCACATGCATTTCTCTGAAAGAGAAGCAGTCTGGTCCAACACTTCAATTCACTGTACAAAGTGAATTGAGTGTTTCTTCACTTTCTAAATGCTGTCCTTTCAGAGAAAATCACTTTCCTTTGAAAGTGCCTTAAGCAACTTGCAAGCATTCACAAGAAACACTAATGCGTTTCTATGAAAGAGAAGCACTCTGTTCCAACACTTCAATTCACTGCACGAAGGGAATGGAGTGTTGCTTCACTTTCTAAATGCTGTCCTTTCAGAGAAAATCACTTTCCTTTGAAAGTGCCTTAAGCTACTTACAAGCATTAGGAAGAAACTCACATGCGTTTCTCTGAAAGAGAAGCAGTCTGTTCCAACACTTCAATTCACTGTGCGAAGTGAATGGAGTGTTGCATCACTTTCTAAATTCTGTCCTTTCAGAGAAAATCACTTTCCTTTGAAAGTGCCTTAAACTTCTTTCAAGCATTCACAAAAATCTCACATGCGTTTCTCTTAAAGAGAAGCAGTGTGTTCCAACACTTCAATTCACTGTGCGAAGTGAATGGAGTGTTGCTTCACTTTCTAAATGCTGTCCTTTCAGAGAAAATCACTTTCCTTTGAAAGTGCCTTAAGCGACTTGCAATAATTCACAAGAAACTCACATGCGTTTCTCTGAAAGAGAAGCAGTCTGTTCCAACACTTCAATTCACTGTGCGAAGTGAATGGAGTGTTGCTTCACTTTCTAAATGCTGTCCTTTCAGAGAAAATCACTTTCCTTTGAAAGTGCCTTAAGCTACTTACAAGCATTCACCAGAAACTCACATGCGTTTCTCTGAAAGGGAAGCAGTCTGTTCCAACACTTCAATTCACTGTGCGAAGTGAATGGAGTGTTGCTTCACTTTCTAAATGCTGTCCTTTCAGAGAAAATCACTTTCCTTTGAAAGTGCCTTAAGCTACTTACAAGCATTCACCAGAAACTCACATGCGTTTCTCTTAAAGAGAAGCAGTCTGTTCCAACACTTCAATTCACTGTGCGAAGTGAATGGAGTGTTGCTTCACTTTCTAAACGCTGTCCTTTCAGAGAAAATCACGTTCCTTTGAAAGTGCCTTAAGCTACTTGCAAGCATTAGGAAGAAACTCACATGCGTATCTCTGAAAGAGAAGCAGACGGTTCCAACACTTCAATTCACTGTGCGAAGTGAATGGAGTGTTGCTTCACTTTCTAAATGCTGTCCTTTCAGAGAAAATCACTTTCCTTTGAAAGTGCCTTAAGCTACTTGCAAGCATTAGGAAGAAACTCACATGCGTTTCTCTGAAAGAGAAGCAGTCTGTTCCAACACTTCAATTCACTGTGTGAAGTGAATGGAGTATTGCCTCACTTTCTAAATGCTGTCCTTTCAGAGAAAATCACTTTCCTTTGAAAGTGACTTAAACTACTTACAAGCATTTACCAGAAACTCACATGCGTTTCTCTGAAAGAGAAGCAGTCTGTTCCAACACTTCAATTCACTGTGCGAAGTGAATGGAGTGTTGCTTCACTTTCTAAATTATGTCCTTTCAGAGAAAATCACTTTCCTTTGAAAGTGCCTTAAGCAACTTGCAAGCATTCACAAGAAACACTAATGCGTTTATATGAAAGAGAAGCACTCTGTTCCAACACTTCAATTCACTGCACGAAGGGAATGGAGTGTTGCTTCACTTTCTAAATGCTGTCCTTTCAGAGAAAATCACTTTCCTTTGAAAGTGACTTAAGCTACTTACAAGCATTCACCAGAAACTCACATGCGTTTCTCTGAAAGAGAAGCAGTCTGTTCCAACACTTCAATTCACTGTGCGAAGTGAATGGAGTGTTGCTTCACTTTCTAAATGCTGTCCTTTCAGAGAAAATCACTTTCCTTTGATAGTGCCTTAAGCTACTTGCAAGCATTAGGAAGAAACTCACATGCGTTTCTCTGAAAGAGAAGCAGTCTGTTCCAACACTTCAATTCACTGTGTGAAGTGAATAGAGTGTTGCCTCACGTTCTAAATGCTGTCCTTTCAGAGAAAATCACTTTTCTTTGAAAGTGCCTTAAGCTACTTACAAGCATTCACCAGAAACTCACATGCGTTTCTCTGAAAGAGAAGCAGTCTGTTCCAACACTTCAATTCACTGTGCGAAGTAAATGGAGTGTTGCTTCACTTTCTAAATGCTGTCCTTTCAGAGAAAATCACTTTCCTTTGAAAGTGCCTTAAACTACTTTCAAGCATTCACAGAAAACTCACATGCGTTTCTCTGAATGAGAAGCAGTCTGTTCCAACACTTCAATTCACTGTGCGAAGTGAATGGAGTGTTGCTTCAGTTTCTAAATGCTGTCCTTTCAGAGAAAATCACTTTCCTTTGAAAGTGCCTTAAGCTACTTACAAGCATTCACCAGAAACTCACATGCATTTCTCTGAAAGAGAAGCAGTCTGTTCCAACACTTCAATTCACAGTGCGAAGTGAATGGAGTGTTGCTTCAGTTTCTAAATGCTGTCCTTTCAGAGAAAATCACTTTCCTTTGAAAGTGCCTTAAGCAACTTGCAAGAATTCACAAGAAACTCACATGCGTTTCTCTGAAAGAGAAGCAGTCTGTTCCAACACTTCAATTCACTGTGCGAAGTGAATGGAGTGTTGCTTCACTATCTAAATGCTGTCCTTTCAGAGAAAATCACTTTCCTTTGAAAGTGCCTTAAGCTACTTGCAAGCATTCGCAAGGAACACTAATGCGTTTCTATGAAAGAGAAGCAGTCTGTTCCAACACTTCAATTCATTGCGAGAAGGGAATGGAGTGTTGCTTTACTTTCTAAATGCTGTCCTTTCATAGAAAATCACTTTCCTTTGAAAGAGCCTTAAGCTACTTACAAGCATTCAACAGAAACTCACATGCATTTCTCTGAAAGAGAAGCAGTCTGTTCCAACACTTCAATTCACTGTACAAAGTGAATTGAGTGTTGCTTCACTTTCTAAATGCTGTCCTTTCAGAGAAAATCACTTTCCTTTGAAAGTGCCTTAAGCAACTTGCAAGCATTCACAAGAAACACTAATGCGTTTCTATGAAAGAGAAGCACTCTGTTCCAACACTTCAATTCACTGCACAAAGGGAATGGAGTGTTGCTTCACTTTCTAAATGCTGTCCTTTCAGAGAAAATCACTTTCCTTTGAAAGTGCCTTAAGCTACTTACAAGCATTAGGAAGAAGCTCACATGCGTTTCTCTGAAAGAGAAGCAGTCTGTTCCAACACTTCAATTCACTGTGCGAAGTGAATGGAGTGTTGCATCACTTTCTAAATTCTGTCCTTTCAGAGAAAATCACTTTCCTTTGAAAGTGCCTTAAACTTCTTTCAAGCATTCACAAAAATCTCACATGCGTTTCTCTTAAAGGGAAGCAGTGTGTTCCAACACTTCAATTCACTGTGCGAAGTGAATGGAGTGTTGCTTCACTTTCTAAATGCTGTCCTTTCAGAGAAAATCACTTTCCTTTGAAAGTGCCTTAAGCGACTTGCAATAATTCACAAGAAACTCACATGCGTTTCTCTGAAAGAGAAGCAGTCTGTTCCAACACTTCAATTCACTGTGCGAAGTGAATGGAGTGTTGCTTCAGTTTCTAAATGCTGTCCTTTCAGAGAAAATCACTTTCCTTTGAAAGTGCCTTAAGCTACTTACAAGCATTCACCAGAAACTCACATGCGTTTCTCTGAAAGGGAAGCAGTCTGTTCCAACACTTCAATTCACTGTGCGAAGTGAATGGAGTGTTGCTTCACTTTCTAAATGCTGTCCTTTCAGAGAAAATCACTTTCCTTTGAAAGTGCCTTAAGCTACTTACAAGCATTCACCAGAAACTCACATGCGTTTCTCTGAAAGAGAAGCAGTCTGTTCCAACACTTCAATTCACTGTGCGAAGTGAATGGAGTGTTGCTTCACTTTCTAAATGCTGTCCTTTCAGAGAAAATCACTTTCCTTTGAAAGTGCCTTAAGCTACTTGCAAGCATTAGGAAGAAACTCACATGCGTTTCTCTGAAAGAGAAGCAGTCTGTTCCAACACTTCAATTCACTGTGCGAAGTGAATGGAGTGTTGCTTCACTTTCTAAATGCTGTCCTTTCAGAGAAAATCACTTTCCTTTGAAAGTGCCTTAAGCTAATTGCAAGCATTAGGAAGAAACTCACATGCGTTTCTCTGAAAGAGAAGCAGTCTGTTCCAACACTTCAATTCACTGTGTGAAGTGAATGGAGTGTTGCCTCACTTTCTAAATACTGTCCTTTCAGAGAAAATCACTTTCCTTTGAAAGTGCCTTAAGCTATTTACAAGCATTCACCAGAAACTCACATGCGTTTCTCTGAAAGAGAAGCAGTCTGTTCCAACACTTCAATTCAATGTGCGAAGTGAATGGAGTGTTGCTGCACTTTCTAAATGCTGTCCTTTCAGAGAAAATCACTTTCCTTTGAAAGTGCCTTAAGCAATTTGCAAGCATTCACAAGAAACACTAATGCGTTTCTATGAAAGAGAAGCACTCTGTTCCAACACTTCAATTCACTGCACGAAGGGAATGGAGTGTTGCTTCACTTTCTAAATGCTGTCCTTTCAGAGAAAATCACTTTCCTTTGAAAGTGCCTTAAGCTACTTACAAGCATTAGGAAGAAACTCACATTCGTTTCTCTGAAAGAGAAGCAGTCTGTTCCAACACTTCAATTCACTGTGCGAAGTGAATGGAGTGTTGCATCACTTTCTAAATTCTGTCCTTTCAGAGAAAATCACTTTCCTTTGAAAGTGCCTTAAACTACTTTCAAGCATTCACAAAAAAATCACATGCGTTTCTCTTAAAGAGAAGCAGTGTGTTCCAACACTTCAGTTCACTGTGCGAAGTGAATGGAGTGTTGCTTCAGTTTCTAAATGCTGTCCTTTCAGAGAAAATCACTTTCCTTTGAAAGTGCCTTAAGCAACTTGCAATAATTCACAAGAAACTCACATGAGTTTCTCTGAAAGAGAAGCAGTCTGTTCCAACACTTCAATTCACTGTGCGAAGTGAATGGAGTGTTGCTTCACTTTCTAAATGCTGTCCTTTCAGAGAAAATCACTTTCCTTTGAAAGTGCCTTAAGCTACTTACAAGCATTCACCAGAAACTCACATGCGTTTCTCTGAAAGAGAAGCAGTCTGTTCCAGCACTTCAATTCACTGTGCGAAGTGAATGGAGTGTTGCTTCACTTTCTAAATGCTGTCCTTTCAGAGAAAATCACTTTCCTTTGAAAGTGCCTTAAGCTACTTGCAAGCATTAGGAAGAAACTCACATGCGTTTCTCTGAAAGAGAAGCAGTCTGTTCCAACACTTCAATTCACTGTGTGAAGTGAATGGAGTGTTGCCTCACTTTCTAAATGCTGTCCTTTCAGAGAAAATCACTTTCCTTTGAAAGTGCCTTAAGCTACTTACAAGCATTCACCAGAAACTCACATGCGTTTCTCTGAAAGAGAAGCAGTCTGTTCCAACACTTCAATTCAATGTGCGAAGTGAATGGAGTGTTGCTGCACTTTCTAAATGCTGTCCTTTAAGAGAAAATCACTTTCCTTTGAAAGTGCCTTAAGCAATTTGCAAGCATTCACAAGAAACACTAATGCGTTTCTATGAAAGAGAAGCACTCTGTTCCAACACTTCAATTCACTGCACGAAGGGAATGGAGTGTTGCTTCACTTTCTAAATGCTGTCCTTTCAGAGAAAATCACTTTCCTTTGAAAGTGCCTTAAGCTACTTACAAGCATTCAACAGAAACTCACATGCGTTTCTCTGAAAGAGAAGCAGTCTGTTCCAACACTTCAATTCACTGTGCGAAGTGAATGGAGTGTTGCATCACTTTCTAAATTCTGTCCTTTCAGAGAAAATCACTTTCCTTTGAAAGTGCCTTAAACTACTTTCAAGCATTCACAAAAAACTCACATGCGTTTCTCTTAAAGACAAGCAGTGTGTTCCAACACTTCAGTTCACTGTGCGAAGTGAATGGAGTGTTGCTTCAGTTTCTAAATGCTGTCCTTTCAGAGAAAATCACTTTCCTTTGAAAGTGCCTTAAGCGACTTGCAATAATTCACAAGAAACTCACATGCGTTTCTCTGAAAGAGAAGCAGTCTGTTCCAACACTTCAATTCACTGTGCGAAGTGAATGGAGTGTTGCTTCACTTTCTAAATGCTGTCCTTTCAGAGAAAATCACTTTCCTTTGAAAGTGCCTTAAGCTACTTACAAGCATTCACCAGAAACTCACATGCGTTTCTCTGAAAGAGAAGCAGTCTGTTCCAACACTTCAATTCACTGTGCGAAGTGAATGGAGTGTTGCTTCACTTTCTAAATGCTGTCCTTTCAGAGAAAATCACTTTCCTTTGAAAGTGCCTTAAACTACTTTCAAGCATTCACAGAAAACTCACATGCGTTTCTCTGAATGAGAAGCAGTCTGTTCCAACACTTCAATTCACTTTGCGAAGTGAATGGAGTGTTGCTTCAGTTTCTAAATGCTGTCCTTTCAGAGAAAATCACTTTCCTTTGAAAGTGCCTTAAGCTACTTACAAGCATTCACCAGAAACTCACATGCGTTTCTCTGAAAGAGAAGCAGTCTGTTCCAACACTTCAATTCATTGCGAGAAGGGAATGGAGTGTTGCTTTACTTTCTAAATGCTGTCCTTTCATAGAAAATCACTTTCCTTTGAAAGAGCCTTAAGCTACTTACAAGCATTCAACAGAAACTCACATGCATTTCTCTGAAAGAGAAGCAGTCTGTTCCAACACTTCAATTCACTGTACAAAGTGAATTGAGTGTTGCTTCACTTTCTAAATGCTGTCCTTTCAGAGAAAATCACTTTCCTTTGAAAGTGCCTTAAGCAACTTGCAAGCATTCACAAGAAACACTAATGCGTTTCTATGAAAGAGAAGCACTCTGTTCCAACACTTCAATTCACTGCACGAAGGGAATGGAGTGTTGCTTCACTTTCTAAATGCTGTCCTTTCAGAGAAAATCACTTTCCTTTGAAAGTGCCTTAAGCTACTTACAAGCATTAGGAAGAAACTCACATGCGTTTCTCTGAAAGAGAAGCAGTCTGTTCCAACACTTCAATTCACTGTGCGAAGTGAATGGAGTGTTGCATCACTTTCTAAATTCTGTCCTTTCAGAGAAAATCACTTTCCTTTGAAAGTGCCTTAAACTTCTTTCAAGCATTCACAAAAATCTCACATGCGTTTCTCTTAAAGGGAAGCAGTGTGTTCCAACACTTCAATTCACTGTGCGAAGTGAATGGAGTGTTGCTTCACTTTCTAAATGCTGTCCTTTCAGAGAAAATCACTTTCCTTTGAAAGTGCCTTAAGCGACTTGCAATAATTCACAAGAAACTCACATGCGTTTCTCTGAAAGAGAAGCAGTCTGTTCCAACACTTCAATTCACTGTGCGAAGTGAATGGAGTGTTGCTTCACTTTCTAAATGCTGTCCTTTCAGAGAAAATCACTTTCCTTTGAAAGTGCCTTAAGCTACTTACAAGCATTCACCAGAAACTCACATGCGTTTCTCTGAAAGGGAAGCAGTCTGTTCCAACACTTCAATTCACTGTGCGAAGTGAATGGAGTGTTGCTTCACTTTCTAAATGCTGTCCTTTCAGAGAAAATCACTTTCCTTTGAAAGTGCCTTAAGCTACTTACAAGCATTCACCAGAAACTCACATGCGTTTCTCTGAAAGAGAAGCAGTCTGTTCCAACACTTCAATTCACTGTGCGAAGTGAATGGAGTGTTGCTTCACTTTCTAAATGCTGTCCTTTCAGAGAAAATCACTTTCCTTTGAAAGTGCCTTAAGCTACTTGCAAGCATTAGGAAGAAACTCACATGCGTTTCTCTGAAAGAGAAGCAGTCTGTTCCAACACTTCAATTCACTGTGCGAAGTGAATGGAGTGTTGCTTCACTTTCTAAATGCTGTCCTTTCAGAGAAAATCACTTTCCTTTGAAAGTGCCTTAAGCTACTTGCAAGCATTAGGAAGAAACTCACATGCGTTTCTCTGAAAGAGAAGCAGTCTGTTCCAACACTTCAATTCACTGTGTGAAGTGAATGGAGTGTTGCCTCACTTTCTAAATGCTGTCCTTTCAGAGAAAATCACTTTCCTTTGAAAGTGCCTTAAGCTATTTACAAGCATTCACCAGAAACTCACATGCGTTTCTCTGAAAGAGAAGCAGTCTGTTCCAACACTTCAATTCAATGTGCGAAGTGAATGGAGTGTTGCTGCACTTTCTAAATGCTGTCCTTTCAGAGAAAATCACTTTCCTTTGAAAGTGCCTTAAGCAATTTGCAAGCATTCACAAGAAACACTAATGCGTTTCTATGAAAGAGAAGCACTCTGTTCCAACACTTCAATTCACTGCACGAAGGGAATGGAGTGTTGCTTCACTTTCTAAATGCTGTCCTTTCAGAGAAAATCACTTTCCTTTGAAAGTGCCTTAAGCTACTTACAAGCATTTGGAAGAAACTCACATGCGTTTCTCTGAAAGAGAAGCAGTCTGTTCCAACACTTCAATTCACTGTGCGAAGTGAATGGAGTGTTGCATCACTTTCTAAATTCTGTCCTTTCAGAGAAAATCACTTTCCTTTGAAAGTGCCTTAAACTACTTTCAAGCATTCACAAAAAACTCACATGCGTTTCTCTTAAAGAGAAGCAGTGTGTTCCAACACTTCAGTTCACTGTGCGAAGTGAATGGAGTGTTGCTTCAGTTTCTAAATGCTGTCCTTTCAGAGAAAATCACTTTCCTTTGAAAGTGCCTTAAGCGACTTGCAATAATTCACAAGAAACTCACATGCGTTTCTCTGAAAGAGAAGCAGTCTGTTCCAACACTTCAATTCACTGTGCGAAGTGAATGGAGTGTTGCTTCACTTTCTAAATGCTGTCCTTTCAGAGAAAATCACTTTCCTTTGAAAGTGCCTTAAGCTACTTACAAACATTCACCAGAAACTCACATGCGTTTCTCTGAAAGAGAAGCAGTCTGTTCCAGCACTTCAATTCACTGTGCGAAGTGAATGGAGTGTTGCTTCACTTTCTAAATGCTGTCCTTTCAGAGAAAATCACTTTCCTTTGAAAGTGCCTTAAGCTACTTGCAAGCATTAGGAAGAAACTCACATGCGTTTCTCTGAAAGAGAAGCAGTCTGTTCCAACACTTCAATTCACTGTGTGAAGTGAATGGAGTGTTGCCTCACTTTCTAAATGCTGTCCTTTCAGAGAAAATCACTTTCCTTTGAAAGTGCCTTAAGCTACTTACAAGCATTCACCAGAAACTCACATGCGTTTCTCTGAAAGAGAAGCAGTCTGTTCCAACACTTCAATTCAATGTGCGAAGTGAATGGAGTGTTGCTGCACTTTCTAAATGCTGTCCTTTAAGAGAAAATCACTTTCCTTTGAAAGTGCCTTAAGCTACTTACAAGCATTCACCAGAAACTCACATGCGTTTCTCTGAAAGAGAAGCAGTCTGTTCCAACACTTCAATTCACTGTGCGAAGTGAATGGAGTGTTGCTTCACTTTCTAAATGCTGTCCTTTCAGAGAAAATCACTTTCCTTTGAAAGTGCCTTAAGCTACTTACAAGCATTCAACAGAAACTCACATGCGTTTCTCTGAAAGAGAAGCAGTCTGTTCCAACACTTCAATTCACTGTGCGAAGTGAATGGAGTGTTGCATCACTTTCTAAATTCTGTCCTTTCAGAGAAAATCACTTTCCTTTGAAAGTGCCTTAAACTACTTTCAAGCATTCACAAAAAACTCACATGCGTTTCTCTTAAAGACAAGCAGTGTGTTCCAACACTTCAGTTCACTGTGCGAAGTGAATGGAGTGTTGCTTCAGTTTCCAAATGCTGTCCTTTCAGAGAAAATCACTTTCCTTTGAAAGTGCCTTAAGCGACTTGCAATAATTCACAAGAAACTCACATGCGTTTCTCTGAAAGAGAAGCAGTCTGTTCCAACACTTCAATTCACTGTGCGAAGTGAATGGAGTGTTGCTTCACTTTCTAAATGCTGTCCTTTCAGAGAAAATCACTTTCCTTTGAAAGTGCCTTAAGCTACTTACAAGCATTCACCAGAAACTCACATGCGTTTCTCTGAAAGAGAAGCAGTCTGTTCCAACACTTCAATTCACTGTGCGAAGTGAATGGAGTGTTGCTTCACTTTCTAAATGCTGTCCTTTCAGAGAAAATCACTTTCCTTTGAAAGTGCCTTAAGCTACTTACAAGCATTCACCAGAAACTCACATGAATTTCTCTGAAAGAGAAGCAGTCTGTTCCAACACTTCAATTCACTGTGCGAAGTGAATGGAGTGTTGCTTCACTTTCTAAATGCTGTCCTTTCAGAGAAAATCACTTTCCTTTGAAAGTGCCTTAAGCTACTTACAAGCATTCACCAGAAACTCACATGCGTTTCTCTGAAAGAGAAGCAGTCTGTTCCAACACTTCAATTCACTGTGCGAAGTGAATGGAGTGTTTTTCACTTTCTAAATGCTGTCCTTTCAGAGAAAATCACTTTCCTTTGAAAGTGCCTTAAGCTACTTACAAGCATTCAACAGAAACTCACATGCATTTCTCTGAAAGAGAAGCAGTCTGTTCCAACACTTCAATTCACTGTACAAAGTGAATTGAGTGTTGCTTCACTTTCTAAATGCTGTCCTTTCAGAGAAAATCACTTTCCTTTGAAAGTGCCTTAAGCAATATGCAAGCATTCACAAGAAACACTAATGCGTTTCTATGAAAGAGAAGCACTCTGTTCCAACACTTCAATTCACTGCACGAAGGGAATGGAGTGTTGCTTCACTTTCTAAATGCTGTCCTTTCAGTGAAAATCACTTTCCTTTGAAAGTGCCTTAAGCTACTTACAAGCATTTATAAAAAACTCACATGCGTTTCTCTGAAAGAGAAGCAGTCTGTTCCAACACTTCAATTCACTGTGCGAAGTGAATGGAGTGTTGCTTCACTTTCTAAATGCTGTCCTTTCAGAGAAAATCACTTTCCTTTGATAGTGCCTTAAGCTACTTGCAAGCATTAGGAAGAAACTCACATGCGTTTCTCTGAAAGAGAAGCAGTCTGTTCCAACACTTCAATTCACTGTGTGAAGTGAATAGAGTGTTGCCTCACGTTCTAAATGCTGTCCTTTCAGAGAAAATCACTTTCCTTTGAAAGTGCCTTAAGCTACTTACAAGCATTCAACTTAAACTCACATGAATTTCTCTGAAAGAGAAGCAGTCTGTTCCAACACTTCAATTCACTGTGCGAAGTGAATGGAGTGTTGCTTCACTTTCTAAATGCTGTCCTTTCAGAGAAAATCACGTTCCTTTGAAAGTGCCTTAAGCTACTTGCAAGCATTAGGAAGAAACTCACATGCGTATCTCTGAAAGAGAAGCAGACTGTTCCAACACTTCAATTCACTGTGCGAAGTGAATGGAGTGTTGCTTCACTTTCTAAATGCTGTCCTTTCAGAGAAAATCACTTTCCTTTGAAAGTGCCTTAAGCTACTTGCAAGCATTAGGAAGAAACTCACATGCGTTTCTCTGAAAGAGAAGCAGTCTGTTCCAACACTTCAATTCACTGTGTGAAGTGAATGAAGTGTTGCTTCACTTTCTAAATGCTGTCCTTTCAGAGAAAATCACTTTCCTTTGAAAGTGCCTTAAGCTACTTACAAGCATTCACCAGAAACTCACATGCGTTTCTCTGAAAGAGAAGCAGTCTGTTCCAACAGTTCAATTCAATGTGCGAAGTGAATGGAGTGTTGCTGCACTTTCTATATGCTGTCCTTTCAGAGAAAATCACTTTCCTTTGAAAGTGCCTTAAGCTACTTACAAGCATTCCACAGAAACTCACATGCATTTCTCTGAAAGAGAAGCAGTCTGTTTCAACATTTCAATTCAGTGTGCGAAGTGAATGGAGTGTTGCTTCACTTTCTAAATAATGTCCTTTCAGAGAAAATCACATTCCTTTGAAAGTGCCTTAAGCAACTTGCAAGCATTCACAAGAAACACTAATGCGTTTATATGAAAGAGAAGCACTCTGTTCCAACACTTCAATTCACTGCACGAAGGCAATGGAGTGTTGCTTCACTTTCTAAATGCTGTCCTTTCAGAGAAAATCACTGTCCTTTGAAAGTGCCTTAAGCTACTTACAAGCATTCACCAGAAACTCACATGCGTTTCACTGAAAGAGAAGCAGTCGGTTCCAACACTTCAATTCACTGTGCGAAGTGAATGGAGTGTTGCTTCACTTTCTAAATGCTGTCCTTTCAGAGAAAATCACTTTCCTTTGAAAGTGTCTTAAGCTACTTGCAAGCATTAGGAAGAAACTCACATGTGTTTCTCTGAAAGAGAAGCAGTCTGTTCCAACACTTCAATTCACTGTGCGAAGTGAATGGAGTGTTGCTTCACTTTCTAAATGCTGTCCTTTCAGAGAAAAACGCTTTTCTTTGAAAGTGCCTTAAACTGCTTTCAAGCATTCACAAAAAACTCACATGCGTTTCTCTGAAAGAGAAGCAGTCTGTTCCAACACTTCAATTCACAGTGCGAAGTGAATGGAGTGTTGCTTCAGTTTCTAAAAGCTGTCCTTTCAGAGAAAATCACTTTCCATTGAAAGTGCCTTAAGCAACTTGCAAGAATTCACAAGAAACTCACATGCGTTTCTCTGAAAGAGAAGCAGTCTGTTCCAATACTTCAATTCACTGTGCGAAGTGAATGGAGTGTTGCTTCACTACCTAAATGCTGTCCTTTCAGAGAAAATCATTTTCCTTTGAAAGTGCCTTAAGCTACTTGCAAGCATTAGGAAGAAACTCACATGTGTTTCTCTGAAAGAGAAGCAGTCTGTTCCAACACTTCAATTCACTGTGCGAAGTGAATGGAGTGTTGCTTCACTTTCTAAATGCTGTCCTTTCAGAGAAAAACGCTTTTCTTTGAAAGTGCCTTAAACTGCTTTCAAGCATTCAACAGAAACTCACATGCATTTCTCTGAAAGAGAAGCAGTCTGTTCCAACACTTCAATTCACTGTACAAAGTGAATTGAGTGTTGCTTCACTTTCTAAATGCTGTCCTTTCAGAGAAAATCACTTTCCTTTGAAAGTGCCTTAAGCAACTTGCAAGCATTCACAAGAAACACTAATGCGTTTCTATGAAAGAGAAGCACTCTGTTCCAACACTTCAATTCACTGCACAAAGGGAATGGAGTGTTGCTTCACTTTCTAAATGCTGTCCTTTCAGAGAAAATCACTTTCCTTTGAAAGTGCCTTAAGCTACTTACAAGCATTAGGAAGAAACTCACATGCGTTTCTCTGAAAGAGAAGCAGTCTGTTCCAACACTTCAATTCACTGTGCGAAGTGAATGGAGTGTTGCATCACTTTCTAAATTCTGTCCTTTCAGAGAAAATCACTTTCCTTTGAAAGTGCCTTAAACTTCTTTCAAGCATTCACAAAAATCTCACATGCGTTTCTCTTAAAGGGAAGCAGTGTGTTCCAACACTTCAATTCACTGTGCGAAGTGAATGGAGTGTTGCTTCACTTTCTAAATGCTGTCCTTTCAGAGAAAATCACTTTCCTTTGAAAGTGCCTTAAGCGACTTGCAATAATTCACAAGAAACTCACATGCGTTTCTCTGAAAGAGAAGCAGTCTGTTCCAACACTTCAATTCACTGTGCGAAGTGAATGGAGTGTTGCTTCACTTTCTAAATGCTGTCCTTTCAGAGAAAATCACTTTCCTTTGAAAGTGCCTTAAGCTACTTACAAGCATTCACCAGAAACTCACATGCGTTTCTCTGAAAGGGAAGCAGTCTGTTCCAACACTTCAATTCACTGTGCGAAGTGAATGGAGTGTTGCTTCACTTTCTAAATGCTGTCCTTTCAGAGAAAATCACTTTCCTTTGAAAGTGCCTTAAGCTACTTACAAGCATTCACCAGAAACTCACATGCGTTTCTCTGAAAGAGAAGCAGTCTGTTCCAACACTTCAATTCACTGTGCGAAGTGAATGGAGTGTTGCTTCACTTTCTAAATGCTGTCCTTTCAGAGAAAATCACTTTCCTTTGAAAGTGCCTTAAGCTACTTGCAAGCATTAGGAAGAAACTCACATGCGTTTCTCTGAAAGAGAAGCAGTCTGTTCCAACACTTCAATTCACTGTGCGAAGTGAATGGAGTGTTGCTTCACTTTCTAAATGCTGTCCTTTCAGAGAAAATCACTTTCCTTTGAAAGTGCCTTAAGCTACTTGCAAGCATTAGGAAGAAACTCATATGCGTTTCTCTGAAAGAGAAGCAGTCTGTTCCAACACTTCAATTCACTGTGTGAAGTGAATGGAGTGTTGCCTCACTTTCTAAATGCTGTCCTTTCAGAGAAAATCACTTTCCTTTGAAAGTGCCTTAAGCTATTTACAAGCATTCACCAGAAACTCACATGCGTTTCTCTGAAAGAGAAGCAGTCTGTTCCAACACTTCAATTCAATGTGCGAAGTGAATGGAGTGTTGCTGCACTTTCTAAATGCTGTCCTTTCAGAGAAAATCACTTTCCTTTGAAAGTGCCTTAAGCAATTTGCAAGCATTCACAAGAAACACTAATGCGTTTCTATGAAAGAGAAGCACTCTGTTCCAACACTTCAATTCACTGCACGAAGGGAATGGAGTGTTGCTTCACTTTCTAAATGCTGTCCTTTCAGAGAAAATCACTTTCCTTTGAAAGTGCCTTAAGCTACTTACAAGCATTCACCAGAAACTCACATGCGTTTCTCTGAAAGAGAAGCAGTCTGTTCCAACACTTCAATTCAATGTGCGAAGTGAATGGAGTGTTGCTGCACTTTCTAAATGCTGTCCTTTAAGAGAAAATCACTTTCCTTTGAAAGTGCCTTAAGCAATTTGCAAGCATTCACAAGAAACACTAATGCGTTTCTATGAAAGAGAAGCACTCTGTTCCAACACTTCAATTCACTGCACGAAGGGAATGGAGTGTTGCTTCACTTTCTAAATGCTGTCCTTTCAGAGAAAATCACTTTCCTTTGAAAGTGCCTTAAGCTACTTACAAGCATTCAACAGAAACTCACATGCGTTTCTCTGAAAGAGAAGCAGTCTGTTCCAACACTTCAATTCACTGTGCGAAGTGAATGGAGTGTTGCATCACTTTCTAAATTCTGTCCTTTCAGAGAAAATCACTTTCCTTTGAAAGTGCCTTAAACTACTTTCAAGCATTCACAAAAAACTCACATGCGTTTCTCTTAAAGACAAGCAGTGTGTTCCAACACTTCAGTTCACTGTGCGAAGTGAATGGAGTGTTGCTTCAGTTTCTAAATGCTGTCCTTTCAGAGAAAATCACTTTCCTTTGAAAGTGCCTTAAGCGACTTGCAATAATTCACAAGAAACTCACATGCGTTTCTCTGAAAGAGAAGCAGTCTGTTCCAACACTTCAATTCACTGTGCGAAGTGAATGGAGTGTTGCTTCACTTTCTAAATGCTGTCCTTTCAGAGAAAATCACTTTCCTTTGAAAGTGCCTTAAGCTACTTACAAGCATTCACCAGAAACTCACATGCGTTTCTCTGAAAGAGAAGCAGTCTGTTCCAACACTTCAATTCACTGTGCGAAGTGAATGGAGTGTTGCTTCACTTTCTAAATGCTGTCCTTTCAGAGAAAATCACTTTCCTTTGAAAGTGCCTTAAACTACTTTCAAGCATTCACAGAAAACTCACATGCGTTTCTCTGAATGAGAAGCAGTCTGTTCCAACACTTCAATTCACTGTGCGAAGTGAATGGAGTGTTGCTTCAGTTTCTAAATGCTGTCCTTTCAGAGAAAATCACTTTCCTTTGAAAGTGCCTTAAGCTACTTACAAGCATTCACCAGAAACTCACATGCATTTCTCTGAAAGAGAAGCAGTGTGTTCCAACACTTCAATTCACAGTGCGAAGTGAATGGAGTGTTGCTTCAGTTTCTAAATGCTGTCCTTTCAGAGAAAATCACTTTCCTTTGAAAGTGCCTTAAGCAACTTGCAAGAATTCACAAGAAACTCACATGCGTTTCTCTGAAAGAGAAGCAGTCTGTTCCAACACTTCAATTCACTGTGCGAAGTGAATGGAGTGTTGCTTCACTATCTAAATGCTGTCCTTTCAGAGAAAATCACTTTCCTTTGAAAGTGCCTTAAGCTACTTGCAAGCATTCGCAAGAAACACTAATGCGTTTCTATGAAAGAGAAGCAGTCTGTTCCAACACTTCAATTCATTGCGAGAAGGGAATGGAGTGTTGCTTTACTTTCTAAATGCTGTCCTTTCATAGAAAATCACTTTCCTTTGAAAGAGCCTTAAGCTACTTACAAGCATTCAACAGAAACTCACATGCATTTCTCTGAAAGAGAAGCAGTCTGTTCCAACACTTCAATTCACTGTACAAAGTGAATTGAGTGTTGCTTCACTTTCTAAATGCTGTCCTTTCAGAGAAAATCACTTTCCTTTGAAAGTGCCTTAAGCAACTTGCAAGCATTAGGAAGAAACTCACATGCGTTTCTCTGAAAGAGAAGCAGTCTGTTCCAACACTTCAATTCACTGTGTGAAGTGAATGGAGTGTTGCCTCACTTTCTAAATGCTGTCCTTTCAGAGAAAATCACTTTCCTTTGAAAGTGCCTTAAGCTATTTACAAGCATTCACCAGAAACTCACATGCGTTTCTCTGAAAGAGAAGCAGTCTGTTCCAACACTTCAATTCACTGTGCGAAGTGAATGGAGTGTTGCTGCACTTTCTAAATGCTGTCCTTTCAGAGAAAATCACTTTCCTTTGAAAGTGCCTTAAGCAATTTGCAAGCATTCACAAGAAACACTAATGCGTTTCTGTGAAAGAGAAGCACTCTGTTCCAACACTTCAATTCACTGCACGAAGGGAATGGAGTGTTGCTTCACTTTCTAAATGCTGTCCTTTCAGAGAAAATCACTGTCCTTTGAAAGTGCCTTAAGCTACTTACAAGCATTCACCAGAAACTCACATGCGTTTCTCTGAAAGAGAAGCAGTCTGTTCCAACACTTCAATTCACTGTGCGAAGTGAATGGAGTGTTGCTTCACTTTCTAAATGCTGTCCTTTCAGAGAAAATCACTTTCCTTTGATAGTGCCTTAAGCTACTTGCAAGCATTAGGAAGAAACTCACATGCATTTCTCTGAAAGAGAAGCAGTCTGTTCCAACACTTCAATTCACTGTGTGAAGTGAATAGAGTGTTGCCTCACGTTCTAAATGCTGTCCTTTCAGAGAAAATCACTTTCCTTTGAAAGTGCCTTAAGCTACTTACAAGCATTCACCAGAAACTCACATGCGTTTCTCTGAAAGAGAAGCAGTCTGTTCCAACACTTCAATTCACTGTGCGAAGTGAATGGAGTGTTGCTTCACTTTCTAAATGCTGTCCTTTCAGAGAAAATCACTTTCCTTTGAAAGTGCCTTAAACTACTTTCAAGCCTTCACAAAAAACTCACATGCGTTTCGCTTAAAGAGAAGCATTGTGTTCCAACACTTCAATTCACTGTGCGTAGTGAATGGAGTGTTGCTTCAGTTTCTAAATGCTGTCCTTTCAGAGAAAATCACTTTCCATTGAAAGTGCCTTAAGCAACTTGCAAGCATTCACAAGAAACTCACATGCGTTTCTCTGAAAGAGAAGCAGTCTGTTCCAACACTTCAATTCGCTGTGCGAAGTGAATGGAGTGTTGCTTCACTTTCTAAATGCTGTCCTTTCAGAGAAAATCACTTTCTTTTGAAAGTGCCTTAAGCTACTTACAAGCATTCACCAGAAGCTCACAAGCGTTTCTCTGAAAGAGAAGCAGTCTGTTCCAACACTTCAATTCACTGTGCGAAGTGAATGGAGTGTTGCTTCACTTTCTAAATGCTGTCCTTTCAGAGAAAATCACTTTCCTTTGAAAGTGCCTTAAACTACTTACAAGCATTCACCAGAAACTCACATGCGTTTCTTTGAAAGAGAAGCAGTCTGTTCCAATACTTCAATTCACTGTGCGAAGTGAATGGAGTGTTGCTTCACTTTCTAAATGCTGTCCTTTCAGAGAAAATCACTTTCCTTTGAAAGTGCCTTAAGCTACTTACAAGCATTCACCAGAAACTCACATGCGTGTCTCTGAAAGAGAAGCAGTCTGTTCCAATACTTCAATTCACTCTGCGAAGTGAATGGAGTGTTGCTTCACTTTCTAAATGCTGTCCTTTCAGAGAAAATCACTTTCCTTTGAAAGTGCCTTAAGCTACTTACAAGCATTCAACTTAAACTCACATGCATTTCTCTGAAAGAGAAGCAGTCTGTTCCAACACTTCAATTCACTGTGCGAAGTGAATGGAGTGTTGCTTCACTTTCTAAATGCTGTCCTTTCAGAGAAAATCACTTTCCTTTGATAGTGCCTTAAGCTACTTGCAAGCATTAGGAAGAAACTCACATGCGTTTCTCTGAAAGAGAAGCAGTCTGTTCCAACACTTCAATTCACTGCACGAAGGGAATGGAGTGTTGCTTCACTTTCTAAATGCTGTCCTTTCAGAGAAAATCACTTTCCTTTGAAAGTGCCTTAAGCTACTTACAAGCATTCACCAGAAACTCACATGCGTTTCTCTGAAAGAGAAGCAGTCTGTTCCAACACTTCAATTCACTGTGCGAAGTGAATGGAGTGTTGCTTCACTTTCTAAATGCTGTCCTTTCAGAGAAAATCACTTTCCTTTGAAAGAGCCTTAAGCTACTTACAAGCATTCACCAGAAACTCACATGCGTTTGTCTGAAAGAGAAGCAGTGTGTTCCAACACTTCAATTCACTGTGTGAAGTGAATAGAGTGTTGCCGCACGTTCTAAATGCTGTCCTTTCAGAGAAAATCACTTTCCTTTGAAAGTGCCTTAAGCTACTTACAAGCATTCACCAGAAACTCACATGCGTTTCTCTGAAAGAGAAGCAGTCTGTTCCAACACTTCAATTCAATGTGCGAAGTGAATGGAGTGTTGCTGCACTTTCTAAATGCTGTCCTTTAAGAGAAAATCACTTTCCTTTGAAAGTGCCTTAAGCAATTTGCAAGCATTCACAAGAAACACTAATGCGTTTCTATGAAAGAGAAGCACTCTGTTCCAACACTTCAATTCACTGCACGAAGGGAATGGAGTGTTGCTTCACTTTCTAAATGCTGTCCTTTCAGAGAAAATCACTTTCCTTTGAAAGTGCCTTAAGCTACTTACAAGCATTCAACAGAAACTCACATGCGTTTCTCTGAAAGAGAAGCAGTCTGTTCCAACACTTCAATTCACTGTGCGAAGTGAATGGAGTGTTGCATCACTTTCTAAATTCTGTCCTTTCAGAGAAAATCACTTTCCTTTGAAAGTGCCTTAAACTACTTTCAAGCATTCACAAAAAACTCACATGCGTTTCTCTTAAAGACAAGCAGTGTGTTCCAACACTTCAGTTCACTGTGCGAAGTGAATGGAGTGTTGCTTCAGTTTCTAAATGCTGTCCTTTCAGAGAAAATCACTTTCCTTTGAAAGTGCCTTAAGCGACTTGCAATAATTCACAAGAAACTCACATGCGTTTCTCTGAAAGAGAAGCAGTCTGTTCCAACACTTCAATTCACTGTGCGAAGTGAATGGAGTGTTGCTTCACTTTCTAAATGCTGTCCTTTCAGAGAAAATCACTTTCCTTTGAAAGTGCCTTAAGCTACTTACAAGCATTCACCAGAAACTCACATGCGTTTCTCTGAAAGAGAAGCAGTCTGTTCCAACACTTCAATTCACTGTGCGAAGTGAATGGAGTGTTGCTTCACTTTCTAAATGCTGTCCTTTCAGAGAAAATCACTTTCCTTTGAAAGTGCCTTAAACTACTTTCAAGCATTCACAGAAAACTCACATGCGTTTCTCTGAATGAGAAGCAGTCTGTTCCAACACTTCAATTCACTGTGCGAAGTGAATGGAGTGTTGCTTCAGTTTCTAAATGCTGTCCTTTCAGAGAAAATCACTTTCCTTTGAAAGTGCCTTAAGCTACTTACAAGCATTCACCAGAAACTCACATGCATTTCTCTGAAAGAGAAGCAGTGTGTTCCAACACTTCAATTCACAGTGCGAAGTGAATGGAGTGTTGCTTCAGTTTCTAAATGCTGTCCTTTCAGAGAAAATCACTTTCCTTTGAAAGTGCCTTAAGCAACTTGCAAGAATTCACAAGAAACTCACATGCGTTTCTCTGAAAGAGAAGCAGTCTGTTCCAACACTTCAATTCACTGTGCGAAGTGAATGGAGTGTTGCTTCACTATCTAAATGCTGTCCTTTCAGAGAAAATCACTTTCCTTTGAAAGTGCCTTAAGCTACTTGCAAGCATTCGCAAGAAACACTAATGCGTTTCTATGAAAGAGAAGCAGTCTGTTCCAACACTTCAATTCATTGCGAGAAGGGAATGGAGTGTTGCTTTACTTTCTAAATGCTGTCCTTTCATAGAAAATCACTTTCCTTTGAAAGAGCCTTAAGCTACTTACAAGCATTCAACAGAAACTCACATGCATTTCTCTGAAAGAGAAGCAGTCTGTTCCAACACTTCAATTCACTGTACAAAGTGAATTGAGTGTTGCTTCACTTTCTAAATGCTGTCCTTTCAGAGAAAATCACTTTCCTTTGAAAGTGCCTTAAGCAACTTGCAAGCATTAGGAAGAAACTCACATGCGTTTCTCTGAAAGAGAAGCAGTCTGTTCCAACACTTCAATTCACTGTGTGAAGTGAATGGAGTGTTGCCTCACTTTCTAAATGCTGTCCTTTCAGAGAAAATCACTTTCCTTTGAAAGTGCCTTAAGCTATTTACAAGCATTCACCAGAAACTCACATGCGTTTCTCTGAAAGAGAAGCAGTCTGTTCCAACACTTCAATTCAATGTGCGAAGTGAATGGAGTGTTGCTGCACTTTCTAAATGCTGTCCTTTCAGAGAAAATCACTTTCCTTTGAAAGTGCCTTAAGCAATTTGCAAGCATTCACAAGAAACACTAATGCGTTTCTATGAAAGAGAAGCACTCTGTTCCAACACTTCAATTCACTGCACGAAGGGAATGGAGTGTTGCTTCACTTTCTAAATGCTGTCCTTTCAGAGAAAATCACTTTCCTTTGAAAGTGCCTTAAGCTACTTACAAGCATTCAACAGAAACTCACATGCATTTCTCTGAAAGAGAAGCAGTCTGTTCCAACACTTCAATTCACTGTGCGAAGTGAATGGAGTGTTGCTTCACTACCTAAATGCTGTCCTTTCAGAGAAAATCATTTTCCTTTGAAAGTGCCTTAAGCTACTTGCAAGCATTCACAAGAAACACTAATGCGTTTCTATGAAAGAGAAGCACTCTGTTCCAACACTTCAATTCACTGCACGAAGGGAATGGAGTGTTGCATCACTTTCTAAATGTGTCCTTTCAGAGAAAATCACTGTCCTTTGAAAGTGCCTTAAGCTACTTACAAGCATTCACCAGAAACTCACATGCGTTTCTCTGAAAGAGAAGCAGTCTGTTCCAACACTTCAATTCACTGTGCGAAGTGAATGGAGTGTTGCTTCACTTTCTAAATGCTGTCCTTTCAGAGAAAATCACTTTCCTTTGATAGTGCCTTAAGCTACTTGCAAGCATTAGGAAGAAACTCACATGCATTTCTCTGAAAGAGAAGCAGTCTGTTCCAACACTTCAATTCACTGTGTGAAGTGAATAGAGTGTTGCCTCACGTTCTAAATGCTGTCCTTTCAGAGAAAATCACTTTCCTTTGAAAGTGCCTTAAGCTACTTACAAGCATTCACCAGAAACTCACATGCGTTTCTCTGAAAGAGAAGCAGTCTGTTCCAACACTTCAATTCACTGTGCGAAGTGAATGGAGTGTTGCTTCACTTTCTAAATGCTGTCCTTTCAGAGAAAATCACTTTCCTTTGAAAGTGCCTTAAACTACTTTCAAGCCTTCACAAAAAACTCACATGCGTTTCGCTTAAAGAGAAGCATTGTGTTCCAACACTTCAATTCACTGTGCGTAGTGAATGGAGTGTTGCTTCAGTTTCTAAATGCTGTCCTTTCAGAGAAAA
This sequence comes from Myodes glareolus, assembly GCF_982192425.1. NCBI lineage: Eukaryota > Metazoa > Chordata > Mammalia > Rodentia > Cricetidae > Myodes > Myodes glareolus. The sequence continues at coordinate 493,611 of NC_142043.1, read as the reverse complement.
TCACTTTCCTTTGAAAGTGCCTTAAGCAACTTGCAAGCATTCACAAGAAACTCACATGCGTTTCTCTGAAAGAGAAGCAGTCTGTTCCAACACTTCAATTCGCTGTGCGAAGTGAATGGAGTGTTGCTTCACTTTCTAAATGCTGTCCTTTCAGAGAAAATCACTTTCTTTTGAAAGTGCCTTAAGCTACTTACAAGCATTCACCAGAAGCTCACAAGCGTTTCTCTGAAAGAGAAGCAGTCTGTTCCAACACTTCAATTCACTGTGCGAAGTGAATGGAGTGTTGCTTCACTTTCTAAATGCTGTCCTTTCAGAGAAAATCACTTTCCTTTGAAAGTGCCTTAAACTACTTACAAGCATTCACCAGAAACTCACATGCGTTTCTTTGAAAGAGAAGCAGTCTGTTCCAATACTTCAATTCAGTGTGCGAAGTGAATGGAGTGTTGCTTCACTTTCTAAATGCTGTCCTTTCAGAGAAAATCACTTTCCTTTGAAAGTGCCTTAAGCTACTTACAAGCATTCACCAGAAACTCACATGCGTGTCTCTGAAAGAGAAGCAGTCTGTTCCAATACTTCAATTCACTCTGCGAAGTGAATGGAGTGTTGCTTCACTTTCTAAATGCTGTCCTTTCAGAGAAAATCACTTTCCTTTGAAAGTGCCTTAAGCTATTTACAAGCATTCAACTTAAACTCACATGCATTTCTCTGAAAGAGAAGCAGTCTGTTCCAACACTTCAATTCACTGTGCGAAGTGAATGGAGTGTTGCTTCACTTTCTAAATGCTGTCCTTTCAGAGAAAATCACTTTCCTTTGATAGTGCCTTACGCTACTTGCAAGCATTAGGAAGAAACTCACATGCGTTTCTCTGAAAGAGAAGCAGTCTGTTCCAACACTTCAATTCACTGCACGAAGGGAATGGAGTGTTGCTTCACTTTCTAAATGCTGTCCTTTCAGAGAAAATCACTTTCCTTTGAAAGTGCCTTAAGCTACTTACAAGCATTCACCAGAAACTCACATGCGTTTCTCTGAAAGAGAAGCAGTCTGTTCCAACACTTCAATTCACTGTGCGAAGTGAATGGAGTGTTGCTTCACTTTCTAAATGCTGTCCTTTCAGAGAAAATCACTTTCCTTTGAAAGAGCCTTAAGCTACTTACAAGCATTCACCAGAAACTCACATGCGTTTGTCTGAAAGAGAAGCAGTGTGTTCCAACACTTCAATTCACTGTGTGAAGTGAATAGAGTGTTGCCGCACGTTCTAAATGCTGTCCTTTCAGAGAAAATCACTTTCCTTTGAAAGTGCCTTAAGCTACTTACAAGCATTCACCAGAAACTCACATGCGTTTCTCTGAAAGAGAAGCAGTCTGTTCCAACACTTCAATTCAATGTGCGAAGTGAATGGAGTGTTGCTGCACTTTCTAAATGCTGTCCTTTAAGAGAAAATCACTTTCCTTTGAAAGTGCCTTAAGCAATTTGCAAGCATTCACAAGAAACACTAATGCGTTTCTATGAAAGAGAAGCACTCTGTTCCAACACTTCAATTCACTGCACGAAGGGAATGGAGTGTTGCTTCACTTTCTAAATGCTGTCCTTTCAGAGAAAATCACTTTCCTTTGAAAGTGCCTTAAGCTACTTACAAGCATTCAACAGAAACTCACATGCGTTTCTCTGAAAGAGAAGCAGTCTGTTCCAACACTTCAATTCACTGTGCGAAGTGAATGGAGTGTTGCATCACTTTCTAAATTCTGTCCTTTCAGAGAAAATCACTTTCCTTTGAAAGTGCCTTAAACTACTTTCAAGCATTCACAAAAAACTCACATGCGTTTCTCTTAAAGACAAGCAGTGTGTTCCAACACTTCAGTTCACTGTGCGAAGTGAATGGAGTGTTGCTTCAGTTTCTAAATGCTGTCCTTTCAGAGAAAATCACTTTCCTTTGAAAGTGCCTTAAGCGACTTGCAATAATTCACAAGAAACTCACATGCGTTTCTCTGAAAGAGAAGCAGTCTGTTCCAACACTTCAATTCACTGTGCGAAGTGAATGGAGTGTTGCTTCACTTTCTAAATGCTGTCCTTTCAGAGAAAATCACTTTCCTTTGAAAGTGCCTTAAGCTACTTACAAGCATTCACCAGAAACTCACATGCGTTTCTCTGAAAGAGAAGCAGTCTGTTCCAACACTTCAATTCACTGTGCGAAGTGAATGGAGTGTTGCTTCACTTTCTAAATGCTGTCCTTTCAGAGAAAATCACTTTCCTTTGAAAGTGCCTTAAACTACTTTCAAGCATTCACAGAAAACTCACATGCGTTTCTCTGAATGAGAAGCAGTCTGTTCCAACACTTCAATTCACTGTGCGAAGTGAATGGAGTGTTGCTTCAGTTTCTAAATGCTGTCCTTTCAGAGAAAATCACTTTCCTTTGAAAGTGCCTTAAGCTACTTACAAGCATTCACCAGAAACTCACATGCATTTCTCTGAAAGAGAAGCAGTCTGTTCCAACACTTCAATTCACAGTGCGAAGTGAATGGAGTGTTGCTTCAGTTTCTAAATGCTGTCCTTTCAGAGAAAATCACTTTCCTTTGAAAGTGCCTTAAGCAACTTGCAAGAATTCACAAGAAACTCACATGCGTTTCTCTGAAAGAGAAGCAGTCTGTTCCAACACTTCAATTCACTGTGCGAAGTGAATGGAGTGTTGCTTCACTATCTAAATGCTGTCCTTTCAGAGAAAATCACTTTCCTTTGAAAGTGCCTTAAGCTACTTGCAAGCATTCGCAAGAAACACTAATGCGTTTCTATGAAAGAGAAGCAGTCTGTTCCAACACTTCAATTCATTGCGAGAAGGGAATGGAGTGTTGCTTTACTTTCTAAATGCTGTCCTTTCATAGAAAATCACTTTCCTTTGAAAGAGCCTTAAGCTACTTACAAGCATTCAACAGAAACTCACATGCATTTCTCTGAAAGAGAAGCAGTCTGTTCCAACACTTCAATTCACTGTACAAAGTGAATTGAGTGTTGCTTCACTTTCTAAATGCTGTCCTTTCAGAGAAAATCACTTTCCTTTGAAAGTGCCTTAAGCAACTTGCAAGCATTCACAAGAAACACTAATGCGTTTCTATGAAAGAGAAGCACTCTGTTCCAACACTTCAATTCACTGCACGAAGGGAATGGAGTGTTGCTTCACTTTCTAAATGCTGTCCTTTCAGAGAAAATCACTTTCCTTTGAAAGTGCCTTAAGCTACTTGCAAGCATTAGGAAGAAACTCACATGCGTTTCTCTGAAAGAGAAGCAGTCTGTTCCAACACTTCAATTCACTGTGTGAAGTGAATGAAGTGTTGCTTCACTTTCTAAATGCTGTCCTTTCAGAGAAAATCACTTTCCTTTGAAAGTGCCTTAAGCTACTTACAAGCATTAGGAAGAAACTCACATGCGTTTCTCTGAAAGAGAAGCAGTCTGTTCCAACACTTCAATTCACTGTGCGAAGTGAATGGAGTGTTGCATCACTTTCTAAATTCTGTCCTTTCAGAGAAAATCACTTTCCTTTGAAAGTGCCTTAAACTTCTTTCAAGCATTCACAAAAATCTCACATGCGTTTCTCTTAAAGGGAAGCAGTGTGTTCCAACACTTCAATTCACTGTGCGAAGTGAATGGAGTGTTGCTTCACTTTCTAAATGCTGTCCTTTCAGAGAAAATCACTTTCCTTTGAAAGTGCCTTAAGCGACTTGCAATAATTCACAAGAAACTCACATGCGTTTCTCTGAAAGAGAAGCAGTCTGTTCCAACACTTCAATTCACTGTGCGAAGTGAATGGAGTGTTGCTTCACTTTCTAAATGCTGTCCTTTCAGAGAAAATCACTTTCCTTTGAAAGTGCCTTAAGCTACTTACAAGCATTCACCAGAAACTCACATGCGTTTCTCTGAAAGGGAAGCAGTCTGTTCCAACACTTCAATTCACTGTGCGAAGTGAATGGAGTGTTGCTTCACTTTCTAAATGCTGTCCTTTCAGAGAAAATCATTTTCCTTTGAAAGTGCCTTAAGCTACTTACAAGCATTCACCAGAAACTCACATGCGTTTCTCTGAAAGAGAAGCAGTCTGTTCCAACACTTCAATTCACTGTGCGAAGTGAATGGAGTGTTGCTTCACTTTCTAAATGCTGTCCTTTCAGAGAAAATCACTTTCCTTTGAAAGTGCCTTAAGCTACTTGCAAGCATTAGGAAGAAACTCACATGCGTTTCTCTGAAAGAGAAGCAGTCTGTTCCAACACTTCAATTCACTGTGCGAAGTGAATGGAGTGTTGCTTCACTTTCTAAATGCTGTCCTTTCAGAGAAAATCACTTTCCTTTGAAAGTGCCTTAAGCTACTTGCAAGCATTAGGAAGAAACTCACATGCGTTTCTCTGAAAGAGAAGCAGTCTGTTCCAACACTTCAATTCACTGTGTGAAGTGAATGGAGTGTTGCCTCACTTTCTAAATGCTGTCCTTTCAGAGAAAATCACTTTCCTTTGAAAGTGCCTTAAGCTATTTACAAGCATTCACCAGAAACTCACATGCGTTTCTCTGAAAGAGAAGCAGTCTGTTCCAACACTTCAATTCAATGTGCGAAGTGAATGGAGTGTTGCTGCACTTTCTAAATGCTGTCCTTTCAGAGAAAATCACTTTCCTTTGAAAGTGCCTTAAGCAATTTGCAAGCATTCACAAGAAACACTAATGCGTTTCTATGAAAGAGAAGCACTCTGTTCCAACACTTCAATTCACTGCACGAAGGGAATGGAGTGTTGCTTCACTTTCTAAATGCTGTCCTTTCAGAGAAAATCACTTTCCTTTGAAAGTGCCTTAAGCTACTTACAAGCATTCAACAGAAACTCACATGCATTTCTCTGAAAGAGAAGCAGTCTGTTCCAACACTTCAATTCACTGTGCGAAGTGAATGGAGTGTTGCTTCACTACCTAAATGCTGTCCTTTCAGAGAAAATCATTTTCCTTTGAAAGTGCCTTAAGCTACTTGCAAGCATTCACAAGAAACACTAATGCGTTTCTATGAAAGAGAAGCACTCTGTTCCAACACTTCAATTCACTGCACGAAGGGAATGGAGTGTTGCATCACTTTCTAAATGCTGTCCTTTCAGAGAAAATCACTGTCCTTTGAAAGTGCCTTAAGCTACTTACAAGCATTCACCAGAAACTCACATGCGTTTCTCTGAAAGAGAAGCAGTCTGTTCCAACACTTCAATTCACTGTGCGAAGTGAATGGAGTGTTGCTTCACTTTCTAAATGCTGTCCTTTCAGAGAAAATCACTTTCCTTTGATAGTGCCTTAAGCTACTTGCAAGCATTAGGAAGAAACTCACATGCATTTCTCTGAAAGAGAAGCAGTCTGTTCCAACACTTCAATTCACTGTGTGAAGTGAATAGAGTGTTGCCTCACATTCTAAATGCTGTCCTTTCAGAGAAAATCACTTTCCTTTGAAAGTGCCTTAAGCTACTTACAAGCATTCACCAGAAACTCACATGCGTTTCTCTGAAAGAGAAGCAGTCTGTTCCAACACTTCAATTCACTGTGCGAAGTGAATGGAGTGTTGCTTCACTTTCTAAATGCTGTCCTTTCAGAGAAAATCACTTTCCTTTGAAAGTGCCTTAAACTACTTTCAAGCCTTCACAAAAAACTCACATGCGTTTCGCTTAAAGAGAAGCATTGTGTTCCAACACTTCAATTCACTGTGCGTAGTGAATGGAGTGTTGCTTCAGTTTCTAAATGCTGTCCTTTCAGAGAAAATCACTTTCCTTTGAAAGTGCCTTAAGCAACTTGCAAGCATTCACAAGAAACTCACATGCGTTTCTCTGAAAGAGAAGCAGTCTGTTCCAACACTTCAATTCGCTGTGCGAAGTGAATGGAGTGTTGCTTCACTTTCTAAATGCTGTCCTTTCAGAGAAAATCACTTTCTTTTGAAAGTGCCTTAAGCTACTTACAAGCATTCACCAGAAGCTCACAAGCGTTTCTCTGAAAGAGAAGCAGTCTGTTCCAACACTTCAATTCACTGTGCGAAGTGAATGGAGTGTTGCTTCACTTTCTAAATGCTGTCCTTTCAGAGAAAATCACTTTCCTTTGAAAGTGCCTTAAACTACTTACAAGCATTCACCAGAAACTCACATGCGTTTCTTTGAAAGAGAAGCAGTCTGTTCCAATACTTCAATTCAGTGTGCGAAGTGAATGGAGTGTTGCTTCACTTTCTAAATGCTGTCCTTTCAGAGAAAATCACTTTCCTTTGAAAGTGCCTTAAGCTACTTACAAGCATTCACCAGAAACTCACATGCGTGTCTCTGAAAGAGAAGCAGTCTGTTCCAATACTTCAATTCACTCTGCGAAGTGAATGGAGTGTTGCTTCACTTTCTAAATGCTGTCCTTTCAGAGAAAATCACTTTCCTTTGAAAGTGCCTTAAGCTACTTACAAGCATTCAACTTAAACTCACATGCATTTCTCTGAAAGAGAAGCAGTCTGTTCCAACACTTCAATTCACTGTGCGAAGTGAATGGAGTGTTGCTTCACTTTCTAAATGCTGTCCTTTCAGAGAAAATCACTTTCCTTTGATAGTGCCTTAAGCTACTTGCAAGCATTAGGAAGAAACTCACATGCGTTTCTCTGAAAGAGAAGCAGTCTGTTCCAACACTTCAATTCACTGCACGAAGGGAATGGAGTGTTGCTTCACTTTCTAAATGCTGTCCTTTCAGAGAAAATCACTTTCCTTTGAAAGTGCCTTAAGCTACTTACAAGCATTCACCAGAAACTCACATGCGTTTCTCTGAAAGAGAAGCAGTCTGTTCCAACACTTCAATTCACTGTGCGAAGTGAATGGAGTGTTGCTTCACTTTCTAAATGCTGTCCTTTCTGAGAAAATCACTTTCCTTTGAAAGAGCCTTAAGCTACTTACAAGCATTCACCAGAAACTCACATGCGTTTGTCTGAAAGAGAAGCAGTGTGTTCCAACACTTCAATTCACTGTGTGAAGTGAATAGAGTGTTGCCGCACGTTCTAAATGCTGTCCTTTCAGAGAAAATCACTTTCCTTTGAAAGTGCCTTAAGCTATTTACAAGCATTCACCAGAAACTCACATGCGTTTCTCTGAAAGAGAAGCAGTCTGTTCCAACACTTCAATTCAATGTGCGAAGTGAATGGAGTGTTGCTGCACTTTCTAAATGCTGTCCTTTAAGAGAAAATCACTTTCCTTTGAAAGTGCCTTAAGCAATTTGCAAGCATTCACAAGAAACACTAATGCGTTTCTATGAAAGAGAAGCACTCTGTTCCAACACTTCAATTCACTGCACGAAGGGAATGGAGTGTTGCTTCACTTTCTAAATGCTGTCCTTTCAGAGAAAATCACTTTCCTTTGAAAGTGCCTTAAGCTACTTACAAGCATTCAACAGAAACTCACATGCGTTTCTCTGAAAGAGAAGCAGTCTGTTCCAACACTTCAATTCACTGTGCGAAGTGAATGGAGTGTTGCATCACTTTCTAAATTCTGTCCTTTCAGAGAAAATCACTTTCCTTTGAAAGTGCCTTAAACTACTTTCAAGCATTCACAAAAAACTCACATGCGTTTCTCTTAAAGACAAGCAGTGTGTTCCAACACTTCAGTTCACTGTGCGAAGTGAATGGAGTGTTGCTTCAGTTTCTAAATGCTGTCCTTTCAGAGAAAATCACTTTCCTTTGAAAGTGCCTTAAGCGACTTGCAATAATTCACAAGAAACTCACATGCGTTTCTCTGAAAGAGAAGCAGTCTGTTCCAACACTTCAATTCACTGTGCGAAGTGAATGGAGTGTTGCTTCACTTTCTAAATGCTGTCCTTTCAGAGAAAATCACTTTCCTTTGAAAGTGCCTTAAGCTACTTACAAGCATTCACCAGAAACTCACATGCGTTTCTCTGAAAGAGAAGCAGTCTGTTCCAACACTTCAATTCACTGTGCGAAGTGAATGGAGTGTTGCTTCACTTTCTAAATGCTGTCCTTTCAGAGAAAATCACTTTCCTTTGAAAGTGCCTTAAACTACTTTCAAGCATTCACAGAAAACTCACATGCGTTTCTCTGAATGAGAAGCAGTCTGTTCCAACACTTCAATTCACTGTGCGAAGTGAATGGAGTGTTGCTTCAGTTTCTAAATGCTGTCCTTTCAGAGAAAATCACTTTCCTTTGAAAGTGCCTTAAGCTACTTACAAGCATTCACCAGAAACTCACATGCATTTCTCTGAAAGAGAAGCAGTCTGTTCCAACACTTCAATTCACAGTGCGAAGTGAATGGAGTGTTGCTTCAGTTTCTAAATGCTGTCCTTTCAGAGAAAATCACTTTCCTTTGAAAGTGCCTTAAGCAACTTGCAAGAATTCACAAGAAACTCACATGCGTTTCTCTGAAAGAGAAGCAGTCTGTTCCAACACTTCAATTCACTGTGCGAAGTGAATGGAGTGTTGCTTCACTATCTAAATGCTGTCCTTTCAGAGAAAATCACTTTCCTTTGAAAGTGCCTTAAGCTACTTGCAAGCATTCGCAAGAAACACTAATGCGTTTCTATGAAAGAGAAGCAGTCTGTTCCAACACTTCAATTCATTGCGAGAAGGGAATGGAGTGTTGCTTTACTTTCTAAATGCTGTCCTTTCATAGAAAATCACTTTCCTTTGAAAGAGCCTTAAGCTACTTACAAGCATTCAACAGAAACTCACATGCATTTCTCTGAAAGAGAAGCAGTCTGTTCCAACACTTCAATTCACTGTACAAAGTGAATTGAGTGTTGCTTCACTTTCTAAATGCTGTCCTTTCAGAGAAAATCACTTTCCTTTGAAAGTGCCTTAAGCAACTTGCAAGCATTCACAAGAAACACTAATGCGTTTCTATGAAAGAGAAGCACTCTGTTCCAACACTTCAATTCACTGCACGAAGGGAATGGAGTGTTGCTTCACTTTCTAAATGCTGTCCTTTCAGAGAAAATCACTTTCCTTTGAAAGTGCCTTAAGCTACTTACAAGCATTAGGAAGAAACTCACATGCGTTTCTCTGAAAGAGAAGCAGTCTGTTCCAACACTTCAATTCACTGTGCGAAGTGAATGGAGTGTTGCATCACTTTCTAAATTCTGTCCTTTCAGAGAAAATCACTTTCCTTTGAAAGTGCCTTAAACTTCTTTCAAGCATTCACAAAAATCTCACATGCGTTTCTCTTAAAGGGAAGCAGTGTGTTCCAACACTTCAATTCACTGTGCGAAGTGAATGGAGTGTTGCTTCACTTTCTAAATGCTGTCCTTTCAGAGAAAATCACTTTCCTTTGAAAGTGCCTTAAGCGACTTGCAATAATTCACAAGAAACTCACATGCGTTTCTCTGAAAGAGAAGCAGTCTGTTCCAACACTTCAATTCACTGTGCGAAGTGAATGGAGTGTTGCTTCACTTTCTAAATGCTGTCCTTTCAGAGAAAATCACTTTCCTTTGAAAGTGCCTTAAGCTACTTACAAGCATTCACCAGAAACTCACATGCGTTTCTCTGAAAGGGAAGCAGTCTGTTCCAACACTTCAATTCACTGTGCGAAGTGAATGGAGTGTTGCTTCACTTTCTAAATGCTGTCCTTTCAGAGAAAATCATTTTCCTTTGAAAGTGCCTTAAGCTACTTACAAGCATTCACCAGAAACTCACATGCGTTTCTCTGAAAGAGAAGCAGTCTGTTCCAACACTTCAATTCACTGTGCGAAGTGAATGGAGTGTTGCTTCACTTTCTAAATGCTGTCCTTTCAGAGAAAATCACTTTCCTTTGAAAGTGCCTTAAGCTACTTGCAAGCATTAGGAAGAAACTCACATGCGTTTCTCTGAAAGAGAAGCAGTCTGTTCCAACACTTCAATTCACTGTGCGAAGTGAATGGAGTGTTGCTTCACTTTCTAAATGCTGTCCTTTCAGAGAAAATCACTTTCCTTTGAAAGTGCCTTAAGCTACTTGCAAGCATTAGGAAGAAACTCACATGCGTTTCTCTGAAAGAGAAGCAGTCTGTTCCAACACTTCAATTCACTGTGTGAAGTGAATGGAGTGTTGCCTCACTTTCTAAATGCTGTCCTTTCAGAGAAAATCACTTTCCTTTGAAAGTGCCTTAAGCTATTTACAAGCATTCACCAGAAACTCACATGCGTTTCTCTGAAAGAGAAGCAGTCTGTTCCAACACTTCAATTCAATGTGCGAAGTGAATGGAGTGTTGCTGCACTTTCTAAATGCTGTCCTTTCAGTGAAAATCACTTTCCTTTGAAAGTGCCTTAAGCAATTTGCAAGCATTCACAAGAAACACTAATGCGTTTCTATGAAAGAGAAGCACTCTGTTCCAACACTTCAATTCACTGCACGAAGGGAATGGAGTGTTGCTTCACTTTCTAAATGCTGTCCTTTCAGAGAAAATCACTTTCCTTTGAAAGTGCCTTAAGCTACTTACAAGCATTAGGAAGAAACTCACATGCGTTTCTCTGAAAGAGAAGCAGTCTGTTCCAACACTTCAATTCACTGTGCGAAGTGAATGGAGTGTTGCATCACTTTCTAAATTCTGTCCTTTCAGAGAAAATCACTTTCCTTTGAAAGTGCCTTAAACTACTTTCAAGCATTCACAAAAAACTCACATGCGTTTCTCTTAAAGAGAAGCAGTGTGTTCCAACACTTCAGTTCACTGTGCGAAGTGAATGGAGTGTTGCTTCAGTTTCTAAATGCTGTCCTTTCAGAGAAAATCACTTTCCTTTGAAAGTGCCTTAAGCGACTTGCAATAATTAACAAGAAACTCACATGCGTTTCTCTGAAAGAGAAGCAGTCTGTTCCAACACTTCAATTCACTGTGCGAAGTGAATGGAGTGTTGCTTCACTTTCTAAATGCTGTCCTTTCAGAGAAAATCACTTTCCTTTGAAAGTGCCTTAAGCTACTTACAAGCATTCACCAGAAACTCACATGCGTTTCTCTGAAAGAGAAGCAGTCTGTTCCAGCACTTCAATTCACTGTGCGAAGTGAATGGAGTGTTGCTTCACTTTCTAAATGCTGTCCTTTCAGAGAAAATCACTTTCCTTTGAAAGTGCCTTAAGCTACTTGCAAGCATTAGGAAGAAACTCACATGCGTTTCTCTGAAAGAGAAGCAGTCTGTTCCAACACTTCAATTCACTGTGTGAAGTGAATGGAGTGTTGCCTCACTTTCTAAATGCTGTCCTTTCAGAGAAAATCACTTTCCTTTGAAAGTGCCTTAAGCTACTTACAAGCATTCACCAGAAACTCACATGCGTTTCTCTGAAAGAGAAGCAGTCTGTTCCAACACTTCAATTCAATGTGCGAAGTGAATGGAGTGTTGCTGCACTTTCTAAATGCTGTCCTTTAAGAGAAAATCACTTTCCTTTGAAAGTGCCTTAAGCAATTTGCAAGCATTCACAAGAAACACTAATGCGTTTCTATGAAAGAGAAGCACTCTGTTCCAACACTTCAATTCACTGCACGAAGGGAATGGAGTGTTGCTTCACTTTCTAAATGCTGTCCTTTCAGAGAAAATCACTTTCCTTTGAAAGTGCCTTAAGCTACTTACAAGCATTCAACAGAAACTCACATGCGTTTCTCTGAAAGAGAAGCAGTCTGTTCCAACACTTCAATTCACTGTGCGAAGTGAATGGAGTGTTGCTTCACTTTCTAAATGCTGTCCTTTCAGAGAAAATCACTTTCCTTTGAAAGTGCCTTAAGCTACTTACAAGCATTCACCAGAAACTCACATGCGTTTCTCTGAAAGAGAAGCAGTCTGTTCCAACACTTCAATTCACTGTGCGAAGTGAATGGAGTGTTGCTTCACTTTCTAAATGCTGTCCTTTCAGAGAAAATCACTTTCCTTTGAAAGTGCCTTAAGCTACTTACAAGCATTCACCAGAAACTCACATGAATTTCTCTGAAAGAGAAGCAGTCTGTTCCAACACTTCAATTCACTGTGCGAAGTGAATGGAGTGTTGCTTCACTTTCTAAATGCTGTCCTTTCAGAGAAAATCACTTTCCTTTGAAAGTGCCTTAAGCAATATGCAAGCATTCACAAGAAACACTAATGCGTTTCTATGAAAGAGAAGCACTCTGTTCCAACACTTCAATTCACTGCACGAAGGGAATGGAGTGTTGCTTCACTTTCTAAATGCTGTCCTTTCAGTGAAAATCACTTTCCTTTGAAAGTGCCTTAAGCTACTTACAAGCATTTATAAAAAACTCACATGCGTTTCTCTGAAAGAGAAGCAGTCTGTTCCAACACTTCAATTCACTGTGCGAAGTGAATGGAGTGTTGCTTCACTTTCTAAATGCTGTCCTTTCAGAGAAAATCACTTTCCTTTGATAGTGCCTTAAGCTACTTGCAAGCATTAGGAAGAAACTCACATGCGTTTCTCTGAAAGAGAAGCAGTCTGTTCCAACACTTCAATTCACTGTGTGAAGTGAATAGAGTGTTGCCTCACGTTCTAAATGCTGTAATTTCAGAGAAAATCACTTTCCTTTGAAAGTGCCTTAAGCTACTTACAAGCATTCACCAGAAACTCACATGCGTTTCTCTGAAAGAGAAGCAGTCTGTTCCAACACTTCAATTCACTGTGCGAAGTGAATTGAGTGTTGCTTCACTTTCTAAATGCTGTCCTTTCAGAGAAAATCACTTTCCTTTGAAAGTGCCTTAAGCTACTTACAAGCATTCAACTTAAACTCACATGAATTTCTCTGAAAGAGAAGCAGTCTGTTCCAACACTTCAATTCACTGTGCGAAGTGAAAGGAGTGTTGCTTCACTTTCTAAATGCTGTCCTTTCAGAGAAAATCACGTTCCTTTGAAAGTGCCTTAAGCTACTTGCAAGCATTAGGAAGAAACTCACATGCGTATCTCTGAAAGAGAAGCAGACTGTTCCAACACTTCAATTCACTGTGCGAAGTGAATGGAGTGTTGCTTCACTTTCTAAATGCTGTCCTTTCAGAGAAAATCACTTTCCTTTGAAAGTGCCTTAAGCTACTTGCAAGCATTAGGAAGAAACTCACATGCGTTTCTCTGAAAGAGAAGCAGTCTGTTCCAACACTTCAATTCACTGTGTGAAGTGAATGAAGTGTTGCTTCACTTTCTAAATGCTGTCCTTTCAGAGAAAATCACTTTCCTTTGAAAGTGACTTAAGCTACTTACAAGCATTCACCAGAAACTCACATGCGTTTCTCTAAAAGAGAAGCAGTCTGTTCCAACACTTCAATTCAATGTGCGAAGTGAATGGAGTGTTGCTTCACTTTCTAAATGCTGTCCTTTCAGAGAAAATCACTTTCCTTTGAAAGTGCCTTAAGCTACTTACAAGCATTCACCAGAAACTCACATGCGTTTCTCTGAAAGAGAAGCAGTCTGTTCCAACACTTCAATTCAATGTGCGAAGTGAATGGAGTGTTGCTTCACATTCTAAATGCTGTCCTTTCAGAGAAAATCACTTTCCTTTGAAAGTGCCTTAAGCTACTTACAAGCATTCAACTTAAACTCACATGAATTTCTCTGAAAGAGAAGCAGTCTGTTCCAACACTTCAATTCACTGTGCGAAGTGAATGGAGTGTTGCTTCACTTTCTAAATGCTGTCCTTTCAGAGAAAATCAGGTTCCTTTGAAAGTGCCTTAAGCTACTTGCAAGCATTAGGAAGAAACTCACATGCGTATCTCTGAAAGAGAAGCAGACTGTTCCAACACTTCAATTCACTGTGCGAAGTGAATGGAGTGTTGCTTCACTTTCTAAATGCTGTCCTTTCAGAGAAAATCACTTTCCTTTGAAAGTGCCTTAAGCTACTTGCAAGCATTAGGAAGAAACTCACATGCGTTTCTCTGAAAGAGAAGCAGTCTGTTCCAACACTTCAATTCACTGTGTGAAGTGAATGAAGTGTTGCTTCACTTTCTAAATGCTGTCCTTTCAGAGAAAATCACTTTCCTTTGAAAGTGACTTAAGCTACTTACAAGCATTCACCAGAAACTCACATGCGTTTCTCTAAAAGAGAAGCAGTCTGTTCCAACACTTCAATTCAATGTGCGAAGTGAATGGAGTGTTGCTTCACTTTCTAAATGCTGTCCTTTCAGAGAAAATCACTTTCCTTTGAAAGTGCCTTAAGCTACTTACAAGCATTCACCAGAAACTCACATGCGTTTCTCTGAAAGAGAAGCAGTCTGTTCCAACACTTCAATTCACTGTACGAAGTGAATGGAGTGTTGCTTCACTTTCTAAATACTGTCCTTTCAGAGAAAATCACTTTCCTTTGATAGTGCCTTAAGCTACTTGCAAGCATTAGGAAGAAACTCACATGCGTTTCTCTGAAAGAGAAGCAGTCTGTTCCAACACTTCAATTCACTGTGTGAAGTGAATAGAGTGTTGCCTCACGTTCTAAATGCTGTCCTTTCAGAGAAAATCACTTTCCTTTGAAAGTGCCTTAAGCTACTTACAAGCATTCACCAGAAACTCACATGCGTTTCTCTGAAAGAGAAGTAGTCTGTTCCAACACTTCAATTCACTGTGCGAAGTGAATGGAGTGTTGCTTCACTTTCTAAATGCTGTCCTTTCAGAGAAAATCACTTTCCTTTGAAAGTGCCTTAAACTACTTTCAAGCATTCACAGAAAACTCACATGCGTTTCTCTGAATGAGAAGCAGTCTGTTCCAACACTTCAATTCACTGTGCGAAGTGAATGGAGTGTTGCTTCAGTTTCTAAATGCTGTCCTTTCAGAGAAAATCACATTCCTTTGAAAGTGCCTTAAGCTACTTACAAGCATTCAACAGAAACTCACATGCATTTCTCTGAAAGAGAAGCAGTCTGTTCCAACACTTCAATTCACTGTGCGAAGTGAATGGAGTGTTGCTTCACTTTCTAAATGCTGTCCTTTCAGAGAAAATCACTTTCCTTTGAAAGTGCCTTAAGCTACTTACAAGCATTCACCAGAAACTCACATGCGTTTCTCTGAAAGAGAAGCAGTCTGTTCCAACACTTCAATTCACTGTGCGAAGTGAATGGAGTGTTGCTTCACTTTCTAAATGCTGTCCTTTCAGAGAAAATCACTTTCCTTTGAAAGTGCCTTAAGCTACTTGCAAGCATTAGGAAGAAACTCACATGCGTTTCTCTGAAAGAGAAGCAGTCTGTTCCAACACTTCAATTCACTGTGCGAAGTGAATGGAGTGTTGCTTCACTTTCTAAATGCTGTCCTTTCAGAGAAAATCACTTTCCTTTGAAAGTGCCTTAAGCTACTTGCAAGCATTAGGAAGAAACTCACATGCGTTTCTCTGAAGAGAAGCAGTCTGTTCCAACACTTCAATTCACTGTGTGAAGTGAATGGAGTGTTGCCTCACTTTCTAAATGCTGTCCTTTCAGAGAAAATCACTTTCCTTTGAAAGTGCCTTAAGCTATTTACAAGCATTCACCAGAAACTCACATGCGTTTCTCTGAAAGAGAAGCAGTCTGTTCCAACACTTCAATTCAATGTGCGAAGTGAATGGAGTGTTGCTGCACTTTCTAAATGCTGTCCTTTCAGAGAAAATCACTTTCCTTTGAAAGTGCCTTAAGCAATTTGCAAGCATTCACAAGAAACACTAATGCGTTTCTATGAAAGGGAAGCACTCTGTTCCAACACTTCAATTCACTGCACGAAGGGAATGGAGTGTTGCTTCACTTTCTAAATGCTGTCCTTTCAGAGAATTTCACTTTCCTTTGAAAGTGCCTTAAGCTACTTACAAGCATTAGGAAGAAACTCACATGCGTTTCTCTGAAAGAGAAGCAGTCTGTTCCAACACTTCAATTCACTGTGCGAAGTGAATGGAGTGTTGCATCACTTTCTAAATTCTGTCCTTTCAGAGAAAATCACTTTCCTTTGAAAGTGCCTTAAACTACTTTCAAGCATTCACAAAAAACTCACATGCGTTTCTCTTAAAGAGAAGCAGTGTGTTCCAACACTTCAGTTCACTGTGCGAAGTGAATGGAGTGTTGCTTCAGTTTCTAAATGCTGTCCTTTCAGAGAAAATCACTTTCCTTTGAAAGTGCCTTAAGCGACTTGCAATAATTAACAAGAAACTCACATGCGTTTCTCTGAAAGAGAAGCAGTCTGTTCCAACACTTCAATTCACTGTGCGAAGTGAATGGAGTGTTGCTTCACTTTCTAAATGCTGTCCTTTCAGAGAAAATCACTTTCCTTTGAAAGTGCCTTAAGCTACTTACAAGCATTCACCAGAAACTCACATGCGTTTCTCTGAAAGAGAAGCAGTCTGTTCCAGCACTTCAATTCACTGTGCGAAGTGAATGGAGTGTTGCTTCACTTTCTAAATGCTGTCCTTTCAGAGAAAATCACTTTCCTTTGAAAGTGCCTTAAGCTACTTGCAAGCATTAGGAAGAAACTCACATGCGTTTCTCTGAAAGAGAAGCAGTCTGTTCCAACACTTCAATTCACTGTGTGAAGTGAATGGAGTGTTGCCTCACTTTCTAAATGCTGTCCTTTCAGAGAAAATCACTTTCCTTTGAAAGTGCCTTAAGCTACTTACAAGCATTCACCAGAAACTCACATGCGTTTCTCTGAAAGAGAAGCAGTCTGTTCCAACACTTCAATTCAATGTGCGAAGTGAATGGAGTGTTGCTGCACTTTCTAAATGCTGTCCTTTAAGAGAAAATCACTTTCCTTTGAAAGTGCCTTAAGCAATTTGCAAGCATTCACAAGAAACACTAATGCGTTTCTATGAAAGAGAAGCACTCTGTTCCAACACTTCAATTCACTGCACGAAGGGAATGGAGTGTTGCTTCACTTTCTAAATGCTGTCCTTTCAGAGAAAATCACTTTCCTTTGAAAGTGCCTTAAGCTACTTACAAGCATTCAACAGAAACTCACATGCGTTTCTCTGAAAGAGAAGCAGTCTGTTCCAACACTTCAATTCACTGTGCGAAGTGAATGGAGTGTTGCTTCACTTTCTAAATGCTGTCCTTTCAGAGAAAATCACTTTCCTTTGAAAGTGCCTTAAGCTACTTACAAGCATTCACCAGAAACTCACATGCGTTTCTCTGAAAGAGAAGCAGTCTGTTCCAACACTTCAATTCACTGTGCGAAGTGAATGGAGTGTTGCTTCACTTTCTAAATGCTGTCCTTTCAGAGAAAATCACTTTCCTTTGAAAGTGCCTTAAGCTACTTACAAGCATTCACCAGAAACTCACATGAATTTCTCTGAAAGAGAAGCAGTCTGTTCCAACACTTCAATTCACTGTGCGAAGTGAATGGAGTGTTGCTTCACTTTCTAAATGCTGTCCTTTCAGAGAAAATCACTTTCCTTTGAAAGTGCCTTAAGCAATATGCAAGCATTCACAAGAAACACTAATGCGTTTCTATGAAAGAGAAGCACTCTGTTCCAACACTTCAATTCACTGCACGAAGGGAATGGAGTGTTGCTTCACTTTCTAAATGCTGTCCTTTCAGTGAAAATCACTTTCCTTTGAAAGTGCCTTAAGCTACTTACAAGCATTTATAAAAAACTCACATGCGTTTCTCTGAAAGAGAAGCAGTCTGTTCCAACACTTCAATTCACTGTGCGAAGTGAATGGAGTGTTGCTTCACTTTCTAAATGCTGTCCTTTCAGAGAAAATCACTTTCCTTTGATAGTGCCTTAAGCTACTTGCAAGCATTAGGAAGAAACTCACATGCGTTTCTCTGAAAGAGAAGCAGTCTGTTCCAACACTTCAATTCACTGTGTGAAGTGAATAGAGTGTTGCCTCACGTTCTAAATGCTGTCCTTTCAGAGAAAATCACTTTCCTTTGAAAGTGCCTTAAGCTACTTACAAGCATTCACCAGAAACTCACATGCGTTTCTCTGAAAGAGAAGCAGTCTGTTCCAACACTTCAATTCACTGTGCGAAGTGAATTGAGTGTTGCTTCACTTTCTAAATGCTGTCCTTTCAGAGAAAATCACTTTCCTTTGAAAGTGCCTTAAGCTACTTACAAGCATTCAACTTAAACTCACATGAATTTCTCTGAAAGAGAAGCAGTCTGTTCCAACACTTCAATTCACTGTGCGAAGTGAAAGGAGTGTTGCTTCACTTTCTAAATGCTGTCCTTTCAGAGAAAATCACGTTCCTTTGAAAGTGCCTTAAGCTACTTGCAAGCATTAGGAAGAAACTCACATGCGTATCTCTGAAAGAGAAGCAGACTGTTCCAACACTTCAATTCACTGTGCGAAGTGAATGGAGTGTTGCTTCACTTTCTAAATGCTGTCCTTTCAGAGAAAATCACTTTCCTTTGAAAGTGCCTTAAGCTACTTGCAAGCATTAGGAAGAAACTCACATGCGTTTCTCTGAAAGAGAAGCAGTCTGTTCCAACACTTCAATTCACTGTGTGAAGTGAATGAAGTGTTGCTTCACTTTCTAAATGCTGTCCTTTCAGAGAAAATCACTTTCCTTTGAAAGTGACTTAAGCTACTTACAAGCATTCACCAGAAACTCACATGCGTTTCTCTAAAAGAGAAGCAGTCTGTTCCAACACTTCAATTCAATGTGCGAAGTGAATGGAGTGTTGCTTCACTTTCTAAATGCTGTCCTTTCAGAGAAAATCACTTTCCTTTGAAAGTGCCTTAAGCTACTTACAAGCATTCACCAGAAACTCACATGCGTTTCTCTGAAAGAGAAGCAGTCTGTTCCAACACTTCAATTCAATGTGCGAAGTGAATGGAGTGTTGCTTTACTTTCTAAATGCTGTCCTTTCAGAGAAAATCACTTTCCTTTGAAAGTGCCTTAAGCTACTTACAAGCATTCAACTTAAACTCACATGAATTTCTCTGAAAGAGAAGCAGTCTGTTCCAACACTTCAATTCACTGTGCGAAGTGAATGGAGTGTTGCTTCACTTTCTAAATGCTGTCCTTTCAGAGAAAATCAGGTTCCTTTGAAAGTGCCTTAAGCTACTTGCAAGCATTAGGAAGAAACTCACATGCGTATCTCTGAAAGAGAAGCAGACTGTTCCAACACTTCAATTCACTGTGCGAAGTGAATGGAGTGTTGCTTCACTTTCTAAATGCTGTCCTTTCAGAGAAAATCACTTTCCTTTGAAAGTGCCTTAAGCTACTTGCAAGCATTAGGAAGAAACTCACATGCGTTTCTCTGAAAGAGAAGCAGTCTGTTCCAACACTTCAATTCACTGTGTGAAGTGAATGAAGTGTTGCTTCACTTTCTAAATGCTGTCCTTTCAGAGAAAATCACTTTCCTTTGAAAGTGACTTAAGCTACTTACAAGCATTCACCAGAAACTCACATGCGTTTCTCTAAAAGAGAAGCAGTCTGTTCCAACACTTCAATTCAATGTGCGAAGTGAATGGAGTGTTGCTTCACTTTCTAAATGCTGTCCTTTCAGAGAAAATCACTTTCCTTTGAAAGTGCCTTAAGCTACTTACAAGCATTCACCAGAAACTCACATGCGTTTCTCTGAAAGAGAAGCAGTCTGTTCCAACACTTCAATTCACTGTACGAAGTGAATGGAGTGTTGCTTCACTTTCTAAATACTGTCCTTTCAGAGAAAATCACTTTCCTTTGATAGTGCCTTAAGCTACTTGCAAGCATTAGGAAGAAACTCACATGCGTTTCTCTGAAAGAGAAGCAGTCTGTTCCAACACTTCAATTCACTGTGTGAAGTGAATAGAGTGTTGCCTCACGTTCTAAATGCTGTCCTTTCAGAGAAAATCACTTTCCTTTGAAAGTGCCTTAAGCTACTTGCAAGCATTAGGAAGAAACTCACATGCGTTTCTCTGAAAGAGAAGCAGTCTGTTCCAACACTTCAATTCACTGTGTGAAGTGAATAGAGTGTTGCCTCACGTTCTAAATGCTGTCCTTTCAGAGAAAATCACTTTCCTTTGAAAGTGCCTTAAGCTACTTACAAGCATTCACCAGAAACTCACATGCGTTTCTCTGAAAGAGAAGCAGTCTGTTCCAACACTTCAATTCACTGTGCGAAGTGAATGGAGTGTTGCTTCAGTTTCTAAATGCTGTCCTTTCAGAGAAAATCACATTCCTTTGAAAGTGCCTTAAGCTACTTACAAGCATTCAACAGAAACTCACATGCATTTCTCTGAAAGAGAAGCAGTCTGTTCCAACACTTCAATTCACTGTGCGAAGTGAATGGAGTGTTGCTTCACTTTCTAAATGCTGTCCTTTCAGAGAAAATCACTTTCCTTTGAAAGTGCCTTAAGCTACTTACAAGCATTCACCAGAAACTCACGTGCGTTTCTCTGAAAGAGAAGCAGTCTGTTCCAACACTTCAATTCACTGTGCGAAGTGAATGGAGTGTTGCTTCACTTTCTAAATGCTGTCCTTTCAGAGAAAATCACTTTCCTTTGAAAGTGCCTTAAGCTACTTGCAAGCATTCGGAAGAAACACTAATGCGTTTCTATGAAAGAGAAGCAGTCTGTTCCAACACTTCAATTCATTGCGAGAAGGGAATGGAGTGTTGCTTTACTTTCTAAATGCTGTCCTTTCATAGAAAATCACTTTCCTTTGAAAGAGCCTTAAGCTACTTACAAGCATTCAACAGAAACTCACATGCATTTCTCTGAAAGAGAAGCAGTCTGTTCCAACACTTCAATTCACTGTACAAAGTGAATTGAGTGTTGCTTCACTTTCAAAATGCTGTCCTTTCAGAGAAAATCACTTTCCTTTGAAAGTGCCTTAAGCAACTTGCAAGCATTCACAAGAAACACTAATGCGTTTCTATGAAAGAGAAGCACTCTGTTCCAACACTTCAATTCACTGCACGAAGGGAATGGAGTGTTGCTTCACTTTCTAAATGCTGTCCTTTCAGAGAAAATCACTTTCCTTTGAAAGTGCCTTAAGCTACTTACAAGCATTAGGAAGAAACTCACATGCATTTCTCTGAAAGAGAAGCAGTCTGTTCCAACACTTCAATTCACTGTGCGAAGTGAATGGAGTGTTGCATCACTTTTTAAATTCTGTCCTTTCAGAGAAAATCACTTTCCTTTGAAAGTGCCTTAAACTACTTTCAAGCATTCACAAAAAACTCACATGCGTTTCTCTTAAAGAGAAGCAGTGTTTTCCAACACTTCAATTCACTGTGCGAAGTGAATGGAGTGTTGCTTCACTTTCTAAATGCTGTCCTTTCAGAGAAAATCACTTTCCTTTGAAAGTGCCTTAAGCGACTTGCAATAATTCACAAGAAACTCACATGCGTTTCTCTGAAAGAGAAGCAGTCTGTTCCAACACTTCAATTCACTGTGCGAAGTGAATGGAGTGTTGCTTCACTTTCTAAATGCTGTCCTTTCAGAGAAAATCACTTTCCTTTGAAAGTGCCTTAAGCTACTTACAAGCATTCACCAGAAACTCACATGCGTTTCTCTGAAAGGGAAGCAGTCTGTTCCAACACTTCAATTCACTGTGCGAAGTGAATGGAGTGTTGCTTCACTTTCTAAATGCTGTCCTTTCAGAGAAAATCACTTTCCTTTGAAAGTGCCTTAAGCTACTTACAAGCATTCACCAGAAACTCACATGCGTTTCTCTGAAAGAGAGGCAGTCTGTTCCAACACTTCAATTCACTGTGCGAAGTGAATGGAGTGTTGCTTCACTTTCTAAATGCTGTCCTTTCAGAGAAAATCACTTTCCTTTGAAAGTGCCTTAAGCTACTTGCAAGCATTAGGAAGAAACTCACATGCGTTTCTCTGAAAGAGAAGCAGTCTGTTCCAACACTTCAATTCACTGTGCGAAGTGAATGGAGTGTTGCTTCACTTTCTAAATGCTGTCCTTTCAGTGAAAATCACTTTCCTTTGAAAGTGCCTTAAGCTACTTGCAAGCATTAGGAAGAAACTCACATGCGTTTCTCTGAAAGAGAAGCAGTCTGTTCCAACACTTCAATTCACTGTGTGAAGTGAATGGAGTGTTGCCTCACTTTCTAAATGCTGTCCTTTCAGAGAAAATCACTTTCCTTTGAAAGTGCCTTAAGCTACTTACAAGCATTCACCAGAAACTCACATGCGTTTCTCTGAAAGAGAAGCAGTCTGTTCCAACACTTCAATTCAATGTGCGAAGTGAATGGAGTGTTGCTGCACTTTCTAAATGCTGTCCTTTCAGAGAAAATCACTTTCCTTTGAAAGTGCCTTAAGCAATTTGCAAGCATTCACAAGAAACACTAATGCGTTTCTATGAAAGAGAAGCACTCTGATCCAACACTTCAATTCACTGCACGAAGGGAATGGAGTGTTGCTTCACTTTCTAAATGCTGTCCTTTCAGAGAAAATCACTTTCCTTTGAAAGTGCCTTAAGCTACTTACAAGCATTCACCAGAAACTCACATGCGTTTCTCTGAAAGAGAAGCAGTCTGTTCCAACACTTCAATTCACTGTGCGAAGTGAATGGAGCGTTGCATCACTTTCTAAATTCTGTCCTTTCAGAGAAAATCACTTTCCTTTGAAAGTGCCTTAAACTACTTTCAAGCATTCACAAAAAACTCACATGCGTTTCTCTTAAAGAGAAGCAGTGTGTTCCAACACTTCAGTTCACTGTGCGAAGTGAATGGAGTGTTGCTTCAGTTTCTAAATGCTGTCCTTTCAGAGAAAATCACTTTCCTTTGAAAGTGCCTTAAGCGACTTGCAATAATTCACAAGAAACTCACATGCGTTTCTCTGAAAGAGAAGCAGTCTGTTCCAACACTTCAATTCACTGTGCGAAGTGAATGGAGTGTTGCTTCACTTTCTAAATGCTGTCCTTTCAGAGAAAATCACTTTCCTTTGACAGTGACTTAAGCTACTTACAAGCATTCACCAGAAACTCACATGCGTTTCTCTGAAAGAGAAGCAGTCTGTTCCAACACTTCAATTCACTCTGTGAAGTGAATGGAGTGTTGGGTCACATTCTAAATGCTGTCCTTTCAGAGAAAATCACTTTCCTTTGAAAGTGCCTTAAGCTACTTACAAGCATTCACCAGAAACTCACATGCGTTTCTCTGAAAGAGAAGCAGTCTGTTCCAACACTTCAATTCAATGTGCGAAGTGAATGGAGTGTTGCTTCACTTTCTAAATGCTGTCCTTTCAGAGGAAATCACTTTCCTTTGAAAGTGCCTTAAGCTACTTACAAGCATTCAACAGAAACTCACATGCATTTCTCTGAAAGAGAAGCAGTCTGTTCCAACACTTCAATTCACTGTGCGAAGTGAATGGAGTGTTGCTTCACTTTCTAAATTATGTCCTTTCAGAGAAAATCACTTTCCTTTGAAAGTGCCTTAAGCAACTTGCAAGCATTCACAAGAAACACTAATGCGTTTATATGAAAGAGAAGCACTCTGTTCCAACACTTCAATTCACTGCACGAAGGGAATGGAGTGTTGCTTCACTTTCTAAATGCTGTCCTTTCAGAGAAAATCACTGTCCTTTGAAAGTGCCTTAAGCTACTTTCAAGCAAACACCAGAAACTCACATGCGTTTCTCTGAAAGAGAAGCAGTCTGTTCCAACACTTCAATTCACTGTGCGAAGTGAATGGAGTGTTGCTTCACTTTCTAAATGCTGTCCTTTCAGAGAAAATCACTTTCCTTTGATAGTGCCTTAAGCTACTTGCAAGCATTAGGAAGAAACTCACATGCATTTCTCTGAAAGAGAAGCAGTCTGTTCCAACACTTCAATTCACTGTGTGAAGTGAATAGAGTGTTGCCTCACGTTCTAAATGCTGTCCTTTCAGAGAAAATCACTTTCCTTTGAAAGTGCCTTAAGCTACTTACAAGCATTCACCAGAAACTCACATGCGTTTCTCTGAAAGAGAAGCAGTCTGTTCCAACACTTCAATTCACTGTGCGAAGTGAATGGCGTGTTGCTTCACTTTCTAAATGCTGTCCTTTCAGAGAAAATCACTTTCCTTTGAAAGTGCCTTAAGCTACTTACAAGCATTCACAAAAAACTCACATGCGTTTCGCTTAAAGAGAAGCATTGTGTTCCAACACTTCAATTCACTGTGCGAAGTGAATGGAGTGTTGCTTCAGTTTCTAAATGCTGTCCTTTCAGAGAAAATCACTTTCCTTTGAAAGTGCCTTAAGCAACTTGCAAGCATTCACCAGAAACTCACATGCGTTTCTCTGAAAGAGAAGCAGTCTGTTCCAACACTTCAATTCACTGTGCGAAGTGAATGGAGTGTTGCTTCACTTTCTAAATGCTGTCCTTTCAGAGAAAATCACTTTCCTTTGAAAGTGCCTTAAGCTACTTGCAAGCATTCGGAAGAAACACTAATGCGTTTCTGTGAAAGAGAAGCAGTCTGTTCCAACACTTCAATTCATTGCGAGAAGGGAATGGAGTGTTGCTTTACTTTCTAAATGCTGTCCTTTCATAGAAAATCACTTTCCTTTGAAAGAGCCTTAAGCTACTTACAAGCATTCAACAGAAACTCACATGCATTTCTCTGAAAGAGAAGCAGTCTGTTCCAACACTTCAATTCACTGTACAAAGTGAATTGAGTGTTGCTTCACTTTCAAAATGCTGTCCTTTCAGAGAAAATCACTTTCCTTTGAAAGTGCCTTAAGCAACTTGCAAGCATTCACAAGAAACACTAATGCGTTTCTATGAAAGAGAAGCACTCTGTTCCAACACTTCAATTCACTGCACGAAGGGAATGGAGTGTTGCTTCACTTTCTAAATGCTGTCCTTTCAGAGAAAATCACTTTCCTTTGAAAGTGCCTTAAGCTACTTACAAGCATTAGGAAGAAACTCACATGCATTTCTCTGAAAGAGAAGCAGTCTGTTCCAACACTTCAATTCACTGTGCGAAGTGAATGGAGTGTTGCATCACTTTTTAAATTCTGTCCTTTCAGAGAAAATCACTTTCCTTTGAAAGTGCCTTAAACTACTTTCAAGCATTCACAAAAAACTCACATGCGTTTCTCTTAAAGAGAAGCAGTGTTTTCCAACACTTCAATTCACTGTGCGAAGTGAATGGAGTGTTGCTTCACTTTCTAAATGCTGTCCTTTCAGAGAAAATCACTTTCCTTTGAAAGTGCCTTAAGCGACTTGCAATAATTCACAAGAAACTCACATGCGTTTCTCTGAAAGAGAAGCAGTCTGTTCCAACACTTCAATTCACTGTGCGAAGTGAATGGAGTGTTGCTTCACTTTCTAAATGCTGTCCTTTCAGAGAAAATCACTTTCCTTTGAAAGTGCCTTAAGCTACTTACAAGCATTCACCAGAAACTCACATGCGTTTCTCTGAAAGGGAAGCAGTCTGTTCCAACACTTCAATTCACTGTGCGAAGTGAATGGAGTGTTGCTTCACTTTCTAAATGCTGTCCTTTCAGAGAAAATCACTTTCCTTTGAAAGTGCCTTAAGCTACTTACAAGCATTCACCAGAAACTCACATGCGTTTCTCTGAAAGAGAGGCAGTCTGTTCCAACACTTCAATTCACTGTGCGAAGTGAATGGAGTGTTGCTTCACTTTCTAAATGCTGTCCTTTCAGAGAAAATCACTTTCCTTTGAAAGTGCCTTAAGCTACTTGCAAGCATTAGGAAGAAACTCACATGCGTTTCTCTGAAAGAGAAGCAGTCTGTTCCAACACTTCAATTCACTGTGCGAAGTGAATGGAGTGTTGCTTCACTTTCTAAATGCTGTCCTTTCAGTGAAAATCACTTTCCTTTGAAAGTGCCTTAAGCTACTTGCAAGCATTAGGAAGAAACTCACATGCGTTTCTCTGAAAGAGAAGCAGTCTGTTCCAACACTTCAATTCACTGTGTGAAGTGAATGGAGTGTTGCCTCACTTTCTAAATGCTGTCCTTTCAGAGAAAATCACTTTCCTTTGAAAGTGCCTTAAGCTACTTACAAGCATTCACCAGAAACTCACATGCGTTTCTCTGAAAGAGAAGCAGTCTGTTCCAACACTTCAATTCAATGTGCGAAGTGAATGGAGTGTTGCTGCACTTTCTAAATGCTGTCCTTTCAGAGAAAATCACTTTCCTTTGAAAGTGCCTTAAGCAATTTGCAAGCATTCACAAGAAACACTAATGCGTTTCTATGAAAGAGAAGCACTCTGATCCAACACTTCAATTCACTGCACGAAGGGAATGGAGTGTTGCTTCACTTTCTAAATGCTGTCCTTTCAGAGAAAATCACTTTCCTTTGAAAGTGCCTTAAGCTACTTACAAGCATTCACCAGAAACTCACATGCGTTTCTCTGAAAGAGAAGCAGTCTGTTCCAACACTTCAATTCACTGTGCGAAGTGAATGGAGCGTTGCATCACTTTCTAAATTCTGTCCTTTCAGAGAAAATCACTTTCCTTTGAAAGTGCCTTAAACTACTTTCAAGCATTCACAAAAAACTCACATGCGTTTCTCTTAAAGAGAAGCAGTGTGTTCCAACACTTCAGTTCACTGTGCGAAGTGAATGGAGTGTTGCTTCAGTTTCTAAATGCTGTCCTTTCAGAGAAAATCACTTTCCTTTGAAAGTGCCTTAAGCGACTTGCAATAATTCACAAGAAACTCACATGCGTTTCTCTGAAAGAGAAGCAGTCTGTTCCAACACTTCAATTCACTGTGCGAAGTGAATGGAGTGTTGCTTCACTTTCTAAATGCTGTCCTTTCAGAGAAAATCACTTTCCTTTGACAGTGACTTAAGCTACTTACAAGCATTCACCAGAAACTCACATGCGTTTCTCTGAAAGAGAAGCAGTCTGTTCCAACACTTCAATTCACTGTGTGAAGTGAATGGAGTGTTGGGTCACATTCTAAATGCTGTCCTTTCAGAGAAAATCACTTTCCTTTGAAAGTGCCTTAAGCTACTTACAAGCATTCACCAGAAACTCACATGCGTTTCTCTGAAAGAGAAGCAGTCTGTTCCAACACTTCAATTCAATGTGCGAAGTGAATGGAGTGTTGCTTCACTTTCTAAATGCTGTCCTTTCAGAGAAAATCACTTTCCTTTGAAAGTGCCTTAAGCTACTTACAAGCATTCAACAGAAACTCACATGCATTTCTCTGAAAGAGAAGCAGTCTGTTCCAACACTTCAATTCACTGTGCGAAGTGAATGGAGTGTTGCTTCACTTTCTAAATTATGTCCTTTCAGAGAAAATCACTTTCCTTTGAAAGTGCCTTAAGCAACTTGCAAGCATTCACAAGAAACACTAATGCGTTTATATGAAAGAGAAGCACTCTGTTCCAACACTTCAATTCACTGCACGAAGGGAATGGAGTGTTGCTTCACTTTCTAAATGCTGTCCTTTCAGAGAAAATCACTGTCCTTTGAAAGTGCCTTAAGCTACTTTCAAGCAAACACCAGAAACTCACATGCGTTTCTCTGAAAGAGAAGCAGTCTGTTCCAACACTTCAATTCACTGTGCGACGTGAATGGAGTGTTGCTTCACTTTCTAAATGCTGTCCTTTCAGAGAAAATCACTTTCCTTTGATAGTGCCTTAAGCTACTTGCAAGCATTAGGAAGAAACTCACATGCATTTCTCTGAAAGAGAAGCAGTCTGTTCCAACACTTCAATTCACTGTGTGAAGTGAATAGAGTGTTGCCTCACGTTCTAAATGCTGTCCTTTCAGAGAAAATCACTTTCCTTTGAAAGTGCCTTAAGCTACTTACAAGCATTCACCAGAAACTCACATGCGTTTCTCTGAAAGAGAAGCAGTCTGTTCCAACACTTCAATTCACTGTGCGAAGTGAATGGCGTGTTGCTTCACTTTCTAAATGCTGTCCTTTCAGAGAAAATCACTTTCCTTTGAAAGTGCCTTAAGCTACTTACAAGCATTCACAAAAAACTCACATGCGATTCGCTTAAAGAGAAGCATTGTGTTCCAACACTTCAATTCACTGTGCGAAGTGAATGGAGTGTTGCTTCAGTTTCTAAATGCTGTCCTTTCAGAGAAAATCACTTTCCTTTGAAAGTGCCTTAAGCAACTTGCAAGCATTCACCAGAAACTCACATGCGTTTCTCTGAAAGAGAAGCAGTCTGTTCCAACACTTCAATTCGCTGTGCGAAGTGAATGGAGTGTTGCTTCACTTTCTAAATGCTGTCCTTTCAGAGAAAATCACTTTCCTTTGAAAGTGCCTTAAGCTACTTACAAGCATTCACCAGAAACTCACATGCGTTTCTCTGAAAGAGAAGCAGTCTGTTCCAATACTTCAATTCACTCTGCGAAGTGAATGGAGTGTTGCTTCACTTTCTAAATGCTGTCCTTTCAGAGAAAATCACTTTCCTTTGAAAGTGCCTTAAGCTACTTACAAGCATTCAACTTAAACTCACATGCATTTCTCTGAAAGAGAAGCAGTCTGTTCCAACACTTCAATTCACTGTGCGAAGTGAATGGAGTGTTGCTTCACTTTCCAAATGCTGTCCTTTCAGAGAAAATCACTTTCCTTTGATAGTGCCTTAAGCTACTTGCAAGCATTAGGAAGAAACTCACATGCGTTTCTCTAAAAGAGAAGCAGTCTGTTCCAACACTTCAATTCACTGCACGAAGGGAATGGAGTGTTGCTTCAGTTTCTAAATGCTGTTCTTTCAGAGAAAATCACTTTCCTTTGAAAGTGCCTTAAGCTACTTACAAGCATTCAACAGAAACTCACATGCATTTCTCTGAAAGAGAAGCAGTCTGGTCCAACACTTCAATTCACTGTGCGAAGTGAATGGAGTGTTGCTTCACTTTCTAAATTATGTCCTTTCAGAGAAAATCACTTTACTTTGAAAGTGCCTTAAGCAACTTGCAAGCATTCACAAGAAACACTAATGCGTTTATATGAAAGAGAAGCACTCTGTTCCAACACTTCAATTCACTGCACGAAGGGAATGGAGTGTTGCTTCACTTTCTAAATGCTGTCCTTTCAGAGAAAATCACTGTCCTTTGAAAGTGCCTTAAGCTACTTACAAGCATTCACCAGAAACTCACATGCGTTTCTCTGAAAGAGAAGCAGTCTGTTCCAACACTTCAATTCACTGTACAAAGTGAATTGAGTGTTGCTTCACTTTGTAAATGCTGTCCTTTCAGAGAAAATCACTTTCCTTTGAAAGTGCCTTAAGCAACTTGCAAGCATTCACAAGAAACACTAATGCGTTTCTATGAAAGAGAAGCACTCTGTTCCAACACTTCAATTCACTGCACGAAGGGAATGGAGTGTTGCTTCACTTTCTAAATGCTGTCCTTTCAGAGAAAATCACTTTCCTTTGAAAGTGCCTTAAGCTACTTACAAGCATTAGGAATAAACTCACATGCGTTTCTCTGAAAGAGAAGCAGTCTGTTCCAACACTTCAATTCACTGTGCGAAGTGAATGGAGTGTTGCATCACTTTCTAAATTCTGTCCTTTTAGAGAAAATCACTTTCCTTTGAAAGTGCCTTAAACTACTTTCAAGCATTCACAAAAAACTCACATGCGTTTCTCTTAAAGAGAAGCAGTGTGTTCCAACACTTCAATTCACTGTGCGAAGTGAATGGAGTGTTGCTTCACTTTCTAAATGCTGTCCTTTCAGAGAAAATCACTTTCCTTTGAAAGTGCCTTAAGCGACTTGCAATAATTCACAAGAAACTCACATGCGTTTCTCTGAAAGAGAAGCAGTCTGTTCCAACACTTCAATTCACTGTGCGAAGTGAATGGAGTGTTGCTTCACTTTCTAAATGCTGTCCTTTCAGAGAAAATCACTTTCCTTTGAAAGTGCCTTAAGCTACTTACAAGCATTCACCAGAAACTCACATGCGTTTCTCTGAAAGGGAAGCAGTCTGTTCCAACACTTCAATTCACTGTGCGAAGTGAATGGAGTGTTGCTTCACTTTCTAAATGCTGTCCTTTCAGAGAAAATCACTTTCCTTTGAAAGTGCCTTAAGCGACTTACAAGCATTCACCAGAAACTCACATGCGTTTCTCTGAAAGAGAGGCAGTCTGTTCCAACACTTCACTTCACTGTGCGAAGTGAATGGAGTGTTGCTTCACTTTCTAAATGCTGTCCTTTCAGAGAAAATCACTTTCCTTTGAAAGTGCCTTAAGCTACTTGCAAGCATTAGGAAGAAACTCACATGCGTTTCTCTGAAAGAGAAGCAGTCTGTTCCAACACTTCAATTCACTGTGTGAAGTGAATGGAGTGTTGCCTCACTTTCTAAATGCTGTCCTTTCAGAGAAAATCACTTTCCTTTGAAAGTGCCTTTAGCTACTTACAAGCATTCACCAGAAACTCACATGCGTTTCTCTGAAAGAGAAGCAGTCTGTTCCAACACTTCAATTCACTGTGCGAAGTGAATGGAGTGTTGCTTCACTTTCTAAATGCTGTCCTTTCAGAGAAAATCACTTTCCTTTGAAAGTGCCTTAAGCTACTTACAAGCATTCAACAGAAACTCACATGCATTTCTCTGAAAGAGAAGCAGTCTGTTCCAACACTTCAATTCACTGTGCGAAGTGAATGGAGTGTTGCTTCACTTTCTAAATTATGTCCTTTCAGAGAAAATCACTTTCCTTTGAAAGTGCCTTAAGCAACTTGCAAGCATTCACAAGAAACACTAATGCGTTTATATGAAAGAGAAGCACTCTGTTCCAACACTTCAATTCACTGCACGAAGGGAATGGAGTGTTGCTTCACTTTCTAAATGCTGTCCTTTCAGAGAAAATCACTGTCCTTTGAAAGTGCCTTAAGCTACTTACAAGCATTCACCAGAAACTCACATGCGTTTCTCTGAAAGAGAAGCAGTCTGTTCCAACACTTCAATTCACTGTGCGAAGTGAATGGAGTGTTGCTTCACTTTCTAAATGCTGTCCTTTCAGAGAAAATCACTTTCCTTTGATAGTGCCTTAAGCTACTTGCAAGCATTAGGAAGAAACTCACATGCATTTCTCTGAAAGAGAAGCAGTCTGTTCCAACACTTCAATTCAGTGTGAGAAGTGAATAGAGTGTTGCCTCACGTTCTAAATGCTTTCCTTTCAGAGAAAATTACTTTCCTTTGAAAGTGCCTTAAGCTACTTACAAGCATTCACCAGAAACTCACATGCGTTTCTCTGAAAGAGAAGCAGTCTGTTCCAACACTTCAATTCACTGTGCGAAGTGAATGGAGTGTTGCTTCACTTTCTAAATGCTGTCCTTTCAGAGAAAATCACTTTCCTTTGAAAGTGCCTTAAACTACTTTCAAACCTTCACAAAAAACTCACATGCGTTTCGCTTAAAGAGAAGCATTGTGTTCCAACACTTCAATTCACTGTGCGAAGTGAATGGAGTGTTGCTTCACTTTCTAAATGCTGTCCTTTCAGTGAAAATCACTTTCCTTTGAAAGTGCCTTAAGCTACTTGCAAGCATTAGGAAGAAACTCACATGCGTTTCTCTGAAAGAGAAGCAGTCTGTTCCAACACTTCAATTCACTGTGTGAAGTGAATGGAGTGTTGCCTCACTTTCTAAATGCTGTCCTTTCAGAGAAAATCACTTTCCTTTGAAAGTGCCTTAAGCTACTTACAAGCATTCACCAGAAACTCACATGCGTTTCTCTGAAAGAGAAGCAGTCTGTTCCAACACTTCAATTCAATGTGCGAAGTGAATGGAGTGTTGCTGCACTTTCTAAATGCTGTCCTTTCAGAGAAAATCACTTTCCTTTGAAAGTGCCTTAAGCAATTTGCAAGCATTCACAAGAAACACTAATGCGTTTCTATGAAAGAGAAGCACTCTGATCCAACACTTCAATTCACTGCACGAAGGGAATGGAGTGTTGCTTCACTTTCTAAATGCTGTCCTTTCAGAGAAAATCACTTTCCTTTGAAAGTGCCTTAAGCTACTTACAAGCATTCACCAGAAACTCACATGCGTTTCTCTGAAAGAGAAGCAGTCTGTTCCAACACTTCAATTCACTGTGCGAAGTGAATGGAGCGTTGCATCACTTTCTAAATTCTGTCCTTTCAGAGAAAATCACTTTCCTTTGAAAGTGCCTTAAACTACTTTCAAGCATTCACAAAAAACTCACATGCGTTTCTCTTAAAGAGAAGCAGTGTGTTCCAACACTTCAGTTCACTGTGCGAAGTGAATGGAGTGTTGCTTCAGTTTCTAAATGCTGTCCTTTCAGAGAAAATCACTTTCCTTTGAAAGTGCCTTAAGCGACTTGCAATAATTCACAAGAAACTCACATGCGTTTCTCTGAAAGAGAAGCAGTCTGTTCCAACACTTCAATTCACTGTGCGAAGTGAATGGAGTGTTGCTTCACTTTCTAAATGCTGTCCTTTCAGAGAAAATCACTTTCCTTTGACAGTGACTTAAGCTACTTACAAGCATTCACCAGAAACTCACATGCGTTTCTCTGAAAGAGAAGCAGTCTGTTCCAACACTTCAATTCACTGTGTGAAGTGAATGGAGTGTTGGGTCACATTCTAAATGCTGTCCTTTCAGAGAAAATCACTTTCCTTTGAAAGTGCCTTAAGCTACTTACAAGCATTCACCAGAAACTCACATGCGTTTCTCTGAAAGAGAAGCAGTCTGTTCCAACACTTCAATTCAATGTGCGAAGTGAATGGAGTGTTGCTTCACTTTCTAAATGCTGTCCTTTCAGAGAAAATCACTTTCCTTTGAAAGTGCCTTAAGCTACTTACAAGCATTCAACAGAAACTCACATGCATTTCTCTGAAAGAGAAGCAGTCTGTTCCAACACTTCAATTCACTGTGCGAAGTGAATGGAGTGTTGCTTCACTTTCTAAATTATGTCCTTTCAGAGAAAATCACTTTCCTTTGAAAGTGCCTTAAGCAACTTGCAAGCATTCACAAGAAACACTAATGCGTTTATATGAAAGAGAAGCACTCTGTTCCAACACTTCAATTCACTGCACGAAGGGAATGGAGTGTTGCTTCACTTTCTAAATGCTGTCCTTTCAGAGAAAATCACTGTCCTTTGAAAGTGCCTTAAGCTACTTTCAAGCAAACACCAGAAACTCACATGCGTTTCTCTGAAAGAGAAGCAGTCTGTTCCAACACTTCAATTCACTGTGCGACGTGAATGGAGTGTTGCTTCACTTTCTAAATGCTGTCCTTTCAGAGAAAATCACTTTCCTTTGATAGTGCCTTAAGCTACTTGCAAGCATTAGGAAGAAACTCACATGCATTTCTCTGAAAGAGAAGCAGTCTGTTCCAACACTTCAATTCACTGTGTGAAGTGAATAGAGTGTTGCCTCACGTTCTAAATGCTGTCCTTTCAGAGAAAATCACTTTCCTTTGAAAGTGCCTTAAGCTACTTACAAGCATTCACCAGAAACTCACATGCGTTTCTCTGAAAGAGAAGCAGTCTGTTCCAACACTTCAATTCACTGTGCGAAGTGAATGGCGTGTTGCTTCACTTTCTAAATGCTGTCCTTTCAGAGAAAATCACTTTCCTTTGAAAGTGCCTTAAGCTACTTACAAGCATTCACAAAAAACTCACATGCGATTCGCTTAAAGAGAAGCATTGTGTTCCAACACTTCAATTCACTGTGCGAAGTGAATGGAGTGTTGCTTCAGTTTCTAAATGCTGTCCTTTCAGAGAAAATCACTTTCCTTTGAAAGTGCCTTAAGCAACTTGCAAGCATTCACCAGAAACTCACATGCGTTTCTCTGAAAGAGAAGCAGTCTGTTCCAACACTTCAATTCGCTGTGCGAAGTGAATGGAGTGTTGCTTCACTTTCTAAATGCTGTCCTTTCAGAGAAAATCACTTTCCTTTGAAAGTGCCTTAAGCTACTTACAAGCATTCACCAGAAACTCACATGCGTTTCTCTGAAAGAGAAGCAGTCTGTTCCAATACTTCAATTCACTCTGCGAAGTGAATGGAGTGTTGCTTCACTTTCTAAATGCTGTCCTTTCAGAGAAAATCACTTTCCTTTGAAAGTGCCTTAAGCTACTTACAAGCATTCAACTTAAACTCACATGCATTTCTCTGAAAGAGAAGCAGTCTGTTCCAACACTTCAATTCACTGTGCGAAGTGAATGGAGTGTTGCTTCACTTTCCAAATGCTGTCCTTTCAGAGAAAATCACTTTCCTTTGATAGTGCCTTAAGCTACTTGCAAGCATTAGGAAGAAACTCACATGCGTTTCTCTAAAAGAGAAGCAGTCTGTTCCAACACTTCAATTCACTGCACGAAGGGAATGGAGTGTTGCTTCAGTTTCTAAATGCTGTTCTTTCAGAGAAAATCACTTTCCTTTGAAAGTGCCTTAAGCTACTTACAAGCATTCAACAGAAACTCACATGCATTTCTCTGAAAGAGAAGCAGTCTGGTCCAACACTTCAATTCACTGTGCGAAGTGAATGGAGTGTTGCTTCACTTTCTAAATTATGTCCTTTCAGAGAAAATCACTTTCCTTTGAAAGTGCCTTAAGCAACTTGCAAGCATTCACAAGAAACACTAATGCGTTTATATGAAAGAGAAGCACTCTGTTCCAACACTTCAATTCACTGCACGAAGGGAATGGAGTGTTGCTTCACTTTCTAAATGCTGTCCTTTCAGAGAAAATCACTGTCCTTTGAAAGTGCCTTAAGCTACTTACAAGCATTCACCAGAAACTCACATGCGTTTCTCTGAAAGAGAAGCAGTCTGTTCCAACACTTCAATTCACTGTACAAAGTGAATTGAGTGTTGCTTCACTTTGTAAATGCTGTCCTTTCAGAGAAAATCACTTTCCTTTGAAAGTGCCTTAAGCAACTTGCAAGCATTCACAAGAAACACTAATGCGTTTCTATGAAAGAGAAGCACTCTGTTCCAACACTTCAATTCACTGCACGAAGGGAATGGAGTGTTGCTTCACTTTCTAAATGCTGTCCTTTCAGAGAAAATCACTTTCCTTTGAAAGTGCCTTAAGCTACTTACAAGCATTAGGAATAAACTCACATGCGTTTCTCTGAAAGAGAAGCAGTCTGTTCCAACACTTCAATTCACTGTGCGAAGTGAATGGAGTGTTGCATCACTTTCTAAATTCTGTCCTTTTAGAGAAAATCACTTTCCTTTGAAAGTGCCTTAAACTACTTTCAAGCATTCACAAAAAACTCACATGCGTTTCTCTTAAAGAGAAGCAGTGTGTTCCAACACTTCAATTCACTGTGCGAAGTGAATGGAGTGTTGCTTCACTTTCTAAATGCTGTCCTTTCAGAGAAAATCACTTTCCTTTGAAAGTGCCTTAAGCGACTTGCAATAATTCACAAGAAACTCACATGCGTTTCTCTGAAAGAGAAGCAGTCTGTTCCAACACTTCAATTCACTGTGCGAAGTGAATGGAGTGTTGCTTCACTTTCTAAATGCTGTCCTTTCAGAGAAAATCACTTTCCTTTGAAAGTGCCTTAAGCTACTTACAAGCATTCACCAGAAACTCACATGCGTTTCTCTGAAAGGGAAGCAGTCTGTTCCAACACTTCAATTCACTGTGCGAAGTGAATGGAGTGTTGCTTCACTTTCTAAATGCTGTCCTTTCAGAGAAAATCACTTTCCTTTGAAAGTGCCTTAAGCGACTTACAAGCATTCACCAGAAACTCACATGCGTTTCTCTGAAAGAGAGGCAGTCTGTTCCAACACTTCAATTCACTGTGCGAAGTGAATGGAGTGTTGCTTCACTTTCTAAATGCTGTCCTTTCAGAGAAAATCACTTTCCTTTGAAAGTGCCTTAAGCTACTTGCAAGCATTAGGAAGAAACTCACATGCGTTTCTCTGAAAGAGAAGCAGTCTGTTCCAACACTTCAATTCACTGTGTGAAGTGAATGGAGTGTTGCCTCACTTTCTAAATGCTGTCCTTTCAGAGAAAATCACTTTCCTTTGAAAGTGCCTTTAGCTACTTACAAGCATTCACCAGAAACTCACATGCGTTTCTCTGAAAGAGAAGCAGTCTGTTCCAACACTTCAATTCACTGTGCGAAGTGAATGGAGTGTTGCTTCACTTTCTAAATGCTGTCCTTTCAGAGAAAATCACTTTCCTTTGAAAGTGCCTTAAGCTACTTACAAGCATTCAACAGAAACTCACATGCATTTCTCTGAAAGAGAAGCAGTCTGTTCCAACACTTCAATTCACTGTGCGAAGTGAATGGAGTGTTGCTTCACTTTCTAAATTATGTCCTTTCAGAGAAAATCACTTTCCTTTGAAAGTGCCTTAAGCAACTTGCAAGCATTCACAAGAAACACTAATGCGTTTATATGAAAGAGAAGCACTCTGTTCCAACACTTCAATTCACTGCACGAAGGGAATGGAGTGTTGCTTCACTTTCTAAATGCTGTCCTTTCAGAGAAAATCACTGTCCTTTGAAAGTGCCTTAAGCTACTTACAAGCATTCACCAGAAACTCACATGCGTTTCTCTGAAAGAGAAGCAGTCTGTTCCAACACTTCAATTCACTGTGCGAAGTGAATGGAGTGTTGCTTCACTTTCTAAATGCTGTCCTTTCAGAGAAAATCACTTTCCTTTGATAGTGCCTTAAGCTACTTGCAAGCATTAGGAAGAAACTCACATGCATTTCTCTGAAAGAGAAGCAGTCTGTTCCAACACTTCAATTCACTGTGTGAAGTGAATAGAGTGTTGCCTCACGTTCTAAATGCTTTCCTTTCAGAGAAAATTACTTTCCTTTGAAAGTGCCTTAAGCTACTTACAAGCATTCACCAGAAACTCACATGCGTTTCTCTGAAAGAGAAGCAGTCTGTTCCAACACTTCAATTCACTGTGCGAAGTGAATGGAGTGTTGCTTCACTTTCTAAATGCTGTCCTTTCAGAGAAAATCACTTTCCTTTGAAAGTGCCTTAAACTACTTTCAAACCTTCACAAAAAACTCACATGCGTTTCGCTTAAAGAGAAGCATTGTGTTCCAACACTTCAATTCACTGTGCGAAGTGAATGGAGTGTTGCTTCAGTTTCTAAATGCTGTCCTTTCAGAGAAAATCACTTTCCTTTGAAAGTGCCTTAAGCAACTTGCAAGCATTCACCAGAAACTCACATGCGTTTCTCTGAAAGAGAAGCAGTCTGTTCCAACACTTCAATTCGCTGTGCGAAGTGAATGGAGTGTTGCTTCAGTTTCTAAATGCTGTCCTTTCAGAGAAAATCACTTTCTTTTGAAAGTGCCTTAAGCTACTTACAAGCATTCACCAGAAGCTCACATGCGTTTCTCTGAAAGAGAAGCAGTCTGTTCCAACACTTCAATTCACTGTGCGAAGTGAATGGAGTGTTGCTTCAGTTTCTAAATGCTGTCCTTTCAGAGAAAATCACTTTCCTTTGAAAGTGCCTTAAGCAACTTGCAAGCATTCACAAGAAACACTAATGCGTTTGTATGAAAGAGAAGCACTCTGTTCCAACACTTGAATTCACTGCACGAAGGGAATGGAGTGTTGCTTCACTTTCTAAATGCTGTCCTTTCAGAGAAAATCACTGTCCTTTGAAAGTGCCTTAAGCTACTTACAATCATTCACCAGTAACTCACATGTGTTTCTCTGAAAGAGAAGCAGTCTGTTCCAACACTTCAATTCACTGTACAAAGTGAATTGAGTGTTGCTTCACTTTGTAAATGCTGTCCTTTCAGAGAAAATCACTTTCCTTTGAAAGTGCCTTAAGCAACTTACAAGCATTCACAAGAAACACTAATGCGTT
The DNA here is from genome assembly GCF_982192425.1 of Myodes glareolus. NCBI lineage: Eukaryota > Metazoa > Chordata > Mammalia > Rodentia > Cricetidae > Myodes > Myodes glareolus. Next base: position 456,110 of record NC_142043.1, on the reverse strand, counting down.
TCTATGAAAGAGAAGCACTCTGTTCCAACACTTCAATTCACTGTGCGAAGTGAATGGAGTGTTGCTTCACTTTCTAAATGCTGTCCTTTCAGAGAAAATCACTTTCCTTTGAAAGTGCCTTAAACTACTTTCAAGCATTCACAAAAAACTCACATGCGTTTCTCTTAAAGAGAAGCAGTGTGTTCCAACACTTCAATTCACTGTGCGAAGTGAATGGAGTGTTGCTTCACTTTCTAAATGCTGTCCTTTCAGAGAAAATCACTTTCCTTTGAAAGTGCCTTAAGCGACTTGCAATAATTCACAAGAAACTCACATGCGTTTCTCTGAAAGAGAAGCAGTCTGTTCCAACACTTCAATTCACTGTGCGAAGTGAATGGAGTGCTGCTTCACTTTCTAAATGCTGTCCTTTCAGAGAAAATCACTTTCCTTTGAAAGTGCCTTAAGCTACTTACAAGCATTCACCAGAAACTCACATGCGTTTCTCTGAAAGGGAAGCAGTCTGTTCCAACACTTCAATTCACTGTGCGAAGTGAATGGAGTGTTGCTTCACTTTCTAAATGCTGTCCTTTCAGAGAAAATCACTTTCCTTTGAAAGTGCCTTAAGCTACTTACAAGCATTCACCAGAAACTCACATGCGTTTCTCTGAAAGAGAAGCAGTCTGTTCCAACACTTCAATTCACTGTGCGAAGTGAATGGAGTGTTGCTTCACTTTCTAAAGGCTGTCCTTTCAGAGAAAATCACTTTCCTTTGAAAGTGCCTTAAGCTACTTGCAAGCATTAGGAAGAAACTCACATGCGTTTCTCTGAAAGAGAAGCAGACTGTTCCAACACTTCAATTCACTGTGCGAAGTGAATGGAGTGTTGCTTCACTTTCTATATGCTGTCCTTTCAGAGAAAATCACTTTCCTTTGAAAGTGCCTTAAGCTACTTACAAGCATTAGGAAGAAACTCACATGCGTTTCTCTGAAAGAGAAGCAGTCTGTTCCAACACTTCAATTCAATGTGCGAAGTGAATGGAGTGTTGCGGCACTTTCTAAATGCTCTCCTTTCAGAGAAAATCACTTTCCTTTGAAAGTGCCTTAAGCAATTTGCAAGCATTCACAAGAAACACTAATGCGTTTCTATGAAAGGGAAGCACCTGTTCCAACACTTCAATTCACTGCACGAAGGGAATGGAGTGTTGCTTCACTTTCTAAATGCTGTCCTTTCAGAGAAAATCACTTTCCTTTGAAAGTGCCTTAAGCTACTTACAAGCATTAGGAAGAAACTCACATGCGTTCCTCTGAAAGAGAAGCAGTCTGTTCCAACACTTCAATTCACTGTGCGAAGTGAATGGAGTGTTGCATCACTTTCTAAATTCTGTCCTTTCAGAGAAAATCACTTTCCTTTGAAAGTGCCTTAAACTACTTTCAAGCATTCACAAAAAACTCACATGCGTTTCTCTTAAAGTGAAGCAGTGTGTTCCAACACTTCAGTTCACTGTGCGAAGTGAATGGAGTGTTGCTTCAGTTTCTAAATGCTGTCCTTTCAGAGAAAATCACTTTCCTTTGAAAGTGCCTTAAGCGACTTGCAATAATTCACAAGAAACTCACATGCGTTTCTCTGAAAGAGAAGCAGTCTGTTCCAACACTTCAATTCACTGTGCGAAGTGAATGGAGTGTTGCTTCACTTTCTAAATGCTGTCCTTTCAGAGAAAATCACTTTCCTTTGAAAGTGACTTAAGCTACTTACAAGCATTCACCAGAAACTCACATGCGTTTCTCTGAAAGAGAAGCCGTCTGTTCCAACACTTCAATTCACTGTGCGAAGTGAATGGAGTGTTGCTTCACTTTCTAAATGCTGTCCTTTCAGAGAAAATCACTTTCCTTTGAAAGTGCCTTAAGCTACTTACAAGCATTCAACTTAAACTCACATGAATTTCTCTGAAAGAGAAGCAGTCTGTTCCAACACTTCAATTCACTGTGCGAAGTGAATGGAGTGTTGCTTCACTTTCTAAATGCTGTCCTTTCAGAGAAAATCACTTTCCTTTGAAAGTGCCTTAAGCTACTTACAAGCATTCAACAGAAACTCACATGCATTTCTCTGAAAGAGAAGCAGTCTGTTCCAACACTTCAATTCACTGTGCGAAGTGAATGGAGTGTTGCTTCACTTTCTAAATGCTGTTCTTTCAGAGAAAATCACTTTCCTTTGATAGTGCCTTAAGCTACTTGCAAGCATTAGGAAGAAACTCACATGCATTTCTCTGAAAGAGAAGCAGTCTGTTCCAACACTTCAATTCACTGTGTGAAGTGAATAGAGTGTTGCCTCACGTTCTAAATGCTGTCCTTTCAGAGAAAATCACTTTCTTTTGAAAGTGCCTTAAGCTACTTTCAAGCCTTCACAAAAAACTCACATGCATTTCGCTTAAAGAGAAGCATTGTGTTCCAACACTTCAATTCACTGTGCGAAGTGAATGGAGTGTTGCTTCAGTTTCTAAATGCTGTCCTTTCAGAGAAAATCAATTTCCTTTGAAAGTGCCTTAAGCAACTTGCAAGCATTCACAAGAAACTCACATGCGTTTCTCTGAAAGAGAAGCAGTCTGTTCCAACACTTCAATTCGCTGTGCGAAGTGAATGGAGTGTTGCTTCACTTTCTAAATGCTGTCCTTTCAGAGAAAATCACTTTCTTTTGAAAGTGCCTTAAGCTACTTACAAGCATTCAAAAGAAGCTCACAAGCGTTTCTCTGAAAGAGAAGCAGTCTGTTCCAACACTTCAATTCACTGTGCGAAGTGAATGGAGTGTTGCTTCACTTTCTAAATGCTGTCCTTTCAGAGAAAATCACTTTCCTTTGAAAGTGCCTTAAACTACTTACAAGCATTCACCAGAAACTCACATGCGTTTCTTTGAAAGAGAAGCAGTCTGTTCCAATACTTCAATTCACTGTGCGAAGTGAATGGAGTGTTGCTTCACTTTCTAAATGCTGTCCTTTCAGAGAAAATCACTTTCCTTTGAAAGTGCCTTAAGCTACTTACAAGCATTCACCAGAAACTCACATGCGTGTCTCTGAAAGAGAAGCAGTCTGTTCCAATACTTCAATTCACTCTGCGAAGTGAATGGAGTGTTGCTTCACTTTCTAAATGCTGTCCTTTCAGAGAAAATCACTTTCCTTTGAAAGTGCCTTAAGCTACTTACAAGCATTCAACTTAAACTCACATGCATTTCTCTGAAAGAGAAGCAGTCTGTTCCAACACTTCAATTCACTGTGCGAAGTGAATGGAGTGTTGCTTCACTTTCTAAATGCTGTCCTTTCAGAGAAAATCACTTTCCTTTGATAGTGCCTTAAGCTACTTGCAAGAATTAGGAAGAAACTCACATGCGTTTCTCTGAAAGAGAAGCAGTCTGTTCCAACACTTCAATTCACTGCACGAAGGGAATGGAGTGTTGCTTCACTTTCTAAATGCTGTCCTTTCAGAGAAAATCACTTTCCTTTGAAAGTGCCTTAAGCTACTTACAAGCATTCACCAGAAACTCACATGCGTTTCTCTGAAAGAGAAGCAGTCTGTTCCAACACTTCAATTCACTGTGCGAAGTGAATGGAGTGTTGCTTCACTTTCTAAATGCTGTCCTTTCAGAGAAAATCACTTTCCTTTGAAAGAGCCTTAAGCTACTTACAAGCATTCACCAGAAACTCACATGCGTTTCTCTGAAAGAGAAGCAGTGTGTTCCAACACTTCAATTCACTGTGTGAAGTGAATAGAGTGTTGCCTCACGTTCTAAATGCTGTCCTTTCAGAGAAAATCACTTTCCTTTGAAAGTGCCTTAAGCTACTTACAAGCATTCACCAGAAACTCAAATGTGTTTCTCTGAAAGAGAAGCAGTCTGTTCCAACACTTCAATTCACTGTGCGAAGTGAATGGAGTGTTGCTTCACTTTCTAAATGCTGTCCTTTCAGAGAAAAATCACTTTCCTTTGAAAGTGCCTTAAACTACTTTCAAGCATTCACAAAAAACTCACATGCGTTTCTCTTAAAGAGAAGCAGTGTGTTCCAACACTTCAATTCACTGTGCGAAGTGAATGGAGTGTTGCTTCAGTTTCTAAATGCTGTCCTTTCAGAGAAAATCACTTTCCTTTGAAAGTGCCTTAAGCAACTTGCAAGCATTCACAAGAAACTCACATACGTTTCTCTGAAAGAGAAGCAGTCTGTTCCAACACTTCAATTCACTGTGCGAAGTGAATGGAGTGTTGCTTCACTTTCTAAATGCTGTCCTTTCAGAGAAAATCACTTTCCTTTGAAAGTGCCTTAAGCGACTTACAAGCATTCACCAGAAACTCACATGCGTTTCTCTGAAAGAGAAGAAGTCTGTTCCAACACTTCAATTCACTGTGCGAAGTGAATGGAGTGTTGCTTCACTTTCTAAATGCTGTCCTTTCAGAGAAAATCACTTTCCTTTGAAAGTGCCTTAAGCTACTTACAAGCATTCACCAGAAACTCACATGCGTTTCTCTGAAAGAGAAGCAGTCTGTTCCAACACTTCAATTCACTGTGCGAAGTGAATGGAGTGTTGCTTCACTTTCTAAATGCTGTCCTTTCAAAGAAAATCACTTTCCTTTGAAAGTGCCTTAAGCTACTTACAAGCATTCACCAGAAACTCACATGCGTTTCTCTGAAAGAGAAGCAGTCTGTTCCAATACTTCAATTCACTCTGCGAAGTGAATGGAGTGTTGGTTCACTTTCTAAATGCTGTCCTTTCAGAGAAAATCACTTTCCTTTGAAAGTGCCTTAAGCTACTTACAAGCATTCACCGCAAACTCACATGCGTTTCTCTGAAAGAGAAGCAGTCTGTTCCAACACTTCAATTCACTGTGCGAAGTGAATGGAGTGTTGCTTCACTTTCTAAATGCTGTCCTTTCAGAGAAAATCACTTTCCTTTGAAAGTGCCTTAAGCTACTTACAAGCATTCACCGGAAACTCACATGCGTTTCTCTGAAAGAGAAGCAGTCTGTTCCAACACTTCAATTCACTGTGCGAAGTGAATGGAGTGTTGCTTCACTTTCTAAATGCTGTCCTTTCAGAGAAAATCACTTTCCTTTGAAAGTGCCTTAAGCTACTTGCAAGCATTAGGAAGAAACTCACATGCGTTTCTCTGAAAGAGAAGCAGTCTGTTCCAACACTTCAATTCACTGTGCGAAGTGAATGGAGTGTTGCTTCACTTTCTAAATTATGTCCTTTCAGAGAAAATCACTTTCCTTTGAAAGTGCCTTAAGCAACTTGCAAGCATTCACAAGAAACACTAATGCGTTTATATGAAAGAGAAGCAGTCTGTTCCAACACTTCAATTCACTGCACGAAGGGAATGGAGTGTTGCTTCACTTTCTAAATGCTGTCCTTTCAGAGAAAATCACTGTCCTTTGAAAGTGCCTTAAGCTACTAACAAGCATTCACCAGAAACTCACATGTGTTTCTCTGAAAGAGAAGCAGTCGGTTCCAACAATTCAATTCACTGTGCGAAGTGAATGGAGTGTTGCTTCACTTTCTAAATGCTGTCCTTTCAGAGAAAATCACTGTCCTTTGAAAGTGCCTTAAGCTACTTACAATCATTCACCAGTAACTCACATGTGTTTCTCTGAAAGAGAAGCAGTCTGTTCCAACACTTCAATTCACTGTAAAAAGTGAATTGAGTGTTGCTTCACTTTGTAAATGCTGTCCTTTCAGAGAAAATCACTTTCCTTTGAAAGTGCCTTAAGCAACTTACAAGCATTCACAAGAAACACTAATGCGTTTCTATGAAAGAGAAGCACTCTGTTCCAACACTTCAATTCACTGTGCGAAGTGAATGGAGTGTTGCTTCACTTTCTAAATGCTGTCCTTTCAGAGAAAATCACTTTCCTTTGAAAGTGCCTTAAACTACTTTCAAGCATTCACAAAAAACTCATATGCGTTTCTCTTAAAGAGAAGCAGTGTGTTCCAACACTTCAATTCACTGTGCGAAGTGAATGGAGTGTTGCTTCACTTTCTAAATGCTGTCCTTTCAGAGAAAATCACTTTCCTTTGAAAGTGCCTTAAGCGACTTGCAATAATTCACAAGAAACTCACATGCGTTTCTCTGAAAGAGAAGCAGTCTGTTCCAACACTTCAATTTACTGTGCGAAGTGAATGGAGTGTTGCTTCACTTTCTAAATGCTGTCCTTTCAGAGAAAATCACTTTCCTTTGAAAGTGCCTTAAGCTACTTACAAGCATTCACCAGAAACTCACATGCGTTTCTCTGAAAGGGAAGCAGTCTGTTCCAACACTTCAATTCACTGTGCGAAGTGAATGGAGTGTTGCTTCACTTTCTAAATGCTGTCCTTTCAGAGAAAATCACTTTCCTTTGAAAGTGCCTTAAGCTACTTACAAGCATTCACCAGAAACTCACATGCGTTTCTCTGAAAGAGAAGCAGTCTGTTCCAACACTTCAATTCACTGTGCGAAGTGAATGGAGTGTTGCTTCACTTTCTAAAGGCTGTCCTTTCAGAGAAAATCACTTTCCTTTGAAAGTGCCTTAAGCTACTTGCAAGCATTAGGAAGAAACTCACATGCGTTTCTCTGAAAGAGAAGCAGACTGTTCCAACACTTCAATTCACTGTGCGAAGTGAATGGAGTGTTGCTTCACTTTCTATATGCTGTCCTTTCAGAGAAAATCACTTTCCTTTGAAAGTGCCTTAAGCTACTTACAAGCATTAGGAAGAAACTCACATGCGTTTCTCTGAAAGAGAAGCAGTCTGTTCCAACACTTCAATTCAATGTGCGAAGTGAATGGAGTGTTGCGGCACTTTCTAAATGCTCTCCTTTCAGAGAAAATCACTTTCCTTTGAAAGTGCCTTAAGCAATTTGCAAGCATTCACAAGAAACACTAATGCGTTTCTATGAAAGGGAAGCACCTGTTCCAACACTTCAATTCACTGCACGAAGGGAATGGAGTGTTGCTTCACTTTCTAAATGCTGTCCTTTCAGAGAAAATCACTTTCCTTTGAAAGTGCCTTAAGCTACTTACAAGCATTCACCGGAAACTCACATGCGTTTCTCTGAAAGAGAAGCAGTCTGTTCCAACACTTCAATTCACTGTGCGAAGTGAATGGAGTGTTGCATCACTTTCTAAATTCTGTCCTTTCAGAGAAAATCACTTTCCTTTGAAAGTGCCTTAAACTACTTTCAAGCATTCACAAAAAACTCACATGCGTTTCTCTTAAAGAGAAGCAGTGTGTTCCAACACTTCAGTTCACTGTGCGAAGTGAATGGAGTGTTGCTTCAGTTTCTAAATGCTGTCCTTTCAGAGAAAATCACTTTCCTTTGAAAGTGCCTTAAGCGACTTGCAATAATTCACAAGAAACTCACATGCGTTTCTCTGAAAGAGAAGCAGTCTGTTCCAACACTTCAATTCACTGTGCGAAGTGAATGGAGTGTTGCTTCACTTTCTAAATGCTGTCCTTTCAGAGAAAATCACTTTCCTTTGAAAGTGACTTAAGCTACTTACAAGCATTCACCAGAAACTCACATGCGTTTCTCTGAAAGAGAAGCCGTCTGTTCCAACACTTCAATTCACTGTGCGAAGTGAATGGAGTGTTGCTTCACTTTCTAAATGCTGTCCTTTCAGAGAAAATCACTTTCCTTTGAAAGTGCCTTAAGCTACTTACAAGCATTCAACAGAAACTCACATGCATTTCTCTGAAAGAGAAGCAGTCTGTTCCAACACTTCAATTCACTGTGCGAAGTGAATGGAGTGTTGCTTCACTTTCTAAATTATGTCCTTTCAGAGAAAATCACTTTCCTTTGAAAGTGCCTTAAGCAACTTGCAAGCATTCACAAGAAACACTAATGCGTTTCTATGAAAGAGAAGCACTCTGTTCCAACACTTCAATTCACTGCACGAAGGGAATGGAGTGTTGCATCACTTTCTAAATGCTGTCCTTTCAGAGAAAATCACTGTCCTTTGAAAGTGCCTTAAGCTACTTACAAGCATTCACCAGAAACTCACATGCGTTTCTCTGAAAGAGAAGCAGTCTGTTCCAACACTTCAATTCACTGTGCGAAGTGAATGGAGTGTTGCTTCACGTTCTAAATGCTGTCCTTTCAGAGAAAATCACTTTCCTTTGAAAGTGCCTTAAGCTACTTGCAAGCATTAGGAAGAAACTCACATGCGTTTCTCTGAAAGAGAAGCAGTCTGTTCCAACACTTCAATTCACTGTGCGAAGTGAATGGAGTGTTGCTTCACTTTCTAAATTATGTCCTTTCAGAGAAAATCACTTTCCTTTGAAAGTGCCTTAAGCAACTTGCAAGCATTCACAAGAAACACTAATGCGTTTATATGAAAGAGAAGCAGTCTGTTCCAACACTTCAATTCACTGCACGAAGGGAATGGAGTGTTGCTTCACTTTCTAAATGCTGTCCTTTCAGAGAAAATCACTGTCCTTTGAAAGTGCCTTAAGCTACTAACAAGCATTCACCAGAAACTCACATGTGTTTCTCTGAAAGAGAAGCAGTCGGTTCCAACACTTCAATTCACTGTGCGAAGTGAATGGAGTGTTGCTTCACTTTCTAAATGCTGTCCTTTCAGAGAAAATCACTGTCCTTTGAAAGTGACTTAAGCTACTTACAATCATTCACCAGTAACTCACATGTGTTTCTCTGAAAGAGAAGCAGTCTGTTCCAACACTTCAATTCACTGTACAAAGTGAATTGAGTGTTGCTTCACTTTGTAAATGCTGTCCTTTCAGAGAAAATCACTTTCCTTTGAAAGTGCCTTAAGCAACTTACAAGCATTCACAAGAAACACTAATGCGTTTCTATGAAAGAGAAGCACTCTGTTCCAACACTTCAATTCACTGTGCGAAGTGAATGGAGTGTTGCTTCACTTTCTAAATGCTGTCCTTTCAGAGAAAATCACTTTCCTTTGAAAGTGCCTTAAACTACTTTCAAGCATTCACAAAAAACTCATATGCGTTTCTCTTAAAGAGAAGCAGTGTCTTCCAACACTTCAATTCACTGTGCGAAGTGAATGGAGTGTTGCTTCACTTTCTAAATGCTGTCCTTTCAGAGAAAATCACTTTCCTTTGAAAGTGCCTTAAGCGACTTGCAATAATTCACAAGAAACTCACATGCGTTTCTCTGAAAGAGAAGCAGTCTGTTCCAACACTTCAATTTACTGTGCGAAGTGAATGGAGTGTTGCTTCACTTTCTAAATGCTGTCCTTTCAGAGAAAATCACTTTCCTTTGAAAGTGCCTTAAGCTACTTACAAGCATTCACCAGAAACTCACATGCGTTTCTCTGAAAGGGAAGCAGTCTGTTCCAACACTTCAATTCACTGTGCGAAGTGAATGGAGTGTTGCTTCACTTTCTAAATGCTGTCCTTTCAGAGAAAATCACTTTCCTTTGAAAGTGCCTTAAGCTACTTACAAGCATTCACCAGAAACTCACATGCGTTTCTCTGAAAGAGAAGCAGTCTGTTCCAACACTTCAATTCACTGTGCGAAGTGAATGGAGTGTTGCTTCACTTTCTAAAGGCTGTCCTTTCAGAGAAAATCACTTTCCTTTGAAAGTGCCTTAAGCTACTTGCAAGCATTAGGAAGAAACTCACATGCGTTTCTCTGAAAGAGAAGCAGACTGTTCCAACACTTCAATTCACTGTGCGAAGTGAATGGAGTGTTGCTTCACTTTCTATATGCTGTCCTTTCAGAGAAAATCACTTTCCTTTGAAAGTGCCTTAAGCTACTTACAAGCATTAGGAAGAAACTCACATGCGTTTCTCTGAAAGAGAAGCAGTCTGTTCCAAAACTTCAATTCAATGTGCGAAGTGAATGGAGTGTTGCGGCACTTTCTAAATGCTCTCCTTTCAGAGAAAATCACTTTCCTTTGAAAGTGCCTTAAGCAATTTGCAAGCATTCACAAGAAACACTAATGCGTTTCTATGAAAGGGAAGCACCTGTTCCAACACTTCAATTCACTGCACGAAGGGAATGGAGTGTTGCTTCACTTTCTAAATGCTGTCCTTTCAGAGAAAATCACTTTCCTTTGAAAGTGCCTTAAGCTACTTACAAGCATTAGGAAGAAACTCACATGCGTTCCTCTGAAAGAGAAGCAGTCTGTTCCAACACTTCAATTCACTGTGCGAAGTGAATGGAGTGTTGCATCACTTTCTAAATTCTGTCCTTTCAGAGAAAATCACTTTCCTTTGAAAGTGCCTTAAACTACTTTCAAGCATTCACAAAAAACTCACATGCATTTCTCTTAAAGAGAAGCAGTGTGTTCCAACACTTCAGTTCACAGTGCGAAGTGAATGGAGTGTTGCTTCAGTTTCTAAATGCTGTCCTTTCAGAGAAAATCACTTTCCTTTGAAAGTGCCTTAAGCGACTTGCAATAATTCACAAGAAACTCACATGCGTTTCTCTGAAAGAGAAGCAGTCTGTTCCAACACTTCAATTCACTGTGCGAAGTGAATGGAGTGTTGCTTCACTTTCTAAATGCTGTCCTTTCAGAGAAAATCACTTTCCTTTGAAAGTGACTTAAGCTACTTACAAGCATTCACCAGAAACTCACATGCGTTTCTCTGAAAGAGAAGCCGTCTGTTCCAACACTTCAATTCACTGTGCGAAGTGAATGGAGTGTTGCTTCACTTTCTAAATGCTGTCCTTTCAGAGAAAATCACTTTCCTTTGAAAGTGCCTTAAGCTACTTACAAGCATTCAACTTAAACTCACATGAATTTCTCTGAAAGAGAAGCAGTCTGTTCCAACACTTCAATTCACTGTGCGAAGTGAATGGAGTGTTGCTTCACTTTCTAAATGCTGTCCTTTCAGGGAAAATCACTTTCCTTTGAAAGTGCCTTAAGCTACTTACAAGCATTCAACAGAAACTCACATGCATTTCTCTGAAAGAGAAGCAGTCTGATCCAACACTTCAATTCACTGTGCGAAGTGAATGGAGTGTTGCTTCACTTTCTAAATTATGTCCTTTCAGAGAAAATCACTTTCCTTTGAAAGTGCCTTAAGCAACTTGCAAGCATTCACAAGAAACACTAATGCGTTTCTATGAAAGAGAAGCACTCTGTTCCAACACTTCAATTCACTGCACGAAGGGAATGGAGTGTTGCATCACTTTCTAAATGCTGTCCTTTCAGAGAAAATCACTGTCCTTTGAAAGTGCCTTAAGCTACTTACAAGCATTCACCAGAAACTCACATGCGTTTCTCTGAAAGAGAAGCAGTCTGTTCCAACACTTCAATTCACTGTGCGAAGTGAATGGAGTGTTGCTTCACTTTCTAAATGCTGTCCTTTCAGAGAAAATCACTTTCCTTTGATAGTGCCTTAAGCTACTTGCAAGCATTAGGAAGAAACTCACATGCATTTCTCTGAAAGAGAAGCAGTCTGTTCCAACACTTCAATTCACTGTGTGAAGTGAATAGAGTGTTGCCTCACGTTCTAAATGCTGTCCTTTCAGAGAAAATCACTTTCCTTTGAAAGTGCCTTAAGCTACTTACAAGCATTCACCAGAAACTCACATGCGTTTCTCTGAAAGAGAAGCAGTCTGTTCCAACACTTCAATTCACTGTGCGAAGTGAATGGAGTGTTGCTTCACTTTCTAAATGCTGTCCTTTCAGAGAAAATCACTTTCCTTTGAAAGTGCCTTAAACTACTTTCAAGCCTTCACAAAAAACTCACATGCGTTTCGCTTAAAGAGAAGCATTGTGTTCCAACACTTCAATTCACTGTGCGTAGTGAATGGAGTGTTGCTTCAGTTTCTAAATGCTGTCCTTTCAGAGAAAATCACTTTCCTTTGAAAGTGCCTTAAGCAACTTGCAAGCATTCACAAGAAACTCACATGCGTTTCTCTGAAAGAGAAGCAGTCTGTTCCAACACTTCAATTCGCTGTGCGAAGTGAATGGAGTGTTGCTTCACGTTCTAAATGCTGTCCTTTCAGAGAAAATCACTTTCTTTTGAAAGTGCCTTAAGCTACTTACAAGCATTCACCAGAAGCTCACAAGCGTTTCTCTGAAAGAGAAGCAGTCTGTTCCAACACTTCAATTCACTGTGCGAAGTGAATGGAGTGTTGCTTCACTTTCTAAATGCTGTCCTTTCAGAGAAAATCACTTTCCTTTGAAAGTGCCTTAAACTACTTACAAGCATTCACCAGAAACTCACATGCGTTTCTTTGAAAGAGAAGCAGTCTGTTCCAATACTTCAATTCACTGTGCGAAGTGAATGGAGTGTTGCTTCACTTTCTAAATGCTGTCCATTCAGAGAAAATCACTTTCCTTTGAAAGTGCCTTAAGCTACTTACAAGCATTCACCAGAAACTCACATGCGTGTCTCTGAAAGAGAAGCAGTCTGTTCCAATACTTCAATTCACTCTGCGAAGTGAATGGAGTGTTGCTTCACTTTCTAAATGCTGTCCTTTCAGAGAAAATCACTTTCCTTTGAAAGTGCCTTAAGCTACTTACAAGCATTCAACTTAAACTCACATGCATTTCTCTGAAAGAGAAGCAGTCTGTTCCAACACTTCAATTCACTGTGCGAAGTGAATGGAGTGTTGCTTCACTTTCTAAATGCTGTCCTTTCAGAGAAAATCAATTTCCTTTGATAGTGCCTTAAGCTACTTGCAAGCATTAGGAAGAAACTCACATGCGTTTCTCTGAAAGAGAAGCAGTCTGTTCCAACACTTCAATTCACTGCACGAAGGGAATGGAGTGTTGCTTCACTTTCTAAATGCTGTCCTTTCAGAGAAAATCACTTTCCTTTGAAAGTGCCTTAAGCTACTTACAAGCATTCACCAGAAACTCACATGCATTTCTCTGAAAGAGAAGCAGTCTGTTCCAACACTTCAATTCACTGTGCGAAGTGAATGGAGTGTTGCTTCACTTTCTAAATGCTGTCCTTTCAGAGAAAATCACTTTCCTTTGAAAGAGCCTTAAGCTACTTACAAGCATTCACCAGAAACTCACATGCGTTTCTCTGAAAGAGAAGCAGTGTGTTCCAACACTTCAATTCACTGTGTGAAGTGAATAGAGTGTTGCCTCACGTTCTAAATGCTGTCCTTTCAGAGAAAATCACTTTCCTTTGAAAGTGCCTTAAGCTACTTACAAGCATTCACCAGAAACTCACATGCGTTTCTCTGAAAGAGAAGCAGTCTGTTCCAACACTTCAATTCACTGTGCGAAGTGAATGGAGTGTTGCTTCACTTTCTAAATGCTGTCCTTTCAGAGAAAAATCACTTTCCTTTGAAAGTGCCTTAAACTACTTTCAAGCATTCACAAAAAACTCACATGCGTTTCTCTTAAAGAGAAGCAGTGTGTTCCAACACTTCAATTCACTGTGCGAAGTGAATGGAGTGTTGCTTCAGTTTCTAAATGCTGTCCTTTCAGAGAAAATCACTTTCCTTTGAAAGTGCCTTAAGCAACTTGCAAGCATTCACAAGAAACTCACATACGTTTCTCTGAAAGAGAAGCAGTCTGTTCCAACACTTCAATTCACTGTGCGAAGTGAATGGAGTGTTGCTTCACTTTCTAAATGCTGTCCTTTCAGAGAAAATCACTTTCCTTTGAAAGTGCCTTAAGCGACTTACAAGCATTCACCAGAAACTCACATGCGTTTCTCTGAAAGAGAAGAAGTCTGTTCCAACACTTCAATTCACTGTGCGAAGTGAATGGAGTGTTGCTTCACTTTCTAAATGCTGTCCTTTCAGAGAAAATCACTTTCCTTTGAAAGTGCCTTAAGCTACTTACAAGCATTCACCAGAAACTCACATGCGTTTCTCTGAAAGAGAAGCAGTCTGTTCCAACACTTCAATTCACTGTGCGAAGTGAATGGAGTGTTGCTTCACTTTCTAAATGCTGTCCTTTCAGAGAAAATCACTTTCCTTTGAAAGTGCCTTAAGCTACTTACAAGCATTCACCAGAAACTCACATGCGTTTCTCTGAAAGAGAAGCAGTCTGTTCCAATACTTCAATTCACTCTGCGAAGTGAATGGAGTGTTGGTTCACTTTCTAAATGCTGTCCTTTCAGAGAAAATCACTTTCATTTGAAAGTGCCTTAAGCTACTTACAAGCATTCACCGCAAACTCACATGCGTTTCTCTGAAAGAGAAGCAGTCTGTTCCAACACTTCAATTCACTGTGCGAAGTGAATGGAGTGTTGCTTCACTTTCTAAATGCTGTCCTTTCAGAGAAAATCACTTTCCTTTGAAAGTGCCTTAAGCGACTTACAAGCATTCACCAGAAACTCACATGTGTTTCTCTGAAAGAGAAGCAGTCTGTTCCAACACTTCAATTCACTGTGCGAAGTGAATGGAGTGTTGCTTCACTTTCTAAATGCTGTCCTTTCAGAGAAAATCACTTTCCTTTGAAAGTGCCTTAAGCTACTTACAAGCATTCACCAGAAACTCACATGCGTTTCTCTGAAAGAGAAGCAGTCTGTTCCAATACTTAAATTCACTCTGCGAAGTGAATGGAGTGTTGCTTCACTTTCTAAATGCTGTCCTTTCAGAGAAAATCACTTTCCTTTGAAAGTGCCTTAAGCTACTTACAAGCATTCAACTTAAACTCACATGCATTTCTCTGAAAGAGAAGCAGTCTGTTCCAACACTTCAATTCACTGTGCGAAGTGAATGGAGTGTGGCTTCACTTTCTAAATGCTGTCCTTTCAGAGAAAATCACTTTCCTTTGAAAGTGCCTTAAGCTACTTACAAGCATTCACCGTAAACTCACATGCGTTTCTCTGAAAGAGAAGCAGTCTGTTCCAACACTTCAATTCACTGTGCGAAGTGAATGGAGTGTTGCTTCACTTTCTAAATGCTGTCCTTTCAGAGAAAATCACTTTCCTTTGAAAGTGCCTTAAGCAACTTGCAAGCATTCACAAGAAACACTAATGCGTTTATATGAAAGAGAAGCAGTCTGTTCCAACACTTCAATTCACTGCACGAAGGGAATGGAGTGTTGCTTCACTTTCTAAATGCTGTCCTTTCAGAGAAAATCACTGTCCTTTGAAAGTGCCTTAAGCTACTAACAAGCATTCACCAGAAACTCACATGCGTTTCTCTGAAAGAGAAGCAGTCGGTTCCAACACTTCAATTCACTGTGCGAAGTGAATGGAGTGTTGCCTCACTTTCTAAATGCTGTCCTTTCAGAGAAAATCACTTTCCTTTGAAAGTGCCTTAAACTACTTTCAAGCATTCATAAAAAACTCACATGCGTTTCTCTGAAAGAGAAGCAGTCTGTTCCAACACTTCAATTCACTGTGCGAAGTGAATGGAGTGTTGCTTCACTTTCTAAATTCTGTCCTTTCAGAGAAAAACACTTTCCTTTGAAAGTGCCTTAAGCTACTTACAAGCATTCACCAGAAACTCACATGCGTTTCTCTGAAAGAGAAGCAGTCTGTTCCAACACTTCAATTCACTGTGCGAAGTGAATGGAGTGTTGCTTCACTTTCTAAATGCTGTCCTTTCAGAGAAAATCACTTTCCTTTGAAAGTGCCTTAAGCTACTTGCAAGCATTAGGAAGAAACTCACATGCGTTTCTCTGAAAGAGAAGCAGACTGTTCCAATACTTCAATTCACTGTGCGTAGTGAATGGAGTGTTGCTTCACTTTCTAAATGCTGTCCTTTCAGAGAAAATCACTTTCCTTTGAAAGTGCCTTAAGCTACTTGCAAGCATTAGGAAGAAACTCACATGCGTTTCTCTGAAAGAGAAGCAGTCTGTTCCAACACTTCAATTCACTGTGTGAAGTGAATGGAGTGTTGCCTCACTTTCTAAATGCTGTCCTTTCAGAGAAAATCACTTTCCTTTGAAAGTGCCTTAAGCTACTTACAAGCATTCACCAGAAACTCACATGCGTTTCTCTGAAAGAGAAGCAGTCTGTTCCAACACTTCAATTCAATGTGCGAAGTGAATGGAGTGTTGCTTCACATTCTAAATGCTGTCCTTTCAGAGAAAATCACTTTCCTTTGAAAGTGCCTTAAGCTACTTACAAGCATTCACCAGAAACTCACATGCAGTTCTCTGAAAGAGAAGCAGTCTGTTCCAACACTTCAATTCACTGTGCGATGTGAATGGAGTGTTGCTTCACTTTCTAAATGCTGTCCTTTCAGAGAAAATCACTTTCCTTTGAAAGTGCCTTAAGCAACTTGCAAGCATTCACAAGAAACACTAATGCGTTTATATGAAAGAGAAGCACTCTGTTCCAACCCTTCAATTCACTGCACGAAGGGAATGGAGTGTTGCTTCACTTTCTAAATGCTGTCTTTTCAGAGAAAATCACTGTCCTTTGAAAGTGCCTTAAGCTACTTACAAGCATTCACCAGGAACTCACATGCGTTTCTCTGAAAGAGAAGCAGTCTGTTCCAACACTTCAATTCACTGTGCGAAGTGAATGGAGTGTTGCTTCATTTTCTAAATGCTGTCCTTTCAGAGAAAATCACTTTCCTTTGAAAGTGCCTTAAGGTACTTGCAAGCATTAGGAAGAAACTCACATTCGCTTCTCTGAAAGAGAAGCAGTCTGTTCCAACACTTCAATTCACTGTGTGAAGTGAATAGAGTGTTGCCTCACGTTCTAAATGCTGTCCTTTCAGAGAAAATCACTTTCCTTTGAAAGTGCCTTAAGCTACTTACAAGCATTCACCAGACACTCACATGCGTTTCTCTGAAAGAGAAGCAGTCTGTTCCATCACTTCAATTCACTGTGCGAAGTGAATGGAGTGTTGCTTCACTTTCTAAATGCTGTCCTTTCAGAGAAAATCACTTTCCTTTGAAAGTGCCTTAAACTAATTCCAAGCCTTCACAAAAAACTCACATGCATTTCTCTTAAAGAGAAGCAGTGTGTTCCAACACTTCAATTCACTGTGCGAAGTGAATGGAGTGTTGCTTCACTTTCTAAATGCTGTCCTTTCAGAGAAAATCACTTTCCTGTGAAAGTGCCTTAAGCAACTTGCAAGCATTCACAAGAAACTCACATGCGTTTCTCTGAAAGGGAAGCAGTCTGTTCCAACACTTCATTTCGCTCTGCGAAGTGAATGGAGTGTTGCTTCACTTTCTAAATGCTGTCCTTTCAGAGAAAATCACTTTCTTTTGAAAGTGCCTTAAGCTACTTACAAGCATTCACCAGAAACTCACATGCGTTTCTCTGAAAGAGAAGCAGTCTGTTCCAATACTTCAATTCACTCTGCGAAGTGAATTGAGTGTTGCTTCACTTTCTAAATGCTGTCCTTTCAGAGAAAATCACTTTCCTTTGAAAGTGCCTTAAGCTACTTACAAGCATTCACCAGAAACTCACATGCATTTCTCTGAAAGAGAAGCAGTCTGTTCCAACACTTCAATTCACTTTGCGAAGTGAATGGAGTGTTGCTTCACTTTCTAAATGCTGTCCTTTCAGAGAAAATCACTTTCCTTTGAAAGTGCCTTAAGCTACTTACAAGCATTCACCAGAAACTCACATGCGTTTCTCTGAAAGAGAAGCAGTCTGTTCCAACACTTCAATTTACTGTGCGAAGTGAATGGAGTGTTGCTTCACTTTCTAAATGCTGTCCTTTCAGAGAAAATCACTTTCCTTTGAAAGTGCCTTAAGCTACTTACAAGCATTCACCAGAAACTCACATGCGTTTCTCTGAAAGAGAAGCAGTCTGTTCCAACACTTCAATTCACTGTGCGAAGTGAATGGAGTGTTGCTTCACTTTCTAAATGCTGTCCTTTCAGAGAAAATCACTTTCCTTTGAAAGTGCCTTAAGCTACTTACAAGCATTCACCAGAAACTCACATGCGTTTCTCTGCAAGAGAAGCAGTCAGTTCCAATACTTCAATTCACTCTGCGAAGTGAATGGAGTGTTGCTTCACTTTCTAAATGCTGTAATTTCAGAGAAAATCACTTTCCTTTGAAAGTGCCTTAAGCTACTTACAAGCATTCACCAGAAACTCACATGCGATTCTCTGAAAGAGAAGCAGTCTGTTCCAACACTTCAATTCACTGTGCGAAGTGAATGGAGTGTTGCTTCACTTTCTAAATGCAGTCCTTTCAGAGAAAATCACTTTCCTTTGAAAGTGCCTTAAGCTACTTGCAAGCATTAGGAAGAAACTCACATGTGTTTCTCTGAAAGAGAAGCAGTCTGTTCCAACACTTCAATTCACTGTGTGAAGTGAATGGAGTGTTGCCTCACTTTCTAAATGCTGTCCTTTCAGAGAAAATCACTTTCCTTTGAAAGTGCCTTAAGCTACTTACAAGCATTCACCAGAAACTCACATGCGTTTCTCTGAAAGAGAAGCAGTCTGTTCCAACACTTCAATTCACTGTGCGAAGTGAATGGAGTGTTGCTTCACTTTCTAAATGCTGTCCTTTCATAGAAAATCACTTTCCTTTGAAAGAGCCTTAAGCTACTTGCAAGCATTCAACAGAAACTCACATGCATTTCTCTGAAAGAGAAGCAGTCTGTTCCAACACTTCAATTCACTGTACAAAGTGAATTGAGTGTTGCTTCACTTTCTAAATGCTGTCCTTTCAGAGAAAATCACTTTCCTTTGAAAGTGCCTTAAGCAACTTGCAAGCATTCACAAGAAACTCTAATGCGTTTCTATGAAAGAGAAGCACTCTGTTCCAACACTTCAATTCACTGCACGAAGGGAATGGAGTGTTGCTTCACTTTCTAAATGCTGTCCTTTCAGAGAAAATCACTTTCCTTTGAAAGTGCCTTAAGCTACTTACAAGCATTAGGAAGAAACTCACATGCGTTTCTCTGAATGAGAAGCAGTCTGTTCCAACACTTCAATTCACTGTGCGAAGTGAATGGCATGTTGCATCACTTTCTAAATTCTGTCCTTTCAGAGAAAATCACTTTCCTTTGAAAGTGCCTTAAACTACTTTCAAGCATTCACAAAAAACTCACATGCGTTTCTCTTAAAGAGAAGCAGTGTGTTCCAACACTTCAATTCACTGTGCGAAGTGAATGGAGTGTTGCTTCAGTTTCTAAATGCTGTCCTTTCAGAGAAAATCACTTTCCTTTGAAAGTGCCTTAAGCTACTTGCAAGCATTAGGAAGAAACTCACATGCGATTCTCTGAAAGAGAAGCAGTCTGTTCCAACACTTCAATTCACTGTGTGAAGTGAATGGAGTGTTGCTTCACTTTCTAAATGCTGTCCTTTCAGAGAAAATCACTTTCCTTTGAAAGTGCCTTAAGCTACTTACAAGCATTCACCAGAAACTCACATGCGTTTCTCTGAAAGAGAAGCAGTCTGTTCCAACACTTCAATTCAATGTGCGAAGGGAATGGAGTGTTGCTGCACTTTCTAAATGCTGTCCTTTCAGAGAAAATCACTTTCCTTTGAAAGTGCCTTAAGCTACTTACATGCATTCAACAGAAACTCACATGCATTTCTCTGAAAGAGAAGCAGTCTGTTCCAACACTTCAATTCACTGTGCGAAGTGAATGGAGTGTTGCTTCACTTTCTAAATGCTGTCCTTTCAGAGAAAATCACTTTCCTTTGAAAGTGCCTTAAGCAACTTGCAAGCATTCACAAGAAGCACTAATGCGTTTATATGAAAGAGAAGCAGTCTGTTCCAACACTTCAATTCACTGTGCGAAGGGAATGGAGTGTTGCTTCACTTTCTAAATGCTGTCCTTTCAGAGAAAATCACTGTCCTTTGAAAGTGCCTTAAGCTACTAACAAGCATTCACCAGAAACTCACATGCGTTTCTCTGAAAGAGAAGCAGTCTGTTCCAACAATTCAATTCACTGTGCGAAGTGAATGGAGTGTTGCTTCACTTTCTAAATGCTGTCCTTTCAGAGAAAATCACTTTAATTTGAAAGTGCCTTAAGCTACTTGCAAGCAGTAGGAAGAAATTCACATGTGTTTCTCTGAAAGAGAAGCAGTCTGTTCCAACACTTCAATTCACTGTGCGAAGTGAATGGAGTGTTGCTTCTCTTTCTAAATGCTGTCCTTTCAGAGAAAATCACTTTCCTTTGAAAGTGCCTTAAGCTACTTACAAGCATTCACCAGAAACTCACATGCGTTTCTCTGAAAGAGAAGCAGTCTGTTCCAACACTTCAATTCACTGTGCGAAGTGAATGGAGTGTTGCTTCACTTTCTAAATGCTGTCCTTTCAGAGAAAATCACTTTCCTTTGAAAGTGCCTTAAGCTACTTACAAGCATTCACCAGAAACTCACATGCGTTTCTCTGCAAGAGAAGCAGTCAGTTCCAATACTTCAATTCACTCTGCGAAGTGAATGGAGTGTTGCTTCACTTTCTAAATGCTGTAATTTCAGAGAAAATCACTTTCTTTGAAAGTGCCTTAAGCTACTTACAAGCATTCACCAGAAACTCACATGCGATTCTCTGAAAGAGAAGCAGTCTGTTCCAACACTTCAATTCACTGTGCGAAGTGAATGGAGTGTTGCTTCACTTTCTAAATGCAGTCCTTTCAGAGAAAATCACTTTCCTTTGAAAGTGCCTTAAGCTACTTGCAAGCATTAGGAAGAAACTCACATGCGTTTCTCTGAAAGAGAAGCAGTCTGTTCCAACACTTCAATTCACTGTGTGAAGTGAATGGAGTGTTGCCTCACTTTCTAAATGCTGTCCTTTCAGAGAAAATCACTTTCCTTTGAAAGTGCCTTAAGCTACTTACAAGCATTCACCAGAAACTCACATGCGTTTCTCTGAAAGAGAAGCAGTCTGTTCCAACACTTCAATTCACTGTGCAAAGTGAATGGAGTGTTGCTTCACTTTCTAAATGCTGTCCTTTCATAGAAAATCACTTTCCTTTGAAAGAGCCTTAAGCTACTTGCAAGCATTCAACAGAAACTCACATGCATTTCTCTGAAAGAGAAGCAGTCTGTTCCAACACTTCAATTCACTGTACAAAGTGAATTGAGTGTTGCTTCACTTTCTAAATGCTGTCCTTTCAGAGAAAATCACTTTCCTTTGAAAGTGCCTTAAGCAACTTGCAAGCATTCACAAGAAACTCTAATGCGTTTCTATGAAAGAGAAGCACTCTGTTCCAACACTTCAATTCACTGCACGAAGGGAATGGAGTGTTGCTTCACTTTCTAAATGCTGTCCTTTCAGAGAAAATCACTTTCCTTTGAAAGTGCCTTAAGCTACTTACAAGCATTAGGAAGAAACTCACATGCGTTTCTCTGAATGAGAAGCAGTCTGTTCCAACACTTCAATTCACTGTGCGAAGTGAATGGCGTGTTGCATCACTTTCTAAATTCTGTCCTTTCAGAGAAAATCACTTTCCTTTGAAAGTGCCTTAAACTACTTTCAAGCATTCACAAAAAACTCACATGCGTTTCTCTTAAAGAGAAGCAGTGTGTTCCAACACTTCAATTCACTGTGCGAAGTGAATGGAGTGTTGCTTCAGTTTCTAAATGCTGTCCTTTCAGAGAAAATCACTTTCCTTTGAAAGTGCCTTAAGCGACTTGCAATAATTCACAAGAAACTCACATGCGTTTCTCTGAAAGAGAAGCAGTCTGTTCCAACACTTCAATTCACTGTGCGAAGTGAATGGAGTGTTGCTTCACTTTCTAAATGCTGTCCTTTCAGAGAAAATCACTTTCCTTTGAAAGTGCCTTAAGCTACTGACAAGCATTCACCAGAAACTCAAATGCGTTTCTCTGAAAGAGAAGCAGTCTGTTCCAACACTTCAATTCACTGTGCGAAGTGAATGGAGTGTTGCTTCACTTTCTAAATGCTGTCCTTTCAGAGAAAATCACTTTCCTTTGAAAGTGCCTTAAGCTACTTGCAAGCATTAGGAAGAAACTCACATGCGTTTCTCTGAAAGAGAAGCAGTCTGTTCCAACACTTCAATTCACTGTGCGAAGTGAATGGAGTGTTGCTTCACTTTCTAAATGCTGTCCTTTCAGAGAAAATCACTTTCCTTTGAAAGTGCCTTAAGCTACTTGCAAGCATTAGGAAGAAACTCACATGCGTTTCTCTGAAAGAGAAGCAGACTGTTCCAACACTTCAATTCACTGTGCGAAGTGAATGGAGTGTTGCTTCACTTTCTAAATGCTGTCCTTTCAGAGAAAATCACTTTCCTTTGAAAGTGCCTTAAGCTACTTGCAAGCATTAGGAAGAAACTCACATGCGATTCTCTGAAAGAGAAGCAGTCTGTTCCAACACTTCAATTCACTGTGCGAAGTGAATGGAGTGTTGCTTCACTTTCTAAATGCTGTCCTTTCAGAGAAAATCACTTTCCTTTGAAAGTGCCTTAAGCTACTTACAAGCATTCACCAGAAACTCAAATGCGTTTCTCTGAAAGAGAAGCAGTCTGTTCCAACACTTCAATTCACTGTGCGAAGTGAATGGAGTGTTGCTTCACTTTCTAAATGCTGTCCTTTCAGAGAAAATCACTTTCCTTTGAAAGTGCCTTAAGCTACTTACAAGCATTCACCAGAAACTCACATGCGTTTCTCTGAAAGAGAAGCAGTCTGTTCCAATACTTCAATTCACTGTGCGAAGTGAATGGAGTGTTGCTTCACTTTCTAAATGCTGTCCTTTCAGAGAAAATCACTTTCCTTTGAAAGTGCCTTAAGCTACTTACAAGCATTCAACTTAAACTCACATACATTTCTCTGAAAGAGAAGCAGTCTGTTCCAACACTTCAATTCACTGTGCGAAGTGAATGGAGTGTTGCTTCACTTTCTAAATGCTGTCCTTTCAGAGAAAATCACTTTCCTTTGAAAGTGCCTTAAGCTACTTACAAGCATTCACCGGAAACTCACATGCGTTTCTCTGAAAGAGAAGCAGTCTGTTCCAACACTTCAATTCACTGTGCGAAGTGAATGGAGTGTTGCTTCACTTTCTAAATGCTGTCCTTTCAAAGAAAATTACTTTCCTTTGAAAGTGCCTTAAGCTACTTACAAGCATTCACCAGAAACTCACATGCGTTTCTCTGAAAGAGAAGCAGTCTGTTCCAACACTTCAATTCACTGTGCGAAGTGAATGGAGTGTTGCTTCACTTTCTAAATGCTGTCCTTTCAGAGAAAATCACTTTCCTTTGAAAGTGCCTTAAGCTACCTGCAAGCATTAGGAAGAAACTCACATGCGTTTCTCTGAAAGAGAAGCAGTCTGTTCCAACACTTCAATTCACTGTGTGAAGTGAATGGAGTGTTGCCTCACTTTCTAAATGCTGTCCTTTCAGAGAAAATCACTTTCCTTTGAAAGTGCCTTAAGCTACTTACAAGCATTCACCAGAAACTCACATGCGTTTCTCTGAAAGAGAACCAGTCTGTTCCAACACTTCAATTCAATGTACGAAGTGAATGGAGTGTTGCTGCACTTTCTAAATGCTGTCCTTTCAGAGAAAATCACTTTCCTTTGAAAGTGCCTTAAGCTACTTACAAGCATTCAACAGAAACTCACATGCATTTCTCTGAAAGAGAAGCAGTCTGTTCCAACACTTCAATTCACTGTGCGAAGTGAATGGAGTGTTGCTTCACTTTCTAAATGCTGTCCTTTCAGAGAAAATCACTTTCCTTTGAAAGTGCCTTAAGCAACTTGCAAGCATTCACAAGAAACACTAATGCATTTATATGAAAGAGAAGCAGTCTGTTCCAACACTTCAATTCACTGCACGAAGGGAATGGAGTGTTGCTTCACTTTTTAAATGATGTCCTTTCAGAGAAAATCACTGTCCTTTGAAAGTGCCTTAAGCTACTAACAAGCATTCACCAGAAACTCACATGCGTTTCTCTGAAAGAGAAGCAGTCTGTTCCAACACTTCAATTCACTGTGCGAAGTGAATGGAGTGTTGCATCACTTTCTAAATGCTGTCCTTTCAGAGAAAATCACTTTCCTTTGAAAGTGCCTAAAGCTACTTACAAGCATTAGGAAGAAACTCACATGCATTTCTCTGAATGAGAAGCAGTCCTTTCCAACACTTCAATTCACTGTGCGAAGTGAATGGAGTGTTGCATCACTTTCTAAATGCTGTCCTTTCAGAGAAAATCACTTTCCTTTGAAAGTGCCTAAAGCTACTTACAAGCATTAGGAAGAAACTCACATGCGTTTCTCTGAATGAGAAGCAGTCTGTTCCAACACTTCAATTCACTGTGCGAAGTGAATGGAGTGTTGCTTCAGTTTCTAAATGCTGTCCTTTCAGAGAAAATCACTTTCCTTTGAAAGTGCCTTAAGCGACTTGCAATAATTCACAAGAAACTCACATGCGTTTCTCTGAAAGAGAAGCAGTCTGTTCCAACACTTCAATTCATTGTGCGAAGTGAATGGAGTGTTGCTTCACTTTCTAAATGCTGTCCTTTCAGAGAAATCACTTTCCTTTGAAAGTGCCTTAAGCTACTTACAAGCATTCACCAGAAACTCACATGCGTTTCTCTGAAAGAGAAGCAGTCTGTTCCAACACTTCAATTCACTGTGCGAAGTGAATGGAGTGTTGCTTCACTTTCTAAATGCTGTCCTTTCAGAGAAAATCACTTTCCTTTGAAAGTGCCTTAAGCTACTTACAAGCATTCACCAGAAACTCACACGCGTTTCTCTGAAAGAGAAGCAGTCTGTTCCAATACTTCAATTCACTGTGCGAAGTGAATGGAGTGTTGCTTCACTTTCTAAATGCTGTCCTTTCAGAGAAAACCACTTTCCTTTGATAGTGCCTTAAGCTACTTACAAGCATTCAACTTAAACTCACATACAATTCTCTGAAAGAGAAGCAGTCTGTTCCAACACTTCAATTCACTGTGCGAAGTGAATGGAGTGTTGCTTCACTTTCTAAATGCTGTCCTTTCAGAGAAAATCACATTCCTTTGAAAGTGCCTTAAGCTACTTACAAGCATTCACCGGAAACTCACATGCGTTTCTCTGAAAGAGAAGCAGTCTGTTCCAACACTTCAATTCACTGTGCGAAGTGAATGGAGTGTTGCCTCACTTTCTAAATGCTGTCCTTTCAGAGAAAATCACTTTCCTTTGAAAGTGCCTTAAGCTACTTACAAGCATTCACCAGAAACTCACATGCGTTTCTCAGAAAGAGAACCAGTCTGTTCCAACACTTCAATTCAATGTGCGAAGTGAATGGAGTGTTGCTGCACTTTCTAAATGCTGTCCTTTCAGAGAAAATCACTTTCCTTTGAAAGTGCCTTAAGCTACTTACAAGCATTCAACAGAAACTCACATGCATTTTTCTGAAAGAGAAGCAGTCTGTTCCAACACTTCAATTCACTGTGCGAAGTGAATGGAGTGTTGCTTCACTTTCTAAATGCTGTCCTTTCAGAGAAAATCACTTTCCTTTGAAAGTGCCTTAAGCAACTTGCAAGCATTCACAAGAAACACTAATGCGTTTATATGAAAGAGAAGCAGTCTGTTCCAACACTTCAATTCACTGCACGAAGGGAATGGAGTGTTGCTTCACTTTTTAAATGCTGTCCTTTCAGAGAAAATCACTGTCCTTTGAAAGTGCCTTAAGCTACTTACAAGCATTCAACAGAAACTCACATGCGTTTCTCTGAAAGAGAAGCAGTCTGTTCCAACACTTCAATTCACTGTGCGAAGTGAATGGAGTGTTGCTTCACTTTCTAAATGCTGTCCTTTCAGAGAAAATCACTTTCCTTTGAAAGTGCCTTAAGCTACTTGCAAGCATTAGGAAGAAACTCACATGCGTTTCTCTGAAAGAGAAGCAGACTGTTCCAACACTTCAATTCACTGTGCGAAGTGAATGGAGTGTTGCTTCACTTTCTAAATGCTGTCCTTTCAGAGAAAATCACTTTCCTTTGAAAGTGCCTTAAGCTACTTTCAAGCATTAGGAAGAAACTCACATGTGTTTCTCTGAAAGAGAAGCAGTCTGTTCCAACACTTCAATTCACTGTTCGAAGTGAATGGAGTGTTGCCTCACTTTCTAAATGCTGTCCTTTCAGAGAAAATCACTGTCCTTTGAAAGTGCCTTAAACTACTTTCAAGCATTCATAAAAAACTCACATGCGTTTCTCTGAAAGAGAAGCAGTCTGTTCCAACACTTCAATTCACTGTGCGAAGTGAATGGAGTGTTGCTTCACTTTCTAAATGCTGTCCTTTCAGAGAAAATCACTTTCCTTTGATAGTGCCTTAAGCTACATGCAAGCATTAGGAAGAAACTCACATGTGTTTCTCTGAAAGAGAAGCAGTCTGTTCCAACACTTCAATTCACTGTGTGAAGGGAATAGTGTGTTGCCTCACGTTCTAAATGCTGTCCTTTCAGAGAAAATCACTTTCCTTTGAAAGTGCCTTAAGCTACTTACAAGCATTCACCAGAAACTCACATGCGTTTCTCTGAAAGAGAAGCAGTCTGTTCCAACACTTCAATTCACTGTGCGAAGTGAATGGAGTGTTGCTTCACTTTCTAAATGCTGTCCTTTCAGAGAAAATCCCTTTCCTTTGAAAGTGCCTTAAACTACTTTCAAGCATTCACAAAAAACTCACATGCGTTTCTCTTAAAGAGAAGCAGTGTGTTCCAACACTTCAATTCACTGTGCGAAGTGAATGGAGTGTTGCTTCACTTTCTAAATGCTGTCCTTTCAGAGAAAATCACTTTCCTTTGAAAGTGCCTTAAGCAACTTGCAAGCATTCACAAGAAACACTAATGCGTTTATATGAAAGAGAAGCAGTCTGTTCCAACACTTCAATTCACTGCACGAAGGGAATGGAGTGTTGCTTCACTTTTTAAATGCTGTCCTTTCAGAGAAAATCACTGTCCTTTGAAAGTGCCTTAAGCTACTTACAAGCATTCAACAGAAACTCACATGCGTTTCTCTGAAAGAGAAGCAGTCTGTTCCAACACTTCAATTCACTGTGCGAAGTGAATGGAGTGTTGCTTCACTTTCTAAATGCTGTCCTTTCAGAGAAAATCACTTTCCTTTGAAAGTGCCTTAAGCTACTTGCAAGCATTAGGAAGAAACTCACATGCGTTTCTCTGAAAGAGAAGCAGACTGTTCCAACACTTCAATTCACTGTGCGAAGTGAATGGAGTGTTGCTTCACTTTCTAAATGCTGTCCTTTCAGAGAAAATCACTTTCCTTTGAAAGTGCCTTAAGCTACTTTCAAGCATTAGGAAGAAACTCACATGTGTTTCTCTGAAAGAGAAGCAGTCTGTTCCAACACTTCAATTCACTGTTCGAAGTGAATGGAGTGTTGCCTCACTTTCTAAATGCTGTCCTTTCAGAGAAAATCACTTTCCTTTGAAAGTGCCTTAAACTACTTTCAAGCATTCATAAAAAACTCACATGCGTTTCTCTGAAAGAGAAGCAGTCTGTTCCAACACTTCAATTCACTGTGCGAAGTGAATGGAGTGTTGCTTCACTTTCTAAATGCTGTCCTTTCAGAGAAAATCACTTTCCTTTGATAGTGCCTTAAGCTACATGCAAGCATTAGGAAGAAACTCACATGCGTTTCTCTGAAAGAGAAGCAGTCTGTTCCAACACTTCAATTCACTGTGTGAAGGGAATAGTGTGTTGCCTCACGTTCTAAATGCTGTCCTTTCAGAGAAAATCACTTTCCTTTGAAAGTGCCTTAAGCTACTTACAAGCATTCACCAGAAACTCACATGCGTTTCTCTGAAAGAGAAGCAGTCTGTTCCAACACTTCAATTCACTGTGCGAAGTGAATGGAGTGTTGCTTCACTTTCTAAATGCTGTCCTTTCAGAGAAAATCCCTTTCCTTTGAAAGTGCCTTAAACTACTTTCAAGCATTCACAAAAAACTCACATGCGTTTCTCTTAAAGAGAAGCAGTGTGTTCCAACACTTCAATTCACTGTGCGAAGTGAATGGAGTGTTGCTTCAGTTTCTAAATGCTGTCCTTTCAGAGAAAATCACTTTCCTTTGAAAGTGCCTTAAGCAACTTGCAAGCATTCACAAGAAACTGACATACGTTTCTCTGAAAGAGAAGCAGTCTGTTCCAACACTTCAATTCACTGTGCGAAGTGAATGGAGTGTTGCTTCACTTTCTAAATGCTGTCCTTTCAGAGAAAATCACTTTCCTTTGAAAGTGCCTTAAGCGACTTACAAGCATTCACCAGAAACTCACATGCGTTTCTCTGAAAGAGAAGCAGTCTGTTCCAATACTTCAATTCACTCTGCGAAGTGAATGGAGTGTTGCTTCACTTTCTAAATGCTGTCCTTTCAGAGAAAATCACTTTCCTTTGAAAGTGCCTTAATCTACTTACAAGCATTCACCAGAAACTCACATGCGTTTCTCTGAAAGAGAAGCAGTCTGTTCCAATACTTCAATTCACTCTGCGAAGTGAATGGAGTGTTGCTTCACTTTCTAAATGCTGTCCTTTCAGAGAAAATCACTTTCGTTTGAAAGTGCCTTAAGCTACTTACAAGCATTCAACTTAAACTCACATGCATTTCTTTGAAAGAGAAGCAGTCTGTTCCAACACTTCAATTCACTGTGCGAAGTGAATGGAGTGTTGCTTCACTTTCTAAATGCTGTCCTTTCAGAGAAAATCACTTTCCTTTGAAAGTGCCTTAAGCTACTTACAAGCATTCACCGGAAACTCACATGCGTTTCTCTGAAAGAGAAGCAGTCTGTTCCAACACTTCAATTCACTGTGCGAAGTGAATGGAGTGTTGCTTCACTTTCTAAATGCTGTCTTTTCAGAGAAAATCACTTTCCTTTGAAATTGCCTTAAGCTACTTACAAGCATTCACCGGAAACTCACATGCGTTTCTCTGAAAGAGAAGCAGTCTGTTCCAACACTTCAATTCACTGTGCGAAGTGAATGGAGTGTTGCTTCACTTTCTAAATGCTGTCCTTTCAGAGAAAATCACTTTCCTTTGAAAGTGCCTTAAGCTACTTACAAGCATTCACCGGAAACTCACATGCGTTTCTCTGAAAGAGAAGCAGTCTGTTCCAACACTTCAATTCACTGTGCGAAGTGAATGGAGTGTTGCTTCACTTTCTAAATGCTGTCCTTTCAGAGAAAATCACTTTCCTTTGAAAGTGCCTTAAGCTACTTGCAAGCATTAGGAAGAAACTCACATGCGTTTCTCTGAAAGGGAAGCAGACTGTTCCAACACTTCAATTCACTGTGCGAAGTGAATGGAGTGTTGCTTCACTTTCTAAATGCTGTCCTTTCAGAGAAAATCACTTTCCTTTGAAAGTGCCTAAAGCAACTTGGAAGCATTAGGAAGAAACTCACATGCGTTTCTCTGAAAGAGAAGCAGTCTGTTCCAACACTTCAATTCACTGTGTGAAGTGAATGGAGTGTTGCCTCACTTTCTAAATGCTGTCCTTTCAGAGAAATCACTTTCCTTTGAAAGTGCCTTAAGCTACTTACAAGCATTCACCAGAAACTCACATGCGTTTCTCTGAAAGAGAAGCAGTCTGTTCCAACACCTCAATTCAATGTGCGAAGTGAATGGAGTGTTGCTGCACTTTCTAAATGCTGTCCTTTCAGAGAAAATCACTGTCCTTTGAAAGTGCCTTAAGCTACTTACAAGCATTCACCAGAAACTCACATGCGTTTCTCTGAAAGAGAAGCAGTCTGTTCCAACACTTCAATTCACTGTGCGAAGTGAATGGAGTGTTGCTTCACTTTCTAAATGCTGTCCTTTCAGAGAAAATCACTTTCCTTTGAAAGTGCCTTAAGCTACTTACAAGCATTCACCGGAAACTCACATGCGTTTCTCTGAAAGAGAAGCAGTCTGTTCCAACACTTCAATTCACTGTGCGAAGTGAATGGAGTGTTGCTTCACTTTCTAAATGCTGTCCTTTCAGAGAAAATCACTTTCCTTTGAAATTGCCTTAAGCTACTTACAAGCATTCACCGGAAACTCACATGCGTTTCTCTGAAAGAGAAGCAGTCTGTTCCAACACTTCAATTCACTGTGCGAAGTGAATGGAGTGTTGCTTCACTTTCTAAATGCTGTCCTTTCAGAGAAAATCACTTTCCTTTGAAAGTGCCTTAAGCTACTTACAAGCATTCACCGGAAACTCACATGCGTTTCTCTGAAAGAGAAGCAGTCTGTTCCAACACTTCAATTCACTGTGCGAAGTGAATGGAGTGTTGCTTCACTTTCTAAATGCTGTCCTTTCAGAGAAAATCACTTTCCTTTGAAAGTGCCTTAAGCTACTTGCAAGCATTAGGAAGAAACTCACATGCGTTTCTCTGAAAGGGAAGCAGACTGTTCCAACACTTCAATTCACTGTGCGAAGTGAATGGAGTGTTGCTTCACTTTCTAAATGCTGTCCTTTCAGAGAAAATCACTTTCCTTTGAAAGTGCCTTAAGCAACTTGCAAGCATTCACAAGAAACACTAATGCGTTTATATGAAAGAGAAGCAGTCTGTTCCAACACTTCAATTCACTGCACGAAGGGAATGGAGTGTTGCTTCACTTTTTAAATGCTGTCCTTTCAGAGAAAATCACTGTCCTTTGAAAGTGCCTTAAGCTACTTACAAGCATTCAACAGAAACTCACATGCGTTTCTCTGAAAGAGAAGCAGTCTGTTCCAACACTTCAATTCACTGTGCGAAGTGAATGGAGTGTTGCTTCACTTTCTAAATGCTGTCCTTTCAGAGAAAATCACTTTCCTTTGAAAGTGCCTTAAGCTACTTGCAAGCATTAGGAAGAAACTCACATGCGTTTCTCTGAAAGGGAAGCAGACTGTTCCAACACTTCAATTCACTGTGCGAAGTGAATGGAGTGTTGCTTCACTTTCTAAATGCTGTCCTTTCAGAGAAAATCACTTTCCTTTGAAAGTGCCTAAAGCTACTTGCAAGCATTAGGAAGAAACTCACATGCGTTTCTCTGAAAGAGAAGCAGTCTGTTCCAACACTTCAATTCACTGTGTGAAGTGAATGGAGTGTTGCCTCACTTTCTAAATGCTGTCCTTTCAGAGAAATCACTTTCCTTTGAAAGTGCCTTAAGCTACTTACAAGCATTCACCAGAAACTCACATGCGTTTCTCTGAAAGAGAAGCAGTCTGTTCCAACACTTCAATTCAATGTGCGAAGTGAATGGAGTGTTGCTGCACTTTCTAAATGCTGTCCTTTCAGAGAAAATCACTTTCCTTTGAAAGTGCCTTAAGCTACTTACAAGCATTCACCAGAAACTCACATGCGTTTCTCTGAAAGAGAAGCAGTCTGTTCCAACACTTCAATTCACTGTGCGAAGTGAATGGAGTGTTGCTTCACTTTCTAAATGCTGTCCTTTCAGAGAAAATCACTTTCCTTTGATAGTGCCTTAAGCTACTTGCAAGCATTAGGAAGAAACTCACATGCGTTTCTCTGAAAGAGAAGCAGTCTGTTCCAACACTGCAATTCACTGTGTGAAGTGAATAGAGTGTTGCCTCACGTTCTAAATGCTGTCCTTTCAGAGATAATCACTTTCCTTTGAAAGTGCCTTAAGCTACTTACAAGCATTCACCAGAAACTCACATGCGTTTCTCTGAAAGAGAAGCAGTCTGTTCCAACACCTCAATTCAATGTGCGAAGTGAATGGAGTGTTGCTGCACTTTCTAAATGCTGTCCTTTCAGAGAAAATCACTGTCCTTTGAAAGTGCCTTAAGCTACTTACAAGCATTCACCAGAAACTCACATGCGTTTCTCTGAAAGAGAAGCAGTCTGTTCCAACACTTCAATTCACTGTGCGAAGTGAATGGAGTGTTGCTTCACTTTCTAAATGCTGTCCTTTCAGAGAAAATCACTTTCCTTTGAAAGTGCCTTAAGCTACTTACAAGCATTCACCGGAAACTCACATGCGTTTCTCTGAAAGAGAAGCAGTCTGTTCCAACACTTCAATTCACTGTGCGAAGTGAATGGAGTGTTGCTTCACTTTCTAAATGCTGTCCTTTCAGAGAAAATCACTTTCCTTTGAAATTGCCTTAAGCTACTTACAAGCATTCACCGGAAACTCACATGCGTTTCTCTGAAAGAGAAGCAGTCTGTTCCAACACTTCAATTCACTGTGCGAAGTGAATGGAGTGTTGCTTCACTTTCTAAACGCTGTCCTTTCAGAGAAAATCACTTTCCTTTGAAAGTGCCTTAAGCTACTTACAAGCATTCACCGGAAACTCACATGCGTTTCTCTGAAAGAGAAGCAGTCTGTTCCAACACTTCAATTCACTGTGCGAAGTGAATGGAGTGTTGCTTCACTTTCTAAATGCTGTCCTTTCAGAGAAAATCACTTTCCTTTGAAAGTGCCTTAAGCTACTTGCAAGCATTAGGAAGAAACTCACATGCGTTTCTCTGAAAGGGAAGCAGACTGTTCCAACACTTCAATTCACTGTGCGAAGTGAATGGAGTGTTGCTTCACTTTCTAAATGCTGTCCTTTCAGAGAAAATCACTTTCCTTTGAAAGTGCCTTAAGCAACTTGCAAGCATTCACAAGAAACACTAATGCGTTTATATGAAAGAGAAGCAGTCTGTTCCAACACTTCAATTCACTGCACGAAGGGAATGGAGTGTTGCTTCACTTTTTAAATGCTGTCCTTTCAGAGAAAATCACTGTCCTTTGAAAGTGCCTTAAGCTACTTACAAGCATTCAACAGAAACTCACATGCGTTTCTCTGAAAGAGAAGCAGTCTGTTCCAACACTTCAATTCACTGTGCGAAGTGAATGGAGTGTTGCTTCACTTTCTAAATGCTGTCCTTTCAGAGAAAATCACTTTCCTTTGAAAGTGCCTTAAGCTACTTGCAAGCATTAGGAAGAAACTCACATGCGTTTCTCTGAAAGGGAAGCAGACTGTTCCAACACTTCAATTCACTGTGCGAAGTGAATGGAGTGTTGCTTCACTTTCTAAATGCTGTCCTTTCAGAGAAAATCACTTTCCTTTGAAAGTGCCTAAAGCTACTTGCAAGCATTAGGAAGAAACTCACATGCGTTTCTCTGAAAGAGAAGCAGTCTGTTCCAACACTTCAATTCACTGTGTGAAGTGAATGGAGTGTTGCCTCACTTTCTAAATGCTGTCCTTTCAGAGAAATCACTTTCCTTTGAAAGTGCCTTAAGCTACTTACAAGCATTCACCAGAAACTCACATGCGTTTCTCTGAAAGAGAAGCAGTCTGTTCCAACACTTCAATTCAATGTGCGAAGTGAATGGAGTGTTGCTGCACTTTCTAAATGCTGTCCTTTCAGAGAAAATCACTTTCCTTTGAAAGTGCCTTAAGCTACTTACAAGCATTCACCAGAAACTCACATGCGTTTCTCTGAAAGAGAAGCAGTCTGTTCCAACACTTCAATTCACTGTGCGAAGTGAATGGAGTGTTGCTTCACTTTCTAAATGCTGTCCTTTCAGAGAAAATCACTTTCCTTTGATAGTGCCTTAAGCTACTTGCAAGCATTAGGAAGAAACTCACATGCGTTTCTCTGAAAGAGAAGCAGTCTGTTCCAACACTTCAATTCACTGTGTGAAGTGAATAGAGTGTTGCCTCACGTTCTAAATGCTGTCCTTTCAGAGATAATCACTTTCCTTTGAAAGTGCCTTAAGCTACTTACAAGCATTCACCAGAAACTCACATGCGTTTCTCTGAAAGAGAAGCAGTCTGTTCCAACACTTCAGTTCACTGTGCGAAGTGAATGGAGTGTTTCTTCACTTTCTAAATGTTGTCCTTTCAGAGAAAATCACTTTCCTTTGAAAGTGCCTTAAACTACTTTCAAGCATTCACAAAAAACTCACATGCGTTTCTCTTAAAGAGAAGCAGTGTGTTCCAACACTTCAATTCACTGTGCGAAGTGAATGGAGTGTTGCTTCAGTTTCTAAATGCTGTCCTTTCAGAGAAAATCACTTTCCTTTGAAAGTGCCTTAAGCAACTTGCAAGCATTCACAAGAAACTCACATATGTTTCTCTGAAAGAGAAGCAGTCTGTTCCAACACTTCAATTCACTGTGCGAAGTGAATGGAGTGTTGCTTCACTTTCTAAATGCTGTCCTTTCAGAGAAAATCACTTTCCTTTGAAAGTGCCTTAAGCGACTTACAAGCATTCACCAGAAACTCACATGCGTTTCTCTGAAAGAGAAGAAGTCTGTTCCAATACTTCAATTCACTCTGCGAAGTGAATGGAGTGTTGCTTCACTTTCTAAATGCTGTCCTTTCAGAGAAAATCACTTTCCTTTGAAAGTGCCTTAAGCTACTTGCAAGCATTAGGAAGAAACTCTCATGCGTTTCTCTGAAAGAGAAGCAGTCTGTTCCAACACTTCAATTCACTGTGTGAAGTGAATGGAGTGTTGCCTCACTTTCTAAATGCTGTCCGTTCAGAGAAATCACTTTCCTTTGAAAGTGCCTTAAGCTACTTACAAGCATTCACCAGAAATTCACATGCGTTTCTCTGAAAGAGAAGCAGTCTGTTCCAACACTTCAATTCAATGTGCGAAGTGAATGGAGTGTTGCTGCACTTTCTAAATGCTGTCCTTTCAGAGAAAATCACTTTCCTTTGAAAGTGCCTTAAGCTACTTACAAGCATTCAACAGAAACTCACATGCATTTCTCTGAAAGAAAAGCAGTCTATTCCAACACTTCAATTCACTGTGCGAAGTGAATGGAGTGTTGCTTCACTTTCTAAATGCTGTCCTTTCAGAGAAAATCACTGTCCTTTGAAAGTGCCTTAAGCTACTAACAAGCATTCACCAGAAACTCACATGCGTTTCTCTGAAAGAGAAGCAGTCTGTTCCAACACTTCAATTCACTGTGCGAAGTGAATGGAGTGTTGCTTCACTTTCTAAATGCTGTCTTTTCAGAGAAAATCACTTTCCTTTGAAATTGCCTTAAGCTACTTACAAGCATTCACCGGAAACTCACATGCGTTTCTCTGAAAGAGAAGCAGTCTGTTCCAACACTTCAATTCACTGTGCGAAGTGAATGGAGTGTTGCTTCACTTTCTAAATGCTGTCCTTTCAGAGAAAATCACTTTCCTTTGAAAGTGCCTTAAGCTACTTACAAGCATTCACCGGAAACTCACATGCGTTTCTCTGAAAGAGAAGCAGTCTGTTCCAACACTTCAATTCACTGTGCGAAGTGAATGGAGTGTTGCTTCACTTTCTAAATGCTGTCCTTTCAGAGAAAATCACTTTCCTTTGAAAGTGCCTTAAGCTACTTGCAAGCATAAGGAAGAAACTCACATGCGTTTCTCTGAAAGGGAAGCAGACTGTTCCAACACTTCAATTCACTGTGCGAAGTGAATGGAGTGTTGCTTCACTTTCTAAATGCTGTCCTTTCAGAGAAAATCACTTTCCTTTGAAAGTGCCTAAAGCTACTTGCAAGCATTAGGAAGAAACTCACATGCATTTCTCTGAAAGAGAAGCAGTCTGTTCCAACACTTCAATTCACTGTGTGAAGTGAATGGAGTGTTGCCTCACTTTCTAAATGCTGTCCTTTCAGAGAAATCACTTTCCTTTGAAAGTGCCTTAAGCTACTTACAAGCATTCACCAGAAACTCACATGCGTTTCTCTGAAAGAGAAGCAGTCTGTTCCAACACTTCAATTCAATGTGCGAAGTGAATGGAGTGTTGCTGCACTTTCTAAATGCTGTCCTTTCAGAGAAAATCACTTTCCTTTGAAAGTGCCTTAAGCTACTTACAAGCATTCACCAGAAACTCACATGCGTTTCTCTGAAAGAGAAGCAGTCTGTTCCAACACTTCAATTCACTGTGCGAAGTGAATGGAGTGTTGCTTCACTTTCTAAATGCTGTCCTTTCAGAGAAATCACTTTCCTTTGAAAGTGCCTTAAGCTACTTACAAGCATTCACCGGAAACTCACATGCGTTTCTCTGAAAGAGAAGCAGTCTGTTCCAACACTTCAATTCACTGTGCGAAGTGAATGGAGTGTTGCTTCACTTTCTAAATGCTGTCCTTTCAGAGAAAATCACTTTCCTTTGAAATTGCCTTAAGCTACTTACAAGCATTCACCGGAAACTCACATGCGTTTCTCTGAAAGAGAAGCAGTCTGTTCCAACACTTCAATTCACTGTGCGAAGTGAATGGAGTGTTGCTTCACTTTCTAAATGCTGTCCTTTCAGAGAAAATCACTTTCCTTTGAAAGTGCCTTAAGCTACTTACAAGCATTCACCGGAAACTCACATGCGTTTCTCTGAAAGAGAAGCAGTTTGTTCCAACACTTCAATTCACTGTGCGAAGTGAATGGAGTGTTGCTTCACTTTCTAAATGCTGTCCTTTCAGAGAAAATCACTTTCCTTTGAAAGTGCCTTAAGCTACTTGCAAGCATTAGGAAGAAACTCACATGCGTTTCTCTGAAAGGGAAGCAGACTGTTCCAACACTTCAATTCACTGTGCGAAGTGAATGGAGTGTTGCTTCACTTTCTAAATGCTGTCCTTTCAGAGAAAATCACTTTCCTTTGAAAGTGCCTTAAGCAACTTGCAAGCATTCACAAGAAACACTAATGCGTTTATATGAAAGAGAAGCAGTCTGTTCCAACACTTCAATTCACTGCACGAAGGGAATGGAGTGTTGCTTCACTTTTTAAATGCTGTCCTTTCAGAGAAAATCACTGTCCTTTGAAAGTGCCTTAAGCTACTTACAAGCATTCAACAGAAACTCACATGCGTTTCTCTGAAAGAGAAGCAGTCTGTTCCAACACTTCAATTCACTGTGCGAAGTGAATGGAGTGTTGCTTCACTTTCTAAATGCTGTCCTTTCAGAGAAAATCACTTTCCTTTGAAAGTGCCTTAAGCTACTTGCAAGCATTAGGAAGAAACTCACATGCGTTTCTCTGAAAGAGAAGCAGACTGTTCCAACACTTCAATTCACTGTGCGAAGTGAATGGAGTGTTGCTTCACTTTCTAAATGCTGTCCTTTCAGAGAAAATCACTTTCCTTTGAAAGTGCCTTAAGCTACATTCAAGCATTAGGAAGAAACTCACATGTGTTTCTCTGAAAGAGAAGCAGTCTGTTCCAACACTTCAATTCACTGTTCGAAGTGAATGGAGTGTTGCCTCACTTTCTAAATGCTGTCCTTTCAGAGAAAATCACTTTCCTTTGAAAGTGCCTTAAACTACTTTCAAGCATTCATAAAAAACTCACATGCGTTTCTCTGAAAGAGAAGCAGTCTGTTCCAACACTTCAATTCACTGTGCGAAGTGAATGGAGTGTTGCTTCACTTTCTAAATGCTGTCCTTTCAGAGAAAATCACTTTCCTTTGATAGTGCCTTAAGCTACATGCAAGCATTAGGAAGAAACTCACATGCGTTTCTCTGAAAGAGAAGCAGTCTGTTCCAACACTTCAATTCACTGTGTGAAGGGAATAGTGTGTTGCCTCACGTTCTAAATGCTGTCCTTTCAGAGAAAATCACTTTCCTTTGAAAGTGCCTTAAGCTACTTACAAGCATTCACCAGAAACTCACATGCGTTTCTCTGAAAGAGAAGCAGTCTGTTCCAACACTTCAATTCACTGTGCGAAGTGAATGGAGTGTTGCTTCACTTTCTAAATGCTGTCCTTTCAGAGAAAATCACTTTCCTTTGAAATTGCCTTAAGCTACATACAAGCATTCACCGGAAACTCACATGCGTTTCTCTGAAAGAGAAGCAGTCTGTTCCAACACTTCAATTCACTGTGCGAAGTGAATGGAGTGTTGCTTCACTTTCTAAATGCTGTCCTTTCAGAGAAAATCACTTTCCTTTGAAAGTGCCTTAAGCTACTTACAAGCATTCACCGGAAACTCACATGCGTTTCTCTGAAAGAGAAGCAGTCTGTTCCAACACTTCAATTCACTGTGCGAAGTGAATGGAGTGTTGCTTCACTTTCTAAATGCTGTCCTTTCAGAGAAAATCACTTTCCTTTGAAAGTGCCTTAAGCTACTTGCAAGCATTAGGAAGAAACTCACATGCGTTTCTCTGAAAGGGAAGCAGACTGTTCCAACACTTCAATTCACTGTGCGAAGTGAATGGAGTGTTGCTTCACTTTCTAAATGCTGTCCTTTCAGAGAAAATCACTTTCCTTTGAAAGTGCCTAAAGCTACTTGGAAGCATTAGGAAGAAACACACATGCGTTTCTCTGAAAGAGAAGCAGTCTGTTCCAACACTTCAATTCACTGTGTGAAGTGAATGGAGTGTTGCCTCACTTTCTAAATGCTGTCCTTTCAGAGAAATCACTTTCCTTTGAAAGTGCCTTAAGCTACTTACAAGCATTCACCAGAAACTCACATGCGTTTCTCTGAAAGAGAAGCAGTCTGTTCAAACACTTCAATTCAAT
Source organism: Myodes glareolus (assembly GCF_982192425.1). NCBI lineage: Eukaryota > Metazoa > Chordata > Mammalia > Rodentia > Cricetidae > Myodes > Myodes glareolus. The sequence goes on along the minus strand of NC_142043.1, from coordinate 417,998 downwards.
GTGCGAAGTGAATGGAGTGTTGCTGCACTTTCTAAATGCTGTCCTTTCAGAGAAAATCACTTTCCTTTGAAAGTGCCTTAAGCTACTTACAAGCATTCACCAGAAACTCACATGCGTTTCTCTGAAAGAGAAGCAGTCTGTTCCAACACTTCAATTCACTGTGCGAAGTGAATGGAGTGTTGCTTCACTTTCTAAATGCTGTCCTTTCAGAGAAAATCACTTTCCTTTGAAAGTGCCTTAAGCTACTTACAAGCATTCACCGGAAACTCACATGCGTTTCTCTGAAAGAGAAGCAGTCTGTTCCAACACTTCAATTCACTGTGCGAAGTGAATGGAGTGTTGCTTCACTTTCTAAATGCTGTCCTTTCAGAGAAAATCACTTTCCTTTGAAAGTGCCTTAAGCTACTTACAAGCATTCACCGGAAACTCACATGCGTTTCTCTGAAAGAGAAGCAGTCTGTTCCAACACTTCAATTCACTGTGCGAAGTGAATGGAGTGTTGCTTCACTTTCTAAATGCTGTCCTTTCAGAGAAAATCACTTTCCTTTGAAAGTGCCTTAAGCTACTTACAAGCATTCACCGGAAACTCACATGCGTTTCTCTGAAAGAGAAGCAGACTGTTCCAACACTTCAATTCACTGTGCGAAGTGAATGGAGTGTTGCTTCACTTTCTAAATGCTGTCCTTTCAGAGAAAATCACTTTCCTTTGAAAGTGCCTTAAGCTACTTGCAAGCATTAGGAAGAAACTCACATGCGTTTCTCTGAAAGGGAAGCAGACTGTTCCAACACTTCAATTCACTGTGCGAAGTGAATGGAGTGTTGCTTCACTTTCTAAATGCTGTCCTTTCAGAGAAAATCACTTTCCTTTGAAAGTGCCTTAAGCAACTTGCAAGCATTCACAAGAAACACTAATGCGTTTATATGAAAGAGAAGCAGTCTGTTCCAACACTTCAATTCACTGCACGAAGGGAATGGAGTGTTGCTTCACTTTTTAAATGCTGTCCTTTCAGAGAAAATCACTGTCCTTTGAAAGTGCCTTAAGCTACTTACAAGCATTCAACAGAAACTCACATGCGTTTCTCTGAAAGAGAAGCAGTCTGTTCCAACACTTCAATTCACTGTGCGAAGTGAATGGAGTGTTGCTTCACTTTCTAAATGCTGTCCTTTCAGAGAAAATCACTTTCCTTTGAAAGTGCCTTAAGCTACTTGCAAGCATTAGGAAGAAACTCACATGCGTTTCTCTGAAAGAGAAGCAGACTGTTCCAACACTTCAATTCACTGTGCGAAGTGAATGGAGTGTTGCTTCACTTTCTAAATGCTGTCCTTTCAGAGAAAATCACTTTCCTTTGAAAGTGCCTTAAGCTACTTTCAAGCATTAGGAAGAAACTCACATGTGTTTCTCTGAAAGAGAAGCAGTCTGTTCCAACACTTCAATTCACTGTTCGAAGTGAATGGAGTGTTGCCTCACTTTCTAAATGCTGTCCTTTCAGAGAAAATCACTTTCCTTTGAAAGTGCCTTAAACTACTTTCAAGCATTCATAAAAAACTCACATGCGTTTCTCTGAAAGAGAAGCAGTCTGTTCCAACACTTCAATTCACTGGGCGAAGTGAATGGAGTGTTGCTTCACTTTCTAAATGCTGTCCTTTCAGAGAAAATCACTTTCCTTTGATAGTGCCTTAAGCTACATGCAAGCATTAGGAAGAAACTCACATGCGTTTCTCTGAAAGAGAAGCAGTCTGTTCCAACACTTCAATTCACTGTGTGAAGGGAATAGTGTGTTGCCTCACGTTCTAAATGCTGTCCTTTCAGAGAAAATCACTTTCCTTTGAAAGTGCCTTAAGCTACTTACAAGCATTCACCAGAAACTCACATGCGTTTCTCTGAAAGAGAAGCAGTCTGTTCCAACACTTCAATTCACTGTGCGAAGTGAATGGAGTGTTGCTTCACTTTCTAAATGCTGTCCTTTCAGAGAAAATCACTTTCCTTTGAAATTGCCTTAAGCTACATACAAGCATTCACCGGAAACTCACATGCGTTTCTCTGAAAGAGAAGCAGTCTGTTCCAACACTTCAATTCACTGTGCGAAGTGAATGGAGTGTTGCTTCACTTTCTAAATGCTGTCCTTTCAGAGAAAATCACTTTCCTTTGAAAGTGCCTTAAGCTACTTACAAGCATTCACCGGAAACTCACATGCGTTTCTCTGAAAGAGAAGCAGTCTGTTCCAACACTTCAATTCACTGTGCGAAGTGAATGGAGTGTTGCTTCACTTTCTAAATGCTGTCCTTTCAGAGAAAATCACTTTCCTTTGAAAGTGCCTTAAGCTACTTGCAAGCATTAGGAAGAAACTCACATGCGTTTCTCTGAAAGGGAAGCAGACTGTTCCAACACTTCAATTCACTGTGCGAAGTGAATGGAGTGTTGCTTCACTTTCTAAATGCTGTCCTTTCAGAGAAAATCACTTTCCTTTGAAAGTGCCTAAAGCTACTTGGAAGCATTAGGAAGAAACTCACATGCGTTTCTCTGAAAGAGAAGCAGTCTGTTCCAACACTTCAATTCACTGTGTGAAGTGAATGGAGTGTTGCCTCACTTTCTAAATGCTGTCCTTTCAGAGAAATCACTTTCCTTTGAAAGTGCCTTAAGCTACTTACAAGCATTCACCAGAAACTCACATGCGTTTCTCTGAAAGAGAAGCAGTCTGTTCAAACACTTCAATTCAATGTGCGAAGTGAATGGAGTGTTGCTGCACTTTCTAAATGCTGTCCTTTCAGAGAAAATCACTTTCCTTTGAAAGTGCCTTAAGCTACTTACAAGCATTCACCAGAAACTCACATGCGTTTCTCTGAAAGAGAAGCAGTCTGTTCCAACACTTCAATTCACTGTGCGAAGTGAATGGAGTGTTGCTTCACTTTCTAAATGCTGTCCTTTCAGAGAAAATCACTTTCCTTTGAAAGTGCCTTAAGCTACTTACAAGCATTCACCGGAAACTCACATGCGTTTCTCTGAAAGAGAAGCAGTCTGTTCCAACACTTCAATTCACTGTGCGAAGTGAATGGAGTGTTGCTTCACTTTCTAAATGCTGTCCTTTCAGAGAAAATCACTTTCCTTTGAAAGTGCCTTAAGCTACTTACAAGCATTCACCGGAAACTCACATGCGTTTCTCTGAAAGAGAAGCAGTCTGTTCCAACACTTCAATTCACTGTGCGAAGTGAATGGAGTGTTGCTTCACTTTCTAAATGCTGTCCTTTCAGAGAAAATCACTTTCCTTTGAAAGTGCCTTAAGCTACTTACAAGCATTCACCGGAAACTCACATGCGTTTCTCTGAAAGAGAAGCAGACTGTTCCAACACTTCAATTCACTGTGCGAAGTGAATGGAGTGTTGCTTCACTTTCTAAATGCTGTCCTTTCAGAGAAAATCACTTTCCTTTGAAAGTGCCTTAAGCTACTTGCAAGCATTAGGAAGAAACTCACATGCGTTTCTCTGAAAGGGAAGCAGACTGTTCCAACACTTCAATTCACTGTGCGAAGTGAATGGAGTGTTGCTTCACTTTCTAAATGCTGTCCTTTCAGAGAAAATCACTTTCCTTTGAAAGTGCCTTAAGCAACTTGCAAGCATTCACAAGAAACACTAATGCGTTTATATGAAAGAGAAGCAGTCTGTTCCAACACTTCAATTCACTGCACGAAGGGAATGGAGTGTTGCTTCACTTTTTAAATGCTGTCCTTTCAGAGAAAATCACTGTCCTTTGAAAGTGCCTTAAGCTACTTACAAGCATTCAACAGAAACTCACATGCGTTTCTCTGAAAGAGAAGCAGTCTGTTCCAACACTTCAATTCACTGTGCGAAGTGAATGGAGTGTTGCTTCACTTTCTAAATGCTGTCCTTTCAGAGAAAATCACTTTCCTTTGAAAGTGCCTTAAGCTACTTGCAAGCATTAGGAAGAAACTCACATGCGTTTCTCTGAAAGAGAAGCAGACTGTTCCAACACTTCAATTCACTGTGCGAAGTGAATGGAGTGTTGCTTCACTTTCTAAATGCTGTCCTTTCAGAGAAAATCACTTTCCTTTGAAAGTGCCTTAAGCTACTTTCAAGCATTAGGAAGAAACTCACATGTGTTTCTCTGAAAGAGAAGCAGTCTGTTCCAACACTTCAATTCACTGTTCGAAGTGAATGGAGTGTTGCCTCACTTTCTAAATGCTGTCCTTTCAGAGAAAATCACTTTCCTTTGAAAGTGCCTTAAACTACTTTCAAGCATTCATAAAAAACTCACATGCGTTTCTCTGAAAGAGAAGCAGTCTGTTCCAACACTTCAATTCACTGGGCGAAGTGAATGGAGTGTTGCTTCACTTTCTAAATGCTGTCCTTTCAGAGAAAATCACTTTCATTGATAGTGCCTTAAGCTACATGCAAGCATTAGGAAGAAACTCACATGCGTTTCTCTGAAAGAGAAGCAGTCTGTTCCAACACTTCAATTCACTGTGTGAAGGGAATAGTGTGTTGCCTCACGTTCTAAATGCTGTCCTTTCAGAGAAAATCACTTTCCTTTGAAATTGCCTTAAGCTACTTACAAGCATTCACCGGAAACTCACATGCGTTTCTCTGAAAGAGAAGCAGTCTGTTCCAACACTTCAATTCACTGTGCGAAGTGAATAGAGTGTTGCTTCACTTTCTAAATGCTGTCCTTTCAGAGAAAATCACTTTCCTTTGAAAGTACCTTAAGCTACTTACAAGCATTCACCGGAAACTCACATGCGTTTCTCTGAAAGAGAAGCAGTCTGTTCCAACACTTCAATTCACTGTGCGAAGTGAATGGAGTGTTGCTTCACTTTCTAAATGCTGTCCTTTCAGAGAAAATCACTTTCCTTTGAAAGTGCCTTAAGCTACTTGCAAGCATTAGGAAGAAACTCACATGCGTTTCTCTGAAAGGGAAGCAGACTGTTCCAACACTTCAATTCACTGTGCGAAGTGAATGGAGTGTTGCTTCACTTTCTAAATGCTGTCCTTTCAGAGAAAATCACTTTCCTTTGAAAGTGCCTAAAGCTACTTGCAAGCATTAGGAAGAAACTCACATGCGTTTCTCTGAAAGAGAAGCAGTCTGTTCCAACACTTCAATTCACTGTGTGAAGTGAATGGAGTGTTGCCTCACTTTCTAAATGCTGTCCTTTCAGAGAAATCACTTTCCTTTGAAAGTGCCTTAAGCTACTTACAAGCATTCACCAGAAACTCACATGCGTTTCTCTGAAAGAGAAGCAGTCTGTTCCAACACTTCAATTCAATGTGCGAAGTGAATGGAGTGTTGCTGCACTTTCTAAATGCTGTCCTTTCAGAGAAAATCACTTTCCTTTGAAAGTGCCTTAAGCTACTTACAAGCATTCACCAGAAACTCACATGCGTTTCTCTGAAAGAGAAGCAGTCTGTTCCAACACTTCAATTCACTGTGCGAAGTGAATGGAGTGTTGCTTCACTTTCTAAATGCTGTCCTTTCAGAGAAAATCACTTTCCTTTGATAGTGCCTTAAGCTACTTGCAAGCATTAGGAAGAAACTCACATGCGTTTCTCTGAAAGAGAAGCAGTCTGTTCCAACACTTCAATTCACTGTGTGAAGTGAATAGAGTGTTGCCTCACGTTCTAAATGCTGTCCTTTCAGAGAAAATCACTTTCCTTTGAAAGTGCCTTAAGCTACTTACAAGCATTCACCAGAAACTCACATGCGTTTCTCTGAAAGAGAAGCAGTCTGTTCCAACACTTCAGTTCACTGTGCGAAGTGAATGGAGTGTTTCTTCACTTTCTAAATGTTGTCCTTTCAGAGAAAATCACTTTCCTTTGAAAGTGCCTTAAACTACTTTCAAGCATTCACAAAAAACTCACATGCGTTTCTCTTAAAGAGAAGCAGTGTGTTCCAACACTTCAATTCACTGTGCGAAGTGAATGGAGTGTTGCTTCAGTTTCTAAATGCTGTCCTTTCAGAGAAAATCACTTTCCTTTAAAAGTGCCTTAAGCAACTTGCAAGCATTCACAAGAAACTCACATATGTTTCTCTGAAAGAGAAGCAGTCTGTTCCAACACTTCAATTCACTGTGCGAAGTGAATGGAGTGTTGCTTCACTTTCTAAATGCTGTCCTTTCAGAGAAAATCACTTTCCTTTGAAAGTGCCTTAAGCGACTTACAAGCATTCACCAGAAACTCACATGCGTTTCTCTGAAAGAGAAGAAGTCTGTTCCAATACTTCAATTCACTCTGCGAAGTGAATGGAGTGTTGCTTCACTTTCTAAATGCTGTCCTTTCAGAGAAAATCACTTTCCTTTGAAAGTGCCTTAAGCTACTTGCAAGCATTAGGAAGAAACTCTCATGCGTTTCTCTGAAAGAGAAGCAGTCTGTTCCAACACTTCAATTCACTGTGTGAAGTGAATGGAGTGTTGCCTCACTTTCTAAATGCTGTCCTTTCAGAGAAATCACTTTCCTTTGAAAGTGCCTTAAGCTACTTACAAGCATTCACCAGAAATTCACATGCGTTTCTCTGAAAGAGAAGCAGTCTGTTCCAACACTTCAATTCAATGTGCGAAGTGAATGGAGTGTTGCTGCACTTTCTAAATGCTGTCCTTTCAGAGAAAATCACTTTCCTTTGAAAGTGCCTTAAGCTACTTACAAGCATTCAACAGAAACTCACATGCATTTCTCTGAAAGAAAAGCAGTCTATTCCAACACTTCAATTCACTGTGCGAAGTGAATGGAGTGTTGCTTCACTTTCTAAATGCTGTCCTTTCAGAGAAAATCACTTTCCTTTGAAAGTGCCTTAAGCAACTTGCAAGCATTCACAAGAAACACTAATGCGTTTATATGAAAGAGAAGCAGTCTGTTCCAACACTTCAATTCACTGCACGAAGGGAATGGAGTGTTGCTTCACTTTCTAAATGCTGTCTTTTCAGAGAAAATCACTGTCCTTTGAAAGTGCCTTAAGCTACGAACAAGCATTCACCAGAAACTCACATGTGTTTCTCTGAAAGAGAAGCAGTCTGTTCCAACACTTCAATTCACTGTGCGAAGTGAATGGAGTGTTGCTTCACTTTCTAAATGCTGTCCTTTCAGAGAAAATCACTTTCCTTTGAAAGTGCCTTAAGCTACTTGCAAGCATTAGGAAGAAACTCACATGTGTTTCTCTGAAAGAGAAGCAGTCTGTTCCAACACTTCAATTCACTGTGCGAAGTGAATGGAGTGTTGCCTCACTTTCTAAATGCTGTCCTTTCAGAGAAAATCACTGTCCTTTGAAAGTGCCTTAAGCTACTAACAAGCATTCACCGGAAACTCACATGCGTATCTCTGAAAGAGAAGCAGTCTGTTCCAACACTTCAATTCACTGTGCGAAGTGAATGGAGTGTTGCTTCACTTTCTAAATGCTGTCCTTTCAGAGAAAATCACTTTCCTTTGAAAGTGCCTTAAGCTACTTACAAGCATTCACCGGAAACTCACATGCGTTTCTCTGAAAGAGAAGCAGTCTGTTCCAACACTTCAATTCACTGTGCCAAGTGAATGGAGTGTTGCTTCACTTTCTAAATGCTGTCCTTTCAGAGAAAATCACTTTCCTTTGAAAGTGCCTTAAGCTACTTACAAGCATTCACCGGAAACTCACATGCGTTTCTCTGAAAGAGAAGCAGTCTGTTCCAACACTTCAATTCACTGTGCGAAGTGAATGGAGTGTTGCTTCACTTTCTAAATGCTGTCCTTTCAGAGAAAATCACTTTCCTTTGAAAGTGCCTTAAGCTACTTGCAAGCATTAGGAAGAAACTCACATGCGTTTCTCTGAAAGAGAAGCACTCGGTTCCAACACTTCAATTCACTGCACGAAGGGAATGGAGTGTTGCTTCACTTTCTAAATGCTGTCCTTTCAGAGAAAATCACTTTCCTTTGAAAGTGCCTAAAGCTACTTGCAAGCATTAGGAAGAAACTCACATGCGTTTCTCTGAAAGAGAAGCAGTCTGTTCCAACACTTCAATTCACTGTGTGAAGTGAATGGAGTGTTGCCTCACTTTCTAAATGCTGTCCTTTCAAAGATATCACTTTCCTTTGAAAGTGCCTTAAGCTACTTACAAGCATTCACCAGAAACTCACATGCGTTTCTCTGCAAGAGAAGCAGTCTGTTCCAACACTTCAATTCAATGTGCGAAGTGAATGGAGTGTTGCTGCACTTTCTAAATGCTGTCCTTTCAGAGAAAATCACTTTCCTTTGAAAGTGCCTTAAGCTACTTACAAGCATTCACCAGAAACTCACATGCGTTTCTCTGAAAGAGAAGCAGTCTGTTCCAACACTTCAATTCACTGTGCGAAGTGAATGGAGTGTTGCTTCACTTTCTAAATGCTGTCCTTTCAGAGAAAATCACTTTCCTTTGATAGTGCCTTAAGCTACTTGCAAGCATTAGGAAGAAACTCACATGCGTTTCTCTGAAAGAGAAGCAGTCTGTTCCAACACTTCAATTCACTGTGTGAAGTGAAAAGAGTGTTGCCTCACGTTCTAAATGCTGTCCTTTCAGAGAAAATCACTTTCCTTTGAAAGTGCCTTAAGCTACTTACAAGCATTCACCAGAAACTCACATGCGTTTCTCTGAAAGAGAAGCAGTCTGTTCCAACACTTCAATTCACTGTGCGAAGTGAATGGAGTGTTGCTTCACCTTCTAAATGCTGTCCTTTCAGAGAAAATCACTTTCCTTTGAAAGTGCCTTAAACTACTTTCAAGCATTCACAAAAAACTCACATGCGTTTCTCTTAAAGAGAAGCAGTGTGTTCCAACACTTCAATTCACTGTGCGAAGTGAATGGAGTGTTGCTTCAGTTTCTAAATGCTGTCCTTTCAGAGAAAATCACTTTCCTTTGAAAGTGCCTTAAGCAACTTGCAAGCATTCACAAGAAACTCACATACGTTTCTCTGAAAGAGAAGCAGTCTGTTCCAACACTTCAATTCACTGTGCGAAGTGAATGGAGTGTTGCTTCACTTTCTAAATGCTGTCCTTTCAGAGAAAATCACTTTCCTTTGAAAGTGCCTTAAGCTACTTACAAGCATTCACCAGAAACTCACATGCGTTTCTCTGAAAGAGAAGAAGTCTGTTCCAATACTTCAATTCACTCTGCGAAGTGAATGGAGTGTTGCTTCACTTTCTAAATGCTGTCCTTTCAGAGAAAATCACTTTCCTTTGAAAGTGCCTTAAGCTACTTGCAAGCATTAGGAAGAAACTCTCATGCGTTTCTCTGAAAGAGAAGCAGTCTGTTCCAACACTTCAATTCACTGTGTGAAGTGAATGGAGTGTTGCCTCACTTTCTAAATGCTGTCCTTTCAGAGAAATCACTTTCCTTTGAAAGTGCCTTAAGCTACTTACAAGCATTCACCAGAAATTCACATGCGTTTCTCTGAAAGAGAAGCAGTCTGTTCCAACACTTCAATTCAATGTGCGAAGTGAATGGAGTGTTGCTGCACTTTCTAAATGCTGTCCTTTCAGAGAAAATCACTTTCCTTTGAAAGTGCCTTAAGCTACTTACAAGCATTCAACAGAAACTCACATGCATTTCTCTGAAAGAAAAGCAGTCTATTCCAACACTTCAATTCACTGTGCGAAGTGAATGGAGTGTTGCTTCACTTTCTAAATGCTGTCCTTTCAGAGAAAATCACTTTCCTTTGAAAGTGCCTTAAGCAACTTGCAAGCATTCACAAGAAACACTAATGCGTTTATATGAAAGAGAAGCAGTCTGTTCCAACACTTCAATTCACTGCACGAAGGGAATGGAGTGTTGCTTCACTTTCTAAATGCTGTCTTTTCAGAGAAAATCACTGTCCTTTGAAAGTGCCTTAAGCTACGAACAAGCATTCACCAGAAACTCACATGTGTTTCTCTGAAAGAGAAGCAGTCTGTTCCAACACTTCAATTCACTGTGCGAAGTGAATGGAGTGTTGCTTCACTTTCTAAATGCTGTCCTTTCAGAGAAAATCACTTTCCTTTGAAAGTGCCTTAAGCTACTTGCAAGCATTAGGAAGAAACTCACATGTGTTTCTCTGAAAGAGAAGCAGTCTGTTCCAACACTTCAATTCACTGTGCGAAGTGAATGGAGTGTTGCCTCACTTTCTAAATGCTGTCCTTTCAGAGAAAATCACTGTCCTTTGAAAGTGCCTTAAGCTACTAACAAGCATTCACCGGAAACTCACATGCGTTTCTCTGAAAGAGAAGCAGTCTGTTCCAACACTTCAATTCACTGTGCGAAGTGAATGGAGTGTTGCTTCACTTTCTAAATGCTGTCCTTTCAGAGAAAATCACTTTCCTTTGAAAGTGCCTTAAGCTACTTACAAGCATTCACCGGAAACTCACATGCGTTTCTCTGAAAGAGAAGCAGTCTGTTCCAACACTTCAATTCACTGTGCCAAGTGAATGGAGTGTTGCTTCACTTTCTAAATGCTGTCCTTTCAGAGAAAATCACTTTCCTTTGAAAGTGCCTTAAGCTACTTACAAGCATTCACCGGAAACTCACATGCGTTTCTCTGAAAGAGAAGCAGTCTGTTCCAACACTTCAATTCACTGTGCGAAGTGAATGGAGTGTTGCTTCACTTTCTAAATGCTGTCCTTTCAGAGAAAATCACTTTCCTTTGAAAGTGCCTTAAGCTACTTGCAAGCATTAGGAAGAAACTCACATGCGTTTCTATGAAAGAGAAGCACTCGGTTCCAACACTTCAATTCACTGCACGAAGGGAATGGAGTGTTGCTTCACTTTCTAAATGCTGTCCTTTCAGAGAAAATCACTTTCCTTTGAAAGTGCCTAAAGCTACTTGCAAGCATTAGGAAGAAACTCACATGCGTTTCTCTGAAAGAGAAGCAGTCTGTTCCAACACTTCAATTCACTGTGTGAAGTGAATGGAGTGTTGCCTCACTTTCTAAATGCTGTCCTTTCAAAGATATCACTTTCCTTTGAAAGTGCCTTAAGCTACTTACAAGCATTCACCAGAAACTCACATGCGTTTCTCTGCAAGAGAAGCAGTCTGTTCCAACACTTCAATTCAATGTGCGAAGTGAATGGAGTGTTGCTGCACTTTCTAAATGCTGTCCTTTCAGAGAAAATCACTTTCCTTTGAAAGTGCCTTAAGCTACTTACAAGCATTCACCAGAAACTCACATGCGTTTCTCTGAAAGAGAAGCAGTCTGTTCCAACACTTCAATTCACTGTGCGAAGTGAATGGAGTGTTGCTTCACTTTCTAAATGCTGTCCTTTCAGAGAAAATCACTTTCCTTTGATAGTGCCTTAAGCTACTTGCAAGCATTAGGAAGAAACTCACATGCGTTTCTCTGAAAGAGAAGCAGTCTGTTCCAACACTTCAATTCACTGTGTGAAGTGAATAGAGTGTTGCCTCACGTTCTAAATGCTGTCCTTTCAGAGAAAATCACTTTCCTTTGAAAGTGCCTTAAGCTACTTACAAGCATTCACCAGAAACTCACATGCGTTTCTCTGAAAGAGAAGCAGTCTGTTCCAACACTTCAATTCACTGTGCGAAGTGAATGGAGTGTTGCTTCACCTTCTAAATGCTGTCCTTTTAGAGAAAATCACTTTCCTTTGAAAGTGCCTTAAACTACTTTCAAGCATTCACAAAAAACTCACATGTGTTTCTCTTAAAGAGAAGCAGTGTGTTCCAACACTTCAATTCACTGTGCGAAGTGAATGGAGTGTTGCTTCAGTTTCTAAATGCTGTCCTTTCAGAGAAAATCACTTTCCTTTGAAAGTGCCTTAAGCAACTTGCAAGCATTCACAAGAAACTCACATACGTTTCTCTGAAAGAGAAGCAGTCTGTTCCAACACTTCAATTCACTGTGCGAAGTGAATGGAGTGTTGCTTCACTTTCTAAATGCTGTCCTTTCAGAGAAAATCACTTTCCTTTGAAAGTGCCTTAAGCTACTTACAAGCATTCACCAGAAACTCACATGCGTTTCTCTGAAAGAGAAGAAGTCTGTTCCAATACTTCAATTCACTCTGCGAAGTGAATGGAGTGTTGCTTCACTTTCTAAATGCTGTCCTTTCAGAGAAAATCACTTTCCTTTGAAAGTGCCTTAAGCTACTTACAAGCATTCACCAGAAACTCACATGCGTTTCTCTGAAAGAGAAGCAGTCTGTTCCAATAATTCAATTCACTCTGCGAAGTGAATGGAGTGTTGCTTCACTTTCTAAATGCTGTCCTTTCAGAGAAAATCACTTTCCTTTGAAAGTGCCTTAAGCTACTTACAAGTATTCAACTTAAACTCACATGCATTTCTTTGAAAGAGAAGCAGTCTGTTCCAACACTTCAATTCACTGTGCGAAGTGAATGGAGTGTTGCTTCACTTTCTAAATGCTGTCCTTTCAGAGAAAATCACTTTCCTTTGAAAGTGCCTTAAGCTACTTACAAGCATTCACCGGAAACTCACATGCGTTTCTCTGAAAGAGAAGCAGTCTGTTCCAACACTTCAATTCACTGTGCGAAGGGAATGGAGTGTTGCGTCACTTTCTAAATGCTGTCCTTTCAGAGAAAATCACTTTCCTTTGAAAGTGCCTTAAGCTACTTACAAGCATTCACCGGAAACTCACATGCGTTTCTCTGAAAGAGAAGCAGTCTGTTCCAACACTTCAATTCACTGTGCGAAGTGAATGGAGTGTTGCTTCACTTTCTAAATGCTGTCCTTTCAGAGAAAATCACTTTCCTTTGAAAGTGCCTTAAGCTACTTGCAAGCATTAGGAAGAAACTCACATGCGTTTCTCTGAAAGAGAAGCAGACTGTTCCAACACTTCAATTCACTGTGCGAAGTGAATGGAGTGTTGCTTCACTTTCTAAATGCTGTCCTTTCAGAGAAAATCACTTTCCTTTGAAAGTGCCTTAAGCTACTTTCAAGCATTAGGAAGAAACTCACATGTGTTTCTCTGAAAGAGAAGCAGTCTGTTCCAACACTTCAATTCACTGTTCGAAGTGAATGGAGTGTTGCCTCACTTTCTAAATGCTGTCCTTTCAGAGAAAATCACTTTCCTTTGAAAGTGCCTTAAACTACTTTCAAGCATTCATAAAAAACTCACATGCGTTTCTCTGAAAGAGAAGCAGTCTGTTCCAACACTTCAATTCACTGGGCGAAGTGAATGGAGTGTTGCTTCACTTTCTAAATGCTGTCCTTTCAGAGAAAATCACTTTCATTGATAGTGCCTTAAGCTACATGCAAGCATTAGGAAGAAACTCACATGCGTTTCTCTGAAAGAGAAGCAGTCTGTTCCAACACTTCAATTCACTGTGTGAAGGGAATAGTGTGTTGCCTCACGTTCTAAATGCTGTCCTTTCAGAGAAAATCACTTTCCTTTGAAAGTGCCTTAAGCTACTTACAAGCATTCACCAGAAACTCACATGCGTTTCTCTGAAAGAGAAGCAGTCTGTTCCAACACTTCAATTCACTGTGCGAAGTGAATGGAGTGTTGCTTCACTTTCTAAATGCTGTCCTTTCAGAGAAAATCACTTTCCTTTGAAATTGCCTTAAGCTACTTACAAGCATTCACCGGAAACTCACATGCGTTTCTCTGAAAGAGAAGCAGTCTGTTCCAACACTTCAATTCACTGTGCGAAGTGAATGGAGTGTTGCTTCACTTTCTAAATGCTGTCCTTTCAGAGAAAATCACTTTCCTTTGAAAGTACCTTAAGCTACTTACAAGCATTCACCGGAAACTCACATGCGTTTCTCTGAAAGAGAAGCAGTCTGTTCCAACACTTCAATTCACTGTGCGAAGTGAATGGAGTGTTGCTTCACTTTCTAAATGCTGTCCTTTCAGAGAAAATCACTTTCCTTTGAAAGTGCCTTAAGCTACTTGCAAGCATTAGGAAGAAACTCACATGCGTTTCTCTGAAAGGGAAGCAGACTGTTCCAACACTTCAATTCACTGTGCGAAGTGAATGGAGTGTTGCTTCACTTTCTAAATGCTGTCCTTTCAGAGAAAATCACTTTCCTTTGAAAGTGCCTAAAGCTACTTGCAAGCATTAGGAAGAAACTCACATGCGTTTCTCTGAAAGAGAAGCAGTCTGTTCCAACACTTCAATTCACTGTGTGAAGTGAATGGAGTGTTGCCTCACTTTCTAAATGCTGTCCTTTCAGAGAAATCACTTTCCTTTGAAAGTGCCTTAAGCTACTTACAAGCATTCACCAGAAACTCACATGCGTTTCTCTGAAAGAGAAGCAGTCTGTTCCAACACTTCAATTCAATGTGCGAAGTGAATGGAGTGTTGCTGCACTTTCTAAATGCTGTCCTTTCAGAGAAAATCACTTTCCTTTGAAAGTGCCTTAAGCTACTTACAAGCATTCACCAGAAACTCACATGCGTTTCTCTGAAAGAGAAGCAGTCTGTTCCAACACTTCAATTCACTGTGCGAAGTGAATGGAGTGTTGCTTCACTTTCTAAATGCTGTCCTTTCAGAGAAAATCACTTTCCTTTGATAGTGCCTTAAGCTACTTGCAAGCATTAGGAAGAAACTCACATGCGTTTCTCTGAAAGAGAAGCAGTCTGTTCCAACACTTCAATTCACTGTGTGAAGTGAATAGAGTGTTGCCTCACGTTCTAAATGCTGTCCTTTCAGAGAAAATCACTTTCCTTTGAAAGTGCCTTAAGCTACTTACAAGCATTCACCAGAAACTCACATGCGTTTCTCTGAAAGAGAAGCAGTCTGTTCCAACACTTCAGTTCACTGTGCGAAGTGAATGGAGTGTTTCTTCACTTTCTAAATGTTGTCCTTTCAGAGAAAATCACTTTCCTTTGAAAGTGCCTTAAACTACTTTCAAGCATTCACAAAAAACTCACATGCGTTTCTCTTAAAGAGAAGCAGTGTGTTCCAACACTTCAATTCACTGTGCGAAGTGAATGGAGTGTTGCTTCAGTTTCTAAATGCTGTCCTTTCAGAGAAAATCACTTTCCTTTAAAAGTGCCTTAAGCAACTTGCAAGCATTCACAAGAAACTCACATATGTTTCTCTGAAAGAGAAGCAGTCTGTTCCAACACTTCAATTCACTGTGCGAAGTGAATGGAGTGTTGCTTCACTTTCTAAATGCTGTCCTTTCAGAGAAAATCACTTTCCTTTGAAAGTGCCTTAAGCGACTTACAAGCATTCACCAGAAACTCACATGCGTTTCTCTGAAAGAGAAGAAGTCTGTTCCAATACTTCAATTCACTCTGCGAAGTGAATGGAGTGTTGCTTCACTTTCTAAATGCTGTCCTTTCAGAGAAAATCACTTTCCTTTGAAAGTGCCTTAAGCTACTTGCAAGCATTAGGAAGAAACTCTCATGCGTTTCTCTGAAAGAGAAGCAGTCTGTTCCAACACTTCAATTCACTGTGTGAAGTGAATGGAGTGTTGCCTCACTTTCTAAATGCTGTCCTTTCAGAGAAATCACTTTCCTTTGAAAGTGCCTTAAGCTACTTACAAGCATTCACCAGAAATTCACATGCGTTTCTCTGAAAGAGAAGCAGTCTGTTCCAACACTTCAATTCAATGTGCGAAGTGAATGGAGTGTTGCTGCACTTTCTAAATGCTGTCCTTTCAGAGAAAATCACTTTCCTTTGAAAGTGCCTTAAGCTACTTACAAGCATTCAACAGAAACTCACATGCATTTCTCTGAAAGAAAAGCAGTCTATTCCAACACTTCAATTCACTGTGCGAAGTGAATGGAGTGTTGCTTCACTTTCTAAATGCTGTCCTTTCAGAGAAAATCACTTTCCTTTGAAAGTGCCTTAAGCAACTTGCAAGCATTCACAAGAAACACTAATGCGTTTATATGAAAGAGAAGCAGTCTGTTCCAACACTTCAATTCACTGCACGAAGGGAATGGAGTGTTGCTTCACTTTCTAAATGCTGTCTTTTCAGAGAAAATCACTGTCCTTTGAAAGTGCCTTAAGCTACGAACAAGCATTCACCAGAAACTCACATGTGTTTCTCTGAAAGAGAAGCAGTCTGTTCCAACACTTCAATTCACTGTGCGAAGTGAATGGAGTGTTGCTTCACTTTCTAAATGCTGTCCTTTCAGAGAAAATCACTTTCCTTTGAAAGTGCCTTAAGCTACTTGCAAGCATTAGGAAGAAACTCACATGTGTTTCTCTGAAAGAGAAGCAGTCTGTTCCAACACTTCAATTCACTGTGCGAAGTGAATGGAGTGTTGCCTCACTTTCTAAATGCTGTCCTTTCAGAGAAAATCACTGTCCTTTGAAAGTGCCTTAAGCTACTAACAAGCATTCACCGGAAACTCACATGCGTTTCTCTGAAAGAGAAGCAGTCTGTTCCAACACTTCAATTCACTGTGCGAAGTGAATGGAGTGTTGCTTCACTTTCTAAATGCTGTCCTTTCAGAGAAAATCACTTTCCTTTGAAAGTGCCTTAAGCTACTTACAAGCATTCACCGGAAACTCACATGCGTTTCTCTGAAAGAGAAGCAGTCTGTTCCAACACTTCAATTCACTGTGCCAAGTGAATGGAGTGTTGCTTCACTTTCTAAATGCTGTCCTTTCAGAGAAAATCACTTTCCTTTGAAAGTGCCTTAAGCTACTTACAAGCATTCACCGGAAACTCACATGCGTTTCTCTGAAAGAGAAGCAGTCTGTTCCAACACTTCAATTCACTGTGCGAAGTGAATGGAGTGTTGCTTCACTTTCTAAATGCTGTCCTTTCAGAGAAAATCACTTTCCTTTGAAAGTGCCTTAAGCTACTTGCAAGCATTAGGAAGAAACTCACATGCGTTTCTCTGAAAGAGAAGCACTCGGTTCCAACACTTCAATTCACTGCACGAAGGGAATGGAGTGTTGCTTCACTTTCTAAATGCTGTCCTTTCAGAGAAAATCACTTTCCTTTGAAAGTGCCTAAAGCTACTTGCAAGCATTAGGAAGAAACTCACATGCGTTTCTCTGAAAGAGAAGCAGTCTGTTCCAACACTTCAATTCACTGTGTGAAGTGAATGGAGTGTTGCCTCACTTTCTAAATGCTGTCCTTTCAAAGATATCACTTTCCTTTGAAAGTGCCTTAAGCTACTTACAAGCATTCACCAGAAACTCACATGCGTTTCTCTGCAAGAGAAGCAGTCTGTTCCAACACTTCAATTCAATGTGCGAAGTGAATGGAGTGTTGCTGCACTTTCTAAATGCTGTCCTTTCAGAGAAAATCACTTTCCTTTGAAAGTGCCTTAAGCTACTTACAAGCATTCACCAGAAACTCACATGCGTTTCTCTGAAAGAGAAGCAGTCTGTTCCAACACTTCAATTCACTGTGCGAAGTGAATGGAGTGTTGCTTCACTTTCTAAATGCTGTCCTTTCAGAGAAAATCACTTTCCTTTGATAGTGCCTTAAGCTACTTGCAAGCATTAGGAAGAAACTCACATGCGTTTCTCTGAAAGAGAAGCAGTCTGTTCCAACACTTCAATTCACTGTGTGAAGTGAAAAGAGTGTTGCCTCACGTTCTAAATGCTGTCCTTTCAGAGAAAATCACTTTCCTTTGAAAGTGCCTTAAGCTACTTACAAGCATTCACCAGAAACTCACATGCGTTTCTCTGAAAGAGAAGCAGTCTGTTCCAACACTTCAATTCACTGTGCGAAGTGAATGGAGTGTTGCTTCACCTTCTAAATGCTGTCCTTTCAGAGAAAATCACTTTCCTTTGAAAGTGCCTTAAACTACTTTCAAGCATTCACAAAAAACTCACATGCGTTTCTCTTAAAGAGAAGCAGTGTGTTCCAACACTTCAATTCACTGTGCGAAGTGAATGGAGTGTTGCTTCAGTTTCTAAATGCTGTCCTTTCAGAGAAAATCACTTTCCTTTGAAAGTGCCTTAAGCAACTTGCAAGCATTCACAAGAAACTCACATACGTTTCTCTGAAAGAGAAGCAGTCTGTTCCAACACTTCAATTCACTGTGCGAAGTGAATGGAGTGTTGCTTCACTTTCTAAATGCTGTCCTTTCAGAGAAAATCACTTTCCTTTGAAAGTGCCTTAAGCTACTTACAAGCATTCACCAGAAACTCACATGCGTTTCTCTGAAAGAGAAGAAGTCTGTTCCAATACTTCAATTCACTCTGCGAAGTGAATGGAGTGTTGCTTCACTTTCTAAATGCTGTCCTTTCAGAGAAAATCACTTTCCTTTGAAAGTGCCTTAAGCTACTTGCAAGCATTAGGAAGAAACTCTCATGCGTTTCTCTGAAAGAGAAGCAGTCTGTTCCAACACTTCAATTCACTGTGTGAAGTGAATGGAGTGTTGCCTCACTTTCTAAATGCTGTCCTTTCAGAGAAATCACTTTCCTTTGAAAGTGCCTTAAGCTACTTACAAGCATTCACCAGAAATTCACATGCGTTTCTCTGAAAGAGAAGCAGTCTGTTCCAACACTTCAATTCAATGTGCGAAGTGAATGGAGTGTTGCTGCACTTTCTAAATGCTGTCCTTTCAGAGAAAATCACTTTCCTTTGAAAGTGCCTTAAGCTACTTACAAGCATTCAACAGAAACTCACATGCATTTCTCTGAAAGAAAAGCAGTCTATTCCAACACTTCAATTCACTGTGCGAAGTGAATGGAGTGTTGCTTCACTTTCTAAATGCTGTCCTTTCAGAGAAAATCACTTTCCTTTGAAAGTGCCTTAAGCAACTTGCAAGCATTCACAAGAAACACTAATGCGTTTATATGAAAGAGAAGCAGTCTGTTCCAACACTTCAATTCACTGCACGAAGGGAATGGAGTGTTGCTTCACTTTCTAAATGCTGTCTTTTCAGAGAAAATCACTGTCCTTTGAAAGTGCCTTAAGCTACGAACAAGCATTCACCAGAAACTCACATGTGTTTCTCTGAAAGAGAAGCAGTCTGTTCCAACACTTCAATTCACTGTGCGAAGTGAATGGAGTGTTGCTTCACTTTCTAAATGCTGTCCTTTCAGAGAAAATCACTTTCCTTTGAAAGTGCCTTAAGCTACTTGCAAGCATTAGGAAGAAACTCACATGTGTTTCTCTGAAAGAGAAGCAGTCTGTTCCAACACTTCAATTCACTGTGCGAAGTGAATGGAGTGTTGCCTCACTTTCTAAATGCTGTCCTTTCAGAGAAAATCACTGTCCTTTGAAAGTGCCTTAAGCTACTAACAAGCATTCACCGGAAACTCACATGCGTTTCTCTGAAAGAGAAGCAGTCTGTTCCAACACTTCAATTCACTGTGCGAAGTGAATGGAGTGTTGCTTCACTTTCTAAATGCTGTCCTTTCAGAGAAAATCACTTTCCTTTGAAAGTGCCTTAAGCTACTTACAAGCATTCACCGGAAACTCACATGCGTTTCTCTGGAAGAGAAGCAGTCTGTTCCAACACTTCAATTCACTGTGCCAAGTGAATGGAGTGTTGCTTCACTTTCTAAATGCTGTCCTTTCAGAGAAAATCACTTTCCTTTGAAAGTGCCTTAAGCTACTTACAAGCATTCACCGGAAACTCACATGCGTTTCTCTGAAAGAGAAGCAGTCTGTTCCAACACTTCAATTCACTGTGCGAAGTGAATGGAGTGTTGCTTCACTTTCTAAATGCTGTCCTTTCAGAGAAAATCACTTTCCTTTGAAAGTGCCTTAAGCTACTTGCAAGCATTAGGAAGAAACTCACATGCGTTTCTATGAAAGAGAAGCACTCGGTTCCAACACTTCAATTCACTGCACGAAGGGAATGGAGTGTTGCTTCACTTTCTAAATGCTGTCCTTTCAGAGAAAATCACTTTCCTTTGAAAGTGCCTAAAGCTACTTGCAAGCATTAGGAAGAAACTCACATGCGTTTCTCTGAAAGAGAAGCAGTCTGTTCCAACACTTCAATTCACTGTGTGAAGTGAATGGAGTGTTGCCTCACTTTCTAAATGCTGTCCTTTCAAAGATATCACTTTCCTTTGAAAGTGCCTTAAGCTACTTACAAGCATTCACCAGAAACTCACATGCGTTTCTCTGCAAGAGAAGCAGTCTGTTCCAACACTTCAATTCAATGTGCGAAGTGAATGGAGTGTTGCTGCACTTTCTAAATGCTGTCCTTTCAGAGAAAATCACTTTCCTTTGAAAGTGCCTTAAGCTACTTACAAGCATTCACCAGAAACTCACATGCGTTTCTCTGAAAGAGAAGCAGTCTGTTCCAACACTTCAATTCACTGTGCGAAGTGAATGGAGTGTTGCTTCACTTTCTAAATGCTGTCCTTTCAGAGAAAATCACTTTCCTTTGATAGTGCCTTAAGCTACTTGCAAGCATTAGGAAGAAACTCACATGCGTTTCTCTGAAAGAGAAGCAGTCTGTTCCAACACTTCAATTCACTGTGTGAAGTGAATAGAGTGTTGCCTCACGTTCTAAATGCTGTCCTTTCAGAGAAAATCACTTTCCTTTGAAAGTGCCTTAAGCTACTTACAAGCATTCACCAGAAACTCACATGCGTTTCTCTGAAAGAGAAGCAGTCTGTTCCAACACTTCAATTCACTGTGCGAAGTGAATGGAGTGTTGCTTCACCTTCTAAATGCTGTCCTTTTAGAGAAAATCACTTTCCTTTGAAAGTGCCTTAAACTACTTTCAAGCATTCACAAAAAACTCACATGTGTTTCTCTTAAAGAGAAGCAGTGTGTTCCAACACTTCAATTCACTGTGCGAAGTGAATGGAGTGTTGCTTCAGTTTCTAAATGCTGTCCTTTCAGAGAAAATCACTTTCCTTTGAAAGTGCCTTAAGCAACTTGCAAGCATTCACAAGAAACTCACATACGTTTCTCTGAAAGAGAAGCAGTCTGTTCCAACACTTCAATTCACTGTGCGAAGTGAATGGAGTGTTGCTTCACTTTCTAAATGCTGTCCTTTCAGAGAAAATCACTTTCCTTTGAAAGTGCCTTAAGCTACTTACAAGCATTCACCAGAAACTCACATGCGTTTCTCTGAAAGAGAAGAAGTCTGTTCCAATACTTCAATTCACTCTGCGAAGTGAATGGAGTGTTGCTTCACTTTCTAAATGCTGTCCTTTCAGAGAAAATCACTTTCCTTTGAAAGTGCCTTAAGCTACTTACAAGCATTCACCAGAAACTCACATGCGTTTCTCTGAAAGAGAAGCAGTCTGTTCCAATAATTCAATTCACTCTGCGAAGTGAATGGAGTGTTGCTTCACTTTCTAAATGCTGTCCTTTCAGAGAAAATCACTTTCCTTTGAAAGTGCCTTAAGCTACTTACAAGTATTCAACTTAAACTCACATGCATTTCTTTGAAAGAGAAGCAGTCTGTTCCAACACTTCAATTCACTGTGCGAAGTGAATGGAGTGTTGCTTCACTTTCTAAATGCTGTCCTTTCAGAGAAAATCACTTTCCTTTGAAAGTGCCTTAAGCTACTTACAAGCATTCACCGGAAACTCACATGCGTTTCTCTGAAAGAGAAGCAGTCTGTTCCAACACTTCAATTCACTGTGCGAAGGGAATGGAGTGTTGCGTCACTTTCTAAATGCTGTCCTTTCAGAGAAAATCACTTTCCTTTGAAAGTGCCTTAAGCTACTTACAAGCATTCACCGGAAACTCACATGCATTTCTCTGAAAGAGAAGCAGTCTGTTCCAACACTTCAATTCACTGTGCGAAGTGAATGGAGTGTTGCTTCACTTTCTAAATGCTGTCCTTTCAGAGAAAATCACTTTCCTTTGAAAGTGCCTTAAGCTACTTGCAAGCATTAGGAAGAAACTCACATGCGTTTCTCTGAAAGAGAAGCAGACAGTTCCAACACTTCAATTCACTGTGCGAAGTGAATGGAGTGTTGCTTCACTTTCTAAATGCTGTCCTTTCAGAGAAAATCACTTTCCTTTGAAAGTGCCTTAAGCTACTTGCAAGCATTAGGAAGAAACTCACATGCGTTTCTCTGAAAGAGAAGCAGTCTGTTCCAACACTTCAATTCACTGTGCGAAGTGAATGGAGTGTTGCCTCACTTTCTAAATGCTGTCCTTTCAGAGAAATCACTTTCCTTTGAAAGTGCCTTAAGCTACTTACAAGCATTCACCAGAAACTCACATGCGTTTCTCTGAAAGAGAAGCAGTCTGTTCCAACACTTCAATTCAATGTGCGAAGTGAATGGAGTGTTGCTGCACTTTCTAAATGCTGTCCTTTCAGAGAAAATCACTTTCCTTTGAAAGTGCCTTAAGCTACTTACAAGCATTCAACAGAAACTCACATGCATTTCTCTGAAAGAAAAGCAGTCTGTTCCAACACTTCAATTCACTGTGCGAAGTGAATGGAGTGTTGCTTCACTTTCTAAATGCTGTCCTTTCAGAGAAAATCACTTTCCTTTGAAAGTGCCTTAAGCAACTTGCAAGCATTCACAAGAAACACTAATGAGTTTATATGAAAGAGAAGCAGTCTGTTCCAACACTTCAATTCACTGCACGAAGGGAATGGAGTGTTGCTTCACTTTCTAAATGCTGTCCTTTCAGAGAAAATCACTGTCCTTTGAAAGTGCCTTAAGCTACGAACAAGCATTCACCAGAAACTCACATGTGTTTCTCTGAAAGAGAAGCAGTCTGTTTCAACACTTCAATTCACTGTGCGAAGTGAATGGAGTGTTGCTTCACTTTCTAAATGCTGTCCTTTCAGAGAAAATCACTTTCCTTTGAAAGTGCCTTAAGCTACTTGCAAGCATTAGGAAGAAACTCACATGTGTTTCTCTGAAAGAGAAGCAGTCTGTTCCAACACTTCAATTCACTGTGCGAAGTGAATGGAGTGTTGCCTCACTTTCTAAATGCTGTCCTTTCAGAGAAAATCACTTTCCTTTGAAAGTGCCTTAAACTACTTTCAAGCATTCACAAAAAACTCACATGCGTTTCTCTTAAAGAGAAGCAGTGTGTTCCAACAATTCAATTCACTGTGCGAAGTGAATGGAGTGTTGCTTCAGTTTCTAAATGCTGTCCTTTCAGAGAAAATCACTTTCCTTTGAAAGTGCCTTAAGCGACTTGCAATAATTCACAAGTAACTCACATGCGTTTCTCTGAAAGAGAAGCAGTCTGTTCCAACACTTCAATTCACTGTGCGAAGTGAATGGAGTGTTGCTTCACTTTCTAAATGCTGTCCTTTCAGAGAAAATCACTTTCCTTTGAAAGTGCCTTAAGCTACTTACAAGCATTCACCAGAAACTCACATGCGTTTCTCTGAAAGAGAAGCAGTCTGTTCCAACACTTCAATTCACTGTGCGAAGTGAATGGAGTGTTGCTTCACTTTCTAAATGCTGTCCTTTCAGAGAAAATCACTTTCCTTTGAAAGTGCCTTAAGCTACTTACAAGCATTCACCAGAAACTCACATGCGTTTCTCTGAAAGAGAAGCAGTCTGTTCCAATACTTCAATTCACTCTGCGAAGTGAATGGAGTGTTGCTTCACTTTCTAAATGCTGTCCTTTCAGAGAAAATCACTTTCCTTTGAAAGTGCCTTAAGCTACTTTGAAGCATTAGGAAGAAACTCACATGTGTATCTCTGAAAGACAAGCAGTCTGTTCCAACACTTCAATTCACTGTGCGAAGTGAATGGAGTGTTGCCTCACTTTCTAAATGCTGTCCTTTCAGAGAAAATCACTTTCCTTTGAAAGTGCCTTAAACTACTTTCAAGCATTCACAAAAAACTCACATGCGTTTCTCTTAAAGAGAAGCAGTGTGTTCCAACACTTCAATTCACTGTGCGAAGTGAATGGAGTGTTGCTTCAGTTTCTAAATGCTGTCCTTTCAGAGAAAATCACTTTCCTTTGAAAGTGCCTTAAGCGACTTGCAATAATTCACAAGAAACTCACATGCGTTTCTCTGAAAGAGAAGCAGTCTGTTCCAACACTTCAATTCACTGTGCGAAGTGAATGGAGTGTTGCTTCAGTTTCTAAATGCTGTCCTTTCAGAGAAAATCACTTTCCTTTGAAAGTGCCTTAAGCTACTTACAAGCATTCACCAGAAACTCACATGCGTTTCTCTGAAAGAGAAGCAGTCTGTTTCAACACTTAAATTCACTGTGCGAAGTGAATGGAGTGTTGCCTCACTTACTAAATGCTGTCCTTTCAGAGAAAATCACTTTCCTTTGAAAGTGCCTTAAGCTACTTACAAGCATTCACCAGAAACTCACATGCGTTTCTCTGAAAGAGAAGCAGTCTGTTCCAACACTTCAATTCAATGTGCGAAGTGAATGGAGTGTTGCTGCACTTTCTAAATGCTGTCCTTTCAGAGAAAATCACTTTCCTTTGAAAGTGCCTTAAGCTACTTACAAGCATTCAACAGAAACTCACATGCATTTCTCTGAAAGAAAAGCAGTCTGTTCCAACACTTCAATTCACTGTGCGAAGTGAATGGAGTGTTGCTTCAGTTTCTAAATGCTGTCCTTTCAGAGAAAATCACTTTCCTTTGAAAGTGCCTTAAGCAACTTGCAAGCATTCACAAGAAACTCACATACGTTTCTCTGAAAGAGAAGCAGTCTGTTCCAACACTTCAATTCACTGTGCGAAGTGAATGGAGTGTTGCTTCACTTTCTAAATGCTGTCCTTTCAGAGAAAATCACTTTCCTTTGATAGTGCCTTAAGCTACTTACAAGCATTCACCAGAAACTCACATGCGTTTCTCTGAAAGAGAAGAAGTCTGTTCCAATACTTCAATTCACTCTGCGAAGTGAATGGAGTGTTGCTTCACTTTCTAAATGCTGTCCTTTCAGAGAAAATCACTTTCCTTTGAAAGTGCCTTAAGCTACTTACAAGCATTCACCAGAAACTCACATGCGTTTCTCTGAAAGAGAAGCAGTCTGTTCCAATAATTCAATTCACTCTGCGAAGTCAATGGAGTGTTGCTTCACTTTCTAAATGCTGTCCTTTCAGAGAAAATCACTTTCCTTTGAAAGTGCCTTAAGCTACTTACAAGTATTCAACTTAAACTCACATGCATTTCTTTGAAAGAGAAGCAGTCTGTTCCAACACTTCAATTCACTGTGCGAAGTGAATGGAGTGTTGCTTCACTTTCTAAATGCTGTCCTTTCAGAGAAAATCACTTTCCTTTGAAAGTGCCTTAAGCTACTTACAAGCATTCAACTTAAACTCACATGAATTTCTCTGAAAGAGAAGCAGTCTGTTCCAACACTTCAATTCACTGTGCCAAGTGAATGGAGTGTTGCTTCACTTTCTAAATGCTGTCCTTTCAGAGAAAATCACTTTCCTTTGAAAGTGCCTTAAGCTACTTACAAGCATTCACCGGAAACTCACATGCGTTTCTCTGAAAGAGAAGCAGTCTGTTCCAACACTTCAATTCACTGTGCGAAGTGAATGGAGTGTTGCTTCACTTTCTAAATGCTGTCCTTTCAGAGAAAATCACTTTCCTTTGAAAGTGCCTTAAGCTACTTGCAAGCATTAGGAAGAAACTCACATGCGTTTCTCTGAAAGAGAAGCACTCGGTTCCAACACTTCAATTCACTGCACGAAGGGAATGGAGTGTTGCTTCACTTTCTAAATGCTGTCCTTTCAGAGAAAATCACTTTCCTTTGAAAGTGCCTAAAGCTACTTGCAAGCATTAGGAAGAAACTCACATGCGTTTCTCTGAAAGAGAAGCAGTCTGTTCCAACACTTCAATTCACTGTGTGAAGTGAATGGAGTGTTGCCTCACTTTCTAAATGCTGTCCTTTCAAAGATATCACTTTCCTTTGAAAGTGCCTTAAGCTACTTACAAGCATTCACCAGAAACTCACATGCGTTTCTCTGCAAGAGAAGCAGTCTGTTCCAACACTTCAATTCAATGTGCGAAGTGAATGGAGTGTTGCTGCACTTTCTAAATGCTGTCCTTTCAGAGAAAATCACTTTCCTTTGAAAGTGCCTTAAGCTACTTACAAGCATTCACCAGAAACTCACATGCGTTTCTCTGAAAGAGAAGCAGTCTGTTCCAACACTTCAATTCACTGTGCGAAGTGAATGGAGTGTTGCTTCACTTTCTAAATGCTGTCCTTTCAGAGAAAATCACTTTCCTTTGATAGTGCCTTAAGCTACTTGCAAGCATTAGGAAGAAACTCACATGCGTTTCTCTGAAAGAGAAGCAGTCTGTTCCAACACTTCAATTCACTGTGTGAAGTGAAAAGAGTGTTGCCTCACGTTCTAAATGCTGTCCTTTCAGAGAAAATCACTTTCCTTTGAAAGTGCCTTAAGCTACTTACAAGCATTCACCAGAAACTCACATGCGTTTCTCTGAAAGAGAAGCAGTCTGTTCCAACACTTCAATTCACTGTGCGAAGTGAATGGAGTGTTGCTTCACCTTCTAAATGCTGTCCTTTCAGAGAAAATCACTTTCCTTTGAAAGTGCCTTAAACTACTTTCAAGCATTCACAAAAAACTCACATGCGTTTCTCTTAAAGAGAAGCAGTGTGTTCCAACACTTCAATTCACTGTGCGAAGTGAATGGAGTGTTGCTTCAGTTTCTAAATGCTGTCCTTTCAGAGAAAATCACTTTCCTTTGAAAGTGCCTTAAGCAACTTGCAAGCATTCACAAGAAACTCACATACGTTTCTCTGAAAGAGAAGCAGTCTGTTCCAACACTTCAATTCACTGTGCGAAGTGAATGGAGTGTTGCTTCACTTTCTAAATGCTGTCCTTTCAGAGAAAATCACTTTCCTTTGAAAGTGCCTTAAGCTACTTACAAGCATTCACCAGAAACTCACATGCGTTTCTCTGAAAGAGAAGAAGTCTGTTCCAATACTTCAATTCACTCTGCGAAGTGAATGGAGTGTTGCTTCACTTTCTAAATGCTGTCCTTTCAGAGAAAATCACTTTCCTTTGAAAGTGCCTTAAGCTACTTGCAAGCATTAGGAAGAAACTCTCATGCGTTTCTCTGAAAGAGAAGCAGTCTGTTCCAACACTTCAATTCACTGTGTGAAGTGAATGGAGTGTTGCCTCACTTTCTAAATGCTGTCCTTTCAGAGAAATCACTTTCCTTTGAAAGTGCCTTAAGCTACTTACAAGCATTCACCAGAAATTCACATGCGTTTCTCTGAAAGAGAAGCAGTCTGTTCCAACACTTCAATTCAATGTGCGAAGTGAATGGAGTGTTGCTGCACTTTCTAAATGCTGTCCTTTCAGAGAAAATCACTTTCCTTTGAAAGTGCCTTAAGCTACTTACAAGCATTCAACAGAAACTCACATGCATTTCTCTGAAAGAAAAGCAGTCTATTCCAACACTTCAATTCACTGTGCGAAGTGAATGGAGTGTTGCTTCACTTTCTAAATGCTGTCCTTTCAGAGAAAATCACTTTCCTTTGAAAGTGCCTTAAGCAACTTGCAAGCATTCACAAGAAACACTAATGCGTTTATATGAAAGAGAAGCAGTCTGTTCCAACACTTCAATTCACTGCACGAAGGGAATGGAGTGTTGCTTCACTTTCTAAATGCTGTCTTTTCAGAGAAAATCACTGTCCTTTGAAAGTGCCTTAAGCTACGAACAAGCATTCACCAGAAACTCACATGTGTTTCTCTGAAAGAGAAGCAGTCTGTTCCAACACTTCAATTCACTGTGCGAAGTGAATGGAGTGTTGCTTCACTTTCTAAATGCTGTCCTTTCAGAGAAAATCACTTTCCTTTGAAAGTGCCTTAAGCTACTTGCAAGCATTAGGAAGAAACTCACATGTGTTTCTCTGAAAGAGAAGCAGTCTGTTCCAACACTTCAATTCACTGTGCGAAGTGAATGGAGTGTTGCCTCACTTTCTAAATGCTGTCCTTTCAGAGAAAATCACTGTCCTTTGAAAGTGCCTTAAGCTACTAACAAGCATTCACCGGAAACTCACATGCGTTTCTCTGAAAGAGAAGCAGTCTGTTCCAACACTTCAATTCACTGTGCGAAGTGAATGGAGTGTTGCTTCACTTTCTAAATGCTGTCCTTTCAGAGAAAATCACTTTCCTTTGAAAGTGCCTTAAGCTACTTACAAGCATTCACCGGAAACTCACATGCGTTTCTCTGAAAGAGAAGCAGTCTGTTCCAACACTTCAATTCACTGTGCCAAGTGAATGGAGTGTTGCTTCACTTTCTAAATGCTGTCCTTTCAGAGAAAATCACTTTCCTTTGAAAGTGCCTTAAGCTACTTACAAGCATTCACCGGAAACTCACATGCGTTTCTCTGAAAGAGAAGCAGTCTGTTCCAACACTTCAATTCACTGTGCGAAGTGAATGGAGTGTTGCTTCACTTTCTAAATGCTGTCCTTTCAGAGAAAATCACTTTCCTTTGAAAGTGCCTTAAGCTACTTGCAAGCATTAGGAAGAAACTCACATGCGTTTCTATGAAAGAGAAGCACTCGGTTCCAACACTTCAATTCACTGCACGAAGGGAATGGAGTGTTGCTTCACTTTCTAAATGCTGTCCTTTCAGAGAAAATCACTTTCCTTTGAAAGTGCCTAAAGCTACTTGCAAGCATTAGGAAGAAACTCACATGCGTTTCTCTGAAAGAGAAGCAGTCTGTTCCAACACTTCAATTCACTGTGTGAAGTGAATGGAGTGTTGCCTCACTTTCTAAATGCTGTCCTTTCAAAGATATCACTTTCCTTTGAAAGTGCCTTAAGCTACTTACAAGCATTCACCAGAAACTCACATGCGTTTCTCTGCAAGAGAAGCAGTCTGTTCCAACACTTCAATTCAATGTGCGAAGTGAATGGAGTGTTGCTCCACTTTCTAAATGCTGTCCTTTCAGAGAAAATCACTTTCCTTTGAAAGTGCCTTAAGCTACTTACAAGCATTCACCAGAAACTCACATGCGTTTCTCTGAAAGAGAAGCAGTCTGTTCCAACACTTCAATTCACTGTGCGAAGTGAATGGAGTGTTGCTTCACTTTCTAAATGCTGTCCTTTCAGAGAAAATCACTTTCCTTTGATAGTGCCTTAAGCTACTTGCAAGCATTAGGAAGAAACTCACATGCGTTTCTCTGAAAGAGAAGCAGTCTGTTCCAACACTTCAATTCACTGTGTGAAGTGAATAGAGTGTTGCCTCACGTTCTAAATGCTGTCCTTTCAGAGAAAATCACTTTCCTTTGAAAGTGCCTTAAGCTACTTACAAGCATTCACCAGAAACTCACATGCGTTTCTCTGAAAG
Source organism: Myodes glareolus (assembly GCF_982192425.1). NCBI lineage: Eukaryota > Metazoa > Chordata > Mammalia > Rodentia > Cricetidae > Myodes > Myodes glareolus. The sequence goes on along the minus strand of NC_142043.1, from coordinate 388,927 downwards.
AGAAGCAGTCTGTTCCAACACTTCAATTCACTGTGCGAAGTGAATGGAGTGTTGCTTCACCTTCTAAATGCTGTCCTTTTAGAGAAAATCACTTTCCTTTGAAAGTGCCTTAAACTACTTTCAAGCATTCACAAAAAACTCACATGTGTTTCTCTTAAAGAGAAGCAGTGTGTTCCAACACTTCAATTCACTGTGCGAAGTGAATGGAGTGTTGCTTCAGTTTCTAAATGCTGTCCTTTCAGAGAAAATCACTTTCCTTTGAAAGTGCCTTAAGCAACTTGCAAGCATTCACAAGAAACTCACATACGTTTCTCTGAAAGAGAAGCAGTCTGTTCCAACACTTCAATTCACTGTGCGAAGTGAATGGAGTGTTGCTTCACTTTCTAAATGCTGTCCTTTCAGAGAAAATCACTTTCCTTTGAAAGTGCCTTAAGCTACTTACAAGCATTCACCAGAAACTCACATGCGTTTCTCTGAAAGAGAAGAAGTCTGTTCCAATACTTCAATTCACTCTGCGAAGTGAATGGAGTGTTGCTTCACTTTCTAAATGCTGTCCTTTCAGAGAAAATCACTTTCCTTTGAAAGTGCCTTAAGCTACTTACAAGCATTCACCAGAAACTCACATGCGTTTCTCTGAAAGAGAAGCAGTCTGTTCCAATAATTCAATTCACTCTGCGAAGTGAATGGAGTGTTGCTTCACTTTCTAAATGCTGTCCTTTCAGAGAAAATCACTTTCCTTTGAAAGTGCCTTAAGCTACTTACAAGTATTCAACTTAAACTCACATGCATTTCTTTGAAAGAGAAGCAGTCTGTTCCAACACTTCAATTCACTGTGCGAAGTGAATGGAGTGTTGCTTCACTTTCTAAATGCTGTCCTTTCAGAGAAAATCACTTTCCTTTGAAAGTGCCTTAAGCTACTTACAAGCATTCACCGGAAACTCACATGCGTTTCTCTGAAAGAGAAGCAGTCTGTTCCAACACTTCAATTCACTGTGCGAAGGGAATGGAGTGTTGCGTCACTTTCTAAATGCTGTCCTTTCAGAGAAAATCACTTTCCTTTGAAAGTGCCTTAAGCTACTTACAAGCATTCACCGGAAACTCACATGCGTTTCTCTGAAAGAGAAGCAGTCTGTTCCAACACTTCAATTCACTGTGCGAAGTGAATGGAGTGTTGCTTCACTTTCTAAATGCTGTCCTTTCAGAGAAAATCACTTTCCTTTGAAAGTGCCTTAAGCTACTTGCAAGCATTAGGAAGAAACTCACATGCGTTTCTCTGAAAGAGAAGCAGACAGTTCCAACACTTCAATTCACTGTGCGAAGTGAATGGAGTGTTGCTTCACTTTCTAAATGCTGTCCTTTCAGAGAAAATCACTTTCCTTTGAAAGTGCCTTAAGCTACTTGCAAGCATTAGGAAGAAACTCACATGCGTTTCTCTGAAAGAGAAGCAGTCTGTTCCAACACTTCAATTCACTGTGTGAAGTGAATGGAGTGTTGCCTCACTTTCTAAATGCTGTCCTTTCAGAGAAATCACTTTCCTTTGAAAGTGCCTTAAGCTACTTACAAGCATTCACCAGAAACTCACATGCGTTTCTCTGAAAGAGAAGCAGTCTGTTCCAACACTTCAATTCAATGTGCGAAGTGAATGGAGTGTTGCTGCACTTTCTAAATGCTGTCCTTTCAGAGAAAATCACTTTCCTTTGAAAGTGCCTTAAGCTACTTACAAGCATTCAACAGAAACTCACATGCATTTCTCTGAAAGAAAAGCAGTCTGTTCCAACACTTCAATTCACTGTGCGAAGTGAATGGAGTGTTGCTTCACTTTCTAAATGCTGTCCTTTCAGAGAAAATCACTTTCCTTTGAAAGTGCCTTAAGCAACTTGCAAGCATTCACAAGAAACACTAATGAGTTTATATGAAAGAGAAGCAGTCTGTTCCAACACTTCAATTCACTGCACGAAGGGAATGGAGTGTTGCTTCACTTTCTAAATGCTGTCCTTTCAGAGAAAATCACTGTCCTTTGAAAGTGCCTTAAGCTACGAACAAGCATTCACCAGAAACTCACATGTGTTTCTCTGAAAGAGAAGCAGTCTGTTTCAACACTTCAATTCACTGTGCGAAGTGAATGGAGTGTTGCTTCACTTTCTAAATGCTGTCCTTTCAGAGAAAATCACTTTCCTTTGAAAGTGCCTTAAGCTACTTGCAAGCATTAGGAAGAAACTCACATGTGTTTCTCTGAAAGAGAAGCAGTCTGTTCCAACACTTCAATTCACTGTGCGAAGTGAATGGAGTGTTGCCTCACTTTCTAAATGCTGTCCTTTCAGAGAAAATCACTTTCCTTTGAAAGTGCCTTAAACTACTTTCAAGCATTCACAAAAAACTCACATGCGTTTCTCTTAAAGAGAAGCAGTGTGTTCCAACAATTCAATTCACTGTGCGAAGTGAATGGAGTGTTGCTTCAGTTTCTAAATGCTGTCCTTTCAGAGAAAATCACTTTCCTTTGAAAGTGCCTTAAGCGACTTGCAATAATTCACAAGTAACTCACATGCGTTTCTCTGAAAGAGAAGCAGTCTGTTCCAACACTTCAATTCACTGTGCGAAGTGAATGGAGTGTTGCTTCACTTTCTAAATGCTGTCCTTTCAGAGAAAATCACTTTCCTTTGAAAGTGCCTTAAGCTACTTACAAGCATTCACCAGAAACTCACATGCGTTTCTCTGAAAGAGAAGCAGTCTGTTCCAACACTTCAATTCACTGTGCGAAGTGAATGGAGTGTTGCTTCACTTTCTAAATGCTGTCCTTTCAGAGAAAATCACTTTCCTTTGAAAGTGCCTTAAGCTACTTACAAGCATTCACCAGAAACTCACATGCGTTTCTCTGAAAGAGAAGCAGTCTGTTCCAATACTTCAATTCACTCTGCGAAGTGAATGGAGTGTTGCTTCACTTTCTAAATGCTGTCCTTTCAGAGAAAATCACTTTCCTTTGAAAGTGCCTTAAGCTACTTTGAAGCATTAGGAAGAAACTCACATGTGTATCTCTGAAAGACAAGCAGTCTGTTCCAACACTTCAATTCACTGTGCGAAGTGAATGGAGTGTTGCCTCACTTTCTAAATGCTGTCCTTTCAGAGAAAATCACTTTCCTTTGAAAGTGCCTTAAACTACTTTCAAGCATTCACAAAAAACTCACATGCGTTTCTCTTAAAGAGAAGCAGTGTGTTCCAACACTTCAATTCACTGTGCGAAGTGAATGGAGTGTTGCTTCAGTTTCTAAATGCTGTCCTTTCAGAGAAAATCACTTTCCTTTGAAAGTGCCTTAAGCGACTTGCAATAATTCACAAGAAACTCACATGCGTTTCTCTGAAAGAGAAGCAGTCTGTTCCAACACTTCAATTCACTGTGCGAAGTGAATGGAGTGTTGCTTCAGTTTCTAAATGCTGTCCTTTCAGAGAAAATCACTTTCCTTTGAAAGTGCCTTAAGCTACTTACAAGCATTCACCAGAAACTCACATGCGTTTCTCTGAAAGAGAAGCAGTCTGTTTCAACACTTAAATTCACTGTGCGAAGTGAATGGAGTGTTGCCTCACTTACTAAATGCTGTCCTTTCAGAGAAAATCACTTTCCTTTGAAAGTGCCTTAAGCTACTTACAAGCATTCACCAGAAACTCACATGCGTTTCTCTGAAAGAGAAGCAGTCTGTTCCAACACTTCAATTCAATGTGCGAAGTGAATGGAGTGTTGCTGCACTTTCTAAATGCTGTCCTTTCAGAGAAAATCACTTTCCTTTGAAAGTGCCTTAAGCTACTTACAAGCATTCAACAGAAACTCACATGCATTTCTCTGAAAGAAAAGCAGTCTGTTCCAACACTTCAATTCACTGTGCGAAGTGAATGGAGTGTTGCTTCAGTTTCTAAATGCTGTCCTTTCAGAGAAAATCACTTTCCTTTGAAAGTGCCTTAAGCAACTTGCAAGCATTCACAAGAAACTCACATACGTTTCTCTGAAAGAGAAGCAGTCTGTTCCAACACTTCAATTCACTGTGCGAAGTGAATGGAGTGTTGCTTCACTTTCTAAATGCTGTCCTTTCAGAGAAAATCACTTTCCTTTGAAAGTGCCTTAAGCTACTTACAAGCATTCACCAGAAACTCACATGCGTTTCTCTGAAAGAGAAGAAGTCTGTTCCAATACTTCAATTCACTCTGCGAAGTGAATGGAGTGTTGCTTCACTTTCTAAATGCTGTCCTTTCAGAGAAAATCACTTTCCTTTGAAAGTGCCTTAAGCTACTTACAAGCATTCACCAGAAACTCACATGCGTTTCTCTGAAAGAGAAGCAGTCTGTTCCAATAATTCAATTCACTCTGCGAAGTGAATGGAGTGTTGCTTCACTTTCTAAATGCTGTCCTTTCAGAGAAAATCACTTTCCTTTGAAAGTGCCTTAAGCTACTTACAAGTATTCAACTTAAACTCACATGCATTTCTTTGAAAGAGAAGCAGTCTGTTCCAACACTTCAATTCACTGTGCGAAGTGAATGGAGTGTTGCTTCACTTTCTAAATGCTGTCCTTTCAGAGAAAATCACTTTCCTTTGAAAGTGCCTTAAGCTACTTACAAGCATTCACCGGAAACTCACATGCGTTTCTCTGAAAGAGAAGCAGTCTGTTCCAACACTTCAATTCACTGTGCGAAGGGAATGGAGTGTTGCGTCACTTTCTAAATGCTGTCCTTTCAGAGAAAATCACTTTCCTTTGAAAGTGCCTTAAGCTACTTACAAGCATTCACCGGAAACTCACATGCGTTTCTCTGAAAGAGAAGCAGTCTGTTCCAACACTTCAATTCACTGTGCGAAGTGAATGGAGTGTTGCTTCACTTTCTAAATGCTGTCCTTTCAGAGAAAATCACTTTCCTTTGAAAGTGCCTTAAGCTACTTGCAAGCATTAGGAAGAAACTCACATGCGTTTCTCTGAAAGAGAAGCAGACAGTTCCAACACTTCAATTCACTGTGCGAAGTGAATGGAGTGTTGCTTCACTTTCTAAATGCTGTCCTTTGAGAGAAAATCACTTTCCTTTGAAAGTGCCTTAAGCTACTTGCAAGCATTAGGAAGAAACTCACATGCGTTTCTCTGAAAGAGAAGCAGTCTGTTCCAACACTTCAATTCACTGTGTGAAGTGAATGGAGTGTTGCCTCACTTTCTAAATGCTGTCCTTTCAGAGAAATCACTTTCCTTTGAAAGTGCCTTAAGCTACTTACAAGCATTCACCAGAAACTCACATGCGTTTCTCTGAAAGAGAAGCAGTCTGTTCCAACACTTCAATTCAATGTGCGAAGTGAATGGAGTGTTGCTGCACTTTCTAAATGCTGTCCTTTCAGAGAAAATCACTTTCCTTTGAAAGTGCCTTAAGCTACTTACAAGCATTCAACAGAAACTCACATGCATTTCTCTGAAAGAAAAGCAGTCTGTTCCAACACTTCAATTCACTGTGCGAAGTGAATGGAGTGTTGCTTCACTTTCTAAATGCTGTCCTTTCAGAGAAAATCACTTTCCTTTGAAAGTGCCTTAAGCAACTTGCAAGCATTCACAAGAAACACTAATGAGTTTATATGAAAGAGAAGCAGTCTGTTCCAACACTTCAATTCACTGCACGAAGGGAATGGAGTGTTGCTTCACTTTCTAAATGCTGTCCTTTCAGAGAAAATCACTGTCCTTTGAAAGTGCCTTAAGCTACGAACAAGCATTCACCAGAAACTCACATGTGTTTCTCTGAAAGAGAAGCAGTCTGTTCCAACACTTCAATTCACTGTGCGAAGTGAATGGAGTGTTGCTTCACTTTCTAAATGCTGTCCTTTCAGAGAAAATCACTTTCCTTTGAAAGTGCCTTAAGCTACTTGCAAGCATTAGGAAGAAACTCACATGTGTTTCTCTGAAAGAGAAGCAGTCTGTTCCAACACTTCAATTCACTGTGCGAAGTGAATGGAGTGTTGCCTCACTTTCTAAATGCTGTCCTTTCAGAGAAAATCACTTTCCTTTGAAAGTGCCTTAAACTACTTTCAAGCATTCACAAAAAACTCACATGCGTTTCTCTTAAAGAGAAGCAGTGTGTTCCAACAATTCAATTCACTGTGCGAAGTGAATGGAGTGTTGCTTCAGTTTCTAAATGCTGTCCTTTCAGAGAAAATCACTTTCCTTTGAAAGTGCCTTAAGCGACTTGCAATAATTCACAAGTAACTCACATGCGTTTCTCTGAAAGAGAAGCAGTCTGTTCCAACACTTCAATTCACTGTGCGAAGTGAATGGAGTGTTGCTTCACTTTCTAAATGCTGTCCTTTCAGAGAAAATCACTTTCCTTTGAAAGTGCCTTAAGCTACTTACAAGCATTCACCAGAAACTCACATGCGTTTCTCTGAAAGAGAAGCAGTCTGTTCCAACACTTCAATTCACTGTGCGAAGTGAATGGAGTGTTGCTTCACTTTCTAAATGCTGTCCTTTCAGAGAAAATCACTTTCCTTTGAAAGTGCCTTAAACTACTTTCAAGCATTCACAAAAAACTCACATGCGTTTCTCTTAAAGAGAAGCAGTGTGTTCCAACACTTCAATTCACTGTGCGAAGTGAATGGAGTGTTGCTTCAGTTTCTAAATGCTGTCCTTTCAGAGAAAATCACTTTCCTTTGAAAGTGCCTTAAGCGACTTGCAATAATTCACAAGAAACTCACATGCGTTTCTCTGAAAGAGAAGCAGTCTGTTCCAACACTTCAATTCACTGTGCGAAGTGAATGGAGTGTTGCTTCAGTTTCTAAATGCTGTCCTTTCAGAGAAAATCACTTTCCTTTGAAAGTGCCTTAAGCTACTTACAAGCATTCACCAGAAACTCACATGCGTTTCTCTGAAAGAGAAGCAGTCTGTTTCAACACTTCAATTCACTGTGCGAAGTGAATGGAGTGTTGCCTCACTTACTAAATGCTGTCCTTTCAGAGAAAATCACTTTCCTTTGAAAGTGCCTTAAGCTACTTACAAGCATTCACCAGAAACTCACATGCGTTTCTCTGAAAGAGAAGCAGACAGTTCCAACACTTCAATTCACTGTGCGAAGTGAATGGAGTGTTGCTTCACTTTCTAAATGCTGTCCTTTCAGAGAAAATCACTTTCCTTTGAAAGTGCCTTAAGCTACTTGCAAGCATTAGGAAGAAACTCACATGCGTTTCTCTGAAAGAGAAGCAGTCTGTTCCAACACTTCAATTCACTGTGTGAAGTGAATGGAGTGTTGCCTCACTTTCTAAATGCTGTCCTTTCAGAGAAATCACTTTCCTTTGAAAGTGCCTTAAGCTACTTACAAGCATTCACCAGAAACTCACATGCGTTTCTCTGAAAGAGAAGCAGTCTGTTCCAACACTTCAATTCAATGTGCGAAGTGAATGGAGTGTTGCTGCACTTTCTAAATGCTGTCCTTTCAGAGAAAATCACTTTCCTTTGAAAGTGCCTTAAGCTACTTACAAGCATTCAACAGAAACTCACATGCATTTCTCTGAAAGAAAAGCAGTCTGTTCCAACACTTCAATTCACTGTGCGAAGTGAATGGAGTGTTGCTTCACTTTCTAAATGCTGTCCTTTTAGAGAAAATCACTTTCCTTTGAAAGTGCCTTAAGCAACTTGCAAGCATTCACAAGAAACACTAATGAGTTTATATGAAAGAGAAGCAGTCTGTTCCAACACTTCAATTCACTGCACGAAGGGAATGGAGTGTTGCTTCACTTTCTAAATGCTGTCCTTTCAGAGAAAATCACTGTCCTTTGAAAGTGCCTTAAGCTACGAACAAGCATTCACCAGAAACTCACATGTGTTTCTCTGAAAGAGAAGCAGTCTGTTCCAACACTTCAATTCACTGTGCGAAGTGAATGGAGTGTTGCTTCACTTTCTAAATGCTGTCCTTTCAGAGAAAATCACTTTCCTTTGAAAGTGCCTTAAGCTACTTGCAAGCATTAGGAAGAAACTCACATGTGTTTCTCTGAAAGAGAAGCAGTCTGTTCCAACACTTCAATTCACTGTGCGAAGTGAATGGAGTGTTGCCTCACTTTCTAAATGCTGTCCTTTCAGAGAAAATCACTTTCCTTTGAAAGTGCCTTAAACTACTTTCAAGCATTCACAAAAAACTCACATGAGTTTCTCTTAAAGAGAAGCAGTGTGTTCCAACACTTCAATTCACTGTGCGAAGTGAATGGAGTGTTGCTTCAGTTTCTAAATGCTGTCCTTTCAGAGAAAATCACTTTCCTTTGAAAGTGCCTTAAGCGACTTGCAATAATTCACAAGTAACTCACATGCGTTTCTCTGAAAGAGAAGCAGTCTGTTCCAACACTTCAATTCACTGTGCGAAGTGAATGGAGTGTTGCTTCACTTTCTAAATACTGTCCTTTCAGAGAAAATCACTTTCCTTTGAAAGTGCCTTAAGCTACTTACAAGCATTCACCAGAAACTCACATGCGTTTCTCTGAAAGAGAAGCAGTCTGTTCCAACACTTCAATTCACTGTGCGAAGTGAATGGAGTGTTGCTTCACTTTCTAAATGCTGTCCTTTCAGAGAAAATCACTTTCCTTTGAAAGTGCCTTAAGCTACTTACAAGCATTCACCAGAAACTCACATGCGTTTCTCTGAAAGAGAAGCAGTCTGTTCCAATACTTCAATTCACTCTGCGAAGTGAATGGAGTGTTGCTTCACTTTCTAAATGCTGTCCTTTCAGAGAAAATCACTTTCCTTTGAAAGTGCCTTAAGCTACTTTGAAGCATTAGGAAGAAACTCACATGTGTATCTCTGAAAGACAAGCAGTCTGTTCCAACACTTCAATTCACTGTGCGAAGTGAATGGAGTGTTGCCTCACTTTCTAAATGCTGTCCTTTCAGAGAAAATCACTTTCCTTTGAAAGTGCCTTAAACTACTTTCAAGCATTCACAAAAACTCACATGCGTTTCTCTTAAAGAGAAGCAGTGTGTTCCAACACTTCAATTCACTGTGCGAAGTGAATGGAGTGTTGCTTCAGTTTCTAAATGCTGTCCTTTCAGAGAAAATCACTTTCCTTTGAAAGTGCCTTAAGCGACTTGCAATAATTCACAAGAAACTCACATGCGTTTCTCTGAAAGAGAAGCAGTCTGTTCCAACACTTCAATTCACTGTGCGAAGTGAATGGAGTGTTGCTTCAGTTTCTAAATGCTGTCCTTTCAGAGAAAATCACTTTCCTTTGAAAGTGCCTTAAGCTACTTACAAGCATTCACCAGAAACTCACATGCGTTTCTCTGAAAGAGAAGCAGTCTGTTCCAACACTTCAATTCACTGTGCGAAGTGAATGGAGTGTTGCCTCACTTACTAAATGCTGTCCTTTCAGAGAAAATCACTTTCCTTTGAAAGTGCCTTAAGCTACTTACAAGCATTCACCAGAAACTCACATGCGTTTCTCTGAAAGAGAAGCAGACAGTTCCAACACTTCAATTCACTGTGCGAAGTGAATGGAGTGTTGCTTCACTTTCTAAATGCTGTCCTTTCAGAGAAAATCACTTTCCTTTGAAAGTGCCTTAAGCTACTTGCAAGCATTAGGAAGAAACTCACATGCGTTTCTCTGAAAGAGAAGCAGTCTGTTCCAACACTTCAATTCACTGTGTGAAGTGAATGGAGTGTTGCCTCACTTTCTAAATGCTGTCCTTTCAGAGAAATCACTTTCCTTTGAAAGTGCCTTAAGCTACTTACAATCATTCACCAGAAACTCACATGCGTTTCTCTGAAAGAGAAGCAGTCTGTTCCAACACTTCAATTCAATGTGCGAAGTGAATGGAGTGTTGCTGCACTTTCTAAATGCTGTCCTTTCAGAGAAAATCACTTTCCTTTGAAAGTGCCTTAAGCTACTTACAAGCATTCAACAGAAACTCACATGCATTTCTCTGAAAGAAAAGCAGTCTGTTCCAACACTTCAATTCACTGTGCGAAGTGAATGGAGTGTTGCTTCACTTTCTAAATGCTGTCCTTTCAGAGAAAATCACTTTCCTTTGAAAGTGCCTTAAGCAACTTGCAAGCATTCACAAGAAACACTAATGAGTTTATATGAAAGAGAAGCAGTCTGTTCCAACACTTCAATTCACTGCACGAAGGGAATGGAGTGTTGCTTCACTTTCTAAATGCTGTCCTTTCAGAGAAAATCACTGTCCTTTGAAAGTGCCTTAAGCTACGAACAAGCATTCACCAGAAACTCACATGTGTTTCTCTGAAAGAGAAGCAGTCTGTTCCAACACTTCAATTCACTGTGCGAAGTGAATGGAGTGTTGCTTCAAATTCTAAATGCTGTCCTTTCAGAGAAAATCACTTTCCTTTGAAAGTGCCTTAAGCTACTTGCAAGCATTAGGAAGAAACTCACATGTGTTTCTCTGAAAGAGAAGCAGTCTGTTCCAACACTTCAATTCACTGTGCGAAGTGAATGGAGTGTTGCCTCACTTTCTAAATGCTGTCCTTTCAGAGAAAATCACTTTCCTTTGAAAGTGCCTTAAACTACTTTCAAGCATTCACAAAAAACTCACATGAGTTTCTCTTAAAGAGAAGCAGTGTGTTCCAACACTTCAATTCACTGTGCGAAGTGAATGGAGTGTTGCTTCAGTTTCTAAATGCTGTCCTTTCAGAGAAAATCACTTTCCTTTGAAAGTGCCTTAAGCGACTTGCAATAATTCACAAGTAACTCACATGCGTTTCTCTGAAAGAGAAGCAGTCTGTTCCAACACTTCAATTCACTGTGCGAGTGAATGGAGTGTTGCTTCACTTTCTAAATACTGTCCTTTCAGAGAAAATCACTTTCCTTTGAAAGTGCCTTAAGCTACTTACAAGCATTCACCAGAAACTCACATGCGTTTCTCTGAAAGAGAAGCAGTCTGTTCCAACACTTCAATTCACTGTGCGAAGTGAATGGAGTGTTGCTTCACTTTCTAAATGCTGTCCTTTCAGAGAAAATCACTTTCCTTTGAAAGTGCCTTAAGCTACTTACAAGCATTCACCAGAAACTCACATGCGTTTCTCTGAAAGAGAAGCAGTCTGTTCCAATACTTCAATTCACTCTGCGAAGTGAATGGAGTGTTGCTTCACTTTCTAAATGCTGTCCTTTCAGAGAAAATCACTTTCCTTTGAAAGTGCCTTAAGCTACTTTGAAGCATTAGGAAGAAACTCACATGTGTTTCTCTGAAAGAGAAGCAGTCTGTTCCAACACTTCAATTCACTGTGCGAAGTGAATGGAGTGTTGCCTCACTTTCTAAATGCTGTCCTTTCAGAGAAAATCACTTTACTTTGAAAGTGCCTTAAACTACATTCAAGCATTCACAAAAAACTCACATGCGTTTCTCTTAAAGAGAAGCAGTGTGTTCCAACACTTCAATTCACTGTGCGAAGTGAATGGAGTGTTGCTTCAGTTTCTAAATGCTGTCCTTTCAGAGAAAATCACTTTCCTTTGAAAGTGCCTTAAGCGACTTGCAATAATTCACAAGAAACTCACATGCGTTTCTCTGAAAGAGAAGCAGTCTGTTCCAACACTTCAATTCACTGTGCGAAGTGAATGGAGTGTTGCTTCACTTTCTAAATGCTGTCCTTTCAGAGAAAATCACTTTCCTTTGAAAGTGCCTTAAGCTACTTACAAGCATTCACCAGAAACTCACATGCGTTTCTCTGAAAGAGAAGCAGTCTGTTCCAACACTTCAATTCACTGTTCGAAGTGAATGGAGTGTTGCCTCACTTTCTAAATGCTGTCCTTTCAGAGAAAATCACTGTCCTTTGAAAGTGCCTTAAACTACTTTCAAGCATTCATAAAAAACTCACATGCGTTTCTCTGAAAGAGAAGCAGTCTGTTCCAACACTTCAATTCACTGTGCGAAGTGAATGGAGTGTTGCTTCACTTTCTAAATGCTGTCCTTTCAGAGAAAATCACTTTCCTTTGATAGTGCCTTAAGCTACATGCAAGCATTAGGAAGAAACTCACATGTGTTTCTCTGAAAGAGAAGCAGTCTGTTCCAACACTTCAATTCACTGTGTGAAGGGAATAGTGTGTTGCCTCACGTTCTAAATGCTGTCCTTTCAGAGAAAATCACTTTCCTTTGAAAGTGCCTTAAGCTACTTACAAGCATTCACCAGAAACTCACATGCGTTTCTCTGAAAGAGAAGCAGTCTGTTCCAACACTTCAATTCACTGTTCGAAGTGAATGGAGTGTTGCCTCACTTTCTAAATGCTGTCCTTTCAGAGAAAATCACTGTCCTTTGAAAGTGCCTTAAACTACTTTCAAGCATTCATAAAAAACTCACATGCGTTTCTCTGAAAGAGAAGCAGTCTGTTCCAACACTTCAATTCACTGTGCGAAGTGAATGGAGTGTTGCTTCACTTTCTAAATGCTGTCCTTTCAGAGAAAATCACTTTCCTTTGATAGTGCCTTAAGCTACATGCAAGCATTAGGAAGAAACTCACATGTGTTTCTCTGAAAGAGAAGCAGTCTGTTCCAACACTTCAATTCACTGTGTGAAGGGAATAGTGTGTTGCCTCACGTTCTAAATGCTGTCCTTTCAGAGAAAATCACTTTCCTTTGAAAGTGCCTTAAGCTACTTACAAGCATTCACCAGAAACTCACATGCGTTTCTCTGAAAGAGAAGCAGTCTGTTCCAACACTTCAATTCACTGTGCGAAGTGAATGGAGTGTTGCTTCACTTTCTAAATGCTGTCCTTTCAGAGAAAATCCCTTTCCTTTGAAAGTGCCTTAAACTACTTTCAAGCATTCACAAAAAACTCACATGCGTTTCTCTTAAAGAGAAGCAGTGTGTTCCAACACTTCAATTCACTGTGCGAAGTGAATGGAGTGTTGCTTCACTTTCTAAATGCTGTCCTTTCAGAGAAAATCACTTTCCTTTGAAAGTGCCTTAAGCAACTTGCAAGCATTCACAAGAAACACTAATGCGTTTATATGAAAGAGAAGCAGTCTGTTCCAACACTTCAATTCACTGCACGAAGGGAATGGAGTGTTGCTTCACTTTTTAAATGCTGTCCTTTCAGAGAAAATCACTGTCCTTTGAAAGTGCCTTAAGCTACTTACAAGCATTCAACAGAAACTCACATGCGTTTCTCTGAAAGAGAAGCAGTCTGTTCCAACACTTCAATTCACTGTGCGAAGTGAATGGAGTGTTGCTTCACTTTCTAAATGCTGTCCTTTCAGAGAAAATCACTTTCCTTTGAAAGTGCCTTAAGCTACTTGCAAGCATTAGGAAGAAACTCACATGCGTTTCTCTGAAAGAGAAGCAGACTGTTCCAACACTTCAATTCACTGTGCGAAGTGAATGGAGTGTTGCTTCACTTTCTAAATGCTGTCCTTTCAGAGAAAATCACTTTCCTTTGAAAGTGCCTTAAGCTACTTTCAAGCATTAGGAAGAAACTCACATGTGTTTCTCTGAAAGAGAAGCAGTCTGTTCCAACACTTCAATTCACTGTTCGAAGTGAATGGAGTGTTGCCTCACTTTCTAAATGCTGTCCTTTCAGAGAAAATCACTTTCCTTTGAAAGTGCCTTAAACTACTTTCAAGCATTCATAAAAAACTCACATGCGTTTCTCTGAAAGAGAAGCAGTCTGTTCCAACACTTCAATTCACTGTGCGAAGTGAATGGAGTGTTGCTTCACTTTCTAAATGCTGTCCTTTCAGAGAAAATCACTTTCCTTTGATAGTGCCTTAAGCTACATGCAAGCATTAGGAAGAAACTCACATGCGTTTCTCTGAAAGAGAAGCAGTCTGTTCCAACACTTCAATTCACTGTGTGAAGGGAATAGTGTGTTGCCTCACGTTCTAAATGCTGTCCTTTCAGAGAAAATCACTTTCCTTTGAAAGTGCCTTAAGCTACTTACAAGCATTCACCAGAAACTCACATGCGTTTCTCTGAAAGAGAAGCAGTCTGTTCCAACACTTCAATTCACTGTGCGAAGTGAATGGAGTGTTGCTTCACTTTCTAAATGCTGTCCTTTCAGAGAAAATCCCTTTCCTTTGAAAGTGCCTTAAACTACTTTCAAGCATTCACAAAAAACTCACATGCGTTTCTCTTAAAGAGAAGCAGTGTGTTCCAACACTTCAATTCACTGTGCGAAGTGAATGGAGTGTTGCTTCAGTTTCTAAATGCTGTCCTTTCAGAGAAAATCACTTTCCTTTGAAAGTGCCTTAAGCAACTTGCAAGCATTCACAAGAAACTGACATACGTTTCTCTGAAAGAGAAGCAGTCTGTTCCAACACTTCAATTCACTGTGCGAAGTGAATGGAGTGTTGCTTCACTTTCTAAATGCTGTCCTTTCAGAGAAAATCACTTTCCTTTGAAAGTGCCTTAAGCGACTTACAAGCATTCACCAGAAACTCACATGCGTTTCTCTGAAAGAGAAGCAGTCTGTTCCAATACTTCAATTCACTCTGCGAAGTGAATGGAGTGTTGCTTCACTTTCTAAATGCTGTCCTTTCAGAGAAAATCACTTTCCTTTGAAAGTGCCTTAATCTACTTACAAGCATTCACCAGAAACTCACATGCGTTTCTCTGAAAGAGAAGCAGTCTGTTCCAATACTTCAATTCACTCTGCGAAGTGAATGGAGTGTTGCTTCACTTTCTAAATGCTGTCCTTTCAGAGAAAATCACTTTCGTTTGAAAGTGCCTTAAGCTACTTACAAGCATTCAACTTAAACTCACATGCATTTCTTTGAAAGAGAAGCAGTCTGTTCCAACACTTCAATTCACTGTGCGAAGTGAATGGAGTGTTGCTTCACTTTCTAAATGCTGTCCTTTCAGAGAAAATCACTTTCCTTTGAAAGTGCCTTAAGCTACTTACAAGCATTCACCGGAAACTCACATGCGTTTCTCTGAAAGAGAAGCAGTCTGTTCCAACACTTCAATTCACTGTGCGAAGTGAATGGAGTGTTGCTTCACTTTCTAAATGCTGTCTTTTCAGAGAAAATCACTTTCCTTTGAAATTGCCTTAAGCTACTTACAAGCATTCACCGGAAACTCACATGCGTTTCTCTGAAAGAGAAGCAGTCTGTTCCAACACTTCAATTCACTGTGCGAAGTGAATGGAGTGTTGCTTCACTTTCTAAATGCTGTCCTTTCAGAGAAAATCACTTTCCTTTGAAAGTGCCTTAAGCTACTTACAAGCATTCACCGGAAACTCACATGCGTTTCTCTGAAAGAGAAGCAGTCTGTTCCAACACTTCAATTCACTGTGCGAAGTGAATGGAGTGTTGCTTCACTTTCTAAATGCTGTCCTTTCAGAGAAAATCACTTTCCTTTGAAAGTGCCTTAAGCTACTTGCAAGCATTAGGAAGAAACTCACATGCGTTTCTCTGAAAGGGAAGCAGACTGTTCCAACACTTCAATTCACTGTGCGAAGTGAATGGAGTGTTGCTTCACTTTCTAAATGCTGTCCTTTCAGAGAAAATCACTTTCCTTTGAAAGTGCCTAAAGCTACTTGCAAGCATTAGGAAGAAACTCACATGCGTTTCTCTGAAAGAGAAGCACTCTGTTCCAACACTTCAATTCACTGTGTGAAGTGAATGGAGTGTTGCCTCACTTTCTAAATGCTGTCCTTTCAGAGAAATCACTTTCCTTTGAAAGTGCCTTAAGCTACTTACAAGCATTCACCAGAAACTCACATGCGTTTCTCTGAAAGAGAAGCAGTCTGTTCCAACACTTCAATTCAATGTGCGAAGTGAATGGAGTGTTGCTGCACTTTCTAAATGCTGTCCTTTCAGAGAAAATCACTTTCCTTTGAAAGTGCCTTAAGCTACTTACAAGCATTCACCAGAAACTCACATGCGTTTCTCTGAAAGAGAAGCAGTCTGTTCCAACACTTCAATTCACTGTGCGAAGTGAATGGAGTGTTGCTTCACTTTCTAAATGCTGTCCTTTCAGAGAAAATCACTTTCCTTTGAAAGTGCCTTAAGCTACTTACAAGCATTCACCGGAAACTCACATGCGTTTCTCTGAAAGAGAAGCAGTCTGTTCCAACACTTCAATTCACTGTGCGAAGTGAATGGAGTGTTGCTTCACTTTCTAAATGCTGTCCTTTCAGAGAAAATCACTTTCCTTTGAAATTGCCTTAAGCTACTTACAAGCATTCACCGGAAACTCACATGCGTTTCTCTGAAAGAGAAGCAGTCTGTTCCAGCACTTCAATTCACTGTGCGAAGTGAATGGAGTGTTGCTTCACTTTCTAAATGCTGTCCTTTCAGAGAAAATCACTTTCCTTTGAAAGTGCCTTAAGCTACTTACAAGCATTCACCGGAAACTCACATGCGTTTCTCTGAAAGAGAAGCAGTCTGTTCCAACACTTCAATTCACTGTGCGAAGTGAATGGAGTGTTGCTTCACTTTCTAAATGCTGTCCTTTCAGAGAAAATCACTTTCCTTTGAAAGTGCCTTAAGCTACTTGCAAGCATTAGGAAGAAACTCACATGCGTTTCTCTGAAAGGGAAGCAGACTGTTCCAACACTTCAATTCACTGTGCGAAGTGAATGGAGTGTTGCTTCACTTTCTAAATGCTGTCCTTTCAGAGAAAATCACTTTCCTTTGAAAGTGCCTTAAGCAACTTGCAAGCATTCACAAGAAACACTAATGCGTTTATATGAAAGAGAAGCAGTCTGTTCCAACACTTCAATTCACTGCACGAAGGGAATGGAGTGTTGCTTCACTTTTTAAATGCTGTCCTTTCAGAGAAAATCACTGTCCTTTGAAAGTGCCTTAAGCTACTTACAAGCATTCAACAGAAACTCACATGCGTTTCTCTGAAAGAGAAGCAGTCTGTTCCAACACATCAATTCACTGTGCGAAGTGAATGGAGTGTTGCTTCACTTTCTAAATGCTGTCCTTTCAGAGAAAATCACTTTCCTTTGAAAGTGCCTTAAGCTACTTGCAAGCATTAGGAAGAAACTCACATGCGTTTCTCTGAAAGGGAAGCAGACTGTTCCAACACTTCAATTCACTGTGCGAAGTGAATGGAGTGTTGCTTCACTTTCTAAATGCTGTCCTTTCAGAGAAAATCACTTTCCTTTGAAAGTGCCTAAAGCTACTTGCAAGCATTAGGAAGAAACTCACATGCGTTTCTCTGAAAGAGAAGCAGTCTGTTCCAACACTTCAATTCACTGTGTGAAGTGAATGGAGTGTTGCCTCACTTTCTAAATGCTGTCCTTTCAGAGAAATCACTTTCCTTTGAAAGTGCCTTAAGCTACTTACAAGCATTCACCAGAAACTCACATGCGTTTCTCTGAAAGAGAAGCAGTCTGTTCCAACACTTCAATTCAATGTGCGAAGTGAATGGAGTGTTGCTGCACTTTCTAAATGCTGTCCTTTCAGAGAAAATCACTTTCCTTTGAAAGTGCCTTAAGCTACTTACAAGCATTCACCAGAAACTCACATGCGTTTCTCTGAAAGAGAAGCAGTCTGTTCCAACACTTCAATTCACTGTGCGAAGTGAATGGAGTGTTGCTTCACTTTCTAAATGCTGTCCTTTCAGAGAAAATCACTTTCCTTTGATAGTGCCTTAAGCTACTTGCAAGCATTAGGAAGAAACTCACATGCGTTTCTCTGAAAGAGAAGCAGTCTGTTCCAACACTTCAATTCACTGTGTGAAGTGAATAGAGTGTTGCCTCACGTTCTAAATGCTGTCCTTTCAGAGATAATCACTTTCCTTTGAAAGTGCCTTAAGCTACTTACAAGCATTCACCAGAAACTCACATGCGTTTCTCTGAAAGAGAAGCAGTCTGTTCCAACACTTCAGTTCACTGTGCGAAGTGAATGGAGTGTTTCTTCACTTTCTAAATGTTGTCCTTTCAGAGAAAATCACTTTCCTTTGAAAGTGCCTTAAACTACTTTCAAGCATTCACAAAAAACTCACATGCGTTTCTCTTAAAGAGAAGCAGTGTGTTCCAACACTTCAATTCACTGTGCGAAGTGAATGGAGTGTTGCTTCAGTTTCTAAATGCTGTCCTTTCAGAGAAAATCACTTTCCTTTGAAAGTGCCTTAAGCAACTTGCAAGCATTCACAAGAAACTCACATATGTTTCTCTGAAAGAGAAGCAGTCTGTTCCAACACTTCAATTCACTGTGCGAAGTGAATGGAGTGTTGCTTCACTTTCTAAATGCTGTCCTTTCAGAGAAAATCACTTTCCTTTGAAAGTGCCTTAAGCGACTTACAAGCATTCACCAGAAACTCACATGCGTTTCTCTGAAAGAGAAGAAGTCTGTTCCAATACTTCAATTCACTCTGCGAAGTGAATGGAGTGTTGCTTCACTTTCTAAATGCTGTCCTTTCAGAGAAAATCACTTTCCTTTGAAAGTGCCTTAAGCTACTTGCAAGCATTAGGAAGAAACTCTCATGCGTTTCTCTGAAAGAGAAGCAGTCTGTTCCAACACTTCAATTCACTGTGTGAAGTGAATGGAGTGTTGCCTCACTTTCTAAATGCTGTCCTTTCAGAGAAATCACTTTCCTTTGAAAGTGCCTTAAGCTACTTACAAGCATTCACCAGAAATTCACATGCGTTTCTCTGAAAGAGAAGCAGTCTGTTCCAACACTTCAATTCAATGTGCGAAGTGAATGGAGTGTTGCTGCACTTTCTAAATGCTGTCCTTTCAGAGAAAATCACTTTCCTTTGAAAGTGCCTTAAGCTACTTACAAGCATTCAACAGAAACTCACATGCATTTCTCTGAAAGAAAAGCAGTCTATTCCAACACTTCAATTCACTGTGCGAAGTGAATGGAGTGTTGCTTCACTTTCTAAATGCTGTCCTTTCAGAGAAAATCACTGTCCTTTGAAAGTGCCTTAAGCTACTAACAAGCATTCACCAGAAACTCACATGCGTTTCTCTGAAAGAGAAGCAGTCTGTTCCAACACTTCAATTCACTGTGCGAAGTGAATGGAGTGTTGCTTCACTTTCTAAATGCTGTCTTTTCAGAGAAAATCACTTTCCTTTGAAATTGCCTTAAGCTACTTACAAGCATTCACCGGAAACTCACATGCGTTTATCTGAAAGAGAAGCAGTCTGTTCCAACACTTCAATTCACTGTGCGAAGTGAATGGAGTGTTGCTTCACTTTCTAAATGCTGTCCTTTCAGAGAAAATCACTTTCCTTTGAAAGTGCCTTAAGCTACTTGCAAGCATTAGGAAGAAACTCACATGCGTTTCTCTGAAAGGGAAGCAGACTGTTCCAACACTTCAATTCACTGTGCGAAGTGAATGGAGTGTTGCTTCACTTTCTAAATGCTGTCCTTTCAGAGAAAATCACTTTCCTTTGAAAGTGCCTAAAGCTACTTGCAAGCATTAGGAAGAAACTCACATGCGTTTCTCTGAAAGAGAAGCAGTCTGTTCCAACACTTCAATTCACTGTGTGAAGTGAATGGAGTGTTGCCTCACTTTCTAAATGCTGTCCTTTCAGAGAAATCACTTTCCTTTGAAAGTGCCTTAAGCTACTTACAAGCATTCACCAGAAACTCACATGCGTTTCTCTGAAAGAGTAGCAGTCTGTTCCAACACTTAAATTCAATGTGCGAAGTGAATGGAGTGTTGCTGCACTTTCTAAATGCTGTCCTTTCAGAGAAAATCACTTTCCTTTGAAAGTGCCTTAAGCTACTTACAAGCATTCACCAGAAACTCACATACGTTTCTCTGAAAGAGAAGCAGTCTGTTCCAACACTTCAATTCACTGTGCGAAGTGAATGGAGTGTTGCTTCACTTTCTAAATGCTGTCCTTTCAGAGAAAATCACTTTCCTTTGAAAGTGCCTTAAGCTACTTACAAGCATTCACCGGAAACTCACATGCGTTTCTCTGAAAGAGAAGCAGTCTGTTCCAACACTTCAATTCACTGTGCGAAGTGAATGGAGTGTTGCTTCACTTTCTAAATGCTGTCCTTTCAGAGAAAATCACTTTCCTTTGAAATTGCCTTAAGCTACTTACAAGCATTCACCGGAAACTCACATGCGTTTCTCTGAAAGAGAAGCAGTCTGTTCCAACACTTCAATTCACTGTGCGAAGTGAATGGAGTGTTGCTTCACTTTCTAAATGCTGTCCTTTCAGAGAAAATCACTTTCCTTTGAAAGTGCCTTAAGCTACTTACAAGCATTCACCGGAAACTCACATGCGTTTCTCTGAAAGAGAAGCAGTCTGTTCCAACACTTCAATTCACTGTGCGAAGTGAATGGAGTGTTGCTTCACTTTCTAAATGCTGTCTTTTCAGAGAAAATCACTTTCCTTTGAAATTGCCTTAAGCTACTTACAAGCATTCACCGGAAACTCACATGCGTTTCTCTGAAAGAGAAGCAGTCTGTTCCAACACTTCAATTCACTGTGCGAAGTGAATGGAGTGTTGCTTCACTTTCTAAATGCTGTCCTTTCAGAGAAAATCACTTTCCTTTGAAAGTGCCTTAAGCTACTTACAAGCATTCACCGGAAACTCACATGCGTTTCTCTGAAAGAGAAGCAGTCTGTTCCAACACTTCAATTCACTGTGCGAAGTGAATGGAGTGTTGCTTCACTTTCTAAATGCTGTCCTTTCAGAGAAAATCACTTTCCTTTGAAAGTGCCTTAAGCTACTTGCAAGCATTAGGAAGAAACTCACATGCGTTTCTCTGAAAGGGAAGCAGACTGTTCCAACACTTCAATTCACTGTGCGAAGTGAATGGAGTGTTGCTTCACTTTCTAAATGCTGTCCTTTCAGAGAAAATCACTTTCCTTTGAAAGTGCCTAAAGCTACTTGCAAGCATTAGGAAGAAACTCACATGCGTTTCTCTGAAAGAGAAGCAGTCTGTTCCAACACTTCAATTCACTGTGTGAAGTGAATGGAGTGTTGCCTCACTTTCTAAATGCTGTCCTTTCAGAGAAATCACTTTCCTTTGAAAGTGCCTTAAGCTACTTACAAGCATTCACCAGAAACTCACATGCGTTTCTCTGAAAGAGAAGCAGTCTGTTCCAACACTTCAATTCAATGTGCGAAGTGAATGGAGTGTTGCTGCACTTTCTAAATGCTGTCCTTTCAGAGAAAATCACTTTCCTTTGAAAGTGCCTTAAGCTACTTACAAGCATTCACCAGAAACTCACATGCGTTTCTCTGAAAGAGAAGCAGTCTGTTCCAACACTTCAATTCACTGTGCGAAGTGAATGGAGTGTTGCTTCACTTTCTAAATGCTGTCCTTTCAGAGAAAATCACTTTCCTTTGAAAGTGCCTTAAGCTACTTACAAGCATTCACCGGAAACTCACATGCGTTTCTCTGAAAGAGAAGCAGTCTGTTCCAACACTTCAATTCACTGTGCGAAGTGAATGGAGTGTTGCTTCACTTTCTAAATGCTGTCCTTTCAGAGAAAATCACTTTCCTTTGAAATTGCCTTAAGCTACTTACAAGCATTCACCGGAAACTCACATGCGTTTCTCTGAAAGAGAAGCAGTCTGTTCCAACACTTCAATTCACTGTGCAAAGTGAATGGAGTGTTGCTTCACTTTCTAAATGCTGTCCTTTCAGAGAAAATCACTTTCCTTTGAAAGTGCCTTAAGCTACTTACAAGCATTCACCGGAAACTCACATGCGTTTCTCTGAAAGAGAAGCAGTCTGTTCCAACACTTCAATTCACTGTGCGAAGTGAATGGAGTGTTGCTTCACTTTCTAAATGCTGTCCTTTCAGAGAAAATCACTTTCCTTTGAAAGTGCCTTAAGCTACTTGCAAGCATTAGGAAGAAACTCACATGCGTTTCTCTGAAAGGGAAGCAGACTGTTCCAACACTTCAATTCACTGTGCGAAGTGAATGGAGTGTTGCTTCACTTTCTAAATGCTGTCCTTTCAGAGAAAATCACTTTCCTTTGAAAGTGCCTAAAGCTACTTGCAAGCATTAGGAAGAAACTCACATGCGTTTCTCTGAAAGAGAAGCAGTCTGTTCCAACACTTCAATTCACTGTGTGAAGTGAATGGAGTGTTGCCTCACTTTCTAAATGCTGTCCTTTCAGAGAAATCACTTTCCTTTGAAAGTGCCTTAAGCTACTTACAAGCATTCACCAGAAACTCACATGCGTTTCTCTGAAAGAGAAGCAGTCTGTTCCAACACTTCAATTCAATGTGCGAAGTGAATGGAGTGTTGCTGCACTTTCTAAATGCTGTCCTTTCAGAGAAAATCACTTTCCTTTGAAAGTGCCTTAAGCTACTTACAAGCATTCACAGGAAACTCACATGCGTTTCTCTGAAAGAGAAGCAGTCTGTTCCAACACTTCAATTCACTGTGCGAAGTGAATGGAGTGTTGCTTCACTTTCTAAATGCTGTCCTTTCAGAGAAAATCACTTTCCTTTGAAATTGCCTTAAGCTACTTACAAGCATTCACCGGAAACTCACATGCGTTTCTCTGAAAGAGAAGCAGTCTGTTCCAACACTTCAATTCACTGTGCGAAGTGAATGGAGTGTTGCTTCACTTTCTAAATGCTGTCCTTTCAGAGAAAATCACTTTCCTTTGAAAGTGCCTTAAGCTACTTACAAGCATTCACCGGAAACTCACATGCGTTTCTCTGAAAGAGAAGCAGTCTGTTCCAACACTTCAATTCACTGTGCGAAGTGAATGGAGTGTTGCTTCACTTTCTAAATGCTGTCTTTTCAGAGAAAATCACTTTCCTTTGAAATTGCCTTAAGCTACTTACAAGCATTCACCGGAAACTCACATGCGTTTCTCTGAAAGAGAAGCAGTCTGTTCCAACACTTCAATTCACTGTGCGAAGTGAATGGAGTGTTGCTTCACTTTCTAAATGCTGTCCTTTCAGAGAAAATCACTTTCCTTTGAAAGTGCCTTAAGCTACTTACAAGCATTCACCGGAAACTCACATGCGTTTCTCTGAAAGAGAAGCAGTCTGTTCCAACACTTCAATTCACTGTGCGAAGTGAATGGAGTGTTGCTTCACTTTCTAAATGCTGTCCTTTCAGAGAAAATCACTTTCCTTTGAAAGTGCCTTAAGCTACTTGCAAGCATTAGGAAGAAACTCACATGCGTTTCTCTGAAAGGGAAGCAGACTGTTCCAACACTTCAATTCACTGTGCGAAGTGAATGGAGTGTTGCTTCACTTTCTAAATGCTGTCCTTTCAGAGAAAATCACTTTCCTTTGAAAGTGCCTAAAGCTACTTGCAAGCATTAGGAAGAAACTCACATGCGTTTCTCTGAAAGAGAAGCAGTCTGTTCCAACACTTCAATTCACTGTGTGAAGTGAATGGAGTGTTGCCTCACTTTCTAAATGCTGTCCTTTCAGAGAAATCACTTTCCTTTGAAAGTGCCTTAAGCTACTTACAAGCATTCACCAGAAACTCACATGCGTTTCTCTGAAAGAGAAGCAGTCTGTTCCAACACTTCAATTCAATGTGCGAAGTGAATGGAGTGTTGCTGCACTTTCTAAATGCTGTCCTTTCAGAGAAAATCACTTTCCTTTGAAAGTGCCTTAAGCTACTTACAAGCATTCACCAGAAACTCACATGCGTTTCTCTGAAAGAGAAGCAGTCTGTTCCAACACTTCAATTCACTGTGCGAAGTGAATGGAGTGTTGCTTCACTTTCTAAATGCTGTCCTTTCAGAGAAAATCACTTTCCTTTGAAAGTGCCTTAAGCTACTTACAAGCATTCACCGGAAACTCACATGCGTTTCTCTGAAAGAGAAGCAGTCTGTTCCAACACTTCAATTCACTGTGCGAAGTGAATGGAGTGTTGCTTCACTTTCTAAATGCTGTCCTTTCAGAGAAAATCACTTTCCTTTGAAATTGCCTTAAGCTACTTACAAGCATTCACCGGAAACTCACATGCGTTTCTCTGAAAGAGAAGCAGTCTGTTCCAACACTTCAATTCACTGTGCGAAGTGAATGGAGTGTTGCTTCACTTTCTAAATGCTGTCCTTTCAGAGAAAATCACTTTCCTTTGAAAGTGCCTTAAGCTACTTACAAGCATTCACCGGAAACTCACATGCGTTTCTCTGAAAGAGAAGCAGTCTGTTCCAACACTTCAATTCACTGTGCGAAGTGAATGGAGTGTTGCTTCACTTTCTAAATGCTGTCCTTTCAGAGAAAATCACTTTCCTTTGAAAGTGCCTTAAGCTACTTGCAAGCATTAGGAAGAAACTCACATGCGTTTCTCTGAAAGGGAAGCAGACTGTTCCAACACTTCAATTCACTGTGCGAAGTGAATGGAGTGTTGCTTCACTTTCTAAATGCTGTCCTTTCAGAGAAAATCACTTTCCTTTGAAAGTGCCTTAAGCAACTTGCAAGCATTCACAAGAAACACTAATGCGTTTATATGAAAGAGAAGCAGTCTGTTCCAACACTTCAATTCACTGCACGAAGGGAATGGAGTGTTGCTTCACTTTTTAAATGCTGTCCTTTCAGAGAAAATCACTGTCCTTTGAAAGTGCCTTAAGCTACTTACAAGCATTCAACAGAAACTCACATGCGTTTCTCTGAAAGAGAAGCAGTCTGTTCCAACACATCAATTCACTGTGCGAAGTGAATGGAGTGTTGCTTCACTTTCTAAATGCTGTCCTTTCAGAGAAAATCACTTTCCTTTGAAAGTGCCTTAAGCTACTTGCAAGCATTAGGAAGAAACTCACATGCGTTTCTCTGAAAGGGAAGCAGACTGTTCCAACACTTCAATTCACTGTGCGAAGTGAATGGAGTGTTGCTTCACTTTCTAAATGCTGTCCTTTCAGAGAAAATCACTTTCCTTTGAAAGTGCCTAAAGCTACTTGCAAGCATTAGGAAGAAACTCACATGCGTTTCTCTGAAAGAGAAGCAGTCTGTTCCAACACTTCAATTCACTGTGTGAAGTGAATGGAGTGTTGCCTCACTTTCTAAATGCTGTCCTTTCAGAGAAATCACTTTCCTTTGAAAGTGCCTTAAGCTACTTACAAGCATTCACCAGAAACTCACATGCGTTTCTCTGAAAGAGAAGCAGTCTGTTCCAACACTTCAATTCAATGTGCGAAGTGAATGGAGTGTTGCTGCACTTTCTAAATGCTGTCCTTTCAGAGAAAATCACTTTCCTTTGAAAGTGCCTTAAGCTACTTACAAGCATTCACCAGAAACTCACATGCGTTTCTCTGAAAGAGAAGCAGTCTGTTCCAACACTTCAATTCACTGTGCGAAGTGAATGGAGTGTTGCTTCACTTTCTAAATGCTGTCCTTTCAGAGAAAATCACTTTCCTTTGATAGTGCCTTAAGCTACTTGCAAGCATTAGGAAGAAACTCACATGCGTTTCTCTGAAAGAGAAGCAGTCTGTTCCAACACTTCAATTCACTGTGTGAAGTGAATAGAGTGTTGCCTCACGTTCTAAATGCTGTCCTTTCAGAGATAATCACTTTCCTTTGAAAGTGCCTTAAGCTACTTACAAGCATTCACCAGAAACTCACATGCGTTTCTCTGAAAGAGAAGCAGTCTGTTCCAACACTTCAGTTCACTGTGCGAAGTGAATGGAGTGTTTCTTCACTTTCTAAATGTTGTCCTTTCAGAGAAAATCACTTTCCTTTGAAAGTGCCTTAAACTACTTTCAAGCATTCACAAAAAACTCACATGCGTTTCTCTTAAAGAGAAGCAGTGTGTTCCAACACTTCAATTCACTGTGCGAAGTGAATGGAGTGTTGCTTCAGTTTCTAAATGCTGTCCTTTCAGAGAAAATCACTTTCCTTTGAAAGTGCCTTAAGCAACTTGCAAGCATTCACAAGAAACTCACATATGTTTCTCTGAAAGAGAAGCAGTCTGTTCCAACACTTCAATTCACTGTGCGAAGTGAATGGAGTGTTGCTTCACTTTCTAAATGCTGTCCTTTCAGAGAAAATCACTTTCCTTTGAAAGTGCCTTAAGCGACTTACAAGCATTCACCAGAAACTCACATGCGTTTCTCTGAAAGAGAAGAAGTCTGTTCCAATACTTCAATTCACTCTGCGAAGTGAATGGAGTGTTGCTTCACTTTCTAAATGCTGTCCTTTCAGAGAAAATCACTTTCCTTTGAAAGTGCCTTAAGCTACTTGCAAGCATTAGGAAGAAACTCTCATGCGTTTCTCTGAAAGAGAAGCAGTCTGTTCCAACACTTCAATTCACTGTGTGAAGTGAATGGAGTGTTGCCTCACTTTCTAAATGCTGTCCTTTCAGAGAAATCACTTTCCTTTGAAAGTGCCTTAAGCTACTTACAAGCATTCACCAGAAATTCACATGCGTTTCTCTGAAAGAGAAGCAGTCTGTTCCAACACTTCAATTCACTGTGCGAAGTGAATGGAGTGTTGCTGCACTTTCTAAATGCTGTCCTTTCAGAGAAAATCACTTTCCTTTGAAAGTGCCTTAAGCTACTTACAAGCATTCAACAGAAACTCACATGCATTTCTCTGAAAGAAAAGCAGTCTATTCCAACACTTCAATTCACTGTGCGAAGTGAATGGAGTGTTGCTTCACTTTCTAAATGCTGTCCTTTCAGAGAAAATCACTGTCCTTTGAAAGTGCCTTAAGCTACTAACAAGCATTCACCAGAAACTCACATGCGTTTCTCTGAAAGAGAAGCAGTCTGTTCCAACACTTCAATTCACTGTGCGAAGTGAATGGAGTGTTGCTTCACTTTCTAAATGCTGTCTTTTCAGAGAAAATCACTTTCCTTTGAAATTGCCTTAAGCTACTTACAAGCATTCACCGGAAACTCACATGCGTTTCTCTGAAAGAGAAGCAGTCTGTTCCAACACTTCAATTCACTGTGCAAAGTGAATGGAGTGTTGCTTCACTTTCTAAATGCTGTCCTTTCAGAGAAAATCACTTTCCTTTGAAAGTGCCTTAAGCTACTTACAAGCATTCACCGGAAACTCACATGCGTTTCTCTGAAAGAGAAGCAGTCTGTTCCAACACTTCAATTCACTGTGCGAAGTGAATGGAGTGTTGCTTCACTTTCTAAATGCTGTCCTTTCAGAGAAAATCACTTTCCTTTGAAAGTGCCTTAAGCTACTTGCAAGCATTAGGAAGAAACTCACATGCGTTTCTCTGAAAGGGAAGCAGACTGTTCCAACACTTCAATTCACTGTGCGAAGTGAATGGAGTGTTGCTTCACTTTCTAAATGCTGTCCTTTCAGAGAAAATCACTTTCCTTTGAAAGTGCCTAAAGCTACTTGCAAGCATTAGGAAGAAACTCACATGCGTTTCTCTGAAAGAGAAGCAGTCTGTTCCAACACTTCAATTCACTGTGTGAAGTGAATGGAGTGTTGCCTCACTTTCTAAATGCTGTCCTTTCAGAGAAATCACTTTCCTTTGAAAGTGCCTTAAGCTACTTACAAGCATTCACCAGAAACTCACATGCGTTTCTCTGAAAGAGAAGCAGTCTGTTCCAACACTTCAATTCAATGTGCGAAGTGAATGGAGTGTTGCTGCACTTTCTAAATGCTGTCCTTTCAGAGAAAATCACTTTCCTTTGAAAGTGCCTTAAGCTACTTACAAGCATTCACCGGAAACTCACATGCGTTTCTCTGAAAGAGAAGCAGTCTGTTCCAACACTTCAATTCACTGTGCGAAGTGAATGGAGTGTTGCTTCACTTTCTAAATGCTGTCCTTTCAGAGAAAATCACTTTCCTTTGAAAGTGCCTTAAGCTACTTACAAGCATTCACCGGAAACTCACATGCGTTTCTCTGAAAGAGAAGCAGTCTGTTCCAACACTTCAATTCACTGTGCGAAGTGAATGGAGTGTTGCTTCACTTTCTAAATGCTGTCCTTTCAGAGAAAATCACTTTCCTTTGTAATTGCCTTAAGCTACTTACAAGCATTCACCGGAAACTCACATGCGTTTCTCTGAAAGAGAAGCAGTCTGTTCCAACACTTCAATTCACTGTGCGAAGTGAATGGAGTGTTGCTTCACTTTCTAAATGCTGTCCTTTCAGAGAAAATCACTTTCCTTTGAAAGTGCCTTAAGCTACTTACAAGCATTCACCGGAAACTCACATGCGTTTCTCTGAAAGAGAAGCAGTCTGTTCCAACACTTCAATTCACTGTGCGAAGTGAATGGAGTGTTGCTTCACTTTCTAAATGCTGTCCTTTCAGAGAAAATCACTTTCCTTTGAAAGTGCCTTAAGCTACTTGCAAGCATTAGGAAGAAACTCACATGCGTTTCTCTGAAAGGGAAGCAGACTGTTCCAACACTTCAATTCACTGTGCGAAGTGAATGGAGTGTTGCTTCACTTTCTAAATGCTGTCCTTTCAGAGAAAATCACTTTCCTTTGAAAGTGCCTTAAGCAACTTGCAAGCATTCACAAGAAACACTAATGCGTTTATATGAAAGAGAAGCAGTCTGTTCCAACACTTCAATTCACTGCACGAAGGGAATGGAGTGTTGCTTCACTTTTTAAATGCTGTCCTTTCAGAGAAAATCACTGTCCTTTGAAAGTGCCTTAAGCTACTTACAAGCATTCAACAGAAACTCACATGCGTTTCTCTGAAAGAGAAGCAGTCTGTTCCAACACTTCAATTCACTGTGCGAAGTGAATGGAGTGTTGCTTCACTTTCTAAATGCTGTCCTTTCAGAGAAAATCACTTTCCTTTGAAAGTGCCTTAAGCTACTTGCAAGCATTAGGAAGAAACTCACATGCGTTTCTCTGAAAGAGAAGCAGACTGTTCCAACACTTCAATTCACTGTGCGAAGTGAATGGAGTGTTGCTTCACTTTCTAAATGCTGTCCTTTCAGAGAAAATCACTTTCCTTTGAAAGTGCCTTAAGCTACTTTCAAGCATTAGGAAGAAACTCACATGTGTTTCTCTGAAAGAGAAGCAGTCTGTTCCAACACTTCAATTCACTGTTCGAAGTGAATGGAGTGTTGCCTCACTTTCTAAATGCTGTCCTTTCAGAGAAAATCACTTTCCTTTGAAAGTGCCTTAAACTACTTTCAAGCATTCATAAAAAACTCACATGCGTTTCTCTGAAAGAGAAGCAGTCTGTTCCAACACTTCAATTCACTGTGCGAAGTGAATGGAGTGTTGCTTCACTTTCTAAATGCTGTCCTTTCAGAGAAAATCACTTTCCTTTGATAGTGCCTTAAGCTACATGCAAGCATTAGGAAGAAACTCACATGCGTTTCTCTGAAAGAGAAGCAGTCTGTTCCAACACTTCAATTCACTGTGTGAAGGGAATAGTGTGTTGCCTCACGTTCTAAATGCTGTCCTTTCAGAGAAAATCACTTTCCTTTGAAAGTGCCTTAAGCTACTTACAAGCATTCACCAGAAACTCACATGCGTTTCTCTGAAAGAGAAGCAGTCTGTTCCAACACTTCAATTCACTGTGCGAAGTGAATGGAGTTTTGCTTCACTTTCTAAATGCTGTCCTTTCAGAGAAAATCACTTTCCTTTGAAATTGCCTTAAGCTACTTACAAGCATTCACCGGAAACTCACATGCGTTTCTCTGAAAGAGAAGCAGTCTGTTCCAACACTTCAATTCACTGTGCGAAGTGAATGGAGTGTTGCTTCACTTTCTAAATGCTGTCCTTTCAGAGAAAATCACTTTCCTTTGAAAGTGCCTTAAGCTACTTACAAGCATTCACCGGAAACTCACATGCGTTTCTCTGAAAGAGAAGCAGTCTGTTCCAACACTTCAATTCACTGTGCGAAGTGAATGGAGTGTTGCTTCACTTTCTAAATGCTGTCCTTTCAGAGAAAATCACTTTCCTTTGAAAGTGCCTTAAGCTACTTGCAAGCATTAGGAAGAAACTCACATGCGTTTCTCTGAAAGGGAAGCAGACTGTTCCAACACTTCAATTCACTGTGCGAAGTGAATGGAGTGTTGCTTCACTTTCTAAATGCTGTCCTTTCAGAGAAAATCACTTTCCTTTGAAAGTGCCTAAAGCTACTTGGAAGCATTAGGAAGAAACTCACATGCGTTTCTCTGAAAGAGAAGCAGTCTGTTCCAACAGTTCAATTCACTGTGTGAAGTGAATGGAGTGTTGCCTCACTTTCTAAATGCTGTCCTTTCAGAGAAATCACTTTCCTTTGAAAGTGCCTTAAGCTACTTACAAGCATTCACCAGAAACTCACATGCGTTTCTCTGAAAGAGAAGCAGTCTGTTCAAACACTTCAATTCAATGTGCGAAGTGAATGGAGTGTTGCTGCACTTTCTAAATGCTGTCCTTTCAGAGAAAATCACTTTCCTTTGAAAGTGCCTTAAGCTACTTACAAGCATTCACCAGAAACTCACATGCGTTTCTCTGAAAGAGAAGCAGTCTGTTCCAACACTTCAATTCACTGTGCGAAGTGAATGGAGTGTTGCTTCACTTTCTAAATGCTGTCCTTTCAGAGAAAATCACTTTCCTTTGAAAGTGCCTTAAGCTACTTACAAGCATTCACCGGAAACTCACATGCGTTTCTCTGAAAGAGAAGCAGTCTGTTCCAACACTTCAATTCACTGTGCGAAGTGAATGGAGTGTTGCTTCACTTTCTAAATGCTGTCCTTTCAGAGAAAATCACTTTCCTTTGAAAGTGCCTTAAGCTACTTACAAGCATTCACCGGAAACTCACATGCGTTTCTCTGAAAGAGAAGCAGTCTGTTCCAACACTTCAATTCACTGTGCGAAGTGAATGGAGTGTTGCTTCACTTTCTAAATGCTGTCCTTTCAGAGAAAATCACTTTCCTTTGAAAGTGCCTTAAGCTACTTACAAGCATTCACCGGAAACTCACATGCGTTTCTCTGAAAGAGAAGCAGACTGTTCCAACACTTCAATTCACTGTGCGAAGTGAATGGAGTTTTGCTTCACTTTCTAAATGCTGTCCTTTCAGAGAAAATCACTTTCCTTTGAAAGTGCCTTAAGCTACTTGCAAGCATTAGGAAGGAACTCACATGCGTTTCTCTGAAAGGGAAGCAGACTGTTCCAACACTTCAATTCACTGTGCGAAGTGAATGGAGTGTTGCTTCACTTTCTAAATGCTGTCCTTTCAGAGAAAATCACTTTCCTTTGAAAGTGCCTTAAGCAACTTGCAAGCATTCACAAGAAACACTAATGCGTTTATATGAAAGAGAAGCAGTCTGTTCCAACACTTCAATTCACTGCACGAAGGGAATGGAGTGTTGCTTCACTCTTTAAATGCTGTCCTTTCAGAGAAAATCACTGTCCTTTGAAAGTGCCTTAAGCTACTTACAAGCATTCACCAGAAACTCACATGCGTTTCTCTGAAAGAGAAGCAGTCTGTTCCAACACTTCAATTCACTGTGCGAAGTGAATGGAGTGTTGCTTCACTTTCTAAATGCTGTCCTTTCAGAGAAAATCACTTTCCTTTGAAAGTGCCTTAAGCTACTTGCAAGCATTAGGAAGAAACTCACATGCGTTTCTCTGAAAGAGAAGCAGACTGTTCCAACACTTCAATTCACTGTGCGAAGTGAATGGAGTGTTGCTTCACTTTCTAAATGCTGTCCTTTCAGAGAAAATCACTTTCCTTTGAAAGTGCCTTAAGCTACTTTCAAGCATTAGGAAGAAACTCACATGTGTTTCTCTGAAAGAGAAGCAGTCTGTTCCAACACTTCAATTCACTGTTCGAAGTGAATGGAGTGTTGCCTCACTTTCTAAATGCTGTCCTTTCAGAGAAAATCACTTTCCTTTGAAAGTGCCTTAAACTACTTTCAAGCATTCATAAAAAACTCACATGCGTTTCTCTGAAAGAGAAGCAGTCTGTTCCAACACTTCAATTCACTGTGCTAAGTGAATGGAGTGTTGCTTCACTTTCTAAATGCTGTCCTTTCAGAGAAAATCACTTTCATTGATAGTGCCTTAAGCTACATGCAAGCATTAGGAAGAAACTCACATGCGTTTCTCTGAAAGAGAAGCAGTCTGTTCCAACACTTCAATTCACTGTGTGAAGGGAATAGTGTGTTGCCTCACGTTCTAAATGCTGTCCTTTCAGAGAAAATCACTTTCCTTTGAAAGTGCCTTAAGCTACTTACAAGCATTCACCAGAAACTCACATGCGTTTCTCTGAAAGAGAAGCAGTCTGTTCCAACACTTCAATTCACTGTGCGAAGTGAATGGAGTGTTGCTTCACTTTCTAAATGCTGTCCTTTCAGAGAAAATCACTTTCCTTTGAAATTGCCTTAAGCTACTTACAAGCATTCACCGGAAACTCACATGCGTTTCTCTGAAAGAGAAGCAGTCTGTTCCAACACTTCAATTCACTGTGCGAAGTGAATGGAGTGTTGCTTCACTTTCTAAATGCTGTCCTTTCAGAGAAAATCACTTTCCTTTGAAAGTGCCTTAAGCTACTTACAAGCATTCACCGGAAACTCACATGTGTTTCTCTGAAAGAGAAGCAGTCTGTTCCAACACTTCAATTCACTGTGCGAAGTGAATGGAGTGTTGCTTCACTTTCTAAATGCTGTCCTTTCAGAGAAAATCACTTTCCTTTGAAAGTGCCTTAAGCTACTTGCAAGCATTAGGAAGAAACTCACATGCGTTTCTCTGAAAGGGAAGCAGACTGTTCCAACACTTCAATTCACTGTGCGAAGTGAATGGAGTGTTGCTTCACTTTCTAAATGCTGTCCTTTCAGAGAAAATCACTTTCCTTTGAAAGTGCCTAAAGCTACTTGCAAGCATTAGGAAGAAACTCACATGCGTTTCTCTGAAAGAGAAGCAGTCTGTTCCAACACTTCAATTCACTGTGTGAAGTGAATGGAGTGTTGCCTCACTTTCTAAATGCTGTCCTTTCAGAGAAATCACTTTCCTTTGAAAGTGCCTTAAGCTACTTACAAGCATTCACCAGAAACTCACATGCGTTTCTCTGAAAGAGAAGCAGTCTGTTCCAACACTTCAATTCAATGTGCGAAGTGAATGGAGTGTTGCTGCACTTTCTAAATGCTGTCCTTTCAGAGAAAATCACTTTCCTTTGAAAGTGCCTTAAGCTACTTACAAGCATTCACCAGAAACTCACATGCGTTTCTCTGAAAGAGAAGCAGTCTGTTCCAACACTTCAATTCACTGTGCGAAGTGAATGGAGTGTTGCTTCACTTTCTAAATGCTGTCCTTTCAGAGAAAATCACTTTCCTTTGATAGTGCCTTAAGCTACTTGCAAGCATTAGGAAGAAACTCACATGCGTTTCTCTGAAAGAGAAGCAGTCTGTTCCAACACTTCAATTCACTGTGTGAAGTGAATAGAGTGTTGCCTCACGTTCTAAATGCTGTCCTTTCAGAGAAAATCACTTTCCTTTGAAAGTGCCTTAAGCTACTTACAAGCATTCACCAGAAACTCACATGCGTTTCTCTGAAAGAGAAGCAGTCTGTTCCAACACTTCAGTTCACTGTGCGAAGTGAATGGAGTGTTTCTTCACTTTCTAAATGTTGTCCTTTCAGAGAAAATCACTTTCCTTTGAAAGTGCCTTAAACTACTTTCAAGCATTCACAAAAAACTCACATGCGTTTCTCTTAAAGAGAAGCAGTGTGTTCCAACACTTCAATTCACTGTGCGAAGTGAATGGAGTGTTGCTTCAGTTTCTAAATGCTGTCCTTTCAGAGAAAATCACTTTCCTTTGAAAGTGCCTTAAGCAACTTGCAAGCATTCACAAGAAACTCACATATGTTTCTCTGAAAGAGAAGCAGTCTGTTCCAACACTTCAATTCACTGTGCAAAGTGAATGGAGTGTTGCTTCACTTTCTAAATGCTGTCCTTTCAGAGAAAATCACTTTCCTTTGAAAGTGCCTTAAGCGACTTACAAGCATTCACCAGAAACTCACATGCGTTTCTCTGAAAGAGAAGAAGTCTGTTCCAATACTTCAATTCACTCTGCGAAGTGAATGGAGTGTTGCTTCACTTTCTAAATGCTGTCCTTTCAGAGAAAATCACTTTCCTTTGAAAGTGCCTTAAGCTACTTGCAAGCATTAGGAAGAAACTCTCATGCATTTCTCTGAAAGAGAAGCAGTCTGTTCCAACACTTCAATTCACTGTGTGAAGTGAATGGAGTGTTGCCTCACTTTCTAAATGCTGTCCTTTCAGAGAAATCACTTTCCTTTGAAAGTGCCTTAAGCTACTTACAAGCATTCACCAGAAATTCACATGCGTTTCTCTGAAAGAGAAGCAGTCTGTTCCAACACTTCAATTCAATGTGCGAAGTGAATGGAGTGTTGCTGCACTTTCTAAATGCTGTCCTTTCAGAGAAAATCACTTTCCTTTGAAAGTGCCTTAAGCTACTTACAAGCATTCAACAGAAACTCACATGCATTTCTCTGAAAGAAAAGCAGTCTATTCCAACACTTCAATTCACTGTGCGAAGTGAATGGAGTGTTGCTTCACTTTCTAAATGCTGTCCTTTCAGAGAAAATCACTTTCCTTTGAAAGTGCCTTAAGCAACTTGCAAGCATTCACAAGAAACACTAATGCGTTTATATGAAAGAGAAGCAGTCTGTTCCAACACTTCAATTCACTGCACGAAGGGAATGGAGTGTTGCTTCACTTTCTAAATGCTGTCTTTTCAGAGAAAATCACT
This sequence comes from Myodes glareolus, assembly GCF_982192425.1. Taxonomy (NCBI): domain Eukaryota; kingdom Metazoa; phylum Chordata; class Mammalia; order Rodentia; family Cricetidae; genus Myodes; species Myodes glareolus. The sequence continues at coordinate 354,454 of NC_142043.1, read as the reverse complement.
GTCCTTTGAAAGTGCCTTAAGCTACGAACAAGCATTCACCAGAAACTCACATGTGTTTCTCTGAAAGAGAAGCAGTCTGTTCCAACACTTCAATTCACTGTGCGAAGTGAATGGAGTGTTGCTTCACTTTCTAAATGCTGTCCTTTCAGAGAAAATCACTTTCCTTTGAAAGTGCCTTAAGCTACTTGCAAGCATTAGGAAGAAACTCACATGTGTTTCTCTGAAAGAGAAGCAGTCTGTTCCAACACTTCAATTCACTGTGCGAAGTGAATGGAGTGTTGCCTCACTTTCTAAATGCTGTCCTTTCAGAGAAAATCACTGTCCTTTGAAAGTGCCTTAAGCTACTAACAAGCATTCACCGGAAACTCACATGCGTTTCTCTGAAAGAGAAGCAGTCTGTTCCAACACTTCAATTCACTGTGCGAAGTGAATGGAGTGTTGCTTCACTTTCTAAATGCTGTCCTTTCAGAGAAAATCACTTTCCTTTGAAAGTGCCTTAAGCTACTTACAAGCATTCACCGGAAACTCACATGCGTTTCTCTGAAAGAGAAGCAGTCTGTTCCAACACTTCAATTCACTGTGCCAAGTGAATGGAGTGTTGCTTCACTTTCTAAATGCTGTCCTTTCAGAGAAAATCACTTTCCTTTGAAAGTGCCTTAAGCTACTTACAAGCATTCACCGGAAACTCACATGCGTTTCTCTGAAAGAGAAGCAGTCTGTTCCAACACTTCAATTCACTGTGCGAAGTGAATGGAGTGTTGCTTCACTTTCTAAATGCTGTCCTTTCAGAGAAAATCACTTTCCTTTGAAAGTGCCTTAAGCTACTTGCAAGCATTAGGAAGAAACTCACATGCGTTTCTATGAAAGAGAAGCACTCGGTTCCAACACTTCAATTCACTGCACGAAGGGAATGGAGTGTTGCTTCACTTTCTAAATGCTGTCCTTTCAGAGAAAATCACTTTCCTTTGAAAGTGCCTAAAGCTACTTGCAAGCATTAGGAAGAAACTCACATGCGTTTCTCTGAAAGAGAAGCAGTCTGTTCCAACACTTCAATTCACTGTGTGAAGTGAATGGAGTGTTGCCTCACTTTCTAAATGCTGTCCTTTCAAAGATATCACTTTCCTTTGAAAGTGCCTTAAGCTACTTACAAGCATTCACCAGAAACTCACATGCGTTTCTCTGCAAGAGAAGCAGTCTGTTCCAACACTTCAATTCAATGTGCGAAGTGAATGGAGTGTTGCTGCACTTTCTAAATGCTGTCCTTTCAGAGAAAATCACTTTCCTTTGAAAGTGCCTTAAGCTACTTACAAGCATTCACCAGAAACTCACATGCGTTTCTCTGAAAGAGAAGCAGTCTGTTCCAACACTTCAATTCACTGTGCGAAGTGAATGGAGTGTTGCTTCACTTTCTAAATGCTGTCCTTTCAGAGAAAATCACTTTCCTTTGATAGTGCCTTAAGCTACTTGCAAGCATTAGGAAGAAACTCACATGCGTTTCTCTGAAAGAGAAGCAGTCTGTTCCAACACTTCAATTCACTGTGTGAAGTGAATAGAGTGTTGCCTCACGTTCTAAATGCTGTCCTTTCAGAGAAAATCACTTTCCTTTGAAAGTGCCTTAAGCTACTTACAAGCATTCACCAGAAACTCACATGCGTTTCTCTGAAAATGAAGCAGTCTGTTCCAACACTTCAATTCACTGTGCGAAGTGAATGGAGTGTTGCTTCACCTTCTAAATGCTGTCCTTTCAGAGAAAATCACTTTCCTTTGAAAGTGCCTTAAACTACTTTCAAGCATTCACAAAAAACTCACATGCGTTTCTCTTAAAGAGAAGCAGTGTGTTCCAACACTTCAATTCACTGTGCGAAGTGAATGGAGTGTTTCTTCAGTTTCTAAATGCTGTCCTTTCAGAGAAAATCACTTTCCTTTGAAAGTGCCTTAAGCAACTTGCAAGCATTCACAAGAAACTCACATACGTTTCTCTGAAAGAGAAGCAGTCTGTTCCATCACTTCAATTCACTGTGCGAAGTGAATGGAGTGTTGCTTCACTTTCTAAATGCTGTCCTTTCAGAGAAAATCACTTTCCTTTGAAAGTGCCTTAAGCTACTTACAAGCATTCACCAGAAACTCACATGCGTTTCTCTGAAAGAGAAGAAGTCTGTTCCAATACTTCAATTCACTCTGCGAAGTGAATGGAGTGTTGCTTCACTTTCTAAATGCTGTCCTTTCAGAGAAAATCACTTTCCTTTGAAAGTGCCTTAAGCTACTTACAAGCATTCACCAGAAACTCACATGCGTTTCTCTGAAAGAGAAGCAGTCTGTTCCAATAATTCAATTCACTCTGCGAAGTGAATGGAGTGTTGCTTCACTTTCTAAATGCTGTCCTTTCAGAGAAAATCACTTTCCTTTGAAAGTGCCTTAAGCTACTTACAAGTATTCAACTTAAACTCACATGCATTTCTTTGAAAGAGAAGCAGTCTGTTCCAACACTTCAATTCACTGTGCGAAGTGAATGGAGTGTTGCTTCACTTTCTAAATGCTGTCCTTTCAGAGAAAATCACTTTCCTTTGAAAGTGCCTTAAGCTACTTACAAGCATTCACCGGAAACTCACATGCGTTTCTCTGAAAGAGAAGCAGTCTGTTCCAACACTTCAATTCACTGTGCGAAGGGAATGGAGTGTTGCGTCACTTTCTAAATGCTGTCCTTTCAGAGAAAATCACTTTCCTTTGAAAGTGCCTTAAGCTACTTACAAGCATTCACCGGAAACTCACATGCGTTTCTCTGAAAGAGAAGCAGTCTGTTCCAACACTTCAATTCACTGTGCGAAGTGAATGGAGTGTTGCTTCACTTTCTAAATGCTGTCCTTTCAGAGAAAATCACTTTCCTTTGAAAGTGCCTTAAGCTACTTGCAAGCATTAGGAAGAAACTCACATGCGTTTCTCTGAAAGAGAAGCAGACAGTTCCAACACTTCAATTCACTGTGCGAAGTGAATGGAGTGTTGCTTCACTTTCTAAATGCTGTCCTTTCAGAGAAAATCACTTTCCTTTGAAAGTGCCTTAAGCTACTTGCAAGCATTAGGAAGAAACTCACATGCGTTTCTCTGAAAGAGAAGCAGTCTGTTCCAACACTTCAATTCACTGTGTGAAGTGAATGGAGTGTTGCCTCACTTTCTAAATGCTGTCCTTTCAGAGAAATCACTTTCCTTTGAAAGTGCCTTAAGCTACTTACAAGCATTCACCAGAAACTCACATGCGTTTCTCTGAAAGAGAAGCAGTCTGTTCCAACACTTCAATTCAATGTGCGAAGTGAATGGAGTGTTGCTGCACTTTCTAAATGCTGTCCTTTCAGAGAAAATCACTTTCCTTTGAAAGTGCCTTAAGCTACTTACAAGCATTCAACAGAAACTCACATGCATTTCTCTGAAAGAAAAGCAGTCTGTTCCAACACTTCAATTCACTGTGCGAAGTGAATGGAGTGTTGCTTCACTTTCTAAATGCTGTCCTTTCAGAGAAAATCACTTTCCTTTGAAAGTGCCTTAAGCAACTTGCAAGCATTCACAAGAAACACTAATGAGTTTATATGAAAGAGAAGCAGTCTGTTCCAACACTTCAATTCACTGCACGAAGGGAATGGAGTGTTGCTTCACTTTCTAAATGCTGTCCTTTCAGAGAAAATCACTGTCCTTTGAAAGTGCCTTAAGCTACGAACAAGCATTCACCAGAAACTCACATGTGTTTCTCTGAAAGAGAAGCAGTCTGTTCCAACACTTCAATTCACTGTGCGAAGTGAATGGAGTGTTGCTTCACTTTCTAAATGCTGTCCTTTCAGAGAAAATCACTTTCCTTTGAAAGTGCCTTAAGCTACTTGCAAGCATTAGGAAGAAACTCACATGTGTTTCTCTGAAAGAGAAGCAGTCTGTTCCAACACTTCAATTCACTGTGCGAAGTGAATGGAGTGTTGCCTCACTTTCTAAATGCTGTCCTTTCAGAGAAAATCACTTTCCTTTGAAAGTGCCTTAAACTACTTTCAAGCATTCACAAAAAACTCACATGCGTTTCTCTTAAAGAGAAGCAGTGTGTTCCAACAATTCAATTCACTGTGCGAAGTGAATGGAGTGTTGCTTCAGTTTCTAAATGCTGTCCTTTCAGAGAAAATCACTTTCCTTTGAAAGTGCCTTAAGCGACTTGCAATAATTCACAAGTAACTCACATGCGTTTCTCTGAAAGAGAAGCAGTCTGTTCCAACACTTCAATTCACTGTGCGAAGTGAATGGAGTGTTGCTTCACTTTCTAAATGCTGTCCTTTCAGAGAAAATCACTTTCCTTTGAAAGTGCCTTAAGCTACTTACAAGCATTCACCAGAAACTCACATGCGTTTCTCTGAAAGAGAAGCAGTCTGTTCCAACACTTCAATTCACTGTGCGAAGTGAATGGAGTGTTGCTTCACTTTCTAAATGCTGTCCTTTCAGAGAAAATCACTTTCCTTTGAAAGTGCCTTAAGCTACTTACAAGCATTCACCAGAAACTCACATGCGTTTCTCTGAAAGAGAAGCAGTCTGTTCCAATACTTCAATTCACTCTGCGAAGTGAATGGAGTGTTGCTTCACTTTCTAAATGCTGTCCTTTCAGAGAAAATCACTTTCCTTTGAAAGTGCCTTAAGCTACTTTGAAGCATTAGGAAGAAACTCACATGTGTATCTCTGAAAGACAAGCAGTCTGTTCCAACACTTCAATTCACTGGGCGAAGTGAATGGAGTGTTGCCTCACTTTCTAAATGCTGTCCTTTCAGAGAAAATCACTTTCCTTTGAAAGTGCCTTAAACTACTTTCAAGCATTCACAAAAAACTCACATGCGTTTCTCTTAAAGAGAAGCAGTGTGTTCCAACAATTCAATTCACTGTGCGAAGTGAATGGAGTGTTGCTTCAGTTTCTAAATGCTGTCCTTTCAGAGAAAATCACTTTCCTTTGAAAGTGCCTTAAGCGACTTGCAATAATTCACAAGAAACTCACATGCGTTTCTCTGAAAGAGAAGCAGTCTGTTCCAACACTTCAATTCACTGTGCGAAGTGAATGGAGTGTTGCTTCAGTTTCTAAATGCTGTCCTTTCAGAGAAAATCACTTTCCTTTGAAAGTGCCTTAAGCTACTTACAAGCATTCACCAGAAACTCACATGCGTTTCTCTGAAAGAGAAGCAGTCTGTTCCAACACTTCAATTCACTGTGCGAAGTGAATGGAGTGTTGCCTCACTTACTAAATGCTGTCCTTTCAGAGAAAATCACTTTCCTTTGAAAGTGCCTTAAGCTACTTACAAGCATTCACCAGAAACTCACATGCGTTTCTCTGAAAGAGAAGCAGACAGTTCCAACACTTCAATTCACTGTGCGAAGTGAATGGAGTGTTGCTTCACTTTCTAAATGCTGTCCTTTCAGAGAAAATCACTTTCCTTTGAAAGTGCCTTAAGCTACTTGCAAGCATTAGGAAGAAACTCACATGCGTTTCTCTGAAAGAGAAGCAGTCTGTTCCAACACTTCAATTCACTGTGTGAAGTGAATGGAGTGTTGCCTCACTTTCTAAATGCTGTCCTTTCAGAGAAATCACTTTCCTTTGAAAGTGACTTAAGCTACTTACAAGCATTCACCAGAAACTCACATGCGTTTCTCTGAAAGAGAAGCAGTCTGTTCCAACACTTCAATTCAATGTGCGAAGTGAATGGAGTGTTGCTGCACTTTCTAAATGCTGTCCTTTCAGAGAAAATCACTTTCCTTTGAAAGTGCCTTAAGCTACTTACAAGCATTCAACAGAAACTCACATGCATTTCTCTGAAAGAAAAGCAGTCTGTTCCAACACTTCAATTCACTGTGCGAAGTGAATGGAGTGTTGCTTCACTTTCTAAATGCTGTCCTTTTAGAGAAAATCACTTTCCTTTGAAAGTGCCTTAAGCAACTTGCAAGCATTCACAAGAAACACTAATGAGTTTATATGAAAGAGAAGCAGTCTGTTCCAACACTTCAATTCACTGTGCGAAGTGAATGGAGTGTTGCTTCACTTTCTAAATACTGTTCTTTCAGAGAAAATCACTTTCCTTTGAAAGTGCCTTAAGCTACTTACAAGCATTCACCAGAAACTCACATGCGTTTCTCTGAAAGAGAAGCAGTCTGTTCCAACACTTCAATTCACTGTGCGAAGTGAATGGAGTGTTGCTTCACTTTCTAAATGCTGTCCTTTCAGAGAAAATCACTTTCCTTTGAAAGTGCCTTAAGCTACTTACAAGCATTCACCAGAAACTCACATGCGTTTCTCTGAAAGAGAAGCAGTCTGTTCCAATACTCCAATTCACTCTGCGAAGTGAATGGAGTGTTGCTTCACTTTCTAAATGCTGTCCTTTCAGAGAAAATCACTTTCCTTTGAAAGTGCCTTAAGCTACTTTGAAGCATTAGGAAGAAACTCACATGTGTATCTCTGAAAGACAAGCAGTCTGTTCCAACACTTCAATTCACTGTGCGAAGTGAATGGAGTGTTGCTTCAGTTTCTAAATGCTGTCCTTTCAGAGAAAATCACTTTCCTTTGAAAGTGCCTTAAGCGACTTGCAATAATTCACAAGAAACTCACATGCGTTTCTCTGAAAGAGAAGCAATCTGTTCCAACACTTCAATTCACTGTGCGAAGTGAATGGAGTGTTGCTTCAGTTTCTAAATGCTGTCCTTTCAGAGAAAATCACTTTCCTTTGAAAGTGCCTTAAGCTACTTACAAGCATTCACCAGAAACTCACATGCGTTTCTCTGAAAGAGAAGCAGTCTGTTCCAACACTTCAATTCACTGTGCGAAGTGAATGGAGTGTTGCCTCACTTACTAAATGCTGTCCTTTCAGAGAAAATCACTTTCCTTTGAAAGTGCCTTAAGCTACTTACAAGCATTCACCAGAAACTCACATGCGTTTCTCTGAAAGAGAAGCAGACAGCTCCAACACTTCAATTCACTGTGCGAAGTGAATGGAGTGTTGCTTCACTTTCTAAATGCTGTCCTTTCAGAGAAAATCACTTTCCTTTGAAAGTGCCTTAAGCTACTTGCAAGCATTAGGAAGAAACTCACATGCGTTTCTCTGAAAGAGAAGCAGTCTGTTCCAACACTTCAATTCACTGTGTGAAGTGAATGGAGTGTTGCCTCACTTTCTAAATGCTGTCCTTTCAGAGAAATCACTTTCCTTTGAAAGTGCCTTAAGCTACTTACAATCATTCACCAGAAACTCACATGCGTTTCTCTGAAAGAGAAGCAGTCTGTTCCAACACTTCAATTCAATGTGCGAAGTGAATGGAGTGTTGCTGCACTTTCTAAATGCTGTCCTTTCAGAGAAAATCACTTTCCTTTGAAAGTGCCTTAAGCTACTTACAAGCATTCAACAGAAACTCACATGCATTTCTCTGAAAGAAAAGCAGTCTGTTCCAACACTCAATTCACTGTGCGAAGTGAATGGAGTGTTGCTTCACTTTCTAAATGCTGTCCTTTCAGAGAAAATCACTTTCCTTTGAAAGTGCCTTAAGCAACTTGCAAGCATTCACAAGAAACACTAATGAGTTTATATGAAAGAGAAGCAGTCTGTTCCAACACTTTAATTCACTGCACGAAGGGAATGGAGTGTTGCTTCACTTTCTAAATGCTGTCCTTTCAGAGAAAATCACTGTCCTTTGAAAGTGCCTTAAGCTACGAACAAGCATTCACCAGAAACTCACATGTGTTTCTCTGAAAGAGAAGCAGTCTGTTCCAACACTTCAATTCACTGTGCGAAGTGAATGGAGTGTTGCTTCACTTTCTAAATGCTGTCCTTTCAGAGAAAATCACTTTCCTTTGAAAGTGCCTTAAGCTACTTGCAAGCATTAGGAAGAAACTCACATGTGTTTCTCTGAAAGAGAAGCAGTCTGTTCCAACACTTCAATTCACTGTGCGAAGTGAATGGAGTGTTGCCTCACTTTCTAAATGCTGTCCTTTCAGAGAAAATCACTTTCCTTTGAAAGTGCCTTAAACTACTTTCAAGCATTCACAAAAAACTCACATGAGTTTCTCTTAAAGAGAAGCAGTGTGTTCCAACACTTCAATTCACTGTGCGAAGTGAATGGAGTGTTGCTTCAGTTTCTAAATGCTGTCCTTTCAGAGAAAATCACTTTCCTTTGAAAGTGCCTTAAGCGACTTGCAATAATTCACAAGTAACTCACATGCGTTTCTCTGAAAGAGAAGCAGTCTGTTCCAACACTTCAATTCACTGTGCGAAGTGAATGGAGTGTTGCTTCACTTTCTAAATACTGTCCTTTCAGAGAAAATCACTTTCCTTTGAAAGTGCCTTAAGCTACTTACAAGCATTCACCAGAAACTCACATGCGTTTCTCTGAAAGAGAAGCAGTCTGTTCCAACACTTCAATTCACTGTGCGAAGTGAATTGAGTGTTGCTTCACTTTCTAAATGCTGTCCTTTCAGAGAAAATCACTTTCCTTTGAAAGTGCCTTAAGCTACTTACAAGCATTCACCAGAAACTCACATGCGTTTCTCTGAAAGAGAAGCAGTCTGTTCCAATACTTCAATTCACTCTGCGAAGTGAATGGAGTGTTGCTTCACTTTCTAAATGCTGTCCTTTCAGAGAAAATCACTTTCCTTTGAAAGTGCCTTAAGCTACTTTGAAGCATTAGGAAGAAACTCACATGTGTTTCTCTGAAAGAGAAGCAGTCTGTTCCAACACTTCAATTCACTGTGCGAAGTGAATGGAGTGTTGCCTCACTTTCTAAATGCTGTCCTTTCAGAGAAAATCACTTTACTTTGAAAGTGCCTTAAACTACTTTCAAGCATTCACAAAAAACTCACATGCGTTTCTCTTAAAGAGAAGCAGTGTGTTCCAACACTTCAATTCACTGTGCGAAGTGAATGGAGTGTTGCTTCAGTTTCTAAATGCTGTCCTTTCAGAGAAAATCACTTTCCTTTGAAAGTGCCTTAAGCGACTTGCAATAATTCACAAGAAACTCACATGCGTTTCTCTGAAAGAGAAGCAGTCTGTTCCAACACTTCAATTCACTGTGCGAAGTGAATGGAGTGTTGCTTCACTTTCTAAATGCTGTCCTTTCAGAGAAAATCACTTTCCTTTGAAAGTGCCTTAAGCTACTTACAAGCATTCACCAGAAACTCACATGCGTTTCTCTGAAAGAGAAGCAGTCTGTTCCAACACTCCAATTCACTGTGCGAAGTGAATGGAGTGTTGCCTCACTTTCTAAATGCTGTCCTTTCAGAGAAAATCACTTTCCTTTGAAAGTGCCTTAAGCTACTTACAAGCATTCACCAGAAACTCACATGCGTTTCTCTGAAAGAGAAGCAGTCTGTTCCAACACTTCAATTCAATGTGCGAAGTGAATGGAGTGTTGCTGCACTTTCTAAATGCTGTCCTTTCAGAGAAAATCACTTTCCTTTGAAAGTGCCTTAAGCTACTTACAAGCATTCAACAGAAACTCACATGCATTTCTCTGAAAGAGAAGCAGTCTGTTCCAACACTTCAATTCACTGTGCAAAGTGAATGGAGTGCTGCTTCACTTTCTAAATGCTGTCCTTTCAGAGAAAATCACTTTCCTTTGAAAGTGCCTTAAGCAACTTGCCAGCATACACAAGAAACACTAATGCGTTTATATGAAAGAGAAGCAGTCTGTTCCAACACTTCAATTCACTGCACGAAGGGAATGGAGTGTTGCTTCACTTTCTAAATGCTGTCCTTTCAGAGAAAATCACTGTCCTTTGAAAGTGCCTTAAGCTACTAACAAGCATTCACCAGAAACTCACATGCGTTTCACTGAAAGAGAAGCAGTCTGTTCCAACACTTCAATTCACTGTGCGAAGTGAATGGAGTGTTGCTTCACTTTCTAAATGCTGTCCTTTCAGAGAAAATCACTTTCCTTTGAAAGTGCCTTAAGCTACTTGCAAGCATTAGGAAGAAATTCACATGTGTTTCTCTGAAAGAGAAGCAGTCTGTTCCAACACTTCAATTCACTGTGCGAAGTGAATGGAGTGTTGCCTCACTTTCTAAATGCTGTCCTTTCAGAGAAAATCACTTTCCTTTGAAAGTGCCTTAAACTACTTTCAAGCATTCATAAAAAACTCACATGCGTTTCTCTGAAAGAGAAGCAGTCTGTTCCAACACTTCAATTCACTGTGCGAAATGAATGGAGTGTTGCTATACTTTCTAAATGCTGTCCTTTCAGAGAGAATCACTTTCCTTTGAAAGTGCCTTAAGCGACTTGCAATAATTCACCAGAAACTCACATGCGTTTCTCTTAAAGAGAAGCAGTGTGTTCCAACACTTCAATTCACTGTGCGAAGTGAATGGAGTGTTGCTTCAGTTTCTAAATGCTGTCCTTTCAGAGAAAATCACTTTCCTTTGAAAGTGCCTTAAGCGACTTGCAATAATTCACAAGAAACTCACATGCGTTTCTCTGAAAGAGAAGCAGTCTGTTCCAACACTTCAATTCACTGTGCGAAGTGAATGGAGTGTTGCTTCACTTTCTAAATGCTGTCCTTTCAGAGAAAATCACTTTCCTTTGAAAGTGCCTTAAGCTACTTACAAGCATTCACAAAAACTCACATGCGTTTCTCTGAAAGAGAAGCAGTCTGTTCCAACACTTCAATTCACTGTGCGAAGTGAATGGAGTGTTGTTTCACTTTCTAAATGCTGTCCTTTCAGAGAAAATCACTTTCCTTTGAAAGTGCCTTAAGCTACTTATAAGCATTCACCAGAAACTCACATGCGTTTCTCTGAAAGAGAAGCAGTCTGTTCCAATACTTCAATTCACTCTGCGAAGTGAATGGAGTGTTGCTTCACTTTCTAAATGCTGTCCTTTCAGAGAAAATCACTTTCCTTTGAAAGTGCCTTAAGCTACTTACAAGCATTCACCAGAAACTCACATGCGTTTCTCTGAAAGAGAAGCAGTCTGTTCCAACACTTCAATTCACTGTGCGAAGTGAATGGAGTGTTGCCTCACTTTCTAAATACTGTCCTTTCAGAGAAAATCACTTTCCTTTGAAAGTGCCTTAAGCTACTTACAAGCATTCACCAGAAACTCACATGCGTTTCTCTGAAAGAGAAGCAGTCTGTTCCAACACTTCAATTCAATGTGCGAAGTGAATGGAGTGTTGCTGCACTTTCTAAATGCTGTCCTTTCAGAGAAAATCACTTTCCTTTGAAAGTGCCTTAAGCTACTTACAAGCATTCAACAGAAACTCACATGCATTTCTCTGAAAGAGAAGCAGTCTGTTCCAACACTTCAATTCACTGTGCGAAGTGAATGGAGTGCTGCTTCACTTTCTAAATGCTGTCCTTTCAGAGAAAATCACTTTCCTTTGAAAGTGCCTTAAGCAACTTGCAAGCATTCACAAGAAACACTAATGCGTTTATATGAAAGAGAAGCAGTCTGTTCCAACACTTCAGTTCACTGCACGAAGGGAATGGAGTGTTGCTTCACTTTCTAAATGCTGTCCTTTCAGAGAAAATCACTGTCCTTTGAAAGTGCCTTAAGCTACTAACAAGCATTCACCAGAAACTCACATGCGTTTCACTGAAAGAGAAGCAGTCTGTTCCAACACTTCAATTCACTGTGCGAAGTGAATGGAGTGTTGCTTCACTTTCTAAATGCTGTCCTTTCAGAGAAAATCACTTTCCTTTGAAAGTGCCTTAAGCTACTTGCAAGCATTAGGAAGAAATTCACATGTGTTTCTCTGAAAGAGAAGCAGTCTGTTCCAACACTTCAATTCACTGTGCGAAGTGAATGGAGTGTTGCCTCACTTTCTAAATGCTGTCCTTTCAGAGAAAATCACTTTCCTTTGAAAGTGCCTTAAACTACTTTCAAGCATTCATAAAAAACTCACATGCGTTTCTCTGAAAGAGAAGCAGTCTGTTCCAACACTTCAATTCACTGTGCGAAATGAATGGAGTGTTGCTTCACTTTCTAAATGCTGTCCTTTCAGAGAAAATCACTTTCCTTTGAAAGTGCCTTAAGCGACTTGCAATAATTCACCAGAAACTCACATGCGTTTCTCTTAAAGAGAAGCAGTGTGTTCCAACACTTCAATTCACTGTGCGAAGTGAATGGAGTGTTGCTTCAGTTTCTAAATGCTGTCCTTTCAGAGAAAATCACTTTCCTTTGAAAGTGCCTTAAGCGACTTGCAATAATTCACAAGAAACTCACATGCGTTTCTCTGAAAGAGAAGCAGTCTGTTCCAACACTTCAATTCACTGTGCGAAGTGAATGGAGTGTTGCTTCACTTTCTAAATGCTGTCCTTTCAGAGAAAATCACTTTCCTTTGAAAGTGCCTTAAGCTACTTACAAGCATTCACCAGAAACTCACATGCGTTTCTCTGAAAGAGAAGCAGTCTGTTCCAACACTTCAATTCACTGTGCGAAGTGAATGGAGTGTTGTTTCACTTTCTAAATGCTGTCCTTTCAGAGAAAATCACTTTCCTTTGAAAGTGACTTAAGCTACTTATAAGCATTCACCAGAAACTCACATGCTTTTCTCTGAAAGAGAAGCAGTCTGTTCCAATACTTCAATTCACTCTGCGAAGTGAATGGAGTGTTGCTTCACTTTCTAAATGCTGTCCTTTCAGAGAAAATCACTTTCCTTTGAAAGTGCCTTAAGCTACTTACAAGAATTCAACTTAAACTCACATGCATTTCTCTGAAAGAGAAGCAGTCTGTTCCAACACTTCAATTCACTGTGCGAAGTGAATGGAGTGTTGCTTCACTTTCTAAATGCTGTCCTTTCAGAGAAAATCACGTTCCTTTGAAAGTGCCTTAAGCTACTTACAAGCATTCACCAGAAACTCACATGCGTTTCTCTGAAAGAGAAGCAGTCTGTTCCAACACTTCAATTCACTGTGCGAAGTGAATGGAGTGTTGCTTCACTTTCTAAATGCTGTCCTTTCAGAGAAAATCACTTTCCTTTGAAAGTGCCTTAAGCTACTTGCAAGCATTAGGAAGAAACTCACATGCGTTTCTCTGAAAGAGAAGCAGACTGTTCCAACACTTCAATTCACTGTGCGAAGTGAATGGAGTGTTGCTTCACTTTCTAAATGCTGTCCTTTCAGAGAAAATCACTTTCCTTTGAAAGTGCCTTAAGCTACTTGCAAGCATTAGGAAGAAACTCACATGCGTTTCTCTGAAAGAGAAGCAGTCTGTTCCAACACTTCAATTCACTGTGTGAAGTGAATGGAGTGTTGCCTCACTTTCTAAATGCTGTCCTTTCAGAGAAAATCACTTTCCTTTGAAAGTGCCTTAAGCTACTTACAAGCATTCACCAGAAACTCACATGCGTTTCTCTGAAAGAGAAGCAGTCTGTTCCAACACTTCAATTCAATGTGCGAAGTGAATGGAGTGTTGCTGCACTTTCTAAATGCTGTCCTTTCAGAGAAAATCACTTTCCTTTGAAAGTGCCTTAAGCTACTTACAAGCATTCAACAGAAACTCACATGCATTTCTGTGAAAGAGAAGCAGTCTGTTCCAACACTTCAATTCACTGTGCGAAGTGAATGGAGTGTTGCTTCACTTTCTAAATGCTGTCCTTTCAGAGAAAATCACTTTCCTTTGAAAGTGCCTTAAGCAACTTGCAAGCATTCACAAGAAACACTAATGCGTTTATATGAAAGAGAAGCACTCTGTTCCAACACTTCAATTCACTGCACGAAGGGAATGGAGTGTTGCTTCAATTTCTAAATGCTGTCCTTTCAGAGAAAATCACTTTCCTTTGAAAGTGCCTTAAGCGACTTGCAATAATTCACAAGAAACTCACATGCGTTTCTCTGAAAGAGAAGCAGTCTGTTCCAACACTTCAATTCACTGTGCGAAGTGAATGGAGTGTTGCTTCACTTTCTAAATGCTGTCCTTTCAGAGAAAATCACTTTCCTTTGAAAGTGCCTTAAGCTACTTACAAGCATTCACCAGAAACTCACATGCGTTTCTCTGAAAGAGAAGCAGTCTGTTCCAACACTTCAATTCACTGTGCGAAGTGAATGGAGTGTTGTTTCACTTTCTAAATGCTGTCCTTTCAGAGAAAATCACTTTCCTTTGAAAGTGCCTTAAGCTACTTTCAAGCGTTCACAAGAAACTCACATGCGTTTCACTGAAAGAGAAGCATTCTGTTCAAACACTTCAATTCACTATGCAAAGTGAATGGAGTGTTGCCTCACTTTCAAAATCCTGTCCTTTCAGAGAAAATCACTTTCCTTTGAAAGTGCCTTAAGCTACTTTCAAGCATTCGCAAAAAACTCACATGCGTTTCTTTGAAAGAGAAGCAGTCTGTTCATCACTTCAATTCACTGTGAGAAGTGAATGGAGTGTTGCTTCAGTTTCTAAATGCTGTCCTTTCAGAGAAAATCACTTTCCTTTGAAAGAGACTTAAGCTACTTTTAAGCGTTCACAAGAAACTCACATGCGTTTCTCTGAAAGAGAAGCAGTCTGTTCAAACACTTCAACTCACTGTGCAAAGTGAATGGAGCGTTACCTCACTTTCGAAATGCTGTCCTTTCAGCGAAAATAACTTTCCTTTGAAAGAGCATTAAGCTACTTACAAGCATTCAACAGAAACTCACATGCATTTCTGTGAAAGAGAAGCAGTCTGTTCCAACACTTCAATTCACTGCACGAAGGGAATGGAGTGTTGGTTCACTTTCTAAATACAGTCCTTTCAGAGAAAATCACTTTCCTTTGAAAGTGCCTTAAGCTACTTACAAGCATTCAACAGAAACTCACATGCATTTCTCTGAAAGTGAAGAAGTCTGTCCCAATACTTCAATTCTCTGTGTGAATTGAATGGAGTGTTGCTTCACTTTCTAAATGCTGTCCTTTCCGCGAAAATCACTTTTCTGTGAAAGTGCCTTAAGCTACTTGCAAGCATTCACAAGAAACACTAATGCGTTTCTATGAAAGAGAAGCATTCTGTCCCAACACTCAATTCACTGCACGAAGTGATGGAGTGTTGCAACACTTTCTAAATGCTGTCCTTTCCGAGAAAATCACTTTCCTTTGAAACTGTCTTAATCTACTTACAAGCATTCAGAAGAAACTCACATGCATTTCTCTGAAAGAGAAGCATTCTGTTCCAAAACTTCAATTTACTGTGCAAAGTGAATGGAGTGTTGCTTCACTTTCTAAATGCTGTCCTTTCAGAGAAAATTACTTTCCTTTGAAAGTGCCTTAAGCTACTTACAAGCATTCACCAGAAACTCACATGTGCTTCTCTGAAAGAGAAGCAGTCTGTTCCAACACTTCATTCACTGTGCGAAGTGAATGGAGTGTTGCTTCACTTTCTAAATGCTATCATTTCAGAGAAAATCACTTTCCTTTGAAAGTGCCTTAAGTTACTTGCAAGCATTAGGAAGAAACTCACATGCGTTTCTCTGAAAGAGAAGCAGTCTGTTCCAACACTTCAATTCACTGTGCGAAGTGAATGGAGTGTTGCTTCACTTTCTAAAACTGTACTTTCAGAGAAAATCACTTTTGTTTGAAAGTGCCTTAAGCAACTTTCAAGCATTCACAAGAAATTCACATGCATTTCTCTGAAAGAGAAGCCTTCTCTTCCAACAGTTCAATTCACTGTGCGAAGTGAATGGAGTGTTGCTTCACTTTCTAAATGCTGTACTTTCAGAGAAAATCACTTTCCTTGGAAAGTGCCTTAAGCTACTTACAAGCATTCAGAAGAAACTCACATGCATTTCTCTGAAAGAGAAACATTCTGTTCTAACACTTCAATTCACTGTGCAAAGTGAATGGACTGTTGCTTCACTTTCTAAATGCTGTCCTTTCAGAGAAAATCACTTTCCTTTGAAAGTGCCTTAAGCTACTTACAAGCATTCAACAGAAACTCACATGCATTTCTGTGAAAGAGAAGCAGTCTGTTCCAACACTTCAATTCACTGTGCGAAGTGAATGGAGTGTTGCTTCACTTTCTAAATGCTGTCCTTTCAGAGAAAATCACTTTCCTTTGAAAGTGCCTTAAGCAACTTGCAAGCATTCACAAGAAACACTAATGCATTTATATGAAAGAGAAGCACTCTGTTCCAACACTTCAATTCACTGCACGAAGGGAATGGAGTGTTGCTTCAATTTCTAAATGCTGTCCTTTCAGAGAAAATCACTTTCCTTTGAAAGTGCCTTAAGCGACTTGCAATAATTCACAAGAAACTCACATGCGTTTCTCTGAAAGAGAAGCAGTCTGTTCCAACACTTCAATTCACTGTGCGAAGTGAATGGAGTGTTGCTTCACTTTCTAAATGCTGTCCTTTCAGAGAAAATCACTTTCCTTTGAAAGTGCCTTAAGCTACTTACAAGCATTCACCAGAAACTCACATGCGTTTCTCTGAAAGAGAAGCAGTCTGTTCCAACACTTCAATTCACTGTGCGAAGTGAATGGAGTGTTGTTTCACTTTCTAAATGCTGTCCTTTCAGAGAAAATCACTTTCCTTTGAAAGTGCCTTAAGCTACTTTCAAGCGTTCACAAGAAACTCACATGCGTTTCACTGAAAGAGAAGCATTCTGTTCAAACACTTCAATTCACTATGCAAAGTGAATGGAGTGTTGCCTCACTTTCAAAATCCTGTCCTTTCAGAGAAAATCACTTTCCTTTGAAAGTGCCTTAAGCTACTTTCAAGCATTCGCAAAAACCTCACATGCGTTTCTTTGAAAGAGAAGCAGTCTGTTCATCACTTCAATTCACTGTGAGAAGTGAATGGAGTGTTGCTTCAGTTTCTAAATGCTGTCCTTTCAGAGAAAATCACTTTCCTTTGAAAGAGACTTAAGCTACTTTTAAGCGTTCAAAAGAAACTCACATGCGTTTCTCTGAAAGAGAAGCAGTCTGTTCAAACACTTCAACTCACTGTGCAAAGTGAATGGAGCGTTACCTCACTTTCGAAATGCTGTCCTTTCAGCGAAAATAACTTTCCTTTGAAAGAGCATTAAGCTACTTACAAGCATTCAACAGAAACTCACATGCATTTCTGTGAAAGAGAAGCAGTCTGTTCCAACACTTCAATTCACTGCACGAAGGGAATGGAGTGTTGGTTCACTTTCTAAATACAGTCCTTTCAGAGAAAATCACTTTCCTTTGAAAGTGCCTTAAGCTACTTACAAGCATTCAACAGAAACTCACATGCATTTCTCTGAAAGTGAAGAAGTCTGTCCCAATACTTCAATTCTCTGTGTGAATTGAATGGAGTGTTGCTTCACTTTCTAAATGCTGTCCTTTCCGCGAAAATCACTTTTCTGTGAAAGTGCCTTAAGCTACTTGCAAGCATTCACAAGAAACACTAATGCGTTTCTATGAAAGAGAAGCATTCTGTCCCAACACTCAATTCACTGCACGAAGTGATGGAGTGTTGCAACACTTTCTAAATGCTGTCCTTTCCGAGAAAATCACTTTCTTTTGAAACTGTCTTAATCTACTTACAAGCATTCAGAAGAAACTCACATGCATTTCTCTGAAAGAGAAGCATTCTGTTCCAAAACTTCAATTTACTGTGCAAAGTGAATGGAGTGTTGCTTCACTTTCTAAATGCTGTCCTTTCAGAGAAAATTACTTTCCTTTGAAAGTGCCTTAAGCTACTTACAAGCATTCACCAGAAACTCACATGTGCTTCTCTGAAAGAGAAGCAGTCTGTTCCAACACTTCATTCACTGTGCGAAGTGAATGGAGTGTTGCTTCACTTTCTAAATGCTATCATTTCAGAGAAAATCACTTTCCTTTGAAAGTGCCTTAAGTTACTTGCAAGCATTAGGAAGAAACTCACATGCGTTTCTCTGAAAGAGAAGCAGTCTGTTCCAACACTTCAATTCACTGTGCGAAGTGAATGGAGTGTTGCTTCACTTTCTAAAACTGTACTTTCAGAGAAAATCACTTTTGTTTGAAAGTGCCTTAAGCAACTTTCAAGCATTCACAAGAAATTCACATGCATTTCTCTGAAAGAGAAGCCTTCTCTTCCAACAGTTCAATTCACTGTGCGAAGTGAATGGAGTGTTGCTTCACTTTCTAAATGCTGTACTTTCAGAGAAAATCACTTTCCTTGGAAAGTGCCTTAAGCTACTTACAAGCATTCAGAAGAAACTCACATGCATTTCTCTGAAAGAGAAACATTCTGTTCTAACACTTCAATTCACTGTGCAAAGTGAATGGACTGTTGCTTCACTTTCTAAATGCTGTCCTTTCAGAGAAAATCACTTTCCTTTGAAAGTGCCTTAAGCTACTAACAAGCATTAGAAAGAAACTCACATGCGTTTCTCTGAAAGAGAAGAAGTTTGTTCCAACACTTCAATTCACTGTGCGAAGTGAATGGAGTGTTGCTTCACATTCTAAATGCTTTCCTTTCAGAGAAAATCACTTTCCTTTGAAAGAGCCTTAAGCTACTTAAAAACATTCAACAGAAACTCACATGCATTTCTCTGAAAGAGAAGCAGTCTCTTCCAACACATCAATTTACTGTGCAAAGTGAATGGAGTGTTGCTTCACCTTCTCAATGCTGTACTTTCAGAGAAAATCACTTTCTTTGAAACTGCCTTAATCTACTTACTAGCATTCAGAAGAAACTCACATGCATTTCTCTGAAAGAGAAGCATTCTGTTCCAACACTTCAATTCACTGTGCAAAGTGAATGGAGTGTTGCTTCACTTTCTAAATGTTGTCCTTTCAGAGAAAATCACTTTCCTTTGAAAGTGCCTTAAGCTACTTACAATCATTAGGAAGAAACTCACATGCCTTTCTCTGAAAGAGAAGCAGTCTGTTCCAACACTTCAATTCACTGTGCGAAGTGAATGGAGTGTTGCTTCACTTTCTAAATGATTTCCTTTCAGAGAAAATCACTTTCCTTTGAAAGTGCCTTAAGCAACTTGCAAGCATTCACAAGAAACACTAATGCGTTTCTATGAAAGAGAAGCACTCTGTTCCAACACTTCAATTCACTGCATGAAGGGAATGGAGTGTTGCTTCACTTTCTAAATGCTGTCCTTTCAGAGAAAATTACTTTCCTTTGAAAGTGCCTTAAGCTACTTACAATCATTAGGAAGAAACTCACATGCCTTTCTCTGAAAGAGAAGCAGTCTGTTCCAACACTTCAATTCACTGTGCGAAGTGAATGGAGTGTTGCTTCACTTTCTAAATGATTTCCTTTCAGAGAAAATCACTTTCCTTTGAAAGTGCCTTAAGCAACTTGCAAGCATTCACAAGAAACACTAATGCGTTTCTATGAAAGAGAAGCACTCTGTTCCAACACTTCAATTCACTGCATGAAGGGAATGGAGTGTTGCTTCACTCTCTAAATGCTGTCCTTTCAGAGAAAATTACTTTCCTTTGAAAGTGCCTTAAGCTACTTACAAGCATTCACCAGAAACCCACATGTGCTTCTCTGAAAGAGAAGCAGTCTGTTCCAACACTTCAATTCACTGTGCGAAGTGAATGGATTGTTGCTTCGCTTTCTAAATGCTGTATTATCCGAGAAAATCACTTTTGTTTGAAAGTGCCTTAAGCAACTTTCAAGCATTCACAAGAAACTCACATGCATTTCTCTGAAAGAGAAGTCTTCTCTTCCAACACTTCAATTCACTGTGCGAAGTGAATGGAGTGTTGCTTCACTTTCTAAATGCTGTACTTTCAGGGAAAATCACTTTTGTTTGAACGTGCCTTAAGCAACATTCAAGCATTCACAAGAAACTCACATGCATTTCCCTGAAAGAGAAGCCTTCTCTTCCAACACTTCAATTCACTGTGCGAAGTGAAAGGAGTGTGGCTTCACATTCTAAATGCTGTCCTTTCAGAGAAAATCACTTTCCTTGGAAAGTGCCTTAAGCTACTTACAAGCATTCAACAGAAACTCACATGCATTTCTCTGAAAGAGAAGCAGTCTGTTCCAACACTTCAATTCACTGTAGCATTCTGTTCAAACACTTCAATTCACTGTGCAAAGTGAATGGAGTGTTGCTTCACTTTCAAAATCCTGTCCTTTCAGAGAAAATCACTTTCCTTTGAAAGTGCCTTAAGCTACTTTCAAGCATTCGCAAAAAACTCACATGCGTTTCTATGAAAGAGAAGCAGTCTGTTCCAACACTTCAATTCAGTGTGCGAAGTGAATGGAGTGTTGCTTCACTTTCTAAATGCTGTCCTTTCAGAGAAAATCACTTTCCTTTGAAAGTGCCTTAAGCTACTTACAAGCATTCAACAGAAACTCACATGCATTTCTCTGAAAGTGAAGATGTCTTTTCCAACACTTCAATTCTCTGTGCGAATTGAATGGAGTGTTGCTTCACTTTCTAAATGCTGTCCTTTCAAAGAAAATCACTTTCCTTTGAAAGTGCCTTAAGCTACTTGGAAGCATTCACAAGAAACACTAATTCATTTCTATGAAAAAGAAGCATTCTGTTCCAACACTTCAATTCTTTGCACGAAGTGAATGGAGTGTTGCAACACTTTCTAAATGCTGTCCTTTCAGAGAGAATCACTTTCCTTTGAAACTGCCTTAATCTACATACAAGCATTCAGAAGAAACTCACATCCATTTCTCTGAAAGAGAAACATTCTGTTCTAACACTTCAATTCACTGTGCAAAGTGAATGGAGTGTTGCTTCACTTTCTAAATGCTGTCCTTTCAGAGAAAATCACTTTCCTTTGAAAGTGCCTTAAGCTACTTGCAAGCATTAGAAAGAAACTCACATGCGTTTCTCTGAAAGAGAAGAAGTCTGTTCCAACACTTCAATTCACTGTGCGAAGTGAATGGAGTGTTGCTTCACATTCTAAATGCTTTCCTTTCAGAGAAAATCACTTTCCTTTGAAAGAGCCTTAAGCTACTTAAAAACATTCAACAGAAACTCACATGCATTTCTCTGAAAGAGAAGCAGTCTCTTCCAACACATCAATTTACTGTGCAAAGTGAATGGAGTGTTGCTTCACCTTCTCAATGCTGTCCTTTCAGAGAAAATCACTTTCCTTTGAAAGTGCCTTAAGCTACTTTCAAGCATTCACAAGAAACACACATGCGTTTCTCTGAAATAGAAGCAGTCTGTTCCAACACTTCAATTCACTGTGCGAAGTGAATGAAGTGTTGCTTCAGTTTCTAAATGCTGTCGTTTCAGAGAAAATCACTATCCTTTGAAAGTGCCTTAAGCTACTTACAGGCATTAGGAAGAAACTCACATGCATTTCTCTGTAAGAGAAGCAGTCTGTTCCAACACGTCAATTCACTGCACGAAGTGAATGGAGTGTTGCTTTACCTTCTCAATGCTGTTCTTTCAGAGAAAATCACTTTCCTTTGAAAGTGCCTTAAGCTACTTTCAAGCGTTCACAAGAAACTCACATGCGTTTCACTGAAAGAGAAGCATTCTGTTCAAACACTTCAATTCACTATGCCAGGTGAATGGAGTGTTGCCTCACTTTCAAAATCCGGTCCTTTCAGAGAAAATCACTTTCGTTTGAAAGTGCCTTAAGCTACTTTCAAGCATTCACAAAAAACTCACATGCGTTTCTAAGAAAGAGAAGCAGTCTGTTCCAACACTTCAATTCACTGTGCGAAGTGAATGGAATGTTGCTTCCGTTTCTAAATGCTGTCCTTTCAGAGAAAATCACTTTCCTTCGAAAGTGCCTTAAGCTACTTTTAAGCGTTCACAAGAAACTCACATGCGTTTCTCTGAAAGAGAAGCAGTCTGTTCAAACACTTCAATTGACTGTGCAAAGTGAATGGAGTGTTGCCTCACTTTCGAAATGCTGTCCTTTCAGCGACAATCACTTTCATTTGAAAGTGCCTTAAGCTACTTACAAGCATTTAACAGAAACTCACATGCGTTTCTCTGAAAGAGAAGCAGTCTGTTCCAACACTTCAATTCACTGTGCGAAGTGAATGGAGTGTTGCTTCACTTTCTAAATGTTGTCCTTTCCGGGAAAATCACTTTCCTTCGAAAGAGCATTAAGCTACTTACAAGCATTCAACAGAAACTCACATGCATTTCTCTGAAAGAGAAACATTCTGTTCCAACACTTCAATTCACTGCACGAAGGGAATGGAGTGTTGCTTCACTTTCTAAATGCTGTCCTTTCAGAGAAAATCACTTTCCCTTGAAAGTAACTTAAGCTACTTACAAGCATTCAACAGAAACTCACATGCATTTCTCTGAAAGAGAAGCAGTCTGTTCCAACACTTCAATTCACTGTGCGAAGTGAATGGAATGTTGCTTCCGTTTCTAAATGCTGTCCTTTCAGAGAAAATCACTTTCCTTCGAAAGTGCCTTAAGCTACTTTTAAGCGTTCACAAGAAACTCACATGCGTTTCTCTGAAAGAGAAGCAGTCTGTTCAAACACTTCAATTGACTGTGCAAAGTGAATGGAGTGTTGCCTCACTTTCGAAATGCTGTCCTTTCAGCGACAATCACTTTCATTTGAAAGTGCCTTAAGCTACTTACAAGCATTTAACAGAAACTCACATGCGTTTCTCTGAAAGAGAAGCAGTCTGTTCCAACACTTCAATTCACTGTGCGAAGTGAATGGAGTGTTGCTTCACTTTCTAAATGTTGTCCTTTCCGGGAAAATCACTTTCCTTCGAAAGAGCATTAAGCTACTTACAAGCATTCAACAGAAACTCACATGCATTTCTCTGAAAGAGAAACATTCTGTTCCAACACTTCAATTCACTGCACGAAGGGAATGGAGTGTTGCTTCACTTTCTAAATGCTGTCCTTTCAGAGAAAATCACTTTCCCTTGAAAGTAACTTAAGCTACTTACAAGCATTCAACAGAAACTCACATGCATTTCTCTGAAAGAGAAGCAGTCTGTTCCAACACTTCAATTCACTGTGCGAAGTGAATGGAGTGTTGCTTTTCCTTCTCAATGCTGTTCTTTCAGAGAAAATCACTTTCCTTTGAAAGTGCCTTAAGCTACTTACAAGCATTCACCAGAAATTCACATGTATTTCTTTGAAATAGAAGCAGTCTGTTCCAACACTTCAATTCACTGTGCAAAGTGAATGGAGTGCTGCTTCACTTTCTAAATGCTGTCCTTTCAGAGAAAATCACTTTCCTTTGAAAGTGCCTTAAGCTACTTACAAGCATTCACCAGAAACTCACATGCGTTTCACTGAAAGAGAAGGAGTCTGTTCTAACACTTCAATTCACTGTGCGAAGTGAATGGAGTGTTGCTTCACTTTCTAAATGCTGTCCTTTCAGAGAAAATCACTTTCCTTTGAGAAGCATTAAGCTACTTACAAGCATTCAACAGAAACTCACATGCATTTCTCTGAAAGAGAAGCAGTCTGTTCCAACACGTCAATTCACTGCACGAAGGGAATGGATTGTTGCTTCACTTTCTAAATGCTGTCCTTTCAGAGAAAATCACTTTTGTTTGAAAGTGCCTTAAGCAACTTTCAAGCATTCACAAGAAACTCACATGTATTTCTCTGAAAGAGAAGCCTTCTCTTCCAACACTTCAATTCACTGTGCGAAGTGAATGGAGTGTTACTTCACTTTCTAAATGCTGTCCTTTCAGAGAAAATCACTTTCCTTTGAAAGTGTCTTAAGCTACTTACAAGCATTCACCAGAAACTCACATGTGTTTCTCTGAAAGAGAAGCAATCTGTTCCAACACTTCAATTCACTGTTCGAAGTGAATGGAATGTTACTTCCCTTTCTAAATGCTGTCCATTCAGAGAAAATCACTTTCCTTTGAAAGTGCCTTAAGCTACTTTTAAGCGTTCAAAGGAAACTCACATGCATTTCTCTGAAAGAGAAGCAGTCTGTTCAAACATTTCAATTCACTGTGCAAAGTGAATGGAGTGTTGCCACACTTTCGAAATGCTGTCCTTTCAGCGAAAATCACTTTCCTTTGAAGGTGCCTTAAGCTACTTTCAAGCATTCACAAAAATCTCACATGCGTTTCTCTGAAAGAGAAGCAGTCTGTTCCAACAATTCAATTCACTGTGCAAAGTGAATGGAGTGTTGCTTCACTTTCTAAATGTTGTCCTTCCCGAGAAAATCACTTTCCTTTGGGAGAGCATTAAGCTACTTACAAGCATTCAACAGAAACTCACATGCATTTCTCTTTAAGAGAAGCAGTGTGTTCCAACACTTCAATTCACTGCACGAAGGGAATGGAGTGTTGCTTCACTTTCTAAATGTTGTCCTTTCAGAGAAAATCACTTTTGTTTGAAAGTGCCTTAAGCAACTTTCAAGCATTCACAAGAAACTCACATGCATTTCTCTGAAAGAGAAGCCTTCTCTTCCAACACTTCAATTCACTGTGCGAAGTGAATGGAGTGTTGCTTCACATTCTAAATGCTGTCCTTTCAGAGAAAATCACTTTCCTTTGAAATTGCCTTAAGCTACTTACAAGCATTAGGAAGAAACTCACATGCGTTTCTCTCAAAGAGAAGGAGTCTGTTCCATCACTTCAATTCACTGTGCGAAGTGAATGGAGTGTTGCTTCACTTTCTAAATGCTTTCCTTTCCGAGAAAATCACTTTCCTTTGAGAGAGCATTAAGCTACTTACAAGCATTCAACAGAAACTCACATGCATTCTCTGTAAGAGAAGCAGTCTGTTCCAACACGTCAATCCACTGCACGAAGGGAATGGAGTGTTGCTTCACTTTCTAAATGCTGTCCTTTCAGAGAAAATTACTTTCCTTTGAAAGTGCCTTAAGCTACCTGCAAGCATTCAACAGAAACTCACATGCATTTCTCTGAAAGAGAAGAAATCTGTTCCAGCACTTCAATTCACTGTGCGAAGTGAATGGAGTGTTGCTTCACTTTCTAAATTCTGTCCTTTCAGAGAAAATCACTTTCCTTTGAAAGTGCCTTAAACTACTTTCAAGCATTCACGAAAAACTCACATGCGTTTCTCTGAAAGAGAAGCAGTCTGTTCCAACACTTCAATTCACTGTGCGAAGTGAATGGAGTGTTGCTTCACGTTCTAAATGCTGTCCTTTAGAGAAAATCACTTTCCTTTGAAAGAGCCTTAAGCTACTTACATGCAATCAACAGAAACTCACATGCATTTCTCTGAAAGAGAAGCAGTATGTTCCAACAATTCAATTCACTGTGCGAAGTGAATGGAGTGTTGCTTAACTTTCTAAATGCTGTCCTTTCAGAGAAAATCACTTTCCTTGGAAAATGCCTTAAGCTACTTACAAGCATTCACAAAAAACTCACATGC
Organism: Myodes glareolus; assembly: GCF_982192425.1. NCBI lineage: Eukaryota > Metazoa > Chordata > Mammalia > Rodentia > Cricetidae > Myodes > Myodes glareolus. Next base: position 329,269 of record NC_142043.1, on the reverse strand, counting down.
ATTTCTCTGAAAAGGAAGCAGTCTGTTCCAACACTTCAATTCAGTGTGCGAAGTGAATGGAGTGTTGCGTCACTTTCTAAATGCTGTCCTTTCAGAGAAAATCACTTTCCTTTGAAAGTGCCTTAAGCTACTTACAAGCATTCAACAGAAACTCACATACATTTCTCTGAAAGTGAAGATGTCTGTTCCAACACTTCAATTCTCTGTGCGAATTGAATGGAGTGTTGCTGCACTTTCTAAATGCTGTCCTTTCAAAGAAAATCACTTTACTTTGAAAGTGCCTTAAGCTACTTGCAAGCATTCACAAGAAACACTAATTCGTTTCTATGAAAGAGAAGCATTCTGTTCCAACACTTCAATTCTTTGCACGTAGTGAATGGAGTGTTGCAACACTTTCTAAATGCTTTCCTTTCAGAGAAAATCACTTTCCTTTGAAACTGCCTTAATCTACATACAAGCATTCAGAAGAAACTCACATGCATTTCTCTGAAAGAGAAACATTCTGTTCCAACACTTCAATTCACTGTGCAAAGTGAATGGAGTGTTGCTTCACTTTCTAAATGCTGTCCTTTCAGAGAAAATCACTTTCCTTTGAAAGTGCCTTAAGCTACTAACAAGCATTAGAAAGAAACTCACATGCGTTTCTCTGAAAGAGAAGAAGTCTGTTCCAACACTTCAATTCACTGTGCGAAGTGAATGGAGTGTGGCTTCACTTTCTAAATGCTTTCCTTTCAGAGAAAATCACTTTCCTTTGAAAGAGCCTTAAGCTACTTAAAAACATTCAACAGAAACTCACATGCATTTCTCTGAAAGAGAAGCAGTCTCTTCCAACACATCAATTTACTGTGCAAAGTGAATGGAGTGTTGCTTCACCTTCTCAATGCTGTACTTTCAGAGAAAATCACTTTCCTTTGAAAGTTCCTTAAGCTACTTACAAGCATTCACAAGAAACACACATGCGTTTCTCTGAAATAGAAGCAGTCTGTTCCAACACTTCAATTCACTGTGCGAAGTGAATGGAGTGTTGCTTCAGTTTCTAAATGCTGTCCTTTCAGAGAAAATCACTATCCTTTGAAAGTGCCTTAAGGTACTTACAGGCATTAGGAAGAAACTCACATGCATTTCTCTGTAAGAGAAGCAGTCTGTTCCAACACGTCAATTCACTGCACGAAGTGAATGGAGTGTTGCTTTACCTTCTCAATGCTGTTCTTTCAGAGAAAATCACTTTCCTTTGAAAGTGCCTTAAGCTACTTTCAAGCGTTCACAAGAAACTCACATGCGTTTCACTGAAAGAGAAGCATTCTGTTCAAACACTTCAATTCACTGTGCCAGGTGAATGGAGTGTTGCCTCACTTTCAAAATCCTGTCCTTTCAGAGAAAATCAATTTCGTTTGAAAGTGCCTTAAGCTACTTTCAAGCATTCACAAAAAACTCACATGCGTTTCTATGAAAGAGAAGCAGTCTGTTCCAACACTTCAATTCACTGTGCGAAGTGAATGGAATGTTGCTTCAGTTTCTAAATGCTGTCCTTTCAGAGAAAATCACTTTCCTTTGAAAGTGCCTTAAGCTACTTTTAAGCGTTCACAAGAAACTCACATGCGTTTCTCTGAAAGAGAAGCAGTCTGTTCAAACACTTCAATTGACTGTGCAAAGTGAATGGAGTGTTGCCTCACTTTCGAAATGCTGTCCTTTCAGCGACAATCACTTTCATTTGAAAGTGCCTTAAGCTACTTTCAAGCATTCACAGAAAACTCACATGCGTTTCTCTGAAAGAGAAGCAGTCTGTTCCAACACTTCAATTCACTGTGCGAAGTGAATGGAGTGTTGCTTCACTTTCTAAATGTTGTCCTTTCCGGGAAAATCACTTTCCTTTGAAAGAGCATTAAGCTACTTACAAGCATTCAACAGAAACTCACATGCATTTCTCGGAAAGATAAACATTCTGTTCCAACACTTCAATTCACTGCACGAAGGGAATGGAGTGTTGCTTCACTTTCTAAATGCTGTCCTTTCAGAGAAAATCACTTTCCCTTGAAAGTAACTTAAGCTACTTACAAGCATTCAACAGAAACTCACATGTATTTCTCTGAAAGAGAAGCAGTCTGTTCCAACACTTCAATTCACTGTGCAAAGTGAATGGAGTGTTGCTTTTCCTTCTCAATGCTGTTCTTTCAGAGAAAATCACTTTCCTTTGAAAGTGCCTTAAGCTACTTACAAGCATTCACCAGAAATTCACATGTATTTTTCTGAAATAGAAGCAGTCTGTTCCAACACTTCAATTCACTGTGCAAAGTGAATGGAGTGTTGCTTCACTTTCTAAATGCTGTCCTTTCAGAGAAAATCACTTTCCTTTGAAAGTGCCTTAAGCTACTTACAAGCATTCAACAGAAACTCACATGCGTTTCACTGAAAGAGAAGGAGTCTGTTCCAACACTTCAATTCACTGTGCGAAGTGAATGGAGTGTTGCTTCACTTTCTAAATGCTGTCCTTTCAGAGAAAATCACTTTCCTTTGAGAAGCATTAAGCTACTTACAAGCATTCAACAGAAACTCACATGCATTTCTCTGAAAGAGAAGCAGTCTGTTCCCACACGTCAATTCACTGCACGAAGGGAATGGAATGTTGCTTCACTTTCTAAATGCTGTCCTTTCAGAGAAAATCACTTTTGTTTGAAAGTGCCTTAAGCAACTTTCAAGCATTCACAAGAAACTCACATGTATTTCTCTGAAAGAGAAGCCTTCTCTTCCAACACATCAATTCACTGTGCGAAGTGAATGGAGTGTTACTTCACTTTCTAAATGCTGTCCTTTCAGAGAAAATCACTTTCCTTTGAAAGTGTCTTAAGCTACTTACAAGCATTCACCAGAAACTCACATGTGTTTCTCTGAAAGAGAAGCAATCTGTTCCAACACTTCAATTCACTGTTCGAAGTGAATGGAATGTTACTTCCCTTTCTAAATGCTGTCCATTCAGAGAAAATCACTTTCCTTTGAAAGTGCCTTAAGCTACTTTTAAGCGTTCAAAGGAAACTCACATGCATTTCTCTGAAAGAGAAGCAGTCTGTTCAAACACTTCAATTCACTGTGCGAAGTGAATGGAGTGTTGCTTCACATTCTAAATGCTGTCCTTTCAGAGAAAATCACTTTCCTTTGAAAGTGCCTTAAGCTACTTACAAGCATTAGGAAGAAACTCACATGCGTTTCTCTCAAAGAGAAGGAGTCTGTTCCAACACTTCAATTCACTGTGCGAAGTGAATGGAGTGTTGCTTCACTTTCTAAATGCTTTCCTTTCCGAGAAAATCACTTTCCTTTGAGAGAGCATTAAGCTACTTACAAGCATTCAACAGAAACTCACATGCATTCTCTGTAAGAGAAGCAGTCTGTTCCAACACGTCAATTCACTGCACGAAGGGAATGGAGTGTTGCTTCACTTTCTAAATGCTGTCCTTTCAGAGAAAATCACTTTCCTTGGAAAGTGCCTTAAGCTACTTACAAGCATTCACAAAAAACTCACATGCATTTCTCTGAAAAGGAAGCAGTCTGTTCCAACACTTCAATTCAGTGTGCGATGTGAATGGAGTGTTGCTTCACTTTCTAAATGCTGTCCTTTCAGAGAAAATCACTTTCCTTTGAAAGTGCCTTAAGCTACTTACAAGCATTCAACAGAAACTCACATGCATTTCTCTGAAAGTGAAGATGTCTGTTCCAACACTTCAATACTCTGTGCGAATTGAATGGAGTGTTGCTTCACTTTCTAAATGCTGTCCTTTCAAAGAAAATCACTTTCCTTTGAAAGTGCCTTAAGCTACTTGCAAGCATTCACAAGAAACACTAATTCGTTTCTATGAAAGAGAAGCATTCTGTTCCAACACTTCAATTCTTTGCATGTAGTGAATGGAGTGTTGCAACACTTTCTAAATGCTTTCCTTTCAGAGAAAATCACTTTCCTTTGAAACTGCCTTAATCTACATACAAGCATTCAGAAGAAACTCACATGCATTTCTCTGAAAGAGAAACATTCTGTTCCAACACTTCAATTCACTGTGCAAAGTGAATGGAGTGTTGCTTCACTTTCTAAATGCTGTCCTTTCAGAGAAAATCACTTTCCTTTGAAAGTGCCTTAAGCTACTAACAAGCATTAGAAAGAAACTCACATGCGTTTCTCTGAAAGAGAAGAAGTCTGTTCCAACACTTCAATTCACTGTGCGAAGTGAATGGAGTGTTGCTTCACTTTCTAAATGCTTTCCTTTCAGAGAAAATCACTTTCCTTTGAAAGAGCCTTAAGCTACTTAAAAACATTCAACAGAAACTCACATGCATTTCTCTGAAAGAGAAGCAGTCTCTTCCAACACATCAATTTACTGTGCAAAGTGAATGGAGTGTTGCTTCACCTTCTCAATGCTGTACTTTCAGAGAAAATCACTTTCCTTTGAAAGTGCCTTAAGCTACTTACAAGCATTCACCAGAATGTATTTCTTTGAAGTAGAAGCAGTCTGTTCCAACACTTCAATTCACTGTGCAAAGTGAATGGAGTGTTGCTTCACTTTCTAAATGCTGTCCTTTCAGAGAAAATCACTTTCCTTTGAGAAGCATTAAGCTACTTACAAGCATTCAACAGAAACTCACATGCATTTCTCTGAAAGAGAAGCAGTCTGTTCCAACACTTCAATTCACTGCACGAAGGGAATGGAATGTTGCTTCACTTTCTAAATGCTGTCCTTTCAGAGAAAATCACTTTTGTTTGAAAGTGCCTTAAGCAACTTTCAAGCATTCACAAGAAACTCACATGTATTTCTCTGAAAGAGAAGCCTTCTCTTCCAACACTTCAATTCACTGTGCGAAGTGAATGGAGTGTTACTTCACTTTCTAAATGCTGTCCTTTCAGAGAAAATCACTTTCCTTTGAAAGTGTCTTAAGCTACTTACAAGCATTCACCAGAAACTCACATGTGTTTCTCTGAAAGAGAAGCAATCTGTTCCAACACTTCAATTCACTGTTCGAAGTGAATGGAATGTTACTTCCCTTTCTAAATGCTGTCCATTCAGAGAAAATCACTTTCCTTTGAAAGTGCCTTAAGCTACTTTTAAGCGTTCAAAGGAAACTCACATGCATTTCTCTGAAAGAGAAGCAGTCTGTTCAAACATTTCAATTCACTGTGCAAAGTGAATGGAGTGTTGCCACACTTTCGAAATGCTGTCCTTTCAGCGAAAATCACTTTCCTTTGAAGGTGCCTTAAGCTACTTTCAAGCATTCACAAAAATCTCACATGCGTTTCTCTGAAAGAGAAGCAGTCTGTTCCAACAATTCAATTCACTGTGCAAAGTGAATGGAGTGTTGCTTCACTTTCTAAATGTTGTCCTTCCCGAGAAAATCACTTTCCTTTGGGAGAGCATTAAGCTACTTACAAGCATTCAACAGAAACTCACATGCATTTCTCTTTAAGAGAAGCAGTGTGTTCCAACACTTCAATTCACTGCACGAAGGGAATGGAGTGTTGCTTCACTTTCTAAATGCTGTCCTTTCAGAGAAAATCACTTTTGTTTGAAAGTGCCTTAAGCAACTTTCAAGCATTCACAAGAAACTCACATGCATTTCTCTGAAAGAGAAGCCTTCTCTTCCAACACTTCAATTCACTGTGCGAAGTGAATGGAGTGTTGCTTCACATTCTAAATGCTGTCCTTTCAGAGAAAATCACTTTCCTTTGAAATTGCCTTAAGCTACTTACAAGCATTAGGAAGAAACTCACATGCGTTTCTCTCAAAGAGAAGGAGTCTGTTCCATCACTTCAATTCACTGTGCGAAGTGAATGGAGTGTTGCTTCACTTTCTAAATGCTTTCCTTTCCGAGAAAATCACTTTCCTTTGAGAGAGCATTAAGCTACTTACAAGCATTCAACAGAAACTCACATGCATTCTCTGTAAGAGAAGCAGTCTGTTCCAACACGTCAATCCACTGCACGAAGTGAATGGAGTGTTGCTTCACTTTCTAAATGCTGTCCTTTCCGAGAAAATTACTTTCCTTTGAAAGTGCCTTAAGCTACCTGCAAGCATTCAACAGAAACTCACATGCATTTCTCTGAAAGAGAAGAAATCTGTTCCAGCACTTCAATTCACTGTGCGAAGTGAATGGAGTGTTGCTTCACTTTCTAAATTCTGTCCTTTCAGAGAAAATCACTTTCCTTTGAAAGTGCCTTAAACTACTTTCAAGCATTCACGAAAAACTCACATGCGTTTCTCTGAAAGAGAAGCAGTCTGTTCCAACACTTCAATTCACTGTGCGAAGTGAATGGAGTGTTGCTTCACTTTCTAAATGCTGTCCGTTCAGAGAAAATCACTTTCCTTTGAAAGAGCCTTAAGCTACTTACATGCATTCAACAGAAACTCACATGCATTTCTCTGAAAGAGAAGCAGTATGTTCCAACAATTCAATTCACTGTGCGAAGTGAATGGAGTGTTGCTTAACTTTCTAAATGCTGTCCTTTCAGAGAAAATCACTTTCCTTGGAAAATGCCTTAAGCTACTTACAAGCATTCACAAAAAACTCACATGCATTTCTCTGAAAAGGAAGCAGTCTGTTCCAACACTTCAATTCAGTGTGCGAAGTGAATGGAGTGTTGCGTCACTTTCTAAATGCTGTCCTTTCAGAGAAAATCACTTTCCTTTGAAAGTGCCTTAAGCTACTTACAAGCATTCAACAGAAACTCACATACATTTCTCTGAAAGTGAAGATGTCTGTTCCAACACTTCAATTCTCTGTGCGAATTGAATGGAGTGTTGCTGCACTTTCTAAATGCTGTCCTTTCAAAGAAAATCACTTTCCTTTGAAAGTGCCTTAAGCTACTTGCAAGCATTCACAAGAAACACTAATTCGTTTCTATGAAAGAGAAGCATTCTGTTCCAACACTTCAATTCTTTGCACGTAGTGAATGGAGTGTTGCAACACTTTCTAAATGCTTTCCTTTCAGAGAAAATCACTTTCCTTTGAAACTGCCTTAATCTACATACAAGCATTCAGAAGAAACTCACATGCATTTCTCTGAAAGAGAAACATTCTGTTCCAACACTTCAATTCACTGTGCAAAGTGAATGGAGTGTTGCTTCACTTTCTAAATGCTGTCCTTTCAGAGAAAATCACTTTCCTTTGAAAGTGCCTTAAGCTACTAACAAGCATTAGAAAGAAACTCACATGCGTTTCTCTGAAAGAGAAGAAGTCTGTTCCAACACTTCAATTCACTGTGCGAAGTGAATGGAGTGTTGCTTCACTTTCTAAATGCTTTCCTTTCAGAGAAAATCACTTTCCTTTGAAAGAGCCTTAAGCTACTTAAAAACATTCAACAGAAACTCACATGCATTTCTCTGAAAGAGAAGCAGTCTCTTCCAACACATCAATTTACTGTGCAAAGTGAATGGAGTGTTGCTTCACCTTCTCAATGCTGTACTTTCAGAGAAAATCACTTTCCTTTGAAAGTTCCTTAAGCTACTTACAAGCATTCACAAGAAACACACATGCGTTTCTCTGAAATAGAAGCAGTCTGTTCCAACACTTCAATTCACTGTGCGAAGTGAATGGAGTGTTGCTTCAGTTTCTAAATGCTGTCCTTTCAGAGAAAATCACTATCCTTTGAAAGTGCCTTAAGCTACTTACAGGCATTAGGAAGAAACTCACATGCATTTCTCTGTAAGAGAAGCAGTCTGCTCCAACACGTCAATTCACTGCACGAAGTGAATGGAGTGTTGCTTTACCTTCTCAATGCTGTTCTTTCAGAGAAAATCACTTTCCTTTGAAAGTGCCTTAAGCTACTTTCAAGCGTTCACAAGAAACTCACATGCGTTTCACTGAAAGAGAAGCAGTCTGTTCAAACACTTCAATTGACTGTGCAAAGTGAATGGAGTGTTGCCTCACTTTCGAAATGCTGTCCTTTCAGCGACAATCACTTTCATTTGAAAGTGCCTTAAGCTACTTTCAAGCATTCACAGAAAACTCACATGCGTTTCTCTGAAAGAGAAGCAGTCTGTTCCAACACTTCAATTCACTGTGCGAAGTGAATGGAGTGTTGCTTCACTTTCTAAATGTTGTCCTTTCCGGGAAAATCACTTTCCTTTGAAAGAGCATTAAGCTACTTACAAGCATTCAACAGAAACTCACATGCATTTCTCGGAAAGATAAACATTCTGTTCCAACACTTCAATTCACTGCACGAAGGGAATGGAGTGTTGCTTCACTTTCTAAATGCTGTCCTTTCAGAGAAAATCACTTTCCCTTGAAAGTAACTTAAGCTACTTACAAGCATTCAACAGAAACTCACATGTATTTCTCTGAAAGAGAAGCAGTCTGTTCCAACACTTCAATTCACTGTGCAAAGTGAATGGAGTGTTGCTTTTCCTTCTCAATGCTGTTCTTTCAGAGAAAATCACTTTCCTTTGAAAGTGCCTTAAGCTACTTACAAGCATTCACCAGAAATTCACATGTATTTTTCTGAAATAGAAGCAGTCTGTTCCAACACTTCAATTCACTGTGCAAAGTGAATGGAGTGTTGCTTCACTTTCTAAATGCTGTCCTTTCAGAGAAAATCACTTTCCTTTGAAAGTGCCTTAAGCTACTTACAAGCATTCAACAGAAACTCACATGCGTTTCACTGAAAGAGAAGGAGTCTGTTCCAACACTTCAATTCACTGTGCGAAGTGAATGGAGTGTTGCTTCACTTTCTAAATGCTGTCCTTTCAGAGAAAATCACTTTCCTTTGAGAAGCATTAAGCTACTTACAAGCATTCAACAGAAACTCACATGCATTTCTCTGAAAGAGAAGCAGTCTGTTCCAACACGTCAATTCACTGCACGAAGGGAATGGAATGTTGCTTCACTTTCTAAATGCTGTCCTTTCAGAGAAAATCACTTTTGTTTGAAAGTGCCTTAAGCAACTTTCAAGCATTCACAAGAAACTCACATGTATTTCTCTGAAAGAGAAGCCTTCTCTTCCAACACATCAATTCACTGTGCGAAGAGAATGGAGTGTTACTTCACTTTCTAAATGCTGTCCTTTCAGAGAAAATCACTTTCCTTTGAAAGTGTCTTAAGCTACTTACAAGCATTCACCAGAAACTCACATGTGTTTCTCTGAAAGAGAAGCAATCTGTTCCAACACTTCAATTCACTGTTCGAAGTGAATGGAATGTTACTTCCCTTTCTAAATGCTGTCCATTCAGAGAAAATCACTTTCCTTTGAAAGTGCCTTAAGCTACTTTTAAGCGTTCAAAGGAAACTCACATGCATTTCTCTGAAAGAGAAGCAGTCTGTTCAAACACTTCAATTCACTGTGCGAAGTGAATGGAGTGTTGCTTCACATTCTAAATGCTGTCCTTTCAGAGAAAATCACTTTCCTTTGAAAGTGCCTTAAGCTACTTACAAGCATTAGGAAGAAACTCACATGCGTTTCTCTCAAAGAGAAGGAGTCTGTTCCAACACTTCAATTCACTGTGCGAAGTGAATGGAGTGTTGCTTCACTTTCTAAATGCTTTCCTTTCCGAAAAAATCACTTTCCTTTGAGAGAGCATTAAGCTACTTACAAGCATTCAACAGAAACTCACATGCATTCTCTGTAAGAGAAGCAGTCTGTTCCAACACGTCAATTCACTGCACGAAGGGAATGGAGTGTTGCTTCACTTTCTAAATGCTGTCCTTTCAGAGAAAATCACTTTCCTTGGAAAGTGCCTTAAGCTACTTACAAGCATTCACAAAAAACTCACATGCATTTCTCTGAAAAGGAAGCAGTCTGTTCCAACACTTCAATTCAGTGTGCGATGTGAATGGAGTGTTGCTTCACTTTCTAAATGCTGTCCTTTCAGAGAAAATCACTTTCCTTTGAAAGTGCCTTAAGCTACTTACAAGCATTCAACAGAAACTCACATGCATTTCTCTGAAAGTGAAGATGTCTGTTCCAACACTTCAATACTCTGTGCGAATTGAATGGAGTGTTGCTTCACTTTCTAAATGCTGTCCTTTCAAAGAAAATCACTTTCCTTTGAAAGTGCCTTAAGCTACTTGCAAGCATTCACAAGAAACACTAATTCGTTTCTATGAAAGAGAAGCATTCTGTTCCAACACTTCAATTCTTTGCACGTAGTGAATGGAGTGTTGCAACACTTTCTAAATGCTTTCCTTTCAGAGAAAATCACTTTCCTTTGAAACTGCCTTAATCTACATACAAGCATTCAGAAGAAACTCACATGCATTTCTCTGAAAGAGAAACATTCTGTTCCAACACTTCAATTCACTGTGCAAAGTGAATGGAGTGTTGCTTCACTTTCTAAATGCTGTCCTTTCAGAGAAAATCACTTTCCTTTGAAAGTGCCTTAAGCTACTAACAAGCATTAGAAAGAAACTCACATGCGTTTCTCTGAAAGAGAAGAAGTCTGTTCCAACACTTCAATTCACTGTGCGAAGTGAATGGAGTGTTGCTTCACTTTCTAAATGCTTTCCTTTCAGAGAAAATCACTTTCCTTTGAAAGAGCCTTAAGCTACTTAAAAACATTCAACAGAAACTCACATGCATTTCTCTGAAAGAGAAGCAGTCTCTTCCAACACATCAATTTACTGTGCAAAGTGAATGGAGTGTTGCTTCACCTTCTCAATGCTGTACTTTCAGAGAAAATCACTTTCCTTTGAAAGTTCCTTAAGCTACTTACAAGCATTCACAAGAAACACACATGCGTTTCTCTGAAATAGAAGCAGTCTGTTCCAACACTTCAATTCACTGTGCGAAGTGAATGGAGTGTTGCTTCACTTTCTTAATGCTGTACTTTCAGAGAAAATCACTTTCCTTTGAAAGTGCCTTAAGCTACTTTCAAGCATTCACAAGAAACACACATGCATTTCTCTGAAATAGAAGCAGTCTGTTCCAACACTTCAATTCACTGTGCAAAGTGAATGGAGTGTTGCTTCAGTTTCTAAATGCTGTCCTTTCAGAGAAAATCACTATCCTTTGAAAGTGCCTTAAGCTACTTACAGGCATTAGGAAGAAACTCACATGCATTTCTCTGAAAGAGAAGCAGTCTGTTCCAACACTTCAATTCACTGTGCGAAGTGAATGGAGTGTTGCTTCACTTTCTAAATGCTGTCCTTTCAGAGAAAATCACTTTTCTTTGAAACTGCCTTAATCTACTTACAAGCATTCAGAAGAAACTCACATGCATTTCTCTGAAAGAGAAACATTCTGTTCCAACACTTCAATTCACTGAGCAAAGTGAATGGAGTGTTGCTTCACTTTCTAAATGCTGTCCTTTCAGAGAAAATCACTTTCCTTAGAAAGTGCCTTAAGCTACTAACAAGCATTAGAAAGAAACTCACATGCGTTTCTCTGAAAGAGAAGCAGTCTGTTCCAACACTTCAATTCACTGTGCGAAGTGAATGGAGTGTTGCTTCACTTTCTAAATGCTTTCCTTTCAGAGAAAATCACTTTCCTTTGAAAGTGCCTTAAGCAACTTGCAAGCATTCACAAGAAACACTAATGCGTTTCTATGAAAGAGAAGCCTTCTCTTCCAACACTTCAATTCACTGTGTGAAGTGAATGGAGTGTTGCTTCACTTTCTAAATGCTGTACTTTCAGGGAAAATCACTTTTGTTTGAAAGTGCCTTAAGCGACTTTCAAGCATTCACAAGAAACTCACATGCATTTCTCTGAAAAAGAAGCCTTCTCTTCCAACACTTCAATTCACTGTGCGAAGTGAATGGAGTGTTGCTTCACTTTCTAAATGCTGTCCTTTCAGAGAAAATCACTTTCCTTTGAAAGTGCCTTAAGCTACTTACAAGCATTCAACAGAAACTCACATGCATTTCTCTGAAAGAGAAGCAGTCTGTTCCAACACTTCAATTCACTGTGCGAAGTGAATGGAGTGTTGCTTTACCTTCTCAATGCTGTTCTTTCAGAGAAAATCACTTTCCTTTGAAAGTGCCTTAAGCTACTTTCAAGCGTTCACAAGAAACTCACATGCGTTTCACTGAAAGAGAAGCATTCTGTTCAAACACTTCAATTCACTGTGCCAGGTGAATGGAGTGTTGCATCACTTTCAAAATCCTGTCCTTTCAGAGAAAATCACTTTCGTTTGAAAGTGCCTTAAGCTACTTTCAAGCATTCACAAAAAACTCACATGCGTTTCTATGAAAGAGAAGCAGTATGTTCCAACACTTCAATTCACTGTGCGAAGTGAATGGAATGTTGCTTCAGTTTCTAAATGCTGTCCTTTCAGAGAAAATCACTTTCCTATGAAAGTGCCTTAAGCTACTTTTAAGCGTTCACAAGAAACTCACATGCGTTTCTCTGAAAGAGAAGCAGTCTGTTCCAACACTTCAATTCACTGTGCGAAGTGAATGGAGTGTTGCTTCACTTTCTAAATGTCGTCCTTTCCGGGAAAATCATTTTCCTTTGAAAGAGCATTAAGCTACTTACAAGCATTCAACAGAAACTCACATGCATTTCTCTGAAAGAGAAACATTCTGTTCCAACACTTCACTTCACTGCACGAAGGGAATGGAGTGTTGCTTCACTTTCTAAATGCTGTCCTTTCAGAGAAAATCACTTTCCCTTGAAAGTAACTTAAGCTACTTACAAGCATTCATCAGAAACTCACATGCATTTCTCTGAAAGAGTAGCAGTCTGTTCCAACACTTCAATTCACTGTGCGAAGTGAATGGAGTGTTGCTTTACCTTCTCAATGCTGTTCTTTCAGAGAAAATCACTTTCCTTTGAAAGTGCCTTAAGCTACTTACAAGCATTCACCAGAAATTCACATGTATTTCTCTGAAATAGAAGCAGTCTGTTCCAACACTTCAATTCATTGTGCAAAGTGAATGGAGTGTTGCTTCACTTTCTAAATGCTGTCCTTTCAGAGAAAATCACTTTCCTTTGAAAGTGCCTTAAGCTACTTACAAGCATTCAACAGAAACTCACATGCGTTTCACTGAAAGAGAAGGAGTCTGTTACAACACTTCAATTCACTGTGCGAAGTGAATGGAGTGTTGCTTCACTTTCTAAATGCTGTCCTTTCAGAGAAAATCACTTTCCTTTGAGAAGCATTAAGCTACTTACAAGCATTCAACAGAAACTCACATGCATTTCTCTGAAAGAGAAGCAGTCTGTTCCAACACGTCAATTCACTGCACGAAGGGAATGGTATGTTGCTTCACTTTCTAAATGCTGTCCTTTCAGAGAAAATCACTTTTGTTTGAAAGTGCCTTAAGCAACTTTCAAGCATTCACAAGAAACTCACATGTATTTCTCTGAAAGAGAAGCAGTCTGTTCCAACATTTCAATTCACTGTGCGAAGTGAATGGAGTGTTGCTTCACTTTCTAAATGCTGTCCTTTCAGAGAAAATCACCTTCCTTTGAAAGAGCCTTAAGCTACTTACATGCATTCAACAGAAACTCACATGCATTTCTCTGAAAGAGAAGCAGTATGTTCCAACAATTCAATTCACTGTGCGAAGTGAATGGAGTGTTGCTTCACTTTCTAAATGCTGTCCTTTCAGAGAAAATCACTTTCCTTGGAAAATGCCTTAAGCTACTTACAAGCATTCACAAAAAACTCACATGCATTTCTCTGAAAAGGAAGCAGTCTGTTCAAACACTTCAATTCACTGTGCAAAGTGAATGGAGTGTTGCCACACTTTCGAAATGCTGTCCTTTCAGCGAAAATCACTTTCCTTTGAAGGTGCCTTAAGCTACTTTCAAGCATTCACAAAAATCTCACATGCGTTTCTCTGAAAGAGAAGCAGTGTGTTCCAACAATTCAATTCACTGTGCAAAGTGAATGGAGTGTTGCTTCACTTTCTAAATGTTGTCCTTCCCGAGAAAATCACTTTCCTTTGGGAGAGCATTAAGCTACTTACAAGCATTCAACAGAAACTCACATGCATTTCTCTGTAAGAGAAGCAGTGTGTTCCAACACTTCAATTCACTGCACGAAGGGAATGGAGTGTTGCTTCACTTTCTAAATGCTGTCCTTTCAGAGAAAATCAATTTCCTTTGAAAGTGCCTTAAGCTACTTACAAGCATTAGGAAGAAACTCACATGCGTTTCTCTCAAAGAGAAGGAGTCTGTTCCAACACTTCAATTCACTGTGCGAAACGAATGGAGTGTTGCTTCACTTTCTAAAAGCTTTCCTTTCCGAGAAAATCACTTTCCTTTGAGAGAGCATTAAGCTACTTACAAGCATTCAACAGAAACTCACATGCATTCTCTGTAAGAGAAGCAGTCTGTTCCAACACGTCAATTCACTGCACGAAGGGAATGGAGTGTTGCTTCACTTTCTAAATGCTGTCCTTTCAGAGAAAATTACTTTCCTTTGAAAGTGCCTTAAGCTACCTGCAAGCATTCAACAGAAACTCACATGCGTTTCTCTGAAAGAGAAGCAGTCTGTTCCAACACTTCAATTCACTGTGCGAAGTGAATGGAGTGTTGCTTCACTTTCTAAATGTCGTCCTTTCCGGGAAAATCATTTTCCTTTGAAAGAGCATTAAGCTACTTACAAGCATTCAACAGAAACTCACATGCATTTCTCTGAAAGAGAAACATTCTGTTCCAACACTTCACTTCACTGCACGAAGGGAATGGAGTGTTGCTTCACTTTCTAAATGCTGTCCTTTCAGAGAAAATCACTTTCCCTTGAAAGTAACTTAAGCTACTTACAAGCATTCATCAGAAACTCACATGCATTTCTCTGAAAGAGTAGCAGTCTGTTCCAACACTTCAATTCACTGTGCGAAGTGAATGGAGTGTTGCTTTACCTTCTCAATGCTGTTCTTTCAGAGAAAATCACTTTCCTTTGAAAGTGCCTTAAGCTACTTACAAGCATTCACCAGAAATTCACATGTATTTCTCTGAAATAGAAGCAGTCTGTTCCAACACTTCAATTCATTGTGCAAAGTGAATGGAGTGTTGCTTCACTTTCTAAATGCTGTCCTTTCAGAGAAAATCACTTTCCTTTGAAAGTGCCTTAAGCTACTTACAAGCATTCAACAGAAACTCACATGCGTTTCACTGAAAGAGAAGGAGTCTGTTACAACACTTCAATTCACTGTGCGAAGTGAATGGAGTGTTGCTTCACTTTCTAAATGCTGTCCTTTCAGAGAAAATCACTTTCCTTTGAGAAGCATTAAGCTACTTACAAGCATTCAACAGAAACTCACATGCATTTCTCTGAAAGAGAAGCAGTCTGTTCCAACACGTCAATTCACTGCACGAAGGGAATGGTATGTTGCTTCACTTTCTAAATGCTGTCCTTTCAGAGAAAATCACTTTTGTTTGAAAGTGCCTTAAGCAACTTTCAAGCATTCACAAGAAACTCACATGTATTTCTCTGAAAGAGAAGCAGTCTGTTCCAACATTTCAATTCACTGTGCGAAGTGAATGGAGTGTTGCTTCACTTTCTAAATGCTGTCCTTTCAGAGAAAATCACCTTCCTTTGAAAGAGCCTTAAGCTACTTACATGCATTCAACAGAAACTCACATGCATTTCTCTGAAAGAGAAGCAGTATGTTCCAACAATTCAATTCACTGTGCGAAGTGAATGGAGTGTTGCTTCACTTTCTAAATGCTGTCCTTTCAGAGAAAATCACTTTCCTTGGAAAATGCCTTAAGCTACTTACAAGCATTCACAAAAAACTCACATGCATTTCTCTGAAAAGGAAGCAGTCTGTTCAAACACTTCAATTCACTGTGCAAAGTGAATGGAGTGTTGCCACACTTTCGAAATGCTGTCCTTTCAGCGAAAATCACTTTCCTTTGAAGGTGCCTTAAGCTACTTTCAAGCATTCACAAAAATCTCACATGCGTTTCTCTGAAAGAGAAGCAGTGTGTTCCAACAATTCAATTCACTGTGCAAAGTGAATGGAGTGTTGCTTCACTTTCTAAATGTTGTCCTTCCCGAGAAAATCACTTTCCTTTGGGAGAGCATTAAGCTACTTACAAGCATTCAACAGAAACTCACATGCATTTCTCTGTAAGAGAAGCAGTGTGTTCCAACACTTCAATTCACTGCACGAAGGGAATGGAGTGTTGCTTCACTTTCTAAATGCTGTCCTTTCAGAGAAAATCAATTTCCTTTGAAAGTGCCTTAAGCTACTTACAAGCATTAGGAAGAAACTCACATGCGTTTCTCTCAAAGAGAAGGAGTCTGTTCCAACACTTCAATTCACTGTGCGAAACGAATGGAGTGTTGCTTCACTTTCTAAAAGCTTTCCTTTCCGAGAAAATCACTTTCCTTTGAGAGAGCATTAAGCTACTTACAAGCATTCAACAGAAACTCACATGCATTCTCTGTAAGAGAAGCAGTCTGTTCCAACACGTCAATTCACTGCACGAAGGGAATGGAGTGTTGCTTCACTTTCTAAATGCTGTCCTTTCAGAGAAAATTACTTTCCTTTGAAAGTGCCTTAAGCTACCTGCAAGCATTCAACAGAAACTCACATGCATTTCTCTGAAAGAGAAGAAGTCTGTTCCAGCACTTCAATTCACTGTGCGAAGTGAATGGAGTGTTGCTTCACTTTCTAAATTCTGTCCTTTCAGAGAAAATCACTTTCCTTTGAAAGTGCCTTAAACTACTTTCAAGCATTCACGAAAAACTCACATGCGTTTCTCTGAAAGAGAAGCAGTCTGTTCCAACACTTCAATTCACTGTGCGAAGTGAATGGAGTGTTGCTTCACTTTCTAAATGCTGTCCTTTCAGAGAAAATCACTTTCCTTTGAAAGAGCCTTAAGCTACTTACATGCATTCAGCAGAAACTCACATGCATTTCTCTGAAAGAGAAGCAGTCTGTTCCAACACGTCAATTCACTGCACGAAGGGAATGGAATGTTGCTTCACTTTCTAAATGCTGTCCTTTCAGAGAAAATCACTTTTGTTTGAAAGTGCCTTAAGCAACTTTCCAGCATTCACAAGAAACTCACATGTATTTCTCTGAAAGAGAAGCAGTCTGTTCCAACACTTCAATTCACTGTGCGAAGTGAATGGAGTGTTGCTTCACTTTCTAAATGCTGTCCTTTCAGAGAAAATCACCTTCCTTTGAAAGAGCCTTAAGGTACTTACATGCATTCAACAGAAACTCACATGCATTTCTCTGAAAGAGAAACAGTATGTTCCAACAATTCAATTCACTGTGCGAAGTGAATGGAGTGTTGCTTCACTTTCTAAATGCTGTCCTTTCAGAGAAAATCACTTTCCTTGGAAAATGCCTTAAGCTACTTACAAGCATTCACAAAAAACTCACATGCATTTCTCTGAAAAGGAAGCAGTCTGTTCCAACACTTCGATTCAGTGTGCGAAGTGAATGGAGTGTTGCGTCACTTTCTAAATGCTGTCCTTTCAGAGAAAATCACTTTCCTTTGAAAGTGCCTTAAGCTACTTACAAGCATTCAACAGAAACTCACATGCATTTCTCTGAAAGTGAAGATGTCTGTTCCAACACTTCAATTCTCTGTGCGAATTGAATGGAGTGTTGTTTCACTTTCTAAATGCTGTCCTTTCAAGAAAATCACTTTCCTTTGAAAGTGCCTTAAGCTACATGCACGCATTCACAAGAAACACTAATTCGTTTCTATGAAAGAGAAGCATTCTGTTCCAACACTTCAATTCTTTGCACGTAGTGAATGGAGTGTTGCAACACTTTCTAAATGCTTTCCTTTCAGAGAAAATCACTTTCCTTTGAAACTGCCTTAATCTACATACAAGCATTCAGAAGAAACTCACATGCATTTCTCTGAAAGAGAAACATTCTGTTCCAACACTTCAATTCACTGTGCAAAGTGAATGGAGTGTTGCTTCACTTTCTAAATGCTGTCCTTTCAGAGAAAATCACTTTCCTTTGAAAGTGCCTTAAGCTACTAACAAGCATTAGAAAGAAACTCACATGCGTTTCTCTGAAAGAGAAGAAGTCTGTTCCAACACTTCAATTCACTGTGCGAAGTGAATGGAGTGTTGCTTCACTTTCTAAATGCTTTCCTTTCAGAGAAAATCACTTTCCTTTGAAAGAGCCTTAAGCTACTTAAAAACATTCAACAGAAACTCACATGCATTTCTCTGAAAGAGAAGCAGTCTCTTCCAACACATCAATTTACTGTGCAAAGTGAATGGAGTGTTGCTTCACCTTCTCAATGCTGTACTTTCAGAGAAAATCACTTTCCTTTGAAAGTGCCTTAAGCTACTTACAGGCATTAGGAAGAAACTCACATGCATTTCTCTGTAAGAGAAGCAGTCTGTTCCAACACGTCAATTCACTGCACGAAGTGAATGGAGTGTTGCTTTGCCTTCTCAATGCTGTTCTTTCAGAGAAAATCACTTTCCTTTGAAAGTGCCTTAAGCTACTTTTAAGCGTTCACAAGAAACTCACATGCGTTTCTCTGAAAGAGAAGCAGTCTGTTCAAACACTTCAATTGACTGTGCAAAGTGAATGGAGTGTTGCCTCACTTTCGAAATGCTGTCCTTTCAGCGACAATCACTTTCATTTGAAAGTGCCTTAAGCTACTTTCAAGCATTCACAGAAAACTCACATGCGTTTCTCTGAAAGAGAAGCAGTCTGTTCCAACACTTCAATTCACTGTGCGAAATGAATGGAGTGTTGCTTCACTTTCTAAATGTTGTCCTTTCCGGGAAAATCACTTTCCTTTGAAAGAGCATTAAGCTACTTACAAGCATTCAACAGAAACTCACATGCATTTCTCGGAAAGATAAACATTCTGTTCAAACACTTCAATTCACTGCACGAAGGGAATGGAGTGTTGCTTCACTTTCTAAATGCTGTCCTTTCAGAGAAAATCACTTTCCCTTGAAAGTAACTTAAGCTACTTACAAGCATTCAACAGAAACTCACATGTATTTCTCTGAAAGAGAAGCAGTCTGTTCCAACACTTCAATTCACTGTGCGAAGTGAATGGAGTGTTGCTTTTCCTTCTCAATGCTGTTCTTTCAGAGAAAATCACTTTACTTTGAAAGTGCCTTAAGCTACTTACAAGCATTCACCAAAATTCACATGTATTTCTCTGAAATAGAAGCAGTCTGTTCCAACACTTCAATTCACTGTGCAAAGTGAATGGAGTGTTGCTTCACTTTCTAAATGCTGTCCTTTCAGAGAAAATCACTTTCTTTTGAAAGTGCCTTAAGCTACTTACAAGCATTCACAAGAAACTCACATGCGTTTCACTGAAAGAGAAGGAGTCTGTTCCAACACTTCAATTCACTGTGCGAAGTGAATGGAGTGTTGCTTCACTTTCTAAATGCTGTCCTTTCAGAGAAAATCACTTTCCTTTGAGAAGCATTAAGCTACTTACAAGCATTCAACAGAAACTCACATGCATTTCTCTGAAAGAGAAGCAGTCTGTTCCAACACGTCAATTCACTGCACGAAGGGAATGGAATGTTGCTTCACTTTCTAAATGCTGTCCTTTCAGAGAAAATCACTTTTGTTTGAAAGTGCCTTAAGCAACTTTCAAGCATTCACAAGAAACTCACATGTATTTCTCTGAAAGAGAAGCCTTCTCTTCCAACACTTCAATTCACTGTGCGAAGTGAATGGAGTGTTACTTCACTTTCTAAATGCTGTCCTTTCAGAGAAAATCACTTTCCTTTGAAAGTGTCTTAAGCTACTTACAAGCATTCACCAGAAACTCACATGTGTTTCTCTGAAAGAGAAGCAATCTGTTCCAACACTTCAATTCACTGTTCGAAGTGAATGGAATGTTACTTCCCTTTCTAAATGCTGTCCATTCAGAGAAAATCACTTTCCTTTGAAAGTGCCTTAAGCTACTTTTAAGCGTTCAAAGGAAACTCACATGCATTTCTCAAAGAGAAGCAGTCTGTTCAAACACTTCAATTCACTGTGCAAAGTGAATGGAGTGTTGCCACACTTTCGAAATGCTGTCCTTTCAGTGAAAATCACTTTCCTTTGAAGGTGCCTTAAGCTACTTTCAAGCATTCACAAAAATCTCACATGCGTTTCTCTGAAAGAGAAGCAGTCTGTTCCAACAATTCAATTCACTGTGCAAAGTGAATGGAGTGTTGCTTCACTTTCTAAATGTTGTCCTTCCCGAGAAAATCACTTTCCTTTGGGAGAGCATTAAGCTACGTACAAGCATTCAACAGAAACTCACATGCATTTCTCTGTAAGAGAAGCAGTGTGTTCCAACACTTCAATTCACTGCACGAAGGGAATGGAGTGTTGCTTCACTTTCTAAATGCTGTCCTTTCAGAGAAAATCACTTTTGTTTGAAAGTGCCTTAAGCAACTTTCAAGCATTCACAAGAAACTCACATGCATTTCTCTGAAAGAGAAGCCTTCTCTTCCAACACTTCAATTCACTGTGCGAAGTGAATGGAGTGTTGCTTCACATTCTAAATGCTGTCCTTTCAGAGAAAATCAATTTCCTTTGAAAGTGCCTTAAGCTACTTACAAGCATTAGGAAGAAACTCACATGCGTTTCTCTCAAAGAGAAGGAGTCTGTTCCAGCACTTCAATTCACTGTGCGAAGTGAATGGAGTGTTGCTTCACTTTCTAAATTCTGTCCTTTCAGAGAAAATCACTTTCCTTTGAAAGTGCCTTAAACTACTTTCAAGCATTCACGAAAAACTCACATGCGTTTCTCTGAAAGAGAAGCAGTCTGTTCCAACACTTCAATTCACTGTGCGAAGTGAATGGAGTGTTGCTTCACTTTCTAAATGCTGTACTTTCAGAGAAAATCACTTTCCTTTGAAAGAGCCTTAAGCTACTTACATGCATTCAACAGAAACTCACATGCATTTCTCTGAAAGAGAAGCAGTATGTTCCAACAATTCAATTCATGTGCGAAGTGAATGGAGTGTTGCTTCACTTTCTAAATGCTGTCCTTTCAGAGAAAATCACTTTCCTTTGAAAGTGCCTTAAGCTACTTACAAGCATTCACAAAAAACTCACATGCATTTCTCTGAAAGTGAAGATGTCTGTTCCAACACTTCAATTCTCTGTGCGAATTGAATGGAGTGTTGCTTCACTTTCTAAATGCTGTCCTTTCAAAGAAAATCACTTTCCTTTGAAAGTGCCTTAAGCTACTTGCAAGCATTCACAAGAAACACTAATTCGTTTCTATGAAAGAGAAGCATTCTGTTCCAACACTTCAATTCTTTGCACGTAGTGAATGGAGTGTTGCAACACTTTCTAAATGCTTTCCTTTCAGAGAAAATCACTTTCCTTTGAAAATGCCTTAATCTACATACAAGCATTCAGAAGAAACTCACATGCATTTCTCTGAAAGAGAAACATTCTGTTCCAACACTTCAATTCACTGTGCAAAGTGAATGGAGTGTTGCTTCACTTTCTAAATGCTGTCCTTTCAGAGAAAATCACTTTCCTTTGAAAGTGCCTTAAGCTACTAACAAGCATTAGAAAGAAACTCACATGCGTTTCTCTGAAAGAGAAGAAGTCTGTTCCAACACTTCAATTCACTGTGCGAAGTGAATGGAGTGTTGCTTCATTTTCTAAATGCTTTCCTTTCAGAGAAAATCACTTTCCTTTGAAAGAGCCTTAAGCTACTTAAAAACATTCACAAGAAACACACATGCGTTTCTCTGAAATAGAAGCAGTCTGTTCCAACACTTCAATTCACTGTGCGAAGTGAATGGAGTGTTGCTTCACTTTCTAAATGCTGTCCTTTAAGAGAAAATCACTTTCCTTTGAAACTGCCTTAATCTACTTACAAGCATTCAGAAGAAACTCACATGCATTTCTCTGAAAGAGAAACATTCTGTTCCAACACTTCAATTCACTGTGCAAAGTGAATGGAGTGTTGCTTCACTTTCTAAATGCTGTCCTTTCAGAGAAAATCACTTTCCTTAGAGAGTGCCTTAAGCTACTAACAAGCATTAGAAAGAAACTCACATGTGTTTCTCTGAAAGAGAAGCAGTCTGTTCCAACACTTCAATTCACTGTGCGAAGTGAATGGAGTGTTGCTTCACTTTCTAAATGCTGTCCTTTCAGAGAAAATCACTTTCCTTTGAAAGTGCCTTAAGCAACTTGCA
This sequence comes from Myodes glareolus, assembly GCF_982192425.1. Lineage (NCBI taxonomy): Eukaryota > Metazoa > Chordata > Mammalia > Rodentia > Cricetidae > Myodes > Myodes glareolus. Next base: position 307,236 of record NC_142043.1, on the reverse strand, counting down.
AGCATTCACAAGAAACACTAATGCGTTTCTATGAAAGAGAAGCCTTCTCTTCCAACACTTCAATTCACTGTGCGAAGTGAATGGAGTGTTGCTTCACTTTCTAAATGCTGTACTTTCAGGGAAAATCACTTTTGTTTGAAAGTGCCTTAAGCGACTTTCAAGCATTCACAAGAAACTCACATGCATTTCTCTGAAAGAGAAGCCTTCTCTTCCAACACTTCAATTCACTGTGCGAAGTGAATGGAGTGTTGCTTCACTTTCTAAATGCTGTCCTTTCAGAGAAAATCACTTTCCTTTGAAAGTGCCTTAAGCTACTTACAAGCATTCAACAGAAACTCACATGCATTTCTCTGAAAGAGAAGCAGTCTGTTCCAACACTTCAATTCACTGTGCGAAGTGAATGGAGTGTTGCTTTACCTTCTCAATGCTGTTCTTTCAGAGAAAATCACTTTCCTTTGAAAGTGCCTTAAGCTACTTTCAAGCGTTCACAAGAAACTCACATGCGTTTCACTGAAAGAGAAGCATTCTGTTCAAACACTTCAATTCACTGTGCCAAGTGAATGGAGTGTTGCATCACTTTCAAAATCCTGTCCTTTCAGAGAAAATCACTTTCGTTTGAAAGTGCCTTAAGCTACTTTCAAGCATTCACAAAAAACTCACATGCGTGTCTATGAAAGAGAAGCAGTATGTTCCAACACTTCAATTCACTGTGCGAAATGAATGGAATGTTGCTTCAGTTTCTAAATGCTGTCCTTTCAGAGAAAATCACTTTCCTTTGAAAGTGCCTTGAGCTACTTTTAAGCGTTCACAAGAAACTCACATGCATTTCTCTGAAAGAGAAGCAGTCTGTTCCAACACTTCAATTCACTGTGCGAAGTGAATGGAGTGTTGCTTCACTTTCTAAATGTTGTCCTTTCCGGGAAAATCACTTTCCTTTGAAAGAGCATTAAGCTACTTACAAGCATTCAACAGAAACTCACATGCATTTCTCTGAAAGAGAAACATTCTGTTCCAACACTTCACTTCACTGCACGAAGGGAATGGAGTGTTGCTTTACCTTCTCAATGCTGTTCTTTCAGAGAAAATCACTTTCCTTTGAAAGTGCCTTAAGCTACTTACAAGCATTCACCAGAAATTCACATGTATTTCTCTGAAATAGAAGCAGTCTGTTCCAACATTTCAATTCACTGTGCAAAGTGAATGGAGTGTTGCTTCACTTTCTAAATGCTGTCCTTTCAGAGAAAATCACTTTCCTTTGAAAGTGCCTTAAGCTACTTACAAGCATTCAACAGAAACTCACATGCGTTTCACTGAAAGAGAAGGAGTCTGTTCCAACACTTCAATTCACTGTGCGAAGTGAATGGAGTGTTGCTTCACTTTCTAAATGCTGTCCTTTCAGAGAAAATCACTTTCCTTTGAGAGCATTAAGCTACTTACAAGCATTCAACAGAAACTCACATGCATTTCTCTGAAAGAGAAGCAGTCTGTTCCAACACGTCAATTCACTGCACGAAGGGAATGGAATGTTGCTTCACTTTCTAAATGCTGTCCTTTCAGAGAAAATCACTTTTGTTTGAAAGTGCCTTAAGCAACTTTCAAGCATTCACAAGAAACTCACATGTATTTCTCTGAAAGAGAAGCCTTCTCTTCCAACACTTCAATTCACTGTGCGAAGTGAATGGAGTGTTACTTCACTTTCTAAATGCTGTCATTTCAGAGAAAATCACTTTCCTTTGAAAGTGTCTTAAGCTACTTACAAGTATTCACCAGAAACTCACATGTGCTTCTCTGAAAGTGAAGCAATCTGTTCCAACACTTCAATTCACTGTTCGAAGTGAATGGAATGTTACTTCCCTTTCTAAATGCTGTCCATTCAGAGAAAATCACTTTCCTTTGAAAGTGCCTTAAGCTACATTTAAGCGTTCAAAGGAAACTCACATGCATTTCTCTGAAAGAGAAGCAGTCTGTTCAAACACTTCAATTCACTGTACAAAGTGAATGGAGTGTTGCCACACTTTCGAAATGCTGTCCTTTCAGCGAAAATCACTTTCCTTTGAAAGTGCCTTAAGCTACTGTCAAGCATTCACAAAAATCTCACATGCGTTTCTCTGAAAGAGAAGCAGTCTGTTCCAACAATTCAATTCACTGTGCAAAGTGAATGGAGTGTTGCTTCACTTTCTAAATGTTGTCCTTTCCGAGAATATCACTTTCCTTTGGGAGAGCATTAAGCTACTTACAAGCATTCAACAGAAACTCACATGCATTTCTCTGAAAGAGAAGCAGTCTGTTCCAACACTTCAATTCACTGTGCGAAGTGAATGGAGTGTTGCTTCACTTTCTAAATTCTGTCCTTTCAGAGAAAATCACTTTCCTTTGAAAGTGCCTTAAAGTACTTTGAAGCATTCACAAAAAACTCACATGCGTTTCTCTGAAAGAGAAGCAGTCTGTTCCAACACTTCAATTCACTGTGCGAAGTGAATGGAGTGTTGCTTTACCTTCTCAATGCTGTTCTTTCAGAGAAAATCACTTTCCTTTGAAAGAGACTTAAGCTACTTACATGCATTCAACAGAAACTCACATGCATTTCTCTGAAAGAGAAGCAGTCTGTTCCAACACTTCAATTCACTGTGCGAAGTGAATGGAGTGTTGCTTCACTTTCTAAATGCTGTCCTTTCAGAGAAAATCACTTTCCTTGGAAAGTGCCTTAAGCTACTTACAAGCATTCACAAAAAACTGACATGCATTTCTCTGAAAGGGAAGCAGTCTGTTCCAAAACTTCAATTCAGTGTGCGAAGTGAATGGAGTGTTGCTTCACTTTCTAAAGGCTGTCCTTTCAGAGAAAATCACTTTCTTTTGAAAGTGCCTTAAGCTACTTACAAGCATTCAACAGAAACTCACATGCATTTCTCTTAAAGTGAAGAAGTCTGTTCCAACACTTCAATTCTCTGTGCGAATTGAATGGAGTGTTGCTTCACTTTCTAAATGCTGTCCTTTCAAAGAAAATCTCTTTCTTTTGAAAGTGCCTTAAGCTACTTGCAAACATTCACAAGAAATACTAATGCGTTTCTATGAAAGAGAAGCATTCTGTTCCAACACTTCAATTCACTGTGCAAAGTGAATGGAGTGTTGCCTCACTTTCAAAATCCTGTCCTTTCAGAGAAAATCACTTTCCTTTGAAAGTGCCTTAAGCTACTTTCAAGCATTCACAAAAAACTCACATGCGTTTCTATGAAAGAGAAGCAGTCTGTTCCAACACTTCAATTCACTGTGCGAAGTGAATGGAGTGTTGCTTCAGTTTCTAAATGCTGTCCTTTCAGAGAAAATCACTTTCCATTGAAAGTGCCTTAAGCTACTTTTAAGCGTTCACAAGAAACTCACATGCGTTTCTCTGAAAGAGAAGCAGTCTGTTCAAACAATTCAATTCACTGTGCAAAGTGAATGGAGTGTTGCCTCACTTTCGAAATTCTGTCCTTTCAGCGAAAATCACTTTCCTTTGAAAGAGCTTTAAGCTACTTACAAGCATTCAACAGAAACTCTCATGCATATCTCTGAAAGAGAAACATTCTGTTCCAACACTTCAATTCACTGCACGAAGGGAGTGGAGTGTTGCTTCACTTTCTAAATGCTGTCCTTTCAGAGAAAATCACTTTCCCTTGAAAGTAACTTAAGCTACTTACAAGAATTCAACAGAAACACACATGCATTTCTCTGAAAGTGAAGCAGTCTGTTCCAACACTTCAATTCACTGTGCGAAGTGAATGGAGTGTTGCTTTACCTTCTCAATGCTGTTCTTTCAGAGAAAATCACTTTCCTTTGAAAGTGTCTTAAGCTACTTACAAGCATTCACCAGAAATTCACATGTATTTCTCTGAAATAGAAGCAGTCTGTTCCAACATTTCAATTCACTGTGCAAAGTGAATGGAGTGTTGCTTCACTTTCTAAATGCTGTCTTTTCAGAGAAAATCACTTTCCTTTGAAAGTGCCTTAATCTACTTACAAGCATTCAACAGAAACTCACATGTGTTTCACTGAAAGAGAAGGAGTCTGTTCCAACACTTCAATTCACTGTGCGAAGTGAATGGAGTGTTGCTTCACTTTCTAAATGCTGTCCATTCAGAGAAAATCACTTTCCTTTGAGAAGCATTAAGCTACTTACAAGCATTCAACAGAAACTCACATGCATTTCTCTGAAAGAGAAGCAGTCTGTTCCAACACGTCAATTCAATGCACGAAGGGAATGGAATGTTGCTTCACTTTCTAAATGCTGTCCTTTCAGAGAAAATCACTTTTGTTTGAAAGTGCCTTAAGCAACTTTCAAGCATTCACAAGAAACTCACACGTATTTCTCTGAAAGAGAAGCCTTCTCTTCCAACACTTCAATTCACTGTGCGAAGTGAATGGAGTGTTACTTCACTTTCTAAATGCTGTCCTTTCAGAGAAAATCACTTTCCTTTGAAAGTGTCTTAAGCTACTTACAAGCATTCACCAGAAACTCACATGTGTTTCTCTGAAAGAGAAGCAATCTGTTCCAACACTTCAATTCACTGTGCGAAGTGAATGGAGTGTTGCTTCACTTTCTAAATGCTGTCCTTTCAGAGAAAATCACTTTCCTTGGAAAGTGCCTTAAGCTACTTACAAGCATTCAACAGAAACTCACATGCATTTCTCTTAAAGTGAAGAAGTCTGTTCCAACACTTCAATTCTCTGTGCGAATTGAATGGAGTGTTGCTTCACTTTCTAAATGCTGTCTTTTCAAAGAAAATCACTTTCTTTTGAAAGTGCCTTAAGCTACTTGCAAGCAATCACAAGAAACACTAATGCGTTTCTATGAAAGAGAAGCATTCTGTTCCAACACTTCAATTCACTGTGCAAAGTGAATGGAGTGTTGCCTCACTTTCGAAATTCTGTCCTTTCAGCGAAAATCACTTTCTTTTGAAAGAGCTTTAAGCTACTTACAAGCATTCATCAGAAACTCACATGCATTTCTCTGAAAGAGAAGCAGTGTGTTCCAACACTTCAATTCACTGCACGAAGTGAATGGAGTGTTGCTTCACTTTCTAAATGCTGTCCTTTCAGAGAAAATCACTTTCCTTTGAAAGTGCCTTAAGCTACTTACAAGCATTCAACAGAAACTCACATGCATTTCTCTGAAAGTGGAGAAGTCTGTCCCAATACTTCAATTCTCTGTGTGAATTGAATGGAGTGTTGCTTCACTTTTTAAATGCTGTCCTTTCAGCGAAAATCACTTTCCTTTGAAAGTGCCTTAAGCTACTTGCAAGCATTCACAAGAAACACTAATGCGTTTCTATGAAAGAGAAGCATTCTGTTCCAACACTTCAATTCACTCTACGAAGTGATGGAGTGTTGCAACACTTTCTAAATGCTTTCCTTTCAGGGAAAATCACTTTCCTTTGAAAGTGCATTAAGCAACTTGCAAGCATTCACAAGAAACACTAATGCGTTTCTATGAAAGAGAAGCCTTCTCTTCCAACACTTCAATTCACTGTGCGAAGTGAATGGAGTGTTGCTTCACTTTCTAAATGCTGTACTTTCAGGGAAAATCACTTTTGTTTGAAAGTGCCTTAAGCGACTTTCAAGCATTCACAAGAAACTCACATGCATTTCTCTGAAAGAGAAGCCTTCTCTTCCAACACTTCAATTCACTGTGCGAAGTGAATGGAGTGTTGCTTCACTTTCTAAATGCTGTCCTGTCAGAGAAAATCACTTTCCTTTGAAAGTGCCTTAAGCTACTTACAAGCATTCAACAGAAACTCACATGCATTTCTCTGAAAGAGAAGCAATCTGTTCCAACACTTCAATTCACTGTTCGAAGTGAATGGAATGATACTTCACATTGTAAATGCTGTACTTTCAGAGAAAATCACTTTACTTTGAAAGTGCCTTAAGCTACTTTCAAGCGTTCACAAGAAACTCACATGCGTTTCACTGAAAGAGAAGCATTCTGTTCAAACACTTCAATTCACTGTGCAAGGTGAATGGAGTGTTGCCTCACTTTCAAAATCCTGTCCTTTCAGAGAAAATCACTTTCCTTTGAAAGTGCCTTAAGCTACTTTCAAGCATTCACAAAAAACTCACATGCGTTTCTCTGAAAGAGAAGCAGTCTGTTCCAACACTTCAATTCACTGTGCGAAGTGAATGGAATGTTGCTTCAGTTTCTAAATGCTGTCCTTTCAGAGAAAATCACTTTCCTTTGAAAGTGCCTTAAGCTACTTTTAAGCGTTCACAAGAAACTCACATGTGTTTCTCTGATAGAGAAGCAGTCTGTTCAAACACTTCAATTCACTGTGCAAAGTGAATGGAGTGTTGCCTCACTTTCGAAATGCTGTTCTTTCAGCGAAAATCATTTTCCTTTGAAAGTGCCTTAAGATACTTTCAAGCATTCACAGAAAACTCACATGCGTTTCTCTGAAAGAGAAGCAGTCTGTTCCAACACTTCAATTCACTGTGCGAAGTGAATGGAGTGTTGCTTCACTTTCTAAATGTTGTCCTTTCCGGGAAAATCACTTTCCTTTCAAAGAGCATTAAGCTACTTACAAGCATTCAACAGAAACTCACATGCATTTCTCTGAAAGTGAAGCAGTCTGTTCCAACACTTCAATTCACTGTGCGAAGTGAATGGAGTGTTGCTTTACCTTCTCAATGCTGTTCTTTCAGAGAAAATCACTTTCCTTTGAAAGTGCCTTAAGCTACTTACAAGCATTCACCAGAAATTCACATGTATTTCTCTGAAATAGAAGCAGTCTGTTCCAACATTTCAATTCACTGTGCAAAGTGAATGGAGTGTTGCTTCACTTTCTAAATGCTGTCTTTTCAGAGAAAATCACTTTCCTTTGAAAGCGCCTTAATCTACTTACAAGCATTCAACAGAAACTCACATGTGTTTCACTGAAAGAGAAGGAGTCTGTTCCAACACTTCAATTCACTGTGCGAAGTGAATGGAGTGTTGCTTCACTTTCTAAATGCTGTCCATTCAGAGAAAATCACTTTCCTTTGAGAAGCATTAAGCTACTTACAAGCATTCAACAGAAACTCACATGCATTTCTCTGAAAGAGAAGCAGTCTGTTCCAACACGTCAATTCAATGCACGAAGGGAATGGAATGTTGCTTCACTTTCTAAATGCTGTCCTTTCAGAGAAAATCACTTTTGTTTGAAAGTGCCTTGAGCAACTTTCAAGCATTCACAAGAAACTCACACGTATTTCTCTGAAAGAGAAGCCTTCTCTTCCAACACTTCAATTCACTGTGCGAAGTGAATGGAGTGTTACTTCACTTTCTAAATGCTGTCCTTTCAGAGAAAATCACTTTCCTTTGAAAGTGTCTTAAGCTACTTACAAGCATTCACCAGAAACTCACATGTGTTTCTCTGAAAGAGAAGCAATCTGTTCCAACACTTCAATTCACTGTGCGAAGTGAATGGAGTGTTGCTTCACTTTCTAAATGCTGTCCTTTCAGAGAAAATCACTTTCCTTGGAAAGTGCCTTAAGCTACTTACAAGCATTCAACAGAAACTCACATGCATTTCTCTTAAAGTGAAGAAGTCTGTTCCAACACTTCAATTCTCTGTGCGAATTGAATGGAGTGTTGCTTCACTTTCTAAATGCTGTCTTTTCAAAGAAAATCACTTTCTTTTGAAAGTGCCTTAAGCTACTTGAAAGCATTCACAAGAAACACTAATGCGTTTCTATGAAAGAGAAGCATTCTGTTCCAACACTTCAATTCACTGTGCAAAGTGAATGGAGTGTTGCCTCACTTTCGAAATTCTGTCCTTTCAGCGAAAATCACTTTCTTTTGAAAGAGCTTTAAGCTACTTACAAGCATTCATCAGAAACTCACATGCATTTCTCTGAAAGAGAAGCAGTGTGTTCCAACACTTCAATTCACTGCACGAAGTGAATGGAGTGTTGCTTCACTTTCTAAATGCTGTCCTTTCAGAGAAAATCACTTTCCTTTGAAAGTGCCTTAAGCTACTTACAAGCATTCAACAGAAACTCACATGCATTTCTCTGAAAGTGAAGAAGTCTGTCCCAATACTTCAATTCTCTGTGTGAATTGAATGGAGTGTTGCTTCACTTTTTAAATGCTGTCCTTTCAGCGAAAATCACTTTCCTTTGAAAGTGCCTTAAGCTACTTGCAAGCATTCACAAGAAACACTAATGCGTTTCTATGAAAGAGAAGCATTCTGTTCCAACACTTCAATTCACTCTACGAAGTGATGGAGTGTTGCAACACTTTCTAAATGCTTTCCTTTCAGGGAAAATCACTTTCCTTTGAAAGTGCATTAAGCAACTTGCAAGCATTCACAAGAAACACTAATGCGTTTCTATGAAAGAGAAGCCTTCTCTTCCAACACTTCAATTCACTGTGCGAAGTGAATGGAGTGTTGCTTCACTTTCTAAATGCTGTACTTTCAGGGAAAATCACTTTTGTTTGAAAGTGCCTTAAGCGACTCTCAAGCATTCACAAGAAACTCACATGCATTTCTCTGAAAGAGAAGCCTTCTCTTCCAACACTTCAATTCACTGTGCGAAGTGAATGGAGTGTTGCTTCACTTTCTAAATGCTGTCCTGTCAGAGAAAATCACTTTCCTTTGAAAGTGCCTTAAGCTACTTACAAGCATTCAACAGAAACTCACATGCATTTCTCTGAAAGAGAAGCAATCTGTTCCAACACTTCAATTCACTGTTCGAAGTGAATGGAATGATACTTCACATTGTAAATGCTGTACTTTCAGAGAAAATCACTTTACTTTGAAAGTGCCTTAAGCTACTTTCAAGCGTTCACAAGAAACTCACATGCGTTTCACTGAAAGAGAAGCATTCTGTTCAAACACATCAATTCACTGTGCAAGGTGAATGGAGTGTTGCCTCACTTTCAAAATCCTGTCCTTTCAGAGAAAATCACTTTCCTTTGAAAGTGCCTTAAGCTACTTTCAAGCATTCACAAAAAACTCACATGCGTTTCTCTGAAAGAGAAGCAGTCTGTTCCAACACTTCAATTCACTGTGCGAAGTGAATGGAATGTTGCTTCAGTTTCTAAATGCTGTCCTTTCAGAGAAAATCACTTTCCTTTGAAAGTGCCTTAAGCTACTTTTAAGCGTTCACAAGAAACTCACATGTGTTTCTCTGATAGAGAAGCAGTCTGTTCAAACACTTCAATTCACTGTGCAAAGTGAATGGAGTGTTGCCTCACTTTCGAAATGCTGTTCTTTCAGCGAAAATCATTTTCCTTTGAAAGTGCCTTAAGATACTTTCAAGCATTCACAGAAAACTCACATGCGTTTCTCTGAAAGAGAAGCAGTCTGTTCCAACACTTCAATTCACTGTGCGAAGTGAATGGAGTGTTGCTTCACTTTCTAAATGTTGTCCTTTCCGGGAAAATCACTTTCCTTTCAAAGAGCATTAAGCTACTTACAAGCATTCAACAGAAACTCACATGCATTTCTCTGAAAGAGAAACATTCTGTTCCAACACTTCAATTCACTGCACGAAGGGAATGGAGTGTTGCTTCACTTTCTAAATGCTGTCCTTTCAGAGAAAATCACTTTCCCTTGAAAGTAACTTAAGCTACTTACAAGCATTCAACAGAAACTCACATGCATTTCTCTGAAAGAGAAGCAGTCTGTTCCAGCACTTCAATTCACTGTGCGAAGTGAATGGAGTGTTGCTTTACCTTCTCAATGCTGTTCTTTCAGAGAAAATCACTTTCCTTTGAAAGTGCCTTAAGCTACTTACAAGCATTCACCAGAAATTCACATGTATTTCTCTGAAATAGAAGCAGTCTGTTCCAACACTTCAATTCACTGTGCAAAGTGAATGGAGTGTTGCTTCACTTTCTAAATGCTGTCCTTTCAGAGAAAATCACTTTCCTTTGAAAGTACCTTAAGCTACTTACAAGCATTCAACAGAAACTCACATGCGTTTCACTGAAAGAGAAGGAGTCTGTTCCAACACTTCAATTCACTGTGCGAAGTGAATGGAGTGTTGCTTCACTTTCTAAAAGCTGTCCTTTCAGAGAAAATCACTTTCCTTTGAGAAGCATTAAGCTACTTACAAGCATTCACCAGAAACTCACATGCATTTATCTGAAAGAGAAGCAGTCTGTTCCAACAATTCAATTCACTGTGCAAAGTGAATGGAGTGTTGCTTCACTTTCTAAATGTTGTCCTTTCCGAGAAAATCACTTTCCTTTGGGAGAACATTAAGCTACTTACAAGCATTCAACAGAAACTCACATGCATTTCTCTGAAAGAGAAGCAGTCTGTTCCAACACTTCAATTCACTGTGCGAAGTGAATGGAGTGTTGCTTCACTTTCTAAATTCTGTCCTTTCAGAGAAAATCACTTTCCATTGAAAGTGCCTTAAACTACTTTGAAGCATTCACAAAAAACTCACATGCGTTTCTCTGAAAGAGAAGCAGTGTGTTCCAACACTTCAATTCACTGTGCGAAGTGAATGGAGTGTTGCTTCACTTTCTAAATGCTGAACTTTCAAAGAAAATCACTTTCCTTTGAAAGAGACCTAAGCTACTTACATGCATTCAACAGAAACTCACATGCATTTCTCTGAAAGAGAAGCACTCTGTTCCAACACTTCAATTCACTGTGCGAAGTGAATGGAGTGTTGCTTCACTTTCTAAATGCTGTCCTTTCAGAGAAAATCACTTTCCTTGGAAAGTGCCTTAAGCTACATACAAGCATTCACAAAAAACTCACATGCATTTCTCTGAAAGGGAAGCAGTCTGTTCCAAAACTTCAATTCAGTGTGCGAAGTGAATGGAGTGTTGCTTCACATTCTAAATGCTGTCCTTTCAGAGAAAATCACTTTCCTTTGAAAGTGTCTTAAGCTACTTACAAGCATTCAACAGAAACTCACATGCATTTCTCTGAAAGAGAAGCAGTCTGTTCCAGCACTTCAATTCACTGTTCGAAGTGAATGGAATGATACTTCACATTGTAAATGTTGTACTTTCAGAGAAAATTACTTTACTTTGAAAGTGCCTTAAGCTACTTTCAAGCGTTCACAAGAAACTCACATGCGTTTCACTGAAAGAGAAGCATTCTGTTCCAACACTTCAATTCACTGTGCAAAGTGAATGGAGTGTTGCCTCATTTTCAAAATCCTGTCCTTTCAGAGAAAATCACTTTCCTTTGAAAGTGCCTTAAGCTACTTTCAAGCATTCAAAAAAAACTCACATGCGTTTCTATGAAAGAGAAGCAGTCTGTTCCAACACTTCAATTCACTGTGCGAAGTGAATGGAGTGTTGCTTCAGTTTCTAAATGCTGTCCTTTCAGAGAAAATCACTTTCCTTTGAAAGTGCCTTAAGCTACTTTTAAGCGTTCACAAGAAACTCACATGCGTTTCTCTGAAAGAGAAGCAGTCTGTTCAAACAATTCAATTCACTGTGCAAAGTGAATGGAGTGTTGCCTCACTTTCGAAATTCTGTCCTTTCAGCGAAAATCACTTTCCTTTGAAAGAGCTTTAAGCTACTTACAAGCATTAAACAGAAACTCACATGCATTTCTCTGAAAGAGAAGCAGTCTGTTCCAACACTTCTATTCACTGCACGAAGGGAATGGAGTGTTGCTTCACTTTCTAAATGCTGTCCTTTCAGAGAAAATCACTTTCCTTTGAAACTGCCTTAATCTACTTACAAGCATTCAGAAGAAACTCACACGCATTTCTCTGAAAGAGAAGAATTCTGTTCCAACACTTCAATTCACTGTGCAAAGTGAATGGAGTGTTGCTTCACTTTCTAAATGTTGTCCTTTCAGAGAAAATCACTTTCCTTTGAAAGTGCCTTAAGCTACTTACAAGCATTAGGAAGAAACTCACATGCCTGTCTCTGAAAGAGAAGCAGTCTGTTCCAACACTTCAATTCACTGTGCGAAGTGAATGGAGTGTTGCTTCTCTTTCTAAATGATTCCCTTTCAGAGAAAATCACTTTCCTCTGAAAGTGCCTTAAGCAACATGCAAGCATTCACAAGAAACACTAATGCATTTCTATGAAAGAGAAGCCTTCTCTTCCAACACTTCAATTCACTGTGCGAAGTGAATGGAGTGTTGCTTCACTTTCTAAATGCTGTTCTTTCAGGGAAAATCACTTTTGTTTGAAAGTGCCTTAAACGACTTTCAAGCATTCACAAGAAACTCACATGCATTTCTCTGAAAGAGAAGCCTTCTCTTCCAACACTTCAATTCACTGTGCGAAGTGAATGGAGTGTTGCTTCACTTTCTAAATCCTGTCCTTTCAGATAAAATCACTTTCCTTTGAACGTGCCTTAAGCTACTTACAAGCATTCAACAGAAACTCACATGCATTTCTCTGAAAGAGAAGATGTCTGTTCCAACACTTCAATTCACTGTTCGAAGTGAATGGAATGATGCTTCACATTGTAAATGCTGTCCTTTCAGTGAAAATCACTTTCCTTTGAAAGTGCCTTAAGCTACTTTCAAGCGTTCACAAGAAACTCACATGCGTTTCACTGAAAGAGAAGCATTCTGTTCAAACACTTCAATTCACTGTGCAAGGTGAATGGAGTGTTGCCTAACTTTCAAAATCCTTTCCTTTCAGAGAAAATCACTTTCCTTTGAAAGTGCCTTAAGCTACTTTCAAGCATTCACAAAAAACTCACATGCGTTTCTATGAAAGAGAAGCAGTCTGTTCCAACACTTCAATTCACTGTGCGAAGTGAATGGAATGTTGCTTCAGTTTCTAAATGCTGTCCTTTCAGAGAAAATCACTTTCCTTTGAAAGTGCCTTAAGCTACTTTTAAGCGTTCACAAGAAACTCACATGCGTTTCTCTGAAAGAGAAGCAGTCTGTTCAAACACTTCAACTCACTGTGCAAAGTGAATGGAGTGTTGCCTCACTATCGAAATGCTGTCCATTCAGCGAAAATCACTTTCCTTTGAAAGTGCCTTAAGCTACTTTCAAGCATTCACAGAAAACTCAGATGCGTTTCTCTGAAAGAGAAGCAGTCTGTTCCAACACTTCAATTCACTGTGCGAAGTGAATGGAGTGTTGCTTCAATTTCTAAATGTTGTCCTTTCCGGGAAAATCACTTTCCTTTGAAAGAGCATTAAGCTACTTACAAGCATTCAACAGAAACTCTCATGCATATCTCTGAAAGAGAAACATTCTGTTCCAACACTTCAATTCACTGCACGAAGGGAGTGGAGTGTTGCTTCACTTTCTAAATGCTGTCCTTTCAGAGAAAATCACTTTCCCTTGAAAGTAACTTAAGCTACTTACAAGAATTCAACAGAAACACACATGCATTTCTCTGAAAGTGAAGCAGTCTGTTCCAACACTTCAATTCACTGTGCGAAGTGAATGGAGTGTTGCTTTACCTTCTCAATGCTGTTCTTTCAGAGAAAATCACTTTCCTTTGAAAGTGCCTTAAGCTACTTACAAGCATTCACCAGAAATTCACATGTATTTCTCTGAAATAGAAGCAGTCTGTTCCAACATTTCAATTCACTGTGCAAAGTGAATGGAGTGTTGCTTCACTTTCTAAATGCTGTCCTTTCAGAGAAAATCACTTTCCTTTGAAAGTGCCTTAAAGTACTATGAAGCATTCACGAAAAACTCACATGCGATTCTCTGAAAGAGAAGCAGTCTGTTCCAACACTTCAATTCACTGTGCGAAGTGAATGGAGTGTTGCTTCACTTTCTAAATGCTGAACTTTCAGAGAAAATCACTTTCCTTTGAAAGAGACTTAAGCTACTTACATGCATTCAACAGAAACTCACATGCATTTCTCTGAAAGAGAAGCAGTCTGTTCCAAAACTTCAATTCAGTGTGCGAAGTGAATGGAGTGTTGCTTCACTTTCTAAATGCTGTCCTTTCAGAGAAAATCACTTTCCTTGGAAAGTGCCTTAAGCTACTTACAAGCATTCAACAGAAACTCACATGCATTTCTTCTTAAAGTGAAGAAGTCTGTTCCAACACTTCAATTCTCTGTGCGAATTGAATGGAGTGTTGCTTCACTTTCTAAATGCTGTCTTTTCAAAGAAAATCACTTTCTTTTGAAAGTGCCTTAAGCTAATTGCAAGCATTCACAAGAAACACTAATGCGTTTCTATGAAAGAGAAGCATTCTGTTCCAACACTTCAATTCACTGTGCAAAGTGAATGGAGTGTTGCCTCACTTTCGAAATTCTGTCCTTTCAGCGAAAATCACTTTCTTTTGAAAGAGCTTTAAGCTACTTACAAGCATTCATCAGAAACTCACATGCATTTCTCTGAAAGAGAAGCAGTGTGTTCCAACACTTCAATTCACTGCACGAAGTGAATGGAGTGTTGCTTCACTTTCTAAATGCTGTCCTTTCAGAGAAAATCACTTTCCTTTGAAAGTGCCTTAAGCTACTTACAAGCATTCAACAGAAACTCACATGCATTTCTCTGAAAGTGGAGAAGTCTGTCCCAATACTTCAATTCTCTGTGTGAATTGAATGGAGTGTTGCTTCACTTTTTAAATGCTGTCCTTTCAGCGAAAATCACTTTCCTTTGAAAGTGCCTTAAGCTACTTGCAAGCATTCACAAGAAACACTAATGCGTTTCTATGAAAGAGAAGCATTCTGTTCCAACACTTCAATTCACTCTACGAAGTGATGGAGTGTTGCAACACTTTCTAAATGCTTTCCTTTCAGGGAAAATCACTTTCCTTTGAAAGTGCATTAAGCAACTTGCAAGCATTCACAAGAAACACTAATGCGTTTCTATGAAAGAGAAGCCTTCTCTTCCAACACTTCAATTCACTGTGTGAAGTGAATGGAGTGTTGCTTCACTTTCTAAATGCTGTACTTTCAGGGAAAATCACTTTTGTTTGAAAGTGCCTTAAGCGACTCTCAAGCATTCACAAGAAACTCACATGCATTTCTCTGAAAGAGAAGCCTTCTCTTCCAACACTTCAATTCACTGTGCGAAGTGAATGGAGTGTTGCTTCACTTTCTAAATGCTGTCCTGTCAGAGAAAATCACTTTCCTTTGAAAGTGCCTTAAGCTACTTACAAGCATTCAACAGAAACTCACATGCATTTCTCTGAAAGAGAAGCAATCTGTTCCAACACTTCAATTCACTGTTCGAAGTAAATGGAATGATACTTCACATTGTAAATGCTGTACTTTCAGAGAAAATCACTTTACTTTGAAAGTGCCTTAAGCTACTTTCAAGCGTTCACAAGAAACTCACATGCGTTTCACTGAAAGAGAAGCATTCTGTTCAAACACTTCAATTCACTGTGCAAGGTGAATGGAGTGTTGCCTCACTTTCAAAATCCTGTCCTTTCAGAGAAAATCACTTTCCTTTGAAAGTGCCTTAAGCTACTTTTAAGCGTTCACAAGAAACTCACATGTGTTTCTCTGATAGAGAAGCAGTCTGTTCAAACACTTCAATTCACTGTGCAAAGTGAATGGAGTGTTGCCTCACTTTCGAAATGCTGTTCTTTCAGTGAAAATCATTTTCCTTTGAAAGTGCCTTAAGATACTTTCAAGCATTCACAGAAAACTCACATGCGTTTCTCTGAAAGAGAAGCAGTCTGTTCCAACACTTCAATTCACTCTGCGAAGTGAATGGAGTGTTGCTTCACTTTCTAAATGTTGTCCTTTCCGGGAAAATCACTTTCCTTTCAAAGAGCATTAAGCTACTTACAAGCATTCAACAGAAACTCACATGCATTTCTCTGAAAGAGAAACATTCTGTTCCAACACTTCAATTCACTGCACGAAGGGAATGGAGTGTTGCTTCACTTTCTAAATGCTGTCCTTTCAGAGAAAATCACTTTCCCTTGAAAGTAACTTAAGCTACTTACAAGCATTCAACAGAAACTCACATGCATTTCTCTGAAAGAGAAGCAGTCTGTTCCAACACTTCAATTCACTGTGCGAAGTGAATGGAGTGTTGCTTTACCTTCTCAATGCTGTTCTTTCAGAGAAAATCACTTTCCTTTGAAAGTGCCTTAAGCTACTTACAAGCATTCACCAGAAATTCACATGTATTTCTCTGAAATAGAAGCAGTCTGTTCCAACACTTCAATTCACTGTGCAAAGTGAATGGAGTGTTGCTTCACTTTCTAAATGCTGTCCTTTCAGAGAAAATCACTTTCCTTTGAAAGTACCTTAAGCTACTTACAAGCATTCAACAGAAACTCACATGCGTTTCACTGAAAGAGAAGGAGTCTGTTCCAACACTTCAATTCACTGTGCGAAGTGAATGGAGTGTTGCTTCACTTTCTAAAAGCTGTCCTTTCAGAGAAAATCACTTTCCTTTGAGAAGCATTAAGCTACTTACAAGCATTCACCAGAAACTCACATGCATTTATCTGAAAGAGAAGCAGTCTGTTCCAACAATTCAATTCACTGTGCAAAGTGAATGGAGTGTTGCTTCACTTTCTAAATGTTGTCCTTTCCGAGAAAATCACTTTCCTTTGGGAGAACATTAAGCTACTTACAAGCATTCAACAGAAACTCACATGCATTTCTCTGAAAGAGAAGCAGTCTGTTCGAACACTTCAATTCACTGTGCGAAGTGAATGGAGTGTTGCTTCACTTTCTAAATTCTGTCCTTTCAGAGAAAATCACTTTCCATTGAAAGTGCCTTAAACTACTTTGAAGCATTCACAAAAAACTCACATGCGTTTCTCTGAAAGAGAAGCAGTGTGTTCCAACACTTCAATTCACTGTGCGAAGTGAATGGAGTGTTGCTTCACTTTCTAAATGCTGAACTTTCAGAGAAAATCACTTTCCTTTGAAAGAGACCTAAGCTACTTACATGCATTCAACAGAAACTCACATGCATTTCTCTGAAAGAGAAGCACTCTGTTCCAACACTTCAATTCACTGTGCGAAGTGAATGGAGTGTTGCTTCACTTTCTAAATGCTGTCCTTTCAGAGAAAATCACTTTCCTTGGAAAGTGCCTTAAGCTACATACAAGCATTCACAAAAAACTCACATGCATTTCTCTGAAAGGGAAGCAGTCTGTTCCAAAACTTCAATTCAGTGTGCGAAGTGAATGGAGTGTTGCTTCACATTCTAAATGCTGTCCTTTCAGAGAAAATCACTTTCCTTTGAAAGTGTCTTAAGCTACTTACAAGCATTCAACAGAAACTCACATGCATTTCTCTGAAAGAGAAGCAGTCTGTTCCAGCACTTCAATTCACTGTTCGAAGTGAATGGAATGATACTTCACATTGTAAATGTTGTACTTTCAGAGAAAATTACTTTACTTTGAAAGTGCCTTAAGCTACATTCAAGCGTTCACAAGAAACTCACATGCGTTTCACTGAAAGAGAAGCATTCTGTTCCAACACTTCAATTCACTGTGCAAAGTGAATGGAGTGTTGCCTCATTTTCAAAATCCTGTCCTTTCAGAGAAAATCACTTTCCTTTGAAAGTGCCTTAAGCTACTTTCAAGCATTCACAAAAAACTCACATGCGTTTCTTTGAAAGAGAAGCAGTCTGTTCCAACACTTCAATTCACTGTGCGAAGTGAATGGAGTGTTGCTTCACTTTCTAAATGCTGTCCTTTCAGAGAAAATCACTTTCCTTTGAAAGTGCCTTAAGCTACTTACAAGCATTCAACAGAAACTCACATGCATTTCTCTGAAAGTGAAGAAGTCTGTCCCAATACTTCAATTCTCTGTGTGAATTGAATGGAGTGTTGCTTCACTTTCTAAATGCTGTCCTTTCAGCGAAAATCACTTTCCTTTGAAAGTGCCTTAAGCTACTTGCAAGCATTCACAAGAAACACTTATGCGTTTCTATGAAAGAGAAGCATTCTGTTTCAACACTTCAATTCACTGCACGAAGTGATGGAGTGTTGCAACACTTTCTAAATGCTGTCCTTTCAGAGAAAATCACTTTCCTTTGAAACTGCCTTAATCTACTTACAAGCATTCAGAAGAAACTCACATGCATTTCTCTGAAAGAGAAGCATTCTGTTCCAACACTTCAATTCACTGTGCAAAGTGAATGGAGTGTTGCTTCACTTTCTAAATGTTGTCCTTTCAGAGAAAATCACTTTCCTTTGAAAGTGCCTTAAGCTACTTACAAGCATTAGGAAGAAACTCACATGCCTTTCTCTGAAAGAGAAGCAGTGTGTTCCAACACTTCAATTCACTGTGCGAAGTGAATGGAGTGTTGCTTCACTTTCTAAATGATTTCCTTTCAGAGAAAATCACTTTCCTTTGAAAGTGCCTTAAGCAACTTGCAAGCATTCACAAGAAACACTAATGCGTTTCTATGAAAGAGAAGCACTCTGTTCCAAAACTTCAATTCACTTCACGAAGGGAATGGAGTGTTGCTTCACTTTCTAAATGCTGTCCTTTCAGAGAAAATTACTTTCCTTTGAAAATGCCTTAAGCTACTTACAAGCATTCACCAGAAAATCACATGTGCTTCTCTGAAAGAGAAGCAGTGTTCCAACACTTCAATTCACTGTGCGAAGTGAATGGAGTGTTGCTTCACTTTCTAAATGCTATCATTTCAGAGAAAATCACTTTCCTTTGAAAGTGCCTTAAGTTACTTGCAAGCATTAGGAAGAAACTCACATGCGTTTCTCTGAAAGAGAAGCAGTCTGTTCCAACACTTCAATTCACTGTGCGAAGTGAATGGAGTGTTGCCTCACTTTCAAAATCCTGTCCTTTCAGAGAAAATCACTTTCCTTTGAAAGAGCCTTAAGCTACTTAAAAACATTCAAAAGAAACTCACATGCATTTCTCTGAAATAGAGGCAGTGTGTTCCAACACTTCAATTCACTGTGCGAAGTGAATGGAGTGTTGCTTCACTTTCTAAATGCTGTCCTTTCAGAGAAAATCACTTTTGTTTGAAAGTGCCTTAAGCAACATTCAAGCATTCACAAGAAACTCACATGCATTTCTCTGAAAGGGAAGCCTTCTCTTCCAACACTTCAATTCACTGTGCGAAGTGAATGGAGTGTTGCTTCACATTATAAATGCTGTCCGTTCAGAGAAAATCACTTTCCTTTGAAAGTGCCTTAAGCTACTTACAAGCATTCACCAGAAACTCGCATGTGTTTCTCTGAAAGAGAAGCGATCTGTTCCAACACTTCAATTCACTGTTCGAAGTGAATGGAATGTTACTTCCCTTTCTAAATGCTGTCCATTCAGAGAAAATCACTTTCCTTTGAAAGTGCCTTAAGCTACTTTTAAGCGTTCAAAGGAAACTCACATGCATTTCTCTGAAAGAGAAGCAGTCTGTTCAAACATTTCAATTCACTGTGCAAAGTGAATGGAGTGTTGCCACACTTTCAAAATGCTGTCCTTTCAGCGAAAATCACTTTCCTTTGAAAGTGCCTTAAGCTACTTTTAAGCGTTCACGAAAAACTCACATGCGTTTCTCTGAAAGAGAAGCAGTCTGTTCCAACACTTCAATTCACTGCACGAAGGGAATGGAGTGTTGCTTCACTTTCTAAATGCTGTCCTTTCAGAGAAAATCACTTTCATTTGAAAGTGCCTTAAGCTACTTACAAGCTTTCAACAGAAACTCACATGCATTTCTCTGAAAGAGAAGCAGTCTGTTCCAACACTTCAATTCACTGTGCGAAGTGAATGGAGTGTTGCTTCACTTTCTAAATGCTGTCCTTTCAGAGAAAATCACTTTCCTTTGAATGTGCCTTAAACTACTATGAAGCATTCACGAAAAACTCACATGCGTTTCTCTGAAAGAGAAGCAGTGTGTTCCAACACTTCAATTCACTGTGCGAAGTGAATGGAGTGTTGCTTCACTTTCTAAATGCTGAACTTTCAGAGAAAATCACTTTCCTTTGAAAGAGACTTAAGCTACTTACATGCATTCAACAGAAACTCACATGCATTTCTCTGAAAGAGAAGCAGTCTGTTCCAACACTTCAATTCACTGTGCGAAGTGAATGGAGTGTTGCTTCACTTTCTAAATGCTGTCCTTTCAGAGAAAATCACTTTCCTTGGAAAGTGCCTTAAGCTACTTACAAGCATTCACTAAAAACTCACATGCATTTCTCTGAAAGGGAAGCAGTCTGTTCCAACAATTCAATTCACTGTGCAAAGTGAATGGAGTGTTGCTTCACTTTCTAAATGTTGTCCTTTCCGAGAAAATCACTTTCCTTTGAGAAGCATTAAGCTACTTACAAGCATTCACCAGAAACTCACATGCATTTATCTGAAAGAGAAGCAGTCTGTTCCAACAATTCAATTCACTGTGCAAAGTGAATGGAGTGTTGCTTCACTTTCTAAATGTTGTCCTTTCCGAGAAAATCACTTTCCTTTGGGAGAACATTAAGCTACTTACAAGCATTCAACAGAAACTCACATGCATTTCTCTGAAAGAGAAGCAGTCTGTTCCAACACTTCAATTCACTGTGCGAAGTGAATGGAGTGTTGCTTCACTTTCTAAATTCTGTCCTTTCAGAGAAAATCACTTTCCATTGAAAGTGCCTTAAACTACTTTGAAGCATTCACAAAAAACTCACATGCGTTTCTCTGAAAGAGAAGCAGTGTGTTCCAACACTTCAATTCACTGTGCGAAGTGAATGGAGTGTTGCTTCACTTTCTAAATGCTGAACTTTCAGAGAAAATCACTTTCCTTTGAAAGAGACCTAAGCTACTTACATGCATTCAACAGAAACTCACATGCATTTCTCTGAAAGAGAAGCACTCTGTTCCAACACTTCAATTCACTGTGCGAAGTGAATGGAGTGTTGCTTCACTTTCTAAATGCTGTCCTTTCAGAGAAAATCACTTTCCTTGGAAAGTGCCTTAAGCTACATACAAGCATTCACAAAAAACTCACATGCATTTCTCTGAAAGGGAAGCAGTCTGTTCCAAAACTTCAATTCAGTGTGCGAAGTGAATGGAGTGTTGCTTCACATTCTAAATGCTGTCCTTTCAGAGAAAATCACTTTCCTTTGAAAGTGTCTTAAGCTACTTACAAGCATTCAACAGAAACTCACATGCATTTCTCTGAAAGAGAAGCAGTCTGTTCCAGCACTTCAATTCACTGTTCGAAGTGAATGGAATGATACTTCACATTGTAAATGTTGTACTTTCAGAGAAAATTACTTTACTTTGAAAGTGCCTTAAGCTACTTTCAAGCGTTCACAAGAAACTCACATGCGTTTCACTGAAAGAGAAGCATTCTGTTCCAACACTTCAATTCACTGTGCAAAGTGAATGGAGTGTTGCCTCATTTTCAAAATCCTGTCCTTTCAGAGAAAATCACTTTCCTTTGAAAGTGCCTTAAGCTACTTTCAAGCATTCACAAAAAACTCACATGCGTTTCTATGAAAGAGAAGCAGTCTGTTCCAACACTTCAATTCACTGTGCGAAGTGAATGGAGTGTTGCTTCACTTTCTAAATGCTGTCCTTTCAGAGAAAATCACTTTCCTTTGAAAGTGCCTTAAGCTACTTACAAGCATTCAACAGAAACTCACATGCATTTCTCTGAAAGTGAAGAAGTCTGTCCCAATACTTCAATTCTCTGTGTGAATTGAATGGAGTGTTGCTTCACTTTCTAAATGCTGTCCTTTCAGCGAAAATCACTTTCCTTTGAAAGTGCCTTAAGCTACTTGCAAGGATTCACAAGAAACACTTATGCGTTTCTATGAAAGAGAAGCATTCTGTTCCAACACTTCAATTCACTGCACGAAGTGATGGAGTGTTGCAACACTTTCTAAATGCTGTCCTTTCAGAGAAAATCACTTTCCTTTGAAACTGCCTTAAGCTACTTACAAGCATTCACCAGAAAATCACATGTGCTTCTCTGAAAGAGAAGCAGTGTTCCAACACTTCAATTCACTGTGCGAAGTGAATGGAGTGTTGCTTCACTTTCTAAATGCTATCATTTCAGAGAAAATCACTTTCCTTTGAAATTGCCTTAAGTTACTTGCAAGCATTAGGAAGAAACTCACATGCGTTTCTCTGAAAGAGAAGCAGTCTGTTCCAACACTTCATTTCACTGTGCGAAGTGAATGGAGTGTTGCCTCACTTTCAAAATCCTGTCCTTTCAGAGAAAATCACTTTCCTTTGAAAGAGCCTTAAGCTACTTAAAAACATTCAAAAGAAACTCACATGCATTTCTCTGAAATAGAGGCAGTGTGTTCCAACACTTCAATTCACTGTGCGAAGTAAATGGAGTGTTGCTTCACTTTCTAAATGCTGTCCTTTCAGAGAAAATCACTTTTGTTTGAAAGTGCCTTAAGCAACATTCAAGCATTCACAAGAAACTCACATGCATTTCTCTGAAAGGGAAGCCTTCTCTTCCAACACTTCAATTCACTGTGCGAAGTGAATGGAGTGTTGCTTCACATTCTAAATGCTGTCCGTTCAGAGAAAATCACTTTCCTTTGAAAGTGCCTTAAGCTACTTACAAGCATTCACCAGAAACTCGCATGTGTTTCTCTGAAAGAGAAGCGATCTGTTCCAACACTTCAATTCACTGTTCGAAGTGAATGGAATGTTACTTCCCTTTCTAAATGCTGTCCATTCAGAGAAAATCACTTTCCTTTGAAAGTGCCTTAAGCTACTTTTAAGCGTTCAAAGGAAACTCACATGCATTTCTCTGAAAGAGAAGTAGTCTGTTCAAACATTTCAATTCACTGTGCAAAGTGAATGGAGTGTTGCCACACTTTCAAAATGCTGTCCTTTCAGCGAAAATCACTTTCCTTTGAAAGTGCCTTAAGCTACTTTTAAGCGTTCACGAAAAACTCACATGCGTTTCTCTGAAAGAGAAGCAGTCTGTTCCAACACTTCAATTCACTGCACGAAGGGAATGGAGTGTTGCTTCACTTTCTAAATGCTGTCCTTTCAGAGAAAATCACTTTCATTTGAAAGTGCCTTAAGCTACTTACAAGCTTTCAACAGAAACTCACATGCATTTCTCTGAAAGAGAAGCAGTCTGTTCCAACACTTCAATTCACTGTGCGAAGTGAATGGAGTGTTGCTTCACTTTCTAAATGCTGTCCTTTCAGAGAAAATCACTTTCCTTTGAATGTGCCTTAAACTACTATGAAGCATTCACGAAAAACTCACATGCGTTTCTCTGAAAGAGAAGCAGTGTGTTCCAACACTTCAATTCACTGTGCGAAGTGAATGGAGTGTTGCTTCACTTTCTAAATGCTGAACATTCAGAGAAAATCACTTTCCTTTGAAAGAGACTTAAGCTACTTACATGCATTCAACAGAAACTCACATGCATTTCTCTGAAAGAGAAGCAGTCTGTTCCAACACTTCAATTCACTGTGCGAAGTGAATGGAGTGTTGCTTCACTTTCTAAATGCTGTCCTTTCAGAGAAAATCACTTTCCTTGGAAAGTGCCTTAAGCTACTTACAAGCATTCACTAAAAACTCACATGCATTTCTCTGAAAGGGAAGCAGTCTGTTCCAACAATTCAATTCACTGTGCAAAGTGAATGGAGTGTTGCTTCACTTTCTAAATGTTGTCCTTTCCGAGAAAATCACTTTCCTTTGAGAAGCATTAAGCTACTTACAAGCATTCACCAGAAACTCACATGCATTTATCTGAAAGAGAAGCAGTCTGTTCCAACAATTCAATTCACTGTGCAAAGTGAATGGAGTGTTGCTTCACTTTCTAAATGTTGTCCTTTCCGAGAAAATCACTTTCCTTTGGGAGAACATTAAGCTACTTACAAGCATTCAACAGAAACTCACATGCATTTCTCTGAAAGAGAAGCAGTCTGTTCCAACACTTCAATTCACTGTGCGAAGTGAATGGAGTGTTGCTTCACTTTCTAAATTCTGTCCTTTCAGAGAAAATCACTTTCCATTGAAAGTGCCTTAAACTACTTTGAAGCATTCACAAAAAACTCACATGCGTTTCTCTGAAAGAGAAGCAGTGTGTTCCAACACTTCAATTCACTGTGCGAAGTGAATGGAGTGTTGCTTCACTTTCTAAATGCTGAACTTTCAGAGAAAATCACTTTCCTTTGAAAGAGACCTAAGCTACTTACATGCATTCAACAGAATCTCACATGCATTTCTCTGAAAGAGAAGCACTCTGTTCCAACACTTCAATTCACTGTGCGAAGTGAATGGAGTGTTGCTTCACTTTCTAAATGCTGTCCTTTCAGAGAAAATCACTTTCCTTGGAAAGTGCCTTAAGCTACATACAAGCATTCACAAAAAACTCACATGCATTTCTCTGAAAGGGAAGCAGTCTGTTCCAAAACTTCAATTCAGTGTGCGAAGTGAATGGAGTGTTGCTTCACATTCTAAATGCTGTCCTTTCAGAGAAAATCACTTTCCTTTGAAAGTGTCTTAAGCTACTTACAAGCATTCAACAGAAACTCACATGCATTTCTCTGAAAGAGAAGCAGTCTGTTCCAGCACTTCAATTCACTGTTCGAAGTGAATGGAATGATACTTCACATTGTAAATGTTGTACTTTCAGAGAAAATTACTTTACTTTGAAAGTGCCTTAAGCTACTTTCAAGCGTTCACAAGAAACTCACATGCGTTTCACTGAAAGAGAAGCATTCTGTTCCAACACTTCAATTCACTGTGCAAAGTGAATGGAGTGTTGCCTCATTTTCAAAATCCTGTCCTTTCAGAGAAAATCACTTTCCTTTGAAAGTGCCTTAAGCTACTTTCAAGCATTCACAAAAAACTCACATGCGTTTCTATGAAAGAGAAGCAGTCTGTTCCAACACTTCAATTCACTGTGCGAAGTGAATGGAGTGTTGCTTCACTTTCTAAATGCTGTCCTTTCAGAGAAAATCACTTTCCTTTGAAAGTGCCTTAAGCTACTTACAAGCATTCAACAGAAACTCACATGCATTTCTCTGAAAGTGAAGAAGTCTGTCCCAATACTTCAATTCTCTGTGTGAATTGAATGGAGTGTTGCTTCACTTTCTAAATGCTGTCCTTTCAGCGAAAATCACTTTCCTTTGAAAGTGCCTTAAGCTACTTGCAAGGATTCACAAGAAACACTTATGCGTTTCTATGAAAGAGAAGCATTCTGTTCCAACACTTCAATTCACTGCACGAAGTGATGGAGTGTTGCAACACTTTCTAAATGCTGTCCTTTCAGAGAAAATCACTTTCCTTTGAAACTGCCTTAATCTACTTACAAGCATTCAGAAGAAACTCACATGCATTTCTCTGAAAGAGAAGCATTCTGTTCCAACACTTCAATTCACTGTGCAAAGTGAATGGAGTGTTGCTTCACTTTCTAAATGCTGTCCTTTCAGAGAAAATCACTTTCTTTTGAAAGTGCCTTAAGCTACTTACAAGCATTCAACAGAAACTCACATGCATTTCTCTTAAATTGAAGAAGTCTGTTCCAACACTTCAGTTCTCTGTGCGAATTGAATGGAGTGTTGCTTCACTTTCTAAATGCTGTCCTTTCAAAGAAAATCACTTTCCTTTGAAAGTGCCTTATACTACATGCAAGCATTCACAAGAAACAATAATGCGTTTCTATGAAAGAGAAGCATTCTGTTCCAACACTTCAATTCTCTGCACGAAGTGAATGGAGTGTTGCAACACTTTCTAAATGCTGTCCTTTCAGAGAAAATCACTTTCCTTTGAAACTGCCTTAATCTACTTACAAGCATTCAGAAGAAACTCACATGCATTTCTTTGAAAGAGAAGCATTCTGTTCCAACACTTCAATTCACTGTTCAAAGTGAATGGAGTGTTGCTTCACTTACTAAATGTTGTCCTTTCAGAGAAAATCACTTTCCTTTGAAAGTGCCTTAAGCTAATTGCAAGCATTCACAAGAAACACTAATGCGTTTCTATGAAAGAGAAGCACTCTGTTCCAAAACTTCAATTCACTTCACGAAGGGAATGGAGTGTTGCCTCACTTTCTAAATGCTGTCCTTTCAGAGAAAATTACTTTCTTTGAAAATTTCTTAAGCTACTTACAAGCATTCACCAGAAACTCACATGTGCTTCTCTGAAAGAGAAGCAGTCTGTTCCAACACTTCAATTCACTGTGCGAAGTGAATGGAGTGTTGCTTCACTTTCTAAATGCTATCATTTCAGAGAAAATCACTTTCCTTGGAAAGTGCCTTAAGTTACTTGCAAGCATTAGGAAGAAACTCACATGCATTTCTCTGAAAGAGAAGCAGTCTGTTCCAACACTTCAATTCACTGTGCGAAGTGAATGGAGTGTTGCTTCACTTTCTAAATGCTGTCCTTTCAGAGAAAATCACTTTACTTTGAATGTGCCTTAAACTACTATGAAGCATTCACGAAAAACTCACATGCGTTTCTCTGAAAGAGAAGCAGTGTGTTCCAACACTTCAATTCACTGTGCGAAGTGAATGGAGTGTTGCTTCACTTTCTAAATGCTGAACTTTCAGAGAAAATCACTTTCCTTTGAAAGAGACATAAGCTACTTACATGCATTCAACAGAAACTCACATGCATTTCTCTGAAAGAGAAGCAGTCTGTTCCAACACTTCAATTCACTGTGCGAAGTGAATGGAGTGTTGCTTCACTTTCTAAATGCTGTCCTTTCAGAGAAAATCACTTTCCTTGGAAAGTGCCTTAAGCTACTTACAAGCATTCACTAAAAACTCACATGCATTTCTCTGAAAGGGAAGCAGTCTGTTCCAACAATTCAATTCACTGTGCAAAGTGAATGGAGTGTTGCTTCACTTTCTAAATGCTGTCCTTTCCGAGAAAATCACTTTCCTTTGAGAAGCATTAAGCTACTTACAAGCATTCACCAGAAACTCACATGCATTTATCTGAAAGAGAAGCAGTCTGTTCCAACAATTCAATTCACTGTGCAAAGTGAATGGAGTGTTGCTTCACTTTCTAAATGTTGTCCTTTCCGAGAAAATCACTTTCCTTTGGGAGAACATTAAGCTACTTACAAGCATTCACCAGAAACTCACATGCATTTCTCTGAAAGAGAAGCAGTCTGTTCCAACACTTCAATTCACTGTGCGAAGTGAATGGAGTGTTGCTTCACTTTCTAAATTCTGTCCTTTCAGAGAAAATCACTTTCCTTTGAAAGTGTCTTAAGCTACTTACAAGCATTCAACAGAAACTCACATGCATTTCTCTGAAAGAGAAGCAGTCTGTTCCAGCACTTCAATTCACTGTTCGAAGTGAATGGAATGATACTTCACATTGTAAATGTTGTACTTTCAGAGAAAATTACTTTACTTTGAAAGTGCCTTAAGCTACTTTCAAGCGTTCACAAGAAACTCACATGCGTTTCACTGAAAGAGAAGCATTCTGTTCCAACACTTCAATTCACTGTGCAAAGTGAATGGAGTGTTGCCTCATTTTCAAAATCCTGTCCTTTCAGAGAAAATCACTTTCCTTTGAAAGTGCCTTAAGCTACTTTCAAGCATTCACAAAAAACTCACATGCGTTTCTATGAAAGAGAAGCAGTCTGTTCCAACACTTCAATTCACTGTGCGAAGTGAATGGAGTGTTGCTTCACTTTCTAAATGCTGTCCTTTCAGAGAAAATCACTTTCCTTTGAAAGTGCCTTAAGCTACTTACAAGCATTCAACAGAAACTCACATGCATTTCTCTGAAAGTGAAGAAGTCTGTCCCAATACTTCAATTCTCTGTGTGAATTGAATGGAGTGTTGCTTCACTTTCTAAATGCTGTCCTTTCAGCGAAAATCACTTTCCTTTGAAAGTGCCTTAAGCTACTTGCAAGCATTCACAAGAAACACTTATGCGTTTCTATGAAAGAGAAGCATTCTGTTCCAACACTTCAATTCACTGCACGAAGTGATGGAGTGTTGCAACACTTTCTAAATGCTGTCCTTTCAGAGAAAATCACTTTCCTTTGAAACTGCCTTAATCTACTTACAAGCATTCAGAAGAAACTCACATGCATTTCTCTGAAAGAGAAGCATTCTGTTCCAACACTTCAATTCACTGTGCAAAGTGAATGGAGTGTTGCTTCACTTTCTAAATGCTGTCCTTTCAGAGAAAATCACTTTCTTTTGAAAGTGCCTTAAGCTACTTACAAGCATTCAACAGAAACTCACATGCATTTCTCTTAAATTGAAGAAGTCTGTTCCAACACTTCAGTTCTCTGTGCGAATTGAATGGAGTGTTGCTTCACTTTCTAAATGCTGTCCTTTCAAAGAAAATCACTTTCCTTTGAAAGTGCCTTATACTACATGCAAGCATTCACAAGAAACAATAATGCGTTTCTATGAAAGAGAAGCATTCTGTTCCAACACTTCAATTCTCTGCACGAAGTGAATGGAGTGTTGCAACACTTTCTAAATGCTGTCCTTTCAGAGAAAATCACTTTCCTTTGAAACTGCCTTAATCTACTTACAAGCATTCAGAAGAAACTCACATGCATTTCTTTGAAAGAGAAGCATTCTGTTCCAACACTTCAATTCACTGTTCAAAGTGAATGGAGTGTTGCTTCACTTACTAAATGTTGTCCTTTCAGAGAAAATCACTTTCCTTTGAAAGTGCCTTAAGCTAATTGCAAGCATTCACAAGAAACACTAATGCGTTTCTATGAAAGAGAAGCACTCTGTTCCAAAACTTCAATTCACTTCAAGAAGGGAATGGAGTGTTGCCTCACTTTCTAAATGCTGTCCTTTCAGAGAAAATTACTTTCTTTGAAAATTCCTTAAGCTACTTACAAGCATTCACCAGAAACTCACATGTGCTTCTCTGAAAGAGAAGCAGTCTGTTCCAACACTTCAATTCACTGTGCGAAGTGAATGGAGTGTTGCTTCACTTTCTAAATGCTATCATTTCAGAGAAAATCACTTTCCTTGGAAAGTGCCTTAAGTTACTTGCAAGCATTAGGAAGAAACTCACATGCGTTTCTCTGAAAGAGAAGCAGTCTGTTCCAACACTTCAATTCACTGTGCGAAGTGAATAGAGTGTTGCTTCACTTTCTAAATGCTGTACTTTCAGAGAAAATCACTTTTGTTTGAAAGTGCCTTAAGCAACTTTCAAGCATTCACAAGAAACTCACATGCATTTCTATGAAAGAGAAGCATTCTCTTCCAACACTTCAATTCACTGTGCGAAGTGAATGGAGTGTTGCTTCACTTTCTAAATGCTGTACTTTCAGAGAAAATCACTTTCCTTTGAAAGTGCCTTAAGCTACTTTCAATCATTCAACAGAAACTCACATGCATTTCTCTGAAAGAGAAGCAGTCTGTTCCAACACTTCAATTCACTGTTCGAAGTGAATGGAATGATAGTTCACTTTGTAAATGCTGTACTTTCAGAGAAAATCACTTTCCTTTGAAAGTGCCTTACGCTACTTTCAAGCATTCACAAGAAACTCACATGCGTTTCACTGAAAGAGAAGCATTCTGTTCAAACCCTTCAATTCACTGTGCAAAGTGAATGGAGTGTTGCCTCACTTTCAAAATCCTGTCATTTCAGAGAAAATAGCTTTCCTTTGAAAGTGCCTTAAGCTACTTTCAAGCATTCACAAAAAACTCACATGCGTTTCTATGAAAGAGAAGCAGTCTGTTCCAACACTTCAATTCACTGTGCGAAGTGAATGGAGTGTTGCTTCACTTTCTAAATGCTGTCCTTTCAGAGAAAATCACTTTCCTCTGAAAGTGACTTAAGCTACTTACAAGCACTCAACAGAAACTCACATGAATTTCTCTGAAAGAGAAGCAGTCTGTTCCAACACTTCAATTCACTGTGCGAAGTGAATGGAATGTTGCTTCACCTTCTCAATGCTGTTCTTTCAGAGAAAATCACTTTCCTTTGAAAGTGCCTTAAGCTACTTACAAGCATTCACCAGAAATTCACATGCATTTCTCTGAAATAGAAGCAGTCTGTTCCAACACATCAATTCACTGTGCAAAGTGAATGTAGTGTTGCTTCACCTTCTCAATGCTGTACTTTCAGAGAAAATCACTTTCCTTTGAAAGTGCCTTAAGCTACTTACAGGCATTAGGAAGAAACTCACATGCGTTTCTCTGAAAGAGAAGCAGTTTGTTCCAACACTTCAATTCACTGTGCGAAGTGAATGGAGTGTTGCTTCACTTTCTAAATGCTGTCCTTTCAGAGAAAATCACTTTTGTTTGAAAGTGCCTTAAGCAACATTCAAGCATTCACAAGAAACTCACATGCATTTCTCTGAAAGAGAAGCCTTCTCTTCCAACACTTCAATTCACTGTGCGAAGTGAATGGAGTGTTGCTTCACATTCTAAATGCTGTCCATTCAGAGAAAATCACTTTCCTTTGAAAGTGCCTTAAGCTACTCACAAGCATTCACCAGAAACTCACATGTGTTTCTCTGAAAGAGAAGCAATCTGTTCCAACACTTCAATTCACTGTTCGAAGTGAATGGAATGTTACTTCCCTTTCTAAATGCTGTCCATTCAGAGAAAATCACTTTCCTTTGAAAGTGCCTTAAGCTACTTTTAAGCGTTCAAAGGAAACTCACATGCATTTCTCTGAAAGAGAAGCAGTCTGTTCAAACATTTCAATTCACTGTGCAAAGTGAATGGAGTGTTGCAACACTTTTGAAATGCTGTCCTTTCAGCGAAAATCACTTTCCTTTGAAAGTGCCTTAAGCTACTTTTAAGCGTTCACGAAATACTCACATGCGTTGCTCTGAAAGAGAAGCAGTCTGTTCCAACACTTCAATTCACTGCACGAAGGGAATGGAGTGTTGCTTCACTTTCTAAATGCTGTCCTTTCATAGAAAATCACTTTCATTTGAAAGTGCCTTAAGCTACTTACAAGCATTCAACAGAAACTCACATGCATTTCTCTGTAAGTGAAGCAGTCTGTTCCAACACGTCAATTCACTGCACGAAGGGAATGGAGTGTTGCTTCACTTTCTAAATGCTGTCCTTTCAGAGAAAATCACTTTCATTTGAAAGTGCCTTAAGCTACTTACAAGCTTTCAACAGAAACTCACATGCATTTCTCTGAAAGAGAAGCAGTCTGTTCCAACACTTCAATTCACTGTGCGAAGTGAATGGAGTGTTGCTTCACTTTCTAAATGCTGTCCTTTCAGAGAAAATCACTTTCCTTTGAAAGTGCCTTAAACTACTATGAAGCATTCACGAAAAACTCACATGCGTTTCTCTGAAAGAGAAGCAGTCTGTTCCAACACTTCAATTCACTGTGCGAAGTGAATGGAGTGTTGCTTCACTTTCTAAATGCTGAACTTTCAGAGAAAATCACTTTCCTTTGAAAGAGACTTAAGCTACTTACATGCATTCAACACAAACTCACATGCATTGCTCTGAAAGAGAAGCAGTCTGTTCCAAAACTTCAATTCAGTGTGCGAAGTGAATGGAGTGTTGCTTCACTTTTTAAATGCTGTCCTTTCAAAGAAAATCACTTTCCTTTGAAAGTGCCTTATGCTACATGCAAGCATTCACAAGAAACAATAATGCGTTTCTATGAAGAGAAGCATTCTGTTCCAACACTTCAATTCACTGCACGAAGTGAATGGAGTGTTGCAACACTTTCTAAATGCTGTCCTTTCAGAGAAAATCACTTTCCTTTGAAACTGCCTTAATCTACTTACAAGCATTCAGAAGAAACTCACATGCATTTCTCTGAAAGAGAAGCATTCTGTTCCAACACTTCAATTCACTGTGCAAAGTGAATGGAGTGTTGCTTCACTTTCTAAATGTTGTCCTTTCAGAGAAAATCACTTTCCTTTGAAAGTGCCTTAAGCTACTTACAAGCATTAGGAAGAAACTCACATGCCTTTCTCTGAAAGAGAAGCAGTCTGTTCCAACACTTCAATTCACTGTGCGAAGTGAATGGAGTGTTGCTTCACTTTCTAAATGATTTCCTTTCAGAGAAAAACACTTTCCTTTGAAAGTGCCTTAAGCAACTTGCAAGCATTCACAAGAAACACTAACGCGTTTCTATGAAAGAGAAGCACTCTCTTCCAAAACTTCAATTCCCTTCACGAAGGAAATGGAGTGTTGCTTCACTTTCTAAATGCTGTCCTTTCAGAGAAAATTACTTTCCTTTGAAAATGCCTTAAAATACTTACAAGCATTCAGCAGAAACTCACATGTGCTTCTCTGAAAGAGAAGCAGTCTGTTCCAACACTTCAATTCACTGTGCGAAGTGAATGGAGTGTTGCTTCACTTTCTAAATGCTATCATTTCAGAGAAAATCACTTTCCTTTGAAAGTGCCTTAAGTTACTTGCAAGCATTAGGAAGAAACTCACATGCGTTTCTCTGAAAGAGAAGCAGTCTGTTCCAACACTTCAATTCACTGTGCGAAGTGAATGGAGTGTTGCTTCACTTTCTAAATGCTGTACTTTCAGAGAAAATCACTTTCCTTTGAAAGTGCCTTAAGCTACTTTCAAGCATTCAACAGAAACTCACATGCATTTCTCTGAAAGAGAAGCAGTCTGTTCCAACACTTCAATTCACTGTTCGAAGTGAATGGAATGATACTTCACTTGGTAAATGCTGTACTTTCAGAGAAAATCACTTTCCTTTGAAAGTGCCTTAAGCTACTTTCAAGCATTCACAAGAAACTCACATGCGTTTCACTGAAAGAGAAGCATTCTGTTCAAACGCTTCAATTCACTGTGCAAAGTGAATGGAGTGTTGCCTCACTTTCAAAATCCTGTCCTTTCAGAGAAAATCACTTTCCTTTGAAAGTGCCTTAAGCTACTTTCAAGCATTCACAAAAAACTCACATGCGTTTCTATGAAAGAGAAGCAGTCTGTTCCAACACTTCAATTCACTGTGCGAAGTGAATGGAGTGTTGCTTCACTTTCTAAATGCTGTCCTTTCAGAGAAAATCACTTTCCTTTGAAAGTGACTTAAGCTACTTATAAGCATTCAACAGAAACTCACATGAATTTCTCTGAAAGAGAAGCAATCTGTTCCAACACTTCAATTCACTGTGCGAAGTGAATGGAGTGTTGCTTCACCTTCTCAATGCTGTTCTTTCAGAGAAAATCACTTTCCTTTGAAAGTGCCTTAAGCTACTTACAAGCATTCACCAAATTCACATGCATTTCTCTGAAATAGAAGCAGTCTGTTCCAACACTTCAATTCACTGCACGAAGGGAACGGAGTATTGCTTCACTTTCTAAATGCTGACCTTTCAGAGAAAATCACTTTCCTTTGAAAGAGCCTTAAGCTACTTAAAAACATTCAACAGAAACTCACATGCATTTCTCTGAAAGAAAAGCAGTCTCTTCCAAAACATCAATTCACTGTGCAAAGTGAATGTAGTGTTGCTTCACCTTCTCAATGCTGTACTTTCAGAGAAAATCACTTTCCTTTGAAAGTGCCTTAAGCTACTTACAGGCATTAGGAAGAAACTCACATGCGTTTCTCTGAAAGAGAAGCAGCTTGTTCCAACACTTCAATTCACTGTGCGAAGTGAATGGAGTGTTGCTTCACTTTCTAAATGCTGTCCTTTCAGAGAAAATCACTTTTGTTTGAAAGTGCCTTAAGCAACATTCAAGCATTCACAAGAAACTCACATGCATTTCTCTGAAAGAGAAGCCTTCTCTTTCAACACTTCAATTCACTGTGCGAAGTGAATGGAGTGTTGCTTCACATTCTAAATGCTGTCCTTTCAGAGAAAATCACTTTCCTTTGAAAGTGCCTTAAGCTACTTACAAGCATTCACCAGAAACTCACATGTGTTTCTCTGAAAGAGAAGCAATCTGTTCCAACACTTCAATTCACTGTTCGAAGTGAATGGAATGTTACTTCCCTTTCTAAATGCTGTCCATTCAGAGAAAATCACTTTCCTTTGAAAGTGCCTTAAGCTACTTTTAAGCGTTCAAAGGAAACTCACATGCATTTCTCTGAAAGAGAAGCAGTCTGTTCAAACATTTCAATTCACTGTGCAAAGTGAATGGAGTGTTGCCACACTTTCGAAATGCTGTCCTTTCAGCGAAAATCACTTTCCTTTGAAAGTGCATTAAGCTACTTTAAAGTGTTCACGAAAAAATCACATGCGTTGCTCTGAAAGAGAAGCAGTCTGTTCCAACACTTCAATTCACTGCACGAAGGGAATGGAGTGTTTCTTCACTTTCTAAATGCTGTCCTTTCATAGAAAATCACTTTCCTTTGAAAGTGCCTTAAGCTACTTACAAGCATTCAACAGAAACTCACATGCATTTCTCTGTAAGTGAAGCAGTCTGTTCCAACACGTCAATTCACTGCACGAAGGGAATGGAGTGTTGCTTCACTTTCTAAATACTGTCCTTTAAGAGAAAATCACTTTCCTTTGAAAGTGCCTTAAGCTACTTACAAGCTTTCAACAGAAACTCACATGCATTTCTCTGAAAGAGAAGCAGTCTGTTCCAACACTTCAATTCACTGTGCGAAGTGAATGGAGTGTTGCTTCACTTTCTAAATGCTGTCCTTTCAGAGAAAATCACTTTCCTTTGAAAGTGCCTTAAAGTACTATGAAGCATTCACGAAAAACTCACATGCGATTCTCTGAAAGAGAAGCAGTCTGTTCCAACACTTCAATTCACTGTGCGAAGTGAATGGAGTGTTGCTTCACTTTCTAAATGCTGAACTTTCAGAGAAAATCACTTTCCTTTGAAAGAGACTTAAGCTACTTACATGCATTCAACAGAAACTCACATGCATTTCTCTGAAAGAGAAGCAGTCTGTTCCAAAACTTCAATTCAGTGTGCTAAGTGAATGGAGTGTTGCTTCACTTTCTAAATGCTGTCCTTTCAGAGAAAATCACTTTCCTTTGAAAGTGCCTTAAGCTACTTACAAGCATTCAACAGAAACTCACATGCATTTCTCTTAAATTGAGGAAGTCTGTTCCAACACTTCAGTTCTCTGTGCGAATTGAATGGATTGTTGCTTCAGTTTCTAAATGCTGTCCTTTCAAAGAAAATCACTTTCCTTTGAAAGTGCCCTATGCTACATGCAAGCATTCACAAGAAACAATAATGCGTTTCTATGAAAGAGAAGCATTCTGTTCCAACACTTCAATTCACTGCACGAAGTGAATGGAGTGTTGCAACACTTTCTAAATGCTGTCCTTTCAGTGAAAATCACTTTCCTTTGAAACTGCCTTAATCTACTTACAAGTATTCAGAAGAAACTCACATGCATTTCTCTGAAAGAGAAGCATTCTGTTCCAACACTTCAATTCACTGTGCAAAGTGAATGGAGTGTTGCTTCACTTTCTAAATGTTGTCCTTTCAGAGAAAATCACTTTCCTTTGAAAGTGCCTCAAGCTACTTACAAGCATTAGGAAGAAACTCACATGCCTTTCTCTGAAAGAGAAGCAGTCTGTTCCAACACTTCAATTCACTGTGCGAAGTGAATGGAGTGTTGCTTCACTTTCTAAATGATTTCCTTTCAGAGAAAATCACTTTCCTTTGAAAGTGCCTTAAGCAACTTGCAAGCATTCACAAGAAACACTAATGCGTTTCTATGAAAGAGAAGCACTCTGTTCCAAAACTTCAATTCACTTCACGAAGGGAATGGAGTGTTGCTTCACTTTCTAAATGCTGTCCTTTCAGAGAAAATTACTTTCCTTTGAAAATGCCTTAAAATACTTGCAAGCATTCACCAGAAACTCACATGTGCTTCTGTGAAAGAGAAGGAGTCTGTTCCAACACTTCAATTCACTGTGCGAAGTGAATGGAGTGTTGCTTCACTTTCTAAATGCTGTCCTTTCAGAGAAAATCACTTTCCTTTGAAAGTGCCTTAAAGTACTATGAAGCATTCACGAAAAACTCACATGCGATTCTCTGAAAGAGAAGCAGTCTGTTCCAACACTTCAATTCACTGTGCGAAGTGAATGGAGTGTTGCTTCACTTTCTAAATGCTGAACTTTCAGAGAAAATCACTTTCCTTTGAAAGAGACTTAAGCTACTTACATGCATTCAACAGAAACTCACATGCATTTCTCTGAAAGAGAAGCAGTCTGTTCCAAAACTTCAATTCAGTGTGCTAAGTGAATGGAGTGTTGCTTCACTTTCTAAATGCTGTCCTTTCAGAGAAAATCACTTTCCTTTGAAAGTGCCTTAAGCTACTTACAAGCATTCAACAGAAACTCACATGCATTTCTCTTAAATTGAGGAAGTCTGTTCCAACACTTCAGTTCTCTGTGCGAATTGAATGGATTGTTGCTTCAGTTTCTAAATGCTGTCCTTTCAAAGAAAATCACTTTCCTTTGAAAGTGCCCTATGCTACATGCAAGCATTCACAAGAAACAATAATGCGTTTCTATGAAAGAGAAGCATTCTGTTCCAACACTTCAATTCACTGCACGAAGTGAATGGAGTGTTGCAACACTTTCTAAATGCTGTCCTTTCAGTGAAAATCACTTTCCTTTGAAACTGCCTTAATCTACTTACAAGTATTCAGAAGAAACTCACATGCATTTCTCTGAAAGAGAAGCATTCTGTTCCAACACTTCAATTCACTGTGCAAAGTGAATGGAGTGTTGCTTCACTTTCTAAATGTTGTCCTTTCAGAGAAAATCACTTTCCTTTGAAAGTGCCTCAAGCTACTTACAAGCATTAGGAAGAAACTCACATGCCTTTCTCTGAAAGAGAAGCAGTCTGTTCCAACACTTCAATTCACTGTGCGAAGTGAATGGAGTGTTGCTTCACTTTCTAAATGATTTCCTTTCAGAGAAAATCACTTTCCTTTGAAAGTGCCTTAAGCAACTTGCAAGCATTCACAAGAAACACTAATGCGTTTCTATGAAAGAGAAGCACTCTGTTCCAAAACTTCAATTCACTTCACGAAGGGAATGGAGTGTTGCTTCACTTTCTAAATGCTGTCCTTTCAGAGAAAATTACTTTCCTTTGAAAATGCCTTAAAATACTTGCAAGCATTCACCAGAAACTCACATGTGCTTCTGTGAAAGAGAAGGAGTCTGTTCCAACACTTCAATTCACTGTGCGAAGTGAATGGAGTGTTGCTTCACGTTCTAAATGCTATCATTTCAGAGAAAATCACTTTCCTTTGAAAGTGCCTTAAGCTACTTTTAAGCGTTCAAAGGAAACTCACTTGCATTTCTCTGAAAGAGAAGCAGTCTCTTCTAACATTTCAATTCACTGTGCAAAGTGAATGGAGTGTTGCCACACTTTCGAAATGCTGTCCTTTCAGCGAAAATCACTTTCGTTTGAAAGTGCCTTAAGCTACTTTTAAGCGTTCACGAAAAAATCACATGCGTTGCTCTGAAAGAGAAGCAGTCTGTTCCAACACTTCAATTCACTGCACGAAGGGAATGGAGTGTTGCTTCACTTTCTAAATGCTGTTCTTTCAGAGAAAATCACTTTCATCTGAAAGTGCCTTAAGCTACTTACAAGCATTCACCAGAAACTCACATGCATTTCTCTGTAAGTGAAGCAGTCTGTTCCAACACGTCAATTCACTGCACGAAGGGAATGGAGTGTTGCTTCACTTTCTAAATGCTGTCCTTTCAGAGAAAATCACTTTCATTTGAAAGTGCCTTAAGCTACTTACAAGCTTTCAACAGAAACTCACATGCATTTCTCTGAAAGAGAAGCAGTCTGTTCCAACACTTCAATTCACTGTGCGAAATGAATGGAGTGTTGCTTCACTTTCTAAATGCTGTCCTTTCAGAGAAAATCACTTTCCTTTGAAAGTGCCTTAAACTACTATGAAGCATTCACGAAAAACTCACATGCGTTTCTCTGAAAGAGAAGCAGTCTGTTCCAACACTCAATTCACTGTGCGAAGTGAATGGAGTGTTGCTTCACTTTCTAAATGCTGAACTTTCAGAGAAAATCACTTTCCTTTGAAAGAGACATAAGCTACTTACATGCATTCAACAGAAACTCACATGCATTTCTCTGAAAGAGAAGCAGTCTGTTCCAACACTTCAATTCACTTTGCGAAGTGAATGGAGTGTTGCTTCACTTTCTAAATGCTGTCCTTTCAGAGAAAATCACTTTCCTTGGAAAGTGCCTTAAGCTACTTACAAGCTTTCAACAGAAACTCACATGCATTTCTCTGAAAGAGAAGCAGTCTGTTCCAACACTTCAATTCACTGTGCGAAGTGAATGGAGTGTTGCTTCACTTTCTAAATGCTGTCCTTTCAGAGAAAATCACTTTCCTTTGAAAGTGCCTTAAACTACTATGAAGCATTCACGAAAAACTCACATGCGTTTCTCTGAAAGAGAAGCAGTCTGTTCCAACACTTCAATTCACTGTGCGAAGTGAATGGAGTGTTGCTTCACTTTCTAAATGCTGAACTTTCAGAGAAAATCACTTTCCTTTGAAAGAGACTTAAGCTACTTACATGCATTCAACACAAACTCACATGCATTGCTCTGAAAGAGAAGCAGTCTGTTCCAAAACTTCAATTCAGTGTGCGAAGTGAATGGAGTGTTGCTTCACTTTTTAAATGCTGTCCTTTCAAAGAAAATCACTTTCCTTTGAAAGTGCCTTATGCTACATGCAAGCATTCACAAGAAACAATAATGCGTTTCTATGAAGAGAAGCATTCTGTTCCAACACTTCAATTCACTGCACGAAGTGAATGGAGTGTTGCAACACTTTCTAAATGCTGTCCTTTCAGAGAAAATCACTTTCCTTTGAAACTGCCTTAATCTACTTACAAGCATTCAGAAGAAACTCACATGCATTTCTCTGAAAGAGAAGCATTCTGTTCCAACACTTCAATTCACTGTGCAAAGTGAATGGAGTGTTGCTTCACTTTCTAAATGTTGTCCTTTCAGAGAAAATCACTTTCCTTTGAAAGTGCCTTAAGCTACTTACAAGCATTAGGAAGAAACTCACATGCCTTTCTCTGAAAGAGAAGCAGTCTGTTCCAACACTTCAATTCACTGTGCGAAGTGAATGGAGTGTTGCTTCACTTTCTAAATGATTTCCTTTCAGAGAAAAACACTTTCCTTTGAAAGTGCCTTAAGCAACTTGCAAGCATTCACAAGAAACACTAACGCGTTTCTATGAAAGAGAAGCACTCTCTTCCAAAACTTCAATTCCCTTCACGAAGGAAATGGAGTGTTGCTTCACTTTCTAAATGCTGTCCTTTCAGAGAAAATTACTTTCCTTTGAAAATGCCTTAAAATACTTACAAGCATTCAGCAGAAACTCACATGTGCTTCTCTGAAAGAGAAGCAGTCTGTTCCAACACTTCAATTCACTGTGCGAAGTGAATGGAGTGTTGCTTCACTTTCTAAATGCTATCATTTCAGAGAAAATCACTTTCCTTTGAAAGTGCCTTAAGTTACTTGCAAGCATTAGGAAGAAACTCACATGCGTTTCTCTGAAAGAGAAGCAGTCTGTTCCAACACTTCAATTCACTGTGAGAAGTGAATGGAGTGTTGCTTCACTTTCTAAATGCTGTACTTTCAGAGAAAATCACTTTCCTTTGAAAGTGCCTTAAGCTACTTTCAAGCATTCAACAGAAACTCACATGCATTTCTCTGAAAGAGAAGCAGTCTGTTCCAACACTTCAATTCACTGTTCGAAGTGAATGGAATGATACTTCACTTGGTAAATGCTGTACTTTCAGAGAAAATCACTTTCCTTTGAAAGTGCCTTAAGCTACTTTCAAGCATTCACAAGAAACTCACATGCGTTTCACTGAAAGAGAAGCATTCTGTTCAAACGCTTCAATTCACTGTGCAAAGTGAATGGAGTGTTGCCTCACTTTCAAAATCCTGTCCTTTCAGAGAAAATCACTTTCCTTTGAAAGTGCCTTAAGCTACTTTCAAGCATTCACAAAAAACTCACATGCGTTTCTATGAAAGAGAAGCAGTCTGTTCCAACACTTCAATTCACTGTGCGAAGTGAATGGAGTGTTGCTTCACTTTCTAAATGCTGTCCTTTCAGAGAAAATCACTTTCCTTTGAAAGTGACTTAAGCTACTTATAAGCATTCAACAGAAACTCACATGAATTTCTCTGAAAGAGAAGCAATCTGTTCCAACACTTCAATTCACTGTGCGAAGTGAATGGAGTGTTGCTTCACCTTCTCAATGCTGTTCTTTCAGAGAAAATCACTTTCCTTTGAAAGTGCCTTAAGCTACTTACAAGCATTCACCAAATTCACATGCATTTCTCTGAAATAGAAGCAGTCTGTTCCAACACTTCAATTCACTGCACGAAGGGAACGGAGTATTGCTTCACTTTCTAAATGCTGACCTTTCAGAGAAAATCACTTTCCTTTGAAAGAGCCTTAAGCTACTTAAAAACATTCAACAGAAACTCACATGCATTTCTCTGAAAGAAAAGCAGTCTCTTCCAAAACATCAATTCACTGTGCAAAGTGAATGTAGTGTTGCTTCACCTTCTCAATGCTGTACTTTCAGAGAAAATCACTTTCCTTTGAAAGTGCCTTAAGCTACTTACAGGCATTAGGAAGAAACTCACATGCGTTTCTCTGAAAGAGAAGCAGCTTGTTCCAACACTTCAATTCACTGTGCGAAGTGAATGGAGTGTTGCTTCACTTTCTAAATGCTGTCCTTTCAGAGAAAATCACTTTTGTTTGAAAGTGCCTTAAGCAACATTCAAGCATTCACAAGAAACTCACATGCATTTCTCTGAAAGAGAAGCCTTCTCTTTCAACACTTCAATTCACTGTGCGAAGTGAATGGAGTGTTGCTTCACATTCTAAATGCTGTCCTTTCAGAGAAAATCACTTTCCTTTGAAAGTGCCTTAAGCTACTTACAAGCATTCACCAGAAACTCACATGTGTTTCTCTGAAAGAGAAGCAATCTGTTCCAACACTTCAATTCACTGTTCGAAGTGAATGGAATGTTACTTCCCTTTCTAAATGCTGTCCATTCAGAGAAAATCACTTTCCTTTGAAAGTGCCTTAAGCTACTTTTAAGCGTTCAAAGGAAACTCACATGCATTTCTCTGAAAGAGAAGCAGTCTGTTCAAACATTTCAATTCACTGTGCAAAGTGAATGGAGTGTTGCCACACTTTCGAAATGCTGTCCTTTCAGCGAAAATCACTTTCCTTTGAAAGTGCCTTAAGCTACTTTAAAGTGTTCACGAAAAAATCACATGCGTTGCTCTGAAAGAGAAGCAGTCTGTTCCAACACTTCAATTCACTGCACGAAGGGAATGGAGTGTTTCTTCACTTTCTAAATGCTGTCCTTTCATAGAAAATCACTTTCCTTTGAAAGTGCCTTAAGCTACTTACAAGCATTCAACAGAAACTCACATGCATTTCTCTGTAAGTGAAGCAGTCTGTTCCAACACGTCAATTCACTGCACGAAGGGAATGGAGTGTTGCTTCACTTTCTAAATACTGTCCTTTAAGAGAAAATCACTTTCCTTTGAAAGTGCCTTAAGCTACTTACAAGCTTTCAACAGAAACTCACATGCATTTCTCTGAAAGAGAAGCAGTCTGTTCCAACACTTCAATTCACTGTGCGAAGTGAATGGAGTGTTGCTTCACTTTCTAAATGCTGTCCTTTCAGAGAAAATCACTTTCCTTTGAAAGTGCCTTAAAGTACTATGAAGCATTCACGAAAAACTCACATGCGATTCTCTGAAAGAGAAGCAGTCTGTTCCAACACTTCAATTCACTGTGCGAAGTGAATGGAGTGTTGCTTCACTTTCTAAATGCTGAACTTTCAGAGAAAATCACTTTCCTTTGAAAGAGACTTAAGCTACTTACATGCATTCAACAGAAACTCACATGCATTTCTCTGAAAGAGAAGCAGTCTGTTCCAAAACTTCAATTCAGTGTGCTAAGTGAATGGAGTGTTGCTTCACTTTCTAAATGCTGTCCTTTCAGAGAAAATCACTTTCCTTTGAAAGTGCCTTAAGCTACTTACAAGCATTCAACAGAAACTCACATGCATTTCTCTTAAATTGAGGAAGTCTGTTCCAACACTTCAGTTCTCTGTGCGAATTGAATGGATTGTTGCTTCAGTTTCTAAATGCTGTCCTTTCAAAGAAAATCACTTTCCTTTGAAAGTGCCCTATGCTACATGCAAGCATTCACAAGAAACAATAATGCGTTTCTATGAAAGAGAAGCATTCTGTTCCAACACTTCAATTCACTGCACGAAGTGAATGGAGTGTTGCAACACTTTCTAAATGCTGTCCTTTCAGTGAAAATCACTTTCCTTTGAAACTGCCTTAATCTACTTACAAGTATTCAGAAGAAACTCACATGCATTTCTCTGAAAGAGAAGCATTCTGTTCCAACACTTCAATTCACTGTGCAAAGTGAATGGAGTGTTGCTTCACTTTCTAAATGTTGTCTTTTCAGAGAAAATCACTTTCCTTTGAAAGTGCCTCAAGCTACTTACAAGCATTAGGAAGAAACTCACATGCCTTTCTCTGAAAGAGAAGCAGTCTGTTCCAACACTTCAATTCACTGTGCGAAGTGAATGGAGTGTTGCTTCACTTTCTAAATGATTTCCTTTCAGAGAAAATCACTTTCCTTTGAAAGTGCCTTAAGCAACTTGCAAGCATTCACAAGAAACACTAATGCGTTTCTATGAAAGAGAAGCACTCTGTTCCAAAACTTCAATTCACTTCACGAAGGGAATGGAGTGTTGCTTCACTTTCTAAATGCTGTCCTTTCAGAGAAAATTACTTTCCTTTGAAAATGCCTTAAAATACTTGCAAGCATTCACCAGAAACTCACATGTGCTTCTGTGAAAGAGAAGGAGTCTGTTCCAACACTTCAATTCACTGTGCGAAGTGAATGGAGTGTTGCTTCACTTTCTAAATGCTGTCCTTTCAGAGAAAATCACTTTCCTTTGAAAGTGCCTTAAAGTACTATGAAGCATTCACGAAAAACTCACATGCGATTCTCTGAAAGAGAAGCAGTCTGTTCCAACACTTCAATTCACTGTGCGAAGTGAATGGAGTGTTGCTTCACTTTCTAAATGCTGAACTTTCAGAGAAAATCACTTTCCTTTGAAAGAGACTTAAGCTACTTACATGCATTCAACAGAAACTCACATGCATTTCTCTGAAAGAGAAGCAGTCTGTTCCAAAACTTCAATTCAGTGTGCTAAGTGAATGGAGTGTTGCTTCACTTTCTAAATGCTGTCCTTTCAGAGAAAATCACTTTCCTTTGAAAGTGCCTTAAGCTACTTACAAGCATTCAACAGAAACTCACATGCATTTCTCTTAAATTGAGGAAGTCTGTTCCAACACTTCAGTTCTCTGTGCGAATTGAATGGATTGTTGCTTCAGTTTCTAAATGCTGTCCTTTCAAAGAAAATCACTTTCCTTTGAAAGTGCCCTATGCTACATGCAAGCATTCACAAGAAACAATAATGCGTTTCTATGAAAGAGAAGCATTCTGTTCCAACACTTCAATTCACTGCACGAAGTGAATGGAGTGTTGCAACACTTTCTAAATGCTGTCCTTTCAGTGAAAATCACTTTCCTTTGAAACTGCCTTAATCTACTTACAAGTATTCAGAAGAAACTCACATGCATTTCTCTGAAAGAGAAGCATTCTGTTCCAACACTTCAATTCACTGTGCAAAGTGAATGGAGTGTTGCTTCACTTTCTAAATGTTGTCCTTTCAGAGAAAATCACTTTCCTTTGAAAGTGCCTCAAGCTACTTACAAGCATTAGGAAGAAACTCACATGCCTTTCTCTGAAAGAGAAGCAGTCTGTTCCAACACTTCAATTCACTGTGCGAAGTGAATGGAGTGTTGCTTCACTTTCTAAATGATTTCCTTTCAGAGAAAATCACTTTCCTTTGAAAGTGCCTTAAGCAACTTGCAAGCATTCACAAGAAACACTAATGCGTTTCTATGAAAGAGAAGCACTCTGTTCCAAAACTTCAATTCACTTCACGAAGGGAATGGAGTGTTGCTTCACTTTCTAAATGCTGTCCTTTCAGAGAAAATTACTTTCCTTTGAAAATGCCTTAAAATACTTGCAAGCATTCACCAGAAACTCACATGTGCTTCTGTGAAAGAGAAGGAGTCTGTTCCAACACTTCAATTCACTGTGCGAAGTGAATGGAGTGTTGCTTCACGTTCTAAATGCTATCATTTCAGAGAAAATCACTTTCCTTTGAAAGTGCCTTAAGCTACTTTTAAGCGTTCAAAGGAAACTCACTTGCATTTCTCTGAAAGAGAAGCAGTCTCTTCTAACATTTCAATTCACTGTGCAAAGTGAATGGAGTGTTGCCACACTTTCGAAATGCTGTCCTTTCAGCGAAAATCACTTTCGTTTGAAAGTGCCTTAAGCTACTTTTAAGCGTTCACGAAAAAATCACATGCGTTGCTCTGAAAGAGAAGCAGTCTGTTCCAACACTTCAATTCACTGCACGAAGGGAATGGAGTGTTGCTTCACTTTCTAAATGCTGTTCTTTCAGAGAAAATCACTTTCATCTGAAAGTGCCTTAAGCTACTTACAAGCATTCACCAGAAACTCACATGCATTTCTCTGTAAGTGAAGCAGTCTGTTCCAACACGTCAATTCACTGCACGAAGGGAATGGAGTGTTGCTTCACTTTCTAAATGCTGTCCTTTCAGAGAAAATCACTTTCATTTGAAAGTGCCTTAAGCTACTTACAAGCTTTCAACAGAAACTCACATGCATTTCTCTGAAAGAGAAGCAGTCTGTTCCAACACTTCAATTCACTGTGCGAAATGAATGGAGTGTTGCTTCACTTTCTAAATGCTGTCCTTTCAGAGAAAATCACTTTCCTTTGAAAGTGCCTTAAACTACTATGAAGCATTCACGAAAAACTCACATGCGTTTCTCTGAAAGAGAAGCAGTCTGTTCCAACACTTCAATTCACTGTGCGAAGTGAATGGAGTGTTGCTTCACTTTCTAAATGCTGAACTTTCAGAGAAAATCACTTTCCTTTGAAAGAGACATAAGCTACTTACATGCATTCAACAGAAACTCACATGCATTTCTCTGAAAGAGAAGCAGTCTGTTCCAA
This sequence comes from Myodes glareolus, assembly GCF_982192425.1. Taxonomy (NCBI): domain Eukaryota; kingdom Metazoa; phylum Chordata; class Mammalia; order Rodentia; family Cricetidae; genus Myodes; species Myodes glareolus. The sequence continues at coordinate 262,409 of NC_142043.1, read as the reverse complement.
CACTTCAATTCACTTTGCGAAGTGAATGGAGTGTTGCTTCACTTTCTAAATGCTGTCCTTTCAGAGAAAATCACTTTCCTTGGAAAGTGCCTTAAGCTACTTACAAGCATTCACTAAAAACTCACATGTATTTCTCTGAAAGGGAAGCAGTCTGTTCCAAAACTTCAATTCAGTGTGCTAAGTGAATGGAGTGTTGCTTCACTTTCTAAATGCTGTCCTTTCAGAGAAAATCACTTTCCTTTGAAAGTGCCTTAAGCTACTTACAAGCATTCAACAGAAACTCACATGCATTTCTCTTAAAGTGAAGAAGTCTGTTCCAACACTTCAATTCTCTGTGCGAATTGAATGGAGTGTTGCTTCACTTTCTAAATGCTGTCCTTTCAAAGAAAATCACTTCCTTTTGTAAGTGCCTTAAGCTACTTGCAAGCATTCACAAGAAACACTAATGCGTTTCTATGAAAGAGAAGCATTCTGTTCCAACACTTCAATTCACTGTGCAAAGTGAATGGAGTGTTGCCTCACTTTCAAAATCCTGTCCTTTCAGAGAAAATCACTTTCCTTTGAAAGTGCCTTAAGCTACTTTCAAGCATTCACAAAAAACTCACATGCGTTTCTATGAAAGAGAAGCAGTCTGTTCCAACACTTCAATTCACTGTGCGAAGTGAATGGAGTGTTGCTTCAGTTTCTAAATGCTGTCCTTTCAGAGAAAATCACTTTCCTTTGAAAGTGCCTTAAGCTACTTTTAAGCATTCACAAGAAACTCACATGCGTTTCTCTGAAAGAGAAGCAGTCTGTTCAAACAATTCAATTCACTGTGCAAAGTGAATGGAGTGTTGCCTCACTTTCGAAATTCTGTCCTTTCAGCGAAAATCACTTTACTTTGAAAGAGCTTTAAGCTACTTACAAGCATTCAACAGAAACTCACATGCATTTCTCTGAAAGAGAAGCAGTCTGTTCCAACACTTCAATTCACTGCACGAAGGGAATGGAGTGTTGCTTCACTTTCTAAATGCTGTCCTTTCAGAGAAAATCACTTTCCTTTGAAAGTGCCTTAAGCTACTTACAAGCATTCAACAGAAACTCACATGCATTTCTCTGAAAGTGAAGAAGTCTGTCCCAATACTTCAATTCTCTGTGTGAATTGAATGGAGTGTTGCTTCACTTTCTAAATGCTGTCCTTTCAGCGAAAATCACTTTCCTTTGAAAGTGCCTTAAGCTACTTGCAAGCATTCACAAGAAACACTAATGCGTTTCTATGAAAGAGAAGCATTCTGTTCCAACACTTCAATTCACTGCACGAAGTGATGGAGTGTTGCAACACTTTCTAAATGCTGTCCTTTCAGAGAAAATCACTTTCCTTAGAAACTGCCCTAATCTACTTACAAGCATTCAGAAGAAACTCACATGCATTTCTCTGAAAGAGAAGCATTCTGTTCCAACACTTCAATTCACTGTGCAAAGTGAATGGAGTGTTGCTTCACTTTCTAAATGTTGTCCTTTCAGAGAAAATCACTTTCTTTGAAAGTGCCTTAAGCTACTTACAAGCATTAGGAAGAAACTCACATGCCTTTCTCTGAAAGAGAAGCAGTCTGTTCCAACACTTCAATTCACTGTGCGAAGTGAATGGAGTGTTGCTTCACTTTCTAAATGCTGTCCTTTCAGAGAAAATTACTTTCCTTTGAAAATGCCTTAAGCTACTTACAAGCATTCACCAGAAACTCACATGTGCTTCTCTGAAAGATAAGCAGTCTGTTCCAACACTTCAATTCACTGTGCGAAGTGAATGGAGTGTTGCTTCACTTTCTAAATGCTATCATTTCAGAGAAAATCACTTTCCTTTGTAGTGCCTTAAGTTACTTGCAAGCATTAGGAAGAAACTCACATGCGTTTTTCTGAAAGAGAAGCAGTCTGTTCCAACACTTCAATTCACTGTGCGAAGTGAATGGAGTGTTGCTTCACTTTCTAAATGCTGTACTTTCAGAGAAAATCACTTTTGTTTGAAAGTGCCTTAAGCAACTTTCAAGCATTCACAAGAAACTCACATGCATTTCTCTGAAAGAGAAGCCTTCTCTTCCAACACTTCAATTCACTGTGCGAAGTGAATGGTGTATTGCTTCACTTTCTAAATGCTGTACTTTCAGAGAAAATCACTTTCCTTTGAAAGTGCCTTAAGCTACTTTCAAGCATTCAACAGAAACTCACATGCATTTCTCTGAAAGAGATGCAGTCTGTTCCAACACTTCAATTCACTGTTCGAAGTGAATGGAATGATACTTCACTTTGTAAATGCTGTACTTTCAGAGAAAATCACTTTCCTTTGAAAGTGCCTTAAGCTACTTTCAAGCATTCACAAGAAACTCACATGGGTTTCACTGAAAGAGAAGCATTCTGTTCAAACCCTTCAAATCACTGTGCAAAGTGAATGGAGTGTTGCCTCACTTTCAAAATCCTGTCCTTTCAGAGAAAATCACTTTCCTTTGAAAGTGCCTTAAGCTACTTTCAAGCATTCACAAAAAACTCACATGCGTTTCTATGAAAGAGAATCAGTCTGTTCCAACACTTCAATTCACTGTGTGAAGTGAATGGAGTGTTGCTTCACTTTCTAAATGCTGTCCTTTCAGAGAAAATCACTTTCCTTTGAAAGTGACTTAAGCTACATACAAGCATTCAACAGAAACTCACATGAATTTCTCTGAAAGAGAAGCAGTCTGTTCCAACACTTCAATTCACTGTGCGAAGTGAATGGAGTGTTGCTTCACTTTCTAAATGCTGAACTTTCAGAGAAAATCACTTTCCTTTGAAAGAGACATAAGCTACTTACATGCATTCAACAGAAACTCACATGCATTTCTCTGAAAGAGAAGCAGTCTGTTCCAACACTTCAATTCACTGTGCGAAGTGAATGGAGTGTTGCTTCACTTTCTAAATGCTGTCCTTTCAGAGAAAATCACTTTCCTTGGAAAGTGCCTTAAGCTACTTACAAGCATTCACTAAAAACTCACATGTATTTCTCTGAAAGGGAAGCAGTCTGTTCCAAAACTTCAATTCAGTGTGCTAAGTGAATGGAGTGTTGCTTCACTTTCTAAATGCTGTCCTTTCAGAGAAAATCACTTTCCTTTGAAAGTGCCTTAAGCTACTTACAAGCATTCAACAGAAACTCACATGCATTTCTCTTAAAGTGAAGAAGTCTGTTCCAACACTTCAATTCTGTGTGTGAATTGAATGGAGTGTTGCTTCACTTTCTAAATGCTGTCCTTTCAAAGAAAATCACTTCCTTTTGTAAGTGCCTTAAGCAACTTGCAAGCATTCACAAGAAACACTAATGCGTTTCTATGAAAGAGAAGCATTCTGTTCCAACACTTCAATTCACTGTGCAAAGTGAATGGAGTGTTGCCTCACTTTCAAAATCCTGTCCTTTCAGAGAAAATCACTTTCCTTTGAAAGTGCCTTAAGCTACTTTCAAGCATTCACAAAAAACTCACATGCGTTTCTATGAAAGAGAAGCAGTCTGTTCCAACACTTCAATTCACTGTGCGAAGTGAATGGAGTGTTGCTTCAGTTTCTAAATGCTGTCCTTTCAGAGAAAATCACTTTCCTTTGAAAGTACCTTAAGCTACTTTTAAGCATTCACAAGAAACTCACATGCGTTTCTCTGAAAGAGAAGCAGTCTGTTCAAACAATTCAATTCACTGTGCAAAGTGAATGGAGTGTTGCCTCACTTTCGAAATTCTGTCCTTTCAGCGAAAATCACTTTACTTTGAAAGAGCTTTAAGCTACTTACAAGCATTCAACAGAAACTCACATGCATTTCTCTGAAAGAGAAGCAGTCTGTTCCAACACTTCAATTCACTGCACGAAGGGAATGGAGTGTTGCTTCACTTTCTAAATGCTGTCCTTTCAGAGAAAATCACTTTCCTTTGAAAGTGCCTTAAGCTACTTACAAGCATTCAACAGAAACTCACATGCATTTCTCTGAAAGTGAAGAAGTCTGTCCCAATACTTCAATTCTCTGTGTGAATTGAATGGAGTGTTGCTTCACTTTCTAAATGCTGTCCTTTCAGCGAAAATCACTTTCCTTTGAAAGTGCCTTAAGCTACTTGCAAGCATTCACAAGAAACACTAATGCGTTTCTATGAAAGAGAAGCATTCTGTTCCAACACTTCAATTCACTGCACGAAGTGATGGAGTGTTGCAACACTTTCTAAATGCTGTCCTTTCAGAGAAAATCACTTTCCTTTGAAACTGCCCTAATCTACTTACAAGCATTCAGAAGAAACTCACATGCATTTCTCTGAAAGAGAAGCATTCTGTTCCAACACTTCAATTCACTGTGCAAAGTGAATGGAGTGTTGCTTCACTTTCTAAATGTTGTCCTTTCAGAGAAAATCACTTTCTTTGAAAGTGCCTTAAGCTACTTACAAGCATTAGGAAGAAACTCACATGCCTTTCTCTGAAAGAGAAGCAGTCTGTTCCAACACTTCAGTTCACTGTGCGAAGTGAATGGAGTGTTGCTTCACTTTCTAAATGATTTCCTTTCAGAGAAAATCACTTTCCTTTGAAAGTGCCTTAAGCAACTTGCAAGCATTCACAAGAAACCCTAATGCGTTTCTATGAAAGAGAAGCACTCTGTTCCAAAACTTCAATTCACTTCACGAAGGGAATGGAGTGTTACTTCACTTTCTAAATGCTGTCCTTTCAGAGAAAATTACTTTCCTTTGAAAATGCCTTAAGCTACTTACAAGCATTCACCAGAAACTCACATGTGCTTCTCTGAAAGATAAGCAGTCTGTTCCAACACTTCAATTCACTGTGCGAAGTGAATGGAGTGTTGCTTCACTTTCTAAATGCTATCATTTCAGAGAAAATCACTTTCCTTTGTAGTGCCTTAAGTTACTTGCAAGCATTAGGAAGAAACTCACATGCGTTTCTCTGAAAGAGAAGCAGTCTGTTCCAACACTTCAATTCACTGTGCGAAGTGAATGGAGTGTTGCTTCACTTTCTAAATGCTGTACTTTCAGAGAAAATCACTTTTGTTTGAAAGTGCCTTAAGCAACTTTCAAGCATTCACAAGAAACTCACATGCATTTCTCTGAAAGAGAAGCCTTCTCTTCCAACACTTCAATTCACTGTGCGAAGTGAATGGAGTATTGCTTCACTTTCTAAATGCTGTACTTTCAGAGAAAATCACTTTCCTTTGAAAGTGCCTTAAGCTACTTTCAAGCATTCAACAGAAACTCACATGCATTTCTCTGAAAGAGATGCAGTCTGTTCCAACACTTCAATTCACTGTTCGAAGTGAATGGAATGATACTTCACTTTGTAAATGCTGTACTTTCAGAGAAAATCACTTTCCTTTGAAAGTGCCTTAAGCTACTTTCAAGCATTCACAAGAAACTCACATGGGTTTCACTGAAAGAGAAGCATTCTGTTCAAACCCTTCAAATCACTGTGCAAAGTGAATGGAGTGTTGCCTCACTTTCAAAATCCTGTCCTTTCAGAGAAAATCACTTTCCTTTGAAAGTGCCTTAAGCTACTTTCAAGCATTCACAAAAAACTCACATGCGTTTCTATGAAAGAGAAGCAGTCTGTTCCAACACTTCAATTCACTGTGTGAAGTGAATGGAGTGTTGCTTCACTTTCTAAATGCTGTCCTTTCAGAGAAAATCACTTTCCTTTGAAAGTGACTTAAGCTACATACAAGCATTCAACAGAAACTCACATGAATTTCTCTGAAAGAGAAGCAGTCTGTTCCAACACTTCAATTCACTGTGCGAAGTGAATGGAGTGTTGCTTCACTTTCTAAATGCTGAACTTTCAGAGAAAATCACTTTCCTTTGAAAGAGACATAAGCTACTTACATGCATTCAACAGAAACTCACATGCATTTCTCTGAAAGAGAAGCAGTCTGTTCCAACACTTCAATTCACTGTGCGAAGTGAATGGAGTGTTGCTTCACTTTCTAAATGCTGTCCTTTCAGAGAAAATCACTTTCCTTGGAAAGTGCCTTAAGCTACTTACAAGTATTCACTAAAAACTCACATGTATTTCTCTGAAAGGGAAGCAGTCTGTTCCAAAACTTCAATTCAGTGTGCTAAGTGAATGGAGTGTTGCTTCACTTTCTAAATGCTGTCCTTTCAGAGAAAATCACTTTCCTTTGAAAGTGCCTTAAGCTACTTACAAGCATTCAACAGAAACTCACATGCATTTCTCTTAAAGTGAAGAAGTCTGTTCCAACACTTCAATTCTCTGTGCGAATTGAATGGAGTGTTGCTTCACTTTCTAAATGCTGTCCTTTCAAAGAAAATCACTTCCTTTTGTAAGTGCCTTAAGCTACTTGCAAGCATTCACAAGAAACACTAATGCGTTTCTATGAAAGAGAAGCATTCGGTTCCAACACTTCAATTCACTGTGCAAAGTGAATGTAGTGTTGCCTCACTTTCAAAATCCTGTCCTTTCAGAGAAAATCACTTTCCTTTGAAAGTGCCTTAAGCTACTTTCAAGCATTCACAAAAAACTCACATGCGTTTCTATGAAAGAGAAGCAGTCTGTTCCAACACTTCAATTCACTGTGCGAAGTGAATGGAGTGTTGCTTCAGTTTCTAAATGCTGTCCTTTCAGAGAAAATCACTTTCCTTTGAAAGTGCCTTAAGCTACTTTTAAGCATTCACAAGAAACTCACATGCGTTTCTCTGAAAGAGAAGCAGTCTGTTCAAACAATTCAATTCACTGTGCAAAGTGAATGGAGTGTTGCCTCACTTTCGAAATTCTGTCCTTTCAGCGAAAATCACTTTACTTTGAAAGAGCTTTAAGCTACTTACAAGAATTCAACAGAAACTCACATGCATTTCTCTGAAAGAGAAGTAGTCTGTTCCAACACTTCAATTCACTGCACGAAGGGAATGGAGTGTTGCTTCACTTTCTAAATGCTGTCCTTTCAGAGAAAATCACTTTCCTTTGAAAGTGCCTTAAGCTACTTACAAGCATTCAACAGAAACTCACATGCATTTCTCTGAAAGTGAAGAAGTCTGTCCCAATACTTCAATTCTCTGTGTGAATTGAATGGAGTGTTGCTTCACTTTTTAAATGCTGTCCTTTCAGCGAAAATCACTTTCCTTTGAAAGTGCCTTAAGCTACTTGCAAGCATTCACAAGAAACACTAATGCGTTTCTATGAAAGAGAAGCATTCTGTTCCAACACTTCAATTCACTGCACGAAGTGATGGAGTGTTGCAACACTTTCTAAATGCTGTCCTTTCAGAGAAAATCACTTTCCTTTGAAACTGCCCTAATCTACTTACAAGCATTCAGAAGAAACTCACATGCATTTCTCTGAAAGAGAAGCATTCTGTTCCAACACTTCAATTCACTGTGCAAAGTGAATGGAGTGTTGCTTCACTTTCTAAATGTTGTCCTTTCAGAGAAAATCACTTTCTTTGAAAGTGCCTTAAGCTACTTACAAGCATTAGGAAGAAACTCACATGCCTTTCTCTGAAAGAGAAGCAGTCTGTTCCAACACTTCAGTTCACTGTGCGAAGTGAATGGAGTGTTGCTTCACTTTCTAAATGATTTCCTTTCAGAGAAAATCACTTTCCTTTGAAAGTGCCTTAAGCAACTTGCAAGCATTCACAAGAAAACCTAATGCGTTTCTATGAAAGAGAAGCACTCTGTTCCAAAACTTCAATTCACTTCACGAAGGGAATGGAGTGTTACTTCACTTTCTAAATGCTGTCCTTTCAGAGAAAATTACTTTCCTTTGAAAATGCCTTAAGCTACTTACAAGCATTCACCAGAAACTCACATGTGCTTCTCTGAAAGAGAAGCAGTCTGTTCCAACACTTCAATTCACTGTGCGAAGTGAATGGAGTGTTGCTTCACTTTCTAAATGCTATCATTTCAGAGAAAATCACTTTCCTTTGTAGTGCCTTAAGTTACTTGCAAGCATTAGGAAGAAACTCACATGCGTTTCTCTGAAAGAGAAGCAGTCTGTTCCAACACTTCAATTCACTGTGCGAAGTGAATGGAGTGTTGCTTCACTTTCTAAATGCTGTACTTTCAGAGAAAATCACTTTTGTTTGAAAGTGCCTTAAGCAACTTTCAAGCATTCACAAGAAACTCACATGCATTTCTCTGAAAGAGAAGCCTTCTCTTCCAACACTTCAATTCACTGTGCGAAGTGAATGGAGTATTTCTTCACTTTCTAAATGCTGTACTTTCAGAGAAAATCACTTTCCTTTGAAAGTGCCTTAAGCTACTTTCAAGCATTCAACAGAAACTCACATGCATTTCTCTGAAAGAGATGCAGTCTGTTCCAACACTTCAATTCACTGTTCGAAGTGAATGGAATGATACTTCACTTTGTAAATGCTGTACTTTCAGAGAAAATCACTTTCCTTTGAAAGTGCCTTAAGCTACTTTCAAGCATTCACAAGAAACTCACATGGGTTTCACTGAAAGAGAAGCATTCTGTTCAAACCCTTCAAATCACTGTGCAAAGTGAATGGAGTGTTGCCTCACTTTCAAAATCCTGTCCTTTCAGAGAAAATCACTTTCCTTTGAAAGTGCCTTAAGCTACTTTCAAGCATTCACAAAAAACTCACATGCGTTTCTATGAAAGAGAAGCAGTCTGTTCCAACACTTCAATTCACTGTGTGAAGTGAATGGAGTGTTGCTTCACTTTCTAAATGCTGTCCTTTCAGAGAAAATCACTTTCCTTTGAAAGTGACTTAAGCTACATACAAGCATTCAACAGAAACTCACATGAATTTCTCTGAAAGAGAAGCAGTCTGTTCCAACACTTCAATTCACTGTGCGAAGTGAATGGAGTGTTGCTTCACTTTCTAAATGCTATCCTTTCAGTGAAAATCACTTTCCTTTGAAAGTGCCTTAAGCTACTTACAAGCATTCAACAGAAACTCACATGCGTTTCTCTGAAAGAGAAGCAGTCTGTTCCAACACTTCAATTCACTGTGCGAAGTGAATGGAGTGTTGCCTCACTTTCTAAATGCTCTCCTTTCAGAGAAAATCACTTTCCTTTGAAAGTGCCTTAAGCTACTTACAAGAATTAGGAAGAAACCCACATGCATTTCTCTTAAATTGAAGAAGTCTGTTCCAACACTTCAGTTCTCTGTGCGAATTGAATGGAGTGTTCCTTCACTTTCTAAATGCTGTCCTTTCAAAGAAAATCACTTTCCTTTGAAAGTGCCTTATGCTACATGCAAGCATTCACAAGAAACAATAATGCATTTCTATGAAAGAGAAGCATTCTGTTCCAACACTTCAATTCACTGTGCGAAGTGAATGGAGTGTTGCTTCACTTTCTAAATGCTGTACTTTCAGGAAAATCACTTTCCTTTGAAAGTGCCTTAAGCAACTTTCAAGCATTCACAAGAAACTCACATGCATTTCCCTGAAAGAGAAGCCTTCTCTTCCAACACGTCAGTTCACTGTGCGAAGTGAAAGGAGTGTTGCTTCACTTTCTAAATGCTGTCGTTTCAGAGAATATCACTTTTCTTTGAAAGTGCCTTAAGAAACTTGCAAGCATTCACAAGAAACACTAATGCGTTTCTATGAAAGAGAAGCACTCTGTTCCAAAACTTAAATTCACTTCATGAAGGGAATGGAGTGTTGCTTCACTTTCTAAATGCTGTCTTTTTAGAGAAAATTACTTTCCTTTGAAAGTTCCTTAAGCTACTTACAAGCTTTCACCAAAAACTCACATGTGCTTCTATGAAAGAGAAGCAGTCTGTTCCAACACTTCAATTCACTGTGCGAAATGAATGGAGTGTTGCTTCACTTTCTAAATGTTATCATTTCAGAGAAAATCACTTTCCTTTGAAAGTGCCTTAAGTTACTTGCAAGCATTAGAAAGAAACTCACATGCGTTTCTCTGAAAGAGAAGCAGTCTGTTCCAACACTTCAATTCACTGTGCGAAGTGAATGAAGTGTTGCTTCACTTTCTAAATGCTGTCCTTTCTGAGAAAATCACTTTCATTTGAAAGAGCCTTAAGCTACTTACAAGCATTCAAAAGAAACTCACATGCATTTCTCTGAAAGAGAAGCAGTCTCTTCCAACACATCAATTCACTGTGCAATGTGAATGGAGTGTTGCTTCACCTTCTCAATGCTGTACTTTCAGAGATAATCACTTTCCTTTGAAAGTGCCTTAAGCTACTTTCAAGCATTCACAAGAAACACACATGCGTTTCTCTAAAATAGAAGCAGTCTGTTCCAACATTTCAATTCACTGTGCGAAGTGAATGGAGTGTTGCTTCACTTTCTTAATGCTGTACTTTTAGAGAAAATCACTTTCCTTTGAAAGTCCCTTAAGCTACTTTCAAGCATTCACAAGAAACACACATGCGTTTCTCTGAAATAGAAGCAGTCTGTTCCAACACTTCAATTCACTGTGCGAAGTGAATGGAGTGTTGCTTCAGTTTCTATATGCTGTCCTTTCAGAGAAAATCACTATCCTTTGAAAGTGCCTTAAGCTACTTACAGGAATTAGGAAGAAACTCACATGCATTTCTCTGAAAGAGAAGCAGTCTGTTCCAACACTTCAATTCACTGTGCGAAGTGAATGAAATGTTGCTTCACTTTCTAAATGCTGTCCTTTCAGAGAAAATCACTTTTGTTTGAAAGTGCCTTAAGAAACTTTCAAGCATTCACAAGAAACTCACATGCATTTCTCTGAAAGAGAAGCCTTCTCTTCCAACACTTCAATTCACTGTGCGAAGTGAATGGAGTGGTGCTTCACATTCTAAATGCTGTCCTTTCAGAGAAAATCACTTTCCTTTGAAAGTGCCTTAAGCTACTTACAAGCATTAGGAAGAAACCCACATGCGTTTCTCTCAAAGAGAAGGAGTCTGTTCCAACACTTCAATTCACTGTGCGAAGTGAATGGAGTGTTGCTTCACTTTCTAAATGCTGTCCTTTCCGAGAAAATCACTTTCCTTTGAGAGAGCATTAAGCTACTTACAAGCATTCAACAGAAACTCACATGCATTTCTCCATAAGAGAAACAATCTGTTCCAACATGTCAATTCACTGCACGAAGGGAATGGAGTGTTGCTTCACTTTATAAATGCTGTCCTTTCAGAGAAATTTACTTTCCTTTGAAAGTGACTTAAGCTACCTACAAGCATTCAACAGAAATTCACATGCATTTCTCTGAAAGAGAAGCCTTCTCTTCCAACACTTCAATTCACTGTGCGAAGTGAATGGAGTGTTGCTTCACTTTCTAAATGCTGTACTTTCAGGGAAAATCACTTTTGTTTGAAAGTGCCTTAAGCAACTTTCAAGCATTCACAAGAAACTCACATGCATTTCTCTGAAAGAGAAGCCTTCTCTTCCAACACTTCAATTCACTGTGCGAAGTGAATGGAGTGTTGCTTCACTTTCTAAATGCTGTCCTTTCAGAGAAAATCACTTTCCTTTGAAAGTGCCTTAAGCTACTTACAAGCATTCAACAGAAACTCACATGCATTTCTCTGAAAGTGAAGCAGTCTGTTCCAACACTTCAATTCACTGTTCGAAGTGAATGGAATTATTCTTCACATTGTAAATGCTGTCCTTTAAGAGAAAATCACTTTCCTTTGAAAGTGCCTTAAGCTACTTTCAAGCATTCACAAAAAACTCACATGCGTTTCTATGAAAGAGAAGCAGTCTGTTCCAACACTTCAATTCACTGTGCGAAGTGAAAGGAGTGTTGCTTCAGTTTCTAAATGCTGTCCTTTCAGAGAAAATCACTTTCCTTTGAAAGTGCCTTAAGCTACTTACAAGCATTCAACAGAAACTCACATGCGTTTCACTGAAAGAGAAGGAGTCTGTTCCAACACTTCAATTCACTGTGCGAAGTGAATGGAGTGTTGCTTCACTTTCTAAATGCTGTCCTTTCAGAGAAAATCACTTTCCTTTGAGAGAGCATTAAGCTACTTGCAAGCATTCAACAGAAACTCACATGCATTTCTCTGAAAGAGAAGCAGTCTGTTCCAACACTTCAATTCTCTGTGCGAAGTGAATGGAGTGTTGCTTCACATTCTAAATGCTGTCCTTTCAAAGAAAATCACTTTCCTTTGAAAGTGCCTTAAGCTACTTGCAAGCATTCACAAGAAACACTAATGCGTTTCTATGAATGAGAAGCATTCTGTTCCAACACTTCAATTCACTGCACGAAGGGAATGGAGTGTTGCTTCACTTTCTAAATGCTGTCCTTTCAGAGAAAATCACTTTCCTTTGAAACTGTCTTAATCTACTTACAGGCATTCAGAAGAAACTCACATGCGTTTCTCTGAAAGAGAATCATTCTGTTCCAACACTTCAATTCACTATGCGAAGTGAATGGAGTGTTGCTTCACTTTCTAAATGCTGTCCTTTCAGAGAAAATCACTTTCCTTTGAAAGTGCCTTAAGCTACTTACAAGCATTAGGAAGAAACTCACATGGGTTTCTCTGAAAGAAAAGCAGTCTGTTCCAACACTTCAATTCACTGTGCGAAGTGAATGGAGTGTTGTTTCACTCTCTAAATGCTTTCCTTTCAGAGAAAATCACTTTCCTTTGAACGTGCCTTAAGCAACTTGCAAGCATTCACAAGAAACACTAATGTGTTTCTCTGAAAGAGAAGCCTTCTCTTTCAACACTTCTATACACTGCACGAAGGGAATGGAGTGTTGCTTCACTTTTTAAATGCTGTCCTTTCAGAGAAAATTACTTTCCTTTGAAAGTGCCTTAAGCTACTTACAAGCATTCATCAGAAACTCACATGTGCTTCTCTGAAAGAGAAGCAGTCTGTTCCAACACTTCAATTCACTGTGCGATGTGAATGGAGTGTTGCTTCACTTTCTAAATGCTGTCCTTTCAGAGAAAATCACTTTCCTTTGAAAGTGCCTTAAGCTACTTACAAGCATTCTACAGAAACTCACGTGCATTTCTCTGAAAGATAAGCAGTCTCTTCCAACACTTCAATTCACTGTACGAAGTGAATGGAATGATACTTCACTTTGTAAATGCTGTACTTTCAGAGAAAATCACTTTCCTTTGAAAGTGCCTTAAGCTACTTTCAAGCGTTCACAAGAAACTCACATGCGTTTCACTGAAAAAGAAGCATTCTGTTCAAACACTTCAATTCACTGTGCAAATTGAATGGAGTGTTGCCTCACTTTCTAAATTCTGTCCTTTCAGAGACAACCACTTTCCTTTGAAAGTGCCTTAAACTCATTTCAAGCATACACAAAAAACTCACATGCGTTTCTCTGAAAGAGAAGCAGTCTGTTCCAACACTTCAATTCACTGTGCGAAGTGAATGGAGTGTTGCTTCACTTTCTACATGCTGTCCTTTCAGAGAAAATCACTTTCCTTTAAAAGAGCCTTAAGCTACTTAAAAGCATTCAACAGAAACTCACATGAAATTCTCTGAAAGAGAAGCTGTCTCTTCCAACACTTCAATTCACTGTGCGAAGTGAATGGAGTGTTGCTTCACCTTCTCAATGCTTTTCTTTCAGAGAAAATCACTTTCCTTTGAAACTGCCTTAAGCTACTTACAAGCATTCACCAGAAATTCACATGCATTTCTCTGAAATAGAAGCAGTCTGTTCCAAAACTTTAATTCACTGTGCGAAGTGAATGGAGTGTTGCTTCACTATCTAAATGCTGTCCTTTCAGAGAAAATCAATTTCCTTTGAAAGTGCCTTAAGCTACTTACAAGCATTAGGAAGAAACTCACATGCGTTTCTCTGAAAGAGAAGCAGTCTGTTCCAACACTTCAATTCACTGTGCGAAGTGAATGGAGTGTTGCGTCACTTTCTAAATGCTGTACTTTCAGAGAAAATCACATTCCTATGAAAGTGCCTTAAGCTACTTTCAAGCATTCACAAGAAACACACATGCGTTTCTCTGAACTAGAAGCAGTCTGTTCCAACACTTCAATTCACTGTGCGAAGTGAATGGAGTGTTGCGTCAGTTTCTAAATGCTGTCCTTTCAGAGAAAATCACTTTCCTTTGAAAGTGCCTTAAGCTACTTACAGGCATTAGGAAGAAACTCACATGCGTTTCTCTGAAAGAGAAGCAGTTTATTCCAACACTTCAATTCACTGTGCGAAGTGAATGGAGTGTTGCTTCAATTTCTAAATGCTGTACTTTCAGAGAAAATCACTTTCCTTTGAAACTGCCTTAATCTACTTAAAAGCATTCAGAAGAAACTCACATCTGTTTCTCTGAAAGAGAAGGAGTCTGTTCCAACACTTCAATTCACTGTGCGAAGGGAATGGAGTGTTGCTTCACTTTCTAAATGCTGTCCTTTCAGAGAAAATCACTTTCCTTTGAAAGTGCCTTAAGCTACTTACAAGAATTAGGAAGAAACTCACATGCGTTTCTCTGAAAGAGAAGCAGTCTGTTCCAACACTTCCATTCACTGTGCGAAGTGAATGGAGTGTTGCTTCACTTTCTAAATGCTTTCCTTTCAGAGAAAATCACTTTCCTTTGAAAGTGCCTTAAGCAACTTGCAAGCATTCACAAGAAACACACATGCGTTTCTATGAAAGAGAAGCACTCTGTTCCAACACTTCAATTCACTGTGCGAAGTGAATGGAGTGTTGCTTCACTTTCTAAATGCTGTCCTTTCAGAGAAAATTACTTTCCTTTGAAAGTGCCTTAAGCTACTTACAAGCATTCACCAGAAACTCACATGTGCTTCTCTGAAAGAGAAGCAGTCTGTTCCAACACTTCAATTCACTGTGCGAAGTGAATGGAGTGTTGCTTCACTTTCTAAATGCTGTACTTTCAGGGAAAATCACTTTTGTTTGAAAGTGCCTTAAGCAACTTTCAAGCATTCACAAGAAACTGACATGCATTTATCTGAAAGAGAAGCCTTCTCTTCCAACACTTCAATTCACTGTGCGATGTGAATGGAGTGTTGCTTCACTTTCTAAATGCTGTCCTTCCAGAGAAAATCACTTTCCTTTGAAAGTGCCTTAAGCTCCTTTCAAGCGTTCACAAGAAACTCACATGCGTTTCACTGAAAAAGAAGCATTCTGTTCAAACACTTCAATTCACTGTGCAAAGTGAATGGAGTGTTGCCTCACTTTCGAAATGCTGTCCTTTCAGAGAAAATCACTTTCCTTTGAAAGTGCCTTAAGCTACTTTCAAGCATTCACAAAAAACTCACATGCGTTTCTATGAAAGAGAAGCAGTCTGTTCCAACACTTCAATTCACTGTGCGAAGTGAATGGAGTGTTGCTTCACTTTCTAAATGCTTTCCTTTCAAAGAAAATCACTTTTCTTTAAAAGAGCCTTAAGCTACTTAAAAGCATTCAACAGAAACTCACATGCACTTCTCTGAAAGTGAAGAAGTCTGTTCCAACACTTCAATTCTCTGTGCGAATTGAATGGAGTGTTGCTTCACTTTCTAAATGCTGTCCTTTCAACGAAAATCACTTTCCTTTGAAAGTGCCTTAAGCTACTTACAAGCATTCAACAGAAACTCACATGCATTTCTCTGAAAGATAAGCAGTCTGTTCCAACACTTCAATTCACTGTTCGAAGTGAATGGAATGATACTTCACTTTGTAAATGCTGTCCTTTCAGAGAAAATCACTTTCCTTTGAAAGTGCCTTAAGCTACTTTCAAGCATTCACAAAAAACTCACATGCGTTTCTAAGAAAGAGAAGCAGTCTGTTCCAACACCTCAATTCACTGTGCGAAGTGAATGGAGTGTTGCTTCACTTTCTAAATGCTGTCCTTTCAGAGAAAATCACTTTCCTTTGACAGAGCCTTAAGCTACTTACAAGCATTCAACAGAAACTCACATGCGTTTCTCTGAAAGAGAAGCAGTCTGTTCCAACACTTCAATTCACTGTACGAAGTGAATGGAGTGTTGCTTCACTTTCTAAATGCTGTCCTTTCAGAGATAATCACATTCCTTTGAAAGTGCCTTAAGCTACTTACAAGCATTCAACAGAAACTCACATGCATTTCTCTGAAAGAGAAGCAGTCTGTTCCAACAGTTCAATTCACTGTGCGAAGTGAATGGAGTGTTGCTTCACTTTCTAAATTCTGTCCTTTCAGAGACAACCACTTTCCTTTGAAAGTGTCTTAAACTAATTTCAAGCATTCACAAAAAACTCACACGCGTTTCGCTGAAAGAGAATTAGTCTGTTCCAACACTTCAATTCACTGTGCGAAGTGAATGGAGTGTTTCTTCACTTTCTAAATGCTGTCCTTTCAGAGAAAATCACTTTCCTTTGAAAGTGCCTTAAGCTACTTGCAAGCATTCACAAGAAACACTAATGCGTATCGATGAAAGAGAAGCACTCTGTTCCAACACTTCAATTCACTGCACGAAGGGAACGGAGTATTGCTTCACTTTCTAAATGCTGTCCTTTCAGAGAAAATCACTTTCCTTTGAAAGAGCCTTAAGCTACTTAAAAGCATTCAACAGAAACTCACATGCATTTCTCTGAAAGAGAAGCAGTCTCTTCCAACACTTCAATTCACTGTGCGAAGTGAATGGAGTGTTGCTTCACCTCCTCAATGCTGTTCTTTCAGAGAAAATCACTTTCCTTTGAAACTGCCTTAAGCTACTTACAAGCATTCACCAGAAATTCACATGCATTTCTCTGAAATAGAAGCAGTCTGTTCCAAATCTTTAATTCACTGTGCGAAGTGAATGGAGTGTTGCTTCACTTTCTAAATGCTGTTCTTTCAGAGAAAATCACTTTCCTTTGAAAGTGCCTTAAGCTACTGTCTAGCATTCACAAGAAACACACATGCGTTTCTCTGACCTAGAAGCAGTCTGTTCCAACATTTCAATTCACTGTGCGAAGTGAATGGAGTGTTGTGTCAGTTTCTAAATGCTGTCCTTTCAGAGAAAATCACTTTCCTTTGAAAGTGCCTTAAGCTACTTACAGGCATTAGGAAGAAACTCACATGCGTTTCCCTGAAATAGAAGCAGTTTGTTCCAACACTTCAATTCACTGTGCGAAGTGAATGGAGTGTTGCTTCACTTTCTAAATGCTGTACTTTCAGAGAAAATCACTTTTGTTTGAAAGTGCCTTAAGCAACTTTCAAGCATTCACAAGAAACTCACATATATTTCTCTGAAAGAGAAGCCTTCTCTTCCAACACTTCAATTCACTGTGCGAAGTGAATGGAGTGTTGCTTCACTTACTAAATGCTGTCCTTTCAGAGAAAATCACTTTTCTTTGAAAGAGCCTTAAGCTACTTACAAGCATTCAACAGAAACTCACATGCATTTCTCTGAAAGAGAAGCAGTCTCTTCCAAAACTTCAATTCAGTGTGCGAAGTGAATGGAGTGTTGCTTCACTTTTTAAATGCTGTCCTTTCAGAAAAAATCACTTTCCTTTGAAAGTGCCTAATACTACTTACAAGCATTCAACAGAAACTCACATGCATTTCTCAGAAAGAGAAGATGTCTGTTCCAACACTTCAATTCTCTGTGCGAATTGAATGGAGTGTTGCTTCACTTTCTAAATGCTGTCCTTTCATAGAAAATCACTTTCCTTTGAAAGTGCCTTAAGCTACTTGCAAGCATTCACAAGAAACACTAATGCGTTTCTGTGAAAGAGAAGCATTCTGTTACAACACTTCAATTCAATGCACGAAGTGAATGGAGTGTTGCAACAATTTCTAAATGCTGTCCTTTCAGAGAAAATCACTTTCCTTTGAAAGTGCCTTAAGCTACTTAAAAGCATTCACAAGAAACACACATGCGTTTCTCTGAAATAGAAGCAGTCTGTTCCAACACTTCAATACACTGTGCGAAGTGAATGGAGTGTTGCTTCATTTTCTGAATGCTGTCCTTTCAGAGAAAATCACTTTCCTTTGTAAGTGCCTTAAGCTACTTTTAAGCATTCACAAGAAACTCACATGCGTTTCTCTAAAAGAGAAGCAGTCTGTTCCAACACTTCAATACACTGTGCGAAGTGAAAGGAGTGCTGCTTCACTTTCTAAATGCTGTCCTTTCAGAGAAAATCACTTTCCTTTGAAAGTGACTTAAGCTACTTACAAGCATTCAACAGAAACTCACATGCATTTCTCTGAAAGAGAAGCAGTCTGTTCAAACACTTCAATTCACTGTGCGAAGTGAATGGAGTGTTGCTTCACTTTCTAAATTCTGTCCTTTCAGAGAAAATCATTTTCCTTTGAAAGTGCCTTAAACTACTTTCTAGCATTCACAAAAAACTCACATGTGTTTCTCTGAAAGAGAAGCAATCTGTTCCAACACTTCAATTTACTGTGCGAAGTGAATGGAGTGTTGCTTCACTTTCTAAACGCTGTCCTTTCAGAGAAAATCACTTTCCTTTGAAAGTGCCTTAAGCTACTTGCAAGCATTAGGTAGAAACTCACATGCGTTTCTCTGAAAGAGAAGCAGTCTGTTCCAACACTTCAATTCACTGTGCGAAGTTAATGGAGTGTTGCTTCACTTTCTAAATGCTGTCCTTTCAGAGAAAATCACTTTCCTTTGAAAGTGCCTTAAGCTACTAACAAGCATTCAACAGAAACTCACATGCATTTCTCTGAAAGAGAAGCATTCTCTTCCAACACTTCCATTCACTGTGCGAAGTGAATGGAGTGTTGCTTCACCTTCTCAATGCTGTTCTTTCAGAGAAAATCACTTTCCTTTGAAAGTGCCATAAGCTACTTACAAGCATTCACCAGAAATTCACATGCATTTCTCTGAAATAGAAGCAGTCAGTTCCAACACTTCAATTCACTGTGCGAAGTGAATGGAGTGTTGCTTCACTTTCTAAATGCTGTCCTTTCAGAGAAAATCACTTTCCTTTGAAAGTGCCTTAAGCTACTTACAAGCATTAGGAAGAAACTCACATGCGTTTCTCTGAAAGAGCAGCAGTCTCTTCCAACACTTCAATTCACTGTGCGAAGTGAATGGAGTGTTACTTCACTTTCTAAATGCTGTCCGTTCTGAGAAAATCACTTTCCTTTGAAAGTGCCTTAAGCTACTTGCAAGCATTCACAAGAAACACTAATGCGTTTCTATGAAGGAGAAGCACTCTGTTCCAACACTTCAATTCACTGCACGAGGGGAATGGAGTGTTGCTTCACTTACTAAATGCTGTCCTTTCAGAGAAAATCACTTTCCTTTGAAAGTGCCTAATGCTACTTTCAAGCATTCAACAGAAACTCACATGCATTTCTCAGAAAGAGAAGATGTCTGTTCCAACACTTCAATTCTCTGTGCAAAGTGAATGGAGTGTTGCTTCACTTTCTAAATGCTGTCCTTTCATAGAAAATCACTTTCCTATGAAAGTGCCTTAAGCTACTTGCAAGCATTCACAAGAAACACTAATGCGTTTCTGTGAAAGAGAAGCATTCTGTTCCAACACTTCAATTCAATGCACGAAGTGAATGGAGTGTTGCAACAATTTCTAAATGCTGTCCTTTAAGAGAAAATCACTTTCCTTTGAAAGTGCCTTAAGCTACTAACAAGCATTCACAAGAAACACACATGCGTTTCTCTGAAATAGAAGCAGTCTGTTCCAACACTTCAATTCACTGTGCGAAGTGAATGGAGTGTTGCTTCAGTTTTTGAATGCTGTCCTTTCAGAGAAAATCACTTTCCTTTGAAAGTGCCTTAAGCTACTTTTAAGCGTTCACAAGAAACTCACATGCGTTTCTCTGAAAGAGAAGCAGTCTGTTCCAACACTTCAATACACTGTGCAAAGTGAATGGAGTGTTGCTTCCCTTTCTAAATGCTGTCCTTTCAGAGAAAATCACTTTCCTTTGAAAGTGCCTTAAGCTACTTACAAGCATTAGGAAGAAACTCACATGCATTTCTCTGAAAGATAAGGAGTCTGTTCCAACACTTCAATTCACTGTGCGAAGTGAATGGAGTGTTGCTTTACTTTCTAAATGCTGTCCTTTCCAAGAAAATCACTTTCCTTTGAGAGAGCATTAAGCTACTTACAAGCTTTCAACAGAAACTCACATGCATTTCTCTGAAAGAGAAGCAGTCTGTTCCAACACGTCAATTCACTGCACGAAGTGAATAGAGTGTTGCTTCACTTTCGAAATGCTGTCCTTTCAGAGAAAATCACTTTCCTTTGAAAGTGCCATAAGCTACTTACAAGCATTCAACAGAAACTCACATACATTTCTCTGAATGAGAAGCAGTCTGTTCCAACACTTCAATTCACTGTGCGAAGTGAATGGAGTGTTGCTTCACTCTCTAAATTCTGTCCTTTCAGAGAAAATCACTTTCCTTTGAAAGTGCCATAAACTACTTTCTAGCATTCACAAAAAACTCACATGTGTTTCTCTGAAAGAGAAGCAATCTGTTCCAACACTTCAATACACTGTGCGAAGTGAATGGAGTGTTGCTTCACTTTCTAAATGCTGTCCTTTCAGAGAAAATCACTTTCCTTTGAAAGTGCCTTAAGCTACTTGCAAGCATTAGGAAGAAACTCACATGCGTTTCTCTGAAAGAGAAGCAGTCTGTTCCAACACTTCAATTCACTGTGCGAAGTGAATGGAGTGTTGCTTCACTTTCTAAATGCTGTCCTTTCAGAGAAAATCACTTTCCTTTGAAAGTGCCTTAAGCTACTAACAAGCATTCAACAGAAACTCACATGCATTTCTCTGAAAGAGAGGCAGTCTCTTCCAACACTTCAATTCACTGTGCGAAGTGAATGGAGTGTTGCTTCACCTTCTCAATGCTGTTATTTCAGGAAAATTACTTTTCTTTGAAAGTGCCTTAAGCTACTTACAAGCATTAGGAAGAAACTCACATGCATTTCTCTGAAAGAGAATCAGTCTCTTCCAAAACTTCAATTCAGTGTGCGAAGTGAATGGAGTGTTGCTTCACTTTCTAAATGCTGTCCTTTCAGAGAAAATCACTTTCCTTTGAAAGTGCCTAAAACCACTTAAAAGCATTCAACAGAAACTCACATGCATTTCTCAGAAAGAGAAGATGTCTGTTCCAACACTTCAATTCACTGTGCAAAGTGAATGGAGTGTTGCTTCACTTTCTAAATGCTGTCCTTTCATAGAAAATCACTTAGCTTTGGAAGTGCCTTAAGCTACTTGCAAGCATTCACAAGAAACACTAATGCGTTTCTGTGAAAGAGAAGCATTCTGTTCCAACACTTCAATTCAATGCACAAAGTGAATGGAGTGTTGCAACAATTTCTAAATGCTGTCCTTTAAGAGAAAATCACTTTCCTTTGAAAGTGCCTTAAGCTACTTACAAGCATTCACAAGAAACACACATGCGTTTCTCTGAAATAGAAGCAGTCTGTTCCAACACTTCAATTCACTGTGCGAAGTGAATGGAGTGTTGCTTCAGTTTCTGAATGCTGTCCTTTCAGAGAAAATCACTTTCCTTTGAAAGTGCCTTAAGCTACTTACAAGCATTAGGAAGAAACTCACATGCATTTCTCTGAAAGATAAGGAGTCTGTTCCAACACTTCAATTCACTGTGCGAAGTGAATGGAGTGCTGCTTTACTTTCTAAATGCTGTCCTTTCCAAGAAAATCACTTCCCTTTGAGAGAGCATTAAGCTACTTACAAGCTTTCAACAGAAACTCACATGCATTTCTCTGAAATAGAAGCAGTCTGTTCCAACACTTCAATTCACTGTGCGAAGTGAATGGAGTGTTGCTTCACTTTCTAAATTCTGTCCTTTCAGAGAAAATCACTTTCCTTTGAAAGTGCTTTAAACTACTTTCTAGCATTCACAAAAAACTCACATGTGTTTCTCTGAAAGAGAAGCAATCTGTTCCAACACTTCAATTCACTGTGCGAAGTGAATGGAGTGTTGCTTCACTTTCTAAATGCTGTCCTTTCAGAGAAAATCACTTTCCTTTGAAAGTGCCTTAAGCTACTTGCAAGCATTAGGAAGAAACTCACATGCGTTTCTCTGAAAGAGAAGCAGTCTGTTCCAACACTTCAATTCACTGTGCGATGTGAATGGAGTGTTGCTTCTCTTTCTAAATTCTGTCCTTTCAAGAAAATCACTTTCCTTTGAAAGTGCCTTAAGCTACTAACAAGCATTCAACAGAAACTCACATGCATTTCTCTGAAAGAGAGGCAGTCTGTTCCAACACTTCAATTCACTGTGTGAAGTGAATAGAGTGTTGCTTCACTTTCTAAATGCTGTCCTTTCCGAGAAAATCACTTTCCTTTGAAAGAGCCTTAAGCTACTTGCAAGCATTCACAAGAAACACTAATGCGTTTCTATGAAGGAGAAGCACTCTGTTCCAACAATTCAATTCACTGCACGAAGGGAATGAAGTGTTGCTTCACTTACTAAATGCTGTCCTTTCCGAGAAAATCACTTTCCTTTGAAAGAGCCTTAAGCTACTTACAAGCATTCAACAGAAACTCACATGCATTTCTCTGAAAGAGAAGCAGTCTCTTCCAAAACTTCAATTCAGTGTGCGAAGTGAATGGAGTGTTGCGTCACTTTCTAAATGCTGTCTTTTCAGAGAAAATCACTTTCCTTTGAAAGTGCCTAAAACTACTTAAAAGCATTCAACAGAAACTCACATGCATTTCTCAGAAAGAAAAGATGTCTGTTCCAACACTTCAATTCTCTGTGCGAAGTGAATGGAGTGTTGCTTCACTTTCTAAATGCTGTCCTTTCAAAGAAAATCACTATCCTTTGAAAGTGCCTTAAGCTACTTGCAAGCATTCAGAAGAAACACTAATGCGTTTCTGTGAAAGAGAAGCATTCTGTTCCAACACTTCAATTCACTGCACGAAGTGAATGGAGTGTTGCAACAATTTCTAAATGCTGTCCTTTCAGAGAAAATCACTTTTTTGAAAGTGCCTTAAGCTACTTACAAGCATTCACAAGAAACTCACATGTGTTTCTCTGAAAGAGAAGCAATCTGTTCCAACACTTCAATTCAATGTTCGAAGTGAATGGAATGTTACTTCACTTTCTAAATGCTGTACTTTCAGAGAAAATCACTTTCCTTTGAAAGTGCCTTAAGCTACTTTCAAGCATTCACAAGAAACACACATGCGTTTCTCTGAAATAGAAGCAGTCTGTTCAAACACTTCAATTCACTGTGGGAAGTGAATGGAGTGTTGCTTCAGTTTCTAAATGCTGTCCTTTCAGAGAAAATCACTTTCCTTTGAAAGTGCCTTAAGCTACTTACAGGCATTAGGAAGAAACTCACATGCGTTTCTCTGAAAGAGAAGCAGTTTGTTCAAACACTTCAATTCACTGTGAGAAGTAAATGGAGTGTTGCTTCACTTTCTAAATGCTGTACTTTCAGAGAAAATCACTTTTGTTTTAAAGTGCCTTAAACAACTTTCAAGCATTCACAAGAAACTCACATGTGTTTCTCTGAAAGAGAAGGCTTCTCTTCCAACACTTCAATTCACTGTGCGAAGTGAATGGAGTGTTACTTCACTTTCTAAATGCTGTCCTTTCAGAGAAAATCACTTCCCTTTGAAAGTGCCTTAAGCTACTTACAAGCATTCACCAGAAACTCACATGTGTTTCTCTGAAAGAGAAGCCATCTGTTCCAACACTTCAATTCACTGTTCGAAGTGAATGGAATGTTGCTTCACTTTCTAAATGCAGTCCTTTCTGAGAAAATCACTTTCCTTTGAAAGTGCCTTAAGCTACTTGCAAGCAATCACAAGAAACACTAATGCGTTTCTATGAAAGAGAAGCCCTCTTTTCCAACACATCAATTCACTGCACGAAGGGAATGGAGTGTTGCTTCACTTTCTAAATGCTGTCCTTTCAGAGAAAATCACTTTCCTTTGAAAGAGCCTTAAGCTACTTACAAGCATTCAACAGAAAGTCACATGCATTTCTGTGAAAGAGAGGCAGTCTCTTCCAACACTTCAATTCACTGTGCGAAGTGAATGGAGTGTTGCGTCACCTTCTCAATGCTGTTCTTTCAGAGAAAATCACTTTCCTTTGAAAGTGTCTTAAGCTACTTACAAGCATTCACCGGAAATTCACATGCTTTTTTCTGAAATAGAAGCAGTCTGTTCCAACACTTCAATTCACTGTGCAAAGTGAATGGAGTGTTGCTTCACTTTCTAAATGCTGTCCTTTCAGAGAAAATCACTTTCCTTTGAGAGAGAATTAAGCTACTTACAAGCATTCAACAGAAACTCACATGCGTTTCACTGAAAGAGAAACAGTCTGTTCCAACACGTCAATTCATTGCGAGAAGGGAATGGAGTGTTGCTTCACTTTCTAAATGCTTTCCTTTCAGAGAAAATCACTTTCCTTTGAAAGTGCCTTAAGCTACTTACAAGCATTCAACAGAAACTCACATGCATTTCTCTGAAAGAGAAGCAGTCTGTTCCAACACTTCAATTCACTACGCGAAGTGAATGGAGTGTTGCTTCACTTTCTAAATGCTGTCCTTTCAGAGAAAATCACTTTCCTTTGAAAGTGCCTTAAACTACATTCAAGCATTCACGAAAAACTCACATGCGTTTCTCTGAAAAAGAAGCAGTCTGTTCCAACACTTCAATTCACTGTGCGAAGTGAATGGAGTGTTGCTTCAGTTTCTAAATGCTGTCCTTTCAGAGAAAATCACTTTCCTTTGAAAGTGCCTTAAGCTACTTTTAAGCGTTCACAAGAAACTCACATGCGTTTCTCTGAAAGAGAAGCAGTCTGTTCAAACACTTCAATTCACTGTGCAAAGTGAATGGAGTGTTGCCTCACTTTAGAAATGCTGTCCTTTCAGCGAAAATCACTTTCCTTTGAAAGTGCCTTAAGCTAAGTTCAAGCATTCACAAAAAACTCACATGCGTTTCTCTGAAAGAGGAGCAGTCTGTTCCAACTCTTCAATTCACTGTGCTAAGTGAATGGAGTGTTGCTTCACTTTCTAAATGCTGTTATTTCCGAGAAAATCAATTTCCTTTGAAAGAGCATTAAGCTACTTACAAGCACTCAACAGAAACTCACATGCATTTCTCTGAAAGAGAAGCAGTCTGTTCAAACACTTCAATTCACTGTGCAAAGTGAATAGAGTGTTGCATCTCTTTCGAAATGCTGTCCTTTCAGCGAAAATCACTTTCCTTTGAAAGTGCCTTAAGCTACGTTCAAGCATTCACAAAAAACTCACATGCATTTCTCTGAAAGAGAAGCAGTCTGTTCCAACACTTCAATTCACTGTGCGAAGTGAATGGAGTGTTGCTTCACCTTCTCAATGCTGTTCTTTCCGAGAAAATCACTTTCCTTTGAAAGAGCATTAAGCTACTTACAAGCACTCAACAGAAACTCACATGCGTTTCTCTGAAAGAGAAGCAGTCTGTTCCAACACTTCAATTCATTTCACGAAGGGAATGGAGTGTTGCTTCACTTTCTAAATGCTGTCCTTTCAGAGAAAATCACTTTCCTTTGAAAGTGCCTTAAGCTACTTATAAGCATTCACAAGAAACTCACATGCATTTCTCTGAAAGAGAAGCAGTCTGTTCCAACATTTCAATTCACTGTGCGAAGTGAATGGAGTGTTGCTTCACTTTCTAAATGCTGTCCTTTCAGAGAACATCCCTTTCCTTTGAAAGTGCCTTAAGCTACGTTCAAGCATTCACAAAAAACTCACATGCGTTTCTCTGAAAGAGAAGCAGTCTGTTCCAACACTTCAATTCACTGTGCGAAGTGAATGGAGTGTTGCTTCACTTTCTAAATTCTGTCCTTTCAGAAAAAATCACTTTCCTTTGAAAGTGCCTTAAACTACTTTCAAGCATTCACAAAAAACTCACATGATTTCTCTGAAAGAGAAGCAATCTGTTCCAACACTTCAATTCACTGTGCGAAGTGAATGGAGTATTGCTTCACTTTCTAAATGCAGTCCTGTCAGAGAAAATCACTTTCCTTTGAAAGTGCCTTAAGCTACTTTTAAGCGTTCACAAGAAACTCACATGCGTTTCTCTGAAAGAGAAGCAGTCTGTTCAAACACTTCAATTCACTGTGCAAAGTGAATGGAGTGTTGCCTCACTTTCGAAATGCTGTCCTTTCAGAGAAAATCACTTTCCTTTGAAAGAGCCTTAAGCTACTTACAAGCATTCAACAGAAACTCATATGCATTTCTCTGAAAGAGAGGCAGTCTCTTACAACATTTCAATTCACTGTGCGAAGTGAATGGAGTGTTGCTTCACCTTCTCAATGCTGTTCTTTCAGAGAAAATCACTTTCCTTTGAAAGTGCCTTAAGCCACTTACAAGCATTCACCAGAAATTCACATAAATTTCTCTGAAATAGAAGCAGTCTGTTACAACACTTCAATTCACTGTGCAAAGTGAATGGAGTGTTGCTTCACTTTCTAAATGCTGTCCTTTCAGAGAAAACCACTTTCCTTTGAAAGTGCCTTAAGCTACTTACAAGCATTAGGAAGAAACTCACATGCATTTCTCTGAAAGAGAAGGAGTCTGTTCCAACACTTCAATTCACTGTGCGAAGTGAATGGAGTGTTGCTTCACTTTCTAAATTCTGTCCTTTCTGAGAAAATCACTTTCCTTTGAGAGAGCATTAAGCTACTTACAAGCATTCAACAGAAACTCACATGCGTTTCTCTGAAAGAGAAGCAGTCTGTTCCAACTCTTCAATTCACTGTGCGAAGTGAATGGAGTGTTGCTTCACTTTCTAAATGCTGTTCTTTCCGAGAAAATCAATTTCCTTTGAAAGAGCATTAAGCTACTTACAAGCACTCAACAGAAACTCACATGCATTTCTCTGAAAGAGAAGCAGTCTGTTCAAACACTTCAATTCACTGTGCAAAGTGAATGGAGTGTTGCATCATTTTCGAAATGCTGTCCTTTCAGCGAAAATCACTTTCCTTTGAAAGAGCATTAAGCTACTTACAAGCACTCAACAGAAACTCACATGCGTTTCTCTGAAAGAGAAGCAGTCTGTTCCAACTCTTCAATTCACTGTGCGACGTGAATGGAGTGTTGCTTCACTTTCTAAATGCTGTTCTTTCCGAGAAAATCACTTTCCTTTGAAAGAGCATTAAGCTACTTACAAGCACTCAACAGAAACTCACATGCGTTTCTCTGAAAGAGAAGCAGTCTGTTCCAACACTTCAATTCATTTCACGAAGGGAATGGAGTGTTGCTTCACTTTCTAAATGCTGTCCTTTCAGAGAAAATCACTTTCCTTTGAAAGTGTCTTAAGCTACTTACAAGCATTCAACAGAAACTCACATGCATTTCTCTGAAAGAGAAGCATTCTGTTCCAACATTTCAATTCACTGTGGGAAGTGAATGGAGTGTTGCTTCACTTTCTAAATGCTGTCCTTTCAGAGAAAATCCCTTTCCTTTGTAAGTGCCTTAAACTACTTTCAAGCATTCACAAAATACTCACATGTGTTTCTCTGAAAGAGAAGCAGTCTTTTCAAACACTTGAATTCACTGTGCAAAGTTAATGGAGTGTTGCCTCACTTTCGAAATGCTGTCCTTTCAGCGAAAATCACTTTCCTTTGAAAGTGCCTTAAGCTACGTTCAAGCATTGACAAAAAACTCACATGCGTTTCTCTGAAAGAGAAGCAGTCTGTTCCAACACTTCAATTCACTGTGCGAAGTGAATGGAGTGTTGCTTCACTTTCTAAATTCTGTCCTTTCAGAAAAAATCACTTTCCTTTGAAAGTGCCTTAAACTACTTTCAAGCATTCACAAAAAACTCACATGATTTCTCTGAAAGAGAAGCAATCTGTTCCAACACTTCAATTCACTGTGCGAAGTGAATGGAGTATTGCTTCACTTTCTAAATGCTGTCCTGTCAGAGAAAATCACTTTCCTTTGAAAGTGCCTTAAGCTACTTTTAAGCGTTCACAAGAAACTCACATGCGTTTCTCTGAAAGAGAAGCAGTCTGTTCAAACACTTCAATTCACTGTGCAAAGTGAATGGAGTGTTGCCTCACTTTCGAAATGCTGTCCTTTCAGAGAAAATCACTTTCCTTTGAAAGAGCCTTAAGCTACTTACAAGCATTCAACAGAAACTCATATGCATTTCTCTGAAAGAGACGCAGTCTCTTACAACATTTCTATTCACTGTGCGAAGTGAATGGAGTGTTGCTTCACCTTCTCAATGCTGTTCTTCCAGAGAAAATCACTTTCCTTTGAAAGTGCCTTAAGCCACTTACAAGCATTCACCAGAAATTCACATAAATTTCTCTGAAAGAGAAGCAGTCTGTTACAACAGTTCAATTCACTGTGCAAAGTGAATGGAGTGTTGCTTCACTTTCTAAATGCTGTCCTTTCAGAGAAAATCACTTTCCTTTGAAAGTGCCTTAAGCTACTTACAAGCATTAGGAAGAAACTCACATGCGTTTCTCTGAAAGAGAAGGAGTCTGTTCCAACACTTCAATTCACTGTGCGAAGTGAATGGAGTAATGCTTCACTTTCTAAATTCTGTCCTTTCCGAGAAAATCACTTTCCTTTGAGAGAGCATTAAGCTACTTACAAGCATTCAACAGAAACTCACATGCATTTCTCTGAAAGAGAAGCAGTCTGTTCCAACAGGTCAATTCACTGCACGAAGGGAATGGAGTGTTGCTTCACTTTCTAAATGCTGTCCTTTCAGAGAAAATCACTTTCCTTTGAAAGTGCTTTAAGCTACTTACAAGCATTCAACAGAAACTCACATGCATTTTTCTGAAAGAGAAGAAGTCTGTTCCAACACTTAAATTCACTGTGCGAAGTGAATGGAGTGTTTCGTCACTTTCTAAATGCTGTCCTTTCAAAGAAAATCACTTTCCTTTGTAAGGGCCTTAAGCTACTTGCAAGCATTCACAAGAAACACTAATGCGTTTCTATGAAAGAGAAGCATTCTGTTCCAACACTTCAATTAACTGCACGAAGTGAATGGAGTGTTGCAACACTTTCTAAATGCGGTCCTTTCAGAGAAAATCACTTTCCTTTGAAAGTACCTTAAGCTACTTACAAGCATTCAGAAGAAACTCACATGTGTTTCTCCGAGAAAGAAGCATTTGTTCCAACACTTCAATTCACTGTGCGAAGTGAATGGAGTGTTACTTCAGTTTCTAAATGCTGTCCTTTCAGAGAAAATCACTTTCCTTTGAAAGTGCCTTAAGCTACTTACAAGCATTAGGAAGAAACTCACATGCGTTTCTCTGAAAGAGAAGCAGTCTGTTCCAACATTTCAATTCACTGTGCGAAGTGAATGGAGTGTTGCTTCACTTTCTAAATGCTGCCCTTTCAGAGAAAATCACTTTCCTTTGAAAGTGCCTTAAGCTACTTACAAGCATTCAACAGAAACTCACATGCATTTCTCTGAAAGAGAAGCAGTCTGTTCCAACACTTCAATTCACTGTTCGAAATGAATGGAATCATACATCACTTTGTAAATGCTGTCCTTTCAGAGAAAATCACTTTCCTTTGAAAGTGCCTTAAACTACTTTCTAGCATTCACAAAAAACTCACATGCGTTTCTCTGAAAGAGAAGCAATCTGTTGCAACACTTCAATTCACTGTGCGAAGTGAATGGAGTGTTGCTTCACTTTCTAAATGCTGTCCTTTCAGAGAAAATCACTTTCTTTTGAAAGTGCCTTAAGCTACTTGCAAGCATTCACAAGAAACACTAATGCGTTTCTATGAAAGAGAAGCACTCTGTTCCAACACTTCATTTCACTGCACGAAGGGAATGGAGTGTTGCTTCACTTTCTAAATGCTGTCCTTTCAGAGAAAATCACTTTCCTTTGAAAGAGCCTTAAGCTACTTACAAGCATTCAACAGAAAGTCACATGCATTTCTATGAAAGAGAGGCAGTCTCTTCCAACACTTCAATTCACTGTGCGAAGTGAATGGAGTGTTGCGTCACCTTCTCAATGCTGTTCTTTCAGAGAAAATCACTTTCCTTTGAAAGTGTCTTAAGCTACTTACAAGCATTCACCGGAAATTCACATGCTTTTTTCTGAAATAGAAGCAGTCTGTTCCAACACTTCAATTCACTGTGCAAAGTGAATGGAGTGTTGCTTCACTTTCTAAATGCTGTCCTTTCAGAGAAAATCACTTTCCTTTGAGAGAGAATTAAGCTACTTACAAGCATTCAACAGAAACTCACATGCGTTTCTCTGAAAGAGAAGCAGTCTGTTCCAACACTTCAATTCACTGTGCGAAGTGAATGGAGTGTTGCTTCACTTTCTAAATGCTGTCCTTTCAGAGAAAATCACTTTCCTTTGAAAGAGCCTTAAGCTACTTACATGCATTCAACAGAAACTCACATGCATTTCTCTGAAAGTGAAGAAGTCTGTTCCAACACTTCAATTCTCTGTGCGAAGTGAATGGAGTGTTGCTTCACTTCCTAAATGCTGTCCTTTCATAGAAAATCACTTTCCTTTGAAAGTGCCTTAAGCTACTTACAAGCATTCACCAGAAACTCACATGTGTTTCTCTGAAAGAGAAGCAATCTCTTACAACACTTCAATTCACTGATCGAAGTGAATGGAATGTTACTTTATTTTCTAAATGCTGTACTTTCAGAGAAAATCACTTTCCTTTGAAAGTGCCTTAAGCTACTTTCAAGCATTCACAAGAAACACACATGCGTTTCTTTGAAATAGAAGCAGTCTGTTCCAACACTTCAATTCACTGTGCGAAGTGAATGGAGTGTTGCTTCAGTTTCTAAATGCTGTCCTTTCAGAGAAAATCACTTTCCTTTGAAAGTGCCTTAAGCTACTTTTAAGCGTTCACAAGAAACTCACAAGCGTTTCTCTGAAAGAGAAGCATTCTGTTCCAACACTTCAATTCAATGCACAAAGTGAATGGAGTGTTGCAACAATTTCTAAATGCTGTCCTTTAAGAGAAAATCACTTTCCTTTGAAAGTGCCTTAAGCTACTTACAAGCATTCACAAGAAACACACATGCGTTTCTCTGAAATAGAAGCAGTCTGTTCCAACACTTCAATTCACTGTGCGAAGTGAATGGAGTGTTGCTTCAGTTTCTGAATGCTGTCCTTTCAGAGAAAATCACTTTCCTTTGAAAGTGCCTTAAGCTACTTACAAGCATTAGGAAGAAACTCACATGCATTTCTCTGAAAGATAAGGAGTCTGTTCCAACACTTCAATTCACTGTGCGAAGTGAATGGAGTGCTGCTTTACTTTCTAAATGCTGTCCTTTCCAAGAAAATCACTTCCCTTTGAGAGAGCATTTAGCTACTTACAAGCTTTCAACAGAAACTCACATGCATTTCTCTGAAATAGAAGCAGTCTGTTCCAACACTTCAATTCACTGTGCGAAGTGAATGGAGTGTTGCTTCACTTTCTAAATTCTGTCCTTTCAGAGAAAATCACTTTCCTTTGAAAGTGCTTTAAACTACTTTCTAGCATTCACAAAAAACTCACATGTGTTTCTCTGAAAGAGAAGCAATCTGTTCCAACACTTCAATTCACTGTGCGAAGTGAATGGAGTGTTGCTTCACTTTCTAAATGCTGTCCTTTCAGAGAAAATCACTTTCCTTTGAAAGTGCCTTAAGCTACTTGCAAGCATTAGGAAGAAACTCACATGCGTTTCTCTGAAAGAGAAGCAGTCTGTTCCAACACTTCAATTCACTGTGCGATGTGAATGGAGTGTTGCTTCACTTTCTAAATTCTGTCCTTTCAGAGAAAATCACTTTCCTTTGAAAGTGCCTTAAGCTTCTAACAAGCATTCAACAGAAACTCACATGCATTTCTCTGAAAGAGAGGCAGTCTGTTCCAACACTTCAATTCACTGTGTGAAGTGAATAGAGTGTTGCTTCACTTTCTAAATGCTGTCCTTTCCGAGAAAATCACTTTCCTTTGAAAGAGCCTTAAGCTACTTGCAAGCATTCACAAGAAACACTAATGCGTTTCTATGAAGGAGAAGCACTCTGTTCCAACAATTCAATTCACTGCACGAAGGGAATGAAGTGTTGCTTCACTTACTAAATGCTGTCCTTTCCGAGAAAATCACTTTCCTTTGAAAGAGCCTTAAGCTACTTACAAGCATTCAACAGAAACTCACATGCATTTCTCTGAAAGAGAAGCAGTCTCTTCCAAAACTTCAATTCAGTGTGCGAAGTGAATGGAGTGTTGCGTCACTTTCTAAATGCTGTCTTTTCAGAGAAAATCACTTTCCTTTGAAAGTGCCTAAAACTACTTAAAAGCATTCAACAGAAACTCACATGCATTTCTCAGAAAGAAAAGATGTCTGTTCCAACACTTCAATTCTCTGTGCGAAGTGAATGGAGTGTTGCTTCACTTTCTAAATGCTGTCCTTTCAAAGAAAATCACTATCCTTTGAAAGTGCCTTAAGCTACATGCAAGCATTCAGAAGAAACACTAATGCGTTTCTGTGAAAGAGAAGCATTCTGTTCCAACTCTTCAATTCACTGCACGAAGTGAATGGAGTGTTGCAACAATTTCTAAATGCTGTCCTTTCAGAGAAAATCGCTTTTTTGAAAGTGCCTTAAGCTACTTACAAGCATTCACAAGAAACTCACATGTGTTTCTCTGAAAGAGAAGCAATCTGTTCCAACACTTCAATTCAATGTTCGAAGTGAATGGAATGTTACTTCACTTTCTAAATGCTGTACTTTCAGAGAAAATCACTTTCCTTTGAAAGTGCCTTAAGCTACTTTCAAGCATTCACAAGAAACACACATGCGTTTCTCTGAAATAGAAGCAGTCTGTTCAAACACTTCAATTCACTGTGGGAAGTGAATGGAGTGTTGCTTCAGTTTCTAAATGCTGTCCTTTCAGAGAAAATCACTTTCCTTTGAAAGTGCCTTAAGCTACTTACAGGCATTAGGAAGAAACTCACATGCGTTTCTCTGAAAGAGAAGCAGTTTGTTCAAACACTTCAATTCACTGTGCGAAGTGAATGGAGTGTTGCTTCACTTTCTAAATGCTGTACTTTCAGAGAAAATCACTTTTGTTTTAAAGTGCCTTAAACAACTTTCAAGCATTCACAAGAAACTCACATGTATTTCTCTGAAAGAGAAGGCTTCTCTTCCAACACTTCAATTCACTGTGCGAAGTGAATGGAGTGTTACTTCACTTTCTAAATGCTGTCCTTTCAGAGAAAATCACTTCCCTTTGAAAGTGCCTTAAGCTACTTACAAGCATTCACCAGAAACTCACATGTGTTTCTCTGAAAGAGAAGCCATCTGTTCCAACACTTCAATTCACTGTTCGAAGTGAATGGAATGTTGCTTCACTTTCTAAATGCAGTCCTTTCTGAGAAAATCACTTTCCTTTGAAAGTGCCTTAAGCTACTTGCAAGCAATCACAAGAAACACTAATGCGTTTCTATGAAAGAGAAGCACTCTTTTCCAACACATCAATTCACTGCACGAAGGGAATGGAGTGTTGCTTCACTTTCTAAATGCTGTCCTTTCAGAGAAAATCACTTTCTTTTTAAAGTGACTTAAGATACTTACAAGCATTCAATAGAAACTCACATGCATTTCTCTGAAAGAGAAGCAATCTGTTGCAACACTTCAATTCACTGTGCGAAGTGAATGGAGTGTTGCTTCACTTTCTAAATGCTGTCCTTTCAGAGAAAATCACTTTCCTTTGAAAGTGCCTTAAGCTACTTGCAAGCATTCACAAGAAACACTAATGCGTTTCTATGAAAGAGAAGCACTCTGTTCCAACACTTCATTTCACTGCACGAAGGGAATGGAGTGTTGCTTCACTTTCTAAATGCTGTCCTTTCAGAGAAAATCACTTTCCTTTGAAAGAGCCTTAAGCTACTTACAAGCATTCAACAGAAAGTCACATGCATTTCTGTGAAAGAGAGGCAGTCTCTTCCAACACTTCAATTCACTGTGCGAAGTGAATGGAGTGTTGCGTCACCTTCTCAATGCTGTTCTTTCAGAGAAAATCACTTTCCTTTGAAAGTGTCTTAAGCTACTTACAAGCATTCACCGGAAATTCACATGCTTTTTTCTGAAATAGAAGCAGTCTGTTCCAACACTTCAATTCACTGTGCAAAGTGAATGGAGGGTTGCTTCACTTTCTAAATGCTGTCCTTTCAGAGAAAATCACTTTCCTTTGAGAGAGAATTAAGCTACTTACAAGCATTCAACAGAAACTCACATGCGTTTCTCTGAAAGAGAAACAGTCTGTTCCAACACGTCAATTCATTGCGAGAAGGGAATGGAGTGTTGCTTCACTTTCTAAATGCTGTCCTTTCAGAGAAAATCACTTTCCTTTGAAAGTGCCTTAAGCTACTTACAAGCATTCAACAGAAACTCACATGCATTTCTCTGAAAGAGAAGCAGTCTGTTCCAACACTTCAATTCACTGCGCGAAGTGAAAGGAGTGTTGCTTCACTTTCTAAATGCTGTCCTTTCAGAGAAAATCACTTTCCTTTGAAAGTGCCTTAAACTACTTTCAAGCATTCACGAAAAACTCACATGCGTTTCTCTGAAAAAGAAGCAGTCTGTTCCAACACTTCAATTCACTGTGCGAAGTGAATGGAGTGTTGCTTCACTTTCTAAATGCTGTACTTTCAGAGAAAATCACTTTCCTTTGAAAGAGCCTTAAGCTACTTACATGCATTCAACAGAAACTCACATGCATTTCTCTGAAAGTGAAGAAGTCTGTTCCAACACTTCAATTCTCTGTGCGAAGTGAATGGAGTGTTGCTTCACTTCCCAAATGCTGTCCTTTCATAGAAAATCACTTTCCTTTGAAAGTGCCTTAAGCTACTTACAAGCATTCACCAGAAACTCACATGTGTTTCTCTGAAAGAGAAGCAATCTCTTTCAACACTTAAATTCACTGTTCGAAGTGAATGGAATGTTACTTTATTTTCTAAATGCTGTACTTTCAGAGAAAATCACTTTCCTTTGAAAGTGCCTTAAGCTACTTTCAAGCATTCACAAGAAACACACATGCGTTTCTTTGAAATAGAAGCAGTCTGTTCCAACACTTCAATTCACTGTGCGAAGTGAATGGAGTGTTGCTTCAGTTTCTAAATGCTGTCCTTTCAGAGAAAATCACTTTCCTTTGAAAGTGCCTTAAGCTACTTTTAAGCGTTCACAAGAAACTCACAAGCGTTTCTCTGAAAGAGAAGCAGTCTGTTCAAACACTTCAATTCACTGTGCAAAGTGAATGGACTGTTGCCTCACTTTCGAAATGCTGTCCTTTCAGCGAAAATCACTTTCCTTTGAAAGTGCCTTAAGCTACGTTCAAGCATTCACAAAAAACTCACTTGCGTTTCTCTGAAAGAGAAGCAGTCTGTTCCAACTCTTCAATTCACTGTGCTAAGTGAATGGAGTGTTGCTTCACTTTCTAAATGCTGTTCTTTCTGAGAAAATCAATTTCCTTTGAAAGAGCATTAAGCTACTTACAAGCACTCAACAGAAACTCACATGCATTTCTCTGAAAGAGAAGCAGTCTGTTCAAACACTTCAATTCACTGTGCAAAGTGAATGGAGTGTTGTATCACTTTCGAAATGCTGTCCTTTCAGCGAAAATCACTTTCCTTTGAAAGTGCCTTAAGCTACGTTCAAGCATTCACAAAAAACTCACATGCATTTCTCTGAAAGAGAAGCAGTCTGTTCCAACACTTCAATTCACTGTGCGAAGTGAATGGAGTGTTGCTTCACCTTCTCAATGCTGTTCTTTCCGAGAAAATCACTTTCCTTTGAAAGAGCATTAAGCTACTTACAAGCACTCAACAGAAACTCACATGCGTTTCTCTGAAAGAGAAGCAGTCTGTTCCAACACTTCAATTCATTTCACGAAGGGAATGGAGTGTTGCTTCACTTTCTAAATGCTGTCCTTTCAGAGAAAATCACTTTCCTTTGAAAGTGCCTTAAGCTACTTATAAGCATTCACAAGAAACTCACATGCATTTCTCTGAAAGAGAAGCAGTCTGTTCCAACATTTCAATTCACTGTGCGAAGTGAATGGAGTGTTGCTTCACTTTCTAAATGCTGTCCTTTCAGAGAACATCGCTTTCCTTTGAAAGTGCCTTAAACTACTTTCAAGCATTCACAAAAAACTCACATGATTTCTCTGAAAGAGAAGCAATCTGTTCCAACACTTCAATTCACTGTGCGAAGTGAATGGAGTATTGCTTCACTTTCTAAATGCTGTCCTGTCAGAGAAAATCACTTTCCTTTGAAAGTGCCTTAAGCTACTTTTAAGCGTTCACAAGAAACTCACATGCGTTTCTCTGAAAGAGAAGCAGTCTGTTCAAACACTTCAATTCACTGTGCAAAGTGAATGGAGTGTTGCCTCACTTTCGAAATGCTGTCCTTTCAGAGAAAATCACTTTCCTTTGAAAGAGCCTTAAGCTACTTACAAGCATTCAACAGAAACTCATATGCATTTCTCTGAAAGAGAGGCAGTCTCTTACAACATTTCAATTCACTGTGCGAAGTGAATGGAGTGTTGCTTCACCTTCTCAATGCTGTTCTTTCAGAGAAAATCACTTTCCTTTGAAAGTGCCTTAAGCCACTTACAAGCATTCACCAGAAATTCACATAAATTTCTCTGAAATAGAAGCAGTCTGTTGCAACACTTCAATTCACTGTGCAAAGTGAATGGAGTGTTGCTTCACTTTCTAAATGCTGTCCTTTCAGAGAAAACCACTTTCCTTTGAAAGTGCCTTAAGCTACTTACAAGCATTAGGAAGAAACTCACATGCATTTCTCTGAAAGAGAAGGAGTCTGTTCCAACACTTCAATTCACTGTGCGAAGTGAATGGAGTGTTGCTTCACTTTCTAAATTCTGTCCTTTCTGAGAAAATCACTTTCCTTTGAGAGAGCATTAAGCTACTTACAAGCATTCAACAGAAACTCACATGCGTTTCTCTGAAAGAGAAGCAGTCTGTTCCAACATTTCAATTCACTGTGGGAAGTGAATGGAGTGTTGCTTCACTTTCTAAATGCTGTCCTTTCAGAGAAAATCCCTTTCCTTTGTAAGTGCCTTAAACTACTCTCAAGCATTCACAAAAAACTCACATGTGTTTCTCTGAAAGAGAAGCAGTCTGTTCCAACACTTCAATTCACTGTGCGAAGTGAATGGAGTGTTGCTTCAGTTTCTAAATGCTGTCCTTCAGAGAAAATCACTTTCCTTTGAAAGTGCCTTAAGCTACTTTTAAGAGTTCATAAGAAACTCACATGCGTTTCTCTGAAAGAGAAGCAGTCTGTTCAAACACTTCAATTCACTGTGCAAAGTGAATGGAGTGTTGCCTCACTTTCGAAATGCTGTCCTTTCAGCGAAAATCACTTTCCTTTGAAAGTGCCTTAAGCTACGTTCAAGTATTCACAAAAAACTCACATGCGTTTCTCTGAAAGAGAAGCAGTCTGTTCCAACTCTTCAATTCACTGTGCGAAGTGAATGGAGTGTTGCTTCACTTTCTCAATGATGTTCTTTCCGAGAAAATCAATTTCCTTTGAAAGAGCATTAAGCTACTTACAAGCACTCAACAGAAACTCACATGCATTTCTCTGAAAGAGAAGCAGTCATTTCAAACACTTGAATTCACTGTGCAAAGTTAATGGAGTGTTGCCTCACTTTCGAAATGCTGTCCTTTCAGCGAAAATCACTTTCCTTTGAAAGTGCCTTAAGCTACGTTCAAGCATTCACAAAAAACTCACATGCGTTTCTCTGAAAGAGAAGCAGTCTGTTCAAACACTTCAATTCACTGTGCGAAGTGAATGGAGTATTGCTTCACTTTCTAAATGCTGTCCTGTCAGAGAAAATCACTTTCCTTTGAAAGTGCCTTAAGCTACTTTGAAGCGTTCACAAGAAACTCACATGCGTTTCTCTGAAAGAGAAGCAGTCTGTTCAAACACTTCAATTCACTGTGCGAAGTGAATGGAGTGTTACTTCAGTTTCTAAATGCTGTCCTTTCAGAGAAAATCACTTTCCTTTGAAAGTGCCTTAAGCTACTTACAAGCATTAGGAAGAAACTCACATGCGTTTCTCTGAAAGAGAAGCAGTCTGTTCCAACACTTCAATTCACTGTGCGAAGTGAATGGAGTGTTGCTTCACTTTCTAAATGCTTTCCTTTCAGAGAAAATCACTTTCTTTGAAAGTGCCTAAAGCAACTTGCAAGCTTTCACAAGAAACACTAATGCGTTACTATGAAAGAGAAGCACTCTGTTCCAACACTTCAATTCACTGTGCGAAGTGAATGGAGTGTTGCGTCACTTTCTAAATGCTGTCCTTTCAGAGAAAATTACTTTCCTTTGAAAGTGCCTTAAGCTACTTACAAGCATTCACCAAAAACTCACATGTGCTTCTCTGAAAGAGAAGCAGTCTGTTCCAACACTTCAATTCACTGTGCGAAGTGAATAGAGTGTTGCTTCACTTTCTAAATGCTGTCCTTTCAGAGAAAATCACTTTCCTTTGAAAGTGCCGTAGTTACTTGCAAGCATTAGGAAGAAACTCACATGCGTTTCTCTGAAAGAGAAGCAGTCTGTTCCAACACTTCAATTCACTGTGCGAAGTGAATGGAGTGTTGCTTCACTTTCTAAATTCTGTCCTTTCAGAGAAAATCACTTTCCTTGGAAACTGCCTTAAGCAACTTTCAAGCATTCACAAGAAACTCACATGCATTTCTCTGAAAGAGAAGCCTTCTCTTCCAACACTTCAATTCACTGTGCGAAGTGAATGGAGTGTTGCTTCACTTTCTAAATGCTGCCCTTTCAGAGAAAATCACTTTCCTTTGAAAGTGCCTTAAGCTACTTACAAGCATTCAACAGAAACTCACATGCATTTCTCTGAAAGAGAAGCAGTCTGTTCCAACACTTCAATTCACTGTTCGAAATGAATGGAATCATACATCACTTTGTAAATGCTGTCCTTTCAGAGAAAATCACTTTCCTTTGAAAGTGCCTTAAACTACTTTCTAGCATTCACAAAAAACTCACATGCGTTTCTCTGAAAGAGAAGCAATCTGTTGCAACACTTCAATTCACTGTGCGAAGTGAATGGAGTGTTGCTTCACTTTCTAAATGCTGTCCTTTCAGAGAAAATCACTTTCCTTTGAAAGTGCCTTAAGCTACTTGCAAGCATTCACAAGAAACACTAATGCGTTTCTATGAAAGTAAAGCACTCTGTTCCAACACTTCATTTCACTGCACGAAGGGAATGGAGTGTTGCTTCACTTTCTAAATGCTGTCCTTTCAGAGAAAATCACTTTCTTTGAAAGAGCCTTAAGCTACTTACAAGCATTCAACAGAAAGTCACATGCATTTCTGTGAAAGAGAGGCAGTCTCTTCCAACACTTCAATTCACTGTGCGAAGTGAATGGAGTGTTGCGTCACCTTCTCAATGCTGTTCTTTCAGAGAAAATCACTTTCCTTTGAAAGTGTCTTAAGCTACTTACAAGCATTCACCGGAAATTCACATGCTTTTTTCTGAAATAGAAGCAGTCTGTTCCAACACTTCAATTCACTGTGCAAAGTGAATGGAGTGTTGCTTCACTTTCTAAATGCTGTCCTTTCAGAGAAAATCACTTTCCTTTGAGAGAGAATTAAGCTACTTACAAGCATTCAACAGAAACTCACATGCGTTTCTCTGAAAGAGAAACAGTCTGTTCCAACACGTCAATTCATTGCGAGAAGGGAATGGAGTGTTGCTTCACTTTCTAAATGCTGTCCTTTCAGAGAAAATCACTTTCCTTTGAAAGTGCCTTAAGCTACTTACAAGCATTCAACAGAAACTCACATGCATTTCTCTGAAAGAGAAGCAGTCTGTTCCAACACTTCAATTCACTGCGCGAAGTGAATGGAGTGTTGCTTCACTTTCTAAATTCTGTCCTTTCAGAGAAAATCACTTTCCTTTGAAAGTGCCTTAAACTACTTTCAAGCATTCACGAAAAACTCACATGCGTTTCTCTGAAAAAGAAGCAGTCTGTTCCAACACTTCAATTCACTGTGCGAAGTGAATGGAGTGTTGCTTCACTTTCTAAATGCTGTACTTTCAGAGAAAATCACTTTCCTTTGAAAGAGCCTTAAGCTACTTACATGCATTCAACAGAAACTCACATGCATTTCTCTGAAAGTGAAGAAGTCTGTTCCAACACTTCAATTCTCTGTGCGAAGTGAATGGAGTGTTGCTTCACTTCCTAAATGCTGTCCTTTCATAGAAAATCACTTTCCTTTGAAAGTGCCTTAAGCTACTTACAAGCATTCACCAGAAACTCACATGTGTTTCTCTGAAAGAGAAGCAATCTCTTCCAACACTTCAATTCACTGTTCGAAGTGAATGGAATGTTACTTTATTTTCTAAATGCTGTACTTTCAGAGAAAATCACTTTCCTTTGAAAGTGCCTTAAGCTACTTTCAAGCATTCACAAGAAACACACATGCGTTTCTTTGAAATAGAAGCAGTCTGTTCCAACACTTCAATTCACTGAGCGAAGTGAATGGAGTGTTGCTTCAGTTTCTAAATGCTGTCCTTTCAGAGAAAATCACTTTCCTTTGAAAGTGCCTTAAGCTACTTTTAAGCGTTCACAAGAAACTCACAAGCGTTTCTCTGAAAGAGAAGCAGTCTGTTCAAACACTTCAATTCACTGTGCAAAGTGAATGGAGTGTTGCCTCACTTTCGAAATGCTGTCCTTTCAGCGAAAATCACTTTCCTTTGAAAGTGCCTTAAGCTACGTTCAAGCATTCACAAAAAACTCACATGCGTTTCTCTGAAAGAGAAGCAGTCTGTTCCAACTCTTCAATTCACTGTGCTAAGTGAATGGAGTGTTGCTTCACTTTCTAAATGCTGTTCTTTCCGAGAAAATCAATTTCCTTTGAAAGAGCATTAAGCTACTTACAAGCACTCAACAGAAACTCACATGCATTTCTCTGAAAGAGAAGCAGTCTGTTCAAACACTTCAATTCACTGTGCTAAGTGAATGGAGTGTTGCATCACTTTCGAAATGCTGTTTTTCAGCGAAAATCACTTTCCTTTGAAAGTGCCTTAAGCTACGTTCAAGCATTCACAAAAAACTCACATGCATTTCTCTGAAAGAGAAGCAGTCTGTTCCAACACTTCAATTCATTTCACGAAGGGAATGGAGTGTTGCTTCACTTTCTAAATGCTGTCCTTTCAGAGAAAATCACTTTCCTTTGAAAGTGCCTTAAGCTACTTATAAGCATTCAACAGAAACTCACATGCATTTCTCTGAAAGAGAAGCAGTCTGTTCCAACACTTCAATTCACTGTGCAAAGTGAATGGAGTGTTGCTTCACTTTCTAAATGCTGTCCTTTCAGAGAAAACCACTTTCCTTTGAAAGTGCCTTAAGCTACTTACAAGCATTAGGAAGAAACTCACATGCATTTCTCTGAAAGAGAAGGAGTCTGTTCCAACACTTCAATTCACTGTGCGAAGTGAATGGAGTGTTGCTTCACTTTCTAAATTCTGTCCTTTCTGAGAAAATCACTTTCCTTTGAGAGAGCATTAAGCTACTTACAAGCATTCAACAGAAACTCACATGCGTTTCTCTGAAAGAGAAGCAGTCTGTTCCAACTCTTCAATTCACTGTGCGAAGTGAATGGAGTGTTGCTTCACTTTCTAAATGCTGTTCTTTCCGAGAAAATCAATTTCCTTTGAAAGAGCATTAAGCTACTTACAAGCACTCAACAGAAACTCACATGCATTTCTCTGAAAGAGAAGCAGTCTGTTCAAACACTTCAATTCACTGTGCAAAGTGAATGGAGTGTTGCATCACTTTCGAAATGCTGTCCTTTCAGCGAAAATCACTTTCCTTTGAAAGAGCATTAAGCTACTTACAAGCACTCAACAGAAACTCACATGCGTTTCTCTGAAAGAGAAGCAGTCTGTTCCAACTCTTCAATTCACTGTGCGACGTGAATGGAGTGTTTCTTCACTTTCTAAATGCTGTTCTTTCCGAGAAAATCACTTTCCTTTGAAAGAGCATTAAGCTACTTACAAGCACTCAACAGAAACTCACATGCGTTTCTCTGAAAGAGAAGCAGTCTGTTCCAACACTTCAATTCATTTCACGAAGGGAATGGAGTGTTGCTTCACTTTCTAAATGCTGTCCTTTCAGAGAAAATCACTTTCCTTTGAAAGTGTCTTAAGCTACTTACAAGCATTCAACAGAAACTCACATGCATTTCTCTGAAAGAGAAGCAGTCTGTTCCAACATTTCAATTCACTGTGCGAAGTGAATGGAGTTTTGCTTCACTTTCTAAATGCTGTCCTTTCAGAGAAAATCCCTTTCCTTTGTAAGTGCCTTAAACTACTTTCAAGCATTCACAAAAAACTCACATGTGTTTCTCTGAAAGAGAAGCAGTCTGTTCCAACACTTCAATTCACTGTGCGAAGTGAATGGAGTGTTGCTTCAGTTTCTAAATGCTGTCCTTCAGAGAAAATCACTTTCCTTTGAAAGTGCCTTAAGCTACTTTTAAGAGTCCATAAGAAACTCACATGCGTTTCTCTGAAAGAGAAGCAGTCTGTTCAAACACTTCAATTCACTGTGCAAAGTGAATGGAGTGTTGCCTCACTTTCGAAATGCTGTCCTTTCAGCGAAAATCACTTTCCTTTGAAAGTGCCTTAAGCTACGTTCAAGTATTCACAAAAAACTCACATGCGTTTCTCTGAAAGAGAAGCAGTCTGTTCCAACTCTTCAATTCACTGTGCGAAGTGAATGGAGTGTTGCTTCACTTTCTCAATGATGTTCTTTCCGAGAAAATCAATTTCCTTTGAAAGAGCATTAAGCTACTTACAAGCACTCAACAGAAACTCACATGCATTTCTCTGAAAGAGAAGCAGTCTTTTCAAACACTTGAATTCACTGTGCAAAGTTAATGGAGTGTTGCCTCACTTTCGAAATGCTGTCCTTTCAGCGAAAATCACTTTCCTTTGAAAGTGCCTTAAGCTACGTTCAAGCATTCACAAAAAACTCACATGCGTTTCTCTGAAAGAGAAGCAGTCTGTTCCAACACTTCAATTCACTGTGCGAAGTGAATGGAGTGTTGCTTCACTTTCTAAATTCTGTCCTTTCAGAAAAAATCACTTTCCTTTGAAAGTGCCTTAAACTACTTTCAAGCATTCACAAAAAACTCACATGATTTCTCTGAAAGAGAAGCAATCTGTTCCAACACTTCAATTCACTGTGCGAAGTGAATGGAGTATTGCTTCACTTTCTAAATGCTGTCCTGTCAGAGAAAATCACTTTCCTTTGAAAGTGCCTTAAGCTACTTTTAAGCGTTCACAAGAAACTCACATGCGTTTCTCTGAAAGAGAAGCAGTCTGTTCAAACACTTCAATTCACTGTGCAAAGTGAATGGAGTGTTGCCTCACTTTCGAAATGCTGTCCTTTCAGAGAAAATCACTTTCCTTTGAAAGAGCCTTAAGCTACTTACAAGCATTCAACAGAAACTCATATGCATTTCTCTGAAAGAGACGCAGTCTCTTACAACATTTCAATTCACTGTGCGAAGTGAATGGAGTGTTGCTTCACCTTCTCAATGCTGTTCTTCCAGAGAAAATCACTTTCCTTTGAAACTGCCTTAAGCCACTTACAAGCATTCACCAGAAATTCACATAAATTTCTCTGAAAGAGAAGCAGTCTGTTACAACAGTTCAATTCACTGTGCAAAGTGAATGGAGTGTTGCTTCACTTTCTAAATGCTGTCCTTTCAGAGAAAATCACTTTCCTTTGAAAGTGCCTTAAGCTACTTACAAGCATTAGGAAGAAACTCACATGCGTTTCTCTGAAAGAGAAGGAGTCTGTTCCAACACTTCAATTCACTGTGCGAAGTGAATGGAGTATTGCTTCACTTTCTAAATTCTGTCCTTTCCGAGAAAATCACTTTCCTTTGAGAGAGCATTAAGCTACTTACAAGC
Source organism: Myodes glareolus (assembly GCF_982192425.1). Taxonomy (NCBI): domain Eukaryota; kingdom Metazoa; phylum Chordata; class Mammalia; order Rodentia; family Cricetidae; genus Myodes; species Myodes glareolus. The sequence continues at coordinate 218,648 of NC_142043.1, read as the reverse complement.
ATTCAACAGAAACTCACATGCATTTCTCTGAAAGAGAAGCAGTCTGTTCCAACAGGTCAATTCACTGCACGAAGGGAATGGAGTGTTGCTTCACTTTCTAAATGCTGTCCTTTCAGATCAAATCACTTTCCTTTGAAAGTGCTTTAAGCTACTTACAAGCATTCAACAGAAACTCACATGCATTTTTCTGAAAGAGAAGAAGTCTGTTCCAACACTTAAATTCACTGTGCGAAGTGAATGGAGTGTTTCGTCACTTTCTAAATGCTGTCCTTTCAAAGAAAATCACTTTCCTTTGTAAGGGCCTTAAGCTACTTGCAAGCATTCACAAGAAACACTAATGCGTTTCTATGAAAGAGAAGCATTCTGTTCCAACACTTCAATTAACTGCACGAAGTGAATGGAGTGTTGCAACACTTTCTAAATGCGGTCCTTTCAGAGAAAATCACTTTCCTTTGAAAGTACCTTAAGCTACTTACAAGCATTCAGAAGAAACTCACATGTGTTTCTCCGAGAAAGAAGCATTCTGTTCCAACACTTCAATTCACTGTGCGAAGTGAATGGAGTGTTACTTCAGTTTCTAAATGCTGTCCTTTCAGAGAAAATCACTTTCCTTTGAAAGTGCCTTAAGCTACTTACAAGCATTAGGAAGAAACTCACATGCGTTTCTCTGAAAGAGAAGCAGTCTGTTCCAACACTTCAATTCACTGTGCGAAGTGAATGGAGTGTTGCTTCACTTTCTAAATGCTTTCCTTTCAGAGAAAATCACTTTCCTTTGAAAGTGCCTAAAGTAACTTGCAAGCTTTCACAAGAAACACTAATGCGTTACTATGAAAGAGAAGCACTCTGTTCCAACACTTCAATTCACTGTGCGAAGTGAATGGAGTGTTGCGTCACTTTCTAAATGCTGTCCTTTCAGAGAAAATTACTTTCCTTTGAAAGTGCCTTAAGCTACTTACAAGCATTCAACAGAAACTCACATGTGCTTCTCTGAAAGAGAAGCAGTCTGTTCCAACACTTCAATTCACTGTGCGAAGTGAATGGAGTGTTGCTTCACTTTCTAAATGCTGTCCTTTCAGAGAAAATCACTTTCCTTTGAAAGTGCCGTAGTTACTTGCAAGCATTAGGAAGAAACTCACATGCGTTTCTCTGAAAGAGAAGCAGTCTGTTCCAACACTTCAATTCACTGTGCGAAGTGAATGGAGTGTTGCTTCACTTTCTAAATTCTGTCCTTTCAGAGAAAATCACTTTCCTTTGAAAGTGCCTTAAGCTACTTACAAGCATTCAACAGAAACTCACATGCATTTCTCTGAAAGAGAAGCAGTCTGTTCCAACACTTCAATTCACTGTTCGAAATGAATGGAATCATACATCACTTTGTAAATGCTGTCCTTTCAGAGAAAATCACTTTCCTTTGAAAGTGCCTTAAGCTACTTTCAAGCGTTCACAAGAAACTCACATGCGTTTCACTGAAAGAGAAGCATTCTGTTCAAACACTTCAATTCACTGTTCAAAGTGAATGGAGTGTTGCCTCACTTTCTAAATGCTGTCCATCCAGAGATAATCACATTCCTTTGAAAGTGCCTAAAGCTACTTACAAGCATTCAACAGAAACTCACATGCATTTCTCTGGAAAAGAAGGAATCTGTTCCAACATTTCAATTCACTGTGAGAAGTGAATGGAGTGTTGCTTCACTTTCTAAATTCTGTCCTTTCTTAGACTATCACTTTCCTTTGAAAGTACCTTAAACTAATATCAAGTATTCACAAAAAACTCACGTGTGTCTCTGAAAGAGAATTAGTCTGTCCCAACACTTCAATTCACTGTGTGAAGTGAATGGAGTGTTGCTTCAGTTTCTAAATGCTGTCTTATCACAGAAAATCACTTTCCTTTGAAAGTGCCTTAAGCTAATTACAGGCATTAGGAAGAAACTCACATGCGTTTCTCTGAAAGAGATGCAGTTTGTTCCAACACTTCAATTCACTGTGCGAAGTGAATGGAGTGTTGCTTCACTTTCTAAATGCTGTACTTTCATAGAAAATCACTTTTGTTTGAAAGTGCCTTCAGCAACTTTCAAGCATTCACAAATAACTCACATGCGTTTCTCTGAAAAAGAAGCCTTCTCTTCCAACACTTCAATTCACTGTGCGAAGTGAATGGAGTGTTACTTCACTTTCTAAATGCTGTCCTTTCAGAGAAAATCACTTTTGTTTGAAAGTGCCTTAAGCAACTTTCAAGCATTCACAAGAAACTCACATGTATTCTCTGAAAGAGAAGCCTTCTCTTCCAACACTTCAATTCACTGTGCGAAGTGAATGGAGTGTTGCTTCACTTTCTAAATGCTGTCCTTTCAGAGAAAATCACTTTCCTTTGAAAGTGCCTTAAGCTACTTACAAGCATTCAACAGAAACTCACATGCATTTCTCTGAAAGTGAAGAAGTCTGTTCCAACACTTCAATTCTCTGTGCGAAGTGAATGAAGTGTTGCTTCACTTTCTAAATGCTGTCCTTTCATAGAAAATCACTTTCCTTTGAAAGTGCCTTAAGCTACTTACAAGCATTCACCAGAAACTCACATGTGTTTCTCTGAAAGGGAAGCAATCTGTTCCAACACTTCAATTCACTGTTCGAAGTGAATGGAATGTTACTTCATTTTCTAAATTCTGTACTTTCAGAGAAAATCACTTTCCTTTGAAAGTGCCTTAAGCTACTTTCAAGCATTCACAAGAAACACACATGTGTTTCTTTAAAATAGAAGCAGTCTGTTCCAACACTTCAATTCACAGTGCGAAGTGAATGGAGTGTTGCTTCAGTTTCTAAATGCTGTCCTTTCAAAGAAAATCACTTTCCTTTGAAAGTGCCTTAAGCTACTTTTAAGCGTTCACAAGAAACTCACATGCGTTTCTCTGATAGAGAAGCAGTCTGTTCAAACACTTCAATTCACTGTGCAAAGTGAATGGAGTGTTGCCTCACTTTCGAAATGCTGTCCTTTCAGCGAAAATCACTTTCCTTTGAAAGTGCCTTAAGCTACGTTCAAGCATTCACAAAAAACTCACATGCGTTTCTCTGAAAAAGAAGCAGTCTGTTCCAACTCTTCAATTCACTGTGCGAAGTGAATGGAGTGTTGCTTCACTTTCTAAATGCTGTTCTTTCCGAGAAAATCACATTCCTTTAAAAGAACATTAAACTACTTACAAGCACTCAACAGAAACTCACATGCCTTTCTCTGTAAGAGAAGCAGTCTGTTCCAACACTTCAATTCACTGCACGAAGGGAATGGAGTGTTGCTTCACTTTCTATATGCTGTCCTTCAGAGAAAATCACTTTCCTTTGAAAGTGACTTAAGTTACTTACAAGCATTCAACAGAAACTCACATGCATTTCTCTGAAAGAGAAGCAGTCTGTTCCAACACTTCAATTCACTGTGCGAAGTGAATGGAGTGTTGCTTCACTTTCTAAATTCTGTCCTTTCAGAGAAAATCACTTTCCTTTGAAAGAGCCTTCAGCTACTTTCAAGCATTCAACAGAAACTCACATGCATTTCTCTGAAAGAGAAGCAGTCTGTTCCAACACTTCAATTCACTGTGTGAAGGGAATGGAGTGTTGCTTCACTTTCTAAATTCTGTCCTTTCAGAGAAAATCACTTTCCTTTGAAAGTGCCTCAAGCTACTTACAAGCATTCACCAGAAATTTACATGCATTTCTCTGAAATAGAAGAAGTCTGTTACAACACTTCAATTCACTGTGCAAAGTGAATGGAGTGTTGCTTCACTTTCTAAATGCTGTCCTTTCAGAGAAAATCACTTTCCTTTGAAAGTGCCTTAAGCTACTTACAAGCATTAGGAAGAAACTCACATGCATTTCTCTGAAAGAGAAGGAGTCTGTTCCAACACTTCAATTCACTGTGCTCAGTGAATGGAGTGTTGCTTCACTTTCTAAATGCTGTCCTTTCCGAGAAAATCACTTTCCTTTGAGAGAGCATTAAGCTACTTACAAGCATTCAACAGAAACTCACATGCATTTCTCTGAAAGAGAAGCAGTCTGTTCCAACACTTCAATTCACTGTGCGAAGTGAATGGAGTGTTGCTTCACTTTCTAAATTCTGTCCTTTCAGAGAAAATCACTTTCCTTGGAAACTGCCTTAAGCAACTTTCAAGCATTCACAAGAAACTCACATGCATTTCTCTGAAAGAGAAGCCTTCTCTTCCAACACTTCAATTCACTGTGCGAAGTGAATGGAGTGTTGCTTCACTTTCTAAATGCTGCCCTTTCAGAGAAAATCACTTTCCTTTGAAAGTGCCTTAAGCTACTTACAAGCATTCTACAGAAACTCACATGCATTTCTCTGAAAGAGAAGCAGTCTGTTCCAACACTTCAATTCACTGTTCGAAATGAATGGAATCATACATCACTTTGTAAATGCTGTCCTTTCAGAGAAAATCACTTTCCTTTGAAAGTGCCTTTAGCTACTTTCAAGCATTCACAAGAAACTCACATGCGTTTCACTGAAAGAGAAGCATTCTGTTCAAACACTTCAATTCACTGTTCAAAGTGAATGGAGAGTTGCCTCACTTTCAAAATGCTGTTCTTTCAGAGAAAATCACTTTTCTTTGAATGTGCCTTAAGCTACTTTCAAGCATTCAAAAAAAACTCACATGCGTTTCTATGAAAGAGAAGCAGTCTGTTCCAACACTTCAATTCACTGTGTGAAGTCAATGAAGTGTTGCTTCACTTTCTAAATGCTGTCCTTTCAGAGAAAATCACTTTCCTTTGACAGAGCCTTAAGCTACTTGCAATCATTCAACAGAAACTCACATGCATTTCTCTGAAGGAGAAGCAGTCTGTTCCAACACTTCAATTCACTGCACGAAGTGAATGGAGTGTTGCTTCACTTTCTAAATGCTGTCCTTCCAGAGATAATCACATTCCTTTGACAGTGCCTAAAGCTACTTACAAGCATTCAACAGAAACTCACATGCATTTCTCTGAAAAAGAAGGAATCTGTTCCAACATTTCAATTCACTGTGAGAAGTGAATGGAGTGTTGCTTCACTTTCTAAATTCTGTCCTTTCTTAGACAATCACTTTCCTTTGAAAGTACCTTAAACTAATATCAAGTATTCACAAAAAACTCACGTGTGTCTCTGAAAGAGAATTAGTCTGTCCCAACACTTCAATTCACTGTGTGAAGTGAATGGAGTGTTGCTTCACTTTCTAAATGCTGTCCTTTCAGAGAAAATCACTTTCCTTTGAAAGTGCCTTTAGCTACTTGAAAGCATTCACAAGAAACACTAATGCGTTTCTATGAAAGAAAAGCACTCTGTTCCAACACTTCAATTCACTGCACGAAGTGAACGGAGTATTGCTTCACTTTCTAAATGCTGTCCTTACAGAGAAAATCACTTTCCTTTGACAGAGCCTTAAGCTACTTAAAAGCATTCAACAGAAACTCACATGCATTTCTCTGAAAGAGAAGCAGTCTCTTCCAACACTTCAATTCACTGTGCGAACTGAATGGAGCATTGCTTCACCTTCTCAATGCTGTTCTTTCAGAGAAAATCACATTCCTTTGAAACTGCCTTAAGATTCTTACAAGCATTCACCAGAAATTCACTTGCATTTCTCTGAAATAGAAGCAGTCTGTTCCAAAACTTTAATTCACTGTGCGAAGTGAATGGAGTGTTGCTTCACTTTCTAAATGCTGTAATTTCAGAGAAAATCACTTTCCTTTGAAAGTGCCTTAAGCTACTTTTAAGCGTTCACAAGAAACTCACATGCGTTTCTCTGAAAGAGTAGCAGTCTGTTCAAACACTTCAATTCACTGTGCAAAGTGAATGGAGTGTTGCCTCACTTTCGAAATGCTGTCCTTTCAGAGAAAATCACTTTCCTTTGAAAGTGCCTTAAGCTACTGTCAAGCATTCACAAAAAACTCACATGCGTTTCTCTGAAAGAGAAGCAGTCTGTTCCAACACTTCAATTCACTGTGCGAAGTGAATGGAGTGTTGCCTCACTTTCGAAATGCTGTCCTTTCAGCGAAAATCACTTTCCTTTGAAAGTGCCTTAAGCTACGTTCAAGCATTCACAAAAAACTCACATGCGTTTCTCTGAAAGAGAAGCAGTCTGTTCCAACACTTCAATTCACTGTGCGAAGTGAATGGAGTGTTGCTTCACTTTCTAAATGCTTTTCTTTCCAAGAAAATCACTTTCCTTTGAAAGAGCATTAAGCTACTTACTACCACTCAACAGAAACTCACATGCATTTCTATGAAAGAGAAGCAGTCTGTTCCAACACTTCAATTCACTGTGCGAAGTGAATGGAGTGCTGCTTCACTTTCTAAATTCTGTCCTTTCAGAGAAAATCACTTTCCTTTGAAAGTGCCTTAAACTACTTTCAAGAATTCAAAAATAACTCACATGCGTTTCTCTGAAACAGAAGCAATCTGTTCCAACACTTCAATTCACTGTGCGAAGTGAATGGAGTGTTGGTTCACTTTCTAAATGCTGTCATTTCAGAGAAAATCACTTTCCTTTGAAAGTCCCTTAAGCTACCTTTAAGCGTTCACAAGAAACTCACATGCGTTTCTCTGAAAGAGAGGCAGTCTCTTACAACACTTCAATTCACTGTGCGAAGTGAATGGAGTGTTGCTTCACCTTCTCAATGCTGTTCTTTCAGAGAAAATCACTTTCCTTTGAAAGTGCCTTAAGCTACTTACAAGCATTCACCAGAAATTCACATGCATTTCTCTGAAATAGAAGCAGTCTGTTACAACACTTCAATTCACTATGCAAAGTGAATGGAATGTTGCTTCACTTTCTAAACGCTGTCCTTTAGAGAAAATCACATTCCTTTGAAAGTGCCTTAAGCTACTTACAAGCATTAGGAAGAAACTCACATGCGTTTCCCTGAAAGAGAAGGAGTCTGTTCCAACACTTCAATTCACTGTGTGAAGTCAATGAAGTGTTGCTTCACTTTCTAAATGCTGTCCTTTCAGAGAAAATCACTTTCCTTTGTAAGTCCCTTAAGCTACTTTTAAGCGTTCACAAGAAACTCACATGCGTTTCTCTGAAAGAGAGGCAGTCTCTTACAACACTTCAATTCACTGTGCGAAGTGAATGGAGTGTCTCTTCACCTTCTCAATGCTGTTCTTTCAGAGAAAATCACTTTCCTTTGAAACTGCCTTAAGCTACTTTCAAGCGTTCACAAGAAACTCACATGCGTTTCACTGAAAGAGAAGCATTCTGTTCAAACACGTCAATGCACTGTTCAAAGTGAATGGAGTGTTGCCTCACTTTCGAAATGCTGTCCTTTCAGAGAAAATCACTTTCCTTTGAAAGTGCCTTAAGCTACTTTCAAGCATTCAAAAAAACTCACATGCGTTTCTATGAAAGAGAAGGAGTCTGTTCCAAGACTTCAATTCACTGTACGAAGTGAATGGAGTGTTGCTTCACTTTCTAAATGCTGTCCTTACAGAGAAAATCACTTTCCTTTGACAGAGCCTTAAGCTACTTTCAAGCATTCAACAGAAACTCACATGCATTTCTCTCAAAGAGAAGCAGTCTGTTCCAACACTTCAATTCACTGTGCGAAGTGAATGGAGTGTTGCTTCACTTTCTAAATTCTGTCCTTTCAGAGACAATCACTTTCCTTTGAAAGTACCTTAAACTAATTTCAAGTATTCACGAAAAACTCACATGTGTGTCTCTGAAAGAGAATTAGTCTGTCCCAACACTTAAATTCACTGTTGGAAGTGAATGGAGTGTTGCTTCACTTTCTAAATTCTGTCCTTTCAGAGAAAATCACTTTCCTTTGAAAGCGCCTTAAACTACTTTCAAGCATTCACAAAAAACTCACATGATTTCTCTGACAGAGAAGCAATCTGTTCCAACACTTCAATTCACTGTGCTCAGTGAATGGAGTGTTGCTTCACTTTCTAAATGCTGTCCTATCAGAGAAAATCACTTTCCTTTGAAAGAGCCTTAAGCTACTTTCAAGCATTCAACAGAAACTCACATGCATTTCTCTGAAAGAGAAGCAGTCTGTTCCAACACTTCAATTCACTGTGCGAAGTGAATGGAGTGTTGCTTCACTTTCTAAATTCTGTCCTGTCAGAGAAAATCACTTTCCTTTGAAAGTGCCTTAAGCTACTTACAAGCATTCACCAGAAATTTACATGCATTTCTCTGAAATAGAAGAAGTCTGTTACAACACTTCAATTCACTGTGCAAAGTGAATGGAGTGTTGCTTCACTTTCTAAATGCTGTCCTTTCAGAGAAAATCACTTTCCTTTGAAAGTGCCTTAAGCTACTTACAAGCATTAGGAAGAAACTCACATGCATTTCTCTGAAAGAGAAGGAGTCTGTTCCAACACTTCAATTCACTGTGCGAAGTGAATGGAGTGTTGCTTCACTTTCTAAATGCTGTCCTTTCCGAGAAAATCACTTTCCTTTGAGAGAGCATTAAGCTACTTACAAGCATTCAACAGAAACTCACATGCATTTCTCTGAAAGAGAAGCAGTCTGTTCCAACACGTCAATTCACTGCACGAAGGGAATGGAGTGTTGCTTCACTTTCTAAATGCTGTCCTTTCAGAGAAAATCACTTTCTTTGAAAGTGCTTTAAGCTACTTACAAGCATTCAACAGAAACTCACATGCATTTCTCTGAAAGAGAAGCAGTCTGTTCCAACACTTCAATTCACTGTGCGAAGTGAATGGAGTGTTTCGTCACTTTCTAAATGCTGTCCTTTCAAAGAAAATCACTTTCCTTTGTAAGTGCCTTAAGGTACTTGCAAGCATTCACAAGAAACACTAATGCGTTTCTATGAAAGAGAAGCATTCTGTTCCAACACTTCAATTAACTGCACGAAGTGAATGGAGTGTTGCAACACTTTCTAAATTCTGTCCTTTCAGAGAAAATCACTTTCCTTGGAAAGTGCCTTAAGCTACTTACAAGCATTCACAAAAAACTCAGCGCGTTTCTCTGAAAGAGAAGCAGTCTGTTCCAACACTTCAATTCACTGCACGAAGTGAATGGAGTGTTGCTTCACTTTCTAAATGCTGTCCTTCCAGAGATAATCACATTCCTTTGAAAGTGCCTAAAGCTACTTACAAGCATTCAACAGAAACTCACATGCATTTCTCTGAAAAAGAAGGAATCTGTTCCAACATTTCAATTCACTGTGAGAAGTGAATGGAGTGTTGCTTCACTTTCTAAATTCTGTCCTTTCTTAGACAATCACTTTCCTTTGAAAGTACCTTAAACTAATATCAAGTATTCACAAAAAACTCACGTGTGTCTCTGAAAGAGAATTAGTCTGTCCCAACACTTCAATTCACTGTGTGAAGTGAATGGAGTGTTGCTTCACTTTCTAAATGCTGTCCTTTCAGAGAAAATCACTTTCCTTTGAAAGTGCCTTAAGCTACTTGAAAGCATTCACAAGAAACACTAATGCGTTTCTATGAAAGAAAAGCACTCTGTTCCAACACTTCAATTCACTGCACGAAGTGAACGGAGTATTGCTTCACTTTCTAAATGCTGTCCTTACAGAGAAAATCACTTTCCTTTGAAAGAGCCTTAAGCTACTTAAAAGCATTCAACAGAAACTCACATGCATTTCTCTGAAAGAGAAGCAGTCTCTTCCAACACTTCAATTCACTGTGCGAACTGAATGGAGCGTTGCTTCACCTTCTCAATGCTGTTCTTTCAGAGAAAATCACTTTCCTTTGAAAGTGCCTTAAGATACTTACAAGCATTCACCAGAAATTCACTTGCATTTCTCTGAAATAGAAGCAGTCTGTTCCAAAACTTTAATTCACTGTGCGAAGTGAATGGAGTGTTGCTTCACTTTCTAAATGCTGTAATTTCAGAGAAAATCACTTTCCTTTGAAAGTGCCTTAAGCTACTTTTAAGCGTTCACAAGAAACTCACATGCGTTTCTCTGAAAGAGTAGCAGTCTGTTCAAACACTTCAATTCACTGTGCAAAGTGAATGGAGTGTTGCCTCACTTTCGAAATGCTGTCCTTTCAGAGAAAATCACTTTCCTTTGAAAGTGCCTTAAGCTACTGTCAAGCATTCACAAAAAACTCACATGCGTTTCTCTGAAAGAGAAGCAGTCTGTTCCAACACTTCAATTCACTGTGCGAAGTGAATGGAGTGTTGCTTCCCTTTCTAAATGCTGTCCTTTCAGAGAAAATCACTTTCCTTTGAATGTGCCTTAAGCTACTTTTAAGCGTTCACAAGAAACTCACATGTGTTTCTCTGAAATAGAAGCAGTCTGTTCAAACACTTCAATTCACTGTGCAAAGTGAATGGAGTGTTGCCTCACTTTTGAAATGCTGTCCTTTCAGCGAAAATCACTTTCCTTTGAAAGTGCCTTAAGCTACATTCAAGCATTCACAAAAAACTCACATGCGTTTCTCTGAAAGAGAAGCAGTCTGTTCCAACACTTCAATTCACTGTGCGAAGTGAATGGAGTGTTGCTTCACTTTCTAAATGCTTTTCTTTCCAAGAAAATCACTTTCCTTTGAAAGAGCATTAAGCTACTTACTAGCACTCAACAGAAACTCACATGCATTTCTATGAAAGAGAAGCAGTCTGTTCCAACACTTCAATTCACTGTGCGAAGTGAATGGAGTGTTGCTTCACTTTCTAAATTCTGTCCTTTCAGGGAAAATCACTTTCCTTTGAAAGTGCCTTAAACTACTTTCAAGCATTCACAAATAACTCACATGCGTTTCTCTGAAAGACAAGCAATCTGTTCCAACACTTCAATTCACTGTGCGAAGTGAATGGAGTGTTGGTTCACTTTCTAAATGCTGTCCTTTCAGAGAAAATCACTTTCCTTTGAAAGTCCCTTATGCTACCTTTAAGCGTTCACAAGAAACTCACATGCGTTTCTCTGAAAGAGAGGCAGTCTCTTACAACACTTCAATTCACTGCGCAAAGTGAATGGAGTGTTGCTTCACCTTCTCAATGCTGTTCTTTCAGAGAAAATCACTTTCCTTTGAAAGTGCCTTAAGCTACTTACAAGCATTCACCAGAAATTCACATGCATTTCTCTGAAATAGAAGCAGTCTGTTACAACACTTCAATTCACTATGCAAAGTGAATGGAATGTTGCTTCACTTTCTAAACGCTGTCCTTTAGAGAAAATCACTTTCCTTTGAAAGTGCCTTAAGCTACTTACAAGCATTAGGAAGAAACTCACATGCGTTTCTCTGAAAGAGAAGGAGTCTGTTCCAACACTTCAATTCACTGTGTGAAGTCAATGAAGTGTTGCTTCACTTTCTAAATGCTGTCCTTTCAGAGAAAATCACTTTCCTTTGTAAGTCCCTTAAGCTACTTTTAAGCGTTCACAAGAAAATCACATGCGTTTCTCTGAAAGAGAGGCAGTCTCTTACAACACTTCAATTCACTGTGCGAAGTGAATGGAGTGTCGCTTCACCTTCTCAATGCTGTTCTTTCAGAGAAAATCACTTTCCTTTGAAACTGCCTTAAGCTACTTTCAAGCGTTCACAAGAAACTCACATGCGTTTCACTGAAAGAGAAGCATTCTGTTCAAACACGTCAATGCACTGTTCAAAGAGAATGGAGTGTTGCCTCACTTTCGAAATGCTGTCCTTTCAGAGAAAATCACTTTCCTTTGAAAGTGCCTTAAGCTACTTTCAAGCATTCAAAAAAACTCACATGCGTTTCTATGAAAGAGAAGGAGTCTGTTCCAAGACTTCAATTCACTGTACGAAGTGAATGGAGTGTTGCTTCACTTTCTAAATGCTGTCCTTACAGAGAAAATCACTTTCCTTTGACAGAGCCTTAAGCTACTTTCAAGCATTCAACAGAAACTCACATGCATTTCTCTCAAAGAGAAGCAGTCTGTTCCAACACTTCAATTCACTGCATGAAGTGAATGGAGTGTTGCTTCACTTTCTAAATGCTGTCCTTTCAGAGAAAATCACTTTCCTTTGAAATTGCCTTAAGCTACTTGAAAGCATTCACAAGAAAAACTAATGCGTTTCTATGAAAGAAAAGCACTCTGTTCCAACACTTCAATTCACTGCACGAAGGGAACGGAGTATTGCTTCACTTTCTAAATGCTGTCCTTTCAGAGAAAATCACTTTCCTTTGAAACTGCCTTAAGCTACTTACAAGCATTCACCAGAAATTCACTTGCATTTCTCTGAAATAGACGCAGTCTGTTCCAAATCTTTAATTCACTGTGCGAAGTGAATGGAGTGTTGCTTCACTTTCTAAATGCTGTCCTTTCAGAGAAAATCACTTTCCTTTGAAAGTGCGTTAAGCTACTTACAAGCATTAGGAAGAAACTCACATGCGTTTCTCTGAAATAGAAGCAGTCTGTTCCAAAACTTCAATTCACTGTGCGAAGTGAATGGAGTGTTGCTTCAGTTTCTAAATGCTGTCTTTTCACAGAAAATCACTTTCCTTTGAAAGTGCCTTAAGCTACTTACAGGCATTAGGAAGAAACTCACATGCGTTTCTCTGAAAGAGATGCAGTTTGTTCCAACACTTCAATTCACTGTGCGAAGTGAATGGAGTGTTGCTTCACTTTCTAAATGCTGTACTTTCATAGAAAATCACTTTTGTTTGAAAGTGCCTTCAGCAACTTTCAAGCATTCACAAAAAACTCACATGCGTTTCTCTGAAAGAGAAGCCTTCTCTTCCAACACTTCAATTCACTGTGCTAAGTGAATGGAGTGGTACTTCACTTTCTAAATGCTGTCCTTTCAGAGAAAATCACTTTTGTTTGAAAGTGCCTTAAGCAACTTTCAAGCATTCAACAGAAACTCACATGCATTTCTCTGAAAGTGAAGAAGTCTGTTCCAACACTTCAATTCTCTGTGCGAAGTGAATGGAGTGTTGCTTCACTTTCTAAATGCTGTCCTTTCATAGAAAATCACTTTCCTTTGAAAGTGCCTTAAGCTACTTACAAGCATTCACCAGAAACTCACATGTGTTTCTCTGAAAGAGAAGCAATCTGTTCCAACACTTCAATTCACTGTTCGAAGTGAATGGAATGTTACTTCATTTTCTAAATTCTGTACTTTCAGAGAAAATCACTTTCCTTTGAAAGTGCCTTAAGCTACTTTCAAGCATTCACAAGAAACCCACATGTGTTTCTTTAAAATAGAAGCAGTCTGTTCCAACACTTCAATTCACAGTGCGAAGTGAATGGAGTGTTGCTTCAGTTTCTAAATGCTGTCCTTTCAAAGAAAATCACTTTCCTTTGAAAGTGCCTTAAGCTACTTTTAAGCGTTCACAAGAAACTCACATGCGTTTCTCTGATAGAGAAGCAGTCTGTTCAAACACTTCAGTTCACTGTGCAAAGTGAATGGAGTGTTGCCTCACTTTCGAAATGCTGTCCTTTCAGCGAAAATCACTTTCCTTTGAAAGTGCCTTAAGCTACGTTCAAGCATTCACAAAAAACTCACATGCGTTTCTCTGAAAAAGAAGCAGTCTGTTCCAACTCTTCAATTCACTGTGCGAAGTGAATGGAGTGTTGCTTCACTTTCTAAATGCTGTTCTTTCCGAGAAAATCACTTTCCTTTGAAAGAGCATTAAACTACTTACAAGCACTCAACAGAAACTCACATGCCTTTCTCTGTAAGAGAAGCAGTCTGTTCCAACACTTCAATTCACTGCACGAAGGGAATGGAGTGTTGCTTCACTTTCTATATGCTGTCCTTCAGAGAAAATCACTTTCCTTTGAAAGTGACTTAAGTTACTTACAAGCATTCAACAGAAACTCACATGCATTTCTCTGAAAGAGAAGCAGTCTGTTCCAACACTTCAATTCACTGTGCGAAGTGAATGGAGTGTTGCTTCACTTTCTAAATTCTGTCCTTTCAGAGAAAATCACTTTCCTTTGAAAGCGCCTTAAACTACTTTCAAGCATTCACAAAAAACTCACATGATTTCTCTGACAGAGAAGCAATCTGTTCCAACACTTCAATTCACTGTGCTCAGTGAATGGAGTGTTGCTTCACTTTCTAAATGCTGTCCTATCAGAGAAAATCACTTTCCTTTGAAAGAGCCTTGAGCTACTTTCAAGCATTCAACAGAAACTCACATGCATTTCTCTGAAAGAGAAGCAGTCTGTTCCAACACTTCAATTCACTGTGCGACGTGAATGGAGTGTTGCTTCACTTTCTAAATTCTGTCCTTTCAGAGAAAATCACTTTCCTTTGAAAGTGCCTTAAGCTACTTACAAGCATTCACCAGAAATTTACATGCATTTCTCTGAAATAGAAGAAGTCTGTTACAACACTTCAATTCACTGTGCAAAGTGAATGGAGTGTTGCTTCACTTTCTAAATGCTGTCCTTTCAGAGAAAATCACTTTCCTTTGAAAGTGCCTTAAGCTACTTACAAGCATTAGGAAGAAACTCACATGCATTTCTCTGAAAGAGAAGGAGTCTGTTCCAACACTTCAATTCACTGTGCGAAGTGAATGGAGTGTTGCTTCACTTTCTAAATGCTGTCCTTTCCGAGAAAATCACTTTCCTTTGAGAGAGCATTAAGCTACTTACAAGCATTCAACAGAAACTCACATGCATTTCTCTGAAAGAGAAGCAGTCTGTTCCAACACGTCAATTCACTGCACGAAGGGAATGGAGTGTTGCTTCACTTTCTAAATGCTGTCCTTTCAGAGAAAATCACTTTCTTTGAAAGTGCTTTAAGCTACTTACAAGCATTGAACAGAAACTCACATGCATTTCTCTGAAAGAGAAGCAGTCTGTTCCAACACTTCAATTCACTGTGCGAAGTGAATGGACTGTTTCGTCACTTTCTAAATGCTGTCCTTTCAAAGAAAATCACTTTCCTTTGTAAGTGCCTTAAGGTACTTGCAAGCATTCACAAGAAACACTAATGCGTTTCTATGAAAGAGAAGCATTCTGTTCCAACACTTCAATTAACTGCACGAAGTGAATGGAGTGTTGCAACACTTTCTAAATGCTGTCCTTTCAGAGAAAATCACTTTCCTTGGAAAGTGCCTTAAGCTGCTTACAAGCATTCACAAAAAACTCACCGTGTTTCTCTGAAAGAGAAGCAGTCTTTTCCAACTCTTCAATTCACTGTGCGAAGTGAACGGAGTGTTGCTTCACTTTCTAAATGCTGTTCTTTCCGAGAAAATCACTTTCCTTTGAAAGTGACTTAAGTTACTTACAAGCATTCAACAGAAACTCACATGCATTTCTCTGAAAGAGAAGCAGTCTGTTCCAACACTTCAATTCACTGCACGAAGGGAATGGAGTGTTGCTTCACTTTCTAAATGCTGTCCTTCAGAGAAAATCACTTTCCTTTGAAAGTGACTTAAGTTACTTACAAGCATTCAACAGAAACTCACATGCATTTCTCTGAAAGAGAAGCAGTCTGTTCCAACACTTCAATTCACTGTGCGAAGTGAATGGAGTGTTGCTTCACTTTCTAAATGCTGTCCTTTCAGAGAAAATCACTTTCCTTTGAAAGTGCCTTAAGCAACTTGCAAGCATTCACAAGAAACACTAATGCGTTTATATGAAAGAGAAGCACTCTGTTCCAACACTTCAATTCACTGGGCTCAGTGAATGGAGTGTTGCTTCACTTTCTAAATGCTATCCTTTCAGAGAAAATCACTTTCCTTTGAAAGAGCCTTAAGCTACTTTCAAGCATTCAACAGAAACTCACATGCATTTCTCTGAAAGAGAAGCAGTCTGTTCCAACACTTCAATTCACTGTGCGAAGTGAATGGAGTGTTGCTTCACTTTCTAAATTCTGTCCTTTCAGAGAAAATCACTTTCCTTTGAAAGTGCCTTAAGCTACTTACAAGCATTCACCAGAAATTTACATGCATTTCTCTGAAATAGAAGAAATCTGTTACAACACTTCAATTCACTGTGCAAAGTGAATGGAGTGTTGCTTCACTTTCTAAATGCTGTCCTTTCAGAGAAAATCACTTTCCTTTGAAAGTGCCTTAAGCTACTTACAAGCATTAGGAAGAAACTCACATGCATTTCTCTGAAAGAGAAGGAGTCTGTTCCAACACTTCAATTCACTGTGCGAAGTGAATGGAGTGTTTCGTCACTTTCTAAATGCTGTCCTTTCAAAGAAAATCACTTTCCTTTGTAAGTGCCTTAAGCTACTTGCAAGCATTCACAAGAAACACTAATGCGTTTCTATGAAAGAGAAGCATTCTGTTCCAACACTTCAATTAACTGCACGAAGTGAATGGAGTGTTGCAACACTTTCTAAATTCTGTCCTTTCAGAGAAAATCACTTTCTTTTGAAAGTGCCTTAAGCTACTTACAAGCATTCACCAGAAACTCACATGCATTTCTCTGAAAGAGAAGCCTTCTCTTCCAACACTTCAATTCACTGTGCGAAGTGAATGGAGTGTTGCTTCACTTTCTAAATGCTGTCCTTTTAGAGAAAATCACTTTCCTTTGAAAGTGCCTTAAGCTACTTACAAGCATTCAACAGAAACTCACATGCATTTCTCTGAAAGAGAAGCAGTCTGCTCCAACACTTCAATTCACTGTTCGAAGTGAATGGAATGATACTTCACTTTGTAAATGCTGTACTTTCAGAGAAAATCACTTTCCTTTGAAAGTGCCTTAAGCTACTTTCAAGCGTTCACAAGAAACTCACATGCGTTTCACTGAAAGAGAAGCATTCTGTTCAAACACTTCAATTCACTGTTCAAAGTGAATGGAGTGTTGCCTCACTTTCGAAATGCTGTCCTTTCAGAGAAAATCACTTTCCTTTGAAAGTTCCTTTAGCTACTTTCAAGCATTCAAAAAAAACTCACATGCGTTTCTATGAAAGAGAAGGAGTCTGTTCCAACACTTCAATTCACTGTGCGAAGTGAATGGAGTGTTGCTTCACTTTCTAAATGCTGTCCTTTCAGAGAAAATCACTTTCCTTTGAAAGTGCCTTAAACTACTTGCAAGCATTCAGAAGAAACACTAATGCGTTTCTGTGAAAGAGAAGCATTCTGTTCCAACACTTCAATTCAATGCACGAAGTGAATGGAGTGTTGGAACAATTTCTAAATGCTGTCCTTTCAGAGAAAATCACTTTCCTTTGAAAGTGCCTTAAGCCACTTTCAAGCATTCGCAAGAAACACACATGCGTTTCTCTGAAATAGGAGCAGTCTGTTCCAACACTTCAATTCACTGTGCGAAGTGAATGGAGTGTTGCTTCACTTTCTAAATGCTGTCCTTTCAGAGAAAATCACTCTCCTTTGAAAGTGCCTTAAGTTACTTCCAAGCTTTAGGACGAAACTCACATGTGTTTCTCTGAAAGAGAAGCAGTCTGTTCCAAAACTTCAATTCACTGTGCGAAGTGAATGGAGTGTTGCTTCACTTTCTAAATGCTGTACTTTCAGAGAAAATCACTTTTGTTTGAAAGTGCCTTAAGCAACTTTCAAGCATTCACAAGAAACTGACGTGCATTTCTCTGAAAGAGAAGCCTTCTCTTCCAACACTTCAATTCACTGTGCGATGTGAATGGAGTGTTGCTTCACTTTCTAAATGCTGTCCTTTCAGAGAAAATCACTTTCCTTTGAAAGTGCCTTAAACTACTTACAAGCATTCAACAGAAAATCACATGCATTTCTCTGAAAGTTAAGCAGTCTGTTCCAACACTTCAATTCACTGTTCGAAGTGAATGGAATGATACTTCACTTTGTAAATGCTGTACTTTCAGAGAAAATCACTTTCCTTTGAAAGTGCCTTAAGCCACTTTCAAGCACTCACAAAAAACTCACATGCGTTTCACTGAAAAAGAAGCATTCTGTTCAAACACTTCAATTCACTGTGCAAAGTGAATGGAGTGTTGCCTCACTTTCGAAATGCTGTCCTTTCAGAGAAAATCACTTTCCTTTGAAAGTGCCTTAAGCTATTTTAAAGCATTCACAAAAAACTCACATGCGTTTCTATGAAAGAGAAGCATTCTGTTCAAACACGTCAATGCACTGTTCAAAGTGAATGGAGTGTTGCCTCACTTTCGAAATGCTGTCCTTTCAGAGAAAATCACTTTCCTTTGAAAGTGCCTTAAGCTACTTTCAAGCATTCAAAAAAACTCACATGCGTTTCTACGAAAGAGAAGGAGTCTGTTCCAGGACTTCAATTCACTGTACGAAGTGAATGGAGTGTTGCTTCACTTTCTAAATGCTGTCCTTTCAGAGAAAATCACTTTCCTTTGAAACTGCCTTAAGCTACTTACAAGCATTCACCAGAAATTCACTTGCATTTCTCTGAAATAGAAGCAGTCTGTTCCATATCTTTAATTCACTGTGCGAAGTGAATGGAGTGTTGCTTCACTTTCTAAATGCTGTCCTTTCAGAGAAAATCACTTTCCTTTGAAAGTGCCTTAAGCTACTTACAAGCATTAGGAAGAAACTCACATGCGTTTCTCTGAAATAGAAGCAGTCTGTTCCAAAACTTCAATTCACTGTGCGAAGTGAATGGAGTGTTGCTTCAGTTTCTAAATGCTGTCTTTTCACAGAAAATCACTTTCCTTTGAAAGTGCCTTAAGCTACTTACAGGCATTAGGAAGAAACTCACATGCGTTTCTCTGAAAGAGATGCAGTTTGTTCCAACACTTCAATTCACTGTGCGAAGTGAATGGAGTGTTGCTTCACTTTCTAAATGCTGTACTTTCATAGAAAATCACTTTTGTTTGAAAGTGCCTTCAGCAACTTTCAAGCATTCACAAAAAACTCACATGCGTTTCTCTGAAAGAGAAGCCTTCTCTTCCAACACTTCAATTCACTGTGCTAAGTGAATGGAGTGTTACTTCACTTTCTAAATGCTGTCCTTTCAGAGAAAATCACTTTTGTTTGAAAGTGCCTTAAGCAACTTTCAAGTATTCACAAGAAACTCACATGTATTCTCTGAAAGAGAAGCCTTCTCTTCCAACACTTCAATTCACTGTGCGAAGTGAATGGAGTGTTGCTTCACTTTCTAAATGCTGTCCTTTCAGAGAAAATCACTTTCCTTTGAAAGTGCCTTAAGCTACTTACAAGCATTCAACAGAAACTCACATGCATTTCTCTGAAAGTGAAGAAGTCTGTTCCAACACTTCAATTCTCTGTGCGAAGTGAATGGAGTGTTGCTTCACTTTCTAAATGCTGTCCTTTCATAGAAAATCACTTTCCTTTGAAAGTGCCTTAAGCTACTTACAAGCATTCACCAGAAACTCACATGTGTTTCTCTGAAAGAGAAGCAATCTGTTCCAACACTTCAATTCACTGTTCGAAGTGAATGGAATGTTACTTCATTTTCTAAATTCTGTACTTTCAGAGAAAATCAATTTCCTTTGAAAGTGCCTTAAGCTACTTTCAAGCATTCACAAGAAACACACATGTGTTTCTTTAAAATAGAAGCAGTCTGTTCCAACACTTCAATTCACAGTGCGAAGTGAATGGAGTGTTGCTTCAGTTTCTAAATGCTGTCCTTTCAAAGAAAATCACTTTCCTTTGAAAGTGCCTTAAGCTACTTTTAAGCGTTCACAAGAAACTCACATGCGTTTCTCTGATAGAGAAGCAGTCTGTTCAAACACTTCAATTCACTGTGCAATGTGAATGGAGTGTTGCCTCACTTTCGAAATGCTGTCCTTTCAGCGAAAATCACATTCCTTTGAAAGTGCCTTAAGCTACGTTCAAGCATTCACAAAAAACTCTCATGCGTTTCTCTGAAAAAGAAGCAGTCTGTTCCAACTCTTCAATTCACTGTGCGAAGTGAATGGAGTGTTGCTTCACTTTCTAAATGCTGTTCTTTCCGAGAAAATCACTTTCCTTTGAAAGAGCATTAAACTACTTACAAGCACTCAACAGAAACTCACATGCCATTCTCTGTAAGAGAAGCAGTCTGTTCCAACACTTCAATTCACTGCACGAAGGGAATGGAGTGTTGCTTCACTTTCTATATGCTGTCCTTCAGAGAAAATCACTTTCCTTTGAAAGTGACTTAAGTTACTTACAAGCATTCAACAGAAACTCACATGCATTTCTCTGAAAGAGAAGCAGTGTGTTCCAACACTTCAATTCACTGTGCGAAGTGAATGGAGTGTTACTTCACTTTCTAAATTCTGTCCTTTCAGAGAAAATCACTTTCCTTTGAAAGCGCCTTAAACTACTTTCAAGCATTCACAAAAAACTCACATGATTTCTCTGACAGAGAAGCAATCTGTTCCAACACTTCAATTCACTGTGCTCAGTGAATGGAGTGTTGCTTCACTTTCTAAATGCTGTCCTATCAGAGAAAATCACTTTCCTTTGAAAGAGCCTTAAGCTACTTTCAAGAATTCAACAGAAACTCACATGCATTTCTCTGAAAGAGAAGCAGTCTGTTCCAACACTTCAATTCACTGTGCGAAGTGAATGGAGTGTTGCTTCACTTTCTAAATTCTGTCCTTTCAGAGAAAATCACTTTCCTTTGAAAGTGCCTTAAGCTACTTACAAGCATTCACCAGAAATTTACATGCATTTCTCTGAAATAGAAGAAGTCTGTTACAACACTTCAATTCACTGTGCAAAGTGAATGGAGTGTTGCTTCACTTTCTAAATGCTGTCCTTTCAGAGAAAATCACTTTCCTTGGAAAGTGCCTTAAGCTACTTACAAGCATTAGGAAGAAACTCACATGCATTTCTCTGAAAGAGAAGGAGTCTGTTCCAACACTTCAATTCACTGTGCGAAGTGAATGGAGTGTTGCTTCACTTTCTAAATGCTGTCCTTTCCGAGAAAATCACTTTCCTTTGAGAGAGCATTAAGCTACTTACAAGCATTCAACAGAAACTCACATGCATTTCTCTGAAAGAGAAGCAGTCTGTTCCAACACGTCAATTCACTGCACGAAGGGAATGGAGTGTTGCTTCACTTTCTAAATGCTGTCCTTTCAGAGAAAATCACTTTCTTTGAAAGTGCTTTAAGCTACTTACAAGCATTCAACAGAAACTCACATGCATTTCTCTGAAAGAGAAGCAGTCTGTTCCAACACTTCAATTCACTGTGTGAAGTGAATGGAGTGTTTCGTCACTTTCTAAATGCTGTCCTTTCAAAGAAAATTACTTTCCTTTGTAAGTGCCTTAAGGTACTTGCAAGCATTCACAAGAAACACTAATGCGTTTCTATGAAAGAGAAGCATTCTGTTCCAACACTTCAATTAACTGCACGAAGTGAATGGAGTGTTGCAACACTTTCTAAATTCTGTCCTTTCAGAGAAAATCACTTCCCTTGGAAAGTGCCTTAAGCTACTTACAAGCATTCACAAAAAACTCAGCGCGTTTCTCTGAAAGAGAAGCAGTCTTTTCCAACTCTTCAATTCACTGTGCGATGTGAACGGAGTGTTGCTTCACTTTCTAAATGCTGTTCTTTCCGAGAAAATCACTTTCCTTTGAAAGAGCATTAAACTACTTACAAGCACTCAACAGAAACTCACATGCCTTTCTCTGTAAGAGAAGCAGTCTGTTCCAACACTTCAATTCACTGCACGAAGGGAATGGAGTGTTGCTTCACTTTCTAAATGCTGTCCTTCAGAGAAAATCACTTTCCTTTGAAAGTGACTTAAGTTACTTACAAGCATTCAACAGAAACTCACATGCATTTCTCTGAAAGAGAAGCAGTCTGTTCCAACACTTCAATTCACTGTGCGAAGTGAATGGAGTGTTGCTTCACTTTCTAAATGCTGTCCTTTCAGAGAAAATCACTTTCCTTTGAAAGTGCCTTAAGCAACTTGCAAGCATTCACAAGAAACACTAATGCGTTTATATGAAAGAGAAGCACTCTGTTCCAACACTTCAATTCACTGGGCTCAGTGAATGGAGTGTTGCTTCACTTTCTAAATGCTGTCCTTTCAGAGAAAATCACTTTCCTTTGAAAGAGCCTTAAGCTACTTTCAAGCATTCAACAGAAACTCACATGCATTTCTCTGAAAGAGAAGCAGTCTGTTCCAACACTTCAATTCACTGTGCGAAGAGAATGGAGTGTTGCTTCACTTTCTAAATTCTGTCCTTTCAGAGAAAATCACTTTCCTTTGAAAGTGCCTTAAGCTACTTACAAGCATTCACCAGAAATTTACATGCATTTCTCTGAAATAGAAGAAATCTGTTACAACACTTCAATTCACTGTGCAAAGTGAATGGAGTGTTGCTTCACTTTCTAAATGCTGTCCTTTCAGAGAAAATCACTTTCCTTTGAAAGTGCCTTAAGCTACTTACAAGCATTAGGAAGAAACTCACATGCATTTCTCTGAAAGAGAAGGAGTCTGTTCCAACACTTCAATTCACTGTGCGAAGTGAATGGAGTGTTGCTTCACTTTCTAAATGCTGTCCTTCCCGAGAAAATCACTTTCCTTTGAGAGAGCATTAAGCTACTTACAAGCATTCAACAGAAACTCACATGCATTTCTCTGAAAGAGAAGCAGTCTGTTCCAACACGTCAATTCACTGCACGAAGGGAATGGAGTGTTGCTTCACTTTCTAAATGCTGTCCTTTCAGAGAAAATCACTTTCTTTGAAAGTGCTTTAAGCTACTTACAAGCATTCAACAGAAACTCACATGCATTTCTCTGAAAGAGAAGCAGTCTGTTCCAACACTTCAATTCACTGTGCGAAGTGAATGGAGTGTTTCGTCACTTTCTAAATGCTGTCCTTTCAAAGAAAATCACTTTCCTTTGTAAGTGCCTTAAGCTACTTGCAAGCATTCACAAGAAACACTAATGCGTTTCTATGAAAGAGAAGCATTCTGTTCCAACACTTCAATTAACTGCACGAAGTGAATGGAGTGTTGCAACACTTTCTAAATTCTGTCCTTTCAGAGAAAATCACTTTCTTTTGAAAGTGCCTTAAGCTACTTACAAGCATTCACCAGAAACTCACATGCATTTCTCTGAAAGAGAAGCCTTCTCTTCCAACACTTCAATTCACTGTGCGAAGTGAATGGAGTGTTGCTTCACTTTCTAAATGCTTTCCTTTTAGAGAAAATCACTTTCCTTTGAAAGTCCCTTAAGCTACTTACAAGCATTCAACAGAAACTCACATGCATTTCTCTGAAAGAGAAGCAGTCTGCTCCAACACTTCAATTCACTGTTCGAAGTGAATGGAATGATACTTCACTTTGTAAATGCTGTACTTTCAGAGAAAATCACTTTCCTTTGAAAGTGCCTTAAGCTACTTTCAAGCGTTCACAAGAAACTCACATGCGTTTCACTGAAAGAGAAGCATTCTGTTCAAACACTTCAATTCACTGTTCAAAGTGAATTGAGTGTTGCCTCACTTTCGAAATGCTGTCCTTTCAGAGAAAATCACTTTCCTTTGAAAGTTCCTTTAGCTACTTTCAAGCATTCAAAAAAAACTCACATGCGTTTCTATGAAAGAGAAGGAGTCTGTTCCAAGACTTCAATTCACTGTGCGAAGTGAATGGAGTGTTGCTTCACTTTCTAAATGCTGTCCTTTCAGTGAAAATCACTTTCCTTTGAAAGTGCCTTAAACTACTTGCAAGCATTCAGAAGAAACACTAATGCGTTTCTGTGAAAGAGAAGCATTCTGTTCCAACACTTCAATTCAATGCACGAAGTGAATGGAGTGTTGGAACAATTTCTAAATGCTGTCCTTTCAGAGAAAATCACTTTCCTTTGAAAGTGCCTTAAGCCACTTTCAAGCATTCGCAAGAAACACACATGCGTTTCTCTGAAATAGGAGCAGTCTGTTCCAACACTTCAATTCACTGTGCGAAGTGAATGGAGTGTTGCTTCAGTTTCTAAATGCTGTCCTTTCAGAGAAAATCACTCTCCTTTGAAAGTGCCTTAAGTTACTTGCAAGCTTTAGGACGAAACTCACATGTGTTTCTCTGAAAGAGAAGCAGTCTGTTTCAACACTTCAATTCACTGTGCGAAGTGAATGGAGTGTTGCTTCACTTTCTAAATTCTGTCCTTTCAGAGACAACCACTTTCCTTTGAAAGTGCCTTAAACTAATTTCAAGCATTCACAAAAAACTCACACGCGTTTCGCTGAAAGAGAATTAGTCTGTTCCAACATTTCAATTCACTGTGCGAAGTGAATGGAGTGTTGCTTCACTTTCTAAATGCTGTCCTTTCAGAGAAAATCACTTTCCTTTGAAAGTGCCTTAAGCTATTTGCAAGCATTCACAAGAAACACTAATGCGTATCTATGAAAGAGAAGCACTCTGTTCCAACACTTCAATTCACTGCACGAAGGGAACGGAGTATTGCTTCACTTTCTAAATGCTGTCCTTTCAGAGAAAATCACTTTCCTTTGAAAGAGCCTTAAGCTACTTAAAAGCATTCAACAGAAACTCACATGCATTTCTCTGAAAGAGAAGCAGTCACTTCCAACATTTCAATTCACTGTGCGAAGTGAATGGAGTGTTGCTTCACCTTCTCAATGCTGTTCTTTCAGAGAAAATCACTTTCCTTTGAAAGTGCCTTAAGCTACTTACAAGCATTAGGAAGAAACTCACATGCGTTTCTGTGAAAGAGAAGCAGTCTGTTCCAACATTTCAATTCACTGTGTGAAGTGAATGGAGTGTTGCTTCACTTTCTAAATGCTGTACTTTCAGAGAAAATCACTTTCCTTTGTAAGTGCCTTAAGCTACTTTCAAGCATTCACAAGAAACAAACATGCGTTTCTCTGAACTAGATGCAGTCTGTTCCAACACTTCAATTCACTGTGCGAAGTGAATGGAGTGTTGTGTCAGTTTCTAAATGCTGTCCTTTCAGAGAAAATCACTTTCCTTTGAAAGTGCCTTAAGCTACTTACAGGCATTAGGAAGAAACTCACATGCGTTTCCCTGAAATAGAAGCAGTTTCTTCCAACATTTCAATTCACTGTGCGAAGTGAATGGAGTGTTGCTTCACTTTCTAAATGCTGTACTTTCAGAGAAAATCACTTTTGTTTGAAAGTGCCTTAAGCAACTTTCAAGCATTCACAAGAAACTCACATATATTCCTCTGAAAGAGAAGCCTTCTCTTCCAACACTTCAATTCACTGTGCGAAGTGAATGGTGTGTTACTTCACTTTCTAAATGCTGTCCTTTCAGAGAAAATCACTTTCCATTGAAAGTGCCTTAAGCTACTTGCAAGCATTCACAAGAAACACTAATGTGTTTCTATGAAGGAGAAGCACTCTGTTCCAACACTTCAATTCACTGCACGAGGGGAATGGAGTGTTGCTTCACTTACTAAATGCTGTCCTTTCAGAGAAAATCACTTTTCTTTGAAAGAGCCTTAAGCTACTTACAAGCATTCAACAGAAACTCACATGCATTTCTCTGAAAGAGAAGCAGTCTCTTCCAAAACTTCAATTCAGTGTGCGAAGTGAATGGAGTGTTGCTTCACTTTTTAAATGCTGTCCTTTCAGAGAAAATCACTTTCCTTTGAAAGTGCCTAATGCTACTTACAAGCATTCAACAGAAACTCACATGCATTTCTCAGAAAGAGAAGATGTCTGTTCCAACACTTCAATTCTCTGTGCGAATTGAATGGAGTGTTGCTTCACTTTCTAAATGCTGTCCTTTCATAGAAAATCACTTTCCTTTGAAAGTGCCTTAAGCTACTTGCAAGCATTCACAAGAAACACTAATGCGTTTCTGTGAAAGAGAAGCATTCTGTTACAACACTTCAATTCAATGCAGGAAGGGAATGGAGTGTTGCAACAATTTCTAAATGCTGTCCTTTCAGAGAAAATCACTTTCCTTTGAAAGTGCCTTAAGCTACTTACAAGCATTCACAAGAAACACACAAGCGTTTCTCTGAAATATAAGCAGTCTGTTCCAACACTTCAATGCACTGTGCGAAGTGAATGGAGTGTTGCTTCAGTTTCTGAATGCTGTCCTTTCAGAGAAAATCACTTTCCTATGAAAGTGCCTTAAGATACTTTTAAGCGTTCACAAGAAACTCACATGCATTTCTCTGAAAGAGAAGCAGTCTGTTCCAACACTTCAATACACTGTGCGAAGTGAATGGAGTGTTGCTTCACTTTCTAAATGCTGTCCTTTCAGAGAAAATCACTTTCCTTTGAAAGTGCCTTAAGCTACTTACAAGCATTAGGAAGAAACTCACATGCATTTCTCTGAAAGATAAGGAGTCTGTTCCAACACTTCAATTCACTGTGCGAAGTGAATGGAGTGCTGCTTTACTTTCTAAATGCTGTCCTTTCCAAGAAAATCACTTTCCTTTGAGAGAGCATTAAGCTACTTACAAGCTTTCAACAAAAACTCACATGCATTTCTCTGAAAGAAAAGCAGTCTGTTCCAACACGTCAATTCACTGCACGAAGTGAATGGAGTGTTGCTTCACTTTCTAAATTCTGTCCTTTCAGAGAAAATCACTTTCCTTTGAAAGTGCCTTAAACTACTTTCTAGTATTCACAAAATACTCACATGTGTTTCTCTGAAAAAGAAGCAATCTGTTCCAACACTTCAATTCACTGTGCGAAGTGAATGGAGTGTTGCTTCACTTTCTAAATCCTGTCCTTTCAGAGAAAATCACTTTCCTTTGAAAGTGCCTTAAGCTACTTGCAAGCATTAGGAAGAAACTCACATGCATTTCTAAAAGAGAAGCAGTCTGTTCAAACACTTCAATTCACTGTGCAAACTGAATGGAGTGTTGCCTCACTTTCGAAATGCTGTCCTTTCAGCGAAAATCACTTTCCTTTGAAAGTGCCTTAAGCTACGTTCAAGCATTCACAAAAAACTCACATGCGTTTCTCTGAAAGAGAAGCAGTCTGTTCCAACTCTTCAATTCACTGTGCCAAGTGAATGGAGTGTTGCTTCACTTTCTAAATGCTGTTCTTTCCGAGAAAATCAATTTCCTTTGAAAGACCATTAAGCTACTTACAAGCACTCAACAGAAACTCACATGCGTTTCTCTGAAAGAGAAGCAGTCTGTTCAAACACTTCAATTAACTGCACGAAGTGAATGGAGTGTTGCAACACTTTCTAAATGCGGTCCTTTCAGAGAAAATCACTTTCCTTTGAAAGTGCCTTAAGCTACTTACAAGCATTCAGAAGAAACTCACATGTGTTTCTCTGAGAGAGAAGCATTCTGTTCCAACACTTCAATTCACTGTGCGAAGTGAATGGAGTGTTGCTTCAGTTTCCAAATGCTGTCCTTTCAGAGAAAATCACTTTCCTTTGAAAGTGCCTTAAGCTACTTACAAGCATTAGGAAGAAACTCACATGCGTTTCTCTGAAAGAGAAGCAGTCTGTTCCAACACTTCAATTCACTGTGCGAAGTGAATGGAGTGTTGCTTCACTTTCTAAATGCTGTCCTTTCAGAGAAAATCACTTTCCTTTGAAAGTGCCTTAAGCTACTTACAAGCATTCAACAGAAATTCACATGCATTTCTCTGAAAGAAAAGCAGTCTGTTCCAACACTTCAATTCACTGTGCGAAGTGAATGGAGTATTGCTTCACTTTCTAAATGCTGTCCTGTCAGAGAAAATCACTTTCCTTTGAAAGTGCCTTAAGCTACTTACAGGCATTAGGAAGAAACTCACATGCGTTTCTCTGAAAGAGAAGCAGTTTGTTCCAACACTTCAATTCACTGTGCGAAGTGAATGGAGTGTTGCTTCACTTTCTAAATGCTGTACTTTCAGAGAAAATCACTTTTGTTTGAAAGTGCCTTAAACAACTTTCAAGCATTCACAAGAAACTCACATGTATTTCTCTGAAAGAGAAGGCTTCTCTTCCAACACTTCAATTCACTGTGTGAAGTGAATGGAGTGTTACTTCACTTTCTAAATGCTGTCCTTTCAGAGAAAATCACTTTCCTTTGAAAGTGCCTTAAGCTACTTACAAGCATTCACCAGAAACTCACATGTGTTTCTCTGAAAGAGAAGCAATCTGTTCCAACACTTCAATTCACTGTTCGAAGTGAATGAAATATTGCTTCACTTTCTAAATGCAGTCCTTTCTGAGAAAATCACTTTCCTTTGAAAGTGCCTTAAGCTACTTGCATGCAATCACAAGAAACACTAATGCGTTTCTATGAAAGAGAAGCACTCTATTCCAACACTTCAATTCACTGCACGAAGGGAATGGAGTGTTGCTTCACTTTCTAAATGCTGTCCTTTCAGAGAAAATCACTTTCTTTTTAAAGTGACTTAAGCTACTTACAAGCATTCAACAGAAACTCACATGCATTTCTCTGAAAGAGAAGCAGTCTGTTCCAACACTTCAATTCACTGTGCGAAGTGAATGGAGTGTTGATTCACTTTCTAAATTCTGTCCTTTCAGAGAAAATCACTTTCCTTTGAAAGTGCCTTAAACTACTTTCTAGCATTCACAAAAAACTCACATGTGTTTCTCTGAAAAAGAAGCAATCTGTTCCAACACTTCAATTCACTGTGCGAAGTGAATGGAGTGTTGCTTCACTTTCTAAATGCTGTCCTTTCAGAGCAAATCACTTTCCTTTGAAAGTGCCTTAAGCTACTTGCAAGCATTAGGAAGAAACTCACATGCGTTTCTCTGAAAGAGAAGCAGTCTGTTCAAACACTTCAATTCACTGTGCAAAGTGAATGAAGTGTTGCCTCACTTTCGAAATGCTGTCCTTTCAGGGAAAATCACTTTCCTTTGAAAGTGCCTTAAGCTACGTTCAAGCATTCACAAAAAACTCACATGCGTTTCTCTGAAAGTGAAGCAGTCTGTTCCAACTCTTCAATTCACTGTGCCAAGTGAATGGAGTGTTGCTTCACTTTCTAAATGCTGTTCTTTCCGAGAAAATCAATTTCCTTTGAAAGAGCATTAAGCTACTTACAAGCACTCAACAGAAACTCACATGCGTTTCTCTGAAAGAGAAGCAGTCTGTTCAAACACTTCAATTCACTGTGCGAAGTGAATGGAGTGTTGCTTCACTTTCTAAATTCTGTCCTTTCAGAGAAAATCACTTTCCTTTGAAAGTGCCTTAAACTACTTTCTAGCATTCACAAAAAACTCACATGCGTTTCTCTGAAAGAGAAGCAATCTGTTCCAACACTTCAATTCACTGTGCGAAGTGAATGGAGTGTTGCTTCACTTTCTAAATGCTGTCCTTTCAGAGAAAATCACTTTCCTTTGAAGGTGCCTTAAGCTACTTGCAAGCATTCACAAGAAACACTAATGCGTTTCTTTGAAAGAGAAGCACTCTGTTCCAACACTTCATTTCACTGCACGAAGGGAATGGAGTGTTGCTTCACTTTCTAAATGCTGTCCTTTCAGAGAAAATCACTTTCCTTTGAAAGAGCCTTAAGCTACTTACAAGCATTCAGCATAAACTCACATGCATTTCTCTGAAAGAGAGGCAGTCTCTTCCAACACTTCAATTCACTGTGCGAAGTGAATGGAGTGTTGCGTCACCTTCTCAATGCTGTTCTTTCAGAGAAAATCACTTTCCTTTGAAAGTGCCTTAAGCTACTTACAAGCATTCACCGGAAATTCACGTGCATTTTTATGAAATAGAAGCAGTCTGTTCCAACACTTCAATTCACTGTGCAAAGTGAAGGAGTGTTGCTTCACTTTCTAAATGCTGTCCTTTCAGAGAAAATCACTTTCCTTTGAAAGTGCCTTAAGCTACTTACAAGCATTCAACAGAAACTCACATGCATTTCTCTGAAAGAGAAGCAGTCTGTTCCAACACTTCAATTCACTGCGCGAAGTGAATGGAGTGTTGCGTCACTTTCTAAATTCTGTCCTTTCAGAGAAAATCACTTTCCTTTGAATGTGCCTTAAACTACTTTCAAGCATTCACGAAAAACTCACATGTGTTTCTCTGAAATAGAAGCAGTCTGTTCCAACACTTCAATTCACTGTGCGAAGTGAATGGAGTGTTGCTTCACTTTCTAAATGCTGTACTTTCAGAGAAAATCACTTTCCTTTGAAAGAGCCTTAAGCTACTTACATGCATTCAACAGAAACTCACATGCATTTCTCTGAAAGTGAAGAAGTCTGTTCCAACAATTCAATTCTCTGTGCGAAGTGAATGGAGTGTTGCTTCACTTTCTAAATGCTGTCCTTTCATAGAAAATTACTTTCCTTTGAAAGTGCCTTAAGCTACTTACAAGCATTCACCAGAAACTCACATGTGTTTCTCTGAAAGAGAAGCAATCTGTTCCAACACTTCAATTCACTGTTCGAAGTGAATGGAATGTTACTTTATTTTCTAAATGCTGTATTTTCAGAGAAAATCACTTTCCTTTGAAAGTGCCTTAAGCTACATTCAAGAATTCACAAGAAACACACATGCGTTTCTTTGAAATAGAAGCAGTCTGTTCCAACACTTCAATTCACTGTGCGAAGTGAATGGAGTGTTGCTTCAGTTTCTAAATGCTGTCCTTTCAGAGAAAATCACTTTCCTTTGAAAGTGCCTTAAGCTACTTTTAAGCGTTCACAAGAAACTCACATGTGTTTCTCTGAAAGAGAAGCAGTCTGTTCAAACACTTCAATTCACTGTGCAAAATGAATGGAGTGTTGCCTCACTTTCGAAATGCTGTCCTTTCAGCGAAAATCACTTTCCTTTGAAAGTGCCTTAAGCTACGTTCAAGCATTCACAAAAAACTCACATGCGTTTCTCTGAAAGAGAAGCAATCTGTTCCAACTCTTCAATTCACTGTGCGAAGTGAATGCAGTGTTGCTTCACTTTCTAAATGCTGTTCTTTCCGAGAAAATAAATTTCCTTTGAAAGAGCATTAAGCTACTTACAAGCACTCAGCAGAAACTCACATGCATTTCTCTGAAAGAGAAGCAGTCTGTTCCAACACTTCAATTCACTGTGCGAAGTGAATGGAGTGTTGCTTCACTTTCTAAATTCTGTCTTTTCAGAGAAAATCACTTTCCTTTGAAAGTGCCTTAAACTACTTTCAAGCATTCACAAAAAACTCACATGATTTCTCTGAAAGAGAAGCAATCTGTTCCAAAACTTCAATTCATTGTGCGAAGTGAATGGAGTATTGCTTCACTTTCTAAATGCTGTCCTGTCAGAGAAAATCACTTTCCTTTGAAAGTGCCTTAAGCTACTTTTAAGCGTTCACAAGAAACTCACATGCGTTTCTCTGAAAGAGAAGCAGTCTGTTCAAACACTTCAATTCACTGTGCAAAGTGAATGGAGTGTTGCCTCACTTTCGAAATGCTGTCCTTTCAGCGAAAATCACTTTCCTTTGAAAGTGCCTTAAGCTACGTTCAAGCATTCACAAAAAACTCACATGCGTTTCTCTGAAAGAGAAGCAGTCTGTTCCAACTCTTCAATTCACTGTGCCAAGTGAATGGAGTGTTGCTTCACTTTCTAAATGCTGTTCTTTCCGAGAAAATCAATTTCCTTTGAAAGACCATTAAGCTACTTACAAGCACTCAACAGAAACTCACATGCGTTTCTCTGAAAGAGAAGCAGTCTGTTCAAACACTTCAATTCACTGTGCAAAGTTAATGGAGTGTTGCCTCACTTTCGAAATGCTGTCCTTTCAGAGAAAATCACTTTCCTTTGAAAGTGCCTTAAGCTACGTTCAAGCATTCACAAAAACTCACATGCGTTTCTCTGAAAGAGAAGCAGTCTGTTCCAACACTTCAATTCACTGTGCGAAGTGAATGGAGTGTTGCTTCACTTTCTAAATTCTGTCTTTTCAGAGAAAATCACTTTCCTTTGAAAGTGCCTTAAACTACTTTCAAGCATTCACAAAAAACTCACATGATATCTCTGAAAGAGAAGCAATCTGTTCCAACACTTCAATTCACTGTGCGAAGTGAATGGAGTATTGCTTCACTTTCTAAATGCTGTCCTGTCAGAGAAAATCACTTTCCTTTGAAAGTGCCTTAAGCTACTTACAGGCATTAGGAAGAAACTCACATGCGTTTCTCTGAAAGAGAAGCAGTTTGTTCCAACACTTCAATTCACTGTGCGAAGTGAATGGAGTGTTGCTTCACTTTCTAAATGCTGTACTTTCAGAGAAAATCACTTTTGTTTGAAAGTGCCTTAAACAACTTTCAAGCATTCACAAGAAACTCACATGTATTTCTCTGAAAGAGAAGGCTTCTCTTCCAACACTTCAATTCACTGTGCGAAGTGAATGGAGTGTTACTTCACTTTCTAAATGCTGTCCTTTCAGAGAAAATCACTTTCCTTTGAAAGTGCCTTAAGCTACTTACAAGCATTCACCAGAAACTCACATGTGTTTCTCTGAAAGAGAAGCAATCTGTTCCAACACTTCAATTCACTGTTCGAAGTGAATGAAATATTGCTTCACTTTCTAAATGCAGTCCTTTCTGAGAAAATCACTTTCCTTTGAAAGTGCCTTAAGCTACTTGCATGCAATCACAAGAAACACTAATGCGTTTCTATGAAAGAGAAGCACTCTATTCCAACACTTCAATTCACTGCACGAAGGGAATGGAGTGTTGCTTCACTTTCTAAATGCTGTCCTTTCAGAGAAAATCACTTTCTTTTTAAAGTGACTTAAGCTACTTACAAGCATTCAACAGAAACTCACATGCATTTCTCTGAAAGAGAAGCAGTCTGTTCCAACACTTCAATTCACTGTGCGAAGTGAATGGAGTGTTGCTTCACTTTCTAAATTCTGTCCTTTCAGAGAAAATCACTTTCCTTTGAAAGTGCCTTAATCTACTTTCTAGCATTCACAAAAAACTCACAAGTGTTTCTCTGAAAAAGAAGCAATC
This sequence comes from Myodes glareolus, assembly GCF_982192425.1. Taxonomy (NCBI): domain Eukaryota; kingdom Metazoa; phylum Chordata; class Mammalia; order Rodentia; family Cricetidae; genus Myodes; species Myodes glareolus. The sequence goes on along the minus strand of NC_142043.1, from coordinate 185,999 downwards.
TGTTCCAACACTTCAATTCACTGTGCGAAGTGAATGGAGTGTTGCTTCACTTTCTAAATGCTGTCCTTTCAGAGAAAATCACTTTCCTTTGAAAGTGCCTTAAGCTACCTGCAAGCATTAGGAAGAAACTCACATGCGTTTCTCTGAAAGAGAAGCAGTCTGTTCAAACACTTCAATTCACTGTGCAAAGTGAATGAAGTGTTGCCTCATTTTCGAAATGCTGTCCTTTCAGCGAAAATCACTTTCCTTTGAAAGTGCCTTAAGCTCGTTCAAGCATTCACAAAAAACTCACATGCGTTTCTCTGAAAGAGAAGCAGTCTGTTCCAACTCTTCAATTCACTGTGCCAAGTGAATGGAGTGTTGCTTCACTTTCTAAATGCTGTTCTTTCCGAGAAAATCAATTTCCTTTGAAAGAGCATTAAGCTACTTACAAGCACTCAACAGAAACTCACATGCGTTTCTCTGAAAGAGAAGCAGTCTGTTCAAACACTTCAATTCACTGTGCGAAGTGAATGGAGTGTTGCTTCACTTTCTAAATTCTGTCCTTTCAGAGAAAATCACTTTCCTTTGAAAGTGCCTTAAACTACTTTCTAGCATTCACAAAAAACTCACATGCGTTTCTCTGAAAGAGAAGCAATCTGTTCCAACACTTCAATTCACTGTGCGAAGTGAATGGAGTGTTGCTTCACTTTCTAAATGCTGTCCTTTCAGAGAAAATCACTTTCCTTTGAAAGTGCCTTAAGCTACTTGCAAGCATTCACAAGAAACACTAATGCGTTTCTTTGAAAGAGAAGCACTCTGTTCCAACACTTCATTTCACTGCACGAAGGGAATGGAGTGTTGCTTCACTTTCTAAATGCTGTCCTTTCAGAGAAAATCACTTTCCTTTGAAAGAGCCTTAAGCTACTTACAAGCATTCAGCAGAAACTCACATGCATTTCTCTGAAAGAGAGGCAGTCTCTTCCAACACTTCAATTCACTGTGCGAAGTGAATGGAGTGTTGCGTCACCTTCTCAATGCTGTTCTTTCAGAGAAAATCACTTTCCTTTGAAAGTGCCTTAAGCTACTTACAAGCATTCACCGGAAATTCACGTGCATTTTTCTGAAATAGAAGCAGTCTGTTCCAACACTTCAATTCACTGTGCAAAGTGAAGGAGTGTTGCTTCACTTTCTAAATGCTGTCCTTTCAGAGAAAATCACTTTCCTTTGAGAGAGCATTAAGCTACTTACAAGCATTCAACAGAAACTCACATGCGTTTCTCTGAAAGAGAAACAGTCTGTTCCAACACGTCAATTCATTGCGCGAAGGGAATGGAGTGTTGCTTCACTTTCTAAATGCTTTCCTTTCAGAGAAAATCACTTTCCTTTGAAAGTGCCTTAAGCTACTTACAAGCATTCAACAGAAACTCACATGCATTTCTCTCAAAGAGAAGCAGTCTGTTCCAACACTTCAATTCACTGCGCGAAGTGAATGGAGTGTTGCGTCACTTTCTAAATTCTGTCCTTTCAGAGAAAATCACTTTCCTTTGAATGTGCCTTAAACTACTTTCAAGCATTCACGAAAAACTCACATGTGTTTCTCTGAAATAGAAGCAGTCTGTTCCAACACTTCAATTCACTGTGCGAAGTGAATGGAGTGTTGCTTCACTTTCTAAATGCTGTACTTTCAGAGAAAATCACTTTCCTTTGAAAGAGCCTTAAGCTACTTACATGCATTCAACAGAAACTCACATGCATTTCTCTGAAAGTGAAGAAGTCTGTTCCAACAATTCAATTCTCTGTGCGAAGTGAATGGAGTGTTGCTTCACTTTCTAAATGCTGTCCTTTCATAGAAAATTACTTTCCTTTGAAAGTGCCTTAAGCTACTTACAAGCATTCACCAGAAACTCACATGTGTTTCTCTGAAAGAGAAGCAATCTGTTCCAACACTTCAATTCACTGTTCGAAGTGAATGGAATGTTACTTTATTTTCTAAATGCTGTATTTTCAGAGAAAATCACTTTCCTTTGAAAGTGCCTTAAGCTACATTCAAGAATTCACAAGAAACACACATGCGTTTCTTTGAAATAGAAGCAGTCTGTTCCAACACTTCAATTCACTGTGCGAAGTGAATGGAGTGTTGCTTCAGTTTCTAAATGCTGTCCTTTCAGAGAAAATCACTTTCCTTTGAAAGTGCCTTAAGCTACTTTTAAGCGTTCACAAGAAACTCACATGTGTTTCTCTGAAAGAGAAGCAGTCTGTTCAAACACTTCAATTCACTGTGCAAAATGAATGGAGTGTTGCCTCACTTTCGAAATGCTGTCCTTTCAGCGAAAATCACTTTCCTTTGAAAGTGCCTTAAGCTACGTTCAAGCATTCACAAAAAACTCACATGCGTTTCTCTGAAAGAGAAGCAGTCTGTTCCAACTCTTCAATTCACTGTGCGAAGTGAATGCAGTGTTGCTTCACTTTCTAAATGCTGTTCTTTCCGAGAAAATAAATTTCCTTTGAAAGAGCATTAAGCTACTTACAAGCACTCAGCAGAAACTCACATGCATTTCTCTGAAAGAGAAGCAGTCTGTTCCAACACTTCAATTCACTGTGCGAAGTGAATGGAGTGTTGCTTCACTTTCTAAATTCTGTCTTTTCAGAGAAAATCACTTTCCTTTGAAAGTGCCTTAAACTACTTTCAAGCATTCACAAAAAACTCACATGATTTCTCTGAAAGAGAAGCAATCTGTTCCAAAACTTCAATTCACTTTGCGAAGTGAATGGAGTATTGCTTCACTTTCTAAATGCTGTCCTGTCAGAGAAAATCACTTTCCTTTGAAAGTGCCTTAAGCTACTTTTAAGCGTTCACAAGAAACTCACATGCGTTTCTCTGAAAGAGAAGCAGTCTGTTCAAACACTTCAATTCACTGTGCAAAGTGAATGGAGTGTTGCCTCACTTTCGAAATGCTGTCCTTTCAGAGAAAATCACTTTCCTTTGAAAGAGCCTTAAGCTACATACAAGCATTCAACAGAAACTCATATGCATTTCTCTGAAAGAGAGGCAGTCTCTTACAACATTTCAATTCACTGTGCGAAGTGAATGGAGTGTTGCTTCACCTTCCCAATGCTGTTCTTTCAGAGAAAATCACTTTCCTTTGAAAGTGCCTTAAGCCACTTTCAAGCATTCACCAGAAATTCACATAAATTTCTCTGAAATAGAAGCAGTCTGTTACAACACTTCAATTCACTGTCCAAAGTGAATGGAGTGTTGCTTCACTTTCTAAATGCTGTCCTTTCAGAGAAAATCACTTTCCTTTGAAAGTGCCTTAAGCTACTTACAAGCATTAGGAAGAAACGCACATGCGTTTCTCTGAAATAGAAGTAGTCTGTTCCAACAAGTCAATTCACTGCACGAAGGCAATGGAGTGTTGCTTCACTTTCTAAATGCTGTCCTTTCAGAGAAAATCACTTTCCTTTGAAAGTGCTTTAAGCTACTTACAAGCATTCAACAGAAACTCACATGCATTTTTCTGAAAGAGAAGCAGTCTGTTCCAACACTTAAATTCACTGTGCGAAGTGAATGGAGTGTTTCGTCACTTTCTAAATAATGTCCTTTCAAAGAAAATCACTTTCCTTTGTAAGTGCCTTAAGCTACTTGCAAGCATACACAAGAAACACTAATGCGTTTCTATGAAAAAGAAGCATTCTGTTCCAACACTTCAATTAACTGCACGAAGTGAATGGAGTGTTGCAACACTTTCTAAATGCGGTCCTTTCAGAGAAAATCACTTTCCTTTGAAAGTGCCTTAAGCTACTTACAAGCATTCAGAAGAAACTCACATGTGTTTCTCTGAGAGAGAAGCATTCTGTTCCAACACTTCAATTCACTGTGCGAAGTGAATGGAGTGTTGCTTCAGTTTCCAAATGCTGTCCTTTCAGAGAAAATCACTTTCCTTTGAAAGTGCCTTAAGCTACTTACAAGCATTAGGAAGAAACTCACATGCGTTTCTCTGAAAGAGAAGCAGTCTGTTCCAACACTTCAATTCACTGTGCGAAGTGAATGGAGTGTTGCTTCACTTTCTAAATGCTGTCCTTTCAGAGAAAATCACTTTCCTTTGAAAGTGCCTTAAGCTACTTACAAGCATTCAACAGAAATTCACATGCATTTCTCTGAAAGAAAAGCAGTCTGTTCCAACACTTCAATTCACTGTGCGAAGTGAATGGAGTATTGCTTCACTTTCTAAATGCTGTCCTGTCAGAGAAAATCACTTTCCTTTGAAAGTGCCTTAAGCTACTTACAGGCATTAGGAAGAAACTCACATGCGTTTCTCTGAAAGAGAAGCAGTTTGTTCCAACACTTCAATTCACTGTGCGAAGTGAATGGAGTGTTGCTTCACTTTCTAAATGCTGTACTTTCAGAGAAAATCACTTTTGTTTGAAAGTGCCTTAAACAACTTTCAAGCATTCACAAGAAACTCACATGTATTTCTCTGAAAGAGAAGGCTTCTCTTCCAACACTTCAATTCACTGTGCGAAGTGAATGGAGTGTTACTTCACTTTCTAAATGCTGTCCTTTCAGAGAAAATCACTTTCCTTTGAAAGTGCCTTAAGCTACTTACAAGCATTCACCAGAAACTCACATGTGTTTCTCTGAAAGAGAAGCAATCTGTTCCAACACTTCAATTCACTGTTCGAAGTGAATGAAATATTGCTTCACTTTCTAAATGCAGTCCTTTCTGAGAAAATCACTTTCCTTTGAAAGTGCCTTAAGCTACTTGCATGCAATCACAAGAAACACTAATGCGTTTCTATGAAAGAGAAGCACTCTATTCCAACACTTCAATTCACTGCACGAAGGGAATGGAGTGTTGCTTCACTTTCTAAATGCTGTCCTTTCAGAGAAAATCACTTTCTTTTTAAAGTGACTTAAGCTACTTACAAGCATTCAACAGAAACTCACATGCATTTCTCTGAAAGAGAAGCAGTCTGTTCCAACACTTCAATTCACTGTGCGAAGTGAATGGAGTGTTGCTTCACTTTCTAAATTCTGTCCTTTCAGAGAAAATCACTTTCCTTTGAAAGTGCCTTAAACTACTTTCTAGCATTCACAAAAAACTCACATGTGTTTCTCTGAAAAAGAAGCAATCTGTTCCAACACTTCAATTCACTGTGCGAAGTGAATGGAGTGTTGCTTCACTTTCTAAATGCTGTCCTTTCAGAGCAAATCACTTTCCTTTGAAAGTGCCTTAAGCTACTTGCAAGCATTAGGAAGAAACTCACATGCGTTTCTCTGAAAGAGAAGCAGTCTGTTCAAACACTTCAATTCACTGTGCAAAGTGAATGAAGTGTTGCCTCACTTTCGAAATGCTGTCCTTTCAGGGAAAATCACTTTCCTTTGAAAGTGCCTTAAGCTACGTTCAAGCATTCACAAAAAACTCACATGCGTTTCTCTGAAAGAGAAGCAGTCTGTTCCAACTCTTCAATTCACTGTGCCAAGTGAATGGAGTGTTGCTTCACTTTCTAAATGCTGTTCTTTCCGAGAAAATCAATTTCCTTTGAAAGAGCATTAAGCTACTTACAAGCACTCAACAGAAACTCACATGCGTTTCTCTGAAAGAGAAGCAGTCTGTTCAAACACTTCAATTCACTGTGCGAAGTGAATGGAGTGTTGCTTCACTTTCTAAATTCTGTCCTTTCAGAGAAAATCACTTTCCTTTGAAAGTGCCTTAAACTACTTTCTAGCATTCACAAAAAACTCACATGCGTTTCTCTGAAAGAGAAGCAATCTGTTCCAACACTTCAATTCACTGTGCGAAGTGAATGGAGTGTTGCTTCACTTTCTAAATGCTGTCCTTTCAGAGAAAATCACTTTCCTTTGAAAGTGCCTTAAGCTACTTGCAAGCATTCACAAGAAACACTAATGCGTTTCTTTGAAAGAGAAGCACTCTGTTCCAACACTTCATTTCACTGCACGAAGGGAATGGAGTGTTGCTTCACTTTCTAAATGCTGTCCTTTCAGAGAAAATCACTTTCCTTTGAAAGAGCCTTAAGCTACTTACAAGCATTCAGCATAAACTCACATGCATTTCTCTGAAAGAGAGGCAGTCTCTTCCAACACTTCAATTCACTGTGCGAAGTGAATGGAGTGTTGCGTCACCTTCTCAATGCTGTTCTTTCAGAGAAAATCACTTTCCTCTGAAAGTGCCTTAAGCTACTTACAAGCATTCACCGGAAATTCACGTGCATTTTTCTGAAATAGAAGCGGTCTGTTCCAACACTTCAATTCACTGTGCAAAGTGAAGGAGTGTTGCTTCACTTTCTAAATGCTGTCCTTTCAGAGAAAATCACTTTCCTTTGAGAGAGCATTAAGCTACTTACAAGCATTCAACAGAAACTCACATGCGTTTCTCTGAAAGAGAAACAGTCTGTTCCAACACGTCAATTCATTGCGCGAAGGGAATGGAGTGTTGCTTCACTTTCTAAATGCTTTCCTTTCAGAGAAAATCACTTTCCTTTGAAAGTGCCTTAAGCTACTTACAAGCATTCAACAGAAACTCACATGCATTTCTCTGAAAGAGAAGCAGTCTGTTCCAACACTTCAATTCACTGCGCGAAGTGAATGGAGTGTTGCGTCACTTTCTAAATTCTGTCCTTTCAGAGAAAATCACTTTCCTTTGAATGTGCCTTAAACTACTTTCAAGCATTCACGAAAAACTCACATGTGTTTCTCTGAAATAGAAGCAGTCTGTTCCAACACTTCAATTCACTGTGCGAAGTGAATGGAGTGTTGCTTCACTTTCTAAATGCTGTACTTTCAGAGAAAATCACTTTCCTTTGAAAGAGCCTTAAGCTACTTACATGCATTCAACAGAAACTCACATGCATTTCTCTGAAAGTGAAGAAGTCTGTTCCAACAATTCAATTCTCTGTGCGAAGTGAATGGAGTGTTGCTTCACTTTCTAAATGCTGTCCTTTCATAGAAAATTACTTTCCTTTGAAAGTGCCTTAAGCTACTTACAAGCATTCACCAGAAACTCACATGTGTTTCTCTGAAAGAGAAGCAATCTGTTCCAACACTTCAATTCACTGTTCGAAGTGAATGGAATGTTACTTTATTTTCTAAATGCTGTATTTTCAGAGAAAATCACTTTCCTTTGAAAGTGCCTTAAGCTACATTCAAGAATTCACAAGAAACACACATGCGTTTCTTTGAAATAGAAGCAGTCTGTTCCAACACTTCAATTCACTGTGCGAAGTGAATGGAGTGTTGCTTCAGTTTCTAAATGCTGTCCTTTCAGAGAAAATCACTTTCCTTTGAAAGTGCCTTAAGCTACTTTTAAGCGTTCACAAGAAACTCACATGTGTTTCTCTGAAAGAGAAGCAGTCTGTTCAAACACTTCAATTCACTGTGCAAAATGAATGGAGTGTTGCCTCACTTTCGAAATGCTGTCCTTTCAGCGAAAATCACTTTCCTTTGAAAGTGCCTTAAGCTACGTTCAAGCATTCACAAAAAACTCACATGCGTTTCTCTGAAAGAGAAGCAGTCTGTTCCAACTCTTCAATTCACTGTGCGAAGTGAATGCAGTGTTGCTTCACTTTCTAAATGCTGTTCTTTCCGAGAAAATAAATTTCCTTTGAAAGAGCATTAAGCTACTTACAAGCACTCAGCAGAAACTCACATGCATTTCTCTGAAAGAGAAGCAGTCTGTTCCAACACTTCAATTCACTGTGCGAAGTGAATGGAGTGTTGCTTCACTTTCTAAATTCTGTCTTTTCAGAGAAAATCACTTTCCTTTGAAAGTGCCTTAAACTACTTTCAAGCATTCACAAAAAACTCACATGATTTCTCTGAAAGAGAAGCAATCTGTTCCAAAACTTCAATTCACTGTGCGAAGTGAATGGAGTATTGCTTCACTTTCTAAATGCTGTCCTGTCAGAGAAAATCACTTTCCTTTGAAAGTGCCTTAAGCTACTTTTAAGCGTTCACAAGAAACTCACATGCGTTTCTCTGAAAGAGAAGCAGTCTGTTCAAACACTTCAATTCACTGTGCAAAGTGAATGGAGTGTTGCCTCACTTTCGAAATGCTGTCCTTTCAGAGAAAATCACTTTCCTTTGAAAGAGCCTTAAGCTACATACAAGCATTCAACAGAAACTCATATGCATTTCTCTGAAAGAGAGGCAGTCTCTTACAACATTTCAATTCACTGTGCGAAGTGAATGGAGTGTTGCTTCACCTTCCCAATGCTGTTCTTTCAGAGAAAATCACTTTCCTTTGAAAGTGCCTTAAGCCACTTTCAAGCATTCACCAGAAATTCACATAAATTTCTCTGAAATAGAAGCAGTCTGTTACAACACTTCAATTCACTGTCCAAATTGAATGGAGTGTTGCTTCACTTTCTAAATGCTGTCCTTTCAGAGAAAATCACTTTCCTTTGAAAGTGCCTTAAGCTACTTGCATGCAATCACAAGAAACACTAATGCGTTTCTATGAAAGAGAAGCACTCTATTCCAACACTTCAATTCACTGCACGAAGGGAATGGAGTGTTGCTTCACTTTCTAAATGCTGTCCTTTCAGAGAAAATCACTTTCTTTTTAAAGTGACTTAAGCTACTTACAAGCATTCAACAGAAACTCACATGCATTTCTCTGAAAGAGAAGCAGTCTGTTCCAACACTTCAATTCACTGTGCGAAGTGAATGGAGTGTTGCTTCACTTTCTAAATTCTGTCCTTTCAGAGAAAATCACTTTCCTTTGAAAGTGCCTTAAACTACTTTCTAGCATTCACAAAAAACTCACATGTGTTTCTCTGAAAAAGAAGCAATCTGTTCCAACACTTCAATTCACTGTGCGAAGTGAATGGAGTGTTGCTTCACTTTCTAAATGCTGTCCTTTCAGAGCAAATCACTTTCCTTTGAAAGTGCCTTAAGCTACTTGCAAGCATTAGGAAGAAACTCACATGCGTTTCTCTGAAAGAGAAGCAGTCTGTTCAAACACTTCAATTCACTGTGCAAAGTGAATGAAGTGTTGCCTCACTTTCGAAATGCTGTCCTTTCAGGGAAAATCACTTTCCTTTGAAAGTGCCTTAAGCTACGTTCAAGCATTCACAAAAAACTCACATGCGTTTCTCTGAAAGAGAAGCAGTCTGTTCCAACTCTTCAATTCACTGTGCCAAGTGAATGGAGTGTTGCTTCACTTTCTAAATGCTGTTCTTTCCGAGAAAATCAATTTCCTTTGAAAGAGCATTAAGCTACTTACAAGCACTCAACAGAAACTCACATGCGTTTCTCTGAAAGAGAAGCAGTCTGTTCAAACACTTCAATTCACTGTGCGAAGTGAATGGAGTGTTGCTTCACTTTCTAAATTCTGTCCTTTCAGAGAAAATCACTTTCCTTTGAAAGTGCCTTAAACTACTTTCTAGCATTCACAAAAAACTCACATGTGTTTCTCTGAAAGAGAAGCAATCTGTTCCAACACTTCAATTCACTGTGCGAAGTGAATGGAGTGTTGCTTCACTTTCTAAATGCTGTCCTTTCAGAGAAAATCACTTTCCTTTGAAAGTGCCTTAAGCTACTTGCAAGCATTCACAAGAAACACTAATGCGTTTCTTTGAAAGAGAAGCACTCTGTTCCAACACTTCATTTCACTGCACGAAGGGAATGGAGTGTTGCTTCACTTTCTAAATGCTGTCCTTTCAGAGAAAATCACTTTCCTTTGAAAGAGCCTTAAGCTACTTACAAGCATTCAACATAAACTCACATGCATTTCTCTGAAAGAGAGGCAGTCTCTTCCAACACTTCAATTCACTGTGCGAAGTGAATGGAGTGTTGCGTCACCTTCTCAATGCTGTTCTTTCAGAGAAAATCACTTTCCTTTGAAAGTGCCTTAAGCTACTTACAAGCATTCACCGGAAATTCACGTGCATTTTTCTGAAATAGAAGCAGTCTGTTCCAACACTTCAATTCACTGTGCAAAGTGAAGGAGTGTTGCTTCACTTTCTAAATGCTGTCCTTTCAGAGAAAATCACTTTCCTTTGAGAGAGCATTAAGCTACTTACAAGCATTCAACAGAAACTCACATGCGTTTCTCTGAAAGAGAAACAGTCTGTTCCAACACGTCAATTCATTGCGCGAAGGGAATGGAGTGTTGCTTCACTTTCTAAATGCTTTCCTTTCAGAGAAAATCACTTTCCTTTGAAAGTGCCTTAAGCTACTTACAAGCATTCAACAGAAACTCACATGCATTTCTCTGAAAGAGAAGCAGTCTGTTCCAACACTTCAATTCACTGCGCGAAGTGAATGGAGTGTTGCGTCACTTTCTAAATTCTGTCCTTTCAGAGAAAATCACTTTCCTTTGAATGTGCCTTAAACTACTTTCAAGCATTCACGAAAAACTCACATGTGTTTCTCTGAAATAGAAGCAGTCTGTTCCAACACTTCAATTCACTGTGCGAAGTGAATGGAGTGTTGCTTCACTTTCTAAATGCTGTACTTTCAGAGAAAATCACTTTCTTTGAAAGAGCCTTAAGCTACTTACATGCATTCAACAGAAACTCACATGCATTTCTCTGAAAGTGAAGAAGTCTGTTCCAACAATTCAATTCTCTGTGCGAAGTGAATGGAGTGTTGCTTCACTTTCTAAATGCTGTCCTTTCATAGAAAATTACTTTCCTTAGAAAGTGCCTTAAGCTACTTACAAGCATTCACCAGAAACTCACATGTGTTTCTCTGAAAGAGAAGCAATCTGTTCCAACACTTCAATTCACTGTTCGAAGTGAATGGAATGTTACTTTATTTTCTAAATGCTGTATTTTCAGAGAAAATCACTTTCCTTTGAAAGTGCCTTAAGCTACATTCAAGAATTCACAAGAAACACACATGCGTTTCTTTGAAATAGAAGCAGTCTGTTCCAACACTTCAATTCACTGTGCGAAGTGAATGGAGTGTTGCTTCAGTTTCTAAATGCTGTCCTTTCAGAGAAAATCACTTTCCTTTGAAAGTGCCTTAAGCTACTTTTAAGCGTTCACAAGAAACTCACATGTGTTTCTCTGAAAGAGAAGCAGTCTGTTCAAACACTTCAATTCACTGTGCAAAATGAATGGAGTGTTGCCTCACTTTCGAAATGCTGTCCTTTCAGCGAAAATCACTTTCCTTTGAAAGTGCCTTAAGCTACGTTCAAGCATTCACAAAAAACTCACATGCGTTTCTCTGAAAGAGAAGCAGTCTGTTCCAACTCTTCAATTCACTGTGCGAAGTGAATGCAGTTTTGCTTCACTTTCTAAATGCTGTTCTTTCCGAGAAAATAAATTTCCTTTGAAAGAGCATTAAGCTACTTACAAGCACTCAGCAGAAACTCACATGCATTTCTCTGAAAGAGAAGCAGTCTGTTCCAACACTTCAATTCACTGTGCGAAGTGAATGGAGTGTTGCTTCACTTTCTAAATTCTGTCTTTTCAGAGAAAATCACTTTCCTTTGAAAGTGCCTTAAACTACTTTCAAGCATTCACAAAAAACTCACATGATTTCTCTGAAAGAGAAGCAATCTGTTCCAAAACTTCAATTCACTGTGCGAAGTGAATGGAGTATTGCTTCACTTTCTAAATGCTGTCCTGTCAGAGAAAATCACTTTCCTTTGAAAGTGCCTTAAGCTACTTTTAAGCGTTCACAAGAAACTCACATGCGTTTCTCTGAAAGAGAAGCAGTCTGTTCAAACACTTCAATTCACTGTGCAAAGTGAATGGAGTGTTGCCTCACTTTCGAAATGCTGTCCTTTCAGAGAAAATCACTTTCCTTTGAAAGAGCCTTAAGCTACATACAAGCATTCAACAGAAACTCATATGCATTTCTCTGAAAGAGAGGCAGTCTCTTACAACATTTCAATTCACTGTGCGAAGTGAATGGAGTGTTGCTTCACCTTCCCAATGCTGTTCTTTCAGAGAAAATCACTTTCCTTTGAAAGTGCCTTAAGCCACTTTCAAGCATTCACCAGAAATTCACATAAATTTCTCTGAAATAGAAGCAGTCTGTTACAACACTTCAATTCACTGTCCAAAGTGAATGGAGTGTTGCTTCACTTTCTAAATGCTGTCCTTTCAGAGAAAATCACTTTCCTTTGAAAGTGCCTTAAGCTACTTACAAGCATTAGGAAGAAACGCACATGCGTTTCTCTGAAATAGAAGTAGTCTGTTCCAACAAGTCAATTCACTGCACGAAGGCAATGGAGTGTTGCTTCACTTTCTAAATGCTGTCCTTTCAGAGAAAATCACTTTCCTTTGAAAGTGCTTTAAGCTACTTACAAGCATTCAACAGAAACTCACATGCATTTTTCTGAAAGAGAAGCAGTCTGTTCCAACACTTAAATTCACTGTGCGAAGTGAATGGAGTGTTTCGTCACTTTCTAAATAATGTCCTTTCAAAGAAAATCACTTTCCTTTGTAAGTGCCTTAAGCTACTTGCAAGCATACACAAGAAACACTAATGCGTTTCTATGAAAAAGAAGCATTCTGTTCCAACACTTCAATTAACTGCACGAAGTGAATGGAGTGTTGCAACACTTTCTAAATGCGGTCCTTTCAGAGAAAATCACTTTCCTTTGAAAGTGCCTTAAGCTACTTACAAGCATTCAGAAGAAACTCACATGTGTTTCTCTGAGAGAGAAGCATTCTGTTCCAACACTTCAATTCACTGTGCGAAGTGAATGGAGTGTTGCTTCAGTTTCCAAATGCTGTCCTTTCAGAGAAAATCACTTTCCTTTGAAAGTGCCTTAAGCTACTTACAAGCATTAGGAAGAAACTCACATGCGTTTCTCTGAAAGAGAAGCAGTCTGTTCCAACACTTCAATTCACTGTGCGAAGTGAATGGAGTGTTGCTTCACTTTCTAAATGCTGTCCTTTCAGAGAAAATCACTTTCCTTTGAAAGTGCCTTAAGCTACTTACAAGCATTCAACAGAAATTCACATGCATTTCTCTGAAGGAGAAGCAGTCTGTTCCAACACTTCAATTGACTGCACGAAGTGAATGGAGTGTTGCTTCAGTTTCCAAATGCTGTCCTTTCAGAGAAAATCACTTTCCTTTGAAAGTGCCTTAAGCTACTTACAAGCATTAGGAAGAAACTCACATGCGTTTCTCTGAAAGAGAAGCAGTCTGTTCCAACACTTCAATTCACTGTGCGAAGTGAATGGAGTGTTGGTTCACTTTCTAAATGCTGTTCTTTCCGAGAAAATCACTTGCCTTTGAAAGAGCATTAAACTACTTACAAGCACTCAACAGAAACTCACATGCCTTTCTCTGAAAGAGAAGCAGTCTGTTCCAACACTTCAATTCACTGCACGAAGGGAATGGAGTGTTGCTTCACTTTCTAAATTCTGTCCTTTCAGAGAAAATCACTTTCCTTTGAAAGTGCCTTAAACTACTTTCAAGCATTCACAAAAAACTCACATGATTTCTCTGAAAGAGAAGCAATCTGTTCCAACACTTCAATTCACTGTGATCAGTGAATGGAGTGTTGCTTCACTTTCTAAATGCTGTCCTTTCAGAGAAAATCACATTCCTTTGAAAGTGCCTTAAGCTACTTTTAAGCGTTCACAAGAAACTCACATGCGTTTCTCTGAAAGAGAAGCAGTCTGTTCCAACACTTCAATTCACTGTGCAAAGTGAATGGAGTGTTGCCTCACTTTCGAAATGCTGTCCTTTCAGAGAAAATCACTTTCCTTTGAAAGAGCCTTAAGCTACTTTCAAGCATTCAACAGAAACTCACATGCATTTTTCTGAAAGAGAGGCAGTCTCTTACAACACTTCACTTCACTGTGCGAAGTGAATGGAGTGTTGCTTCACCTTCTCAATGCTGTTCTTTCAGAGAAAATCACTTTCCTTTGATAGTGCCTTAAGCTACTTACAAGCATTCACCAGAAATTCACATGCATTTCTCTGAAATAGAAGAAGTCTGTTACAACATTTCAATTCACTGTGCAAAGTGAATGGAGTGTTGCTTCACTTTCTAAATGCTGTCCTTTCAGAGAAAATCACTTTCCATTGAAAGTGCCTTAAGCTACGTACAAGCATTAGGAAGAAACTCACATGCATTTCTCTGAAAGAGAAGGAGTCTGTTCCAACACTTCAATTCACTGTGCGAAGTGAATGGAGTGTTGCTTCACTTTCTAAATGCTGTCCTTTCCGAGAAAATCACTTTCCTTTGAGAGAGCATTAAGCTACTTACAAGCATTCAACAGAAACTCACATGCATTTCTCTGAAAGAGAAGCAGTCTGTTCCAACACGTCAATTAACTGTACGAAGGGAATGGAGTGTTGCTTCACTTTCTAAATGCTGTCCTTTCAGAGAAAATCACTTTCCTTTGAAAGTGCTTTAAGCTACTTACAAGCATTCAACAGAAACTCACATGCATTTCTCTGAAAGAGAAGCAGTCTGTTCCAACACTTCAATTCACTGTGCGAAGTGAATGGAGGGTTTCTTCACTTTCTAAATGCTGTCCTTTCAAAGAAAATCACTTTCCTTTTTAAGTGCCTTAAGCTACTTGCAAGCATTAGGAAGAAACTCACATGCGTTTCTCTGAAAGAAAAGCAGTGTGTTCCAACACTTCAATTAACTGCACGAAGTGAATGGAGTGTTGCAACACTTTCTAAATGCTGTCCTTACAGAGAAAATCACTTTCTTTTGAAAGTGCCTTAAGCTACTTACAAGCATTCAGAAGAAACTCACATGCGTTTCTCTGAAAGAGAAGCATTCTGTTCCAACACTTCAATTCACTGTGCGAAGTGAATGGAGTATTGCGTCACTTTCTGAATGCTGTCCTTTCAGAGAAAATCACTTTCCTTTGAAAGTGGCTTAAGCTACTTACAAGCATTAGGAAGAAACTCACATGCTTTTCTCTGAAAGATAAGCAGTCTGTTCCAACACTTCAATTCACAGTGCGAAGTGAATGGAGTGTTGCTTCACTTTCTAAATGCTTTCCTTTCAGAGAAAATCACTTTCCTTTGAAAGTGCCTTAAGCAACTTGCAAGTTTTCACAAGAAACACTAATACGTTTCTATGAAAGAGAAGCACTCTGTTCCAACACTTCAATTCACTGAACGAAGGGAATGGAGTGTTGCTTCACTTTCGAAATGCTGTCCTTTCAGAGAAAATCACTTTCCTTTGAAAGTGCCTTAAGCTACTTACAAGCATTCAACAGAAACTCACATGCATTTCTCTGAAAGAGAAGCAGTCTGTTCCAAGACTTCAATTCACTGTGCGAAGTGAATGGAGTGTTGCTTCCCTTTCTAAATGCTGTCCTTTCAGAGAAAATCAGTATCCTTTGAAAGTGCCTTAAGCTACTTTTAAGTGTTCACAAGAAACTCACATGCGTTTCTCTGAAATAGAAGCAGTATGTTCAAACACTACAATTCACTGTGCAAAGTGAATGGAGTGTTGCCTCACTTTCGAAATGCTGTCCTTTCAGAGAAAATCACTTTCCTTTGAAAGTGCCTTAACCTACTTTTAAGCGTTCACAAGAAACTTACATGTGTTTCTCTGAAAGAGAGGCAGTCTCTTACAACACTTCAATTCACTGTGCGAAGTGAATGGAGTGTTGCTTCACCTTCTCAATGCTGTTCTTTCGGAGAAAATCACTTTCCTTTGAAAGTGCCTTAAGCTACTTACAAGCATTCACCAGAAATTCACATGCATTTCTCTGAAATAGAAGCAGTCTGTTACAACACTTCAATTCACTATACAAAGTGAATGGAGTGTTGCTTCACTTTCTAAATGCTGTCCTTTCAGAGAAAATCACTTTCCTTTGAAAGTGCCTTAAGCTACTTACAAGCATTAGGAAGAAACTCACATGCATTTCTCTGAAAGAGAAGGAGTCTATTCCAACACTTCAATTCACTGTGCGAAGTGAATGGAGTGTTGCTTCACTTTCTAAATGCTGTCCTTTCTGAGAAAATCACTGTCCTTTGAGAGAGCATTAAGCTACTTACAAGCATTCAACAGAAATTCACATGCATTTCTCTGAAAGAGAAGCAGTCTGTTGCAACACTTCAATTCACTGCACGAAGGGAATGGAGTGTTGCTTCACTTTCTAAATGCTGTCCTTTCAGAGAAAATCACTTTCCTTTGAAAGTGCCTTAAGCTACTTATAAGCATTCAAAAGAAACTCACATGCATTTCTCTGAAAGAGAAGCAGTCTGTTCCAACACTTCAATTCACTGCACGAAGTGAATGGAGTGTTGCAACACTTTCTAAATGCTGTCCTTTCAGAGAAAATCACTTTCCTTTGAAACTGCCTTAATCTACTTACAAGCATTCAGAAGAAACTCACAAGCGTTTCTCTGAAAGAGAAGCATTCTGTTCCAACACTTCAATTTACTGTGCGAAGTGAATGGAGTGTTGGTTCACTTTCTAAATGCTGTCCTTTCAGAGAAAATCACTTTCCTTTGACAGTGCCTTAAGATACTTACAAGCATTAGGATGAAACTCACATGCGTTTCTCTGAAAGAGAAGCAGTCTCGTCCAACACTTCAATTCACTGTGCGAAGTGAATGGCGTGTTGCTTCATTTTCTAAATGCTGTCCTTTCAGAGAAAATCACTTTCCTTTGAAAGTGCCTTAAACTAATTTCAAGCATTCACAAAAAACTCACATGCGTGTCTCTGAGAGAGAATTAGTCTGTTACAACACTTCAATTCACTGTGTGAAGTGAATGGAGTGTTGCTGCACTTTCTAAATGCTGTCCTTTCAGAGAAAATCACTTTCCTTTGAAAGTGCCTTAAGCTTCTTGCAAGCATTCACAAGAAACACTAATGCGTTTCTGTGAAAGAGAAGCACTCTGTTCCAACACTTGAATTCACTGCACGAAGGGTACGGAGTATTGCTTCACTTTCTAAATGCTGTCCTTTCAGAGAAAATCACTTTCCTTTGAAAGAGCCTTAAGCACCTTAAAGCATTCAACAGAAACTCACATGCATTTCTCTGAAAGAGATGCAGTCTCTTCCAACACTTCAATTCACTGTGCAAAGTGAATGGAGCGTTGCTTCACCTACTCAATGCTGTTCTTTCAGAGAAAATCACTTTCCTTTGAAAGTGCCTTAAGCTACTTACAAGCATTCACCAGAAATTCACATGTATTTCTCTGAAATAGAAGCAGTCTGTTCCAAAACTTTAATTCACTGTGCGAAGTGAATGGAGTATTGCTTCACTTTCTAAATGCTGTCCTTTCAGAGAAAATCACTTTCCTTTGAAAGTGCCTAAAGCTACTTACAAGCATTCAACAGAAACTCACATACATTTCTCTGAAAGAGAAGCAGTCTGTTCCAACACTTCAATTCACTGCACGAAGGGAATGGAGTGTTGCTTCACTTTCAAAATGCTGTCCTTTCAGAGAAAATTACTTTCCTTTGAAAGTGCCTTAAGCTACTTACAAGCATTCACCAGAAACTCACATGTGCTTCTCTGAAAGAGAAGCAGTCTGATCCTACACTTCAATTCACTGTGCGAAGTGAATGGAGTATTGCGTCACTTTCTAAATGCTGTCCTTTCAGAGAAAATCACTTTCCTTTGAAAGTGGCTTAAGCTACTTACAAGCATTAGGAAGAAACTCACATGCGTTTCTCTGAAAGATAAGCAGTCTGTTCCAACACTTCAATTCACAGTGCGAAGTGAATGGAGTGTTGCAACACTTTCTAAATGCTTTCCTTTCAGAGAAAATCACTTTCCTTTGAAAGTGCCTTAAGCAACTTGCAAGCTTTCACAAGAAACACTAATACGTTTCTATGAAAGAGAAGCACTCTGTTCCAACACTTCAATTCACTGCACGAAGGGAATGGAGTGTTGCTTCACTTTCTAAATGCTGTCCTTTCAGAGAAAATCACTTTCCTTTGAAAGTGCCTTAAGCTACTTACAAGCATTCAACAGAAACTCACATGCATTTCTCTGAAAGAGAAGCAGTCTGTTCCAACACTTCAATTCACTGTTCGAAGTGAATGGAATGATACTTCACTTTGTAAATGCTGTACTTTCAGAGAAAATCACTTTCCTTTGAAAGTGCCTTAAGCTACTTTCAAGCATTCAAAAAAAACTCACATGCGTTTCTATGAAAGAGAAGGAGTCTGTTCCAGGACTTCAATTCACTGTGCGAAGTGAATGGAGTGTTGCTTCCCTTTCTAAATGCTGTCCTTTCAGAGAAAATCAGTATCCTTTGAAAGTGCCTTAAGCTACTTTTAAGTGTTCACAAGAAACTCACATGCGTTTCTCTGAAATAGAAGCAGTATGTTCAAACACTACAATTCACTGTGCAAAGTGAATGGAGTGTTCCCTCACTTTCGAAATGCTGTCCTTTCAGCGAAAATCACTTTCCTTTGAAAGTGCCTTAAGCTACGTTCAAGCATTCACAAAAAACTCACATGCGTTTCTCTGAAAGAGAAGCAGTCTGTTCCAACACTTCAATTCACTGTGCGAAGTGAATGGAGTGTTGCTTCACTTTCTAAATGCTGTTCTTTCCGAGAAAATCACTTTCCTTTGAAAGAGCATTAAGCTACTTACAAGCACTCAACAGAAACTCACATGCATTTCTCTGAAAGAATAGCAGTCTGTTCCAACACTTCAATTCACTGCACGAAGGGAATGGAGTGTTGCTTCACTTTCTAAATGCTGTCCTTTCAGAGAAAATCACTTTCCTTTGAAAGTGACTTAAGTTTCTTACAAGCATTCAACAGAAACTCACATGCATTTCTCTGAAAGAGAAGCAATCTGTTCCAAAACTTCAATTCACTGTGCGAAGTGAATGGAGTGTTGCTTCACTTTCTAAATTCTGTCCTTTCAGAGAAAATCACTTTCCTTTGAAAGTGCCTTAAACTACTTTCAAGCATTCACAAAAAACTCACATGCGTTTCTCTGAAAGAGAAGCAATCTGTTCCAACACTTCAATTCACTGTGCGAAGTGAATGGAGTGTTGCTTCACTTTCTAAATGCTGTCCTTTAAGAGAAAATCACTTTCCTTTGAAAGTGCCTTAACCTACTTTTAAGCGTTCACAAGAAACTTACATGTGTTTCTCTGAAAGAGAGGCAGTCTCTTACAACACTTCAATTCACTGTGCGAAGTGAATGGAGTGTTGCTTCACCTTCTCAATGCTGTTCTTTCGGAGAAAATCACTTTCCTTTGAAAGTGCCTTAAGCTACTTACAAGCATTCACCAGAAATTCACATGCATTTCTCTGAAATAGAAGCAGTCTGTTACAACACTTCAATTCACTATACAAAGTGAATGGAGTGTTGCTTCACTTTCTAAATGCTGTCCTTTCAGAGAAAATCACTTTCCTTTGAAAGTGCCTTAAGCTACTTACAAGCATTAGGAAGAAACTCACATGCATTTCTCTGAAAGAGAAGGAGTCTGTTCCAACACTTCAATTCACTGTGCGAAGTGAATGGAGTGTTGCTTCACTTTCTAAATGCTGTCCTTTCTGAGAAAATCACTTTCCTTTGAGAGAGCATTAAGCTACTTACAAGCATTCAACAGAAATTCACATGCATTTCTCTGAAAGAGAAGCAGTCTGTTGCAACACTTCAATTCACTGCACGAAGGGAATGGAGTGTTGCTTCACTTTCTAAATGCTGTCCTTTCAGAGAAAATCACTTTCCTTTGAAAGTGCCTTAAGCTACTTATAAGCATTCAACAGAAACTCACATGCATTTCTCTGAAAGAGAAGCAGTCTGTTCCAACACTTCAATTCACTGCACGAAATGAATGGAGTGTTGCAACACTTTCTAAATGCTGTCCTTTCAGAGAAAATCACTTTCCTTTGAAACTGCCTTAATCTACTTACAAGCATTCAGAAGAAACTCACAAGCGTTTCTCTGAAAGAGAAGCATTCTGTTCCAACACTTCAATTTACTGTGCGAAGTGAATGGAGTGTTGGTTCACTTTCTAAATGCTGTCCTTTCAGAGAAAATCACTTTCCTTTGACAGTGCCTTAAGATACTTACAAGCATTAGGAAGAAACTCACATGCGTTTCTCTGAAAGAGAAGCAGTCTCGTCCAACACTTCAATTCACTGTGCGAAGTGAATGGAGTGTTGCTTCATTTTCTAAATGCTGTCCTTTCAGAGAAAATCACTTTCCTTTGAAAGTGCCTTAAACTAATTTCAAGCATTCACAAAAAACTCACATGCGTGTCTCTGAGAGAGAATTAGTCTGTTCCAACACTTCAATTCACTGTGTGAAGTGAATGGAGTGTTGCTGCACTTTCTAAACGCTGTCCTTTCCGAGAAAATCACTTTCCTTTGAAAGTGCCTTAAGCTTCTTGCAAGCATTCACAAGAAACACTAATGCGTTTCTGTGAAAGAGAAGCACTCTGTTCCAACACTTCAATTCACTGCACGAAGGGTACGGAGTATTGCTTCACTTTCTAAATGCTGTCCTTTCAGAGAAAATCACTTTCCTTTGAAAGAGCCTTAAGCACCTTAAAGCATTCAACAGAAACTCACATGCATTTCTCTGAAAGAGAAGCAGTCCCTTCCAACACTTCAATTCACTGTGCAAAGTGAATGGAGCGTTGCTTCACCTACTCAATGCTGTTCTTTCAGAGAAAATCACTTTCCTTTGAAAGTGCCTTAAGCTACTTACAAGCATTCACCAGAAATTCACTTGTATTTCTCTGAAATAGAAGCAGTCTGTTCCAAAACTTTAATTCACTGTGCGAAGTGAATGGAGTATTGCTTCACTTTCTAAATGCTGTCCTTTCAGAGAAAATCACTTTCCTTTGAAAGTGCCTAAAGCTACTTACAAGCATTCAACAGAAACTCACATACATTTCTCTGAAAGAGAAGCAGTCTGTTCCAACACTTCAATTCACTACACGAAGGGAATGGAGTGTTGCTTCACTTTCTAAATGCTGTCCTTTCAGAGAAAATTACTTTCCTTTGAAAGTGCCTTAAGCTACTTACAAGCATTCACCAGAAACTCACATGTGCTTCTCTGAAAGAGAAGCAGTCTGATCCAACACTTCAATTCACTGTGCGAAGTGAATGGAGTATTGCTTCACGTTCTAAATGCTGTCCTTTCAGAGAAAATCACTTTCCTTTAAAAGTGCCTTAAGCAACTTTCAAGCATTCAACAGAAACTCACATGCATTTCTCTGAAAGAGAAGCCTTCTCTTCCAACACTTCAATTCACTGTGCGAAGTGAATGGAGTGTTACTTCACTTTCTAAATGCTGTCCTTTCAGAGAAAATCACTTTCCTTTGAAAGTGCCTTAAACTACTTACAAGCATTCACCATAAACTCACATGTGTTTCAAAAAGAGAAGCAATCTGTTCCAACACTTCTATTCACTGTTCGAACTGAATGGAATGTTACTTCACTTTCTAAATGCTGTGCTTTCAGAGAAAATCACTTACCTTTGAAAGTGCCTTAAGCTACTTTTAAGCATTCACCAGAAACTCACATACATTTCTCTGAAAGAGAAGCAGTCTCTTCCAACACTTCAATTCACTGTGCGAAGTGAATGGAGTGTTGCTTCACCTTCTCAATGCTGTCTTTTCAGAGAAAATCACTTTCCTTTGAAACTGCCTTAAGCTACTTACAAGCATTCACCAGAAATTCACATTCATGTCTCTGAAATAGAAGCAGTCTGTTCCAACACTTCTATTCACTGTTCGAAGTGAATGGAGTGTTGCTTCACTTTCTAAATGCTGTACTTTCAGAGAAAATCACTTTCCTTTGAAAGTGCCTTAAGCTACTTTTAAGCGTTCACAAGAAACTCACATGCGTTTCTCTGAAAGAGAAGCAGTCTGTTCAAACACTTCAATTCACTGTGCAAAGTGAATGGAGTGTTGCCTCACTTTCCAAATGCTGTCCTTTCAGCGAAAATCACTTTTCTTTGAAAGTGCCTTAAGCTACTGTCAAGCATTCACAAAAAACTCACATGCGTTTCTCTGAAAGAGAAGCAGTCTGTTCCAACACTTCAATTCACTGTGCGAAGTGAATGGAGTGTTGCTTCACTTTCTAAATGCTGTCCTTTCCGAGAAAATCACTTTCGTTTGAAAGAGCATTAAGCTACTTACAAGCATTCAACAGAAACTCACATGCATTTCTCTGAAAGAGAAGCAGTCTGTTCCAACACTTCAATTCACTGCACGAAGGGAATGGAGTGTTGCTTCACTTTATAAATGCTGTCCTTTCAGAGAAAATCACTTTCCTTTGAAAGTGCCTTAAAGTAATTTCAAGCATTCACTAAAAACTCACATGCGTTTCTCTGAAAGAGAAGCAATCTCTTCCAACACTTTAATTCACTGTGCGAAGTGAATGGAGTATTGCTTCACTTTCTAAATGCTGTCCTTTCAGAGAAAATCACTTTCCTTTGAAAGTGCCTAAAGCTACTTACAAGCATTCAACAGAAACTCACATACATTTCTCTGAAAGAGAAGCAGTCTGTTCCAACACTTCAATTCACTGCACGAAGGGAATGGAGTGTTGCTTCACTTTCTAAATGCTGTCCTTTCAGAGAAAATTACTTTCCTTTGAAAGTGCCTTAAGCTACTTACAAGCATTCACCAGAAACTCACATGTGCTTCTCTGAAAGAGAAGCAGTCTGATCCAACACTTCAATTCACTGTGCGAAGTGAATGGAGTATTGCGTCACTTTCTAAATGCTGTCCTTTCAGAGAAAATCACTTTCCTTTGAAAGTGGCTTAAGCTACTTACAAGCATTAGGAAGAAACTCACATGCGTTTCTCTGAAAGATAAGCAGTCTGTTCCAACACTTCAATTCACAGTGCGAAGTGAATGGAGTGTTGCAACACTTTCTAAATGCTTTCCTTTCAGAGAAAATCACTTTCCTTTGAAAGTGCCTTAAGCAACTTGCAAGCTTTCACAAGAAACACTAATACGTTTCTATGAAAGAGAAGCACTCTGTTCCAACACTTCAATTCACTGCACGAAGGGAATGGAGTGTTGCTTCACTTTCTAAATGCTGTCCTTTCAGAGAAAATCACTTTCCTTTGAAAGTGCCTTAAGCTACTTACAAGCATTCAACAGAAACTCACATGCATTTCTCTGAAAGAGAAGCAGTCTGTTCCAACACTTCAATTCACTGTTCGAAGTGAATGGAATGATACTTCACTTTGTAAATGCTGTACTTTCAGAGAAAATCACTTTCCTTTGAAAGTGCCTTAAGCTACTTTCAAGCATTCAAAAAAAACTCACATGCGTTTCTATGAAAGAGAAGGAGTCTGTTCCAAGACTTCAATTCACTGTGCGAAGTGAATGGAGTGTTGCTTCCCTTTCTAAATGCTGTCCTTTCAGAGAAAATCAGTATCCTTTGAAAGTGCCTTAAGCTACTTTTAAGTGTTCACAAGAAACTCACATGCGTTTCTCTGAAATAGAAGCAGTATGTTCAAACACTACAATTCACTGTGCAAAGTGAATGGAGTGTTCCCTCACTTTCGAAATGCTGTCCTTTCAGCGAAAATCACTTTCCTTTGATAGTGCCTTAAGCTACTTGCAAGCATTAGGAAGAAACTCACATGCGTTTCTCTGAAAGAGAAGCAGTCTGTTCCAACACTTCAATTCACTGTGCGAAGTGAATGGAGTGTTGCTTCACTTTCTAAATGCTGTTCTTTCCGAGAAAATCACTTTCCTTTGAAAGAGCATTAAGCTACTTACAAGCACTCAACAGAAACTCACATGCATTTCTCTGAAAGAATAGCAGTCTGTTCCAACACTTCAATTCACTGCACGAAGGGAATGGAGTGTTGCTTCACTTTCTAAATGCTGTCCTTTCAGAGAAAATCACTTTCCTTTGAAAGTGACTTAAGTTACTTACAAGCATTCAACAGAAACTCACATGCATTTCTCTGAAAGAGAAGCAGTCTGTTCCAAAACTTCAATTCACTGTGCGAAGTGAATGGAGTGTTGCTTCACTTTCTAAATTCTGTCCTTTCAGAGAAAATCACTTTCCTTTGAAAGTGCCTTAAACTACTTTCAAGCATTCACAAAAAACTCACATGCGTTTCTCTGAAAGAGAAGCAATCTGTTCCAACACTTCAATTCACTGTGCGAAGTGAATGGAGTGTTGCTTCACTTTCTAAATGCTGTACTTTAAGAGAAAATCACTTTCCTTTGAAAGTGCCTTAACCTACTTTTAAGCGTTCACAAGAAACTTACATGTGTTTCTCTGAAAGAGAGGCAGTCTCTTACAACACTTCAATTCACTGTGCGAAGTGAATGGAGTGTTGCTTCACCTTCTCAATGCTGTTCTTTCGGAGAAAATCACTTTCCTTTGAAAGTGCCTTAAGCTACTTACAAGCATTCACCAGAAATTCACATGCATTTCTCTGAAATAGAAGCAGTCTGTTACAACACTTCAATTCACTATACAAAGTGAATGGAGTGTTGCTTCACTTTCTAAATGCTGTTCTTTCAGAGAAAATCACTTTCCTTTGAAAGTGCCTTAAGCTACTTACAAGCATTAGGAAGAAACTCACATGCATTTCTCTGAAAGAGAAGGAGTCTGTTCCAACACTTCAATTCACTGTGCGAAGTGAATGGAGTGTTGCTTCACTTTCTAAATGCTGTCCTTTCTGAGAAAATCACTTTCCTTTGAGAGAGCATTAAGCTACTTACAAGCATTCAACAGAAATTCACATGCATTTCTCTGAAAGAGAAGCAGTCTGTTGCAACACTTCAATTCACTGCACGAAGGGAATGGAGTGTTGCTTCACTTTCTAAATGCTGTCCTTTCAGAGAAAATCACTTTCCTTTGAAAGTGCCTTAAGCTACTTATAAGCATTCAACAGAAACTCACATGCATTTCTCTGAAAGAGAAGCATTCTGTTCCAACACTTCAATTTACTGTGCGAAGTGAATGGAGTGTTGGTTCACTTTCTAAATGCTGTCCTTTCAGAGAAAATCACTTTCCTTTGACAGTGCCTTAAGATACTTACAAGCATTAGGAAGAAACTCACATGCGTTTCTCTGAAAGAGAAGCAGTCTCGTCCAACACTTCAATTCACTGTGCGAAGTGAATGGAGTGGTGCTTCATTTTCTAAATGCTGTCCTTTCAGAGAAAATCACTTTCCTTTGAAAGTGCCTTAAACTAATTTCAAGCATTCACAAAAAACTCACATGCGTGTCTCTGAGAGAGAATTAGTCTGTTCCAACACTTCAATTCACTGTGTGAAGTGAATGCAGTGTTGCTGCACTTTCTAAACGCTGTCCTTTCAGAGAAAATCACTTTCCTTTGAAAGTGCCTTAAGCTTCTTGCAAGCATTCACAAGAAACACTAATGCGTTTCTGTGAAAGAGAAGCACTCTGTTCCAACACTTCAATTCACTGCACGAAGGGTACGGAGTATTGCTTCACTTTCTAAATGCTGTCCTTTCAGAGAAAATCACTTTCCTTTGAAAGAGCCTTAAGCACCTTAAAGCATTCAACAGAAACTCACATGCATTTCTCTGAAAGAGAAGCAGTCTCTTCCAACACTTCAATTCACTGTGCAAAGTGAATGGAGCGTTGCTTCACCTACTCAATGCTGTTCTTTCAGAGAAAATCACTTTCCTTTGAAAGTGCCTTAAGCTACTTACAAGCATTCACCAGAAATTCACTTGTATTTCTCTGAAATAGAAGCAGTCTGTTCCAAAACTTTAATTCACTGTGCGAAGTGAATGGAGTATTGCTTCACTTTCTAAATGGTGTCCTTTCAGAGAAAATCACTTTCCTTTGAAAGTGCCTAAAGCTACTTACAAGCATTCAA
Source organism: Myodes glareolus (assembly GCF_982192425.1). Classification (NCBI taxonomy): domain Eukaryota; kingdom Metazoa; phylum Chordata; class Mammalia; order Rodentia; family Cricetidae; genus Myodes; species Myodes glareolus. The sequence continues at coordinate 160,291 of NC_142043.1, read as the reverse complement.
CAGAAACTCACATACATTTCTCTGAAAGAGAAGCAGTCTGTTCCAACACTTCAATTCACTGCACGAAGGGAATGGAGTGTTGCTTCACTTTCTAAATGCTGTCCTTTCAGAGAAAATTACTTTCCTTTGAAAGTGCCTTAAGCTACTTACAAGCATTCACCAGAAACTCACATGTGCTTCTCTGAAAGAGAAGCAGTCTGATCCAACACTTCAATTCACTGTGCGAAGTGAATGGAGTATTGCTTCACGTTCTAAATGCTGTCCTTTCAGAGAAAATCACTTTCCTTTAAAAGTGCCTTAAGCAACTTTCAAGCATTCAACAGAAACTCACATGCATTTCTCTGAAAGAGAAGCCTTCTCTTCCAACACTTCAATTCACTGTGCGAAGTGAATGGAGTGTTACTTCACTTTCTAAATGCTGTCCTTTCAGAGAAAATCACTTTCCTTTGAAAGTGCCTTAAACTACTTACAAGCATCCACCAGAAACTCACATGTGTTTCAAAAAGAGAAGCAATCTGTTCCAACACTTCTATTCACTGTTCGAACTGAATGGAATGTTACTTCACTTTCTAAATGCTGTACTTTCAGAGAAAATCACTTACCTTTGAAAGTGCCTTAAGCTACTTTTAAGCATTCACCAGAAACTCACATACATTTCTCTGAAAGAGAAGCAGTCTCTTCCAACACTTCAATTCACTGTGCGAAGTGAATGGAGTGTTGCTTCACCTTCTCAATGCTGTCTTTTCAGAGAAAATCACTTTCCTTTGAAACTGCCTTAAGCTACTTACAAGCATTCACCAGAAATTCACATTCATGTCTCTGAAATAGAAGCAGTCTGTTCAAACACTTCAATTCACTGTGCAAAGTGAATGGAGTGTTGCCTCACTTTCCAAATGCTGTCCTTTCAGCGAAAATCACTTTTCTTTGAAAGTGCCTTAAGCTACTGTCAAGCATTCACAAAAAACTCACATGCGTTTCTCTGAAAGAGAAGCAGTCTGTTCCAACACTTCAATTCACTGTGCGAAGTGAATGGAGTGTTGCTTCACTTTCTAAATGCTGTCCTTTCCGAAAAAATCACTTTCGTTTGAAAGAGCATTAAGCTACTTACAAGCATTCAACAGAAACTCACATGCATTTCTCTGAAAGAGAAGCAGTCTGTTCCAACACTTCAATTCACTGCACGAAGGGAATGGAGTGTTGCTTCACTTTATAAATGCTGTCCTTTCAGAGAAAATCACTTTCCTTTGAAAGTGCCTTAAAGTAATTTCAAGCATTCACTAAAAACTCACATGCGTTTCTCTGAAAGAGAAGCAATCTCTTCCAACACTTCAATTCACTGTGCAAAATGAATGGAGTGTTACTTCACTTTCTAAATGCTGTCCGTTCAGAGAAAATCACTTTCCTTTGAAAGTGCCTTAAGCTACTTTCAAGCATTCACAAGAAACACACATGCGTTTCCCTGAAATAGAAGCAGTTTGTTCCAACACTTCAATTCACTGTGCGAAGTGAATGGAGTGTTGCTTCAGTTTCTAAATGCTGTCCTTTCAGAGAAAATCTCTTTCCTTTGAAAGTGCCTTAAGCTACTTACAGGCATTAGGAAGAAACTCACATGCGTTTCTCTGAAAGAGAAGCAGTATGTTCCAACACTTCAATTCACTGTGCGAAGTGAATGGAGTGTTGCTTCACTTTCTAATTGCTCTACTTTCAGAGTAAATCACTTTTGTTTGAAAGTGCCTTAAGCAACTTTCAAGCATTCACAAGAAACTCACATATATTTCTCTGAAAGAGAAGCCTTCTCTTCCAAAAAGTCAACTCACTGTGCGAAGTGAATGGAGTGTTACTTCACTTTCTAAATGCTGTCCTTTCAGAGAAAATCACTTTCCTTTGAAAGTGCCTTAAGCTACTAACAAGCATTCACCAGAAACTCACATGTGTTTCTCTGAAAGAGAAGCAATCTGTTCCAACACTTCTATTCACTGTTCGAAGTGAATGGAATGTTACTTCACTTTCTAAATGCTGTACTTTCAGAGAAAATCACTTTCCTTTGAAAGTGCCTTAAGCTACTTTTAAGCGTTCACAAGAAACTCACATGCGTTTCTCTGAAAGAGAAGCTGTCTGTTCAAACACTTCAATTCACTGTACAAAGTGAATGGAGTGTTGCCTCACTTTCGAAATGCTGTCCTTTCAGAGAAAATCACTTTCCTTTGAAAGTGCCTTAAGCTACTGTCAAGCATTCACAAAAAACTCACATGCGTTTCTCTGAAAGAGAAGCAGTCTGTTCCAACACTTCAATTCACTGTGCGAAGTGAATGGAGTGTTGCTTCTCTTTCGAAATGCTGTCGTTTCCGAGAAAATCACTTTCCTTTGAAAGAACATTAAGCTACTTACAAGCATTCAACAGAAACTCACATGCATTTCTCTGAAAGAGAAGCAGTCTGTTCCAACACTTCAATTCACTGCACGAAGGGAATGGAGTGTTGCTTCACTTTCTAAATGCTGTTCTTTCAGAGAAAATCACTTTCCTTTGAATGTGACTTAAGCTACTTACAAGCATTCAACAGAAACTCACATGCATTTCTCTGAAAAAGAAGCAATCTCTTCCAATACTTCAATTCACTGTGCGAAGTGAATGTAGTGTTGCTTCACTTTCTAAATGCTGTCTTTTCAGAGAAAATCACTTTCCTTTGAAACTGCCTTAAGCTACTTTCAAGCATTCACAAGAAACACACATGCGTTTCCCTGAAATAGAAGCAGTCTGTTCCAACACTTCAATTCACTGAGCGAAGTGAATGGAGTGTTGCTTCAGTTTCTAAATGCTGTCCTTTCAGAGAAAATCACTTTCCTTTGAAAGTGCCTTAAGCTACTTACAGGCATTAGGAAGAAACTCACATGCGTTTCTCTGAGAGAGAAGCAGTATGTTCCAACACTTCAATTCACTATGCGAAGTGAATGGAGTGTTGCTTCACTTTCTAAATGCTGTACTTTCAGAGAAAATCACTTTTGTTTGAAAGTGCCTTAAGCAACGTTTAAGCATTCACAAGAAAATCACAAGTATTTCTCTGAAAGATAAGCCTTCTCTTCCAACACTTCAATTCACTGTGTGGAGTGAATGGAGTGTTTCTTCACTTTCTAAATGCTGTCCTTTCAGAGAAAATCACTTTCCTTTGAAAGTGCCTTAAGCTACTTACAAGCATTCACCAGAAACTCACATGTGTTTCTCTGAAAGAGAAGCAATCTGTTCCAACACTTCTATTCACTGTTCGAAGTGAATGGAATGCTACTTCACTTTCTAAATGCTGTACTTTCAGAGAAAATCACTTTCCTTTGAAAGTGCCTTAAGCTACTTTTAAGCGTTCACAAGAAACTCACATGCGTTTCTCTGAAAGAGAAGCAGTCTGTTCAAACACTTCAATTCACTGTGCAAAGTGAATGGAGTGTTGCCTCACTTTCGAAATGCTGTCCTTTCAGCGAAAATCACTTTTCCTTGAAAGTGTCTTAAGCTACTGTCAAGCATTCACAAAAAACTCACATGCATTTCTCTGAAAGAGAAGCAGTCTGTTCCAACACTTCAATTCACTGTGCGAAGTGAATGGAGTGTTGCTTCACTTTCTAAATGCTGTCCTTTCCGAGAAAATCACTTTCCTTTGAAAGAGCATTAAGCTACTTACAAGCATTCAACAGAAACTCACATGCATTTCTCTGAAAGAGAAGCAGTCTGTTCCAACACTTCAATTCACTGCACGAAGGGAATGGAGTGTTGCTTCTCTTTCGAAATGCTGTCGTTTCCGAGAAAATCACTTTCCTTTGAAAGAACATTAAGCTACTTACAAGCATTCAACAGAAACTCACATGCATTTCTCTGAAAGAGAAGCAGTCTGTTCCAACACTTCAATTCACTGCACGAAGGGAATGGAGTGTTGCTTCACTTTCTAAATGCTGTTCTTTCAGAGAAAATCACTTTCCTTTGAATGTGACTTAAGCTACTTACAAGCATTCAACAGAAACTCACATGCATTTCTCTGAAAAAGAAGCAGTCTGTTCCAACACTTCAATTCACTGTGCGAAGTGAATGGAGTGTTGCTTCACTTTCTAAATTCTGTCCTTTCAGAGAAAAACACTTTCCTTTGAAAGTGCCTTAAAGTAATTTCAAGCATTCACAAAAAACTCTCATGCGCTTCTCTGAAAGAGAAGCAATCTCTTCCAATACTTCAATTCACTGTGCGAAGTGAATGTAGTGTTGCTTCACTTTCTAAATGCTGTCTTTTCAGAGAAAATCACTTTCCTTTGAAAGTGCCTTAAGCTACTTTCAAGCATTCACTAAAAACTCACATGCGTTTCTCTGAAAGAGAAGCAGTCTGTTCCAACACTTCAATTCACTGTGCGAAGTGAATGGAGTGTTGCTTCACTTTCTAAATGCTGTCCTTTCCGAGAAAATCACTTTCCTTTGAAAGAGCATTAAGCTACTTACAAGCATTCAACAGAAACTCACATGCATTTCTCTGAAAGAGAAGCAGTCTGTTCCAACACTTCAATTCACTGCACGAAGGGAATGGAGTGTTGCTTCACTTTCTAAATGCTGTCCTTTCAGAGAAAATCACTTTCCTTTGAAAGTGCCTTAAGCTACTTACAAGCATTCAACAGAAACTCACATGCATTTCTCTGAAAGAGAAGCAGTCTGTTCCAACACTTCAATTCACTGTGCGAAGTGAATGGAGTGTTGCTTCACTTTCTAAATACTGTACTTTCAGAGAAAATCACTTTTGTTTGAAAGTGCCTTAAGCAACTTTCAAGCATTCACAAGAAACTCACATGTATTTCTCTGAAAGAGAAGGCTTCTCTTCCAACACTTCAATTCACTGTGCGATGTGAATGGAGTGTTACTTCACTTTCTAAATGCTGTCCTTTCAGAGAAAATCACTTTCCTTTGAAAGTGCCTTAAGCTACTTACAAGCATTCACCAGAAACTCACATGTGTTTCTCTGAAAGAGAAGCAATCTGTTCAAACACTTCAATTCACTGTTCGAAGTAAATGGACTGTTACTGCACTTTCTAAATGCTGTATTTTCAGAGAATATCACTTTCCTTTGAAAGTGCCTTAAGCTACTTTTAAGCGTTCACAAGAAACTCACATGCGTTTCTCTGAAAGAGAAGCAGTCTGTTCCAACACTTCAATTCACTGTGCGAAGTGAATGGAGTGTTGCTTCACTTTCTACATGCTGTTCTTTCAGAGAAAATCACTTTCCTTTGAAAGTGCCTTAAGCTACTTACAAGCATTCAACAGAAATTCACATGCATTTCTCTGAAAGAAAAGCAGTCTGTTCCAACACTTCAATTCACTGTGCGAAGTGAATGGAGTGTTGCTTCACTTTCTAAATTCTGTCCTTTCAGAGAAAATCAATTTCCTTTGAAAGTGCCTTAAACTAATTTCAAGCATTCACAAAAAACTCACATGCGTTTCTCTGAAAGAGAAGCAATCTCTTCCAACACTTCAATTCACTGTGCGAAGTGAATGGAGTGTTGCTTCACTTTCTAAATGCTGTCCTTTCAGAGAAAATCACTTTCCTTGGAGAGAGCATTAAGCTATTTACAAGCTTTCAACAGAAACTCACATGCATTTCTCTGAAAGAGAAGAAGTCTGTTCCAACACGTCAATTCACTGCACGAAGGGAATGGAGTGTTGCTTCACTTTCTAAATGCTGTCCTTTCAGAGAAAATTACATTCCTTTGAAAGTGCCTTAAGCTACTTACAAGCATTAGGAAGAAACTCACATGCGTTTCTATGAAAGAGAAGCAGTCTGTTCCAACACTTCAATTCACTGTGCGAAGTGAATGGAGTGATGCTTCACTTTCTAAATGCTGTCCTTTTAGAGAAAATCACTTTCCTTTGAAAGAGCCTTAAGCTACTTACAAGCATTCAACAGAAACTCACATGCATTTCTCTGAAAGAGAGGCAGTCTCTTCCAACACTTCAATTCACTGTGCGAAGTGAATGGAGTGTTGCTTCACCTTCTCAATGCTGTTCTTTCAGAGAAAATCACTTTCCTTTGAAAGAGCCTTAAGCTACTTACAAGCATTCAACAGAAACTCACATGCATTTCTCTGAAAGAGAAGCAGTCTGTTCCAACACTTCAATTCACTGCACGAAGGGAATGGAGTGTTGCTTCTCTTTCGAAATGCTGTCGTTTCCGAGAAAATCACTTTCCTTTGAAAGAACATTAAGCTACTTACAAGCATTCAACAGAAACTCACATGCATTTCTCTGAAAGAGAAGCAGTCTGTTCCAACACTTCAATTCACTGCACGAAGGGAATGGAGTGTTGCTTCACTTTCTAAATGCTGTTCTTTCAGAGAAAATCACTTTCCTTTGAATGTGACTTAAGCTACTTACAAGCATTCAACAGAAACTCACATGCATTTCTCTGAAAAAGAAGCAGTCTGTTCCAACACTTCAATTCACTGTGCGAAGTGAATGGAGTGTTGCTTCACTTTCTAAATTCTGTCCTTTCAGAGAAAAACACTTTCCTTTGAAAGTGCCTTAAAGTAATTTCAAGCATTCACAAAAAACTCTCATGCGCTTCTCTGAAAGAGAAGCAATCTCTTCCAATACTTCAATTCACTGTGCGAAGTGAATGGAGTGTTGCTTCACTTTCTAAATGCTGTCTTTTCAGAGAAAATCACTTTCCTTTGAAGGTGCCTTAAGCTACTTTCAAGCATTCACAAGAAACACACATGCGTTTCCCTGAAATAGAAGCAGTCTGTTCCAACACTTCAATTCACTGAGCGAAGTGAATGGAGTGTTGCTTCAGTTTCTAAATGCTGTCCTTTCAGAGAAAATCACTTTCCTTTGAAAGTGCCTTAAGCTACTTACAGGCATTAGGAAGAAACTCACGTGCGTTTCTCTGAGAGAGAAGCAGTATGTTCCAACACTTCAATTCACTGTGCGAAGTGAATGGAGTGTTGCTTCACTTTCTAAATGCTGTACTTTCAGAGAAAATCACTTTTGTTTGAAAGTGCCTTAAGCAACGTTTAAGCATTCACAAGAAAATCACAAGTATTTCTCTGAAAGAGAAGCCTTCTCTTCCAACACTTCAATTCACTGTGTGGAGTGAATGGAGTGTTTCTTCACTTTCTAAATGCTGTCCTTTCAGAGAAAATCACTTTCTTTGAAAGTGCCTTAAGCTACTTACAAGCATTCACCAGAAACTCACATGTGTTTCTCTGAAAGAGAAGCAATCTGTTCCAACACTTCTATTCACGGTTCGAAGTGAATGGAATGCTACTTCACTTTCTAAATGCTGTACTTTCAGAGAAAATCACTTTCCTTTGAAAGTGCCTTAAGCTACTTTTAAGCGTTCACAAGAAACTCACATGCGTTTCTCTGAAAGAGAAGCAGTCTGTTCAAACACTTCAATTCACTGTGCAAAGTGAATGGAGTGTTGCCTCACTTTCGAAATGCTGTCCTTTCAGCGAAAATCACTTTTCCTTGAAAGTGCCTTAAGCTACTGTCAAGCATTCACAAAAAACTCACATGCGTTTCTCTGAAAGAGAAGCAGTCTGTTCCAACACTTCAATTCACTATGCGAAGTGAATGGAGTGTTGCTTCACTTTCTAAATGCTGTCCTTTCCGAGAAAATCACTTTCCTTTGAAAGAGCATTAAGCTACTTACAAGCATTCAACAGAAACTCACATGCATTTCTCTGAAAGAGAAGCAGTCTGTTCCAACACTTCAATTCACTCCTCGAAGGGAATGGAGTGTTGCTTCACTTTCTAAATGCTGTCCTTTCAGAGAAAATCACTTTCCTTTGAAAGTGCCTTAAGCTACTTACAAGCATTCAACAGAAACTCACATGCATTTCTCTGAAAGAGAAGCAGTCTGTTCCAACACTTCAATTCACTGTGCGAAGTGAATGGAGTGTTGCTTTTCTTTCTAAATACTGTACTTTCAGAGAAAATCACTTTTGTTTGAAAGTGCCTTAAGCAACTTTCAAGCATTCACAAGAAACTCACATGTATTTCTCTGAAAGAGAAGGCTTCTCTTCCAACACTTCAATTCACTGTGCGATGTGAATGGAGTGTTACTTCACTTTCTAAATGCTGTCCTTTCAGAGAAAATCACTTTCCTTTGAAAGTGCCTTAAGCTACTTACAAGCATTCAACAGAAACTCACATGTGTTTCTCTGAAAGAGAAGCAATCTGTTCAAACACTTCAATTCACTGTTCGAAGTAAATGGACTGTTACTGCACTTTCTAAATGCTGTATTTTCAGAGAATATCACTTTCCTTTGAAAGTGCCTTAAGCTACTTTTAAGCGTTCACAAGAAACTCACATGCGTTTCTCTAAAAGAGAAGCAGTCTGTTCCAACACTTCAATTCACTGTGCGAAGTGAATGGAGTGTTGCTTCACTTTCTACATGCTGTTCTTTCAGAGAAAATAACTTTCCTTTGAAAGTGCCTTAAGCTACTTACAAGCATTCAACAGAAATTCACATGCATTTCTCTGAAAGAAAAGCAGTCTGTTCCAACACTTCAATTCACTGTGCGAAGTGAATGGAGTGTTGCTTCACTTTCTAAATTCTGTCCTTTCAGAGAAAATCAATTTCCTTTGAAAGTGCCTTAAACTAATTTCAAGCATTCACAAAAAACTCACATGCGTTTCTCTGAAAGAGAAGCAATCTCTTCCAACACTTCAATTCACTGTGCGAAGTGAATGGAGTGTTGCTTCACTTTCTAAATGCTGTCCTTTCAGAGAAAATCACTTTCCTTGGAGAGAGCATTAAGCTATTTACAAGCTTTCAACAGAAACTCACATGCATTTCTCTGAAAGAGAAGAAGTCTGTTCCAACACGTCAATTCACTGCACGAAGGGAATGGAGTGTTGCTTCACTTTCTAAATGCTGTCCTTTCAGAGAAAATTACATTCCTTTGAAAGTGCCTTAAGCTACTTACAAGCATTAGGAAGAAACTCACATGCGTTTCTATGAAAGAGAAGCAGTCTGTTCCAACACTTCAATTCACTGTGCGAAGTGAATGGAGTGATGCTTCACTTTCTAAATGCTGTCCTTTTAGAGAAAATCACTTTCCTTTGAAAGAGCCTTAAGCTACTTACAAGCATTCAACAGAAACTCACATGCATTTCTCTGAAAGAGAGGCAGTCTCTTCCAACACTTCAATTCACTGTGCGAAGTGAATGGAGTGTTGCTTCACCTTCTCAATGCTGTTCTTTCAGAGAAAATCACTTTCCTTTGAAAGAGCCTTAAGCTACTTACAAGCATTCAACAGAAACTCACATGCATTTCTCTGAAAGAGAAGCAGTCTGTTCCAACACTTCAATTCACTGCACGAAGGGAATGGAGTGTTGCTTCTCTTTCGAAATGCTGTCGTTTCCGAGAAAATCACTTTCCTTTGAAAGAACATTAAGCTACTTACAAGCATTCAACAGAAACTCACATGCATTTCTCTGAAAGAGAAGCAGTCTGTTCCAACACTTCAATTCACTGCACGAAGGGAATGGAGTGTTGCTTCACTTTCTAAATGCTGTTCTTTCAGAGAAAATCACTTTCCTTTGAATGTGACTTAAGCTACTTACAAGCATTCAACAGAAACTCACATGCATTTCTCTGAAAAAGAAGCAGTCTGTTCCAACACTTCAATTCACTGTGCGAAGTGAATGGAGTGTTGCTTCACTTTCTAAATTCTGTCCTTTCAGAGAAAAACACTTTCCTTTGAAAGTGCCTTAAAGTAATTTCAAGCATTCACAAAAAACTCTCATGCGCTTCTCTGAAAGAGAAGCAATCCCTTCCAATACTTCAATTCACTGTGCGAAGTGAATGGAGTGTTGCTTCACTTTCTAAATGCTGTCTTTTCAGAGAAAATCACTTTCCTTTGAAGGTGCCTTAAGCTACTTTCAAGCATTCACAAGAAACACACATGCGTTTCCCTGAAATAGAAGCAGTCTGTTCCAACACTTCAATTCACTGAGCGAAGTGAATGGAGTGTTGCTTCAGTTTCTAAATGCTGTCCTTTCAGAGAAAATCACTTTCCTTTGAAAGTGCCTTAAGCTACTTACAGGCATTAGGAAGAAACTCACGTGCGTTTCTCTGAGAGAGAAGCAGTATGTTCCAACACTTCAATTCACTGTGCGAAGTGAATGGAGTGTTGCTTCACTTTCTAAATGCTGTACTTTCAGAGAAAATCACTTTTGTTTGAAAGTGCCTTAAGCAACGTTTAAGCATTCACAAGAAAATCACAAGTATTTCTCTGAAAGAGAAGCCTTCTCTTCCAACACTTCAATTCACTGTGTGGAGTGAATGGAGTGTTTCTTCACTTTCTAAATGCTGTCCTTTCAGAGAAAATCACTTTCCTTTGAAAGTGCCTTAAGCTACTTACAAGCATTCACCAGAAACTCACATGTGTTTCTCTGAAAGAGAAGCAATCTGTTCCAACACTTCTATTCACGGTTCGAAGTGAATGGAATGCTACTTCACTTTCTAAATGCTGTACTTTCAGAGAAAATCACTTTCCTTTGAAAGTGCCTTAAGCTACTTTTAAGCGTTCACAAGAAACTCACATGCGTTTCTCTGAAAGAGAAGCAGTCTGTTCAAACACTTCAATTCACTGTGCAAAGTGAATGGAGTGTTGCCTCACTTTCGAAATGCTGTCCTTTCAGCGAAAATCACTTTTCCTTGAAAGTGCCTTAAGCTACTGTCAAGCATTCACAAAAAACTCACATGCGTTTCTCTGAAAGAGAAGCAGTCTGTTCCAACACTTCAATTCACTATGCGAAGTGAATGGAGTGTTGCTTCACTTTCTAAATGCTGTCCTTTCCGAGAAAATCACTTTCCTTTGAAAGAGCATTAAGCTACTTACAAGCATTCAACAGAAACTCACATGCATTTCTCTGAAAGAGAAGCAGTCTGTTCCAACACTTCAATTCACTCCTCGAAGGGAATGGAGTGTTGCTTCACTTTCTAAATGCTGTCCTTTCAGAGAAAATCACTTTCCTTTGAAAGTGCCTTAAGCTACTTACAAGCATTCAACAGAAACTCACATGCATTTCTCTGAAAGAGAAGCAGTCTGTTCCAACACTTCAATTCACTGTGCGAAGTGAATGGAGTGTTGCTTCACTTTCTAAATACTGTACTTTCAGAGAAAATCACTTTTGTTTGAAAGTACCTTAAGCAACTTTCAAGCATTCACAAGAAACTCACATGTATTTCTCTGAAAGAGAAGGCTTCTCTTCCAACACTTCAATTCACTGTGCGATGTGAATGGAGTGTTACTTCACTTTCTAAATGCTGTCCTTTCAGAGAAAATCACTTTCCTTTGAAAGTGCCTTAAGCTACTTACTAGCATTCACCAGAAACTCACATGTGTTTCTCTGAAAGAGAAGCAATCTGTTCAAACACTTCAATTCACTGTTCGAAGTAAATGGACTGTTACTGCACTTTCTAAATGCTGTATTTTCAGAGAATATCACTTTCCTTTGAAAGTGCCTTAAGCTACTTTTAAGCGTTCACAAGAAAATCACATGCGTTTCTCTGAAAGAGAAGCAGTCTGTTCCAACACTTCAATTCACTGTGCGAAGTGAATGGAGTGTTGCTTCACTTTCTACATGCTGTCCTTTCAGAGAAAATCACTTTCCTTTGAAAGTGCCTTAAGCTACTTACAAGCATTCAACAGAAATTCACATGCATTTCTCTGAAAGAAAAGCAGTCTGTTCCAACACTTCAATTCACTGTGCGAAGTGAATGGAGTGTTGCTTCACTTTCTAAATTCTGTCCTTTCAGAGAAAATCACTTTCCTTTGATAGTGCCTTAAACTAATTTCAAGCATTCACAAAAAACTCACATGCGTTTCTCTGAAAGAGAAGCAATCTCTTCCAACACTTCAATTCACTGTGCGAAGTGAATGGAGTGTTGCTTCACTTTCTAAATGCTGTCCTTTCAGAGAAAATCACTTTCCTTGGAGAGAGCATTAAGCTATTTACAAGCTTTCAACAGAAACTCACATGCATTTCTCTGAAAGAGAAGAAGTCTGTTCCAACACGTCAATTCACTGCACGAAGGGAATGGAGTGTTGCTTCACTTTCTAAATGCTGTCCTTTCAGAGAAAATTACATTCCTTTGAAAGTGCCTTAAGCTACTTACAAGCATTAGGAAGAAACTCACATGCGTTTCTATGAAAGAGAAGCAGTCTGTTCAAACACTTCAATTCACTGTGCAAAGTGAATGGAGTGTTGCCTCACTTTCGAAATGCTGTCCTTTCAGCGAAAATCACTTTTCCTTGAAAGTGCCTTAAGCTACTGTCAAGCATTCACAAAAAACTCACATGCGTTTCTCTGAAAGAGAAGCAGTCTGTTCCAACACTTCAATTCACTATGCGAAGTGAATGGAGTGTTGCTTCACTTTCTAAATGCTGTCCTTTCCGAGAAAATCACTTTCCTTTGAAAGAGCATTAAGCTACTTACAAGCATTCAACAGAAACTCACATGCATTTCTCTGAAAGAGAAGCAGTCTGTTCCAACACTTCAATTCACTCCTCGAAGGGAATGGAGTGTTGCTTCACTTTCTAAATGCTGTCCTTTCAGAGAAAATCACTTTCCTTTGAAAGTGCCTTAAGCTACTTACAAGCAGTCACCAGAAATTCACATGCATTTCTCTGAAACAGTAGCAGTCTGTTCCAACACTTCAATTCCCTGTGCAAAGTGAATGGAGTGTTGCTTCACTTTCTAAATGCTGTCCTTTCAGAGAAAATCACTTTCCTTTGAAAGTGCCTTAAGCTACTGTCAAGCATTCAAAAGAAACTCACATGCATTTCTCTGAAAGAGAAGCAGTCTGTTCCAACACTTCAATTCACTGTGCGAAGTGAATGGAGTGTTGCTTCACTTTCTAAATTCTGTCCGTTCAGAGAAAATCACTTTCCTTTGAAAGTGCCTTAAGCTACTTACATGCATTCACGAAAAAGTCACATGCGTTTCTCTGAAAGAGAAGCAGTCTGTTCCAACACTTCAATTCACTGTGCGAAGTGAATGGAGTCTTGCTTCACTTTCTAAATGCTGTCCTTTCAGAGAAAATCACTTTCCTTTGAAAGTGCCTTAAGGTACTTACAAACATTCACAAGAAAGTCATATGTGTTTCTCTGAAAGAGAAGCAATCTGTTCCAACACTTCAATTCACTGTTCGAAGTGAATGGAATGTTACTTCACTTTCTAAATGCTGTACTTTCAGAGAAAATCACTTTCCTTTGAAAGTGCCTTAAGCAACTTTCAAGCATTCATCAGAAACTCACATGTATTTCTCTGAAAGAGATGGCTTCTCTTGCAACACTTCAATTCACTGTGCGATGTGAATGGAGTGTTACTTCACTTTCTAAATGCTCTCCTTTCAGAGAAAATCACTTTCCTTTGAAAGTGCCTTAAGCTACTTAGAAGCATTCACCAGAAACTCACATGTGTTTCTCTGAAAGAGAAGCAATCTGTTCAAACACTTCAATTCACTGTTCGAAGTGAATGGACTGTTACTGCACTTTCTAAATGCTGTATTTTCAGAGAATATCACTTTCCTTTGAAAGTGCCTTAAGCTACTTTTAAGCGTTCACAAGAAACTCACATGCGTTTCTCTGAAAGAGAAGCAGTCTGTTCCAACACTTCAATTCACTGTGCGAAGTGAATGGAGTGTTGCTTCACTTTCAACATGCTGTCCTTTCAGAGAAAATCACTTTCCTTTGAAAGTGCCTTAAGCTACTTACAAGCATTCAACAGAAATTCACATGCATTTCTCTGAAAGAAAAGCAGTCTGTTCCAACACTTCAATTCACTGTGCGAAGTGAATGGAGTGTTGCTTCACTTTCTAAATGCTGTCCTTTCAGAGAAAATCACTTTCCTTGGAGAGAGCATTAAGCTACTTACAAGCTTTCAACAGAAACTCACATGCATTTCTCTGAAAGAGAAGAAGTCTGTTCCAAAACGTCAATTCACTGCACGAAGGGAATGGAGTGTTGCTTCACTTTCTAAATGCTGTCCTTTCAGAGAAAATTACTTTCCTTTGAAAGTGCCTTAAGCTACTTACAAGCATTAGGAAGAAACTCACATGCGTTTCTCTGAAAGAGAAGCAGTCTGTTCCAACACTTCAATTCACTGTGCGAAGTGAATGGGGTGTTGCTTCACTTTCTAAATGCTGTCCTTTCAGAGAAAATCACTTTCCTTTGAAAGAGCCTTAAGATACTTGCAAGCATTCACAAGAAACATTAATGCGTTTCTATGAAAGAGAAGCACTCTGTTCCAACACTTCAATTCATTGCACGAAGGGAATGGAGTGTTGCTTCACTTACTAAATGCTGTCCTTTCAGTGAAAATCACTTTCCTTTGAAAGAGCCATAAGCTACTTACAAGCATTCAACAGAAACTCACATGCATTTCTCTGAAAGAGAAGCAGTCTCTTCCAAAACTTCAATTCAGTGTGCGAAGGGAATGGAGTGTTGCTTCACTTTCTAAATGCTGTCCTTTCAAAGAAAACCACTTTCCTTTGAAAGTGCCTTAAGCTACTTGCAAGCATTCACAAGAAACACTAATGCGTTTTTATGAAAGAGAAGCATTCTGTTCCAACACTTCAATTCACTGCACGAAGTGAATCTAGTGTTGTGTCACTTTCTAAATGCTGTCCTTTCAGAGAAAATCACTTTCCTTTGAAAGTGCCTTAAGCTATTTACAAGCATTCACAAGAAACTCATATGTGTTTCTCTGAAAGAAAAGCAATCTGTTCCAACACTTCAATTCACTGTTCGAAGTGAATGGAATGTTACTTCCTTTCTAAATGCTGTACTTTCAGAGAAAATCACTTTCCTTTGAAAGTGCCTTAAGCTACCTTCAAGCATTCACAAGAAACACACATGCGTTTCTCTGAAATAGAAGCAGTCTGTTCCAACACTTCAATTCACTATGCGAAGTGAATGGAGTGTTGCTTCAGTTTCTAAATGCTGTACTTTCAGAGAAAGTCACTTTTGTTTGAAAGTGCCTTAAGCAACTTTCAAGCATTCACAAAAAACTCACATGTATTTCTGTGAAAGAGAAGGCTTCACTTCCAACACTTCAATTCACTGTGCGACGTGAATGGAGTGTTACTTCACTTTCTAAATGCTATCCTTTCAGAGAAAATCACTTTCCTTTGAAAGTGCCTTAAGCTACTTACAAGCATTCACCAGAAACTCACATGTGTTTCTCTGAAAGAGAAGCAATCTGTTCCAACACTTCATATCACTGTTCGAAGTGAATGGACTGTTACTTCACTTTCTAAATGCTGTATTTTCAGAGAAAATCACTTTCCTTTGAAAGTGCCTTAAGCTACTTACAAGCATTCACAAGAAACACACATGCGCTTCTCTGAAAGAGAAGCAGTCTGTTCCAACACTTCAATTCACTGTGCGACGTGAATGGAATGTTGCTTCACTTTCTAAATGCTGTCCTTTCAGAGAAAATCACTTTCCTTTGAAAGTGCTAAAGCTACTTACAAGCATTAGGAAGAAACTCACATGCATTTCTCTGAAAGAGAAGGAGTCGGTTCCAACACCTCAATTCACTGTGCGAGGTGAATGGAGTGTTGCATCACATTCTAAATGCTGTACTTTCAGAGAAAATCACTTTCCTTTGAAAGTGCCTTAAGCTACTTTTAAGCGTTCACAAGAAACTCACATGCCTTTCTCTGAAAGAGAAGCAGTCTGTTCAAACACTTCAATTCACTGTGCAAAGTGAATGGAGTGTTGCCTCACTTTCGAAATGCTGTCCTTTCAGCGAAAATCACTTTCCTTTGAAAGTGCCTTAAGCTACTGTCAAGCATTCACAAAAAATTCACATGCGTTTCTCTGAAAGAGAAGCAGTCGGTTCCAACACTTCAATTCACTGTGCGAAGTGAATGGAGTGTTGCTTCACTTTCTAAATGCTGTCCTTTCAGAGAAAATCACTTTTCTTTGAAAGAGCATTAAGCTACTTACAAGCATTCAACAGAAACTCACATGCATTTCTCTGAAAGAGAAGCAGTTTGTTCCAACACTTCAATTCACTGCACGAAGGGAATGGAGTGTTGCTTTACTTTCTAATTGCTGTCCTTTCTTAGAAAATCACTTTCCTTTGAAAGTGCCTTAAGCTACTTACAAGCATTCACCAGAAATTCACATGCATTTCTCTGAAAGAGAAGCAGTCTGTTAAAACATTTAGATTCACTGTGCAAAGTGAAATGAGTGTTGCTTCACTTTCTAAATGCTGTCCTTTCAGAGAAAATCACTTTCCTTTGAAAGTGCCTTAAACTAATTTCAAGCATTCACAAAAAACTCACATGCATTTCTCTGAAAGAGAAGCAATCTCTTCCAACACTTCAATTCACTGTGCGAAGTGAATGGAGTGTTGCTTCACTTTTTAAATGCTGTCCTTTCAGAGAAAATCACTTTCCTTTGAAAGTGCCTTAAGCAACTTGCAAGCATTCACAAGAAACACTAATGCGTTTCTATGAAAGAGAAGCACTCTGTTCCAACACTTCAATTCACTGCACGAAGGGAATGGAGTGTTGCTTCACTTTCTAAATGCTGTCCTTTCAGAAAAAATCACTTTCCTTTGAAAGAGCCTTAAGCTACTTACAAGCATTCAACAGAAACTCACATACATTTCTCTGAAAGAGAGGCAGTCTCTTCCAACACTTCAATTCACTGTGCGAAGTGAATGGAGTGTTGCTTCACCTTCTCAATGCTGTACTTTCAGAGAAAATCACTTTCCTTTGAAAGTGCCTTAAGTTACATGCAAGCATTAGGAAGAAACTCACATGTGTTTCTCTGAAAGAGAAGGAGTCTGTTCCAACACTTCAATTAACTGAGCGAAGGCAATGGAGTGTTGCTTCACATTCTAAATGCTGTCCTTTCCTAGAAAATCACTTTCCTTTGAGAGAGCACTAAGCTACTTACAAGCATTCAACAGAAACTCACATGCATTTCTCTGAAAGAGAAGCAGTCTGTTCCAACACGTCAATTCACTTCACGAATGGAATGGAGTGTTGCTTCACTTTCTAACTGCTGTCCTTTCAGAGAAAATCACTTTCCTTTGAAAGTGCCTTAAGCTACTGTCAAGCATTCAACAAAAACTCACATGCATTTCTCTGAAAGAGAAGCAGTCTGTTCCAACACTTCAATTCACTGCACGAAGTGAATGGAGTGTTGCTTCACTTTCTAAATTCTGTACGTTCAGAGAAAATCACTTTCCTTTGAAAGTGCCTTAAGCTACTTACAAGCATTCACGAAAAAGTCACATGCGTTTCTCTGAAAGAGAAGCAGTCTGTTCCAACACTTCAATTCACTTTGTGAAGTGAATGGAGTCTTGCTTCACTTTCTAAATGCTGTCCTTTCAAAGAAAATCACTTTCCTTTGAAAGTGCCTTAAGCTACTTTCAAGCATTCACAAGAAACACTAATGCGTTTCTATGAAAGAGAAGCATTCTGTTTTAAGACTTCAATTCACTGCATGAAGTGAATGGAGTGTTGCAACAATTCCTAAATGCTGTCCTTTCAGAGAAAATCACTTTCCTTTGAAAGTGCCGTAAGCTACTTACAAGCATTCACAAGAAACTCATATGTGTTTCTCTGAAAGAGAAGAGGTGTGTTCCAACACTTCAATTCACTGTTCGAAGTGAATGGAATGTTACTTCACTTTCTAAATGCTGTACTTTCAGAGAAAATCACTTTCCTTTGAAAGTGCCTTAATCTACTTTCAAGCATTCACAAGAAACACACATGCGTTTCTCTGAAATAGAAGCAGTCTGTTCCAACACTTCACTTCACTGTACGAAGTGAATGGAGTGTTGCTTCAGTTTCTAAATGCTGTCCTTTCAGAGAAAATCACTTTCCTTTGAATGTGCCTTAAGCTACTTACATGCATTAGGAAGGAACTCACATGCATTTCTCTGAAAGAGAAGCAGTTTGTCCAACACTTCAATTCACTGTGCGAAGTGAATGGAGTGTTACTTCACTTTCCTAATGCTGTACTTTCAGAGAAAATCACTTTTGTTTGAAAGTGCCTTAAGCAACTTTCAAGCATTCACAAGAAACTCACATGTATTTCTCTGAAAGAGAAGGCTTCTCTTCCAACACTTCAATTCACTGTGCGATGTGAATAGAGTGTTACTTCACTTTCTAAATGCTGTCCTTTCAGAGAAAATCACTTTCCTTTGAAAGTGCCTTAAGCTACTTACAAGCATTTACCAGAAACTCACATGTGTTTCTCTGAAAGAGAAGCAATCTGTTCCAACACTTCAATTCACTGTTCGAAGTGAATGGACTGTTACTGCACTTTCGAAATGCTGTATTTTCAGAGAATATCACTTTCCTTTGAAAGTGCCTTAAGCTACTTTTAAGCGTTCACAAGAAACTCACATGCGTTTCTCTGAAAGAGAAGCAGTCTGTTCCAACACTTCAATTCACTGTGCGAAGTGAATCGAGTGTTGCTTCACTTTCTACATGCTGTCCTTTCAGAGAAAATCACTTACCTTTGAAAGTGCCTTAAGCTTCTTACAAGCATTCAACAGAAATTCACATGCATTTCTCTGAAAGAAAAGCAGTCTGTTCCAACACTTCAATTCACTGTGCGAAGTGAATGGAGTGTTGCTTCACTTTCTAAATTCTGTCCTTTCATAGAAAATCAATTTCCTTTGAAAGTGCCTTAAACTAATCTCAAGCATTCACAAAAAACTCACATGCGTTTCTCTGAAAGAGAAGCAATCTCTTCCAACACTTCAATTCACTGTGCGAAGTGAATGGAGTGTTGCTTTACTTTCTAAATGCTGTCCTTTCAGAGAAAATCACTTTCCTTTGAAAGTGCCTTAAGCTACTTGCAAGCATTCACAAGAAACACTAATGCGTTTCTATGAAATAGAAGCACTCTGTTCCAACACTTCAATTCACTGCACGAAGTGAATGGACTGTTACTGCACTTTCTAAATGCTGTATTTTCAGAGAATATCACTTTCCTTTGAAAGTGCCTTAAGCTACTTTTAAGCGTTCACAAGAAACTCACATGCGTTTCTCTGAAAGAGAAGCAGTCTGTTCCAACACTTCAATTCACTGTGCGAAGTGAATGGAGTGTTGCTTCACTTTCTAAATGCTGTCCTTTCAGAGAAAATCACTTTCCTTTGAAAGTGCCTTAAGCTACTTACAAGCATTCAACAGAAATTCACATGCATTTCTCTGAAAGAAAAGCAGTCTGTTCCAACACTTCAATTCACTGTGCGAAATGAATGGAGTGTTGCTTCACCTTCTAAATTCTGTCCTTTCAGAGAAAATCACTTTCCTTTGAAAGAGCCTTAAGCTACTTACAAGCATTCAACAGAAACTCACATGCATTTCTCTGAAAGAGAGGCAGTCTCTTCCAACACTTCAATTCACTGTGCGAAGTGAATGGAGTGTTGCTTCACCTTCTCAATGCTGTTCTTTCAGAGAAAATCACTTTCCTTTGAAAGTGCCTTAAGTTACATGCAAGCATTAGGAAGAAACTCACATGCGTTTCTCTGAAAGAGAAGCAGTCTGTTCCAACACTTCAATTCACTGTGCAAAGTGAATGGAGTGATGCTTCACTTTCTAAATGCTGTCCTTTCAGAGAAAATCACTTTCCTTTGAAAGAGCCTTAAGCTACTTACAAGCATTCAACAGAAACTCACATGCATTTCTCTGAAAGAGAGGCAGTCTCTTCCAACACTTCAATTCACTGTGCGAAGTGAATGGAGTGTTGCTTCACCTTCTCAATGCTGTTCTTTCAGAGAAAATCACTTTCCTTTGAAAGTGCCTTAAGCTACTTACAAGCAGTCACGAGAAATTCACATGCATTTCTCTGAAACAGTAGCAGTCTGTTCCAACACTTCAATTCCCTGTGCAAAGTGAATGGAGTGTTGCTTCACTTTCTAAATGCTGTCCTTTCAGAGAAAATCACTTTGCTTTGAAAGTGCCTTAAGCTACTGTCAAGCATTCAAAAGAAACTCACATGCATTTCTCTGAAAGAGAATCAGTCTGTTCCAACACGTCAATTCACTTCACGAAGGGAATGGAGTGTTGCTTCACTTTCTAAATGCTGTCCTTTCAGAGAAAATCACTTTCCTTTTAAAGTGCCTTAAGCTACTGTCAAGCATTCAAAAGAAACTCACATGCATTTCTCAGAAAGAGAAGCAGTCTGTTCCAACACTTCAATTCACTGTGCGAAGTGAATGGAATGTTGCTTCACTTTCTAAATTCTGTCCTTTCAGAGAAAATCAATTTCCTTTGAAAGTGCCTTAAACTAATTTCAAGCATTCACAAAAAACTCACATGCGTTTCTCTGAAAGAGAAGCAATCTCTTCCAACACTTCAATTCACTGTGCGAAGTGAATGGAGTGTTGCTTCACTTTCTAAATGCTGTCCTTTCAGAGAAAATCACTTTCCTTTGAAAGTGCCTTAAGCTACTTGCAAGCATTCACAAGAAACACTAATGCGTTTCTATGAAAGAGAAGCACTCTGTTCCAACACTTCAATTCACTGCACGAAGGGAATGGAGTGTTGCTTCACTTTCTAAATGCTGTCCTTTCAGAGAAAATCACTTTCCTTTGAAAGAGCCTTAAGCTACTTACAAGCATTCAACAGAAACTCACATGCATTTCTCTGAAAGAGAGGCAGTCTCTTCCAACACTTCAATTCACTGTGCGACGTGAATGGAGTGTTGCTTCACCTTCTCAATGCTGTTCTTTCAGAGAAAATCACTTTCCTTTGAAAGTGCCTTAAGTTACTTGCAAGCATTATGAAGAAACTCACATGCGTTTCTTTGAAACAGAAGCAGTCTGTTCCAACACTTCAATTCATTGTGCGAAGTGAATGGAGTGATGCTTCACTTTCTAAATGCTGTCCTTTCAGAGAAAATCACTTTCCTTTGAAAGAGCCTTAAGCTACTTACAAGCATTCAACAGAAACTCACATGCATTTCTCTGAAAGAGAGGCAGTCTCTTCCAACACTTCAATTTACTGTGCGAAGTGAATGGAGTGTTGCTTCACTTTCTCAATGCTGTTCTTTCAGAGAAAATCACTTTCCTTTGAAATTGCCTTAAGCTACTTACAAGCAGTCACGAGAAATTCACATGCATTTCTCTGAAACAGTAGCAGTCTGTTCCAACACTTCAATTCCCTGTGCAAAGTGAATGGAGTGTTGCTTCACTTTCTAAATGCTGTCCTTTCAGAGAAAATCACTTTCCTTTGAAAGTGCCTTAAGCTACTGTCAAGCATTCAAAAGAAACTCACATGCATTTCTCTAAAAGAGAAGCAGTCTGTTCCAACACGTCAATTCACTTCACGAAGGGAATGGAGTGTTGCTTCACTTTCTAAATGCTGTCCTTTCAGAGAAAATCACTTTCCTTTTAAAGTGCCTTAAGCTACTGTCAAGCATTCAACAGAAACTCACATGCATTTCTCTGAAAGGGAAGCAGTCTGTTCCAACACTTCAATTAAATGTGCGAAGTGAATGGAGTGTTGCTTCACTTTCTAAATTCTGTCCGTTCAGAGAAAATCACTTTCCTTTGAAAGTGCCTTAAGCTACTTACATGCATTCACGAAAAAGTCACATGCGTTTCTCTGAAAGAGAAGCAGTCTGTTCCAACACTTCAATTCACTGTGCGAAGTGAATGGTGTCTTGCTTCACTTTCTAAATGCTGTCCTTTCAGAGAAAATCACTTTCCTTTGAAAGTGCCTTAAGCTTCTTACAAACATTCACAAGAAACTCATATGTGTTTCTCTGAAAGAGAAGCAATCTGTTCCAACACTTCAATTCACTGTTCGAAGTGAATGGAATGTTACTTCACTTTCTAAATGCTGTACTTTCAGAGAAAATCACTTTCCTTTGAAAGTGCCTTAAGCAACTTTCAAGCATTCATCAGAAACTCACATGTATTTCTCTGAAAGAGAAGGCTTCTCTTCCAACACTTCAATTCACTGTGCGATGTGAATGGAGTGTTACTTCACTTTCTAAATGCTGTCCTTTCAGAGAAAATCACTTTCCTTTGAAAGTGCCTTAAGCTACTTAGAAGCATTCACCAGAAACTCACATGTGTTTCTCTGAAAGAGAAGCAATCTGTTCAAACACTTCAATTCACTGTTCGAAGTGAATGGACTGTTACTGCACTTTCTAAATGCTGTATTTTCAGAGAAAATCACTTTCCTTTGAAAGTGCCTTAAGCTACTTTTAAGCGTTCACTAGAAACTCACATGCGTTTCTCTGAAAGAGAAGCAGTCTGTTCCAACATTTCAATTCAATGTGCGAAGTGAATGGAGTGTTGCTTCACTTTCAACATGCTGTCCTTTCAGAGAAAATCACTTTCCTTTGAAAGTGCCTTAAGCTACTTACAAGCATTAGGAAAAAACTCACATGCATTTCTCTGAAATAGAAGGAGTCTTTTCCAACACTTCAATTCACTGTGCGAAGTGAATGGAGTGTTGCTTCACTTTCTAAATGCTGTCCTTTCAGAGAAAATCACTTTCCTTGGAGAGAGCATTAAGCTATTTACAAGCTTTCAACAGAAACTCACATGCATTTCTCTGAAATAGAAGAAGTCTGTTTCAACACGTCAATTCACTGCACGAAGGGAATGGAGTGTTGCTTCATTTTCTAAATGCTGTCCTTTCAGAGAAAATTACTTTCCTTTGAAAGTGCCTTAAGCTACTTACAAGCATTAGGAAGAAACTCACATGCGTTTCTCTGAAAGAGAAGCAGTCTCTTTCAACACTTCAATTCACTGTGCGAAGTTAATGGAGTGATGCTTCAGTTTCTAAATGCTGTCCTTTCAGAGAAAATCACTTTCCTTTGAAAGAGCCTTAAGCTACTTACAAGCATTCAACAGAAACTCACATGCGTTTCTCTGAAAGAGAAGCAGTCTCTTCCAACACTTCAATTCACTGTGCGAAGTGAATGGAGTGTTGCTTCACCTTCTCAATGCTGTTCTTTCAGAGAAAATCACTTTCCTTTGAAAGTGCCTTAAGCTTCTTACAAGCAGTCACCAGAAATTCACATGCATTTCTCTGAAACAGTAGCAGTCTGTTCCAACACTTCAATTCCCTGTGCAAAGTGAATGGAGTGTTGCTTCACTTTCTAAATGCTGTCCTTTCAGAGAAAATCACTTTCCTTTGAAAGTGCCTTAAGCTACTGTCAAGCATTCAAAAGAAACTCACATGCATTTCTCTGAAAGAGAAGCAGTCTGTTCCAACACGTCAATTCACTTCACGAAGGGAATGGAGTGTTGCTTCACTTTCTAAATGCTGTCCTTTCAGAGAAAATCACTTTCCTTTTAAAGTGCCTTAAGCTACTGTCAAGCATTCAAAAGAAACTCACATGCATTTCTCTTAAAGAGAAGCAGTCTGTTCCAACACTTCAATTAAATGTGCGAAGTGAATGGAGTGTTGCTTCACTTTCTAAATTCTGTCCTTTCAGAGAAAATCACTTTCCTTTGAAAGTGCCTTAAGCTACTTACAAGCATTCACCAGAAACTCACATGTGTTTCTCTGAAAGAGAAGCAATCTGTTCCAACACTTCATATCACTGTTCGAAGTGAATGGACTGTTACTTCACTTTCTAAATGCTGTATTTTCAGAGAAAATCACTTTCCTTTGAAAGTGCCTTAAGCTACTTACAAGCATTCACAAGAAACACACATGCGTTTTTCTGAAAGAGAAGCAGTCTGTTCCAACACTTCAATTCACTGTGCGACGTGAATGGAATGTTGCTTCACTTTCTAAATGCTGTCCTTTCAGAGAAAATCACTTTCCTTTGAAAGTGCTTAAGCTACTTACAAGCATTAGGAAGAAACTCACATGCATTTCTCTGAAAGAGAAGGAGTCGGTTCCAACACCTCAATTCACTGTGCGAAGTGAATGGAGTGTTGCTTCACTTTCTAAATGCTGTACTTTCAGAGAAAATCACTTTCCTTTGAAAGTGCCTTAAGGTACTGTTAAGCGTTCACAAGAAACTCACGTGCGTTTCTCTGAAAGAGAAGCAGTCTGTTCAAACACTTCAATTCACTGTGCAAAGTGAATGGAGTGTTGCCTCACTTTCGAAATGCTGTCCTTTCAGCGAAAATCACTTTCCTTTGAAAGTGCCTTAAGCTACTGTCAAGCATTCACAAAAAATTCACATGCGTTTCTCTGAAAGAGAAGCAGTCGGTTCCAACACTTCAATTCACTGTGCGAAGTGAATGGAGTGTTGCTTCACTTTCTAAATGCTGTCCTTTCAGAGAAAATCACTTTTCTTTGAAAGAGCATTAAGCTACTTACAAGCATTCAACAGAAACTCACATGCATTTCTCTGAAAGAGAAGCAGTTTGTTCCAACACTTCAATTCACTGCACGAAGGGAATGGAGTGTTGCTTTACTTTCTAAATGCTGTCCTTTCTTAGAAAATCACTTTCCTTTGAAAGTGCCTTAAGCTACTTACAAGCATTCACCAGAAATTCACATGCATTTCTCTGAAAGAGAAGCAGTCTGTTAAAACATTTAGATTCACTGTGCAAAGTGAAATGAGTGTTGCTTCACTTTCTAAATGCTGTCCTTTCAGAGAAAATCACTTTCCTTTGAAAGTGCCTTAAACTAATTTCAAGCATTCACAAAAAACTCACATGCATTTCTCTGAAAGAGAAGCAATCTCTTCCAACACTTCAATTCACTGTGCGAAGTGAATGGAGTGTTGCTTCACTTTCTAAATGCTGTCCTTTCAGAGAAAATCACTTTCCTTTGAAAGTGCCTTAAGCAACTTGCAAGCATTCACAAGAAACACTAATGCGTTTCTATGAAAGAGAAGCACTCTGTTCCAACACTTCAATTCACTGCACGAAGGGAATGGAGTGTTGCTTCACTTTCTAAATGCTGTCCTTTCAGAGAAAATCACTTTCCTTTGACAGTGCCTTAAGCTACTTACAAGCATTCACCAGAAACTCACATGTGTTTCTCTGAAAGAGAAGCAATCTGTTCCAACACTTCATATCACTGTTCGAAGTGAATGGACTGTTACTTCACTTTCTAAATGCTGTATTTTCACAGAAAATCACTTTCCTTTGAAAGTGCCTTAAGCAACTTGCAAGCATTCACAAGAAACACTAATGCGTTTCTATGAAAGAGAAGCACTCTGTTCCAACACTTCAATTCACTGCACGAAGGGAATGGAGTGTTGCTTCACTTTCTAAATGCTGTCCTTTCAGAAAAAATCACTTTCCTTTGAAAGAGCCTTAAGCTACTTACAAGCATTCAACAGAAACTCACATGCATTTCTCTGAAAGAGAGGCAGTCTCTTCCAACACTTCAATTCACTGTGCGAAGTGAATGGAGTGTTGCTTCACCTTCTCAATGCTGTTCTTTCGGAGGAAATCACTTTCCTTTGAAAGTGCCTTAAGTTACTTGCAAGCATTAGGAAGAAACTCCCATGCGTTTCTCTGAAAGAGAAGGAGTCTGTTCCAACACTTCAATTAACTGAGTGAAGGGAATGGAGTGTTGCTTCACATTCTAAATGCTGTCCTTTCCTAGAAAATCACTTTCCTTTGAGAGAGCACTAAGCTACTTACAAGCATTCAACAGAAACTCACATGCATTTCTCTGAAAGAGAAGCAGTCTGTTCCAACACGTCAATTCACTTCACGAAGTGAATGGAGTGTTGCTTCACTTTCTAAATGCTGTCCTTTCAGAGAAAATCACTTTCCTTTGAAAGTGCCTTAAGCTACTGTCAAGCATTCAACAGAAACTCACATGCATTTATCTGAAAGAGAAGCAGTCTGTTCCAACACTTCAATTCAATGTGCGAAGTGAATGGAGTGTTGCTTCACTTTCTAAATTCTGTCCGTTCAGAGAAAATCACTTTCCTTTGAAAGTGCCTTAAGCTACTTACAAGCATTCACGAAAAAGTCACATGCGTTTCTCTGAAAGAGAAGGAGTCTGTTCCAACACTTCAATTCACTTTGTGAAGTGAATGGAGTCTTGCTTCACTTTCTAAATGCTGTCCTTTCAAAGAAAATCACTTTCCTTTGAAAGTGCCTTAAGCTACTTTCAAGCATTCACAAGAAACACTAATGCGTTTCTATGAAAGAGAAGCATTCTGTTTTAAGACTTCAATTCACTCCGTGAAGTGAATGGAGTGTTGCAACAATGCCTAAATGCTGTCCTTTCAGAGAAAATCACTTTCCTTTGAAAGTGCCTTAAGCTACTTACAGGCATTAGGAAGGAACTCACATGCGTTTCTCTGAAAGAGAAGCAGTTTGTCCAACACTTCAATTCACTGTGCGAAGTGAATGGAGTGTTGCTTCACTTTCTAAATGCTGTACTTTCAGAGAAAATCACTTTTGTTTGAAAGTGCCTTAAGCAACTTTCAAGCATTCACAAGAAACTCACATGCATTTCTCTGAAAGAGAAGGCTTCTCTTCCAACACTTCAATTCAGTTTGCGATGTGAATGGAGTGTTACTTCACTTTCTAAATGTTGTCCTTTCAGAGAAAATCACTTTCCTTTGAAAGTGCCTTAAGCTATTTACAAGCATTCACCAGAAACTCACATGTGTTTCTCTGAAAGAGAAGCAATCTGTTCCAACACTTCATATCACTGTTCGAAATGAATGGACTGTTACTTCACTTTCTAAATGCTGTATTTTCACAGAAAATCACTTTCCTTTGAAAGAGCCTTAAGCTACTTACAAGCATTCAACAGAAACTCACATGCATTTCTCTGAAAGAGAGGCAGTCTCTTCCAACACTTCAATTCACTGTGCGAAGTGAATGGAGTGTTGCTTCACCTTCTCAATGCTGTTCTTTCAGAGAAAATCACTTTCCTTTGAAAGTGCCTTAAGTTACTTGCAAGCATTAGGAAGAAACTCACATGCGTTTCTCTGAAAGAGAAGCAGTCTGTTCCAACACTTCAATTCACTGTGCGAAGTGAATGGAGTGATGCTTCACTTTCTAAATGCTGTCCTTTCAGAGAAAATCACTTTCCTTTGAAAGAGCCTTAAGCTACTTACAAGCATTCAACAGAAACTCACATGCATTTCTCTGAAAGAGAGGCAGTCTCTTCCAACACTTCAATTCACTGTGCGAACTGAATGGAGTCTTGCTTCACTTTCTACATGCTGTCCTTTCAGAGAAAATCACTTTCCTTTGAAAGTGCCTTAAGCTACTTACAAACATTCACCAGAAACTCATATGTGTTTCTCTGAAAGAGAAGCAATCTGTTCCAACACTTCAATTCACTGTTCGAAGTGAATGGAATGTTACTTCACTTTCTAAATGCTGTACTTTCAGAGAAAATCACTTTCCTTTGAAAGTGCCTTAAGCAACTTTCAAGCATTCATAAGAAACTCACATGTATTTCTCTGAAAGAGAAGGCTTCTCTTCCAACACTTCAATTCACTGTGCGATGTGAATGGAGTGTTACTTCACTTTCTAAATGCTGTCCTTTCAGAGAAAATCACTTTCCTTTGAAAGTGCCTTAAGCTACTTACAAGCATTTACCAGAAACTCACATGTGTTTCTCTGAAAGAGAAGCAATCTGTTCAAACACTTCAATTCACTGTTCGAAGTGAATGGACTGTTACTGCACTTTCTAAATGCTGTATTTTCAGAGAATATCACTTTCCTTTGAAAGTGCCTTAAGCTACTTTTAAGCGTTCACAAGAAACTCACATGCGTTTCTCTGAAAGAGAAGCAGTCTGTTCCAACACTTCACTTCACTGTGCGAAGTGAATGGAGTGTTGCTTCACTTTCTACATGCTGTCCTTTCAGAGAAAATCACTTTCCTTTGAAAGTGCCTTAAGCTTCTTACAAGCATTCAACAGAAATTCACATGCATTTCTCTGAAAGGAAAGCAGTCTGTTCCAACACTTCAATTCACTGTGCGAAGTGAATGGAGTGTTGCTTCACTTTCTAAATCTGTCCTTTCAGAGAAAATCAATTTCCTTTGAAAGTGCCTTAAACTAATTTCAAGCATTCACAAAAAACTCACATGCGTTTCTCTGAAAGAGAAGCAATCTCTTCCAACACTTCAATTCACTGTGCGAAGTGAATGGAGTGTTGCTTCACTTTCTAAATGCTGTATTTTCAGAGAAAATCACTTTCCTTTGAAAGTGCCTTAAGCTACTTGCAAGCATTCACAAGAAACACTAATGCGTTTCTATGAAAGAGAAGCACTCTGTTCCAACACTTCAATTCACTGCACGAAGGGAATGGAGTGTTGCTTCACTTTCTAAATGCTGTCCTTTCAGAGTAAATCACTTTCCTTTGAAAGAGCCTTAAGCTACTTA
Organism: Myodes glareolus; assembly: GCF_982192425.1. Taxonomy (NCBI): domain Eukaryota; kingdom Metazoa; phylum Chordata; class Mammalia; order Rodentia; family Cricetidae; genus Myodes; species Myodes glareolus. Next base: position 131,991 of record NC_142043.1, on the reverse strand, counting down.
CAAGCATTCAACAGAAACTCACATGCATTTCTCTGAAAGAGAGGCAGTCTCTTCCAACACTTCAATTCACTGTGCAAAGTGAATGGAGTGTTGCTTCACCTTCTCAATGCTGTTCTTTCAGAGAAAATCACTTTCCTTTGAAAGTGCCTTAAGCTACTTACAAGCAGTCACCAGAAATTCACATGCATTTCTCTGAAACAGTAGCAGTCTGTTCCAACACTTCAATTTCCAGTGCAAAGTGAATGGAGTGTTGCTTCACTTTCTAAATGCTGTCCTTTCAGAGAAAATCACTTTCCTTTGAAAGTGCCTTAAGCTACTTACAAGTATTAGAAAGAAACTCACATGCGTTTCTCTGAAAGAGAAGGAGTCTGTTCCAACACTTCAGTTCACTGAGCGAAGAAAATGGAGTGTTGCTTCACTTTCTAAATGCTGTCCTTTCCTAGAAAATCACTTTCCTTTGAGAGAGCACTAAGCTACTTTCAAGCATTCAACAGAAACTCAGAGGAATTTCTCTGAAAGAGAAGCAGTCTGTTCCAACACTTCAATTAAATGTGCGAAGTGAATGGAGTGTTGCTTCACTTTCTAAATTCTGTCCGTTCAGAAAAAATCACTTTCCTTTGAAAGTGCCTTAAGCTACTTACAAGCATGCACGAAAAAGTCACATGCGTTTCTCTGAAAGAGAAGCAGTCTGTTCCAACACTTCAATTCACTGTGCAAAGTGAATGGAGTCTTGCTTCACTTTCTAAATGCTGTCCTTTCAGAGAAAATCACTTTCCTTTGAAAGTGCCTTAAGCTACTTCCAAACATTCACAAGAAACTCATATGTGTTTCTCTGAAAGAGAAGCAATCTGTTCCAACACTTCAATTCAATTTTCGAAGTGAATTTAATGTTACTTCACTTTCTAAATGCTGTATTTTCAGAGAAAATCACTTTCCTTTGAAAGTGCCTTAAGCAACTTTCAAGCATTCATAAGAAACTCACATGTAGTTCTCTGAAAGAGAAGGCTTCTCTTCCAACACTTCAATTGACTGTGCGATGTGAATGGAGTGTTACTTCACTTTCTAAATGCTGTCCTTTCAGAGAAAATCACTTTCCTTTGAAATTGCCTTAAGCTACTTACAAGCATTCACCAGAAACTCACATGTGTTTCTCTGAAAGAGAAGCAATCTGTTCAAACACTTCAATTCACTGTTCGAAGTGAATGGACTGTTACTGCACTTTCTAAATGCTGTATTTTCAGAGAATATCACTCTCCTTTGAAAGTGCCTTAAGCTACTTTTAAGCATTCACAAGAAACTCACATGCGTTTCTCTGAAAGAGAAGCAGTCTGTTCCAACACTTCAATTCACTGTGCGAAGTGAACGAAGTGTTGCTTCACTTTCAACATGCTGTCCTTTCAGAGAACATCACTTTCCTTTGAAAGTGCCTTAAGCTACTTACAAGCATTAGGATGAAACTCACATGCATTTCTCTGAAATAGAAGGAGTCTTTTCCAACACTTCAATTCACTGTGCGAACTGAATGGAGTGTTGCTTCACTTTCTAAATGCTGTCCTTTCAGAGAAAATCACTTTCCTTGGAGAGAGCATTAAGCTACTTACAAGCTTTCAACAGAAACTCACATGCATTTCTCTGAAAGAGAAGAAGTCTGTTCCAACACGTCAATTCACTGCACGAAGGGAATGGAGTGTTGCTTCACTTTCTAAATGCTGTCCTTTCAGAGAAAATTACTTTCCTTTGAAAGCGCCTTAAGCTACTTACAAGCATTAGGAAGAAACTCACATGCGTTTCTCTGAAGAGAAGCAGTCTGTTCCAACACTTCAGTTCACTGTGCGAAGTGAATGAGGTGTTGCTTCACTTTCGAAATGCTGTCCTTTCAGAGAAAATCACTTTCCTTTGAAAGAGCCTTAAGATACTTGCAAGCATTCACAAGAAACATTAATGCGTTTCTATGAAAGAGAAGCACTCTGTTCCAACACTTCAATTCACTGCACGAAGGGAATGGAGTGTTGCTTCACTTACTAAATGCTGTCCTTTCAGAGAAAATCACTTTCCTTTGAAAGAGCCTTAAGCTACTTACAAGCATTCAACAGAAACTCACATGCATTTCTCTGAAAGAGAAGCAGTCTCTTCCAAAACTTCAATTCAGTGTGCGAAGTGAATGGAGTGTTGCTTCACTTTCTAAATGCTGTCCTTTCAGAGAAAATCACTTGCCTTTGAAAGTGCCTTAAGCTACTTACAAGCATTCACAAAAAACTCACATGCATTTCTATGAAAGTGAAGTAGTCTGTTCCAACACTTCAATTCTCTGTGCGAAGTGAATGGAGTGTTGCTTCACTTTCTAAATGCTGTCCTTTCAAAGAAAATCACTTTCCTTTGAAAGTGTCTTAAGCTACTTGCAAGCATTCACAAGAAACACTAATGCGTTTTTATGAAAGAGAAGCATTCTGTTCCAACACTTCAATTCACTGCACGAAGTGAATCTAGTGTTGTGTCACTTTCTAAATGCTGTCCTTTCAGAGAAAATCTCTTTCCTTTGAAAGTGCCTTAAGCTAATTAAAAGCATTCACAAAAAACTCACATGCATTTCTCTGAAAGGGAAACAGTCTGTTCCAACACTTCAATTCAGTGTGCGAAGTGAATGGAGTGTTGCTTCACTTTCTAAATGCTGTCCTTTCAGAGAAAATCACTTTCCTTTGAAAGTGCCTTAAGCTACTTACAAGCATTCAACAGAAACTCACATGCATTTCTCTGAAAGCGAAGCAGTCTGTTCCAACACTTCAATTCTCTGTGCGAAGTGAATGGAGTTTTGCTTCACTTTCTAAATGCTGTCCTTTCAGAGAAAATCACTTTCCTTTCAAAGTGCATTAAGCTACTTGCAAACATTCACAAGAAACACTAATGCGTTTCTGTGAAAGAGAAGCAGTCTGTTCCAACACTTCAATTCACTGTGCGAAGTGAATGGAGTATTGCTACACTTTCTAAATGCTGTCCTTTCAGAGAAAATCACTTTTGTTTGAAAATGCCTTAAGCTACTTACAAGAATTCAACAGAAACTCACATGCATTTCTCTGAAAGAGAAGCAGTCTATTCCAAAACTTCAATTCACTGTGCGAAGTGAATGGAGTGTTGCAACAATTTCTAAATGCTGTCCTTTCAGAGAAAATTACTTTCCTTTGAAATTGCCTTAAGCTACTTACAAGCATTCACCAGAAACTCACATGCGTTTCTCTGAAAGATAAGCAGTCTGTTCGAACACGTCAATTCTCTGGGCGAAGTGAATGGAGTATTGCTTCACTTTCTAAATACTGTCCTTTCAGAGAAAATCACTTTCCTTTGAAAGTGCCTTAAACTACTTTTAAGGATTCACAAAGAACTCACATGCGTTTCTCTGAAAGTGAAGCAGTCTGTTCAAACACTTCAATTCACTGTGAGAAGTGAATGGAGTGTTGCTTCACTTTCTAAATTCTGTCCTTTCAGAGAAATTCACTTTTCTTTGAAAGTGCCTTAAGCTACTTACAAGAATTCAACAGAAACTCACATGCATTTCTCTGAAAGAGAAGCAGTCTATTCCAAAACTTCAATTCACTGTGCGAAGTGAATGGAGTGTTGCTTCACTTTCTAAATGCTGTCCTTTCAGAGAAAATCACTTTCCTTGGAGAGAGCATTAAGCTACTTACAAGCTTTCAACAGAAACTCACATGCATTTCTCTGAAAGAGAAGAAGTCTGTTCCAACACGTCAATTCACTGCACGAAGGGAATGGAGTGTTGCTTCACTTTCTAAATGCTGTCCTTTCAGAGAAAATTACTTTCCTTTGAAAGCGCCTTAAGCTACTTACAAGCATTAGGAAGAAACTCACATGCGTTTCTCTGAAGAGAAGCAGTCTGTTCCAACACTTCAGTTCACTGTGCGAAGTGAATGGGGTGTTGCTTCACTTTTGAAATGCTGTCCTTTCAGAGAAAATCACTTTCCTTTGAAAGAGCCTTAAGATACTTGCAAGCATTCACAAGAAACATTAATGCGTTTCTATGAAAGAGAAGCACTCTGTTCCAACACTTCAATTCACTGCACGAAGGGAATGGAGTGTTGCTTCACTTACTAAATGCTGTCCTTTCAGAGAAAATCACTTTCCTTTGAAAGAGCCTTAAGCTACTTACAAGCATTCAACAGAAACTCACATGCATTTCTCTGAAAGAGAAGCAGTCTCTTCCAAAACTTCAATTCAGTGTGCGAAGTGAATGGAGTGTTGCTTCACTTTCTAAATGCTGTCCTTTCAGAGAAAATCACTTGCCTTTGAAAGTGCCTTAAGCTACTTACAAGCATTCACAAAAAACTCACATGCATTTCTCTGAAAGTGAAGTAGTCTGTTCCAACACTTCAATTCTCTGTGCGAAGTGAATGGAGTGTTGCTTCACTTTCTAAATGCTGTCCTTTCAAAGAAAATCACTTTTCTTTGAAAGTGTCTTAAGCTACTTGCAAGCATTCACAAGAAACACTAATGCGTTTTTATGAAAGAGAAGCATTCTGTTCCAACACTTCAATTCACTGCACGAAGTGAATCTAGTGTTGTGTCACTTTCTAAATGCTGTCCTTTCAGAGAAAATCTCTTTCCTTTGAAAGTGCCTTAAGCTAATTAAAAGCATTCACAAAAAACTCACATGCATTTCTCTGAAAGGGAAACAGTCTGTTCCAACACTTCAATTCAGTGTGCGAAGTGAATGGAGTGTTGCTTCACTTTCTAAATGCTGTCCTTTCAGAGAAAATCACTTTCCTTTGAAAGTGCCTTAAGCTACTTACAAGCATTCAACAGAAACTCACATGCATTTCTCTGAAAGCGAAGCAGTCTGTTCCAACACTTCAATTCTCTGTGCGAAGTGAATGGAGTTTTGCTTCACTTTCTAAATGCTGTCCTTTCAGAGAAAATCACTTTCCTTTCAAAGTGCATTAAGCTACTTGCAAACATTCACAAGAAACACTAATGCGTTTCTGTGAAAGAGAAGCAGTCTGTTCCAACACTTCAATTCACTGTGCGAAGTGAATGGAGTATTGCTACACTTTCTAAATGCTGTCCTTTCAGAGAAAATCACTTTTGTTTGAAAATGCCTTAAGCTACTTACAAGAATTCAACAGAAACTCACATGCATTTCTCTGAAAGAGAAGCAGTCTATTCCAAAACTTCAATTCACTGTGCGAAGTGAATGGAGTGTTGCAACAATTTCTAAATGCTGTCCTTTCAGAGAAAATTACTTTCCTTTGAAATTGCCTTAAGCTACTTACAAGCATTCACCAGAAACTCACATGCGTTTCTCTGAAAGATAAGCAGTCTGTTCGAACACGTCAATTCTCTGGGCGAAGTGAATGGAGTATTGCTTCACTTTCTAAATACTGTCCTTTCAGAGAAAATCACTTTCCTTTGAAAGTGCCTTAAACTACTTTTAAGGATTCACAAAGAACTCACATGCGTTTCTCTGAAAGTGAAGCAGTCTGTTCAAACACTTCAATTCACTGTGAGAAGTGAATGGAGTGTTGCTTCACTTTCTAAATTCTGTCCTTTCAGAGAAATTCACTTTTCTTTGAAAGTGCCTTAAGCTACTTACAAGAATTCAACAGAAACTCACATGCATTTCTCTGAAAGAGAAGCAGTCTATTCCAAAACTTCAATTCACTGTGCGAAGTGAATGGAGTGTTGCTTCACTTTCTAAATGCTGTCCTTTCAGAGAAAATCACTTTCCTATTAAAGTGCCTTAAGCAACTTGCAAGCATTCACAAGAAACACTAATGCGTTTCTATGAAAGAGAAGCACACTGTTCCAACACTTCAATTCACTGTGCAAAGTGAATGGCGTGTTGCTTTGCCTTCAATGCTGTTCTTTCAGAAAAAATCACTTTCCTTTGAAAGTGCCTTAACCTACTTACAAGCATTCGCCAGAAATTCACATGCATGTCTCAAATAGAAGCAGTCTGCTCCAACAGTTCAATTCACTGTGCGAAGTGAATGGAGTGTTGCTTCACTTTCTAAATGCTGTTCTTTCAGAGAAAATCACTTTCCTTTGAAAGTGCCTTAAGCTACTTACAAGCATTAGGAAGAAACTCACATGTATTTCTGTGAAAGAGAAGGCTTCACTTCCAACACTTCAATTCACTGTGCGAAGTGAATGGAGTGTTGCTTCACTTTCTAAATGCTGTTCTTTCAGAGAAAATCACTTTCCTTTGAAAGTGCCTTAAGCTACTTACAAGCATTCACAAGAAACTCACATGCATTTCTCTGAAAGAGAAGCAGTGTGTTCGAACACTTCAATTCACTGTGCGAAGTGAATGGAGTGTTGATTCACTTTCTAAATGCTGTCCTTTCAGAGAAAATCAGTTTCCTCTGAAAGTGCCTTAAGCTACTTGCAAGCATTCACAAGAAACTCACATGCGTTTCTCTGATAGCGAAGCCGTCTGATCCAACATTTCAATTCACTGTGCGAAGTGAATGGAGTGTTGCTTCACTTTCTAAATGCTGTCCTTTCAAAGAAAATCGCTTTCCTTTGAAAGTGCCTTAAGCTACTTACAAACATTAGGAGGAAACTCACATGTGTTTCTCTGAAAGAGAAGCACTCTGTTCCAACACTGCAATTCTCTGTGCGAAGTGAATTGAGTGTTGCTTCACTTTCTAAATGCTTTCCTTTCAGAGAAAATCACTCTCTTTTGAAACTGCCTTAAGCTACTTACAAGCATTCACAAGAAACTCACATGCATTTCTCTGAAATAGAAGCAGTCTGTTCCAACACTGCAATTCTCTGTGCGAAGTGAATGGAGTGTTGCTTCACTTTCTAAATGCTTTCCTATCAGAAAAATCACTCTCTTTTGAAACTGCCTTAAGCTACCTACAAGCATTAGGAAGAAACTCACATGCGTTTCTCTGAAAGAGAAGTAGTCTGTTACAACACTTCAATTCACTGTGTGAAGTGAATGGAGTGTTGCTTCACTTTCTAAATGCTGTCCTTTCAGAGAAAATCACTTTCTTTGAGAGTGCCTTAAGCTATTTACAAGCATTCACCAGAAACTAACATGTGTTTCTCTGAAAGAAAAGCAATCTGTTCCAACACTTCAATTCACTGTCGAAGTGAATTGAATGTTATTTCACTTTCTAAATGCTGTACTTTCAGAGACAATCACTTTCCTTTTAAAGTGTCTTAAACTACTTTCAAGCATTCACAAAAAACTCACATGCGTTTCTCTGAAAGAGAATTAGTCTGTTCCAACACTTCAATTCACTGTGCAAAGTGAATGAAGTGTTGCTTCACTTTCTAAATTCTGTCCTTTCAGAGAAAATCACGTTCCTTTGAAAGTGCCTTAAGCTACTTGAAAGCATTCAAAAGAAACACTAATGCGTTTCTATGAAAGAGAAGCACTCTGTATCAACACTTCAATTCACTGCACGAAGGGAATGGAGTATTGCTTCACTTTCTAAATGCTGTCCTTTCAAAGAAAATCACTTTTCTTTGAAAGTGTCTTAAGCTACTTGCAAGCATTCACAAGAAACACTAATGCGTTTTTATGAAAGAGAAGCATTCTGTTCCAACACTTCAATTCACTGCACGAAGTGAATCTAGTGTTGTGTCACTTTCTAAATGCTGTCCTTTCAGAGAAAATCTCTTTCCTTTGAAAGTGCCTTAAGCTAATTAAAAGCATTCACAAAAAACTCACATGCATTTCTCTGAAAGGGAAACAGTCTGTTCCAACACTTCAATTCAGTGTGCGAAGTGAATGGAGTGTTGCTTCACTTTCTAAATGCTGTCCTTTCAGAGAAAATCACTTTCCTTTGAAAGTGCCTTAAGCTACTTACAAGCATTCAACAGAAACTCACATGCATTTCTCTGAAAGCGAAGCAGTCTGTTCCAACACTTCAATTCTCTGTGCGAAGTGAATGGAGTTTTGCTTCACTTTCTAAATGCTGTCCTTTCAGAGAAAATCACTTTCCTTTCAAAGTGCATTAAGCTACTTGCAAACATTCACAAGAAACACTAATGCGTTTCTGTGAAAGAGAAGCAGTCTGTTCCAACACTTCAATTCACTGTGCGAAGTGAATGGAGTATTGCTACACTTTCTAAATGCTGTCCTTTCAGAGAAAATCACTTTTGTTTGAAAATGCCTTAAGCTACTTACAAGAATTCAACAGAAACTCACATGCATTTCTCTGAAAGAGAAGCAGTCTATTCCAAAACTTCAATTCACTGTGCGAAGTGAATGGAGTGTTGCAACAATTTCTAAATGCTGTCCTTTCAGAGAAAATTACTTTCCTTTGAAATTGCCTTAAGCTACTTACAAGCATTCACCAGAAACTCACATGCGTTTCTCTGAAAGATAAGCAGTCTGTTCGAACACGTCAATTCTCTGGGCGAAGTGAATGGAGTATTGCTTCACTTTCTAAATACTGTCCTTTCAGAGAAAATCACTTTCCTTTGAAAGTGCCTTAAACTACTTTTAAGGATTCACAAAGAACTCACATGCGTTTCTCTGAAAGTGAAGCAGTCTGTTCAAACACTTCAATTCAATGTGAGAAGTGAATGGAGTGTTGCTTCACTTTCTAAATTCTGTCCTTTCAGAGAAATTCACTTTTCTTTGAAAGTGCCTTAAGCTACTTACAAGAATTCAACAGAAACTCACATGCATTTCTCTGAAAGAGAAGCAGTCTATTCCAAAACTTCAATTCACTGTGCGAAGTGAATGGAGTGTTGCTTCACTTTCTAAATGCTGTCCTTTCAGAGAAAATCACTTTCCTATTAAAGTGCCTTAAGCAACTTGCAAGCATTCACAAGAAACACTAATGCGTTTCTATGAAAGAGAAGCACACTGTTCCAACACTTCAATTCACTGTGCAAAGTGAATGGCGTGTTGCTTTGCCTTCAATGCTGTTCTTTCAGAAAAAATCACTTTCCTTTGAAAGTGCCTTAACCTACTTACAAGCATTCGCCAGAAATTCACATGCATGTCTCAAATAGAAGCAGTCTGCTCCAACAGTTCAATTCACTGTGCGAAGTGAATGGAGTGTTGCTTCACTTTCTAAATGCTGTTCTTTCAGAGAAAATCACTTTCCTTTGAAAGTGCCTTAAGCTACTTACAAGCATTAGGAAGAAACTCACATGTATTTCTGTGAAAGAGAAGGCTTCACTTCCAACACTTCAATTCACTGTGCGAAGTGAATGGAGTGTTGCTTCACTTTCTAAATGCTGTTCTTTCAGAGAAAATCACTTTCCTTTGAAAGTGCCTTAAGCTACTTACAAGCATTCACAAGAAACTCACATGCATTTCTCTGAAAGAGAAGCAGTGTGTTCGAACACTTCAATTCACTGTGCGAAGTGAATGGAGTGTTGATTCACTTTCTAAATGCTGTCCTTTCAGAGAAAATCAGTTTCCTCTGAAAGTGCCTTAAGCTACTTGCAAGCATTCACAAGAAACTCACATGCGTTTCTCTGATAGCGAAGCCGTCTGATCCAACATTTCAATTCACTGTGCGAAGTGAATGGAGTGTTGCTTCACTTTCTAAATGCTGTCCTTTCAAAGAAAATCGCTTTCCTTTGAAAGTGCCTTAAGCTACTTACAAACATTAGGAGGAAACTCACATGTGTTTCTCTGAAAGAGAAGCACTCTGTTCCAACACTGCAATTCTCTGTGCGAAGTGAATTGAGTGTTGCTTCACTTTCTAAATGCTTTCCTTTCAGAGAAAATCACTCTCTTTTGAAACTGCCTTAAGCTACTTACAAGCATTCACAAGAAACTCACATGCATTTCTCTGAAATAGAAGCAGTCTGTTCCAACACTGCAATTCTCTGTGCGAAGTGAATGGAGTGTTGCTTCACTTTCTAAATGCTTTCCTATCAGAAAAATCACTCTCTTTTGAAACTGCCTTAAGCTACCTACAAGCATTAGGAAGAAACTCACATGCGTTTCTCTGAAAGAGAAGTAGTCTGTTACAACACTTCAATTCACTGTGTGAAGTGAATGGAGTGTTGCTTCACTTTCTAAATGCTGTCCTTTCAGAGAAAATCACTTTCTTTGAGAGTGCCTTAAGCTATTTACAAGCATTCACCAGAAACTAACATGTGTTTCTCTGAAAGAAAAGCAATCTGTTCCAACACTTCAATTCACTGTCGAAGTGAATTGAATGTTATTTCACTTTCTAAATGCTGTACTTTCAGAGACAATCACTTTCCTTTTAAAGTGTCTTAAACTACTTTCAAGCATTCACAAAAAACTCACATGCGTTTCTCTGAAAGAGAATTAGTCTGTTCCAACACTTCAATTCACTGTGCAAAGTGAATGAAGTGTTGCTTCACTTTCTAAATTCTGTCCTTTCAGAGAAAATCACGTTCCTTTGAAAGTGCCTTAAGCTACTTGAAAGCATTCAAAAGAAACACTAATGTGTTTCTATGAAAGAGAAGCACTCTGTATCAACACTTCAATTCACTGCACGAAGGGAATGGAGTATTGCTTCACTTTCTAAATGCTGTCCTTTCAGAGAAAATCACGTTCCTTTGCAAGAGCCTTAAGCTACTTACAAGCATTCAACAGAAACTCAAATGCATTTCTGTGAAAGAGAAGCAGTCTGTTCCAACACTTCAATTCATTGTGCAAAGTGAATGTAGTGTTGCTTCACTTTCTAAATGCTGTCCTTTCCCAGAAAATCACTTTCCTTTGAAAGTGCCTTAAGCTACGTACAAACATTCAACAGAAACTCACATGCATTTCTCTGAAAGAGAAGCAGTCTGTTCCAACACTTCAATTCACTGCACGAAGGGAATGGAGTGTTGTTTCACTTTCTAAATGCTGTCCTTTCAGAGAAAATCACTTTCCTTTGAAAGAGCCTTAAGCTACTTACAAGCATTCAACAGAAACTCACATGCATTTCTCTGAAAGAGAAGCAGTCTGTTCCAACACTTCAATTCACTGTGCGAAGTGAAAGAAGTGTTGCTTCACTTTCTAAGTTCTGTCCTTTCAGAGACAATCACTTTCCTTTGAAAGTGTCTTAAACTACTTTCAAGCATTCACAAAAAACTCACATGCGTTTCTCTGAAAGAGAATTAGTCTGTTCCAACAATTCAGTTCACTGTGCGAAGTGAATGGAGTCTTGCTTCACTTTCTCAATGCTGTTCTTTCAGAGAAAATCACGTTCCTTTGAAAGTGTCTTAAGCTACTTGCAAGCATTCACAAGAAACACTAATGCGTTTCTATGAAAGAGAAGCACTCTGTTTCAACACTTCAATTCACTGCACGAAGGGAATGGAGTATTGCTTCACTTTCTAAATGCTGTCCTTTCAGAGAAAATCACTTTCCTTTGAAAGAGCCTTAAGCTACTTACAAGCATTCAACAAAACTCACATGCATTTCTATGAAAGAGAAGCAGTCTCTTCCAACACTTCAATTCACTGTGCAAAGTGAATGGAGTGTTGCTTCACCTTCTCAATGCTGTTGTTTCAGAGAAAATCAGTTTCCTTTGACAGTGCCTTAAGATACTTACAAGCATTAGGAAGAAACTAACATGCGTTTCTCTGAAAGAGAAGCAGTCTGTTCCAACACTTCAATACACTGTGCAAAGGGAATGGAGTGTTGCTTCACTTTCTAAATGCTGTCCTTTCAGAGAAAATCACTTTCCTTTGAAAGTGCCTTAAGCTAATGTCAAGCATTCAACAGAAACTCACATGCATTTCTCTGAAAGAGAAGCAGTCTGTTCCAACACTTCAATTCACTGTGCAAAGGGAATGGAGTGTTGCTTCACTTTCTAAATGCTGTCCTTTCAGAGAAAATCACTTTCCTTTGACAGTGCCTTAAGCTACTGTCAAGCATTCAACAGAAACTCACATGCATTTCTCTGAAAGAGAAGCAGTCTGTTCCAACACTTCAATTCAATGTGCGAAGTGAATGGAGTGTTGCTTCACTTTCTAAATTCTGTCCGTTCAAAGAAAATCACTTTCCTTTGAGAGTGCCTTAAGCTACTTACAAGCATTCACGAAAAAGTCACATGCTTTTCTCTGAAAGAAAAGGAGTCTGTTCCAACACTTCAGTTCACTGTGCGAAGTGAATGGAGTCTTGCTTCACTTTCTAAATGCTGTCCTTTCAAAGAAAATCACTTTCCTTTGAAAGTGCCTTAAGCTACTTTCAAGCATTCACAAGAAACACTAATGCGTTTCTATGAAAGAGACGCATTCTGTTCCAAGACTTCAATTCACTGCACGAAGTGAATGGAGTGTTGCAACAATTTCTAAATGCTGTCCTTTCAGAGAAAATCACTTTCCTTTGAAAGTGCCTTAAGCTACTTACAAGCATTCTCAAGAAACTCATATGTGTTTCTCTGAAAGAGAAGCGATCTGTTCCAACACTTCAATTCACTGTTCGAAGTGAATGGAATGTTACTTCACTTTCTAAATGCTGTACTTTCAGAGAAAATCACTTTCCTTTGAAAGTGCCTTAATCTACTTTCAAGCATTCACAAGAAACACACATGCGTTTCTCTGAAATAGAAGCAGTCTGTTCCAACACTTCAATTCACTGTACGAAGTGAATGGAGTGTTGCTTCAGTTTCTAAATGCTGTCCTTTCAGAGAAAATCACTTTTGTTTGAAAGTGCCTTAAGTAACTTTCAAGCATTCACAAGAAACTCACATGTATTTCTCTGAAAGAGAAGGCTTCTCTTCCAACACCTCAATTCACTGTGCGATGTGAATGGAGTGTTACTTCACTTTCTAAATGCTGTCCTTTCAGGGAAAATCACATTCCTTTGAAAGTGCCTTAAGTTACTTACAAGCATTCACCAGAAACTCACATGTGTTTCTCAGAAAGAGAAGCAATCTGTTCAAACACTTCAATTCACTGTTCGAAGTGAATGGACTGTTACTGCACTTTCTAAATGCTGTATTTTCAGAGAAAATCACTTTCCTTCGAAAGTGGCTTAAGCTACTTTTAAGCGTTCACAAGAAACTCACATGCGTTTCTCTGAAAGAGAAGCAGTCTGTTCCAACACTTCAATTCACTGTGCGAAGTGAATGGAGTGTTGCTTCACTTTCTACATGCTGTCCTTTCAGAGGAAATCACTTTCCTTTGAAAGTGCCTTAAGCTACTTACAAGCATTAGGAAGAAACTCACATGCATTTCTCTGAAAGAGAAGGAGTCTTTTCCAACACTTCAATTCACTGTGCGAAGTGAATGGAGTGTTGCTTCACTTTCTACATGCTGTCCTTTCAGAGGAAATCACTTTCCTTTGATAGTGCCTTAAGCTACTTACAAGCATTAGGAAGAAACTCACATGCATTTCTCTGAAAGAGAAGGACTCTTTTCCAACACTTCAATTCACTGTGCGAAGTGAATGGAGTGTTGCTTCACTTTCGAAATGCTGTCCTTTCAGAAAAAATCACTTTCCTTTGAAAGAGCCTTAAGATACTTGCAAGCATTCACAAGAAACATTAATGCGTTTCTATGAAAGAGAAGCACTCTGTTCCAACACTTCAATTCACTGCACGAAGGGAATGGAGTGTTGCTTCACTTTCTAAATGCTGTCCTTTCAGAGAAAATCTCTTTCCTTTGAAAGTGCCTTAAGCTACATACAAGCATTCAACAGAAACTCACATGCATTTCTCTGAAAGAGAAGCAGTCTGTTCCAACACTTTAATTCACTGTGCAACGTGAATGGAGTGTTGCTTCACTTTCTAAATGCTGTCCTTTCAGAGAAAATCACTTTCCTTTGAAAGTGCCTTAAACTACTTTCAAGCAATCACAAAAAACTCACATGTGTTTCTCTGAAAATGAAGCAGTCTGTTCCAACACTTCAATTCACTGTGCGAAGTGAATGGAGTGTTGCTTCACTTTCTAAATGCTGTCCTTTCAGAGAAAATCTCTTTCTTTGAAAGTGCCTTAAGCTACATACAAGCATTCAACAGAAACTCACATGCATTTCTCTGAAAGAGAAGCCTTCTCTTCCAACACTTCAATTTACTGTGCGAAGTGAATGGAATGTTACTTCACTTTCAAAATGCTGTCCTTTCAGAGAAAAATCACTTTCATTTGAAAGTGCCTTAAGCTACTTACAAGCATTCACCAGAAACTCACATGTGTTTCTCTGAAAGAGAAGGAATCTGTTCCAACACTTCTATTCACTGTTCGAAGTGAATGGAATGTTACTTCACTTTCTAAATGCTGTACTTTCAGAGAAAATCACTTTCCTTTGAAAGTGCCTTAAGCTACTTTTAAGCGTTCACAAGAAACTCACATGCGTTTCTCTGAAAGAGAAGCAGTCTATTCAAACACTTCAATTCACTGTGCAAAGTGAATGGAGTGTTGCCTCACTTTCGAAATGCTGTCCTTTCAGAGAAAATCACTTTCCTTTGAAAGTGCCTTAAGCTACTGTCAAGCATTCACAAAAAATTCACATGCGTTTCTCTGAAAGAGAAGCAGTCTGTTCCAACACTTCAATTCACTGTGCGAAGTGAATGTAGTGTTGCTTCACTTTCTAAATGCTGTCCTTTCCGAGAAAATCACTTTTCTTTGAAAGAGCATTAAGCTACTTAAAAGCATTCAATAGAAACTCACATGCATTTCTGTGAAAGAGAAGCAGTCTGTTCCAACACTTCAATTCACTGCACGAAGGGAATGGAGTGTTGCTTCACTTTCTCAATGCTGTCCTTTCATAAAAAATCACTTTACTTTGAAAGTGACTTAAGCAACTTACAAGCATTCAACAGAAACTCACATGCATTTCTCTGAAAGAGAAGCAGTCTGTTCCAACACTTCAATTCACTGTGCGAAGTGAATGGAGTGTTACTTCACTTTCTAAATTCTGTCCTTTCAGAGAAAATCACTTTCCTTTGAAAGTGCCTTAAAGTAATTTCAAGCATTCACAAAAAACTCACATGCGTTTCTCTGAAAGAGAGGCAATCACTTCCAACACTTCAATTCACTGTGCGAAGTGAATGGAGTGTTGCTTCACTTTCTAAATGCTGTCCTTTCAGAGAAAATCACTTTCCTTTGAAAGTGCCTTAAGCTACTTGCAAGCATTCACAAGAAACACTAATGCGTTTCTATGGAAGAGAAGCAGTCTGTTCCAACACTTCAATTCACTGCACGAAGGGAATGGAGTGTTGCTTCACTTTCTAAATGCTGTTCTTTCAGAGAAAATCACTTTCCTTTGAAAGTGCCTTAAGCTACTTACAAGCATTCACCAGAAACTCACATGTGTTTCTCTGAAAGAGAAGCAATCTGTTCCAACACTTCAATTCACTGTTCGAAGTGAATGGAATGTTACTTCACTTTCTAAATGCTGTACTTTCAGAGAAAATCACTTTCCTTTGAAAGTGCCTTAAGCTACTTTCAAGCATTCACAAGAAACACACATGCATTTCCCTGAAATAGTAGCAGCCTGTTAAAACACTTCAATTCACTGTGCGAAGTGAATGGAGTGTTGCTTCACTTTCTAAATGCTGTCCTTTCAGAGAAAATCACTTTGCTTTGAATGTGCCTTAAGCTACTTTCAAGCATTCACAAGAAACACACATGCGTTTCCCTGAAATAGAAGCAGTCTGTTCCAACACTTCAATTCACTGTGCGAAGTGAATGGAGTGTTGCTTCAGTTTCTAAATGCTGTACTTTCAGTGAAAATCACTTTTGTTTGAAAATGCCTTAAGCAACTTTCAAGCATTCACAAGAAACTCACATATTTTTCTCTGAAAGAGAAGCCTTCTCTTCCAACAATTCAATTCACTGTGCGAAGTGAATGGAGTGTTACTTCACTTTCTAAAAGCAGTCCTTTCATAGAAAATCACTTTCCTTTGAAAGTGCCTTAAGCTACTTACAAGCATTCACCAGAAACTCACATGTGTTTCTCTGAAAGAGAAGCAATCTGTTCCAACACTTCTATTCACTGTTCGAAGTGAATGGAATGTTACTTCACTTTCTAAATGCTGTACTTTCTTAGAAAATCACTTTCCTTTGAAAGTGCCTTAAGCTACTTTTAAGCGTTCACAAGAAACTCACATGCGTTTCTCTGAAAGAGAAGCAGTCTGTTCAAACACTTCAATTCACTGTGCAAAGTGAATGGAGTGTTGCCTCACTTTCGAAATGCTGTCCTTTCAGCGAAAATCACTTTCCTTTGAAAGTGCCTTGAGCTACTGTCAAGCATTCACAAAAACTCACATGCGTTTCTCTGAAAGAGAAGCAGTCTGTTCCAACACTTCATTTCACTGTGCGAAGTGAATGGAGTGTTGCTTCTCTTTCTAAATGCTGTCCTTTCCGAGAAAACCAATTTTTTTGAAAGAACATTAAGCTACTTACAAGCATTCAACAGAAACTCACATGCATTTCTCTGAAAGAGAAGCAGTCTGTTCCAACACTTCAATTCACTGTGCGAAGTGAATGGAGTGTTGCTTCACTTTCTAAATTCTGTCCTTTCAGAGAAAATCACTTTCCTTTGAAAGTGCCTTAAACTAATTTCAAGCATTCTAAAAAAACTCACATGCGTTTCTCTGAAAGAGAAGCAATCTCTTCCAACACTTCAATTCACTGTGCGAAGTGAATGGAGTGTTGCTTCACTTTCTAAATGCTGTACTTTCATAGAAAATCACTTTTGTTTGAAATTGCCTTAAGCAACTTGCAAGCATTCACAAGAAACACTAATGCGTTTCTATGAAAGAGAAGCACTCTGTTCCAACACTTCAATTCACTGCACGAAGGGAATGGAGTGTGGCTTCACTTTCTAAATGCTGTCCTTTCAGAGAAAATCACTTTCCTTTGAAAGAGCCTTAAGCTACTTACAAGCATTCAACAGAAACTCACATGCATTTCTCTGAAAGAGAGGCAGTCTCTTCCAACACTTCAATTCACTGTGCGAAGTGAATGGAGTGTTGCTTCACCTTCTCATTGCTGTTCTTTCGGAGAAAATCACTTTCCTTTGAAAGTGCCTTAAGTTACTTGCAAGCATTAGGAAGAAACTCACATGCATTTCTCTGAATGAGAAGGAGTCTGTTCCAACACTTCAATTAACTGAGCGAAGGGAATGGAGTGTTGCTTCACTTTTTAAATGCTGTCCTTTCCTAGAAAATCACTTTCCTTTGAGAGAGCACTAAGCTACTTACAAGCATTCAACAGAAACTCACATGCATTTCTCTGAAAGAGAAGCAGTCTGTTCCAACACGTCAATTCACTTCACGAAGGGAATGGAGTGTTGCTTCACTTTCTAAATGCTGTCCTTTCAGAGAAAATCACTTTCCTTTGAAAGTGCCTTAAGCTACTGTCAAGCATTCAACAGAAACTCACATGCATTTCTCTGAAAGAGAAGCAGTCTGTTCCAACACTTCAATTCAATGTGCGAAGTGAATGGAGTGTTGCTTCACTTTCTAAATTCTGTCCGTTCAGAGAAAATCACTTTCCTTTGAAAGTGCCTTAAGCTACTTACAAGCATTCACGAAAAAGTCACATGCGTTTCTCTGAAAGAGAAGAAGTCTGTTACAACACTTCAATTCACTGTGTGAAGTGAATGGAGTCTTGCTTCACGTTCTAAATGCTGTCCTTTCAAAGAAAATCACTTTCCTTTGAAAGTGCCTTAAGCTACTTTCAAGCATTCACAAGAAACACTAATGCGTTTCTATGAAAGAGAAGCATTCTGTTCCAAGACTTCAATTCACTGCATGAAGTGAATGGAGTGTTGCAACAATTCCTAAATGCTGTCCTTTCAGAGAAAATCACTTTCCTTTGAAAGTGCCGTAAGCTACTTACAAGCATTCACAAGAAACTCATATGTGTTTCTCTGAAAGAGAAGCGATCTGTTCCAACAATTCAATTCACTGTTCGAAGTGAATGGAATGTTACTTCACTTTCTAAATGCTGTCCTTTCAGAGAAAATCACTTTCCTTTGAAAGTGCCTTAAGCTACTTACAAGCATTCACCAGAAACTCACATGTGTTTCTCTGAAAGAGAAGCAATCTGTTCAAACACTTCAATTCATAGTTCGAAGTGAATGGACTGTTACTGAACTTTCTAAATGCTGTATTTTCAGAGAATATCACTTTCCTTTGAAAGTGCCTTTAGCTACTTTTAAGCGTTCACAAGAAACTCACATGCGTTTCTCTGAAAGAGAAGCAGTCTGTTCCAACACTTCAATTCACTGTGCGAAGTGAATGGAGTGTTGCTTCACTTTCTACATGCTGTCCTTTCAGAGAAAATCACTTTCCTTTGAAAGTGCCTTAAGCTACTTACAAGCATTCAACAGAAATTCACATGCATTTCTCTGAAAGAAAAGCAGTCTGTTCCAACACTTCAATTCACTGTGCGAAGTGAATGGAGTGTTGCTTCACTTTCTAAATTCTGTCCTTTCAGAGAAAATCAATTTCTTTGAAAGTGCCTTAAACTAATTTCAAGCATTCTCAAAAAACTCACATGCGTTTCTCTGAAAGAGAAGCAATCTCTTCCAACACTTCAATTCACTGTGCGAAGTGAATGGAGTGTTGCTTCACTTTCTAAATGCTGTCCTTTCAGAGAAAATCACTTTCCTTTGAAAGTGCCTTAAGCTACTTGCAAGCATTCACAAGAAACACTAATGCGTTTCTATGAAAGAGAAGCACTCTGTTCCAACACTTCAATTCACTGCACGAAGGGAATGGAGTGTTGCTTCACTTTCTAAATGCTGTCCTTTCAGAGAAAATCACTTTCCTTTGAAAGAGCCTTAAGCTACTTACAAGCATTCAACAGAAACTCACATGCATTTCTCTGAAAGAGAGGCAGTCTCTTCCAACACTTCAATTCACTGTGCGAAGTGAATGGAGTGTTGCTTCACCTTCTCAATGCTGTTCTTTCAGAGAAAATCACTTTCCTTTGAAAGTGCCTTAAGTTACTTGCAAGCATTAGGAAGAAACTCACATGCGTTTCTCTGAAAGAGAAGCAGTCTGTTCCAACACTTCAATTCACTGTGCGAAGTGAATGGAGTGATGCTTCACTTTCTAAATGCTGTCCTTTCAGAGAAAATCACTTTCCTTTGAAAGAGCCTTAAGCTACTTACAAGCATTCAACAGAAACTCACATGCGTTTCTCTGAAAGAGAAGCAATCTCTTCCAACACTTCAATTCACTGTGCGAAGTGAATGCAGTGTTACTTCACTTTCTAAATGCTGTCCTTTCAGAGAAAATCACTTTGCTTTGAATGTGCCTTAAGCTACTTTCAAGCATTCACAAGAAACACACATGCGTTTCCCTGAAATAGAAGCAGTCTGTTCCAACACTTCAATTCACTGTGCGAAGTGAATGGAGTGTTGCTTCAGTTTCTAAATGCTGTACTTTCAGAGAAAATCACTTTTGTTTGAAAGTGCCTTAAGCAACTTTCAAGCATTCACAAGAAACTCACATATATTTCTCTGAAAAAGAAGCCTTCTCTTCCAACAATTCAATTCACTGTGCGAAGTGAATGGAGTGTTACTTCACTTTCTAAATGCTGTCCTTTCAGAGAAAATCACTTTCCTTTCAAAGAGCCTTAAGCTACTTGCAAGCATTCACAAGAAACACTAATGCGTTTCTATGAAAGAGAAGCACTCTGTTCCAACACTTCAATTCACTGCACGAAGGGAATGGAGTGTGGCTTCACTTTCTAAATGCTGTCCTTTCAGAGAAAATCACTTTCCTTTGAAAGAGCCTTAAGCTACTTACAAGCATTCACCAGAAACTCACATGTGTTTCTCTGAAAGAGAAGCAATCTGTTCCAACACTTCTATTCACTGTTCAAAGTGAATGGAATGTTACTTCACTTTCTAAATGCTGTACTTTCTCAGAAAATCACTTTCCTTGGAAAGTGCCTTAAGCTACTTTTAAGCGTTCACAAGAAACTCACATGCGTTTCTCTGAAAGAGAAGCAGTCTGTTCAAACACTTCAATTCACTGTGCAAAGTGAATGGAGTGTTGCCTCACTTTCGAAATGCTGTCCTTTCAGCGAAAATCACTTTCCTTTGAAAGTGCCTTAAGCTACTGTCAAGCATTCACAAAAAACTCACATGCGTTTCTCTGAAAGAGAAGCAGTCTGTTCCAACACTTCATTTCACTGTGCGAAGTGAATGGAGTGTTGCTTCTCTTTCGAAATGCTGTCCTTTCCGAGAAAATCACTTTTTTTGAAAGAACATTAAGCTACTTACAAGCATTCAACAGAAACTCACATGCATTTCTCTGAAAGAGAAGCAGTCTGTTCCAACACTTCAATTCACTGTGCGAAGTGAATGGGGTGTTGCTTCACTTTCTAAATTCTGTCCTTTCAGAGAAAATCACTTTCCTTTGAAAGTGCCTTAAACTAATTTCAAGCATTCTAAAAAAACTCACATGCGTTTCTCTGAAAGAGAAGCAATCTCTTCCAACACTTCAATTCACTGTGCGAAGTGAATGGAGTGTTGCTTCACTTTCTAAATGCTGTCCTTTCAGAGAAAATCACTTTCCTTTGAAATTGCCTTAAGCAACTTGCAAGCATTCACAAGAAACACTAATGCGTTTCTATGAAAGAGAAGCACTCTTTTCCAACACTTCAATTCACTGCACGAAGGGAATGGATTGTAGCTTCACTTTTTAAATGCTGTCCTTTCAGAGAAAATCACTTTCCTTTGAAAGAGCCTTAAGCTACTTACAAGCATTCACCAGAAACTCACATGTGTTTCTCTGAAAGAGAAGCAATCTGTTCAAACACTTCAATTCATAGTTCGAAGTGAATGGACTGTTACTGAACTTTCTAAATGCTGTATTTTCAGAGAATATCACTTTCCTTTGAAAGTGCCTTTAGCTACTTTTAAGCGTTCACAAGAAACTCACATGCGTTTCTCTGAAAGAGAAGCAGTCTGTTCCAACACTTCAATTCACTGTGCAAAGTGAATGGAGTGTTGCTTCACTTTCTACATGCTGTCCTTTCAGAGAAAATCACTTTCCTTTGAAAGTGCCTTAAGCTACTTACAAGCATTCAACAGAAATTCACATGCATTTCTCTGAAAGAAAAGCAGTCTGTTCCAACACTTCAATTCACTGTGCGAAGTGAATGGAGTGTTGCTTCACTTTCTAAATTCTGTCCTTTCAGAGAAAATCAATTTCCTTTGAAAGTGCCTTAAACTAATTTCAAGCATTCTCAAAAAACTCAAATGCGTTTCTCTGAAAGAGAAGCAATCTCTTCCAACACTTCAATTCACTGTGCGAAGTGAATGGAGTGTTGCTTCACTTTCTAAATGCTGTCCTTTCAGAGAAAATCACTTTCCTTTGAAATTGCCTTAAGCAACTTGCAAGCATTCACAAGAAACACTAATGTGTTTCTATGAAAGAGAAGCACTCTTTTCCAACACTTCAATTCACTGCACGAAGGGAATGGATTGTAGCTTCACTTTTTAAATGCTGTCCTTTCAGAGAAAATCACTTTCCTTTGAAAGAGCCTTAAGCTACTTACAAGCATTCACCAGAAACTCACATGTGTTTCTCTGAAAGAGAAGCAATCTGTTCAAACACTTCAATTCATAGTTCGAAGTGAATGAACTGTTACTGAACTTTCTAAATGCTGTATTTTCAGAGAATATCACTTTCCTTTGAAAGTGCCTTTAGCTACTTTTAAGCGTTCACAAGAAACTCACATGCGTTTCTCTGAAAGAGAAGCAGTCTGTTCCAACACTTCAATTCACTGTGCAAAGTGAATGGAGTGTTGCTTCACTTTCTACATGCTGTCCTTTCAGAGAAAATCACTTTCCTTTGAAAGTGCCTTAAGCTACTTACAAGCATTCAACAGAAATTCACATGCATTTCTCTGAAAGAAAAGCAGTCTGTTCCAACACTTCAATTCACTGTGCGAAGTGAATGGAGTGTTGCTTCACTTTCTAAATTCTGTCCTTTCAGAGAAAATCAATTTCCTTTGAAAGTGCCTTAAACTAATTTCAAGCATTCTCAAAAAACTCAAATGCGTTTCTCTGAAAGAGAAGCAATCTCTTCCAACACTTCAATTCACTGTGCGAAGTGAATGGAGTGTTGCCTCACTTTTGAAATGCTGTCCTTTCCGAGAAAATCACTTTCCTTTGAAAGTGCCTTAAGCTACTTGCAAGCATTCACAAGAAACACTAATGCGTTTCTATGAAAGAGAAGCACTCTGTTCCAACACTTCAATTCACTGCACGAAGGGAATGGAGTGTTGCTTCACTTTCTAAATGCTGTCCTTTCAGAGAAAATCACTTTCCTTTGAAAGAGCCTTAAGCTACTTACAAGCATTCAACAGAAACTCACATGCATTTCTCTGAAAGAGAGGCAGTCTCTTCCAACACTTCAATTCACTGTGCGAAGTGAATGGAGTGTTGCTTCACCTTCTCAATGCTGTTCTTTCAGAGAAAATCACTTTCCTTTGAAAGTGCCTTAAGTTACTTGCAAGCATTAGGAAGAAACTCACATGCGTTTCTCTGAAAGAGAAGCAGTCTGTTCCAACACTTCAATTCACTGTGCGAAGTGAATGGAGTGATGCTTCACTTTCTAAATGCTGTCCTTTCAGAGAAAATCACTTTCCTTTGAAAGAGCCTTAAGCTACTTACAAGCATTCAACAGAAACTCACATGCGTTTCTCTGAAAGAGAAGCAATCTCTTCCAACACTTCAATTCACTGTGCGAAGTGAATGGAGTGTTGCTTCACTTTCTAAATGCTGTCCTTTCAGAGAAAATCACTTTCCTTTGAAAGTGCCTTAAGTTACTTGCAAGCATTAGAAAGAAACTCACATGCGTTTCTCTGAAAGAGAAGCAGTCTCTTCCAAAACTTCAATTCAGTGTGCGAAGTGAATGGAGTGTTGCTTCACTTTCTAAATGCTGTCCTTTCAGAGAAAATCATTTGCCTTTGAAAGTGCCTTAAGCTACTTACAAGCATTCACAAAAAACTCACATGCATTTCTCTGAAAGTGAAGTAGTCTGTTCCAACACTTCAATTCTCTGTGCGAAGTGAATGGAGTGTTGCTTCACTTTCTAAATGCTGTCCTTTCAAAGAAAATCACTTTCCTTTGAAAGTGTCTTAAGCTACTTGCAAGCATTCACAAGAAACACTAATGCGTTTTTATGAAAGAGAAGCATTCTGTTCCAACACTTCAATTCACTGCACGAAGTGAATCTAGTGTTGTGTCACTTTCTAAATGCTGTCCTTTCAGAGAAAATCTCTTTCCTTTGAAAGTGCCTTAAGCTACTTAAAAGCATTCACAAAAAACTCACATGCATTTCTCTGAAAGGGAAACAGTCTGTTCCAACACTTCAATTCAGTGTGCGAAGTGAATGGAGTGTTGCTTCACTTTCTAAATGCTGTCCTTTCAGAGAAAATCACTTTCCTTTGAAAGTGCCTTAAGCTACTTACAAGCATTCAACAGAAACTCACATGCATTTCTCTGAAAGCGAAGCAGTCTGTTCCAACACTTCAATTCTCTGTGCGAAGTGAATGGAGTTTTGCTTCACTTTCTAAATGCTGTCCTTTCAGAGAAAATCACTTTCCTTTCAAAGTGCATTAAGCTACTTGCAAACATTCACAAGAAACACTAATGCGTTTCTGTGAAAGAGAAGCAGTCTGTTCCAACACTTCAATTCACTGTGCGAAGTGAATGGAGTATTGCTACACTTTCTAAATGATGTCCTTTCAGAGAAAATCACTTTTGTTTGAAAATGCCTTAAGCTACTTACAAGAATTCAACAGAAACTCACATGCATTTCTCTGAAAGAGAAGCAGTCTATTCCAAAACTTCAATTCACTGTGCGAAGTGAATGGAGTGTTGCAACAATTTCTAAATGCTGTCCTTTCAGAGAAAATTACTTTCCTTTGAAATTGCCTTAAGCTACTTACAAGCATTCACCAGAAACTCACATGCGTTTCTCTGAAAGATAAGCAGTCTGTTCGAACACGTCAATTCTCTGGGCAAAGTGAATGGAGTATTGCTTCACTTTCTAAATACTGTCCTTTCAGAGAAAATCACTTTCCTTTGAAAGTGCCTTAAACTACTTTTAAGGATTCACAAAGAACTCACATGCGTTTCTCTGAAAGGGAAGCAGTCTGTTCAAACACTTCAATTCACTGTGAGAAGTGAATGGAGTGTTGCTTCACTTTCTAAATTCTTTCCTTTCAGAGAAATTCACTTTTCTTTGAAAGTGCCTTAAGCTACTTACAAGAATTCAACAGAAACTCACATGCATTTCTCTGAAAGAGAAGCAGTCTATTCCAAAACTTCAATTCACTGTGCGAAGTGAATGGAGTGTTGCTTCACTTTCTAAATGCTGTCCTTTCAGAGAAAATCACTTTCCTATTAAAGTGCCTTAAGCAACTTGCAAGCATTCACAAGAAACACTAATGCGTTTCTATGAAAGAGAAGCACACTGTTCCAACACTTCAATTCACTGTGCAAAGTGAATGGAGTGTTGCTTTGCCTTCAATGCTGTTCTTTCAGAAAAAATCACTTTCCTTTGAAAGTGCCTTAACCTACTTACAAGCATTCGCCAGAAATTCACATGCATGTCTCAAATAGAAGCAGTCTGCTCCAACAGTTCAATTCACTGTGCGAAGTGAATGGAGTGTTGCTTCACTTTCTAAATGCTGTTCTTTCAGAGAAAATCACTTTCCTTTGAAAGTGCCTTAAGCTACTTACAAGCATTAGGAAGAAACTCACATGTATTTCTGTGAAAGAGAAGGCTTCACTTCCAACACTTCAATTCACTGTGCGAAGTGAATGGAGTGTTGCTTCACTTTCTAAATGCTGTTCTTTCAGAGAAAATCACTTTCCTTTGAAAGTGCCTTAAGCTACTTGCAAGCATTCACAAGAAACTCACATGCGTTTCTCTGATAGCGAAGCCGTCTGATCCAACATTTCAATTCACTGTGCGAAGTGAATGGAGTGTTGATTCACTTTCTAAATGCTGTCCTTTCAAAGAAAATCGCTTTCCTTTGAAAGTGCCTTAAGCTACTTACAAACATTAGGAGGAAACTCTCATGTGTTTCTCTGAAAGAGAAGCACTCTGTTCCAACACTGCAATTCTCTGTGCGAAGTGAATTGAGTGTTGCTTCACTTTCTAAATGCTTTCCTTTCAGAGAAAATCACTCTCTTTTGAAACTGCCTTAAGCTACTTACAAGCATTCACAAGAAACTCACATGCATTTCTCTGAAATAGAAGCAGTCTGTTCCAACACTGCAATTCTCTGTGCGAAGTGAATGGAGTGTTGCTTCACTTTCTAAATGCTTTCCTATCAGAAAAATCACTCTCTTTTGAAACTGCCTTAAGCTACCTACAAGCATTAGGAAGAAACTCACATGCGTTTCTCTGAAAGAGAAGTAGTCTGTTACAACACTTCAATTCACTGTGTGAAGTGAATGGAGTGTTGCTTCACTTTCTAAATGCTGTCCTTTCAGGGAAAATCACTTTCTTTGAGAGTGCCTTAAGCTATTTACAAGCATTCACCAGAAACTAACATGTGTTTCTCTGAAAGAAAAGCAATCTGTTCCAACACTTCAATTCACTGTCGAAGTGAATTGAATGTTATTTCACTTTCTAAATGCTGTACTTTCAGAGACAATCACTTTCCTTTTAAAGTGTCTTAAACTACTTTCAAGCATTCACAAAAAACTCACATGCGTTTCTCTGAAAGAGAATTAGTCTGTTCCAACACTTCAATTCACTGTGCAAAGTGAATGAAGTGTTGCTTCACTTTCTAAATTCTGTCCTTTCAGAGAAAATCACGTTCCTTTGAAAGTGCCTTAAGCTACTTGAAAGCATTCAAAAGAAACACTAATGCGTTTCTATGAAAGAGTAGCACTCTGTATCAACACTTCAATTCACTGCACGAAGGGAATGGAGTATTGCTTCACTTTCTAAATGCTGTCCTTTCAGAGAAAATCACGTTCCTTTGAAAGAGCCTTAAGCTACTTACAAGCATTCAACAGAAACTGAAATGCATTTCTGTGAAAGAGAAGCAGTCTGTTCCAACACTTCAATTCATTGTGCAAAGTGAATGTAGTGTTGCTTCACTTTCTAAATGCTGTCCTTTCCCAGAAAATCACTTTCCTTTGAAAGTGCCTTAAGCTACGTACAAACATTCAACAGAAACTCACATGCATTTCTCTGAAAGAGAAGCAGTCTGTTCCAACACTTCAATTCACTGCACGAAGGGAATGGAGTGTTGTTTCACTTTCTAAATGCTGTCCTTTCAGAGAAAATCACTTTCCTTTGAAAGAGCCTTAAGCTACTTACAAGCATTCAACAGAAACTCACATGCATTTCTCTGAAAGAGAAGCAGTCTGTTCCAACACTTCAATTCACTGTGCGAAGTGAAAGAAGTGTTGCTTCACTTTCTAAGTTCTGTCCTTTCAGAGACAATCACTTTCCTTTGAAAGTGTCTTAAACTACTTTCAAGCATTCACAAAAAACTCACATGCGTTTCTCTGAAAGAGAATTAGTCTGTTCCAACAATTCAGTTCACTGTGCGAAGTGAATGGAGTCTTTCTTCACTTTCTCAATGCTGTTCTTTCAGAGAAAATCACGTTCCTTTGAAAGTGTCTTAAGCTACTTGCAAGCATTCACAAGAAACACTAATGCGTTTCTATGAAAGAGAAGCACTCTGTTTCAACACTTCAATTCACTGCACGAAGGGAATGGAGTATTGCTTCACTTTCTAAATGCTGTCCTTTCAGAGAAAATCACTTTCCTTTGAAAGAGCCTTAAGCTACTTACAAGCATTCAACAAAACTCACATGCATTTCTATGAAAGAGAAGCAGTCTCTTCCAACACTTCAATTCACTGTGCAAAGTGAATGGAGTGTTGCTTCACCTTCTCAATGCTGTTGTTTCAGAGAAAATCAGTTTCCTTTGACAGTGCCTTAAGATATTTACAAGCATTAGGAAGAAACTCACATTCGTTTCTCTGAAAGAGAAGCAGTCTGTTCCAACACTTCAATTCACTGTGCAAAGGGAATGGAGTGTTGCTTCACTTTCTAAATGCTGTCCTTTCAGAGAAAATCACTTTCCTTTGAAAGTGCCTTAAGCTAATGTCAAGCATTCAACAGAAACTCACATGCATTTCTCTGAAAGAGAAGCAGTCTGTTCCAACACTTCAATTCACTGTGCAAAGGGAATGGAGTGTTGCTTCACTTTCTAAAAGCAGTCCTTTCATAGAAAATCACTTTCCTTTGAAAGTGCCTTAAGCTACTTACAAGCATTCACCAGAAACTCACATGTGTTTCTCTGAAAGAGAAGGAATCTGTTCCAACACTTCTATTCACTGTTCGAAGTGAATGGAATGTTACTTCACTTTCTAAATGCTGTACTTTCAGAGAAAATCACTTTCCTTTGAAAGTGCCTTAAGCTACTTTTAAGCGTTCACAAGAAACTCACATGCGTTTCTCTGAAAGAGAAGCAGTCTATTCAAACACTTCAATTCACTGTGCAAAGTGAATGGAGTGTTGCCTCACTTTCGAAATGCTGTCCTTTCAGAGAAAATCACTTTCCTTTGAAAGTGCCTTAAGCTACTGTCAAGCATTTACAAAAAATTCACATGCGTTTCTCTGAAAGAGAAGCAGTCTGTTCCAACACTTCAATTCACTGTGCGAAGTGAATGTAGTGTTGCTTCACTTTCTAAATGCTGTACTTTCAGAGAAAATCACTTTCCTTTGAAAGTGCCTTAAGCTACTTTCAAGCATTCACAAGAAACACTAATGCGTTTCTATGAAAGAGACGCATTCTGTTCCAAGACTTCAATTCACTGCACGAAGTGAATGGAGTGTTGCAACAATTTCTAAATGCTGTCCTTTCAGAGAAAATCACTTTCCTTTGAAAGTGCCTTAAGCTACTTACAAGCATTCTCAAGAAACTCATATGTGTTTCTCTGAAAGAGAAGCGATCTGTTCCAACACTTCAATTCACTGTTCGAAGTGAATGGAATGTTACTTCACTTTCTAAATGCTGTACTTTCAGAGAAAATCACTTTCCTTTGAAAGTGCCTTAATCTACTTTCAAGCATTCACAAGAAACACACATGCGTTTCTCTGAAATAGAAGCAGTCTGTTCCAACACTTCAATTCACTGTACGAAGTGAATGGAGTGTTGCTTCAGTTTCTAAATGCTGTCCTTTCAGAGAAAATCACTTTTGTTTGAAAGTGCCTTAAGTAACTTTCAAGCATTCACAAGAAACTCACATGTATTTCTCTGAAAGAGAAGGCTTCTCTTCCAACACCTCAATTCACTGTGCGATGTGAATGGAGTGTTACTTCACTTTCTAAATGCTGTCCTTTCAGGGAAAATCACATTCCTTTGAAAGTGCCTTAAGCTACTTACAAGCATTCACCAGAAACTCACATGTGTTTCTCAGAAAGAGAAGCAATCTGTTCAAACACTTCAATTCACTGTTCGAAGTGAATGGACTGTTACTGCACTTTCTAAATGCTGTATTTTCAGAGAAAATCACTTTCCTTCGAAAGTGGCTTAAGCTACTTTTAAGCGTTCACAAGAAACTCACATGCGTTTCTCTGAAAGAGAAGCAGTCTGTTCCAACACTTCAATTCACTGTGCGAAGTGAATGGAGTGTTGCTTCACTTTCTACATGCTGTCCTTTCAGAGGAAATCACTTTCCTTTGAAAGTGCCTTAAGCTACTTACAAGCATTAGGAAGAAACTCACATGCATTTCTCTGAAAGAGAAGGAGTCTTTTCCAACACTTCAATTCACTGTGCGAAGTGAATGGAGTGTTGCTTCACTTTCTACATGCTGTCCTTTCAGAGGAAATCACTTTCCTTTGAAAGTGCCTTAAGCTACTTACAAGCATTAGGAAGAAACTCACATGCATTTCTCTGAAAGAGAAGGACTCTTTTCCAACACTTCAATTCACTGTGCGAAGTGAATGGAGTGTTGCTTCACTTTCGAAATGCTGTCCTTTCAGAAAAAATCACTTTCCTTTGAAAGAGCCTTAAGATACTTGCAAGCATTCACAAGAAACATTAATGCGTTTCTATGAAAGAGAAGCACTCTGTTCCAACACTTCAATTCACTGCACGAAGGGAATGGAGTGTTGCTTCACTTTCTAAATGGTGTCCTTTCAGAGAAAATCTCTTTCCTTTGAAAGTGCCTTAAGCTACATACAAGCATTCAACAGAAACTCACATGCATTTCTCTGAAAGAGAAGCAGTCTGTTCCATCACTTTAATTCACTGTGCAACGTGAATGGAGTGTTGCTTCACTTTCTAAATGCTGTCCTTTCAGAGAAAATCACTTTCCTTTGAAAGTGCCTTAAACTACTTTCAAGCAATCACAAAAAAACTCACATGTGTTTCTCTGAAAATGAAGCAGTCTGTTCCAACACTTCAATTCACTGTGCGAAGTGAATGGAGTGTTGCTTCACTTTCTAAATGCTGTCCTTTCAGAGAAAATCTCTTTCTTTGAAAGTGCCTTAAGCTACATACAAGCATTCAACAGAAACTCACATGCATTTCTCTGAAAGAGAAGCCTTCTCTTCCAACATTCAATTTACTGTGCGAAGTGAATGGAATGTTACTTCACTTTCAAAATGCTGTCCTTTCAGAGAAAAATCACTTTCATTTGAAAGTGCCTTAAGCTACTTACAAGCATTCACCAGAAACTCACATGTGTTTCTCTGAAAGAGAAGGAATCTGTTCCAACACTTCTATTCACTGTTCGAAGTGAATGGAATGTTACTTCACTTTCTAAATGCTGTACTTTCAGAGAAAATCACTTTCCTTTGAAAGTGCCTTAAGCTACTTTTAAGCGTTCACAAGAAACTCACATGCGTTTCTCTGAAAGAGAAGCAGTCTATTCAAACACTTCAATTCACTGTGCAAAGTGAATGGAGTGTTGCCTCACTTTCGAAATGCTGTCCTTTCAGAGAAAATCACTTTCCTTTGAAAGTGCCTTAAGCTACTGTCAAGCATTCACAAAAAATTCACATGCGTTTCTCTGAAAGAGAAGCAGTCTGTTCCAACACTTCAATTCACTGTGCGAAGTGAATGTAGTGTTGCTTCACTTTCTAAATGCTGTCCTTTCCGAGAAAATCACTTTTCTTTGAAAGAGCATTAAGCTACTTAAAAGCATTCAATAGAAACTCACATGCATTTCTGTGAAAGAGAAGCAGTCTGTTCCAAAACTTCAATTCACTGCACGAAGGGAATGGAGTGTTGCTTCACTTTCTCAATGCTGTCCTTTCATAAAAAATCACTTTACTTTGAAAGTGACTTAAGCAACTTACAAGCATTCAACAGAAACTCACATGCATTTCTCTGAAAGAGAAGCAGTCTGTTCCAACACTTCAATTCACTGTGCGAAGTGAATGGAGTGTTACTTCACTTTCTAAATTCTGTCCTTTCAGAGAAAATCACTTTCCTTTGAAAGTGCCTTAAAGTAATTTCAAGCATTCACAAAAAACTCACATGCGTTTCTCTGAAAGAGAGGCAATCACTTCCAACACTTCAATTCACTGTGCGAAGTGAATGGAGTGTTGCTTCACTTTCTAAATGCTGTCCTTTCAGAGAAAATCACTTTCCTTTGAAAGTGCCTTAAGCTACTTGCAAGCATTCACAAGAAACACTAATGCGTTTCTATGAAAGAGAAGCAGTCTGTTCCAACACTTCAATTCACTGCACGAAGGGAATGGAGTGTTGCTTCAGTTTCTAAATGCTGTACTTTCAGAGAAAATCACTTTTGTTTGAAAGTGCCTTAAGCAACTTTCAAGCATTCACAAGAAACTCACATATTTTTCTCTGAAAGAGAAGCCTTCTCTTCCAACAATTCAATTCACTGTGCGAAGTGAATGGAGTGTTACTTCACTTTCTAAAAGCAGTCCTTTCATAGAAAATCACTTTCCTTTGAAAGTGCCTTAAGCTACTTACAAGCATTCACCAGAAACTCACATGTGTTTCTCTGAAAGAGAAGCAATCTGTTCCAACACTTCTATTCACTGTTCGAAGTGAATGGAATGTTACTTCACTTTCTAAATGCTGTACTTTCTTAGAAAATCACTTTCCTTTGAAAGTGCCTTAAGCTACTTTTAAGCGTTCACAAGAAACTCACATGCGTTTCTCTGAAAGAGAAGCAGTCTGTTCAAACACTTCAATTCACTGTGCAAAGTGAATGGAGTGTTGCCTCACTTTCGAAATGCTGTCCTTTCAGCGAAAATCACTTTCCTTTGAAAGTGCCTTGAGCTACTGTCAAGCATTCACAAAAACTCACATGCGTTTCTCTGAAAGAGAAGCAGTCTGTTCCAACACTTCATTTCACTGTGCGAAGTGAATGGAGTGTTGCTTCTCTTTCTAAATGCTGTCCTTTCCGAGAAAACCAATTTTTTTGAAAGAACATTAAGCTACTTACAAGCATTCAACAGAAACTCACATGCATTTCTCTGAAAGAGAAGCAGTCTGTTCCAACACTTCAATTCACTGTGCGAAGTGAATGGAGTGTTGCTTCACTTTCTAAATTCTGTCCTTTCAGAGAAAATCACTTTCCTTTGAAAGTGCCTTAAACTAATTTCAAGCATTCTAAAAAAACTCACATGCGTTTCTCTGAAAGAGAAGCAATCTCTTCCAACACTTCAATTCACTGTGCGAAGTGAATGGAGTGTTGCTTCACTTTCTAAATGCTGTACTTTCATAGAAAATCACTTTTGTTTGAAATTGCCTTAAGCAACTTGCAAGCATTCACAAGAAACACTAATGCGTTTCTATGAAAGAGAAGCACTCTGTTCCAACACTTCAATTCACTGCACGAAGGGAATGGAGTGTGGCTTCACTTTCTAAATGCTGTCCTTTCAGAGAAAATCACTTTCCTTTGAAAGAGCCTTAAGCTACTTACAAGCATTCAACAGAAACTCACATGCATTTCTCTGAAAGAGAGGCAGTCTCTTCCAACACTTCAATTCACTGTGCGAAGTGAATGGAGTGTTGCTTCACCTTCTCATTGCTGTTCTTTCGGAGAAAATCACTTTCCTTTGAAAGTGCCTTAAGTTACTTGCAAGCATTAGGAAGAAACTCACATGCATTTCTCTGAATGAGAAGGAGTCTGTTCCAACACTTCAATTAACTGAGCGAAGGGAATGGAGTGTTGCTTCACTTTTTAAATGCTGTCCTTTCCTAGAAAATCACTTTCCTTTGAGAGAGCACTAAGCTACTTACAAGCATTCAACAGAAACTCACATGCATTTCTCTGAAAGAGAAGCAGTCTGTTCCAACACGTCAATTCACTTCACGAAGGGAATGGAGTGTTGCTTCACTTTCTAAATGCTGTCCTTTCAGAGAAAATCACTTTCCTTTGAAAGTGCCTTAAGCTACTGTCAAGCATTCAACAGAAACTCACATGCATTTCTCTGAAAGAGAAGCAGTCTGTTCCAACACTTCAATTCAATGTGCGAAGTGAATGGAGTGTTGCTTCACTTTCTAAATTCTGTCCGTTCAGAGAAAATCACTTTCCTTTGAAAGTGCCTTAAGCTACTTACAAGCATTCACGAAAAAGTCACATGCGTTTCTCTGAAAGAGAAGGAGTCTGTTACAACACTTCAATTCACTGTGTGAAGTGAATGGAGTCTTGCTTCACTTTCTAAATGCTGTCCTTTCAAAGAAAATCACTTTCCTTTGAAAGTGCCTTAAGCTACTTTCAAGCATTCACAAGAAACACTAATGCGTTTCTATGAAAGAGAAGCATTCTGTTCCAAGACTTCAATTCACTGCATGAAGTGAATGGAGTGTTGCAACAATTCCTAAATGCTGTCCTTTCAGAGAAAATCACTTTCCTTTGAAAGTGCCGTAAGCTACTTACAAGCATTCACAAGAAACTCACATGTATTTCTCTGAAAGAGAAGGCTTCTCTTCCAACACTTCAATTCACTGTGCGATGTGAATGGAGTGTTACTTCACTTTCTAAATGCTGTCCTTTCAGAGAAAATCACTTTCCTTTGAAAGTGCCTTAAGCTACTTACAAGCATTCACCAGAAACTCACATGTGTTTCTCTGAAAGAGAAGCAATCTGTTCAAACACTTCAATTCATAGTTCGAAGTGAATGGACTGTTACTGAACTTTCTAAATGCTGTATTTTCAGAGAATATCACTTTCCTTTGAAAGTGCCTTTAGCTACTTTTAAGCGTTCACAAGAAACTCACATGCGTTTCTCTGAAAGAGAAGCAGTCTGTTCCAACACTTCAATTCACTGTGCGAAGTGAATGGAGTGTTGCTTCACTTTCTACATGCTGTCCTTTCAGAGAAAATCGCTTTCCTTTGAAAGTGCCTTAAGCTACTTACAAGCATTCAACAGAAATTCACATGCATTTCTCTGAAAGAAAAGCAGTCTGTTCCAACACTTCAATTCACTGTGCGAAGTGAATGGAGTGTTGCTTCACTTTCTAAATTCTGTCCTTTCAGAGAAAATCAATTTCTTTGAAAGTGCCTTAAACTAATTTCAAGCATTCTCAAAAAACTCACATGCGTTTCTCTGAAAGAGAAGCAATCTCTTCCAACACTTCAATTCACTGTGCGAAGTGAATGGAGTGTTGCTTCACTTTCTAAATGCTGTCCTTTCAGAGAAAATCACTTTCCATTGAAAGTGCCTTAAGCTACTTGCAAGCATTCACAAGAAACACTAATGCGTTTCTATGAAAGAGAAGCACTCTGTTCCAACACTTCAATTCACTGCACGAAGGGAATGGAGTGTTGCTTCACTTTCTAAATGCTGTCCTTTCAGAGAAAATCACTTTCATTTGAAAGAGCCTTAAGCTACTTACAAGCATTCAACAGAAACTCACATGCATTTCTCTGAAAGAGAGGCAGTCTCTTCCAACACTTCAATTCACTGTGCGAAGTGAATGGAGTGTTGCTTCACCTTCTCAATGCTGTTCTTTCAGAGAAAATCACTTTCCTTTGAAAGTGCCTTAAGTTACTTGCAAGCATTAGGAAGAAACTCACATGCGTTTCTCTGAAAGAGAAGCAGTCTGTTCCAACACTTCAATTCACTGTGCGAAGTGAATGGAGTGATGCTTCACTTTCTAAATGCTGTCCTTTCAGAGAAAATCACTTTCCTTTGAAAGAGCCTTAAGCTACTTACAAGCATTCAACAGAAACTCACATGCGTTTCTCTGAAAGAGAAGCAATCTCTTCCAACACTTCAATTCACTGTGCGAAGTGAATGCAGTGTTACTTCACTTTCTAAATGCTGTCCTTTCAGAGAAAATCACTTTGCTTTGAATGTGCCTTAAGCTACTTTCAAGCATTCACAAGAAACACACATGCGTTTCCCTGAAATAGAAGCAGTCTGTTCCAACACTTCAATTCACTGTGCGAAGTGAATGGAGTGTTGCTTCAGTTTCTAAATGCTGTACTTTCAGAGAAAATCACTTTTGTTTGAAAGTGCCTTAAGCAACTTTCAAGCATTCACAAGAAACTCACATATATTTCTCTGAAAAAGAAGCCTTCTCTTCCAACAATTCAATTCACTGTGCGAAGTGAATGGAGTGTTACTTCACTTTCTAAATGCTGTCCTTTCAGAGAAAATCACTTTCCTTTGAAAGAGCCTTAAGCTACTTGCAAGCATTCACAAGAAACACTAATGCGTTTCTATGAAAGAGAAGCACTCTGTTCCAACACTTCAATTCACTGCACGAAGGGAATGGAGTGTGGCTTCACTTTCTAAATGCTGTCCTTTCAGAGAAAATCACTTTCCTTTGAAAGAGCCTTAAGCTACTTACAAGCATTCACCAGAAACTCACATGTGTTTCTCTGAAAGAGAAGCAATCTGTTCCAACACTTCTATTCACTGTTCGAAGTGAATGGAATGTTACTTCACTTTCTAAATGCTGTACTTTCTCAGAAAATCACTTTCCTTGGAAAGTGCCTTAAGCTACTTTTAAGCGTTCACAAGAAACTCACATGCGTTTCTCTGAAAGAGAAGCAGTCTGTTCAAACACTTCAATTCACTGTGCGAAGTGAATGGGGTGTTGCTTCACTTTCTAAATTCTGTCCTTTCAGAGAAAATCACTTTCCTTTGAAAGTGCCTTAAACTAATTTCAAGCATTCTAAAAAAACTCACATGCGTTTCTCTGAAAGAGAAGCAATCTCTTCCAACACTTCAATTCACTGTGCGAAGTGAATGGAGTGTTGCTTCACTTTCTAAATGCTGTCCTTTCAGAGAAAATCACTTTCCTTTGAAATTGCCTTAAGCAACATGCAAGCATTCACAAGAAACACTAATGCGTTTCTATGAAAGAGAAGCACTCTGTTCCAACACTTCAATTCACTGCACGAAGGGAATGGATTGTGGCTTCACTTTCTAAATGCTGTCCTTTCAGAGAAAATCACTTTCCTTTGAAAGAGCCTTAAGCTACTTACAAGCATTCACCAGAAACTCACATGTGTTTCTCTGAAAGAGAAGCAATCTGTTCAAACACTTCAATTCATAGTTCGAAGTGAATGGACTGTTACTGAACTTTCTAAATGCTGTATTTTCAGAGAATATCACTTTCCTTTGAAAGTGCCTTTAGCTACTTTTAAGCGTTCACAAGAAACTCACATGCGTTTCTCTGAAAGAGAAGCAGTCTGTTCCAACACTTCAATTCACTGTGCGAAGTGAATGGAGTGTTGCTTCACTTTCTACATGCTGTCCTTTCAGAGAAAATCACTTTCCTTTGAAAGTGCCTTAAGCTACTTACAAGCATTCAACAGAAATTCACATGCATTTCTCTGAAAGAAAAGCAGTCTGTTCCAACACTTCAATTCACTGTGCGAAGTGAATGGAGTGTTGCTTCACTTTCTAAATTCTGTCCTTTCAGAGAAAATCAATTTCCTTTGAAAGTGCCTTAAACTAATTTCAAGCATTCTCAAAAAACTCACATGCGTTTCTCTGAAAGAGAAGCAATCTCTTCCAACACTTCAATTCACTGTGCGAAGTGAATGGAGTGTTGCTTCACTTTCTAAATGCTGTCCTTTCAGAGAAAATCATTTTCCTTTGAAAGTGCCTTAAGCTACTTGCAAGCATTCACAAGAAACACTAATGCGTTTCTATGAAAGAGAAGCACTCTGTTCCAACACTTCAATTCACTGCACGAAGGGAATGGAGTGTTGCTTCACTTTCTAAATGCTGTCCTTTCAGAGAAAATCACTTTCCTTTGAAAGAGCCTTAAGCTACTTACAAGCATTCAACAGAAACTCACATGCATTTCTCTGAAAGAGAAGCAGTCTGTTTTAACACTTCAATTCATTGTGCGAAGGGAATGAAATGTTGCTTCACGTTCTAAATGCTGCCCTTTCAGAGAAAATCACTTTCCTTTGAAAGTGCCTTAAGGTACTTAAAAGCATTAGGAAGAAACTCACATGCGTTTCTCTGAAAGAGAAGCAGTCTGTACCAACACTTCAATTCACTGTGCGAAGTGAATGGAGTGTTGCTTCACTTTCTAAATGCTGTCCTTTCCTAGAAAATCACTTTCCTTTGAGAGAGCACTAAGCTACTTACAAACATTCAACAGAAACTCACATGCATTTCTCTGAAAGAGAAGCAGTCTGTTCCAACACGTCAATTCACATCAGGAAGGTAATGGAGTGTTGCTTCACTTTCTAAATGCTGTCCTTTCAGAGAAAATCACTTTCTTTGAAAGTGCCTTAAGCTACTGTCAAGCATTCAACAGAAACTCACATGCATTCCTCTGAAAGAGAAGCAGTCTGTTCCAACACTTCAATTCAATGTGCGAAGTGAATGGAGTGTTGCAACAATTCCTAAATGCTGTCCTTTCAGAGAAAATCACTTTCCTTTGAAAGTGCCTTAAGCTACTTACTAGCATTCACGAAAAAGTCACATGCGTTTCTCTGAAAGAGAAGGAGTCTGTTCCAACACTTCAATTCACTGTGTGAAGTGAATGGAGTCTTGCTTCACTTTCTAAATGCTGTCCTTTCAAAGAAAATCACTTTCCTTTGAAAGTGCCTTAAGCTACTTTCAAGCATTCACAAGAAACACTAATGCGTTTCTATGAAAGAGAAGCATTCTGTTCCAAGACTTCAATTCACTGCATGAAGTGAATGGAGTGTTGCAACAATTCCTAAATGCTGTCCTTTCAGAGAAAATCACTTTCCTTTGAAAGTGCCGTAAGCTACTTACAAGCATTCACAAGAAACTCATATGTGTTTCTCTGAAAGAGAAGCGATCTGTTCCAACACTTCAATTCACTGTTCGAAGTGAATGGAATGTTACTTCACTTTCTAAATGCTGTCCTTTCAGAGAAAATCACTTTCCTTTGAAAGTGCCTTAAGCTACTTACAAGCATTCACAAGAAACTCACATGTATTTCTCTGAAAGAGAAGGCTTCTCTTCCAACACTTCAATTCACAGTGCGATGTGAATGGAGTGTTACTTCACTTTCTAAATGCTGTCCTTTCAGAGAAAATCACTTTCCTTTGAAAGTGCCTTAAGCTACTTACAAGCATTCACCAGAAACTCACATGTGTTTCTCTGAAAGAGAAGCAATCTGTTCAAACACTTCAATTCACTGTTCGAAGTGAATGGACTGTTACTGAACTTTCTAAATGCTGTATTTTCAGAGAATATCACTTTCCTTTGAAAGTGCCTTTAGCTACTTGCAAGCATTCACAAGAAACACTAATGCGTTTCTATGAAAGAGAAGCACTCTGTTCCAACACTTCAATTCACTGCACGAAGGGAATGGAGTGTTGCTTCACTTTCTAAATGCTGTCCTTTCAGAGAAAATCACTTTCCTTTGAAAGAGCCTTAAGCTACTTACAAGCATTCAACAGAAACTCACATGCATTTCTCTGAAAGAGAGGCAGTCTCTTCCAACACTTCAATTCACTGTGCGAAGTGAATGGAGTGTTGCTTCACCTTCTCAATGCTGTTCTTTCAGAGAAAATCACTTTCCTTTGAAAGTGCCTTAAGTTACTTGCAAGCATTAGGAAGAAACTCACATGCGTTTCTCTGAAAGAGAAGCAGTCTGTTCCAACACTTCAATTTACTGTGCGAAGTGAATGGAGTGATGCTTCACTTTCTAAATGCTGTCCTTTCAGAGAAAATCACTTTCCTTTGAAAGAGCCTTAAGCTACTTACAAGCATTCAACAGAAACTCACATGCATTTCTCTGAAAGAGAGGCAGTCTCTTCCAACACTTCAATTCACTGTGCGAAGTGAATGGAGTGTTGCTTCACCTTCTCAATGCTGTTCTTTCAGAGAAAATCACTTTCCTTTGAAAGTGCCTTAAGAGTCACCAGAAATTCACATGCATTTCTCTGAAACAGTAGCAGTCTGTTCCAACACTTCAATTCCCTGTGCAAAGTGAATGGAGTGTTGCTTCACTTTCTAAATGCTGTCCTTTCAGAGAAAATCACTTTCCTTTGAAAGTGCCTTAAGCTACCGTCAAGCATTCAAAAGAAACTCACATGCATTTCTCTGAAAGAGAAGCAGTCTGTTCCAAAACGTCAATTCACTTCACGAAGGGAATGGAGTGTTGCTTCACTTTCTAAATACTGTTTTTTCAGAGAAAATCACTTTCCTTTGAAAGTGCCTTAAGCTACTGTCAAGCATTCAAAAGAAACTCACATGAATTTCTCTGAAAGAGAAGCAGTCTGTTCCAACACTTCAATTAAATGTACGAAGTGAATGGAGTGTTGCTTAACTTTCTAAATTCTGTCCGTTCAGAGAAAATTACTTTCCTTTGAAAGTGCCTTAAGCTACTTACAAGCATCCACGAAAAAGTCACATGCGTTTCTCTGAAAGAGAAGGCTTCTCTTCCAACACTTCAATTCACTGTGCGATGTGAATGGAGTGTTACTTCACTTTCTAAATGCTGTCCTTTCAGAGAAAATCACTTTCCTTTGAAAGTGCCTTAAGCTACTTACAAGCATTCACCAGAAACTCACATGTGTTTCTCTGAAAGGGAAGCAATCTGTTCAAACACTTCAATTCACTGTGCGAAGTGAATGGAGTGTTGCTTCACTTTCTAAATTCTGTCCTATCAGAGAAAATCACTTTCCTTTGAAAGTGCCTTAAATTACTTTCAAGCATTCACAAAAAACTCACATGCATTTCTCTTAAAGAGAAGCAATCTGTTCCAACACTTCAAATCACTGTGCGAAGTGAATGGAGTGTTGCTTCAGCTTCTAAATGCTGTCCTTTCAGAGAAAATCACTTTCCTTTGAAAGTGCCTTAAGCAACTTGCAAGCATTCACAAGAAACTCACATGCGTTTCTCTGAAAGAGAAGCAGTCTGTTACAACACTTCAATTCACTGTGCGAAGAGAATGGAGTGTTGCTTCACTTTCTAAATGCTGTCCTTTCAGAGAAAATCACTTTCCTTTGAAAGTGCCTTAAGCTACTTACAAGCTTTCACCAGAAACTCACATGCGTTTCTCTGAAAGATAAGCAGTCTGTTCCAACACTTCAATTCACTGTGCGAAGTGAATGGAGTGTTGCTTCACTTTCTAAATGCTGTCCTTTCAGAGAAAATCACTTTCCTTTGAAAGTGTCTTAAGCAACTTGCAAGCATTCACAAGAAACACTAATGCATTTATATGAAAGAGAAGCACTCTGTTCCAACACTTCAATTCACTGCACGAAGGGAATGGAGTGTTGCTTCACTTTCTAAATGCTGTCCTTTCAGAGAAAATCACTTTCCTTTGAAAGTGCCTTAAGCTACTTACAAGCATTCACCAGAAACTCACATGCGTTTCTCTGAAAGAGAAGCAGTCTGTTCCAACACTTCAATTCACTTGCGAAGTGAATGGAGTGTTGCTTCACTTTCTAAATGCTGTCCTTTCAGAGAAAATCACTTTCCTTTGATAGTGCCTTGAGCTACTTGCAAGCATTAGGAAGAAACTCACATGCGTTTCTCTGAAAGAGAAGCAGTCTGTTCCAACACTTCAATTCACTGTGTGAAGTGAATAGAGTGTTGCCTCACTTTCTAAATGCTGTCCTTTCAGAGAAAATCACTTTCTTTTGAAAGTGCCTTAAGCTACTTACAAGCATTTAACAGAAACTCACATGCGTTTCTCTGAAAGAGAAGCAGTGTGTTCCAACACTTCAATTCACTGTGCGAAGTGAATGGAGTGTTGCTTCACTTTCTAAATGCTGTTCTTTCAGAGAAAATCACTTTCCTTTGAAAGTGCCTTAAGCTACTTGCAAGCATTAGGAAGAAACTCACATGCGTTTCTCTGAAAGAGAAGCAGTCCGTTCCAACACTTCACTTCACTGTGCGAAGTGAATGGAGTGTTGCTTCACTTTCTAAATGCTGTCCTTTCAGAGAAAATCACTTTCCTTTGAAAGTGCCTTAAGCTACTTGCAAGCATTAGGAAGAAACTCACATGCGTTTCTCTGAAAGAGAAGCAGTCTGTTCCAACACTTCAATTCACTGTGCAAAGTGAATGGAGTGTTGCCTCACTTTCTAAATGCTGTCCTTTCAGAGAAAAACACTTTCCATTGAAAGTTCCTTAAACTACTTTCAAGCATTTACAAAAAACTCACATGCGTTTCTCTGAAAGAGAAGCAGTCTGTTCCAACACTTCAGTTCACTGTGTGAAATGAATGCAGTGTTGCTTCACTTTCTAAATGCTGTCCTTTCAGAGAAAATCACTTTCCTTTGAAAGTGCCTTAAGCTACTTACAAGCATTCACAAGAAACACTAATGCGTTTCTATGAAAGAGAAGTAGTCTGTTCCAACACTTCAATTCATTGCGCGAAGGGGATGGAGTGTTGCTTCACTTTCTAAATGCTGTCCTTTCAGAGAATATCTCTTTCCTTTGAATGTGCCTTAAGCTACTTACAAGCATATAACAGAAACTCACATGCATTTCTCTGAAAGAGAAGCAATCTGTTCCAACACTTCAATTCACTGTGCGAAGTGAATGGAGTGTTGCTTCACTTTCTAAATGCTGTCCTTTCAGAGAAAATCCCTTTCCTTTGAATGTGCCTTAAGCTACTTACAAGCATTCAACAGAAACTAACATGCATTACTCTGAAAGAGAAGCAATCTGTTCCAACACTTCAATTCTCTGTGCGAAGTGAATGGAGTGTTGCTTCACTTTCTAAATGCTGTTCTTTCAGAGAAAATCACTTTCCTTTGAAAGTGCCTTAAGCTACTTGCAAGCATTCACAAGAAACACTAATGCGTTTCTATGAAAGAGAAGCAGTCTGTTCCAACACTTCAATTGATTGCGCAAAGGGAATGGAGTGTTGCTTTACTTTCTAAATGCTGTCCTTTCAGAGAAAATCACTTTCCTTTGAAAGAGCCTTAAGCTACTTACAAGCATTCAACAGAAACTCACATGCATTTCCCTGAAAGAGAAGCAGTCTGTTCCAACACTTCAATTCACTGTGCAAAGTGAATGGAGTGTTGCTTCACTTTCTA
Organism: Myodes glareolus; assembly: GCF_982192425.1. Lineage (NCBI taxonomy): Eukaryota > Metazoa > Chordata > Mammalia > Rodentia > Cricetidae > Myodes > Myodes glareolus. The sequence goes on along the minus strand of NC_142043.1, from coordinate 90,652 downwards.
AATTCTGTCCTTTCAGAGAAAATCACTTTCCTTTGAAAGTGCCTTAAACTACTTGCAAGCATTCATAAAAAACTCACATGCGTTTCTCTGAAAGAGAAGCAGTCTGTTCCAACACTTCAATTCAATGTGCGAAGTAATTGGAGGGTTGCCTCACTTTCTAAATGCTGTCCTTTCAGAGAAAATCACTTTCCATTGAAAGTGCCTTAAACTACTTTCATGCATTCACAAAAAACTCACATGCGTTTCTCTGAAAGAGAAGCAGTCTGTTCCAACACTTCAATTCACTGTGCGAAGTGAATGGAGTGTTGCTTCACTTTCTAAATGCTGTCCTTTCAGAGAAAATCCCTTTCCTTTGAATGTGCCTTAAGCTACTTACAAGCATTCAACAGAAACTCACATGCATTTCTCTGAAAGAAAAGCAATCTGTTCCAACACTTCAATTCTCTGTGCGAAGTGAATGGAGTGTTGCTTCACTTTCTAAATGCTGTCCTTTCAGAGAAAATCACTTTCCTTTGAAAGTGCCTTAAGCTACTTGCAAGCATTCACAAGAAACACTAATGCGTTTCTATGAAAGAGAAGCACTCTGTTCCAACACATCAATTCACTCTGCGAAGTGAATGGAGTGTTGCTTCACTTTCTAAATGCTGTCCTTTTTGAGAAAATCACTTTTGTTTGAAAGTGCCTTAAGTAACTTACAAGCATTCACAAAAAACTCACATGCATTTCTCTGAAAGAGAAGCCTCTCTTCCAACACTTCAATTCACTGTGCGAAGTGAATGGGGTGGTGCTTCACTTTCTAAATGCTGTCCTGTCAGAGAAAATCACTTCCCTTTGAAACTGCCTTAATCTACTTACAAGCATTCAGAAGAAACTCCCATCTGTTTCTCTGAAAGAGAAGGAGTCTGTTCCAACACTTCAATTCACTGTGGGAAGTGAATGGAGTGTTGCTTCACTTTCTAAATGCTGTCCTTTCAGAGAAAATCACTTTCCTTTGTAAGTGCCTTAAGCTTCTTACAAGCATTCACAATAAACTCACATGCATTTCTCTAAAAGAGAAGCAGTCTGTTCCAACACTTCAATTCACTGTGCGAAGTGAATGGAGTGTTGCTTCACATTCTAAATGCTTTCCTTTCAGTGAAAATCACTTTCCTTTGAAAGTGCCTTAAGCAACTTGCAAGCATTCACAAGAAACACTAATGCGTTTCTATGAAAGAGAAGCAATCTGTTCCAACACTTCAATTCACTGCACGAAGGGAATGGAGTGTTGCTTCACTTTCTAAATGCTGTTCTTTCAGAGAAAATACTTTCCTTTGAAAGTGCCTTAAGCAACTTACAAGCATTCACCAGAAACTCACATGCGTTTCTCTGAAACAGAAGCAGTCTGTTCCAACACTTCAATTCACTGTGCGAAGTGAATGGAGTGTTGCTTCACTTTCTAAATGCTGTCCTTTCAGAGAATCACTTTCCTTTGAAAGTGCCTTAAGTTACTTGCATGCATTAGGAAGAAACTCACATGCGTTTCTCTGAAAGAGAAGCAGTCTGTTCCAACACTTCAATTCACTGTGCGAAGTGAATGGAGTGTTGCTTCAGTTTCTAAATGCTGTCCTTTCAGAGAAAATCACTTTCCTTTGAAAGTGTCTTAAACTTCTTTCAAGCAATCACAAAAAACTCACATGCGTTTCTCTGAAAGAGAATTAGTCTGTTCCAACACTTTAATTCACTGTGCGAAGTGAATGAAGTGTTGCTTCACTTTCTAAATGCTGTCCTTTCAGAGAAAATCACTTTCTTTTGAAAGTGCCTTAAGCTACTTGCAAGCATTCACAAGAAACACTAATGCGTTTCTATGAAAGAGAAGCAGTCTGTTCCAACACTTCAATTCACTGCACGAAGGGAATGGAGTATTGCTTCACTTCTAAATGCTGTCCTTTCAGAGAAAATCACTTTCTTTTTAAAGTGCCTTAAGCTACTTTCAAGCATTCACAAGAAACACACATGCGTTTCTCTGAAATAGAAGCAGTCTGTTCCAACACTTCAATACTCTGTGCGAAGTGAATGGAGTATTGCTTCACTTTCTAAATGCTGTCCTTTCAGAGAAAATCACTTTCCTTTGAAAGTGCCTTAAGCTACTTGCAAGCATTCACAAGAAACACTAGTGCGTTTCTATGAAAGAGAAGCACTCTGTTCCAACACTTCAATTCTCTGTGCGAAGTTAATGGAGTGTTGCTTCACTTTCTAAATGCTGTCTTTTCTGAGAAAATCACTCTCTTTTGAAACTGCCTTAAGCTACTTACAAGCATTCACAAGAAACTCACATGCGTTTCTATGAAAGAGAAGCAGTCTGTTCCAACACTTCAATTCACTGTGGGAAGTGAATGGAGCGTTGCAACAATTTCTAAATGCTATCCTTTCAGAGAAAATCACTTTCCTTTGAAAGTGCCTTAAGCTACTTACAAGCATTAGGAAGAAACTTACATGCGTTTCTCTGAAAGAGCAGCAGTCTGCTCCAACACTTCAATTCACTGTGCGAAGTGAATGGAGTGTTGCTTCACTTTCTAAATTCTGTCCTTTCAGAGAAAATCACTTTTGTTTGAAAGAGCTTGTAAGCTACTTACAAGCATTCAACAGAAAATCACATGCATTTCTGTGAAAGAGAAGCAGTCTGTTCCAACACTTCAATTCACTGTGCGAAGTGAATGGAGTGTTGATTCACTTTCTAAATGCTGTCCTTTCAGAGAAAATCACTTTCCTTTGAAAGTGCCTTAAGCTGCTTGCAAGCATTCACAAGAAACACTAATGCGTTTCTATGAAAGAGAAGCAGTCTGTTCCAACACTTCAATTCACTGTGCGAAGTGAATGGAGTGTTGCCTCACTTTCTAAATGCTGTTCTCTCAGAGAAAATCACTTTTGTTTGAAAGTGCCTTAAGTAACTTACAAGCATTCACAAAAAACTCACATACATTTCTCTGAAAGAGAAGTCTCTCTTCCAACACTTCAATTCACTGTGCGAAGTGAATGGAGTGGTACTTCACTTTCTAAATGCTGTCCTGTCAGAGAAAATCACTTCCCTTTGAAACTGTCTTAATCTACTTTCAAGCATTTAGAAGAAACTCACATCTGTTTCTCTGAAAGAGAAGGAGTCTGTTCCAACACTTCAATTCACTGTGCGAAGTGAATGGAGTGTTGCTTCACTTTCTAAATGCTGTCCTTTCAGAGAAAATCACTTTCCTTTGAAAGTGCCTTAAGCTACTTACAAGCATTAGGAAGAAACTTACATGCGTTTCTCTGAAAGAGCAGCAGTCTGCTCCAACACTTCAATTCACTGTGCGAAGTGAATGGAGTGTTGCTTCACTTTCTGAATGCTGTACTTTCAGAGAAAATCACTTTCCTTTGAAAGTGCCTTAAGCTTCTTACAAGCATTCACAAGAAACTCACATGCATTTCTCTAAAAGAGAAGCAGTCTGTTCTAACACTTCAATTCACTGTGCGAAGTGAATGGAGTGTTGCTTCACATTCTAAATGCTTTCCTTTCAGAGAAAATCACTTTCCTTTCATAGTGCCTTCAGCAACTTGCAAGCATTCACAAGAAACACTAATGCGTTTCTATGAAAGAGAAGCACTCTGTTCCAACACTTCAATTCACTGCACGAAGGGAATGGAGTGTTGCTTCTCTTTCTAAATGCTGTCCTTTCAGAGAAAATCGCTTTCCTTTGAAAGTGCCTTAAGCAACTTACAAGCATTCACCAGAAACACTAATGTGTTTCTATGAAAGAGAAGCACTCTGTTCCAACACTTCAATTCACTGCACGAAGGGAATGGAGTGTTGCTTCACTTTCTAAATGCTGTCCTTTCAGAGAAAATCACTTTCCTTTGAAAGAGCCTTAAGCTACTTACAAGCATTGAATGGAAACTCACATTCATTTCTCTGAAAGAGAATCAGTCTCTTCCAACACTTCAATTCACTGTTCAAAGTGAATGGAGTGTTGCTTCACGTTCTAAATGCTGTACTTTCAGAGAAAATCACTTTTGTTTGAAAGTGCCTTAAGCAACTTTCAAGCATTCACAAGAAACTCACACGTATTTCTCTGAAAGAGAAGCCTTCTCTTCCAACACTTCAATTCAGTAGGCGAAGTGAATGGAGTGTTGCTTCACTTTCTAAATGCTGTCCTTTCAGAGAAAATCACTTTCCTTTGAAAGTGCCTTAAGCTACTTACAAGCATTCACCAGAAACTCACATGTGTTTCTCTGAAAGAGAAGCAATCTGTTCCAACACTTCAATTCACTGTTCGAAGTGAATGGAATGTTACTTCACTTTCGAAATGCTGTCATTTCAGAGAAAATCACTTTCCTTTGAAAGTGCCTTAAGCTACTTTCAAGCATTCACAAAAAACTCACATGCGTTTCTCTGAAAGAGAAGCAGTCTGTTCCAACACTTCAATTCACTGTGCGAAGTGAATGGAGTGTTGCTTCACTTTCTAAATGCTGTCCTTTCAGAGAAAATCACTTTCCTTTGAAAGAGCATTAAGCTACTTACAAGCATTCAACAGAAACTCACATGCGTATCTCTGAAAGAGATGCAGTCTGTTCCAACACTTCAATTCACTGCACGAAAGGAATGGAGTGTTGCTTCACTTTCTAAATGCTGTCCTTTCAGAGAAAATCACTTTTCTTTGAAAGTGCCTTAAGCTACTTACAAGCATTCAACAGAAACTCACATGCATTTCTCTGAAAGAGAAGCAGTCTGTTCCAACACTTCAATTCACTGTGCGAAGTGAATGGAGTGTTGCTTCACTTTCTAAATTCTGTCCTTTCAGAGAAAATTACTTTCCTTTGAAAGTGCCTTAAACTTCTTTCAAGCATTCACAAAAAACTCACATGTGTTTCTCTGAAAGAGAAGCAGTCTGTTCCAACACTTCAATTCACTGTGCGAAGTGAATGGAGTGTTGCTTCACTTTCTAAATGCTGTCCTTTCAGAGAAAATCACTTTTCTTTGAAAGTGCCCTAAGCTACTTGCAAGCATTCACAAGAAACTCACATGTATTTCTCTGAAAGAGAAGCCTTCTCTTCCAACACTTCAATTCACTATGCGAAGTGAATGGAGTGTTGCTTCACTTTCTCAATGCTGTTCTTTCAGAGAAAGTCATTTTCCTTTGTAAGTGCCTTAAGCTACTTACAAGCATTCACCAGAAACTCACATGTGTTTCTCTGAAAGAGAAGCAATCTGTTCCAACACTTCAATTCACTGTTTGAAGTGAATGGAATGTTACTTCACTTTCGAAATGCTGTCATTTCAGAGAAAATCACTTTCCTTTGAAAGTGCCTTAAGCTACTTTCAAGCATTCACAAAAAACTCACATGCGTTTCTCTGAAAGAGAAGCAGTCTGTTCCAACACTTCAATTCACTGTGCGAAGTGAATGGAGTGTTGCTTCACTTTCTAAATGCTGTCCTTTCAGAGAAAATAACTTTCCTTTGAAAGAGCATTAAGCTACTTACAAGCATTCAACAGAAACTCACATGCATTTCTCTGAAAGAGAAGCAGTCTGTTCCAACACTTCAATTCAAAGCACGAAGGGAATGGAGTGTTGCTTCACTTTCTAAATGCTGTACTTTCAGTGAAAATCACTTTCCTTTGAAAGTGCCTTAAGCTACTTACAAGCATTCAACAGAAACTCACATGCATTTCTCTGAAAGAGAAGCAGTCTGTTCCAACACTTCAATTCACTGTGCGAAGTCAATGGAGTGTTGCTTCACTTTCTAAATTCTGTCCTTTCAGAGAAAATCACTTTCCTTTGAAAGTGCCTTAAGCTACTTACAAGCATTAGGAAGAAACTTACATGCGTTTCTCTGAAAGAGCAGCAGTCTGCTCCAACACTTCAATTCACTGTGCGAAGTGAATGGAGTGTTGCTTCACTTTCTAAATGCTGTCCTTTCAGAGAAAATCACTTTTGTTTGAAAGAGCTTGTAAGCTACTTACAAGCATTCAACAGAAAATCACATGCATTTCTGTGAAAGAGAAGCAGTCTGTTCCAACACTTCAATTCACTGTGCGAAGTGAATGGAGTGTTGCTACACTTTCTAAATGCTGTCCTTTCAGAGAAAATCTCTTTCCTTTGAAAGTGCCTTAAGCTACTTAGAAGCATTCAACCGAAACTCACATGCATTTCTCTGAAAGAGAAGCAGTCTGTTCCAACCCTTCAATTCACTGTGCGAAGTGAATGGAGTGTTGATTCACTTTCTAAATGCTGTCCTTTGAGAGAAAATCAATTTCCTTTGAAAGTGCCTTAAGCTGCTTGCAAGCATTCACAAGAAACACTAATGCGTTTCTATGAAAGAGAAGCACTCTGTTCCAACACTTCAATTCACTGTGCGAAGTGAATGGAGTGTTGCCTCACTTTCTAAATGCTGTCCTCTCAGAGAAAATCACTTTTGTTTGAAAGTGCCTTAAGTAACTTACAAGCATTCACAAAAAACTCACATACATTTCTCTGAAAGAGAAGTCTCTCTTCCAACACTTCAATTCACTGTGCGAAGTGAATGGAGTGGTACTTCACTTTCTAAATGCTGTCCTGTCAGAGAAAATCACTTCCCTTTGAAACTGTCTTAATCTACTTACAAGCATTTAGAAGAAACTCACATCTGTTTCTCTGAAAGAGAAGGAGTCTGTTCCAACACTTCAATTCACTGTGCGAAGTGAATGGAGTGTTGCTTCACTTTCTAAATGCTGTCCTTTCAGAGAAAATCACTTTCCTTTGAAAGTGCCTTAATCTACTTACAAGCATTAGGAAAAAACTCACATGCGTTTCTCTGAAAGAGACGCCTTCTCTTCCAACACTTCAATTCACTGTGCGAAGTGAATGGAGTGTTGCTTCACTTTCTGAATGCTGTACTTTCAGAGAAAATCACTTTCCTTTGAAAGTGCCTTAAGCTTCTTACAAGCATTCACAAGAAACTCACATGCATTTCTCTAAAAGAGAAGCAGTCTGTTCTAACACTTCAATTCACTGTGCGAAGTGAATGGAGTGTTGCTTCACATTCTAAATGCTTTCCTTTCAGAGAAAATCACTTTCCTTTCAAAGTGCCTTCAGCAACTTGCAAGCATTCACAAGAAACACTAATGCGTTTCTATGAAAGAGAAGCACTCTGTTCCAACACTTCAATTCACTGCACGAAGGGAATGGAGTGTTGCTTCTCTTTCTAAATGCTGTCCTTTCAGAGAAAATCGCTTTCCTTTGAAAGTGCCTTAAGCAACTTACAAGCATTCACCAGAAACACTAATGTGTTTCTATGAAAGTGAAGCACTCTGTTCCAACACTTCAATTCACTGCACGAAGGGAATGGAGTGTTGCTTCACTTACTAAATGCTGTCCTTTCAGAGAAAATCACTTTCCTTTGAAAGAGCCTTAAGCTACTTACAAGCATTGAACAGAAACTCACATTCATTTCTCTGAAAGAGAATCAGTCTCTTCCAACACTTCAATTCACTGTGCAAAGTGAATGGAGTGTTGCTTCACGTTCTAAATGCTGTACTTTCAGAGAAAATCACTTTTGTTTGAAAGTGCCTTAAGCAACTTTCAAGCATTCACAAGAAACTCACACGTATTTCTCTGAAAGAGAAGCCTTCTCTTCCAACACTTCAATTCAGTAGGCGAAGTGAATGGAGTGTTGCTTCACTTTCTAAATGCTGTCCTTTCAGAGAAAATCACTTTCCTTTGAAAGTGCCTTAAGCTACTTACAAGCATTCACCAGAAACTCACATGTGTTTCTCTGAAAGAGAAGCATTCTGTTCCAAAACTTCAATTCACTGTTCGAAGTGAATAAAATGTTACTTCACTTTCTACATGCTGTCCTTTCAGAGAAAATCACTTTCCTTTGAAAGTGCCTTAAGCTACTTTCAAGCATTCACAAAAAAGTCACATTCGTTTTTTCTGAAACAGAAGCAGTCTGTTCCAGCACTTCAATTCACTGTGCAAAGTGAATGGAGTGTTGCTTCACTTTCTAAATGCTGTCATTTCAGAGAAAATCACTTTCCTTTGAAAGTGCCTCAAGCAACTTGCGGGCATTCACAAGAAACACTAATGTGTTTCTATGAAAGAGAAGCACTCTGTTCCAACACTTCAATTCACTGCACGAAGGGAATGGAGTGTTGCTTCACTTTCTAAATGCTGTCCTTTCAGAGAAAATCACTTTCCTTTGAAAGTGCCTTAAGCTACTTGCAAGCATTCACAAGAAACGCTAATGCGTTTCTCTGAAAGAGAAGCAGTCTGTTCCAACACTTCATTCAGTGCACGAAGTGAATGGAGTGTTGCAACAATTTCTAAATGCTGTTCTTTCTGAGAAAATCACTTTCTTTGGATGAGCCTTGAGCGACTTACAAGCATTCAACAGAAACTCACATGCATTTCTCTGAAAGAGAAGCAGTCTGTTTTAACACTTCAATTCATTGTGCGAAGGGAATGAAATGTTGCTTCACGTTCTAAATGCTGCCCTTTCAGAGAAAATCACTTTCCTTTGAAAGTGCCTTAAGGTACTTAAAAGCATTAGGAAGAAACTCACATGCGTTTCTCTGAAAGAGAAGCAGTCTGTACCAACACTTCAATTCACTGTGCGAAGTGAATGGAGTGTTGCTTCACTTTCAAAATGCTGTCCTTTCTGAGAAAATCACTTTCCTTTGAAAGTGCCTTAAGCTACTTACAAGCATTCACCAGAAACACACATGTGTTTCTCTGAAAGAGAAGCAATCTGCTCCAAAACTTCAATTCACTTTTCGAAGTGAATAAAATGTTACTTCACTTTCTACATGCTGTCCTTCCAGAGAAAATCACTTTCCTTTGAAAGTGCCTTAAGCTACTTTCAAGCATTAACAAAAAACTCACATGTGTTTCTCTGAAAAAGATGCAGTCTGTTCCAACACTTCAATTCATGGTGCGAAGTGAATGGAGCGTTGCCTCACTTTCGAAATGCTGTCCTTTCAGAGAAAATCACTTTCTTTTGAGAGTGTCTTAAGCTACTTTCAAGCATTAGTAATAAACTCACATGCGTTTCTATGAAAGAGAAGCAGTCTGTTCCAACACTTCAGTTCACTGCACGAAGGGAATGGAGTGTTGCTTCATTTTCTAAATGCTGTCCTTTCAGAGAAAATCACTTTCCTTTGAAAGTGCCTTAAGCTATTTACAAGCATTCAACAGAAACTCACATGCTTTTCTCTGAAAGAGAAGCAGTCTGTTCCAACACTTCAAATCACTGTGCGAAGTGAATGGAGTGTTGCTTCACTTTCTAAATGCTGTCCTTTCAGAGAAAATCACTTTTTTTGAAAGTGCCCTAAGCTACTTACAAGCATTCAACAGAAACACACATGCGTTTCTCTGAAAGAGAAGCAGTCTATTCCAACACTTCAATTCACTGTGCGAAGTGTATGGCGTGTTGCTTCACTTTCTAAATGCTGTCATTTCTGAAAAAATCACTTTTTTTGAAAGTGCCCTAAGCTACTTACTAGCATTCAACAGAAACTCGCATGCGTTTCTCTGAAAGACAAGCAATCTGTTCCAACACTTCATTTCACTGTGCAAAGTGAATGGAGTGTTGCCTCACTTTTGAAATGCCTCCTTTCAGAGAAAATCACTTTCCTTTGAAAGTGCCTTAAGCTACTTTAAAGCATTCACTAAAAAAAATACATGCGTTTCTCTGAAAGAGAAGCAGTCTGTTCCAACACTTCAATTCCCTGTGCGAAGTGAATGGAGTGTTGCTTCACTTTGTAAATGCTGTCCTTTCAGAGAAAATCACGTTCCTTTGAAAGTGCCTTACGCTACTTACAAGCATTCACCAGAAACTCACATGTGTTTCTCTGAAAGAGAAGCAATCTGTTCCAAGACTTCAATTAACTGTGCAAAGTGAATGGAGTGTTGCCTCACTTTCTAAATGCTGTCCTTTCCGAGAAAATCACTTTCCTTTGAAAGTGCCTTAAGCTATTTTCAAGCATTCACAAAAAATTCACATGCGTTTCTCTGAACGATAAGCAGTCTGTTCCAACACTTCAATTCTCTGTGCAAAGTGAATGGAGTGTTGCTTCACTTTCTAAATGCTGTCCTTTCAAAGAAAATCACTTTCTTTTGAAAGTGCCTTAAGCTACTTGCAAGCATTCTCAAGAAACACTAATGCGTTTCTCTGAAAGAGAAGCAGTCTGTTCCAACACTTCATTCACTGCACGAAGTGAATGGAGTGTTGCAACAATTTCTAAATGCTGATCTTTCAGAGAAAATCACTTTCCTTTGAATGAGCCTTGAGCTACTTACAAGCATTCAACAGACACTCACATGCATTTCTCTGAAAGAGAAGCAGTCTGTTCCAACACTTCAATTCACTTTGCGAAGGGAATGGAGTGTTGCTTCACTTTCTAAATGCTGCCATTTCAGAGAAAATCACTTTCCTTTAAAAGTGCCTTAAGTTACTTACAAGCATTACGAAGAAACTCACATGCATTTCTCTGAAAGAGAAGCAGTCTGTTCCAACACTTCAATTCACTGTGCGAAGTGAATGGAGTGTTGCTTCACTTTCTAAATGCTGTCCTTTCCGAGAAAATAACTTTCCGTTGAAAGTGCCTTAAGCTACTTACAAGCATTCACCAGAAACTCACATGTGTTTATCTGAAAGAGAAGCAATCTGTTCCAAAACTTCAATTCACTGTTCGAAGTGAATAAAATGTTTCTTCACTTTCTACATGCTGTCCTTTCAGAGAAAATCACTTTCCTTTGAAAGTGCCTTAAGCTGCTTTCAAGCATTCACAAAAAAGTCACATTCGTTTTTTCTGAAAGAGAAGCAGTCTGTTCCAACACTTCAATTCACTGTGCAAAGTGAATGGAGTGTTGCTTCACTTTCTAAATGCTGTCATTTCAGAGAAAATCACTTTCCTTTGAAAGTGCCTCAAGCAACTTGCGAGCATTCACAAGAAACACTAATGTGTTTCTATGAAAGAGAAGCACTCTGTTCCAACACTTCAATTCACTGCACGAAGGGAATGGAGTGTTGCTTCACTTTCTAAATGCTGTCCTTTCAGAGAAAATCACTTTCCTTTGAAAGTGCCTTAAGCTACTTGCAAGCATTCACAACAAACACTAATGCGTTTCTCTGAAAGAGAAGCAGTCTGTTCCAACACTTCATTCACTGCACGAAGTGAATGGAGTGTTGCAACAATTTCTAAATGCTGTTCTTTCTGAGAAAATCACTTTCCTTTGAATGAGCCTTGAGCTACTTACAAGCATTCAACAGAAACTCACATGCATTTCTCTGAAAGAGAAGCAGTCTGTTCCAACACTTCAATTCATTGTGCGAAGGGAATGGAGTGTTGCTTCACGTTCTAAATGCTGTCCTTTCCGAGAAAATCACTTTCCTTTGAAAGTGCCTTAAGCTACTATCAAGCATTCACAAAAAATTCACATGCGTTTCTCTGAAAGATAAGCAGTCTGTTCCAACACTTCAATTCTCTGTGCAAAGTGAATGGAGTGTTGCTTCACTTTCTAAATGCTGTCCTTTCAAAGAAAATCACTTTCCTTTGAAAGTGCCTTAAGCTACTTGCAAGCATTATCAAGAAACACTAATGCGTTTCTCTGAAAGAGAAGCAGTCTGTTCCAACACTTCATTCACTGCACGAAGTGAATGGAGTGTTGCAACAATTTCTAAATGCTGTTCTTTCAGAGAAAATCACTTTCCTTTGAATGAGCCTTGAGCTACTTACAAGCATTCAACAGACACTCACATGCATTTCTCTGAAAGAGAAGCAGTCTGTTCCAACATTTCAATTCACTTTGCGAAGGGAATGGAGTGTTGCTTCACTTTCTAAATGCTGCCATTTCAGGGAAAATCACTTTCCTTTGAAAGTGCCTTAAGCTACTTACAAGCATTACGAAGAAACTCACATGCGTTTCTCTGAAAGAGAAGCAGTCTGTTCCAACACTGCAATTCACTGTGCGAAGTGAATGGAGTGTTGCTTCACTTTCTAAATGCTGTCCTTTCCGAGAAAATAACTTTCCTTTGAAAGTGCCTTAAGCTACTTACAAGCATTCACCAGAAACTCACATGTGTTTCTCTGAAAGAGAAGCAATCTGTTCCAAATCTTCAATTCACTGTTCGAAGTGAATAAAATGTTACTTCACTTTCTACATGCTGTCCTTTCAGAGAAAATCACTTTCCTTTGAAAGTGCCTTAAGCTACTTTCAAGCATTCACAAAAAAGTCACATTCGTTTTTTCTGAAACAGAAGCAGTCTGTTCCAACACTTCAATTCACTGTGCAAAGTGAATGGAGTGTTGCTTCACTTTCTAAATGCTGTCATTTCAGAGAAAATCACTTTCCTTTGAAAGTGCCTCAAGCAACTTGCGGGCATACACAAGAAACACTAATGTGTTTCTATGAAAGAGAAGCACTCTGTTCCAACACTTCAATTCACTGCACGAAGGGAATGGAGTGTTGCTTCACTTTCTAAATGCTGTCCTTTCAGAGAAAATCACTTTCCTTTGAAAGTGCCTTAAGCTACTTGCAAGCATTCACAAGAAACGCTAATGCGTTTCTCTGAAAGAGAAGCAGTCTGTTCCAACACTTCATTCACTGCACGAAGTGAATGGAGTGTTGCAACAATTTCTAAATGCTGTTCTTTATGAGAAAATCAATTTCCTTTGAATGAGCCTTGAGCTACTTACAAGCATTCAACAGAAACTCACATGCATTTCTCTGAAAGAGAAGCAGTCTGTTTTAACACTTCAATTCATTGTGCGAAGGGAATGGAGTGTTGCTTCACGTTCTAAATGATGGCCTTTCAGAGAAAATCACTTTCCTTTGAAAGTGCCTTAAGGTACTTACAAGCATTACAAAGAAACTCACATGCGTTTCTCTGAAAGAGAAGCAGTCTGTACCAACACTTCAATTCACTGTGCGAAGTGAATGGAGTGTTGCTTCACTTTCTAAATGCTGTCCTTTCTGAGAAAATCACTTTCCTTTGAAAGTGCCTTAAGCTACTTACAAGCATTCACCAGAAACACACATGTGTTTCTCTGAAAGAGAAGCAATCTGTTCCAAACCTTCAATTCACTGTTCGAAGAGAATAAAATGTTACTTCACTTTCTACATGCTGTCCTTCCAGAGAAAATCACTTTCCTTTGAAAGTGCCTTAAGCTACTTTCAAGCATTCACAAAAAACTCACATGCGTTTCTCTGAAAAAGAAGCAGTCTGTTCCAACACTTCAATTCATGGTGCGAAGTGAATGGAGTGTTGCCTCACTTTCGAAATGCTGTCCTTTCAGAGAAAATCACTTTCTTTTGAGAGTGCCTTAAGCTACTTACAAGCATTAGAAATAAACTCACATGCGTTTCTATGAAAGAGAAGCAGTCTGTTCCAACACTTCAGTTCACTGCACGAAGGGAATGGCGTGTTGCTTCACTTTCTAAATGCTGCCCTTTCAGAGAAAACCACTTTTGTTTGAAAGTGCTTTAAGCAACTTTCAATCATTCACAAGAAATTCACATGCATTTCTCTGAAAGAGAACCCTTCTCTTCCAACACTTCAATTCACTGTGCGAAGTGAATGGAGTGTTGCTTCACTTTCTAAATGCTGTCCTTTCAGAGAAAATCACGTTCCATTGAAAGTGCCTTACGCTTCTTACAAGCATTCACCAGAAACTCACATGTGTTTCCCTGAAAGAGAAGCAATCTGTCACAAGACTTCAATTCACTGTGCAAAGTGAATGGAGTGTTGCCTCACTTTCTAAATGCTGTCCTTTCCGAGAAAATCACTTTCCTATGAAAGTGCCTTAAGCTATTTCCAAGCATTCACAAAAAATTCACATGCATTTCTCTGAAAGAGAAGCAGTCTGTTCCAACACTTCAATTCACTGTGCGATGGGAATGGAGTGTTGCTTCACTTTCTAAATGCTGTACTTTCAGAGAAAATCACTTTCCTTTGAAAGTTCCTTAAGATACTTTCAAGCATTCACAAGAAAGACACATGCGTTTCTCTGAAATAGAAGCATCGGTTCCAGCACTTCAATTCACTGTGCGAAGTGAATGGAGTGTTGCTTCACTTTCTAAATGCTGTACTTTAAGAGAAAATCACTTTTGTTTGAAAGTGCCTTAAGCTACTTTCAAGCATTCACAAGAAACTCAAATGCATTTCTCTGAAAGACAAGCCTTCTCTTCCAACACTTCAATTCACTGTGCGAAGTGCATGGAGTGTTGCTTCACTTTCAAATGCTGTCCTTTCAGAGAATATCACTTTCCTTTGAAACTGCCTTAATCTACTTACAAGCATTCACAAGAAACTCACATCTGTTTCTCTGAAAGAGAAGGAGTCTGTTCCAACACTTCAATTCACTGTGCGAAGTTAATGGAGTGTTGCTTCACTTTCTAAATGCTGTCATTTCAGAGAAATTCACTTTTCTTTGAAAGTGCCTTAAGCTACATACAAGCATTAGGAAGAAACTCACATGCGTTTTTCTGAAAGAGAAACCTTCTTTTCAAACACTTCAATTCACTGTGAGAAGTGAATGGAGTGATGCTTTACTTTCTAAATGCTGTCCTTTCAGAGAAAATCACTTTCCTTTGAAAGTGATTTAAACAACTTTCAAGAATTCAACAGAAACTCACATGCATTTCTCTGAAAGAGAAACAGTCTGTTCCAAAACTTCAAATCACTGTGCGAAGTGAATGGACTGTTGCTTCACTTTCTAAATGCTGTCCTTTCAGAGAAAATCACTTTCCTTTGAAAGTGCCTTAAACTACTTTCAAGCGTTCACAAAAAACTCACATGCGTTTCTGTGAAAGAGAAGCAGTCTGTTCCAACACGTCAATTCACTGTGTGAAGTGAATGGAGTGCTTCTTCACTTTCTAAATGCTGTCCTTTCAGAGAAAATCACTTTTTTTGAAAGTGCCTTAAGCAACTTGCAAGCATTCACAAGAAACACTGATGCGTTTCTATGAAAGAGAAGCACTCTGTTCCAACCCTTCAATTCACTGCACGAAGGGAATGGAGTGTTGCTTCACTTTCTAAATGCTGTCCTTTCAGAGAAAATCACTTTCCTTTGAAAGTGCATTAAGCTACTTACAAGCATTAGGAAGAAACTCACTTGCGTTTCTCTGAAAGAGAAGCAGTCTGTTCCAACACTTCAATTCACTGTGCGAAGTGAATGGAGAGTTGCTTCACTTTCTACATGCTGTCCTTTCAGAGA
Organism: Myodes glareolus; assembly: GCF_982192425.1. Lineage (NCBI taxonomy): Eukaryota > Metazoa > Chordata > Mammalia > Rodentia > Cricetidae > Myodes > Myodes glareolus. Next base: position 75,446 of record NC_142043.1, on the reverse strand, counting down.
AAATCCCTTTTTTTGAAAGTGCCCTAAGCTACTTACAAGCATTCAACAGAAACTCACATGCGTTTCTCTGAAAGAGAAGCAGTCTGTTCCAACACTTCAATTCACTGTGCGATGTGAATGGAGTGTTGCTTCACTTTCTATATGCTGTCATTTCAGAGAAAATCACTTTCCCTTGAAAGTGCCTTAAGCAACTTTCAAGCATTCACAAGAAATTCACATGCATTTCCATGAAAGAGAAGCCTTCTCTTCCAACACTTCAATTCACTTTTTCGAAGTGAATGGAGTGTTGCTTCACATTCTAAATGCTGTCCTTTCAGAGAAAATCACTTTCCTTTAAAAGTGCCTTAAACTACTTTCAAGCATTCACAAAAAACTCACATGCGTTTCTCTAAAAGAGAAGCAGTCTGTTTCAACACTTCAATTCACTGTGCGAAGGGAATGGAGTGTTGCTTCACTTTCTAAATGCTGTACTTTCAGAGAAAATCACTTTCCTTTGAAAGTGCCTTAAGCTACTTTCAAGCATTCACAAGAAACACACATGCGTTTCTCTGAAATAGAAGCATCGGTTCCAGCACTTCAATTCACTGTGCGAAGTGAATGGAGTGTTTCTTCACTTTCTAAATGCTGTACTTTCAGAGAAAATCACTTTTGTTTGAAAGTGCCTTAAGCTACTTTCAAGCATTCACAAGACACTCAAATGCATTTCTCTGAAAGACAAGCCTTCTCTTCCAACACTTCAATTCACTGTGCGAAGTGCATGGAGTGTTGCTTCACTTTCAAATGCTGTCCTTTCAGAGAATAACACTTTCCTTTGAAACTTCCTTAATCTACTTACAAGCATTCACAAGAAACTCACATCTGTTTCTCTGAAAGAGAAGGAGTCTTTTCCAACACTTCAATTCACTGTGCGAAGTTAATGGAGTGTTGCTTCACTTTCTAAATGCTGTCATTTCAGAGAAAATCACTTTCCTTTGAAAGTGCCTTAAGCTACATACAAGCATTAGGAAGAAACTCACATGCGTTTCTCTGAAAGAGAAGCTTTCTGTTCCAACACTTCAATTCACTGTGCGAAGTGAATGGAGTGTTGCCTGACTTTTGAAATGTTGTCCTTTCAGAGAAAATCACTTTCCTTTGAAAGTGCCTTTAACTACTTTCAAGCATTCACAAAAAACTCACATGCGTTTCTCTGAAAGAGAAGCAGTCTGTTCCAACACTTCAATTCACTGTGCGAAGTGAATGGAGTGTTGCTTCACTTTCTAAATGCTGTCCTTTCAGAGAAAATCACTTTCCTTTGAAAGTGCCTTAAGTTACTTGCAAGCGTTAGGAAGAAACTCACATGTGTTTCTCTGAAAGAGAAGCAGTCTGTTCCAACACTTCAATTCACTGTGCGAAGTGAATGGAGTGTTGCTTCCCTTTCTAAAGGCTATCCTTTCAGAGAAAATCACTTTCCTTTGAAAGAGCCTTAAGGTACTTGCAAGCATTCCCAAGAAACACTATTGCATTTCTATGAAAGTGACGCAGTCGGTTCCAACACTTCAATTCATTGCACGAAGGGAATGGAGTTTTCCTTCACTTTCTAAATGCTGTCCTTTCAGAGAAAATCACTTTCCATTGAAAGAGCCTTGAGCTACTTACAACCATTAAACAGAAGCTCATATGCATTTCTCTGAAAGAGAAGCAGTCTGTTCCAACACTTCAATTCACTGAGCGAAATGAATGGAGTGTTGCTTTACTTTAAATGCTGTCCTTTCAGAGAAAATCACTTTTGTTTGAAAGTGCTTTAAGCAACTTTCAAGCATTCACAAGAAATTCACATGCATTTCTCTGAAAGAGAACCCTTCTCTTCCAACACTTCGATTCACTGTGCGAAGTGAATGGAGTGTTGCTTCACTTTCTAAATGCTGTCCCTTCAGAGAAAATCACATTCTTTTGAAAGTGCCTTATGCTACTTACAAGCATTCACCAGAAACTCACATGTGTTTCTCTGAAAGAGAAGCAATCTGTTCCAACACTTCAATTCACTGTGCAAAGTGAATGGAGTGTTGCCTCACTTTCTAAATGCTTTCCTTTCCGAGAAAATCACTTTCCTTTGAAAGTGCCTTAAGCTACTTTCAAGCATTCACAAGAAATTCACATGCATTTCCATGAAAGAGAAGCCTTCTCTTCCAACACTTCAATTCACTTTTTCGAAGTGAATGGAGTGTTGCTTCACATTCTAAATGCTGTCCTTTCAGAGAAAATCACTTTCCTTTAAAAGTGCCTTAAACTACTTTCAAGCATTCACAAAAAACTCACATGCGTTTCTCTAAAAGAGAAGCAGTCTGTTTCATCACTTCAATTCACTGTGCGAAGGGAATGGAGTGTTGCTTCACTTTCTAAATGCTGTACTTTCAGAGAAAATCACTTTCCTTTGAAAGTGCCTTAAGCTACTTTCAAGCATTCACAAGAAACACACATGCGTTTCTCTGAAATAGAAGCATCGGTTCCAGCACTTCAATTCACTGTGCGAAGTGAATGGAGTGTTTCTTCACTTTCTAAATGTTCTACTTTCAGAGAAAATCACTTTTGTTTGAAAGTGCCTTAAGCTACTTTCAAGCATTCACAAGAAACTCAAATGCATTTCTCTGAAAGACAAGCCTTTTCTTCCAACACTTCAATTCACTGTGCGAAGTGCATGGAGTGTTGCTTCACTTTCAAATGCTGTCCTTTCAGAGAATATCACTTTTCTTTGAAACTTCCTTAATCTACTTACAAGCATTCACAAGAAACTCACATCTGTTTCTCTGAAAGAGAAGGAGTCTGTTCCAACACTTCAATTCACTGTGCGAAGTTAATGGAGTGTTGCTTCACTTTCTAAATGCTGTCATTTCAGAGAAAATCACTTTCCTTTGAAAGTGCCTTAAGCTACATACAAGCATTAGGAAGAAACTCACATGCGTTTCTCTGAAAGAGAAGCTTTCTGTTCCAACACTTCAATTCACTGTGCGAAGTGAATGGAGTGTTGCTTCACTTTCTAAATGCTGTACTTTCAGAGAACATCACTTTTGTTTGAAAGTGCCTTAAACAACTTTCAAGCATTCACAAGAAACTCACATGCATTTCTCTGAAAGAGAAACCTTCTTTTCAAACACTTCAATTCACTGTGAGAAGTGAATGGAGTGATGCTTTACTTTCTAAATGCTGTCCTTTCAGAGAAAATCACTTTCCTTTGAAAGTGATTTAAGCTACTTTCAAGAATTCAACAGAAACTCACATGCATTTCTCTGAAAGAGAAGCAGTCTGTTCCAACACTTCAATTCACTGTGCAAAGTGAATGGAGTGTTGCTTCACTTTCTAAATGCTGTCCTTTCAGAGAAAATCGCTTTCCTTTGAAAGTGCCTTAAACTACTTTCAAGCGTTCACAAAAAACTCACATGCGTTTCTGTGAAAGAGAAGCAGTCTGTTCCAACACGTCAATTCACTGTGTGAAGTGAATGGAGTGCTGCTTCACTTTCTAAATGCTGTCCTTTCAGAGAAAATCACTTTTTTTGAAAGTGCCTTAAGCAACTTGCAAGCATTCACAAGAAACACTAATGCGTTTCTATGAAAGAGAAGCACTCTGTTCCAACACTTCAATTCACTGCACGAAGGGAATGGAGTGTTGCTTCACTTTCTAAATGCTGTCCTTTCAGAGAAAATCACTTTCCTTTGAAAGTGCATTAAGCTACTTACAAGCATTAGGAAGAAAATCACTTGCGTTTCTCTGAAAGAGAAGCAGTCTGTTCCACAACTTCACTTCACTGTGCAAAGTGAATGGAGTGTTGCCTCACTTTTGAAATGTTGTCCTTTCAGAGAAAATCACTTTCCTTTGAAAGTGCCTTTAACTACTTTCAAGCATTCACAAAAAACTCACATGCGTTTCTCTGAAAGAGAAGCAGTCAGTTCCAACACTTCAATTCACTGTGCGAAGTGAATGGAGTGTTGCTTCACTTTCTAAATGCTGTCCTTTCAGAGAAAATCACTTTCCTTTGAAAGTGCCTTAAGTTACTTGCAAGCATTAGGAAGAAACTCACATGTGTTTCTCTGAAAGAGAAGCAGTCTGTTCCAACACTTCAATTCACTGTGCGAAGTGAATGGAGTGTTGCTTCCCTTTCTAAAGGCTATCCTTTCAGAGAAAATCACTTTCCTTTGAAAGTGCCTTAAGCTACTTACAAGCATTCAACAGAAATCACATGCATTTATCTGAAAGAAAAGCAGTCTGTTCCAACACTTCAATTCATTGCACGAAGGGAATGGAGTTTTGCTTCACTTTCTAAATGCTGTCCTTTCAGAGAAAATCACTTTCCTTTGAAAGAGCCTTGAGCTACTTACAAGCATTCAGCAGAAGCTCATATGCATTTCTCTGAAAGACAAGCAGTCTGTTCCAACACTTCAATTCACTGTGCGAAGGGAATGGAATGTTACTTCACTTTCTAAATGCTGTACTTTCAGAGAAAATTACTTACCTTTGAAAGTGCCTTAAGCTACTTTCAAGCATTCACAAGAAACACACATGTGTTTCTCTGAAATAGAAGCAGTCTGTTCCAACACTTCAATTCTCTGTGCGAAGGGAATGGGGTGTTGCTTCACTTTCTAAATGCTGTCTCTTCCGAGAAAATCACTTTCTTTGAAAGAGCCTTAAGCTACTTACAAGCATTCAACAGAAACTCACATGCATTTCTCTGTTAGAGAAGCAGTCTGTTCCAACACTTCAATTCACTGCACGAAGGTTATGGAGTGTTGCTTCATTTTCTAAATGCTGTCATTTCAGAGAAAATCACTTTCCTTTGAAAGTGCCTTAAGGTACTTGCAAGCATTCACAGAAACTCACATGCATTTCTCTGAAAGAGAAGCAATCTGTTCCAACACTTCAATTCACTGTGCGAAGTGAATGGAGTGTTGCTTCACTTTCTAAATCCTGTCCTTTCAGAGAAAATCACTTTCCTTTGAAAGTGCCTTAAACTACTTTCAAGCACTCACAAAAAACTCACATGCGTTTCTCTGAAAGAGAAGCAGTCTGTTCCAACACTTCAATTCACTGTGCGAAGTGAATGGAGTGTTGCTTCACTTTCTAAATTTTGTCCTTTCAGAGAAAATCACTTTCCTTTGAAAGTGCCTTAAGCTACTTGCAAGCATTCCCAAGAAACACTATTGCATTTCTATGAAAGTGACGCAGTCGGTTCCAACACTTCAATTCATTGCACGAAGGGAATGGAGTTTTCCTTCACTTTCTAAATGCTGTCCTTTCAGAGAAAATCACTTTCCATTGAAAGAGCCTTGAGCTACTTACAACCATTAAACAGAAGCTCATATGCATTTCTCTGAAAGAGAAGCAGTCTGTTCCAACACTTCAATTCACTGAGCGAAATGAATGGAGTGTTGCTTTACTTTAAATGCTGTCCTTTCAGAGAAAATCACTTTTGTTTGAAAGTGCTTTAAGCAACTTTCAAGCATTCACAAGAAATTCACATGCATTTCTCTGAAAGAGAACCCTTCTCTTCCAACACTTCGATTCACTGTGCGAAGTGAATGGAGTGTTGCTTCACTTTCTAAATGCTGTCCCTTCAGAGAAAATCACATTCTTTTGAAAGTGCCTTATGCTACTTACAAGCATTCACCAGAAACTCACATGTGTTTCTCTGAAAGAGAAGCAATCTGTTCCAACACTTCAATTCACTGTGCAAAGTGAATGGAGTGTTGCCTCACTTTCTAAATGCTTTCCTTTCCGAGAAAATCACTTTCCTTTGAAAGTGCCTTAAGCTACTTTCAAGCATTCACAAGAAATTCACATGCATTTCCATGAAAGAGAAGCCTTCTCTTCCAACACTTCAATTCACTTTTTCGAAGTGAATGGAGTGTTGCTTCACATTCTAAATGCTGTCCTTTCAGAGAAAATCACTTTCCTTTAAAAGTGCCTTAAACTACTTTCAAGTATTCACAAAAAACTCACATGCGTTTCTCTAAAAGAGAAGCAGTCTGTTTCATCACTTCAATTCACTGTGCGAAGGGAATGGAGTGTTGCTTCACTTTCTAAATGCTGTACTTTCAGAGAAAATCACTTTCCTTTGAAAGTGCCTTAAGCTACTTTCAAGCATTCACAAGAAACACACATGTGTTTCTCTGAAATAGAAGCATCGGTTCCAGCACTTCAATTCACTGTGCGAAGTGAATGGAGTGTTTCTTCACTTTCTAAATGCTGTACTTTCAGAGAAAATCACTTTTGTTTGAAAGTGCCTTAAGCTACTTTCAAGCATTCACAAGAAACACACATGCGTTTCTCTGAAATAGAAGCAGTCTGTTCCAACACTTCAATTCACTGTGCGAAGGGAATGGGGTGTTGCTTCACTTTCTAAATGCTGTCTCTTCCGAGAAAATCACTTTCTTTTGAAAGAGCCTTAAGCTACTTACAAGCATTCAACAGAAACTCACATGCATTTCTCTGTTAGAGAAGCAGTCTGTTCCAACACTTCAATTCACTGCACGAAGGTTATGGAGTGTTGCTTCACTTTCTAAATGCTGTCATTTCAGAGAAAATCACTTTCCTTTGAAAGTGCCTTAAGGTACTTGCAAGCATTCAACAGAAACTCACATGCATTTCTCTGAAAGATAAGCAATCTGTTCCAACACTTCAATTCACTGTGCGAAGTGAATGGAGTGTTGCTTCACTTTCTAAATCCTGTCCTTTCAGAGAAAATCACTTTCCTTTGAAAGTGCCTTAAACTACTTTCAAGCACTCACAAAAAACTCACATGCGTTTCTCTGAAAGAGAAGCAGTCTGTTCCAACACTTCAATTCACTGTGCGAAGTGAATGGAGTGTTGCTTCACTTTCTAAATTCTGTCCTTTCAGAGAAAATCACTTTCCTTTGAAAGTGCCTTAAGCTACTTGCAAGCATTCCCAAGAAACACTATTGCATTTCTATGAAAGTGACGCAGTCGGTTCCAACACTTCAATTCATTGCACGAAGGAAATGGAGTTTTCCTTCACTTTCTAAATGCTGTCCTTTCAGAGAAAATCACTTTCCATTGAAAGAGCCTTGAGCTACTTACAACCATTAAACAGAAGCTCATATGCATTTCTCTGAAAGAGAAGCAGTCTGTTCCAACACTTCAATTCACTGAGCGAAATGAATGGAGTGTTGCTTTACTTTAAATGCTGTCCTTTCAGAGAAAATCACTTTTGTTTGAAAGTGCTTTAAGCAACTTTCAAGCATTCACAAGAAATTCACATGCATTTCTCTGAAAGAGAACCCTTCTCTTCCAACACTTCAATTCACTGTGCGAAGTGAATGGAGTGTTGCTTCACTTTCTAAATGCTGTCCCTTCAGAGAAAATCACATTCTTTTGAAAGTGCCTTATGCTACTTACAAGCATTCACCAGAAACTCACATGTGTTTCTCTGAAAGAGAAGCAATCTGTTCCAACACTTCAATTCACTGTGCAAAGTGAATGGAGTGTTGCCTCACTTTCTAAATGCTTTCCTTTCCGAGAAAATCACTTTCCTTTGAAAGTGCCTTAAGCTACTTTCAACCATTCACAAAAAATTCACATGCGTTTCTCTGAATGATAAGCAGTCTGTTCCAACACTTGAATTATCTGTGCGAAGTGAATGGAGTGTTGCTTCACTTTCGAAATGCTGTCTTTCAAAGAAAATCACTTTCCTTTGAAAGTGCCTTAAGCTACTTGCAAGCATTCACCAGAAACACTAATGCGTTTCTCTGAAAGAGAAGCAGTCTGTTCCAACACTTCATTCACTGCACGAAGTGAATGGAGTGTTGCTTCACTTTCTAAATGCTGTCCTTTCAGAGAAAATTACTTTCCTTTGAAACTGCCTTGAGCTACTTACAAGCATTCAACAGAAACTCACATGCATTTCTCTGATAGAGAAGCAGTCTGTTCCAAAACTTCAATTCACTGCACGAAGGGAATGGAGTGTTGCTTCACTTTCTAAATGCTGTCCTTTAAGAGAAAATCACTTTCCTTTGAAAGTGCCTTAAGATACTTACATGCATTCAACAGAAACTCACATGCATTTCTCTGACAGAGAATCCTTCTTTTCCAACACTTCAATTCACTGTGCGAAGTGAATGGAGTGTTGCGTCACTTCCTGAAAGCTGTCCTTTCAAAGAATGTCACTTTCCTTTGAAAGTGCCTTAAACTACTTACAAGAATTCAACAGAAACTCGCATGCATTTCTCTGAAAGAGAAGCAGTCTGTTGCAAAACTTCAATTCACTGTGCAAAGTGAATGGAGTGTTGCTTCACTTTCTAAATTCTGTCCTTTCAGAGAAAATCACTTTCCTTTGAAAGTGCCTTAAACTACTTTCAAGCATTCACAAAAAACTCACATGCGTTTCTCTGAAAGAGAAGCAGTCGGTTCCAACTCTTCAATTCACTGTGCGAAGTGAATGGAGTGTTGCTTAACTTTCTAAATGCTGTCCTTTCAGAGAAAATCACTTTTGTTTGAAAGAGCCTTAAGCAACTTTCAAACATTCACAAGAAACTCAAATACATTTCTCTGAAAGTCAAGCCTTCTCTTCCAACACTTCAATTCACTTTGCGAAGTGCATGGAGTGTTGCTTCACTTTCTAAATGCTGTCCTTTCAGAGAATATCACTTTCCTTTGAAACTGCCTTAATCTACTTACAAGCATTCACAAGAAACTCACATCTGTTTCTCTGAAAGAGAAGGAGTCTGTTCCAACACTTCAATTCACTGTGCGAAGTTAATGGAGTGTTACTTCACTTTCTAAATGCTGTCATTTCAGAGAAAATCACTTTCCTTTGAAAGTGCCTTAAGCTACTTACAAGCCTTAGGAAGAAACTCACATGCATTTCTCTGAAAGAGAAGCTTTCTGTTCCAACACTTCTATTCACTGTGCGAAATGAATGGAGTGTTGCTTCACTTTCTAAATGCTGTCCTTTCAGAGAAAATCACTTTCCTTTGAAAGTGCCTTAAGCAAATTTCAAGCATTCAACAGAAACTCACATGCATTTTTCTGAAAGAGAAGCCTTCTTTTCCAACACTTCAATTCACTGTGCAAAGTGAATGGAGTGTTGCTTCACTTTCTAAATGCTGTCCTTTCAGAGAAAATCATATACCTTTGAAGTGCCTTAAGCTACTTTCAAGAATTCACAAGAAACACACATGCGTTTCTCTGAAATAGAAGCAGTGTGTTCCAACATTTCAATTCACTGTGTGAAGTGAAGGGAGTGTTGCTTCACTTTCTAAATGCTGTCTTTTCCGAGAAAATCACTTTCCTTTGAAAGTGCCTTAAGGTACTTACAAGCATTCAACAGAAACTCACATGCATTCCTCTGAAAGAGAAGCAGTCTGTTCCAACACTTCAATTCACTGTGCGAAGTGAATGGAGTGTTGCTTCACTTTCTAAATGCTGTCCTTTCAAAGAAAATCACTTTCCTTTGAAAGTGCCTTAAGTTACTTGCAAGCATTAGGAAGAAACTCACATGCGTTTCTCTGAAAGAGAAGCAGTCTGTTCCAACACTTCATTTCACTGCACGAAGGGAATGGAGTGTTGCTTCACTTTCTAAATTCTGTCCTTATAGAGAAAATCACTTTCCTTTGAAAGTGCCTTAAACTACTTTCAAGCATTCACAAAAAACTCACATGCGTTTCTCTGAAAGAGAAGCAGTCTGTTTCAACACTTCAATTCACTGTGCGAAGTGAATGGAGTGTTGCTTCACTTATTGAATGCTGTCCTTTCAGAGAAAATCACTTTCCTTTGAAAGTGCCTTAAGCTAATTACAAGCATTCAACAGAAACTCACATGCATTTCTCTGAAAGAGAAGCAGTCTGTTCCAACACTTCAATTCAAAGCACGAAGGGAATGGAGTGTTGCTTCACTTTCTAAATGCTGTCCTTTCAGAGAAAATCACTTTCCTTTGAAAGTGCCTTAAGGTACTTACAAGCATTCACAAGAAACACACATGCATTTCTCTGAAATAGAAGCAGTCTGTTCCAACACTTCAATTCACTGTGCGAAGTGAATGGAGTGTTGCTTCACTTTCTAAATGCTGTCATTTCAGAGAAAATCACTTTCCTTTGAAAGTGCCTTACGCTACTTACAAGCATTCACAAGAAACTCACATCTGTTTCTCTGAAAGAGAAGCAGTCTGTTCCAACACTTCAATTCACTGTGCGAAGTGAATGGAGTGTTGCTTCACTTTCTAAATGCTGTCCTTTCAGAGAAAATCACTTTTCTTTGAAAGTGCCTTAAACAACTTGCAAGCATTCACAAGAAACACTAATGCGTTTCTATGAAAGAGAAGCACTCTCTTCCAACACTTCAATTCACTGCACGAAGGGAATGGAGTGTTGCTTCACTTTCTAAATGCTGTTCTTTCAGAGAAAATCACTTTCCTTTGAAAGTGCTTTAAGCTACTTACAAGCATTCACCAGAAACTCACATGCGTTTCTTTGAAAGAGAAGCAGTCTGTTCCAACACTTCAATTCACTGTGCGAAGTGAATGGAGTGTTGCTTCACTTTCTAAATGCTGTCCTTTCAGAGAAAATCACTTTCCTTTGAATGTGCCTTAAGTTACTTGCAAGCATTAGGAAGAAACTCACATGCGTTTCTCTGAAAGAGAAGCAGTCTGTTCCAACACTTCAATTCACTGTGCGAAGTGAATGGAGTGTTGCTTCACTTTCTTAATGCTGTCCTTTCAGAGAAAATCACTTTCCTTTGAAAGTACCTAAAGCTAATTACAAGCATTCAACAGAAAATCACATGCATTTCTCTGAAAGGGAAGCAGTCTGTTCCAACACTTCAATTCACTGTGCGAAGTGAATGGAGTGTTGCTTCACTTTCTAAATTCTGTCCTTCAGAGAAAATCACTTTCCTTTGAAAGTGCCTTAAACTAATTTCAAGCATTCACAGAAAACGCACATGCATTTCTCTGAAAGAGAAGCAGTCTGTTCCAAAACTTCAATTCACTGTGCGAAGTGAATGGAGTGTTGCTTCACTTTCTAAATGCTGTCCTTTCAGAGAAAATCACGTTCCTTTGAAAGTGCCTTAAGCTACTTACAAGCATTCACCAGAAACTCACATGCGTTTCTCTGAAAGAGAAGCAGTCTGTTCCAACACTTCAATTCACTGTGCAAGGTTCATGGAGTGTTGCCTCACTTTTGAAATGCTGTCCTTTCCGAGAAAATCACTTTCCTTTGAAAGTGCCTTAAGCTACTTAAAAGCATTCAACAGAAACTCACATGCATTTCTTTGAAAGAGAAGCAGTCTTTTCCAACACTTCAATTCACTGTGCGAAGTGAATGGAGTGTTGCTTCACTTTCTAAATGCTGTCCTTTCAGAGAAAATCACTTTCCTTTGAAAGTGCCTTAAGGTACTTACAAGCATTCAACAGAAACTCACATGCATATCTCTGAAAGAGCAGCAGTCTGTTCAAACACTTCAATTGCACTGTGCGAAGTGAATGGAGTGTTGCTTCACTTTCTAAATGCTGTCTTTTCCGAGAAAATCACTTTCCTTTGAAAGTGCCTTAAGGTACTTACAAGCATTCAACAGAAACTCACATGCATTTCTCTGAAAGGGAAGCAGTCTGTTCCAACACTTCAATTCACTGTGCGAAGTGAATGGAGTGTTGCTTCACTTTCTAAATGCTGTCCTTTCAAAGAAAATCACTTTCCTTTGAAAGTGCCTTAAGTTACTTGCAAGCATTAGGAAGAAACTCACATGCGTTTCTCTGAAAGAGAAGCAGTCTGTTCCAACACTTCAATTTACTGCACGAAGGGAATGGAGTGTTGCTTCACTTTCTAAATTCTGTCCTTTCAGAGAAAATCACTTTCCTTTGAAAGTGTCTTAAACTACTTTCAAGCATTCACAAAAAACTCACATGCGTTTCTCTGAAAGAGAAGCAGTCTCTTCCAACACTTCAATTCACTGTGCGAAGTGAATGGAGTGTTGCTTCACTTTCTAAATGCTGTCCTTTCAGAGAAAATCACTTTCCTTTGAAAGTGCCTTAAGCTACTTACAAGCATTCACCAGAAACTCACATGCGTTTCTTTGAAAGAGAAGCAGTCTGTTCCAACACTTCAATTCACTGTGCGAAGTGAATGGAGTGTTGCTTCACTTACTAAATGCTGTCCTTTCAGAGAACATCACTTTCCTTTGAAAGTGCCTTAAGGTACTTACAAGAATTCAACAGAAACTCACATGCATATCTCTGAAAGAGAAGCAGTCTGTTCCAACACTTCAATTGCACTGTGCGAAGTGAATGGAGTGTTGCTTCACTTTCTAAATGCTGTCCTTTCAGAGAAAATCACTTTCCTTTGAAAGTGCCTTAAGCTACTTTCAAGCATTCACAAGAAACACACATGCGTTTCTCTGAAATAGAAGCAGTCTGTTCCAACACTTCAATTCACTGTGCGAAGTGAATGGAGTGTTGCTTCACTTTCTAAATGCTGTCCTTTCAAAGAAAATCACTTTCCTTTGAAAGTGCCTTAAGTTACTTGCAAGCATTAGGAAGAAACTCACATGCGTTTCTCTGAAAGAGAAGCAGTCTGTTCCAACACTTCAATTCACTGCACGAAGGGAATAGAGTGTTGCTTCACTTTCTAAATTCTGTCCTTTCAGAGAAAATCACTTTCCTTTGAAAGTGCCTTAAGCTACTTACAAGCATTCACCAGAAACTCACATGCGTTTCTTTGAAAGAGAAGCAGTCTGTTCCAACACTTCAATTCACTGTGCGAAGTGAATGGAGTGTTGCTTCACTTTCTAAATGCTGTCCGTTCAGAGAAAATCACTTTCCTTTGAAAGTGCCTTAAGCAACTTGCAAGCATTCACAAGAAACACTAATGCGTTTCTCTGAAAGAGAGCACTCTCTTCCAACACTTCAATTCACTGCACGAAGGGAATGGAGTGTTGCTTCACTTTCTAAATGCTGTCCTTTCAGAGAAAATCACTTTCCTTTGAAAGTGCATTAAGCTACTTACAAGCATTCACCAGAAACTCACATGCGTTTCTTTGAAAGAGAAGCAGTCTGTTCCAACACTTCAATTCACTCTGCGGAGTGAATGGAGTGTTGCTTCACTTTCTAAATGCTGTTTTTTCAGAGAAAATCACTTTCCTTTGAAAGTTCCTTAAGTTACTTACAAGCATTCAACAGAAACTCACATGCATTTCTCTGAAAGAGAAGCAGTCTGTTCAAACACTTCAATTCACTGCACGAAGGGAATGGAGTGTTGCTTCACTTTCTTAATGCTGTCCTTTCAGAGAAAATCACTTTCCTTTGAAAGTGCCTTAAGCTAATTACAAGCATTCAACAGAAACTCACATGCATTTCTCTGAAAGAGAAGCAGTCTGTTCCAACACTTCAATTCACTGCACGAAGGGAATGGAGTGTTGCTTCACTTTATAAATGCTGTCCTTTCAGAGAAAATCACTTTCCTTTGAAAGTGCCTTAAGGTACTTATAAGCATTCACCAGAAACTCACATGCATTTCTCTGAAAGAGAAGCAGTCTGTTCCAACACTTCAATTCACTGTGCGAAGTGAATGGAGTCTTGCTTCACTTTCTAAATGCTGTCCTTTCAGAGAAAATCACTTTTCTTTGAAAGTGCCTGAAACTAATTTCAAGCATTCACAAAAAACTCACATGCGTTTCTCTGAAAGAGAAGCAGTCTGTTCCAACACTTCAATTCACTGTGCGAAGTGAATGGAGTGTTGCTTCACTTTCTAAATGCTGTCCTTTCAGAGAAAATCACTTTTCTTTGAAAGTGCCTTAAACAACTTGCAAGCATTCACAAGAAACACTAATGCGTTTCTATGAAAGAGAAGCACTCTCTTCCAACACTTCAGTTCACTGCACGAAGGGAATGGAGTGTTGCTTCACTTTCTAAATGCTGTCCTTTCAGAGAAAATCACTTTCCTTTGAAAGTGCCTTAAGCTACTTACAAGCATTCACCAGAAACTCACATGTGTTTTTTTTGAAAGAGAAGCAGTCTGTTCCAACATTTCAATTCACTGTGCGAAGTGAATGGAGTGTTGCTTCACTTTCTAAATGCTGTCCTTTCAGAGAAAATCACTTTCCTTTGAAAGTGCCTTAAGTTACTTGCAAGCATTAGGAAGAAACTCACATGCGTTTCTCTGAAAGAGAAGCAGTCTGTTCCAACACTTCAATTCACTGTGCGAAGTGAATGGAGTGTTGCTTCACTTTCTAAATTCTGTCCTTTCAGAGAAAATCACTTTCCTTTGAAAGTGCCTTAAACTAATTTCAAGCATTCACAGAAAACGCACATGCGTTTCTCTGAAAGAGAAGCAGTCTGTTCCAACACTTCAATTCACTGTGCGAAGTGAAGGGAGTGTTGTTTCACTTTCTAAATGCTGTCCTTTCTAGAAAATCACGTTCCTTTGAAAGTGCCTTAAGCTACTTACAAGCATTCACCAGAAACTCACATGCGTTTCTCTGAAAGAGAAGCAATCTGTTCCAACACTTCAATTCACTGTGCAAGGTTCATGGAGTGTTGCCTCACTTTTGAAATGCTGTCCTTTCCGAGAAAATCACTTTCCTTTGAAAATGCCTTAAGCTATATTCAAGCATTAACAAAAAACTCACATGTGTTTCTCTGAAAGAGAAGCAGTCTGTTCCAACATTTCAATTCTCTGTGCGAAGTGAATGGAGTTTTGCTTCACTTTATAAATGCTGTCCTTTCAAAGAATTCACTTTCCTTTGAAAGTGCCTTAAGTTACTTGCAAGCATTAGGAAGAAACTCACATGCGTTTCTCTGAAAGAGAAGCAGTCTGTTCCAACACTTCAATTCACTGTGCGAAGTGAATGGAGTGTTGCTTCACTTTCTAAATGCTGTCCTTTCAGAGAAAATCACTTTCCTTTGAAAGTGCCTTAAACTACTTTCAAGCATTCACAAAAAACTCACATGCGTTTCTCTGAAAGAGAAGCAGTCTGTTCCAACACTTCAATTCACTGTGCGAAGTGAATGGAGTGTTGCTTCACTTTCTTAATGCTGTCCTTTCAGAGAAAATCACTTTCCTTTGAAAGTGCCTTAAGCTAATTACAAGCATTCACCAGAAACTCACATGCATTTCTCTGAAGGAGAAGCAGTCTGTTCGAACACTTCAATTCACTGCACGAAGGGAATGGAGTGTTGCTTCACTTTCTAAATGCTGTCCTTTCAGAGAAAATCACTTTCCTTTGAAAGTGCCATAAGCTACTTACAAGCATTCACCAGAGACTCACATGCGTTACTTTGAAAGAGAAGCAGTCTGTTTCAACACTTCAATTCACTGTGCGAAGTGAATGGAGTGTTGCTTCACTTTCTAAATGCTGTCCTTTCAGAGAAAATCACTTTCCTTTGAAAGTGCCTTAAGCTACTTTCATGCATTCACAAGAAACACACATGCGTTTCTCTGAAATAGAAGCAGTCTGTTCCAACACTTCAATCCACTGTGCGAAGTGAATGGAGTGTTGCTTCACTTTCTAAATGCTGTCTTTTCCGAGAAAATCACTTTCCTTTGAAAGTGCCTTAAGGTACTTACAAGCATTCAACAGAAACTCACATGCATTTCTCTGAAAGGGAAGCAGTCTGTTCCAACACTTCAATTCACTGTGCGAAGTGAATGGAGTGTTGCTTCACTTTCTAAATGCTGTCCTTTCAGAGAAAATCACTTTCCTTTGAAAGTGCCTTAAACTAATTTCAAGAATTCACAGAAAACGCACATGCGTTTCTCTGAAAGAGAAGCACTCTGTTCCAACACTTCAATTCACTGTGCGAAGTGAATGGAGTGTTGCTTCACTTTCTAAATGCTGTCCTTTCAGAGTAAATCACGTACCTTTGATAGTGCCTTAAGCTACTTACAAGCATTCACCAGAAACTCACATGCGTTTCTCTGAAGAAAATCAATCTGTTCCAACACTTCAATTCACTGTGCAAAGTTCATGGAGTGTTGCCTCACTTTTGAAATGCTGTCCTTTCCGAGAAAATCACTTTCCTTTGAAAGTGCCTTAAGCTACTTTCAAGCATTCACAAAAAACTCACAAGTGTTTCTCTGAAAGAGAAGCAGTCTGTTCCAACACTTCAATTCACTGTGCGAAGTGATTGGAGTGTTGCTTCACTTTCTAAATTCTGTCCTTTCAATGAAAATCACTTTCCTTTGAAAGTGCCTTAAGTTACTTGCAAGCATTAGGAAGAAACTCACATGCGTTTCTGTGAAAGAGAAGCAGTCTGTTCCAACACTTCAATTCACTGTGCGAAGTGAATGGAGTGTTGCTTCACTTTCTAAATCCTGTCCTTTCAGAGAAAATCACTTTCCTTGGAAAGTGCCTTAAACTACTTTCAAGCATTCACAAAAAACTCACATGCGTTTCTCTGAAAAAGAAGCAGTCTGTTCCAACACTTCAATTCACTGTGCGAAGTGAATGGAGTGTTGCTTCACTTTCTTAATGCTGTCCTTTCAGAGAAAATCACTTTCCTTTGAAAGTGCCTTATGCTAATTACAAGCATTCAACAGAAACTCACATGCATTTCTCTGAAAGAGAAGCAGTCTGTTCCAACACTTCAATTCACTGTACGAAAGAAATGGAGTGTTGCTTCACTTTCTAAATGCTGTCCTTTCAGAGAAAATCACTTTCCTTTGAAAGTGCCTTAACCTAATTACAAGCATTCAACAGAAACTCACATGCATTTCTCTGAAAGAGAAGCAGTCTGTTCCAACATTTCAATTCAAAGCACGAAGGGAATGGAGTGTTGCTTCACTTTCTAAATGCTGTCCTTACAGAGAAAATCACTTTCCTTTGAAAGTGCCTTAAGCTACTTACAAGCATTCACCAGAAACTCACATGCGTTTCGTTGAAAGAGAAGCAGTCTGTTCCAACACTTCAATCCACTGCACGAAGGGAATGGAGTGTTGCTTCACTTTCTAAATTCTGTCCTTTCACAGAAAATCACTTTCCTTTGAAAGTGCCTTAAACTACTTTCAAGCATTCACAAAAAACTCACATGCGTTTCTCTGAAAGAGAAGCAGTCTGTTCCAACACTTCAATTCACTGTGCGAAGTGAATGGAGTGTTGCTTCACTTTCTAAATGCTGTCCTTTCAGAGAAAATCACTTTCCTTTGAAAGTGCCTTAAGCTACTTTCAAGCATTCACCAGAAACACACATGCGTTTCTCTGAAATAGAAGCAGTCTGTTCCAACACTTCAATTCACTGTGCGAAGTGAATGGAGTGTTGCTTCACTTTCTAAACGCTGTCTTTTCCGAGATAATCACTTTCCTTTGAAAGTGCCTTAAGCTACTTACAAGCATTCACCAGAAACTCCCATGCGTTTCTTTGAAAGAGAAGCAGTGTGTTCCAACACTTCAATTCACTGAGCGAAGTGAATGGAGTGTTGCTTCACTTTCTAAATGGTGTCCTTTCAAAGAAAATCACTTTCCTTTGAAAGTGCCTTAAGTTACTTGCAAGCATAAGGAAGAAACTCACATGCGATTCTCTGAAAGAGAAGCAGTCTGTTCCAACACTTCAATTCACTGTGCGAAGTGAATGGAGTGTTGCTTCACTTTCTTAATGCTGTCCTTTCAGAGAAAATCACTTTCCTTTGAAAGTGCCTTAAGCTTATTACAAGCATTCAACAGAACCTCACATGCAATTCTCTGAAAGAGAAGCAGTCTGTTCCAACACTTCAATTCACTGCACAAAGGGAATGGAGTGTTGCTTCACTTTCTAAATGCTGTCCTTTCAGAGAAAATCACTTTCCTTTGAAAGTGCATTAAGCTACTTACAAGCATTCACCAGAAATTCACATGCGTTTCTTTGAAAGAGAAGCAGTCTGTTCCAAAACTTCAATTCACTGTGCGAAGTGAATGGAGTGTTGCTTCACTTTCTAAATGCTGTCCTTTCAGAGAAAATCACTTTCCTTTGAAAGTGCCTTAAGCTACTTACAAGCATTCACCAGGAACTCACATGCATTTCTTTGAAAGAGAAGCAGTCTGTTCCAACACTTCAATTCACTGTGCGAAGTGAATGGAGTGTTGCTTCACTTTCTAAATGCTGTCCTTTCAGAGAAAATCACTTTCCTTTGAAAGTGCCTTAAGCTACTTGCAAGCATTCAACAGAAACTCACATGCATTTCTCTGAAAGAGAAGCAGTCTGTTCCAACACTTCAATTCACTGTGCGAAGTGAATGGAGTGTTACTTCACTTTCTAAATGCTGTCCTTTCAGAGAAAATCACTTTCCTTTGAAAGTGCCTTAAGCTACTTTCAAGCATTCACAAGAAACACACATGTGTTTCTCTGAAAGAGAAGCAGTCTGTTCCAACACTTCAATTCACTATGCGAAGTGAATGGAGTGTTGCTTCACTTTCTAAATGCTGTCCTTTCAAAGAAAATCACTTTCCTTTGAAAGTGTTTTAAGCTATTGCAAGCATTAGGAATAAACTCACATGCGTTTCTCTGAAATAGAAGCAGTCTGTTCCAACACTTCAATTCACTGTGCGAAGTGAATGGAGTGTTGCTTCACTTTCTTAATGCTGTCCTTTCAGAGAAAATCACTTTCCTTTGAAAGTGCCTTAAGTTACTTGCAAGCATTAGGAAGAAACTCACATGCGTTTCTCTGAAAGAGAAGCAGTCAGTTCCAACACTTCAATTCGCTGTGCGAAGTGAATGGAGTGTTGCTTCACTTTCTAAAGGCTGCCCTTTCAGAGAAAATCACTTTCCTTTGAAAGTGCCTTAAGCTACTTACTAGCATTCACCAGAGACTCAAATGCGTTACTCTGAAAGAGAAGCAGTCTGTTCCAACACTTCAATTCACTGTGCGAAGTGAATGGAATGTTACTTCGCTTTCTAAATGCTGTACTTTCAGAGAAAATCACTTTCCTTTGAAAGTGCCTTAAGCTACTTTCAAGCATTCACAAGAAACACACATGCGTTTCTCTGAAATAGAAGCAGTCTGTTCCAACACATCAATTCACTGTGCGAAGTGAATGGAGTGTTGATTTACTTCTAAATGCTGTCCTTTCAGAGAAAATTACTTTCTTTGAAACTGCCTTGAGCTACTTACAAGCATTCAACAGAAATTCACATGCATTTCTCTGAAAGAGAAGCAGTCGGTTCCAACACTTCAATTCACTGTGCGAAGTGAATGGAGTGTTGCTTCACTTTCTAAATGCTGTCCTTTCAGAGAAAATCACTTTCCTTTGAAAGTGCCTTAAGCTACTTACAAGCATTCACCAGAAACTCACATGCGTTTCTTTGAAAGAGAAGCAGTCTGTTCCAACACTTCAATTCACTGTGCGAAGTGAATGGAGTGTTGCTTCACTTTCTAAATGCTGTCCTTTCAAAGAAAATCACTTTCCTTTGAAAGTGCCTTACGTTACTTGCAAGCATTAGGAAGAAACTCACATGCGTTTCTCTGAAAGAGAAGCAGTCTGTTCCAACACTTCAATTCACTGTGCGAAGTGAATGGAGTGTTGCTTCACTTTCTAAATGCTGTCCTTTCAGAGAAAATCACTTTCCTTTGAAAGTGCCTTAAGCTACTTTCAAGCATTCACCAGAAACACACATGCGTTTCTCTGAAATAGAAGCAGTCTGTTCCAACACTTCAATTCACTGTGCGAAGTGAATGGAGTGTTGCTTCACTTTCTAAACGCTGTCTTTTCCGAGATAATCACTTTCCTTTGAAAGTGCCTTAAGCTACTCACAAGCATTCACCAGAAACTCACATGCGTTTCTTTGAAAGAGAAGCAGTCTGTTCCAACACTTCAATTCACTGTGCGAAGTGATGGAGTGTTGCTTCACTTTCTAAATGCTGTCTTTTCAAAGAAAATCACTTTCCTTTGAAAGTGCCTTAAGTTACTTGCAAGCATTAGGAAGAAACTCACATGCGTTTCTCTGAAAGAGAAGCAGTCTGTTCCAACACTTCAATTCACTGTGCGAAGTGAATGGAGTGTTGGTTCACTTTCTTAATGCTGTCCTTTCAGAGAAAATCACTTTCCTTTGAAAGTGCCTTAAGCTTATTACACGCATTCAACAGAAACTCACATGCATTTCTCTGAAAGAGAAGCAGTCTGTTCCAACACTTCAATTCACTGCACAAAGGGAATGGAGTGTTGCTTCACTTTCTAAATGCTGTCCTTTCAGAGAAAATCACTTTCCTTTGAAAGTGCATTAAGCTACTTACAAGCATTCACCAGAAACTCACATGCGTTTCTTTGAAAGAGAAGCAGTCTGTTCCAAAACTTCAATTCACTGTGCGAAGTGAATGGAGTGTTGCTTCACTTTCTAAATGCTGTCCTTTCAGAGAAAATCACTTTCCTTTGAAAGTGCCTTAAGCTACTTACAGGCATTCACCAGAAACTCACATGCATTTCTTTGAAAGAGAAGCAGTCTGTTCCAACACTTCAATTCACTGTGCGAAGTGAATGGAGTGTTGCTTCACTTTCTAAATGCTGTCCTTTCAGAGAAAATCACTTTCCTTTGAAAGTGCCTTAAGCTACTTACAAGCATTCAACAGAAACTCACATGCATTTCTCTGAAAGAGAAGCAGTCTGTTCCAACATTTCAATTCACTGTGCGAAGTGAATGGAGTGTTACTTCACTTTCGAAATGCTGTCCTTTCAGAGAAAATCACTTTCCTTTGAAAGTGCCTTAAGCTACTTTCAAGCATTCACAAGAAACACACATGTGTTTCTCTGAAAGAGAAGCAGTCTGTTCCAACACTTCAATTCACTGTGCGAAGTGAATGGAGTGTTACTTCACTTTCTAAATGCTGTCCTTTCAAAGAAAATCACTTTCCTTTGAAAGTGTTTTAAGCTATTGCAAGCATTAGGAATAAACTCACATGCGTTTCTCTGAAATAGAAGCAGTCTGTTCCAACACTTCAATTCACTGTGCGAAGTGAATGGAGTGTTGCTTCACTTTCTTAATGCTGTCCTTTCAGAGAAAATCACTTTCCTTTGAAAGTGCCTTAAGCTAATTACAAACATTCAACAGAAATTCACATGCATTTCTCTGAAAGAGAAGCAGTCTGTTCGAGCACTTCAATTCACTGCACGAAGGGAATGGAGTGTTGCTTCACTTTCTAAATGCTGTCCTTTCAGAGAAAATCACTTTCCTTTGAAAGTGCATTAAGCTTATTACAAGCATTCACCAGAAACTCACATGCGTTTCTTTGAAAGAGAAGCAGTCTGTTCCAACACTTCAATTCACTGTGCGAAGGGAAAGGAGTGTTGCTTCACTTTCTAAATGCTGTCCTTTCAGAGAAAATCACTTTCCTTTGAAAGTGCCTTAAGTTACTTGAAAGCATTAGGAAGAAACTCACATGCGTTTCTCTGAAAGAGAAGCAGTCTGTTCCAACACTTCAATTCACTGTGCGAAGTGAATGGAGTGTTGCTTCACTTTCTAAAGGCTGCCCTTTCAGAGAAAATCACTTTCCTTTGAAAGTGCCTTAAGCTACTTACTAGCATTCACCAGAGACTCAAATGCGTTACTCTGAAAGAGAAGCAGTCTGTTCCAACACTTCAATTCACTGTGCCAAGTGAATGGAATGTTACTTCGCTTTCTAAATGCTGTACTTTCAGAGAAAATCACTTTCCTTTGAGAGTGCCTTAAGCTACTTTCAAGCATTCACAAGAAACACACATGCGTTTCTGTGAAATAGAAGCAGTCTGTTCCAACACATCAACTCACTGTGCGAAGTGAAGGGAGTGTTGATTCACTTTCTAA
This sequence comes from Myodes glareolus, assembly GCF_982192425.1. Classification (NCBI taxonomy): domain Eukaryota; kingdom Metazoa; phylum Chordata; class Mammalia; order Rodentia; family Cricetidae; genus Myodes; species Myodes glareolus. The sequence goes on along the minus strand of NC_142043.1, from coordinate 53,727 downwards.
ATGCTGTCCTTTCAGAGAAAATTACTTTCCTTTGAAACTGCCTTGAGCTACTTACAAGCATTCAACAGAAACTCACATGCATTTCTCTGAAAGAGAAGCAGTCGGTTCCAAGACTTCAATTCACTGTGCGAAGTGAATGGAGTGTTGCTTCACTTTCTAAATGCTGTCCTTTCAGAGAAAATCACTTTCCTTTGAAAGTGCCTTAAGCTACTTACAAGCATTCACCAGAAACTCACATGCGTTTCTTTGAAAGAGAAGCAGTCTGTTCCAACACTTCAATTCACTGTGCGAAGTGAATGGAGTATTGCTTCACTTTCTAGATGCTGTCCTTTCAAAGAAAATCACTTTCCTTTGAAAGTGCCTTAAGTTACTTGCAAGCATTAGGAGGAAACTCACATGCGTTTCTCTGAAAGAGTAGCAGTCTGTTCCAACACTTCAATTCACTGCACGAAGGGAATGGAGTGTTGCTTCACTTTCTAAATGCTGTCCTTTCAGAGAAAATCACTTTCCTTTGAAAGTGCCTTAAGATACTTACAAGCATTCACCAGAAACTCACATGGGTTTCTTTGAAAGAAAAGCAGTCTGTTCCAACACTTCAATTCACTGTGCGAAGTGAATGGAGTGTTGCTTCACTTTCTAAATGCTGTCCTGTCAGAGAAAATCACTTTCCTTTGAAAGTGCCTTAAGCTACTTACAAGCATTCAACAGAAACTCACATGCATTTTTCTGAAAGAGAAGCAGTCTGTTCCAACACTCCAGTTCACTGTGCGAAGTGAATGGAGTGTTGCTTCACTTTCTTATTGCTGTCCTTTCAGAGAAAATCACTTTCCTTTGAAAGTGACTTAAACTAATTTCAAGCATTCACAGAAAACGCACATGCGTTTTTCTGAAAGAGAAGCAGTCTGTTCCAACACTTCAATTCACTGTGCCAAGTGAATGGAGTGTTTCTTCACTTTCTAAATGCTGTCCTTTCAGAGAAAATCACGTTCCTTTGAAAGTGCCTTAAGCTACTTACAAGCATTCACCAGAAACTCACAAGCGTTTCTCTGAAAGAGAAGCAATCTGTTCCAACACTTCAATTCACTGTGCAAAGTTCATGGAGTGTTGCCTCACTTTTGAAATGCTGTCCTTTCCGAGAAAATCACTTTCCTTTGAAAGTGCCTTAAGCTACTTTCAAGCATTCACAAAAAACTCACATGTGTTTCTCTGAAAGAGAAGCAGTCTGTTCCAACACTTCAATTCTCTGTGCGAAGTGAATGGAGTGTTGCTTCACTTTCTAAATGCTGTGCTTTCAAAGAAAATCACTTTCCTTTGAAAGTGCCTTACGTTACTTGCAAGCATTAGGAAGAAACTCACATGCGTTTCTCTGAAAGAGAAGCAGTCTGTTCCAACACTTCAATTCACTGTGCAAAGTGAATGGAGTGTTGCTTCACTTTCTAAATGCTGTCCTTTCAGAGAAAATCACTTTCCTTTGAAAGTGCCTTAAGCTACTTTCAAGCATTCACCATAAACACACATGCGTTTCTCTGAAATAGAAGCAGTCTGTTCCCACACTTCAATTCACTGTGCGAAGTGAATGGAGTGTTGCTTCACTTTCTAAACGCTGTCTTTTCCGAGATAATCACTTTCCTTTGAAAGTGCCTTAAGCTACTTACAAGCATTCACCAGAAACTCACATGCGTTTCTTTGAAAGAGAAGCAGTCTGTTCCAACACTTCAATTCACTGTGCGAAGTGAATGCAGTGTTGCATCACTTTCTAAATGCTGTCCTTTCAAAGAAAATCACTTTCCTTTGAAAGTGCCTTAAGTTACTTGCAAGCATTAGGAAGAAACTCACATGCGTTTCTCTGAAAGAGAAGCAGTCTGTTCCAACACTTCAATTCACTGTGCGAAGTGAATGGAGTGTTGCTTCACTTTCTTAATGCTGTCCTTTCAGAGAAAATCACTTTCCTTTGAAAGTGCCTTAACCTTATTACAAGCATTCAACAGAAACTCACATGCATTTCTCTGAAAGAGAAGCAGTCTGTTCCAACACTTCAATTCACTGCACAAAGGGAATGGAGTGTTGCTTCACTTTCTAAATGCTGTCCTTTCAGAGAAAATAACTTTCCTTTGAAAGTGCATTAAGCTACTTACAAGCATTCACCAGAAACTCACATACGTTTCTTTGAAAGAGAAGCAGTCTGTTCCAAAACTTCAATTCACTCTGCGAAGTGAATGGAGTGTTGCTTCACTTTCTAAATGCTGTGCTTTCAGAGAAAATCACTTTCCTTTGAAAGTGTCTTAAGTTACTTGCAAGCATTAGGAAGAAACTCTCATGCGTTTCTCTGAAAGAGAAGCAGTCTGTTCCAACACTTCAATTCACTGTGCGAAGTGAATGGAGTGTTGCTTCACTTTCTAAAGGCTGCCCTTTCAGAGAAAATCACTTTCCTTTGAAAGTGCCTTAAGCTACTTACTAGCATTCACCAGAGACTCACATGCGTTACTCTGAAAAGAAGCAGTCTGTTCTAAAACTTCAATTCACTGTGCGAAGTGAATGGAATGTTACTTCACTTTCTAAATGCTGTACTTTCAGAGAAAATCACTTTCCTTTGAAAGTGCCTTAAGCTACTTTCAAGCATTCAAAAGAAACACACATGCGTGTCTCTGAAATAGAAGCAGTCTGTTCCAACACTTCACCTCACTGTGCGAAGTGAATGGAGTGTTGCTTTACTTTCTAAATGCTGTCCTTTCAGAGAAAATTACTTTCCTTTGAAACTGCCTTGAGCTACTTACAAGCATTCAACAGAAACTCACATGCATTTCTCTGAAAGAGAAACAGTCTGTTCCAACACTTCAATTCACTGTGCGAAGTGAATGGAGTGTTGCTTCACTTTCTAAATGCTGTCATTTCAGAGAAAATCACTTTCCTTTGAAAGTGCCTTAAGCTACTTACAAGCATTAGGAAGAAACTCACATGCGTTTCACTGAAAGAGAAGCTTTCTGTTCCAACACTTCAATTCACTGTGCGAAGTGAATGGAGTGTTGCTTCACTTTCTAAATGCTGTCCTTTCAGAGAAAATCACTTTCCTTTGAAAGTGCCTTAAGGTACTTACAAGCATTCAACAGAAACTCACATGCATATCTCTGAAAGAGCAGCAGTCTGTTCAAACACTTCAATTGCACTGTGCGAAGTGAATGGAGTGTTGCTTCACTTTCTAAATGCTGTCTTTTCCGAGAAAATCACTTTCCTTTGAAAGTGCCTTAAGGTACTTACAAGCATTCAACAGAAACTCACATGCATTTCTCTGAAAGGGAAGCAGTCTGTTCCAACACTTCAATTCACTGTGCGAAGTGAATGGAGTGTTGCTTCACTTTCTAAATGCTGTCCTTTCAAAGAAAATCACTTTCCTTTGAAAGTGCCTTAAGTTACTTGCAAGCATTAGGAAGAAACTCACATGCGTTTCTCTGAAAGAGAAGCAGTCTGTTCCAACACTTCAATTTACTGCACGAAGGGAATGGAGTGTTGCTTCACTTTCTAAATTCTGTCCTTTCAGAGAAAATCACTTTCCTTTGAAAGTGTCTTAAACTACTTTCAAGCATTCACAAAAAACTCACATGCGTTTCTCTGAAAGAGAAGCAGTCTCTTCCAACACTTCAATTCACTGTGCGAAGTGAATGGAGTGTTGCTTCACTTTCTAAATGCTGTCCTTTCAGAGAAAATCACTTTCCTTTGAAAGTGCCTTAAGCTACTTACAAGCATTCACCAGAAACTCACATGCGTTTCTTTGAAAGAGAAGCAGTCTGTTCCAACACTTCAATTCAGTGTGCGAAGTGAATGGAGTGTTGCTTCACTTACTAAATGCTGTCCTTTCAGAGAACATCACTTTCCTTTGAAAGTGCCTTAAGGTACTTACAAGAATTCAACAGAAACTCACATGCATATCTCTGAAAGAGAAGCAGTCTGTTCCAACACTTCAATTGCACTGTGCGAAGTGAATGGAGTGTTGCTTCACTTTCTAAATGCTGTCCTTTCAGAGAAAATCACTTTCCTTTGAAAGTGCCTTAAGCTACTTTCAAGCATTCACAAGAAACACACATGCGTTTCTCTGAAATAGAAGCAGTCTGTTCCAACACTTCAATTCACTGTGCGAAGTGAATGGAGTGTTGCTTCACTTTCTAAATGCTGTCCTTTCAAAGAAAATCACTTTCCTTTGAAAGTGCCTTAAGTTACTTGCAAGCATTAGGAAGAAACTCACATGCGTTTCTCTGAAAGAGAAGCAGTCTGTTCCAACACTTCAATTCACTGCACGAAGGGAATAGAGTGTTGCTTCACTTTCTAAATTCTGTCCTTTCAGAGAAAATCACTTTCCTTTGAAAGTGCCTTAAGCTACTTACAAGCATTCACCAGAAACTCACATGCGTTTCTTTGAAAGAGAAGCAGTCTGTTCCAACACTTCAATTCACTGTGCGAAGTGAATGGAGTGTTGCTTCACTTTCTAAATGCTGTCCGTTCAGAGAAAATCACTTTCCTTTGAAAGTGCCTTAAGCAACTTGCAAGCATTCACAAGAAACACTAATGCGTTTCTCTGAAAGAGAGCACTCTCTTCCAACACTTCAATTCACTGCACGAAGGGAATGGAGTGTTGCTTCACTTTCTAAATGCTGTCCTTTCAGAGAAAATCACTTTCCTTTGAAAGTGCATTAAGCTACTTACAAGCATTCACCAGAAACTCACATGCGTTTCTTTGAAAGAGAAGCAGTCTGTTCCAACACTTCAATTCACTCTGCGGAGTGAATGGAGTGTTGCTTCACTTTCTAAATGCTGTTTTTTCAGAGAAAATCACTTTCCTTTGAAAGTTCCTTAAGTTACTTACAAGCATTCAACAGAAACTCACATGCATTTCTCTGAAAGAGAAGCAGTCTGTTCAAACACTTCAATTCACTGCACGAAGGGAATGGAGTGTTGCTTCACTTTCTTAATGCTGTCCTTTCAGAGAAAATCACTTTCCTTTGAAAGTGCCTTAAGCTAATTACAAGCATTCAACAGAAACTCACATGCATTTCTCTGAAAGAGAAGCAGTCTGTTCCAACACTTCAATTCACTGCACGAAGGGAATGGAGTGTTGCTTCACTTTATAAATGCTGTCCTTTCAGAGAAAATCACTTTCCTTTGAAAGTGCCTTAAGGTACTTATAAGCATTCACCAGAAACTCACATGCATTTCTCTGAAAGAGAAGCAGTCTGTTCCAACACTTCAATTCACTGTGCGAAGTGAATGGAGTCTTGCTTCACTTTCTAAATGCTGTCCTTTCAGAGAAAATCACTTTTCTTTGAAAGTGCCTGAAACTAATTTCAAGCATTCACAAAAAACTCACATGCGTTTCTCTGAAAGAGAAGCAGTCTGTTCCAACACTTCAATTCACTGTGCGAAGTGAATGGAGTGTTGCTTCACTTTCTAAATGCTGTCCTTTCAGAGAAAATCACTTTTCTTTGAAAGTGCCTTAAACAACTTGCAAGCATTCACAAGAAACACTAATGCGTTTCTATGAAAGAGAAGCACTCTCTTCCAACACTTCAGTTCACTGCACGAAGGGAATGGAGTGTTGCTTCACTTTCTAAATGCTGTCCTTTCAGAGAAAATCACTTTCCTTTGAAAGTGCCTTAAGCTACTTACAAGCATTCACCAGAAACTCACATGTGTTTTTTTTGAAAGAGAAGCAGTCTGTTCCAACATTTCAATTCACTGTGCGAAGTGAATGGAGTGTTGCTTCACTTTCTAAATGCTGTCCTTTCAGAGAAAATCACTTTCCTTTGAAAGTGCCTTAAGTTACTTGCAAGCATTAGGAAGAAACTCACATGCGTTTCTCTGAAAGAGAAGCAGTCTGTTCCAACACTTCAATTCACTGTGCGAAGTGAATGGAGTGTTGCTTCACTTTCTAAATTCTGTCCTTTCAGAGAAAATCACTTTCCTTTGAAAGTGCCTTAAACTAATTTCAAGCATTCACAGAAAACGCACATGCGTTTCTCTGAAAGAGAAGCAGTCTGTTCCAACACTTCAATTCACTGTGCGAAGTGAAGGGAGTGTTGTTTCACTTTCTAAATGCTGTCCTTTCTAGAAAATCACGTTCCTTTGAAAGTGCCTTAAGCTACTTACAAGCATTCACCAGAAACTCACATGCGTTTCTCTGAAAGAGAAGCAATCTGTTCCAACACTTCAATTCACTGTGCAAGGTTCATGGAGTGTTGCCTCACTTTTGAAATGCTGTCCTTTCCGAGAAAATCACTTTCCTTTGAAAATGCCTTAAGCTATATTCAAGCATTAACAAAAAACTCACATGTGTTTCTCTGAAAGAGAAGCAGTCTGTTCCAACATTTCAATTCTCTGTGCGAAGTGAATGGAGTTTTGCTTCACTTTATAAATGCTGTCCTTTCAAAGAATTCACTTTCCTTTGAAAGTGCCTTAAGTTACTTGCAAGCATTAGGAAGAAACTCACATGCGTTTCTCTGAAAGAGAAGCAGTCTGTTCCAACACTTCAATTCACTGTGCGAAGTGAATGGAGTGTTGCTTCACTTTCTAAATGCTGTCCTTTCAGAGAAAATCACTTTCCTTTGAAAGTGCCTTAAACTACTTTCAAGCATTCACAAAAAACTCACATGCGTTTCTCTGAAAGAGAAGCAGTCTGTTCCAACACTTCAATTCACTGTGCGAAGTGAATGGAGTGTTGCTTCACTTTCTTAATGCTGTCCTTTCAGAGAAAATCACTTTCCTTTGAAAGTGCCTTAAGCTAATTACAAGCATTCACCAGAAACTCACATGCATTTCTCTGAAGGAGAAGCAGTCTGTTCGAACACTTCAATTCACTGCACGAAGGGAATGGAGTGTTGCTTCACTTTCTAAATGCTGTCCTTTCAGAGAAAATCACTTTCCTTTGAAAGTGCCATAAGCTACTTACAAGCATTCACCAGAGACTCACATGCGTTACTTTGAAAGAGAAGCAGTCTGTTTCAACACTTCAATTCACTGTGCGAAGTGAATGGAGTGTTGCTTCACTTTCTAAATGCTGTCCTTTCAGAGAAAATCACTTTCCTTTGAAAGTGCCTTAAGCTACTTTCATGCATTCACAAGAAACACACATGCGTTTCTCTGAAATAGAAGCAGTCTGTTCCAACACTTCAATCCACTGTGCGAAGTGAATGGAGTGTTGCTTCACTTTCTAAATGCTGTCTTTTCCGAGAAAATCACTTTCCTTTGAAAGTGCCTTAAGGTACTTACAAGCATTCAACAGAAACTCACATGCATTTCTCTGAAAGGGAAGCAGTCTGTTCCAACACTTCAATTCACTGTGCGAAGTGAATGGAGTGTTGCTTCACTTTCTAAATGCTGTCCTTTCAGAGAAAATCACTTTCCTTTGAAAGTGCCTTAAACTAATTTCAAGAATTCACAGAAAACGCACATGCGTTTCTCTGAAAGAGAAGCACTCTGTTCCAACACTTCAATTCACTGTGCGAAGTGAATGGAGTGTTGCTTCACTTTCTAAATGCTGTCCTTTCAGAGTAAATCACGTACCTTTGATAGTGCCTTAAGCTACTTACAAGCATTCACCAGAAACTCACATGCGTTTCTCTGAAGAAAATCAATCTGTTCCAACACTTCAATTCACTGTGCAAAGTTCATGGAGTGTTGCCTCACTTTTGAAATGCTGTCCTTTCCGAGAAAATCACTTTCCTTTGAAAGTGCCTTAAGCTACTTTCAAGCATTCACAAAAAACTCACAAGTGTTTCTCTGAAAGAGAAGCAGTCTGTTCCAACACTTCAATTCACTGTGCGAAGTGATTGGAGTGTTGCTTCACTTTCTAAATTCTGTCCTTTCAATGAAAATCACTTTCCTTTGAAAGTGCCTTAAGTTACTTGCAAGCATTAGGAAGAAACTCACATGCGTTTCTGTGAAAGAGAAGCAGTCTGTTCCAACACTTCAATTCACTGTGCGAAGTGAATGGAGTGTTGCTTCACTTTCTAAATCCTGTCCTTTCAGAGAAAATCACTTTCCTTGGAAAGTGCCTTAAACTACTTTCAAGCATTCACAAAAAACTCACATGCGTTTCTCTGAAAAAGAAGCAGTCTGTTCCAACACTTCAATTCACTGTGCGAAGTGAATGGAGTGTTGCTTCACTTTCTTAATGCTGTCCTTTCAGAGAAAATCACTTTCCTTTGAAAGTGCCTTATGCTAATTACAAGCATTCAACAGAAACTCACATGCATTTCTCTGAAAGAGAAGCAGTCTGTTCCAACACTTCAATTCACTGTACGAAAGAAATGGAGTGTTGCTTCACTTTCTAAATGCTGTCCTTTCAGAGAAAATCACTTTCCTTTGAAAGTGCCTTAACCTAATTACAAGCATTCAACAGAAACTCACATGCATTTCTCTGAAAGAGAAGCAGTCTGTTCCAACATTTCAATTCAAAGCACGAAGGGAATGGAGTGTTGCTTCACTTTCTAAATGCTGTCCTTACAGAGAAAATCACTTTCCTTTGAAAGTGCCTTAAGCTACTTACAAGCATTCACCAGAAACTCACATGCGTTTCGTTGAAAGAGAAGCAGTCTGTTCCAACACTTCAATCCACTGCACGAAGGGAATGGAGTGTTGCTTCACTTTCTAAATTCTGTCCTTTCACAGAAAATCACTTTCCTTTGAAAGTGCCTTAAACTACTTTCAAGCATTCACAAAAAACTCACATGCGTTTCTCTGAAAGAGAAGCAGTCTGTTCCAACACTTCAATTCACTGTGCGAAGTGAATGGAGTGTTGCTTCACTTTCTAAATGCTGTCCTTTCAGAGAAAATCACTTTCCTTTGAAAGTGCCTTAAGCTACTTTCAAGCATTCACCAGAAACACACATGCGTTTCTCTGAAATAGAAGCAGTCTGTTCCAACACTTCAATTCACTGTGCGAAGTGAATGGAGTGTTGCTTCACTTTCTAAACGCTGTCTTTTCCGAGATAATCACTTTCCTTTGAAAGTGCCTTAAGCTACTTACAAGCATTCACCAGAAACTCCCATGCGTTTCTTTGAAAGAGAAGCAGTGTGTTCCAACACTTCAATTCACTGAGCGAAGTGAATGGAGTGTTGCTTCACTTTCTAAATGGTGTCCTTTCAAAGAAAATCACTTTCCTTTGAAAGTGCCTTAAGTTACTTGCAAGCATAAGGAAGAAACTCACATGCGATTCTCTGAAAGAGAAGCAGTCTGTTCCAACACTTCAATTCACTGTGCGAAGTGAATGGAGTGTTGCTTCACTTTCTTAATGCTGTCCTTTCAGAGAAAATCACTTTCCTTTGAAAGTGCCTTAAGCTTATTACAAGCATTCAACAGAACCTCACATGCAATTCTCTGAAAGAGAAGCAGTCTGTTCCAACACTTCAATTCACTGCACAAAGGGAATGGAGTGTTGCTTCACTTTCTAAATGCTGTCCTTTCAGAGAAAATCACTTTCCTTTGAAAGTGCATTAAGCTACTTACAAGCATTCACCAGAAATTCACATGCGTTTCTTTGAAAGAGAAGCAGTCTGTTCCAAAACTTCAATTCACTGTGCGAAGTGAATGGAGTGTTGCTTCACTTTCTAAATGCTGTCCTTTCAGAGAAAATCACTTTCCTTTGAAAGTGCCTTAAGCTACTTACAAGCATTCACCAGGAACTCACATGCATTTCTTTGAAAGAGAAGCAGTCTGTTCCAACACTTCAATTCACTGTGCGAAGTGAATGGAGTGTTGCTTCACTTTCTAAATGCTGTCCTTTCAGAGAAAATCACTTTCCTTTGAAAGTGCCTTAAGCTACTTGCAAGCATTCAACAGAAACTCACATGCATTTCTCTGAAAGAGAAGCAGTCTGTTCCAACACTTCAATTCACTGTGCGAAGTGAATGGAGTGTTACTTCACTTTCTAAATGCTGTCCTTTCAGAGAAAATCACTTTCCTTTGAAAGTGCCTTAAGCTACTTTCAAGCATTCACAAGAAACACACATGTGTTTCTCTGAAAGAGAAGCAGTCTGTTCCAACACTTCAATTCACTATGCGAAGTGAATGGAGTGTTGCTTCACTTTCTAAATGCTGTCCTTTCAAAGAAAATCACTTTCCTTTGAAAGTGTTTTAAGCTATTGCAAGCATTAGGAATAAACTCACATGCGTTTCTCTGAAATAGAAGCAGTCTGTTCCAACACTTCAATTCACTGTGCGAAGTGAATGGAGTGTTGCTTCACTTTCTTAATGCTGTCCTTTCAGAGAAAATCACTTTCCTTTGAAAGTGCCTTAAGTTACTTGCAAGCATTAGGAAGAAACTCACATGCGTTTCTCTGAAAGAGAAGCAGTCAGTTCCAACACTTCAATTCGCTGTGCGAAGTGAATGGAGTGTTGCTTCACTTTCTAAAGGCTGCCCTTTCAGAGAAAATCACTTTCCTTTGAAAGTGCCTTAAGCTACTTACTAGCATTCACCAGAGACTCAAATGCGTTACTCTGAAAGAGAAGCAGTCTGTTCCAACACTTCAATTCACTGTGCGAAGTGAATGGAATGTTACTTCGCTTTCTAAATGCTGTACTTTCAGAGAAAATCACTTTCCTTTGAAAGTGCCTTAAGCTACTTTCAAGCATTCACAAGAAACACACATGCGTTTCTCTGAAATAGAAGCAGTCTGTTCCAACACATCAATTCACTGTGCGAAGTGAATGGAGTGTTGATTTACTTCTAAATGCTGTCCTTTCAGAGAAAATTACTTTCTTTGAAACTGCCTTGAGCTACTTACAAGCATTCAACAGAAATTCACATGCATTTCTCTGAAAGAGAAGCAGTCGGTTCCAACACTTCAATTCACTGTGCGAAGTGAATGGAGTGTTGCTTCACTTTCTAAATGCTGTCCTTTCAGAGAAAATCACTTTCCTTTGAAAGTGCCTTAAGCTACTTACAAGCATTCACCAGAAACTCACATGCGTTTCTTTGAAAGAGAAGCAGTCTGTTCCAACACTTCAATTCACTGTGCGAAGTGAATGGAGTGTTGCTTCACTTTCTAAATGCTGTCCTTTCAAAGAAAATCACTTTCCTTTGAAAGTGCCTTACGTTACTTGCAAGCATTAGGAAGAAACTCACATGCGTTTCTCTGAAAGAGAAGCAGTCTGTTCCAACACTTCAATTCACTGTGCGAAGTGAATGGAGTGTTGCTTCACTTTCTAAATGCTGTCCTTTCAGAGAAAATCACTTTCCTTTGAAAGTGCCTTAAGCTACTTTCAAGCATTCACCAGAAACACACATGCGTTTCTCTGAAATAGAAGCAGTCTGTTCCAACACTTCAATTCACTGTGCGAAGTGAATGGAGTGTTGCTTCACTTTCTAAACGCTGTCTTTTCCGAGATAATCACTTTCCTTTGAAAGTGCCTTAAGATACTCACAAGCATTCACCAGAAACTCACATGCGTTTCTTTGAAAGAGAAGCAGTCTGTTCCAACACTTCAATTCACTGTGCGAAGTGATGGAGTGTTGCTTCACTTTCTAAATGCTGTCTTTTCAAAGAAAATCACTTTCCTTTGAAAGTGCCTTAAGTTACTTGCAAGCATTAGGAAGAAACTCACATGCGTTTCTCTGAAAGAGAAGCAGTCTGTTCCAACACTTCAATTCACTGTGCGAAGTGAATGGAGTGTTGCTTCACTTTCTTAATGCTGTCCTTTCAGAGAAAATCACTTTCCTTTGAAAGTGCCTTAAGCTTATTACACGCATTCAACAGAAACTCACATGCATTTCTCTGAAAGAGAAGCAGTCTGTTCCAACACTTCAATTCACTGCACAAAGGGAATGGAGTGTTGCTTCACTTTCTAAATGCTGTCCTTTCAGAGAAAATCACTTTCCTTTGAAAGTGCATTAAGCTACTTACAAGCATTCACCAGAAACTCACATGCGTTTCTTTGAAAGAGAAGCAGTCTGTTCCAAAACTTCAATTCACTGTGCGAAGTGAATGGAGTGTTGCTTCACTTTCTAAATGCTGTCCTTTCAGAGAAAATCACTTTCCTTTGAAAGTGCCTTAAGCTACTTACAGGCATTCACCAGAAACTCACATGCATTTCTTTGAAAGAGAAGCAGTCTGTTCCAACACTTCAATTCACTGTGCGAAGTGAATGGAGTGTTGCTTCACTTTCTAAATGCTGTCCTTTCAGAGAAAATCACTTTCCTTTGAAAGTGCCTTAAGCTACTTACAAGCATTCAACAGAAACTCACATGCATTTCTCTGAAAGAGAAGCAGTCTGTTCCAACATTTCAATTCACTGTGCGAAGTGAATGGAGTGTTACTTCACTTTCGAAATGCTGTCCTTTCAGAGAAAATCACTTTCCTTTGAAAGTGCCTTAAGCTACTTTCAAGCATTCACAAGAAACACACATGTGTTTCTCTGAAAGAGAAGCAGTCTGTTCCAACACTTCAATTCACTGTGCGAAGTGAATGGAGTGTTACTTCACTTTCTAAATGCTGTCCTTTCAAAGAAAATCACTTTCCTTTGAAAGTGTTTTAAGCTATTGCAAGCATTAGGAATAAACTCACATGCGTTTCTCTGAAATAGAAGCAGTCTGTTCCAACACTTCAATTCACTGTGCGAAGTGAATGGAGTGTTGCTTCACTTTCTTAATGCTGTCCTTTCAGAGAAAATCACTTTCCTTTGAAAGTGCCTTAAGCTAATTACAAACATTCAACAGAAATTCGCATGCATTTCTCTGAAAGAGAAGCAGTCTGTTCGAGCACTTCAATTCACTGCACGAAGGGAATGGAGTGTTGCTTCACTTTCTAAATGCTGTCCTTTCAGAGAAAATCACTTTCCTTTGAAAGTGCCTTAAGATACTTACAAGCATTCACCAGAAACTCACATGGGTTTCTTTGAAAGAAAAGCAGTCTGTTCCAACACTTCAATTCACTGTGCGAAGTGAATGGAGTGTTGCTTCACTTTCTAAATGCTGTCCTGTCAGAGAAAATCACTTTCCTTTGAAAGTGCCTTAAGCTACTTACAAGCATTCAACAGAAACTCACATGCATTTTTCTGAAAGAGAAGCAGTCTGTTCCAACACTCCAGTTCACTGTGCGAAGTGAATGGAGTGTTGCTTCACTTTCTTATTGCTGTCCTTTCAGAGAAAATCACTTTCCTTTGAAAGTGACTTAAACTAATTTCAAGCATTCACAGAAAACGCACATGCGTTTTTCTGAAAGAGAAGCAGTCTGTTCCAACACTTCAATTCACTGTGCCAAGTGAATGGAGTGTTGCTTCACTTTCTAAATGCTGTCCTTTCAGAGAAAATCACGTTCCTTTGAAAGTGCCTTAAGCTACTTACAAGCATTCACCAGAAACTCACAAGCGTTTCTCTGAAAGAGAAGCAATCTGTTCCAACACTTCAATTCACTGTGCAAAGTTCATGGAGTGTTGCCTCACTTTTGAAATGCTGTCCTTTCCGAGAAAATCACTTTCCTTTGAAAGTGCCTTAAGCTACTTTCAAGCATTCACAAAAAACTCACATGTGTTTCTCTGAAAGAGAAGCAGTCTGTTCCAACACTTCAATTCTCTGTGCGAAGTGAATGGAGTGTTGCTTCACTTTCTAAATGCTGTGCTTTCAAAGAAAATCACTTTCCTTTGAAAGTGCCTTACGTTACTTGCAAGCATTAGGAAGAAACTCACATGCGTTTCTCTGAAAGAGAAGCAGTCTGTTCCAACACTTCAATTCACTGTGCGAAGTGAATGGAGTGTTGCTTCACTTTCTAAATGCTGTCCTTTCAGAGAAAATCACTTTCCTTTGAAAGTGCCTTAAGCTACTTTCAAGCATTCACCATAAACACACATGCGTTTCTCTGAAATAGAAGCAGTCTGTTCCAACACTTCAATTCACTGTGCGAAGTGAATGGAGTGTTGCTTCACTTTCTAAACGCTGTCTTTTCCGAGATAATCACTTTCCTTTGAAAGTGCCTTAAGCTACTTACAAGCATTCACCAGAAACTCACATGCGTTTCTTTGAAAGAGAAGCAGTCTGTTCCAACACTTCAATTCACTGTGCGAAGTGAATGCAGTGTTGCATCACTTTCTAAATGCTGTCCTTTCAAAGAAAATCACTTTCCTTTGAAAGTGCCTTAAGTTACTTGCAAGCATTAGGAAGAAACTCACATGCGTTTCTCTGAAAGAGAAGCAGTCTGTTCCAACACTTCAATTCACTGTGCGAAGTGAATGGAGTGTTGCTTCACTTTCTTAATGCTGTCCTTTCAGAGAAAATCACTTTCCTTTGAAAGTGCCTTAACCTTATTACAAGCATTCAACAGAAACTCACATGCATTTCTCTGAAAGAGAAGCAGTCTGTTCCAACACTTCAATTCACTGCACAAAGGGAATGGAGTGTTGCTTCACTTTCTAAATGCTGTCCTTTCAGAGAAAATAACTTTCCTTTGAAAGTGCATTAAGCTACTTACAAGCATTCACCAGAAACTCACATGCGTTTCTTTGAAAGAGAAGCAGTCTGTTCCAAAACTTCAATTCACTCTGCGAAGTGAATGGAGTGTTGCTTCACTTTCTAAATGCTGTGCTTTCAGAGAAAATCACTTTCCTTTGAAAGTGTCTTAAGTTACTTGCAAGCATTAGGAAGAAACTCTCATGCGTTTCTCTGAAAGAGAAGCAGTCTGTTCCAACACTTCAATTCACTGTGCGAAGTGAATGGAGTGTTGCTTCACTTTCTAAAGGCTGCCCTTTCAGAGAAAATCACTTTCCTTTGAAAGTGCCTTAAGCTACTTACTAGCATTCACCAGAGACTCACATGCGTTACTCTGAAAAGAAGCAGTCTGTTCTAAAACTTCAATTCACTGTGCGAAGTGAATGGAATGTTACTTCACTTTCTAAATGCTGTACTTTCAGAGAAAATCACTTTCCTTTGAAAGTGCCTTAAGCTACTTTCAAGCATTCAAAAGAAACACACATGCGTGTCTCTGAAATAGAAGCAGTCTGTTCCAACACTTCACCTCACTGTGCGAAGTGAATGGAGTGTTGCTTTACTTTCTAAATGCTGTCCTTTCAGAGAAAATTACTTTCCTTTGAAACTGCCTTGAGCTACTTACAAGCATTCAACAGAAACTCACATGCATTTCTCTGAAAGAGAAACAGTCTGTTCCAACACTTCAATTCACTGTGCGAAGTGAATGGAGTGTTGCTTCACTTTCTAAATGCTGTCATTTCAGAGAAAATCACTTTCCTTTGAAAGTGCCTTAAGCTACTTACAAGCATTAGGAAGAAACTCACATGCGTTTCACTGAAAGAGAAGCTTTCTGTTCCAACACTTCAATTCACTGTGCGAAGTGAATGGAGTGTTGCTTCACTTTCTAAATGCTGTCCTTTCAGAGAAAATCACTTTCCTTTGAAAGTGCATTAAGCTACTTACAAGCATTCACCAGAAACTCACATGCGTTTCTTTGAAAGAGAAGCAGTCTGTTCCAACACTTCAATTCACTGTGCGAAGGGAATGGAGTGTTGCTTCACTTTCTAAATGCTGTCCTTTCAGAGAAAATCACTTTCCTTTGAAAGTGCCTTAAGTTACTTGCAAGCATTAGGAAGAAACTCACATGCATTTCTCTGAAAGAGAAGCAGTCTGTTCCAACACTTCAATTCACTGTGCGAAGTGAATGGAGTGTTGCTTCACTTTCTAAAGGCTGCCCTTCAGAGAAAATCACTTTCCTTTGAAAGTGCCTTAAGCTACTTACTAGCATTCACCAGAGACTCAAATGCGTTACTCTGAAAGAGAAGCAGTCTGTTCCAACACTTCAATTCACTGTGCCAAGTGAATGGAATGTTACTTCGCTTTCTAAATGCTGTACTTTCAGAGAAAATCACTTTCCTTTGAGAGTGCCTTAAGCTACTTTCAAGCATTCACAAGAAACACACATGCGTTTCTCTGAAATAGAAGCAGTCTGTTCCAACACATCAACTCACTGTGCGAAGTGAATGGAGTGTTGATTCACTTTCTAAATGCTGTCCTTTCAGAGAAAATTACTTTCCTTTGAAACTGCCTTGAGCTACTTACAAGCATTCAACAGAAACTCACATGCATTTCTCTGAAAGAGAAGCAGTCGGTTCCAAGACTTCAATTCACTGTGCGAAGTGAATGGAGTGTTGCTTCACTTTCTAAATGCTGTCCTTTCAGAGAAAATCACTTTCCTTTGAAAGTGCCTTAAGCTACTTACAAGCATTCACCAGAAACTCACATGCGTTTCTTTGAAAGAGAAGCAGTCTGTTCCAACACTTCAATTCACTGTGCGAAGTGAATGGAGTGTTGCATCACTTTCTAGATGCTGTCCTTTCAAAGAAAATCACTTTCCTTTGAAAGTGCCTTAAGTTACTTGCAAGCATTAGGAGGAAACTCACATGCGTTTCTCTGAAAGAGTAGCAGTCTGTTCCAACACTTCAATTCACTGCACGAAGGGAATGGAGTGTTGCTTCACTTTCTAAATGCTGTCCTTTCAGAGAAAATCACTTTCCTTTGAAAGTGCCTTAAGCTACTTACAAGCATTCACCAGAAACTCACATGCGTTTCTTTGAAAGAGAAGCAGTCTGTTCCAACACTTCAATTCACTGTGCGAAGTGAATGGAGTGTTGCTTCACTTTCTAAATGCTTTCTTTTCCGAGAAAATCACTTTCCTTTGAAAGTGCCTTAAGGTACTTACAAGCATTCAACAGAAACTCACATGCATTTCTCTGAAAGAGAAGCAGTCTGTTCCAACACTTCAATTCACTGTGCGAAGTGAATGGAGTGTTGCTTCACTTTCTTAATGCTGTCCTTTCAGAGAAAATCACTTTCCTTTGAAAGTGACTTAAACTAATTTCAAGCATTCACAGAAAACGCACATGCGTTTTTCTGAAAGAGAAGCAGTCTGTTCCAACACTTCAGTTCACTGTGCCAAGTGAATGGAGTGTTGCTTCACTTTCTAAATGCTGTCCTTTCAGAGAAAATCACGTTCCTTTGAAAGTGCCTTAAGCTACTTACAAGCATTCACCAGAAACTCACAAGCGTTTCTCTGAAAGAGAAGCAATCTGTTCCAACACTTCAATTCACTGTGCAAAGTTCATGGAGTGTTGCCTCACTTTTGAAATGCTGTCCTTTCCGAGAAAATCACTTTCCTTTGAAAGTGCCTTAAGCTACTTTCAAGCATTCACAAAAAACTCACATGTGTTTCTCTGAAAGAGAAGCAGTCTGTTCCAACACTTCAATTCTCTGTGCGAAGTGAATGGAGTGTTGCTTCACTTTCTAAATGCTGTGCTTTCAAAGAAAATCACTTTCCTTTGAAAGTGCCTTACGTTACTTGCAAGCATTAGGAAGAAACTCACATGCGTTTCTCTGAAAGAGAAGCAGTCTGTTCCAACACTTCAATTCACTGTGCGAAGTGAATGGAGTGTTGCTTCACTTTCTAAATGCTGTCCTTTCAGAGAAAATCACTTTCCTTTGAAAGTGCCTTAAGCTACTTTCAAGCATTCACCAGAAACACACATGCGTTTCTCTGAAATAGAAGCAGTCTGTTCCAACACTTCAATTCACTGTGCGAAGTGAATGGAGTGTTGCTTCACTTTCTAAACGCTGTCTTTTCCGAGATAATCACTTTCCTTTGAAAGTGCCTTAAGCTACTTACAAGCATTCACCAGAAACTCACATGCGTTTCTTTGAAAGAGAAGCAGTCTGTTCCAACACTTCAATTCACTGTGCGAAGTGAATGGAGTGTTGCATCACTTTCTAAATGCTGTCCTTTCAAAGAAAATCACTTTCCTTTGAAAGTGCCTTAAGTTACTTGCAAGCATTAGGAAGAAACTCACATGCGTTTCTCTGAAAGAGAAGCAGTCTGTTCCAACACTTCAATTCACTGTGCGAAGTGAATGGAGTGTTGCTTCACTTTCTTAATGCTGTCCTTTCAGAGAAAATCACTTTCCTTTGAAAGTGCCTTAACCTTATTACAAGCATTCAACAGAAACTCACATGCATTTCTCTGAAAGAGAAGCAGTCTGTTCCAACACTTCAATTCACTGCACAAAGGGAATGGAGTGTTGCTTCACTTTCTAAATGCTGTCCTTTCAGAGAAAATAACTTTCCTTTGAAAGTGCATTAAGCTTCTTACAAGCATTCACCAGAAACTCACATGCGTTTCTTTGAAAGAGAAGCAGTCTGTTCCAAAACTTCAATTCACTGTGCGAAGTGAATGGAGTGTTGCTTCACTTTCTAAATGCTGTGCTTTCAGAGAAAATCACTTTCCTTTGAAAGTGTCTTAAGTTACTTGCAAGCATTAGGAAGAAACTCTCATGCGTTTCTCTGAAAGAGAAGCAGTCTGTTCCAACACTTCAATTCACTGTGCGAAGTGAATGGAGTGTTGCTTCACTTTCTAAAGGCTGCCCTTTCAGAGAAAATCACTTTCCTTTGAAAGTGCCTTAAGCTACTTACTAGCATTCACCAGAGACTCACATGCGTTACTCTGAAAAGAAGCAGTCTGTTCTAAAACTTCAATTCACTGTGCGAAGTGAATGGAATGTTACTTCACTTTCTAAATGCTGTACTTTCAGAGAAAATCACTTTCCTTTGAAAGTGCCTTAAGCTACTTTCAAGCATTCAAAAGAAACACACATGCGTTTCTCTGAAATAGAAGCAGTCTGTTCCAACACTTCACCTCACAGTGCGAAGTGAATGGAGTGTTGCTTTACTTTCTAAATGCTGTCCTTTCAGAGAAAATTACTTTCCTTTGAAACTGCCTTGAGCTACTTACAAGCATTCAACAGAAACTCACATGCATTTCTCTGAAAGAGAAACAGTCTGTTCCAACACTTCAATTCACTGTGCGAAGTGAATGGAGTGTTGCTTCACTTTCTAAATGCTGTCATTTCAGAGAAAATCACTTTCCTTTGAAAGTGCCTTAAGCTACTTACAAGCATTAGGAAGAAACTCACATGCGTTTCACTGAAAGAGAAGCTTTCTGTTCCAACATTTCAATTCACTGTGCGAAGTGAATGGAGTGTTGCTTCACTTTCTAAATGCTTTCGTTTCAGAGAAAATCACTTTTGTTTGAAAGTGCCTTAAGCAAATTTCAAGCATTCACAAGAAACTCACAGGCATTTCTCTGAAAGAGAAGTAGTCTGTTCCAACACTTCAAATCACTGTGCGAAGTGAATGGAGTGTTACTTCACTTTCTAAATGCTGTCCTTTCAGAGAAAATCACTTTCCTTTGAAAGTGCCTTAAGCTACTTAGAAGCATTCACCAGAAACTCAAATGCGTTTCTTTGAAAGAGAAGCAGTCTGTTCCAACACTTCAATTCACTGTGCAAAGTGAATGGAGTGTTGCTTCACTTTCTAAATGCTGTCCTTTCAGAGAAAATCACTTTCCTTGGAAAGTGCCTTAAGCAACTTCCAAGCATTCACAAGAAACACTAATGCGTTTCTATGAAAGAGAAGCACTCTCTTCCAACACTTCAATTCACTGCACGAAGGGAATGGAGTGTTGCTTCACTTTATAAATGCTGTCCTTTCAGAGAAAATCACTTTCCTTTGAAAGTGCCTTAAGCTACTTACAAGCATTCACAAGAAACTCACATGCGTTTCTTTGAAAGAGAAGCAGTCTGTTCCAACACTTCAATTCAATGTGCGAAGTGAATGGAGTGTTGCTTCACTTTCTAAATGCTGTCCTTTCAGAGAAAATCACTTTCCTTTGAAAGTGCCTTAAGCTATTTACAAGCATTCAACAGAAACTCACATGCATTTCTCTGAAAGAGAAGCAGTCTGTTCCAACACTTCAGTTCACTGTGCGAAGTGAATGGAGTGTTGCTTCACTTTCTAAATGCTGTCCTTTCAGAGAAAATCATGTTCCTTTGAAAGTGCCTTAAGCTAATTCCAAGCATTCAACAGAAACTCACATGCATTTCTCTGAAAGAGAAGCAGTCTGTTCCAACACTTCAATTAACTGCACGAAGGGAATGGATTGTTGCTTCACTTTCTAAATGCTGTCCTTTCAGAGAAAATCACTTTTCTTTGAAAGTGCCTTAAGCTACTTACAAGCATTCACCGGAAACTCACATGCGTTTCTTTGAAAGAGAAGCAGTCTGTTCCAACACTTCAATTCAATGTGCGAAGTGAATGGAGTGTTGCTTCACTTTCTAAATGCTGTCCTATCAGAGAAAATCACTTTCCTTTGAAAGTGCCTTAAGCTATTTACAAGCATTCAACAGAAACTCACATGCATTTCTCTGAAAGAGAAGCAGTATGTTCCAACACTTCAATTCACTGTGCGAAGTGAATGGAGTGTTGCTTCACTTTCTAAATGCTGTCCTTTCAGAGAAAATCACTTTCCTTTGAAAGTGCCTTAAGCTACTTTCAAGCATTCACAAGAAACACACATGCGTTTCTCTGAAATAGAAGCAGTCTGTTCCAACACTTCAATTCACTGTGCGAAGTGAATGGAGTGTTGCTTCACTTTCTAAATGCTGTCTTTTCCGAGAAAATCACTTTCCTTTGAAAGTGCCTTAAGGTACTTACAAGCATTCAACAGAAACTCACATGCATTTCTCTGAAAGAGAAGCAGTCTGTTCCAACACTTCAATTCACTGCACGAAGGGAATGGAGTGTTGCTTCACTTTCTAAATGCTGTCCTTTCAGAGAAAATCACTTTCCTTTGAAAGTGCCTTAAGCTACTTACAAGCATTCTCCAGAAACTCACATGCGTTTCTTTGAAAGAGAAGCAGTCTGTTCCAACACTTCAATTCACTGTGCGAAGTGAATGGAGTGTTGCTTCACTTTCTAAATGCTGACCGTTCAGAGAAAATCACTTTCCTTTGAAAGTGCCTTAAGGTACTTGCAAGCATTAGGAAGAAACTCACATGCGTTTCTCTGAAAGAGAAGCAGTCTGTTCCAACACTTCAATTCACTGTGCGAAGTGAATGGAGTGTTGCTTCACTTTCTTAATGCTGTCCTTTCAGAGAAAATCACTTTCCTTTGAAAGTGCCTTAAGCTAAT
Source organism: Myodes glareolus (assembly GCF_982192425.1). NCBI lineage: Eukaryota > Metazoa > Chordata > Mammalia > Rodentia > Cricetidae > Myodes > Myodes glareolus. The sequence continues at coordinate 32,725 of NC_142043.1, read as the reverse complement.
TACAAGCATTCAACAGAAACTCATATGCATTTCTCTGAAAGAGAAGCAGTCTGTTCCAACACTTCAGTTCACTGTGCGAAGTGAATGGAGTGTTGCTTCACTTTCTAAATGCTGTCCTTTCAGAGAAAATCATGTTCCTTTGAAAGTGCCTTAAGCTAATTCCAAGCATTCAACAGAAACTCACATGCATTTCTCTGAAAGAGAAGCAGTCTGTTCCAACACTTCAATTCACTGCATGAAGGGAATGGAGTGTTGCTTCACTTTCTAAATGCTGTCCTTTCAGAGAAAATCACTTTTCTTTGAAAGTGCCTTAAGCTACTTACAAGCATTCACCGGAAACTCACATGCGTTTCTTTGAAAGAGAAGCAGTCTGTTCCAACACTTCAATTCAATGTGCGAAGTGAATGGAGTGTTGCTTCACTTTCTAAATGCTGTCCTATCAGAGAAAATCACTTTCCTTTGAAAGTGCCTTAAGCTATTTACAAGCATTCAACAGAAACTCACATGCATTTCTCTGAAAGAGAAGCAGTCTGTTCCAACACTTCAATTCACTGTGCGACGTGAATGGAGTGTTGCTTCACTTTCTAAATGCTGTCCTTTCAGAGAAAATCACTTTCCTTTGAAAGTGCCTTAAGCTACTTTCAAGCATTCACAAGAAACACACATGCGTTTCTCTGAAATAGAAGCAGTCTGTTCCAACACTTCAATTCACTGTGCGAAGTGAATGGAGTGTTGCTTCACTTTCTAAATGCTGTCTTTTCCGAGAAAATCACTTTCCTTTGAAAGTGCCTTAAGGTACTTACAAGCATTCAACAGAAACTCACATGCATTTCTCTGAAAGAGAAGCAGTCTGTTCCAACACTTCAATTCACTGTGCGAAGTGAATGGAGTGTTGCTTCACTTTCTAAATGCTGTCCTTTCAGAGAAAATCACTTTCCTTTGAAAGTGCCTTAAGCTACTTTCAAGCATTCACCAGAAACACACATGCGTTTCTCTGAAATAGAAGCAGTCTGTTCTAACACTTCAATTCACTGTGCGAAGTGAATGGAGTGTTGCTTCACTTTCTAAACGCTGTCTTTTCCGAGATAATCACTTTCCTTTGAAAGTGCCTTAAGCTACTCACAAGCATTCACCAGAAACTCACATGCGTTTCTTTGAAAGAGAAGCAGTCTGTTCCAACACTTCAATTCACTGTGCGAAGTGAATGGAGTGTTGCTTCACTTTCTAAATGCTGTCTTTTCAAAGAAAATCACTTTCCTTTGAAAGTGCCTTAAGTTACTTGCAAGCATTAGGAAGAAACTCACATGCGTTTCTCTGAAAGAGAAGCAGTCTGTTCCAACACTTCAATTCACTGCACAAAGGGAATGGAGTGTTGCCTCACTTTTGAAATGCTGTCCTTTCCGAGAAAATCACTTTCCTTTGAAAGTGCCTTAAGCTACTTTCAAGCATTCACAAAAAACTCACATGTCTTTCTCTGAAAGAGAAGCAGTCTGTTCCAACACTTTATTTCTCTGTGCGAAGTGAATGGAGTGTTGCTTCACTTTCTTAATGCTGTCCTTTCAGAGAAAATCAATTTCCTTTGAAAGTGCCTTAAGTTACTTGCAAGCATCAGGAAGAAACTCACATGCGTTTCTCTGAAAGAGAAGCAGTCTGTTCCAACACTTCAATTCACTGTGCGAAGTGAATGGAGTGTTGCTTCAATTTCTAAAATCTGTCCTTTCAGAGAAAATCACTTTCCTTTGAAAGTGCCTTAAACTACTTTCAAGCATTCACAAAAAACTCACATGCGTTTCTCTGAAAGAAAAGCAGTCTGTTCCAACACTTCAACTCCCTGTGCGAAGTGAATGGAGTGTTGCTTCACTTTCTAAATGTTGTCCTTTCTGAGAAAATCACTTTCCTTTCAAAGTGCCTTAAGGTACTTACAAGTATTCAACAGAAACTCACATGCATTTCTCTGAAAGAGAAGCAGTCTGTTCCAACACTTCAATTCACTGAACGAAGTGAATGGAGTGTTGCTTCACTTTCTAAATGCTGTCCTTTCAGAGAAAATCACTTTCCTTTGAAAGTGCCTTAAGATACTTTCAAGCCTTCACAAGAAACACACATGCGTTTCTCAAAATAGAAGCAGTCTGTTCCAACACTTCAATTCACTGTGCGAAGTGAATGGAGTGTTGCTTCACTTTCTTAATGCTGTCCTTTCAGAGAAAATCACTTTCCTTTGAAAGTGCCTTAAGCTAATTACAAGCATTCAACAGAAACTCACATGCATTTCTCTGAAAGAGAAGCAGTCTGTTCCAACACTTCAATTCACTGCACGAAGTGAATGGAGTGTTGCTTCACTTTCTAAATGCTGTCCTTTCAGAGAAAATCACTTTCCTTTGAAAGTGCCTTAAGCTACTTACAAGCATTCACCAGAAACTCACATGCGTTTCTTTGAAAGAGAAGCAGTCTGTTCCAACACTTCAATTCACTGTGCGAAGTGAATGGAGTGTTGCTTCACTTTCTTAATGCTCTCCTTTCAGAGAAAATCACTTTCCTTTGAAAGTGCCTTAAACTAATTTCAAGCATTCACAGAAAACGCACATGCGTTTTTCTGAAAGAGAAGCAATCTATTCCAACACTTCAATTCACTGTGCGAAGTGAATGGAGTGTTGCTTCACTTTCTAAATGCAGTCCTTTCAGAGAAAATCACGTTCCTTTGAAAGTGCCTTACGCTACTTACAAGCATTCACCAGAAACTCACATGCGTTTCACTGAAAGAGAAGCAATCTGTTCCAACACTTCAATTCACTGTGCAAAGTTCATGGAGTGTTGCCTCACTTTTGAAATGCTGTCCTTTCCGAGAAAATCACTTTCCTTTGAAAGTGCCTTAAGCTACTTTCAAGCATTCACAAAAAAACTCACATGTGTTTCTCTGAAAGAGAAGCAGTCTGTTCCAACACTTCATTTCTCTGTGCGAAGTGAATGGAGTGTTGCTTCACTTTCTAAATGCTGTCCTTTCAAAGAAAATCACTTTTCTTTGAAAGTGCCTTAAGTTACTTGCAAGCATTAGGAAGAAACTCACATGCGTTTCTCTGAAAGAGAAGCAGTTTGTTCCAACACATCAATTCACTGCACGAAGGGAATGGAGTGTTGCTTCACTTTCTAAAGGCTGCCCTTTCAGAGAAAATCACTTTCCTTTGAAAGTGCCTTAAACTACTTTCAAGCATTCACAAAAAACTCACATGCGTTTCTCTGAAAGAGAAGCAGTCTGTTCCAACACTTCAATTCACTGTGCGAAGTGAATGGAGTGTTGCTTCACTTTCTAAATGCTGTCCTTTCAGAGAAAATCACTTTCCTTTGAAAGTGCCTTAAGCTAATTACAAGCATTCAACAGAAACTCACATGCATTTCTCTGAAAGAGAAGCAGTCTGTTCCAACACTTCAATTCACTGCACGAAGGGAATGGAGTGTTGCTTCACTTTCTAAATGCTGTCCTTTCAGAGAAAATCACTTTCCTTTGAAAGTGCCTTAAGCTACTTACAAGCATTCACCAGAAACTCACATGCGTTTCTTTGAAAGAGAAGCAGTCTGTTCCAACACTTCAATTCACTGTGCGAAGTGAATGGAGTGTTGCTTCACTTTCTTAATGCTGTCCTTTCAGAGAAAATCACTTTCCTTTGAAAGTGCCTTAAACTAATTTCAAGCATTCACAGAAAACGCACATGCGTTTTTCTGAAAGAGAAGCAGTCTGTTCCAACACTTCAATTCACTGTGCGATGTGAATGGAGTGTTGCTTCACTTTCTAAATGCTGTCCTTTCAGAGAAAATCACGTTCCTTTGAAAGTGCCTTAAGCTACTTACAAGCATTCACCAGAAACTCACATGCGTTTCACTGAAAGAGAAGCAATCTGTTCCAACACTTCAATTCACTGTGCAAAGTTCATGGAGTGTTGCTTCACTTTTGAAATGCTGTCCTTTCCGAGAAAATCACTTTCCTTTGAAAGTGACTTAAGCTACTTTCAAGCATTCACAAAAAACTCACATGTGTTTCTATGAAAGAGAAGCAGTCTGTTCCAACACTTCAATACTCTGTACGAAGTGAATGGAGTGTTGCTTCACTTTCTAAATGCTGTCCTTTCAAAGAAAATCACTTTCCTTTGAAAGTGCATTAAGTTACTTGCAAGCATTAGGAAGAAACTCACATGCGTTTCTCTGAAAGAGAAGCAGTCTGTTCCAACACTTCAATTCACTGTGCGAAGTGAATGGAGTGTTGCATCACTTTCTAAAGGCTGCCCTTTCAGAGAAAATCACTTTCCTTTGAAAGTGCCTTAAGCTAATTACTTGCATTCACCAGAGACTCACATACGTTACTCTGAAAGAGAAGCAGTCTGTTCCAACACTTCAATTCACTGTGCGAAGTGAATGGAATGTTACTTCACTTTCTAAATGCTGTACTTTCAGAGAAAATCACTTTCCTTCGAAAGTGCCTTAAGCTACTTTCAAGGATTCACAAGAAACACACATGCGTTTCTCTGAAATAGAAGCAGTCTGTTCCAACACTTCAACTCACTGTGCAAAGTGAATGGGGTGTTGCTTCACTTTCTAAATGCTGTCCTTTCAGAGAAAATTACTTTCCTTTGAAACTGCCTTGAGCTACTTACAAGCATTCAACAGAAACTCACATGCATTTCTCTGAAAGAGAAGCAGTCGGTTTCAACACTTCAATTCACTGTGCGAAGTGAATGGAGTGTTGCTTCACTTTCTAAATGCTGTCATTTCAGAGAAAATCACTTTCCTTTGAAAGTGCCTTATGCTACTTACAAGCATTAGGAAGAAACTCACATGCGTTTCTCTGAAAGAGAAGCTTTCTGTTCCAACACTTCAATTCACTGTGCGAAGTGAATGGAGTGTTGCTTCACTTTGTAAATGCTGTCCTTTCAGAGAAAATCACTTTTGTTTGACAGTGCCTTAAGCAACATTCAAGCATTCACAAGAAACTCACATGCATTTCTCTGAAAGAGAAGCAGTCTGTTCCAACACTTCAATTCACTGCACGAAGGGAATGGAGTGTTGCTTCACTTTCTAAATGCTGTCCTTTCAGAGAAAATCACTTTCCTTTGAAAGTGCATTAAGCTACTTACAAGCATTCACCAGAAACTCACATGCGTTTCTTTGAAAGAGAAGCAGTCTGTTCCAATACTTCAATTCACTGTGCGAAGTGAATGGAGTGTTGCTTCACTTTCTAAATGCTGTCCATTCAGAGAAAATCACTTTCCCTTTAAAGTGCCTTAAGTTACTTGCAAGCATTAGGAAGAAATTCACATGCGTTTCTCTGAAAGAGAAGCAGTCTGTTCCAACACTTCAATTCACTGTGCGAAGTGAATGGAGTGTTGCTTCACTTTCTTAATGCTGTTTTTTCAGAGAAAATCACTTTCCTTTGAAAGTGCCTTAAACTACTTTCAAGCATTCACAAAAAACTCACATGCGTTTCTCTGAAAGAGAAGCAGTCTGTTCCAACACTTCAATTCACTGCACGAAGTGAATGGAGTGTTGCTTCACTTTCTAAATGCTGTCCTTTCAGAGAAAATCACTTTCCTTTGAAAGTGCCTTAAGCTACTTACAAGCATTCACCAGAAACTCACATGCGTTTCTTTGAAAGAGAAGCAATCTGTTCCAACACTTCAATTCACTGTGCGAAGTGAAAGGAGTGTTGCTTCACTTTCTTAATGCTGTCCTTTCAGAGAAAATCACTTTCCTTTGAAAGTGCCTTAAACTAATTTCAAGCATTCACAGAAAACGCACATGCGTTTTCCTGAAAGAGAAGCAATCTGTTCCAACACTTCAATTCACTGTGCAAAGTTCATGGAGTGTTGCCTCACTTTTGAAATGCTGTCCTTTCCGAGAAAATCACTTTCCTTTGAATGTGACTTAAGCTACTTTCAAGCATTCACAAAAAACTCACATGTTTTTCTCTGAAAGAGAAGCAGTCTGTTCCAACCCTTCAATACTCTGTACGAAGTGAATGGAGTGTTGCTGCACTTTCTAAATGCTGTCCTTTCAAAGAAAATCACTTTCCTTTGAAAGTGCCTTAAGTTACTTGCAAGCATTAGGAAGAAACTCACATGCGTTTCTCTGAAAGAGAAGCAGTCTGTTCCAACACTTCAATTCACTGTGCGAAGTGAATGGAGTGTTGCAACACTTTCTAAAGGCTGCCCTTTCAGAGAAAATCACTTTCCTTTGAAAGTGCCTTAAGCTAATTACTTGCATTCACCAGAGACTCACATGCGTTACTCTGAAAGAGAAGCAGTCTGTTCCAACACTTCAATTCACTGTGCGAAGTGAATGGAATGTTACTTCACTTTCTAAATGCGGTACTTTCAGAGAAAATCACTTTCCTTTGAAAGTGCCTTAAGCTACTTTCAAGCATTCACAAGAAACACACATGCGTTTCTCTGAAGTAGAAGCAGTCTGTTCCAACACTTCAACTCACTGTGCGAAGTGAGTGGGGTGTTGCTTCACTTTCTAAATGCTGTCCTTTCAGAGAAAATTACTTTCCTTTGAAACTGCCTTGAGCTACTTACAAGCATTCAACAGAAACTCACATGCATTTCTCTGAAAGAGAAGCAGTCGGTTTCAACACTTCAATTCACTGTGCGAAGTGAATGGAGTGTTGCTTCACTTTCTAAATGCTGTCATTTCAGAGAAAATCACTTTCCTTTGAAAGTGCCTTAAGCTACTTACAAGCATAGGAAGAAACTTACATGCGTTTCTCTGAAAGAGAAGCTTTCTGTTCCAACACTTCAATTCACTGTGCGAAGTGAATGGAGTGTTGCTGCACTTTGTAAATGCTGTCCTTTCAGAGAAAATCACTTTTGTTTGAAAGTGCCTTAAGCAACTTTCAAGCATTCACAAGAAACTCACATGCATTTCTCTGAAAGAGAAGCAGTCTGTTCCAACACTTCAATTCACTGTGCGAAGTGAATGGAGTGTTGCTTCACATTCTAAATGCTGTCCTTTCAGAGAAAATCACTTTCCTTTGAAAGTGCCTTAGGCTACTTACAAGCATTCACCAGAAACTCACATGCGTTTCTTTGAAAGAGAAGCAGTCTGTTCCAACACTTCAATTCACTGTGCGAAGTGAATGGAGTGTTGCTTCACTTTCTAAATGCTGTCCTTTCAAAGAAAATCACTTTCCTTTGAGAGTGCTTTAAGTTACTTGCAAGCATTAGGAAGAAACTCACATGCGTTTCTCTGAAAGAGAAGCAGTCTGTTCCAACACATCAATTCACTGCACGAAGGGAATGGAGTGTTGCTTCACTTTCTAAATTCTGTCCTTTCAGAGAAAATCACTTTCCTTTGAAAGTGCCTTAAACTACTTTCAAGCATTCACAAAAAACTCACATGCGTTTCTCTGAAAGAGAAGCAGTCTGTTCCAACACTTCAATTCACTGTGCGAAGTGAATGGAGTGTTGCTTCACTTTCTAAATGCTGTCCTTTCAGAGAAAATCACTTTCCTTTGAAAGTGCCTTAAGCTAATTACAAGCATTCAACAGAAACTCACATGCATTTCTCTGAAAGAGTAGCCGTCTGTTCCAACACTTCAATTCACTGCACGAAGGGAATGGAGTGTTGCTTCACTTTCTAAATGCTGTCCTTTCAGAGAAAATCACTTTCCTATGAAAGTGCCTTAAGCTACTTACAAGCATTCACCAGAAACTCACATGCGTTTCTTTGAAAGAGAAGCAGTCTGTTCCAACACTTCAATTCACTGTGCGAAGTGAATGGAGTGTTGCTTCACTTTCTAAATGCTGTCCTTTCAGAGAAAATCACTTTCCTTTGAAAGTGCCTTAAGCTAATTACAAGCATTCAACAGAAACTCACATGCATTTCTCTGAAAGAGAAGCAGTCTGTTCCAACACTTCAATTCACTGCACGAAGGGAATGGAGTGTTGCTTCACTTTCTAAATGCTGTCCTTTCAGAGAAAATCACTTTCCTATGAAAGTGCCTTAAGCTACTTACAAGCATTCACCAGAAACTCACATGCGTTTCACTGAAAGAGAAGCAATCTGTTCCAACACTTCAATTCACTATGCAAAGTTCATGGAGTGTTGCCTCACTTTTGAAATGCTGTCCTTTCCGAGAAAATCACTTTCCTTTGAAAGTGCCTTAAGCTACTTTCAAGCATTCACAAAAAACTCACATGTCTTTCTCTGAAAGAGAAGCAGTCTGTTCCAACACTTTATTTCTCTGTGCGAAGTGAATGGAGTGTTGCTTCACTTTCTTAATGCTGTCCTTTCAGAGAAAATCACTTTCCTTTGAAAGTGCCTTAAGTTACTTGCAAGCATCAGGAAGAAACTCACATGCGTTTCTCTGAAAGAGAAGCTTTCTGTTCCAACACTTCAATTCACTGTGCGAAGTGAATGGAGTGTTGCTTCAATTTCTAAAATCTGTCCTTTCAGAGAAAATCACTTTCCTTTGAAAGTGCCTTAAACTACTTTCAAGCATTCACAAAAAACTCACATGCGTTTCTCTGAAAGAAAAGCAGTCTGTTCCAACACTTCAACTCCCTGTGCGAAGTGAATGGAGTGTTGCTTCACTTTCTAAATGTTGTCCTTTCTGAGAAAATCACTTTCCTTTCAAAGTGCCTTAAGGTACTTACAAGTATTCAACAGAAACTCACATGCATTTCTCTGAAAGAGAAGCAGTCTGTTCCAACACTTCAATTCACTGCACGAAGTGAATGGAGTGTTGCTTCACTTTCTAAATGCTGTCCTTTCAGAGAAAATCACTTTCCTTTGAAAGTGCCTTAAGATACTTTCAAGGCTTCACAAGAAACACACATGCGTTTCTCTGAAATAGAAGCAGTCTGTTCGAACACTTCAATTCACTGTGCGAAGTGAATGGAGTGTTGCTTCACTTTCTAAATGCTGTCCTTTCAAAGAAAATCACTTTTCTTTGAAAGTGCCTTAAGTTACTTGCAAGCATTAGGAAGAAACTCACATGCGTTTCTCTGAAAGAGAAGCAGTTTGTTCCAACACATCAATTCACTGCACGAAGGGAATGGAGTGTTGCTTCACTTTCTAAAGGCTGCCCTTTCAGAGAAAATCACTTTCCTTTGAAAGTGCCTTAAAATACTTTCAAGCATTCACAAAAAACTCACATGCGTTTCTCTGAAAGAGAAGCAGTCTGTTCCAACACTTCAATTCACTGTGCGAAGTGAATGGAGTGTTGCTTCACTTTCTAAAGGCTGTCCTTTCAGAGAAAATCACTTTCCTTTGAAAGTGCCTTAAGCTAATTACAAGCATTCAACAGAAACTCACATGCATTTCTCTGAAAGAGAAGCAGTCTGTTCCAACACTTCAATTCACTGCACGAAGGGAATGGAGTGTTGCTTCACTTTCTAAATGCTGTCCTTTCAGAGAAAATCACTTTCCTTTGAAAGTGCCTTAAGCTACTTACAAGCATTCACCTGAAACTCACATGCGTTTCTTTGAAAGAGAAGCAGTCTGTTCCAACACTTCAATTCACTGTGCGAAGTGAATGGAGTGTTGCTTCACTTTCTTAATGCTGTCCTTTCAGAGAAAATCACTTTCCTTTGAAAGTGCCTTAAACTAATTTCAAGCATTCACAGAAAACGCACATGCGTTTTTCTGAAAGAGAATCAGTCTGTTCCAACACTTCAATTCACAGTGCGAAGTGAATGGAGTGTTGCTTCACTTTCTAAATGCTGTCCTTTCAGAGAAAATCACGTTCCTTTGAAAGTGCCTTAAGCTACTTACAAGCATTCACCAGAAACTCACATGCGTTTCACTGAAAGAGAAGCAATCTGTTCCAACACTTCAATTCACTGTGCAAAGTTCATGGAGTGTTGCTTCACTTTTGAAATGCTGTCCTTTCCGAGAAAATCACTTTCCTTTGAAAGTGACTTAAGCTACTTTCAAGCATTCACAAAAAACTCACATGTGTTTCTCTGAAAGAGAAGCAGTCTGTTCCAACACTTCAATACTCTGTACGAAGTGAATGGAGTGTTGCTTCACTTTCTAAATGCTGTCCTTTCAAAGAAAATCACTTTCCTTTGAAAGTGCATTAAGTTACTTGCAAGCATTAGGAAGAAACTCACATGCGTTTCTCTGAAAGAGAAGCAGTCTGTTCCAACACTTCAATTCACTGTGCGAAGTGAATGGAGTGTTGCATCACTTTCTAAAGGCTGCCCTTTCAGAGAAAATCACTTTCCTTTGAAAGTGCCTTAAGCTAATTACTTGCATTCACCAGAGACTCACATACGTTACTCTGAAAGAGAAGCAGTCTGTTCCAACACTTCAATTCACTGTGCGAAGTGAATGGAATGTTACTTCACTTTCTAAATGCTGTACTTTCAGAGAAAATCACTTTCCTTTGAAAGTGCCTTAAGCTACTTTCAAGCATTCACAAGAAACACACATGCGTTTCTCTGAAATAGAAGCAGTCTGTTCCAACACTTCAACTCACTGTGCAAAGTGAATGGGGTGTTGCTTCACTTTCTAAATGCTGTCCTTTCAGAGAAAATTACTTTCCTTTGAAACTGCCTTGAGCTACTTACAAGCATTCAACAGAAACTCACATGCATTTCTCTGAAAGAGAAGCAGTCGGTTTCAACACTTCAATTCACTGTGCGAAGTGAATGGAGTGTTGCTTCACTTTGTAAATGCTGTCCTTTCAGAGAAAATCACTTTTGTTTGAAAGTGCCTTAAGCAACTTTCAAGCATTCACAAGAAACTCACATGCTTTTCTCTGAAAGAGAAGCAGTCTGTTCCAACACTTCAATTCACTGCACGAAGGGAATGGAGTGTTGCTTCACTTTCTAAATGCTGTCCTTTCAGAGAAAATCACTTTCCTTTGAAAGTGCATTAAGCTACTTACAAGCATTCACCAGAAACTCACATGCGTTTCTTTGAAAGAGAAGCAGTCTGTTCCAACACTTCAATTCACTGTGCGAAGTGAATGGAGTGTTGCTTCACTTTCTAAATGCTGTCCTTTCAAAGAAAATCACTTTCCTTTGAAAGTGCTTTAAGTTACTTGCAAGCATTAGGAAGAAACTCACATGCGTTTCTCTGAAAGAGAAGCAGTCTGTTCCAACACATCAATTCACTGCACGAAGGGAATGGAGTGTTGCTTCACTTTCTAAATTCTGTCCTTTCAGAGAAAATCACTTTCCTTTGAAAGTGCCTTAAACTACTTTCAAGCATTCACAAAAACCTCACATGCGTTTCTCTGAAAGAGAAGCAGTCTGTTCCAACACTTCAATTCCCTGTGTGAAGTGAATGGAGTGTTGCTTCACTTTCTAAATGTTGTCCTTTCTGAGAAAATCACTTTCCTTTCAAAGTGCCTTAAGGTACTTACAAGTATTCAACAGAAACTCACATGCATTTCTCTGAAAGAGAAGCAGTCTGTTCCAACACTTCAATTCACTGTGCGAAGTGAATGGAGTGTTGCTTCACTTTCTAAATGCTGTCCTTTCAGAGAAAATCACTTTCCTTTGAAAGTGCCTAAGCTACTTTCAAGCCTTCACAAGAAACACACATGCGTTTCTCTGAAATAGAAGCAGTCTGTTCCAACACTTTAATTCACTGTGCGAAGTGAATGGAGTGTTGCTTCACTTTCTTAATGCTGTCCTTTCAGAGAAAATCACTTTCCTTTGAAAGTGCCTTAAGCTAATTACAAGCATTCAACAGAAACTCACATGCATTTCTCTGAAAGAGAAGCAGTCTGTTCCAACACTTCAATTCACTGCACGAAGGGAATGGAGTGTTGCTTCACTTTCTACATGCTGTCCTTTCAGAGAAAATCACTTTCCTTTGAAAGTGCATTAAGCTACTTACAAGCATTCACCAGAAACTCACATGCGTTTCTTTGAAAGAGTAGCAGTCTGTTCCAACACTTCAATTCACTGTGCGCAGTGAATGGAGTGTTGCTTCACTTTCTAAATGCTGTCCTTTCAGAGAAAATCACTTTCCTTTTAAAGTGCCTTAAGTTACTTGCAAGCGTTAGGAAGAAACTCACATGCGTTTCTCTGAAAGAGAAGCAGTCTGTTCCAACACTTCAATTCACTGTGCGAAGTGAATGGAGTGTTGCTTCACTTTCTAAAGGCTGTCCTTTCAGAAAAAATCACTTTCCTTTGAAAGTGCCTTAAGCTACTTACTAGCATTCACCAGAGACTCACATGCGTTACTCTGAAAGAGAAGCAGTCTGTTCCAACACTTCAATTCACTGTGCGAAGTGAATGGAATGTTACTTCACTTTCTAAATGCTGTACTTTCAGAGAAAATCACTTTCCTTTAAAAGTGCCTTAAGCTACTTTCAAGCATTCACAAGAAACACACATGCGTTTCTCTGAAATAGAAGCAGTCTGTTCCAACACTTCAACTCACTGTGCGAAGTGAATGGAGTGTTGCTTCACTTTCTAAATGCTGTCCTTTCAGAGAAAATTACTTTCCTTTGAAACTGCCTTGAGCTACTTACAAGCATTCAACAGAAACTCACATGTATTTCTCTGAAAGAGAAGCTTTCTGTTCCAACACTTCAACTCACTGTGCAAAGTGAATGGGGTGTTGCTTCACTTTCTAAATGCTGTCCTTTCAAAGAAAATCACTTTTCTTTGAAAGTGCCTTAAGTTACTTGCAAGCAATAGGAAGAAACTCACATGCGTTTCTCTGAAAGAGAAGCAGTCTGTTCCAACACTTCAATTCACTGTGCGAAGTGAATGGAGTGTTGCTTCACCTTCTTAATGCTGTCCTTTCAGAGAAAATCACTTTCCTTTGAAAGTGCCTTAAGCTAATTACAAGCATTCAACAGAAACTCACATGCATTTCTCTGAAAGAGAAGCAGTCTGTTCCAACACTTCAATTCCCTGTGTGAAGTGAATGGAGTGTTGCTTCACTTTCTAAATGTTGTCCTTTCTGAGAAAATCACTTTCCTTTCAAAGTGCCTTAAGGTACTTACAAGTATTCAACAGAAACTCACATGCATTTCTCTGAAAGAGAAGCAGTCTGTTCCAACACTTCAATTCCCTGTGTGAAGTGAATGGAGTGTTGCTTCACTTTCTAAATGTTGTCCTTTCTGAGAAAATCACTTTCCTTTGAAAGTGCCTTAAGCTACTTTCAAGCATTCACAAGAAACACACATGCGTTTCTCTGAAATAGAAGCAGTCTGTTCCAACACTTCAACTCACTGTGCAAAGTGAATGGGGTGTTGCTTCACTTTCTAAATGCTGTCCTTTCAGAGAAAATTACTTTCCTTTGAAACTGCCTTGAGCTACTTACAAGCATTCAACAGAAACTCACATGCATTTCTCTGAAAGAGAAGCAGTCGGTTTCAACACTTCAATTCACTGTGCGAAGTGAATGGAGTGTTGCTTCACTTTGTAAATGCTGTCCTTTCAGAGAAAATCACTTTTGTTTGAAAGTGCCTTAAGCAACTTTCAAGCATTCACAAGAAACTCACATGCTTTTCTCTGAAAGAGAAGCAGTCTGTTCCAACACTTCAATTCACTGCACGAAGGGAATGGAGTGTTGCTTCACTTTCTAAATGCTGTCCTTTCAGAGAAAATCACTTTCCTTTGAAAGTGCATTAAGCTACTTACAAGCATTCACCAGAAACTCACATGCGTTTCTTTGAAAGAGAAGCAGTCTGTTCCAACACTTCAATTCACTGTGCGAAGTGAATGGAGTGTTGCTTCACTTTCTAAATGCTGTCCTTTCAAAGAAAATCACTTTCCTTTGAAAGTGCTTTAAGTTACTTGCAAGCATTAGGAAGAAACTCACATGCGTTTCTCTGAAACAGAAGCAGTCTGTTCCAACACATCAATTCACTGCACGAAGGGAATGGAGTGTTGCTTCACTTTCTAAATTCTGTCCTTTCAGAGAAAATCACTTTCCTTTGAAAGTGCCTTAAACTACTTTCAAGCATTCACAAAAACCTCACATGCGTTTCTCTGAAAGAGAAGCAGTCTGTTCCAACACTTCAATTCCCTGTGTGAAGTGAATGGAGTGTTGCTTCACTTTCTAAATGTTGTCCTTTCTGAGAAAATCACTTTCCTTTCAAAGTGCCTTAAGGTACTTACAAGTATTCAACAGAAACTCACATGCATTTCTCTGAAAGAGAAGCAGTCTGTTCCAACACTTCAATTCACTGTGCGAAGTGAATGGAGTGTTGCTTCACTTTCTAAATGCTGTCCTTTCAGAGAAAATCACTTTCCTTTGAAAGTGCCTAAGCTACTTTCAAGCCTTCACAAGAAACACACATGCGTTTCTCTGAAATAGAAGCAGTCTGTTCCAACACTTCAATTCACTGTGCGAAGTGAATGGAGTGTTGCTTCACTTTCTTAATGCTGTCCTTTCAGAGAAAATCACTTTCCTTTGAAAGTGCCTTAAGCTAATTACAAGCATTCAACAGAAACTCACATGCATTTCTCTGAAAGAGAAGCAGTCTGTTCCAACACTTCAATTCACTGCACGAAGGGAATGGAGTGTTGCTTCACTTTCTACATGCTGTCCTTTCAGAGAAAATCACTTTCCTTTGAAAGTGCATTAAGCTACTTACAAGCATTCACCAGAAACTCACATGCGTTTCTTTGAAAGAGTAGCAGTCTGTTCCAACACTTCAATTCACTGTGCGCAGTGAATGGAGTGTTGCTTCACTTTCTAAATGCTGTCCTTTCAGAGAAAATCACTTTCCTTTTAAAGTGCCTTAAGTTACTTGCAAGCGTTAGGAAGAAACTCACATGCGTTTCTCTGAAAGAGAAGCAGTCTGTTCCAACACTTCAATTCACTGTGCGAAGTGAATGGAGTGTTGCTTCACTTTCTAAAGGCTGTCCTTTCAGAAAAAATCACTTTCCTTTGAAAGTGCCTTAAGCTACTTACTAGCATTCACCAGAGACTCACATGCGTTACTCTGAAAGAGAAGCAGTCTGTTCCAACACTTCAATTCACTGTGCGAAGTGAATGGAATGTTACTTCACTTTCTAAATGCTGTACTTTCAGAGAAAATCACTTTCCTTTAAAAGTGCCTTAAGCTACTTTCAAGCATTCACAAGAAACACACATGCGTTTCTCTGAAATAGAAGCAGTCTGTTCCAACACTTCAACTCACTGTGCGAAGTGAATGGAGTGTTGCTTCACTTTCTAAATGCTGTCCTTTCAGAGAAAATTACTTTCCTTTGAAACTGCCTTGAGCTACTTACAAGCATTCAACAGAAACTCACATGTATTTCTCTGAAAGAGAAGCTTTCTGTTCCAACACTTCAATTCACTGTGCGAAGTGAATGGAGTGTTGCTTCACTTTCTAAATGCTGTCCTTTAGGAGAAAATCACTTTTGTTTGAAAGTGCCTTAAGAAACTTTCAAGCATTCACAAGAAACTCACATGCATTTCTCTGAAAGAGAAGCAGTCTGTTCCAACACTTCAATTCACTGTGCGAAGTGAATGGAGTGTTGCTTCACTTTCTAAATGCTGTCCTTTCAAAGAAAATCACTTTTCTTTGAAAGTGCCTTAAGTTACTTGCAAGCAATAGGAAGAAACTCACATGCGTTTCTCTGAAAGAGAAGCAGTCTGTTCCAACACTTCAATTCACTGTGCGAAGTGAATGGAGTGTTGCTTCACCTTCTTAATGCTGTCCTTTCAGAGAAAATCACTTTCCTTTGAAAGTGCCTTAAGCTAATTACAAGCATTCAACAGAAACTCACATGCATTTCTCTGAAAGAGAAGCAGTCTGTTCCAACACTTCAATTCCCTGTGTGAAGTGAATGGAGTGTTGCTTCACTTTCTAAATGTTGTCCTTTCTGAGAAAATCACTTTCCTTTCAAAGTGCCTTAAGGTACTTACAAGTATTCAACAGAAACTCACATGCATTTCTCTGAAAGAGAAGCAGTCTGTTCCAACACTTCAATTCACTGTGCGAAGTGAATGGAGTGTTGCTTCACTTTCTAAATGCTGTCCTTTCAGAGAAAATCACTTTCCTTTGAAAGTGCCTAAGCTACTTTCAAGCCTTCACAAGAAACACACATGCGTTTCTCTGAAATAGAAGCAGTCTGTTCCAACACTTCAATTCACTGTGCGAAGTGAATGGAGTGTTGCTTCACTTTCTTAATGCTGTCCTTTCAGAGAAAATCACTTTCCTTTGAAAGTGCCTTAAGCTAATTACAAGCATTCAACAGAAACTCACATGCATTTCTCTGAAAGAGAAGCAGTCTGTTCCAACACTTCAATTCACTGCACGAAGGGAATGGAGTGTTGCTTCACTTTCTACATGCTGTCCTTTCAGAGAAAATCACTTTCCTTTGAAAGTGCATTAAGCTACTTACAAGCATTCACCAGAAACTCACATGCGTTTCTCTGAAAGAGAAGCAGTCTGTTCCAACACTTCAATTCACTGTGCGCAGTGAATGGAGTGTTGCTTCACTTTCTAAATGCTGTCCTTTCAGAGAAAATCACTTTCCTTTTAAAGTGCCTTAAGTTACTTGCAAGCGTTAGGAAGAAACTCACATGCGTTTCTCTGAAAGAGAAGCAGTCTGTTCCAACACTTCAATACACTGTGCGAAGTGAATGGAGTGTTGCTTCACTTTCTAAAGGCTGTCCTTTCAGAAAAAATCACTTTCCTTTGAAAGTGCCTTAAGCTACTTACTAGCATTCACCAGAGACTCACATGCGTTACTCTGAAAGAGAAGCAGTCTGTTCCAACACTTCAATTCACTGTGCGAAGTGAATGGAATGTTACTTCACTTTCTAAATGCTGTACTTTCAGAGAAAATCACTTTCCTTTAAAAGTGCCTTAAGCTACTTTCAAGCATTCACAAGAAACACACATGCGTTTCTCTGAAATAGAAGCAGTCTGTTCCAACACTTCAACTCACTGTGCGAAGTGAATGGAGTGTTGCTTCACTTTCTAAATGCTGTCCTTTCAGAGAAAATTACTTTCCTTTGAAACTGCCTTGAGCTACTTACAAGCATTCAACAGAAACTCACATGTATTTCTCTGAAAGAGAAGCTTTCTGTTCCAACACTTCAATTCACTGTGCGAAGTGAATGGAGTGTTGCTTCACTTTCTAAATGCTGTCCTTTAGGAGAAAATCACTTTTGTTTGAAAGTGCCTTAAGCAACTTTCAAGCATTCACAAGAAACTCATATGCATTTCTCTGAAAGAGAAGCAGTCTGTTCCAACACTTCAATTCACTGTGCGAAGTGAATGGAGTGTTGCTTCACTTTCTAAATGCTGTCCTTTCAAAGAAAATCACTTTTCTTTGAAAGTGCCTTAAGTTACTTGCAAGCAATAGGAAGAAACTCACATGCGTTTCTCTGAAAGAGAAGCAGTCTGTTCCAACACTTCAATTCACTGTGCGAAGTGAATGGAGTGTTGCTTCACCTTCTTAATGCTGTCCTTTCAGAGAAAATCACTTTCCTTTTAAAGTGCCTTAAGCTAATTACAAGCATTCAACAGAAACTCACATGCATTTCTCTGAAAGAGAAGCAGTCTGTTCCAACACTTCAATTCACTGCACGAAGGGAATGGAGTGTTGCTTCACTTTCTAAATGCTGTCCTTTCAGAGAAAATCACTTTCCTTAAAGTGCCTTAAGGTACTTACAAGCATTCAACAGAAACTCACATGCATTTCTCTGAAAGAGAAGCAGTCTGTTCCAACACTTCAATTCACTGCACGAAGGGAATGGAGTGTTGCTTCACTTTCTACATGCTGTCCTTTCAGAGAAAATCACTTTCCTTTGAAAGTGCATTAAGCTACTTACAAGCATTCACCAGAAACTCACATGCGTTTCTTTGAAAGAGAAGCAGTCTGTTCCAACACTTCAATTCACTGTGCGAAGTGAATGGAGTGTTGCTTCACTTTCTAAATGCTGTCCTTTCAGAGAAAATCACTTTCCTTTTAAAGTGCCTTAAGTTACTTGCAAGCGTTAGGAAGAAACTCACATGCGTTTCTCTGAAAGAGAAGCAGTCTGTTCCAACACTTCAATTCACTGTGCGAAGTGAATGGAGTGTTGCTTCACTTTCTAAAGGCTGCCCTTTCTGAGAAAATCACTTTCCTTTGAAAGTGCCTTAAGCTACTTAGTAGCATTCACCAGAGACTCACATGCGTTACTATGAAAGAGTAGCAGTCTGTTCCAACACTTCAATTCACTGTGCGAAGTGAATGTAATGTTACTTCACTTTCTAAATGCTGTACTTTCAGAGAAAATCACTTTCCTTTGAAAGTGCCTTAAGTTACTTGCAAGCAATAGGAAGAAACTCACATGCGTTTCTCTGAAAGAGAAGCAGTCTGTTCCAACACTTCAATTCACTGTGCAAAGTGAATGGAGTGTTGCTTCACCTTCTTAATGCTGTCCTTTCAGAGAAAATCACTTTCCTTTGAAAGTGCCTTAAGCTAATTACAAGCATTCAACAAAAACTCACATGCATTTCTCTGAAAGAGAAGCAGTCTGTTCCAAACTTCAATTCACTGCACGAAGGGAATGGAGTGTTGCTTCACTTTCTAAATGCTGTCCTTTCAGAGAAAATCACTTTCCTTTGAAATTGCCTTAAGGTACTTACAAGCATTCAACAGAAACTCACATGCATTTCTCTGAAAGAGAAGCAGTCTGTTCCAACACTTCAATTCACTGTGCGAAGTGAAATGAATGTTGCTTCACCTTCTAAATGCTGTTCTTTCAGAGAAAATGGGTTAGGGTTAGGGTTAGGGTTAGGGTTAGGGTTAGGGTTAGGGTTAGGGTTAGGGTTAGGGTTAGGGTTAGGGTTAGGGTTAGGGTTAGGGTTAGGGTTAGGGTTAGGGTTAGGGTTAGGGTTAGGGTTAGGGTTAGGGTTAGGGTTAGGGTTAGGGTTAGGGTTAGGGTTAGGGTTAGGGTTAGGGTTAGGGTTAGGGTTAGGGTTAGGGTTAGGGTTAGGGTTAGGGTTAGGGTTAGGGTTAGGGTTAGGGTTAGGGTTAGGGTTAGGGTTAGGGTTAGGGTTAGGGTTAGGGTTAGGGTTAGGGTTAGGGTTAGGGTTAGGGTTAGGGTTAGGGTTAGGGTTAGGGTTAGGGTTAGGGTTAGGGTTAGGGTTAGGGTTAGGGTTAGGGTTAGGGTTAGGGTTAGGGTTAGGGTTAGGGTTAGGGTTAGGGTTAGGGTTAGGGTTAGGGTTAGGGTTAGGGTTAGGGTTAGGGTTAGGGTTAGGGTTAGGGTTAGGGTTAGGGTTAGGGTTAGGGTTAGGGTTAGGGTTAGGGTTAGGGTTAGGGTTAGGGTTAGGGTTAGGGTTAGGGTTAGGGTTAGGGTTAGGGTTAGGGTTAGGGTTAGGGTTAGGGTTAGGGTTAGGGTTAGGGTTAGGGTTAGGGTTAGGGTTAGGGTTAGGGTTAGGGTTAGGGTTAGGGTTAGGGTTAGGGTTAGGGTTAGGGTTAGGGTTAGGGTTAGGGTTAGGGTTAGGGTTAGGGTTAGGGTTAGGGTTAGGGTTAGGGTTAGGGTTAGGGTTAGGGTTAGGGTTAGGGTTAGGGTTAGGGTTAGGGTTAGGGTTAGGGTTAGGGTTAGGGTTAGGGTTAGGGTTAGGGTTAGGGTTAGGGTTAGGGTTAGGGTTAGGGTTAGGGTTAGGGTTAGGGTTAGGGTTAGGGTTAGGGTTAGGGTTAGGGTTAGGGTTAGGGTTAGGGTTAGGGTTAGGGTTAGGGTTAGGGTTAGGGTTAGGGTTAGGGTTAGGGTTAGGGTTAGGGTTAGGGTTAGGGTTAGGGTTAGGGTTAGGGTTAGGGTTAGGGTTAGGGTTAGGGTTAGGGTTAGGGTTAGGGTTAGGGTTAGGGTTAGGGTTAGGGTTAGGGTTAGGGTTAGGGTTAGGGTTAGGGTTAGGGTTAGGGTTAGGGTTAGGGTTAGGGTTAGGGTTAGGGTTAGGGTTAGGGTTAGGGTTAGGGTTAGGGTTAGGGTTAGGGTTAGGGTTAGGGTTAGGGTTAGGGTTAGGGTTAGGGTTAGGGTTAGGGTTAGGGTTAGGGTTAGGGTTAGGGTTAGGGTTAGGGTTAGGGTTAGGGTTAGGGTTAGGGTTAGGGTTAGGGTTAGGGTTAGGGTTAGGGTTAGGGTTAGGGTTAGGGTTAGGGTTAGGGTTAGGGTTAGGGTTAGGGTTAGGGTTAGGGTTAGGGTTAGGGTTAGGGTTAGGGTTAGGGTTAGGGTTAGGGTTAGGGTTAGGGTTAGGGTTAGGGTTAGGGTTAGGGTTAGGGTTAGGGTTAGGGTTAGGGTTAGGGTTAGGGTTAGGGTTAGGGTTAGGGTTAGGGTTAGGGTTAGGGTTAGGGTTAGGGTTAGGGTTAGGGTTAGGGTTAGGGTTAGGGTTAGGGTTAGGGTTAGGGTTAGGGTTAGGGTTAGGGTTAGGGTTAGGGTTAGGGTTAGGGTTAGGGTTAGGGTTAGGGTTAGGGTTAGGGTTAGGGTTAGGGTTAGGGTTAGGGTTAGGGTTAGGGTTAGGGTTAGGGTTAGGGTTAGGGTTAGGGTTAGGGTTAGGGTTAGGGTTAGGGTTAGGGTTAGGGTTAGGGTTAGGGTTAGGGTTAGGGTTAGGGTTAGGGTTAGGGTTAGGGTTAGGGTTAGGGTTAGGGTTAGGGTTAGGGTTAGGGTTAGGGTTAGGGTTAGGGTTAGGGTTAGGGTTAGGGTTAGGGTTAGGGTTAGGGTTAGGGTTAGGGTTAGGGTTAGGGTTAGGGTTAGGGTTAGGGTTAGGGTTAGGGTTAGGGTTAGGGTTAGGGTTAGGGTTAGGGTTAGGGTTAGGGTTAGGGTTAGGGTTAGGGTTAGGGTTAGGGTTAGGGTTAGGGTTAGGGTTAGGGTTAGGGTTAGGGTTAGGGTTAGGGTTAGGGTTAGGGTTAGGGTTAGGGTTAGGGTTAGGGTTAGGGTTAGGGTTAGGGTTAGGGTTAGGGTTAGGGTTAGGGTTAGGGTTAGGGTTAGGGTTAGGGTTAGGGTTAGGGTTAGGGTTAGGGTTAGGGTTAGGGTTAGGGTTAGGGTTAGGGTTAGGGTTAGGGTTAGGGTTAGGGTTAGGGTTAGGGTTAGGGTTAGGGTTAGGGTTAGGGTTAGGGTTAGGGTTAGGGTTAGGGTTAGGGTTAGGGTTAGGGTTAGGGTTAGGGTTAGGGTTAGGGTTAGGGTTAGGGTTAGGGTTAGGGTTAGGGTTAGGGTTAGGGTTAGGGTTAGGGTTAGGGTTAGGGTTAGGGTTAGGGTTAGGGTTAGGGTTAGGGTTAGGGTTAGGGTTAGGGTTAGGGTTAGGGTTAGGGTTAGGGTTAGGGTTAGGGTTAGGGTTAGGGTTAGGGTTAGGGTTAGGGTTAGGGTTAGGGTTAGGGTTAGGGTTAGGGTTAGGGTTAGGGTTAGGGTTAGGGTTAGGGTTAGGGTTAGGGTTAGGGTTAGGGTTAGGGTTAGGGTTAGGGTTAGGGTTAGGGTTAGGGTTAGGGTTAGGGTTAGGGTTAGGGTTAGGGTTAGGGTTAGGGTTAGGGTTAGGGTTAGGGTTAGGGTTAGGGTTAGGGTTAGGGTTAGGGTTAGGGTTAGGGTTAGGGTTAGGGTTAGGGTTAGGGTTAGGGTTAGGGTTAGGGTTAGGGTTAGGGTTAGGGTTAGGGTTAGGGTTAGGGTTAGGGTTAGGGTTAGGGTTAGGGTTAGGGTTAGGGTTAGGGTTAGGGTTAGGGTTAGGGTTAGGGTTAGGGTTAGGGTTAGGGTTAGGGTTAGGGTTAGGGTTAGGGTTAGGGTTAGGGTTAGGGTTAGGGTTAGGGTTAGGGTTAGGGTTAGGGTTAGGGTTAGGGTTAGGGTTAGGGTTAGGGTTAGGGTTAGGGTTAGGGTTAGGGTTAGGGTTAGGGTTAGGGTTAGGGTTAGGGTTAGGGTTAGGGTTAGGGTTAGGGTTAGGGTTAGGGTTAGGGTTAGGGTTAGGGTTAGGGTTAGGGTTAGGGTTAGGGTTAGGGTTAGGGTTAGGGTTAGGGTTAGGGTTAGGGTTAGGGTTAGGGTTAGGGTTAGGGTTAGGGTTAGGGTTAGGGTTAGGGTTAGGGTTAGGGTTAGGGTTAGGGTTAGGGTTAGGGTTAGGGTTAGGGTTAGGGTTAGGGTTAGGGTTAGGGTTAGGGTTAGGGTTAGGGTTAGGGTTAGGGTTAGGGTTAGGGTTAGGGTTAGGGTTAGGGTTAGGGTTAGGGTTAGGGTTAGGGTTAGGGTTAGGGTTAGGGTTAGGGTTAGGGTTAGGGTTAGGGTTAGGGTTAGGGTTAGGGTTAGGGTTAGGGTTAGGGTTAGGGTTAGGGTTAGGGTTAGGGTTAGGGTTAGGGTTAGGGTTAGGGTTAGGGTTAGGGTTAGGGTTAGGGTTAGGGTTAGGGTTAGGGTTAGGGTTAGGGTTAGGGTTAGGGTTAGGGTTAGGGTTAGGGTTAGGGTTAGGGTTAGGGTTAGGGTTAGGGTTAGGGTTAGGGTTAGGGTTAGGGTTAGGGTTAGGGTTAGGGTTAGGGTTAGGGTTAGGGTTAGGGTTAGGGTTAGGGTTAGGGTTAGGGTTAGGGTTAGGGTTAGGGTTAGGGTTAGGGTTAGGGTTAGGGTTAGGGTTAGGGTTAGGGTTAGGGTTAGGGTTAGGGTTAGGGTTAGGGTTAGGGTTAGGGTTAGGGTTAGGGTTAGGGTTAGGGTTAGGGTTAGGGTTAGGGTTAGGGTTAGGGTTAGGGTTAGGGTTAGGGTTAGGGTTAGGGTTAGGGTTAGGGTTAGGGTTAGGGTTAGGGTTAGGGTTAGGGTTAGGGTTAGGGTTAGGGTTAGGGTTAGGGTTAGGGTTAGGGTTAGGGTTAGGGTTAGGGTTAGGGTTAGGGTTAGGGTTAGGGTTAGGGTTAGGGTTAGGGTTAGGGTTAGGGTTAGGGTTAGGGTTAGGGTTAGGGTTAGGGTTAGGGTTAGGGTTAGGGTTAGGGTTAGGGTTAGGGTTAGGGTTAGGGTTAGGGTTAGGGTTAGGGTTAGGGTTAGGGTTAGGGTTAGGGTTAGGGTTAGGGTTAGGGTTAGGGTTAGGGTTAGGGTTAGGGTTAGGGTTAGGGTTAGGGTTAGGGTTAGGGTTAGGGTTAGGGTTAGGGTTAGGGTTAGGGTTAGGGTTAGGGTTAGGGTTAGGGTTAGGGTTAGGGTTAGGGTTAGGGTTAGGGTTAGGGTTAGGGTTAGGGTTAGGGTTAGGGTTAGGGTTAGGGTTAGGGTTAGGGTTAGGGTTAGGGTTAGGGTTAGGGTTAGGGTTAGGGTTAGGGTTAGGGTTAGGGTTAGGGTTAGGGTTAGGGTTAGGGTTAGGGTTAGGGTTAGGGTTAGGGTTAGGGTTAGGGTTAGGGTTAGGGTTAGGGTTAGGGTTAGGGTTAGGGTTAGGGTTAGGGTTAGGGTTAGGGTTAGGGTTAGGGTTAGGGTTAGGGTTAGGGTTAGGGTTAGGGTTAGGGTTAGGGTTAGGGTTAGGGTTAGGGTTAGGGTTAGGGTTAGGGTTAGGGTTAGGGTTAGGGTTAGGGTTAGGGTTAGGGTTAGGGTTAGGGTTAGGGTTAGGGTTAGGGTTAGGGTTAGGGTTAGGGTTAGGGTTAGGGTTAGGGTTAGGGTTAGGGTTAGGGTTAGGGTTAGGGTTAGGGTTAGGGTTAGGGTTAGGGTTAGGGTTAGGGTTAGGGTTAGGGTTAGGGTTAGGGTTAGGGTTAGGGTTAGGGTTAGGGTTAGGGTTAGGGTTAGGGTTAGGGTTAGGGTTAGGGTTAGGGTTAGGGTTAGGGTTAGGGTTAGGGTTAGGGTTAGGGTTAGGGTTAGGGTTAGGGTTAGGGTTAGGGTTAGGGTTAGGGTTAGGGTTAGGGTTAGGGTTAGGGTTAGGGTTAGGGTTAGGGTTAGGGTTAGGGTTAGGGTTAGGGTTAGGGTTAGGGTTAGGGTTAGGGTTAGGGTTAGGGTTAGGGTTAGGGTTAGGGTTAGGGTTAGGGTTAGGGTTAGGGTTAGGGTTAGGGTTAGGGTTAGGGTTAGGGTTAGGGTTAGGGTTAGGGTTAGGGTTAGGGTTAGGGTTAGGGTTAGGGTTAGGGTTAGGGTTAGGGTTAGGGTTAGGGTTAGGGTTAGGGTTAGGGTTAGGGTTAGGGTTAGGGTTAGGGTTAGGGTTAGGGTTAGGGTTAGGGTTAGGGTTAGGGTTAGGGTTAGGGTTAGGGTTAGGGTTAGGGTTAGGGTTAGGGTTAGGGTTAGGGTTAGGGTTAGGGTTAGGGTTAGGGTTAGGGTTAGGGTTAGGGTTAGGGTTAGGGTTAGGGTTAGGGTTAGGGTTAGGGTTAGGGTTAGGGTTAGGGTTAGGGTTAGGGTTAGGGTTAGGGTTAGGGTTAGGGTTAGGGTTAGGGTTAGGGTTAGGGTTAGGGTTAGGGTTAGGGTTAGGGTTAGGGTTAGGGTTAGGGTTAGGGTTAGGGTTAGGGTTAGGGTTAGGGTTAGGGTTAGGGTTAGGGTTAGGGTTAGGGTTAGGGTTAGGGTTAGGGTTAGGGTTAGGGTTAGGGTTAGGGTTAGGGTTAGGGTTAGGGTTAGGGTTAGGGTTAGGGTTAGGGTTAGGGTTAGGGTTAGGGTTAGGGTTAGGGTTAGGGTTAGGGTTAGGGTTAGGGTTAGGGTTAGGGTTAGGGTTAGGGTTAGGGTTAGGGTTAGGGTTAGGGTTAGGGTTAGGGTTAGGGTTAGGGTTAGGGTTAGGGTTAGGGTTAGGGTTAGGGTTAGGGTTAGGGTTAGGGTTAGGGTTAGGGTTAGGGTTAGGGTTAGGGTTAGGGTTAGGGTTAGGGTTAGGGTTAGGGTTAGGGTTAGGGTTAGGGTTAGGGTTAGGGTTAGGGTTAGGGTTAGGGTTAGGGTTAGGGTTAGGGTTAGGGTTAGGGTTAGGGTTAGGGTTAGGGTTAGGGTTAGGGTTAGGGTTAGGGTTAGGGTTAGGGTTAGGGTTAGGGTTAGGGTTAGGGTTAGGGTTAGGGTTAGGGTTAGGGTTAGGGTTAGGGTTAGGGTTAGGGTTAGGGTTAGGGTTAGGGTTAGGGTTAGGGTTAGGGTTAGGGTTAGGGTTAGGGTTAGGGTTAGGGTTAGGGTTAGGGTTAGGGTTAGGGTTAGGGTTAGGGTTAGGGTTAGGGTTAGGGTTAGGGTTAGGGTTAGGGTTAGGGTTAGGGTTAGGGTTAGGGTTAGGGTTAGGGTTAGGGTTAGGGTTAGGGTTAGGGTTAGGGTTAGGGTTAGGGTTAGGGTTAGGGTTAGGGTTAGGGTTAGGGTTAGGGTTAGGGTTAGGGTTAGGGTTAGGGTTAGGGTTAGGGTTAGGGTTAGGGTTAGGGTTAGGGTTAGGGTTAGGGTTAGGGTTAGGGTTAGGGTTAGGGTTAGGGTTAGGGTTAGGGTTAGGGTTAGGGTTAGGGTTAGGGTTAGGGTTAGGGTTAGGGTTAGGGTTAGGGTTAGGGTTAGGGTTAGGGTTAGGGTTAGGGTTAGGGTTAGGGTTAGGGTTAGGGTTAGGGTTAGGGTTAGGGTTAGGGTTAGGGTTAGGGTTAGGGTTAGGGTTAGGGTTAGGGTTAGGGTTAGGGTTAGGGTTAGGGTTAGGGTTAGGGTTAGGGTTAGGGTTAGGGTTAGGGTTAGGGTTAGGGTTAGGGTTAGGGTTAGGGTTAGGGTTAGGGTTAGGGTTAGGGTTAGGGTTAGGGTTAGGGTTAGGGTTAGGGTTAGGGTTAGGGTTAGGGTTAGGGTTAGGGTTAGGGTTAGGGTTAGGGTTAGGGTTAGGGTTAGGGTTAGGGTTAGGGTTAGGGTTAGGGTTAGGGTTAGGGTTAGGGTTAGGGTTAGGGTTAGGGTTAGGGTTAGGGTTAGGGTTAGGGTTAGGGTTAGGGTTAGGGTTAGGGTTAGGGTTAGGGTTAGGGTTAGGGTTAGGGTTAGGGTTAGGGTTAGGGTTAGGGTTAGGGTTAGGGTTAGGGTTAGGGTTAGGGTTAGGGTTAGGGTTAGGGTTAGGGTTAGGGTTAGGGTTAGGGTTAGGGTTAGGGTTAGGGTTAGGGTTAGGGTTAGGGTTAGGGTTAGGGTTAGGGTTAGGGTTAGGGTTAGGGTTAGGGTTAGGGTTAGGGTTAGGGTTAGGGTTAGGGTTAGGGTTAGGGTTAGGGTTAGGGTTAGGGTTAGGGTTAGGGTTAGGGTTAGGGTTAGGGTTAGGGTTAGGGTTAGGGTTAGGGTTAGGGTTAGGGTTAGGGGTTAGGGTTAGGGTTAGGGTTAGGGTTAGGGTTAGGGTTAGGGTTAGGGTTAGGGTTAGGGTTAGGGTTAGGGTTAGGGTTAGGGTTAGGGTTAGGGTTAGGGTTAGGGTTAGGGTTAGGGTTAGGGTTAGGGTTAGGGTTAGGGTTAGGGTTAGGGTTAGGGTTAGGGTTAGGGTTAGGGTTAGGGTTAGGGTTAGGGTTAGGGTTAGGGTTAGGGTTAGGGTTAGGGTTAGGGTTAGGGTTAGGGTTAGGGTTAGGGTTAGGGTTAGGGTTAGGGTTAGGGTTAGGGTTTGGGTTAGGGTTAGGGTTAGGGTTAGGGTTAGGGTTAGGGTTAGGGTTAGGGTTAGGGTTAGGGTTAGGGTTAGGGTTAGGGTTAGGGTTAGGGTTAGGGTTAGGGTTAGGGTTAGGGTTAGGGTTAGGGTTAGGGTTAGGGTTAGGGTTAGGGTTAGGGTTAGGGTTAGGGTTAGGGTTAGGGTTAGGGTTAGGGTTAGGGTTAGGGTTAGGGTTAGGGTTAGGGTTAGGGTTAGGGTTAGGGTTAGGGTTAGGGTTAGGGTTAGGGTTAGGGTTAGGGTTAGGGTTAGGGTTAGGGTTAGGGTTAGGGTTAGGGTTAGGGTTAGGGTTAGGGTTAGGGTTAGGGTTAGGGTTAGGGTTAGGGTTAGGGTTAGGGTTAGGGTTAGGGTTAGGGTTAGGGTTAGGGTTAGGGTTAGGGTTAGGGTTAGGGTTAGGGTTAGGGTTAGGGTTAGGGTTAGGGTTAGGGTTAGGGTTAGGGTTAGGGTTAGGGTTAGGGTTAGGGTTAGGGTTAGGGTTAGGGTTAGGGTTAGGGTTAGGGTTAGGGTTAGGGTTAGGGTTAGGGTTAGGGTTAGGGTTAGGGGTTAGGGTTAGGGTTAGGGTTAGGGTTAGGGTTAGGGTTAGGGTTAGGGTTAGGGTTAGGGTTAGGGTTAGGGTTAGGGTTAGGGTTAGGGTTAGGGTTAGGGTTAGGGTTAGGGTTAGGGTTAGGGTTAGGGTTAGGGTTAGGGTTAGGGTTAGGGTTAGGGTTAGGGTTAGGGTTAGGGTTAGGGTTAGGGTTAGGGTTAGGGTTAGGGTTAGGGTTAGGGTTAGGGTTAGGGTTAGGGTTAGGGTTAGGGTTAGGGTTAGGGTTAGGGTTAGGGTTAGGGTTAGGGTTAGGGTTAGGGTTAGGGTTAGGGTTAGGGTTAGGGTTAGGGTTAGGGTTAGGGTTAGGGTTAGGGTTAGGGTTAGGGTTAGGGTTAGGGTTAGGGTTAGGGTTAGGGTTAGGGTTAGGGTTAGGGTTAGGGTTAGGGTTAGGGTTAGGGTTAGGGTTAGGGTTAGGGTTAGGGTTAGGGTTAGGGTTAGGGTTAGGGTTAGGGTTAGGGTTAGGGTTAGGGTTAGGGTTAGGGTTAGGGTTAGGGTTAGGGTTAGGGTTAGGGTTAGGGTTAGGGTTAGGGTTAGGGTTAGGGTTAGGGTTAGGGTTAGGGTTAGGGTTAGGGTTAGGGTTAGGGTTAGGGTTAGGGTTAGGGTTAGGGTTAGGGTTAGGGTTAGGGTTAGGGTTAGGGTTAGGGTTAGGGTTAGGGTTAGGGTTAGGGTTAGGGTTAGGGTTAGGGTTAGGGTTAGGGTTAGGGTTAGGGTTAGGGTTAGGGTTAGGGTTAGGGTTAGGGTTAGGGTTAGGGTTAGGGTTAGGGTTAGGGTTAGGGTTAGGGTTAGGGTTAGGGTTAGGGTTAGGGTTAGGGTTAGGGTTAGGGTTAGGGTTAGGGTTAGGGTTAGGGTTAGGGTTAGGGTTAGGGTTAGGGTTAGGGTTAGGGTTAGGGTTAGGGTTAGGGTTAGGGTTAGGGTTAGGGTTAGGGTTAGGGTTAGGGTTAGGGTTAGGGTTAGGGTTAGGGTTAGGGTTAGGGTTAGGGTTAGGGTTAGGGTTAGGGTTAGGGTTAGGGTTAGGGTTAGGGTTAGGGTTAGGGTTAGGGTTAGGGTTAGGGTTAGGGTTAGGGTTAGGGTTAGGGTTAGGGTTAGGGTTAGGGTTAGGGTTAGGGTTAGGGTTAGGGTTAGGGTTAGGGTTAGGGTTAGGGTTAGGGTTAGGGTTAGGGTTAGGGTTAGGGTTAGGGTTAGGGTTAGGGTTAGGGTTAGGGTTAGGGTTAGGGTTAGGGTTAGGGTTAGGGTTAGGGTTAGGGTTAGGGTTAGGGTTAGGGTTAGGGTTAGGGTTAGGGTTAGGGTTAGGGTTAGGGTTAGGGTTAGGGTTAGGGTTAGGGTTAGGGTTAGGGTTAGGGTTAGGGTTAGGGTTAGGGTTAGGGTTAGGGTTAGGGTTAGGGTTAGGGTTAGGGTTAGGGTTAGGGTTAGGGTTAGGGTTAGGGTTAGGGTTAGGGTTAGGGTTAGGGTTAGGGTTAGGGTTAGGGTTAGGGTTAGGGTTAGGGTTAGGGTTAGGGTTAGGGTTAGGGTTAGGGTTAGGGTTAGGGTTAGGGTTAGGGTTAGGGTTAGGGTTAGGGTTAGGGTTAGGGTTAGGGTTAGGGTTAGGGTTAGGGTTAGGGTTAGGGTTAGGGTTAGGGTTAGGGTTAGGGTTAGGGTTAGGGTTAGGGTTAGGGTTAGGGTTAGGGTTAGGGTTAGGGTTAGGGTTAGGGTTAGGGTTAGGGTTAGGGTTAGGGTTAGGGTTAGGGTTAGGGTTAGGGTTAGGGTTAGGGTTAGGGTTAGGGTTAGGGTTAGGGTTAGGGTTAGGGTTAGGGTTAGGGTTAGGGTTAGGGTTAGGGTTAGGGTTAGGGTTAGGGTTAGGGTTAGGGTTAGGGTTAGGGTTAGGGTTAGGGTTAGGGTTAGGGTTAGGGTTAGGGTTAGGGTTAGGGTTAGGGTTAGGGTTAGGGTTAGGGTTAGGGTTAGGGTTAGGGTTAGGGTTAGGGTTAGGGTTAGGGTTAGGGTTAGGGTTAGGGTTAGGGTTAGGGTTAGGGTTAGGGTTAGGGTTAGGGTTAGGGTTAGGGTTAGGGTTAGGGTTAGGGTTAGGGTTAGGGTTAGGGTTAGGGTTAGGGTTAGGGTTAGGGTTAGGGTTAGGGTTAGGGTTAGGGTTAGGGTTAGGGTTAGGGTTAGGGTTAGGGTTAGGGTTAGGGTTAGGGTTAGGGTTAGGGTTAGGGTTAGGGTTAGGGTTAGGGTTAGGGTTAGGGTTAGGGTTAGGGTTAGGGTTAGGGTTAGGGTTAGGGTTAGGGTTAGGGTTAGGGTTAGGGTTAGGGTTAGGGTTAGGGTTAGGGTTAGGGTTAGGGTTAGGGTTAGGGTTAGGGTTAGGGTTAGGGTTAGGGTTAGGGTTAGGGTTAGGGTTAGGGTTAGGGTTAGGGTTAGGGTTAGGGTTAGGGTTAGGGTTAGGGTTAGGGTTAGGGTTAGGGTTAGGGTTAGGGTTAGGGTTAGGGTTAGGGTTAGGGTTAGGGTTAGGGTTAGGGTTAGGGTTAGGGTTAGGGTTAGGGTTAGGGTTAGGGTTAGGGTTAGGGTTAGGGTTAGGGTTAGGGTTAGGGTTAGGGTTAGGGTTAGGGTTAGGGTTAGGGTTAGGGTTAGGGTTAGGGTTAGGGTTAGGGTTAGGGTTAGGGTTAGGGTTAGGGTTAGGGTTAGGGTTAGGGTTAGGGTTAGGGTTAGGGTTAGGGTTAGGGTTAGGGTTAGGGTTAGGGTTAGGGTTAGGGTTAGGGTTAGGGTTAGGGTTAGGGTTAGGGTTAGGGTTAGGGTTAGGGTTAGGGTTAGGGTTAGGGTTAGGGTTAGGGTTAGGGTTAGGGTTAGGGTTAGGGTTAGGGTTAGGGTTAGGGTTAGGGTTAGGGTTAGGGTTAGGGTTAGGGTTAGGGTTAGGGTTAGGGTTAGGGTTAGGGTTAGGGTTAGGGTTAGGGTTAGGGTTAGGGTTAGGGTTAGGGTTAGGGTTAGGGTTAGGGTTAGGGTTAGGGTTAGGGTTAGGGTTAGGGTTAGGGTTAGGGTTAGGGTTAGGGTTAGGGTTAGGGTTAGGGTTAGGGTTAGGGTTAGGGTTAGGGTTAGGGTTAGGGTTAGGGTTAGGGTTAGGGTTAGGGTTAGGGTTAGGGTTAGGGTTAGGGTTAGGGTTAGGGTTAGGGTTAGGGTTAGGGTTAGGGTTAGGGTTAGGGTTAGGGTTAGGGTTAGGGTTAGGGTTAGGGTTAGGGTTAGGGTTAGGGTTAGGGTTAGGGTTAGGGTTAGGGTTAGGGTTAGGGTTAGGGTTAGGGTTAGGGTTAGGGTTAGGGTTAGGGTTAGGGTTAGGGTTAGGGTTAGGGTTAGGGTTAGGGTTAGGGTTAGGGTTAGGGTTAGGGTTAGGGTTAGGGTTAGGGTTAGGGTTAGGGTTAGGGTTAGGGTTAGGGTTAGGGTTAGGGTTAGGGTTAGGGTTAGGGTTAGGGTTAGGGTTAGGGTTAGGGTTAGGGTTAGGGTTAGGGTTAGGGTTAGGGTTAGGGTTAGGGTTAGGGTTAGGGTTAGGGTTAGGGTTAGGGTTAGGGTTAGGGTTAGGGTTAGGGTTAGGGTTAGGGTTAGGGTTAGGGTTAGGGTTAGGGTTAGGGTTAGGGTTAGGGTTAGGGTTAGGGTTAGGGTTAGGGTTAGGGTTAGGGTTAGGGTTAGGGTTAGGGTTAGGGTTAGGGTTAGGGTTAGGGTTAGGGTTAGGGTTAGGGTTAGGGTTAGGGTTAGGGTTAGGGTTAGGGTTAGGGTTAGGGTTAGGGTTAGGGTTAGGGTTAGGGTTAGGGTTAGGGTTAGGGTTAGGGTTAGGGTTAGGGTTAGGGTTAGGGTTAGGGTTAGGGTTAGGGTTAGGGTTAGGGTTAGGGTTAGGGTTAGGGTTAGGGTTAGGGTTAGGGTTAGGGTTAGGGTTAGGGTTAGGGTTAGGGTTAGGGTTAGGGTTAGGGTTAGGGTTAGGGTTAGGGTTAGGGTTAGGGTTAGGGTTAGGGTTAGGGTTAGGGTTAGGGTTAGGGTTAGGGTTAGGGTTAGGGTTAGGGTTAGGGTTAGGGTTAGGGTTAGGGTTAGGGTTAGGGTTAGGGTTAGGGTTAGGGTTAGGGTTAGGGTTAGGGTTAGGGTTAGGGTTAGGGTTAGGGTTAGGGTTAGGGTTAGGGTTAGGGTTAGGGTTAGGGTTAGGGTTAGGGTTAGGGTTAGGGTTAGGGTTAGGGTTAGGGTTAGGGTTAGGGTTAGGGTTAGGGTTAGGGTTAGGGTTAGGGTTAGGGTTAGGGTTAGGGTTAGGGTTAGGGTTAGGGTTAGGGTTAGGGTTAGGGTTAGGGTTAGGGTTAGGGTTAGGGTTAGGGTTAGGGTTAGGGTTAGGGTTAGGGTTAGGGTTAGGGTTAGGGTTAGGGTTAGGGTTAGGGTTAGGGTTAGGGTTAGGGTTAGGGTTAGGGTTAGGGTTAGGGTTAGGGTTAGGGTTAGGGTTAGGGTTAGGGTTAGGGTTAGGGTTAGGGTTAGGGTTAGGGTTAGGGTTAGGGTTAGGGTTAGGGTTAGGGTTAGGGTTAGGGTTAGGGTTAGGGTTAGGGTTAGGGTTAGGGTTAGGGTTAGGGTTAGGGTTAGGGTTAGGGTTAGGGTTAGGGTTAGGGTTAGGGTTAGGGTTAGGGTTAGGGTTAGGGTTAGGGTTAGGGTTAGGGTTAGGGTTAGGGTTAGGGTTAGGGTTAGGGTTAGGGTTAGGGTTAGGGTTAGGGTTAGGGTTAGGGTTAGGGTTAGGGTTAGGGTTAGGGTTAGGGTTAGGGTTAGGGTTAGGGTTAGGGTTAGGGTTAGGGTTAGGGTTAGGGTTAGGGTTAGGGTTAGGGTTAGGGTTAGGGTTAGGGTTAGGGTTAGGGTTAGGGTTAGGGTTAGGGTTAGGGTTAGGGTTAGGGTTAGGGTTAGGGTTAGGGTTAGGGTTAGGGTTAGGGTTAGGGTTAGGGTTAGGGTTAGGGTTAGGGTTAGGGTTAGGGTTAGGGTTAGGGTTAGGGTTAGGGTTAGGGTTAGGGTTAGGGTTAGGGTTAGGGTTAGGGTTAGGGTTAGGGTTAGGGTTAGGGTTAGGGTTAGGGTTAGGGTTAGGGTTAGGGTTAGGGTTAGGGTTAGGGTTAGGGTTAGGGTTAGGGTTAGGGTTAGGGTTAGGGTTAGGGTTAGGGTTAGGGTTAGGGTTAGGGTTAGGGTTAGGGTTAGGGTTAGGGTTAGGGTTAGGGTTAGGGTTAGGGTTAGGGTTAGGGTTAGGGTTAGGGTTAGGGTTAGGGTTAGGGTTAGGGTTAGGGTTAGGGTTAGGGTTAGGGTTAGGGTTAGGGTTAGGGTTAGGGTTAGGGTTAGGGTTAGGGTTAGGGTTAGGGTTAGGGTTAGGGTTAGGGTTAGGGTTAGGGTTAGGGTTAGGGTTAGGGTTAGGGTTAGGGTTAGGGTTAGGGTTAGGGTTAGGGTTAGGGTTAGGGTTAGGGTTAGGGTTAGGGTTAGGGTTAGGGTTAGGGTTAGGGTTAGGGTTAGGGTTAGGGTTAGGGTTAGGGTTAGGGTTAGGGTTAGGGTTAGGGTTAGGGTTAGGGTTGGGTTAGGGTTAGGGTTAGGGTTAGGGTTAGGGTTAGGGTTAGGGTTAGGGTTAGGGTTAGGGTTAGGGTTAGGGTTAGGGTTAGGGTTAGGGTTAGGGTTAGGGTTAGGGTTAGGGTTAGGGTTAGGGTTAGGGTTAGGGTTAGGGTTAGGGTTAGGGTTAGGGTTAGGGTTAGGGTTAGGGTTAGGGTTAGGGTTAGGGTTAGGGTTAGGGTTAG